>NC_135631.1:37735142-38985142 GCF_053574225.1 Canis aureus
TATGCTATGACCAGAAGGCTGTGCAGCTCCCTAAAGGCAGATGCAAGGATGTATCATATCAAGTAGCTTTCTTTGGAGAACTTCCAATCGTGTTGTCCTGGCAGGACAGATAAAGTACATATGGAGGATGCCTGGGTGGCTCAGCGATTGAGCGTCTGCCTTTAGCCCAGGGCATGATCGATCCAGGATCGAGTCCCACATCGGGCTCCCTGCGTGGAGCCTGCTTCTCCCTCTGCCTGTGTCTCTTCCTCTCTCTTTCTGTCTCTCATGAATAAATAACTAAATCTTTTTTAAAAAATAAAGTACATATGGAGATGCAAACTAATTATAAAAGGAAAGATGGGTGTACAAACTGGCAATTCACTAGAGACGGCAAGACATACACAACTGAGTTAAGAGACCAGACTCTGATTTTGTATGTGCTTAGGCAAGTAAAAATCCTCTAGATGCCATTTCCTCAGCTGTAAAATAAGAGGCTTGGACTAGAGTCTTCCAGGCCTGCATTTGCTGAAGTGAAGAGCTCCCAGCAGAGGAAGGATGGCATTTCAAGAGAAAAGGAGAAGGGAGTGTGTATCTGTAGGGGGAAAGGCTTAAGAAATGCATGGACATAGGAATGTGTAAAGTTATTTGGAGCCTAGGGTGCAAAGCAGTCTGTCCTTAGCCTTGGCTGTAGACATCCCCGCACCCTGCAGAGCCGGTCTCCAAATAGCTTCCCAATTACAAATCCAGGGCATTGCCTCTTCTTACTCTCCTCCCTCCCACACATGTTCCTATTTCAGTCTGCATCTTGGGACAATTACAAGCCTCAAATCCAAGCATTTCTAGGGTTGTTATCACAACTTCAGGATAGGATAAGCAAAGCCCCAAAGTAAATGAAGGAGTCCAGAGCTGAAGCCCATGAAAACAGTCCATGTTGGTGCCAAAAAGAAACATCACACATGTTCCAACCTAGATTCACCTAGTAGATCTTTGGTGAATTGAGGGTCAAGCTTGTGAACGAAGTGTACATGGCGCTAGGCAAAGAATCAGATGACCTGTATTTATGTCTTATCCAGCTCTGCCCTCAGGTATGTTGGTTGGTCTCACTGAGATTCAGTTTTTCCACGTTCCATAGGACAATATTGTCTTTGACTCTTTCAGATGTTTTTTTTTTTTTTTGAGGCATAATATAAACTATTCAATATACGTGGAAACTTTTTTGGAAAACATAAAGTGCTAAGCCAGGTAAGGAGTTTTCCAGATATGCTCACATATATTGAATTTATGCTTTATGGTAGTTGCTAGATTTTCTTTTTAAAACAGTAATAACTTTACTAGTTTTATTGCAGTACTCTTCCCAAAACATTTCCAATTATTATACGCTCTTATTACATTGAGGCTTCTCTCCACCCACCAGTGGTTAGCGATGTGAATGGAGGTAGAGGTTGTAAAAATGTATAATGATGCAATAGAAATATGCAGGTAGAGATGAGTGTTTAGATAAACGTATTTGGAACTGAGTACTGTAAAATGCTAGATCTAAGAGCAGTCATTGACTTAAAATCCATCTGTGAAAAATGTTTATTGACTTTCTCAAATGTGGTAACAGTAAGCTTTTTTTTCTTTAAAATCCTATAAATAATAATGTGCTGTGCTTTTATCAGTAGGTAGCAACGTAACTAGGTAATATAAACTCACTTTCCAAATGTAAACAATAAGCCTTCAGAAATTATTTAATTGACATTGCGATAGCTTTCTAAAAATTGTCTTTGGCCATTTTAATTTCATAATAATATTATCACATTTCTCATTGCAGCTCTGTGGACACAAACTGTCTAGAGCATGGTAGGATCTTCATATTCAGTAGCTATAATGAGATAATTATCTATTTTATCTTTGGATTGAATAGTCTGACTTGTTAGAATTGAGGGCACAACTTGAGGCAGTTTTTATTTTGTTTGCGTAAGTTTTCCTTCCACCAGTAGCATTTTAAATATATCCAAAGACAGAGATCTCCTAATCATTTATTTGTCTGAAGGACAGTTACATTTATCTTAACTTACTTTATTTTCCTGTTGATATCAGTTGTGGCAGGCAACTCAGTTGCATTTCCCAGGTGACTTCAAATATTTCTACATAGTTTGCTGTGAATGTACTTTTTTTCATTTATGAGAAAATTTAGGATAGTGTGGATTATATAATATGGAAAACTTTTAAATGATTAACTGTGTAGTGATAATAAAAAGAAAGCAATGAAAAATGCTAACGTAGTCAAACTATATTACCATTGCAAGACTGTTGGTTAAGAGATGGGTGTGGACAACATTTTGCTACCTTATAAAGCCTTAGTTGTCACTCTTCTATGAAAGGACAAAACTGATTTTTGGCCTGCACTTTGGCATTTGTTACATTGCAAGTCAATTTTGTAGCAAACTACTGAATTTTCCTCTTCTGCCTCTTATACTGTTTGAAACCATCTTACCCTCCTACATGCCATGCTAGCCACAACTCTTAAAAACCAAACATAAACACCCACTGCTATTCATAGAAATTGCCCAGAACTCACAGCTTTTGTGTAGCCAATTTGTACTTGTTCTGCCACTTTACTTAATTTTGGACCTTTGGCCCTGTCACTACACCTTTGAACTTACTTCTGGACCTTTGGATCTGTTGCTTGTTTTTATGGTGTCCTGCAGTTCAATCTTGTGTCTGCAGTAGCTCTTGGCTTTGCGATCCACCTTGGCTCAGTGCTCCTGGGCTGGATCAATCCTGATGTACCCCTATCTTCTATAGTGTCTCAAACACAAGTAATCTGTGTCTGCCCCTAACCTTTATAGTTTAACATGGTTGCTTTTATTGCCCTGCTGGCTTACATGATTTTATGTAATGCATAAATGTTGGGGTGCTTTGGTGGCTTAGATGATTAAGTATCGGACTCTTGGTTTCAGCTCAGGTCATGAACTCTTGGTACCGTTGGGCTCCATCCTCAAAGGGAACTTTCCCTCTGCCCCTCCCCCACCAACCCACATTCTCTTTCTCAAATAAATAAATCTTAAAAAATAAAAATAAGCAAATAAAGCTTAAAAAAATAAAAAAGGGTGCCAGAGTGGCTCAGTGGTTGAGCGTCTGCCTTTGGCTCAGCACCCTGGGATCAAGTCCTGCATTGAGCTCCCCACAGGGAGTCTGCTTCTCCTTCTGCCTGTCTCTGCCTCTCTCTCTCTCTCTCTCATTGTCTCTCTCTCTCTGTCTCATAAAAAATAAATAAATAAATAAATAAATAAATAAATAAATAAATAAATAAAATATTTAAAATAAATAAATAGAGGATCCCTGGGTGGCTCAGCGCTTTAGCGCCTGCCTTTGGGCCAGGGCATGATCCTGGAGTCCTGGGATCAAGTCCCACATCAGGCTCCCTGCATGGAGCCTGCTTCTCCCTCTGCCTGTGTCTCTGCCTCTCTCTCTGTGTCTCTCATGAATAATAAATAGAATCTTTAAAAAATAAAATAAAATAAATAAATAATGAAAGGAAAAGAAAATGTTAACCTAAGACTCTGTGGTTATAGTCTTTAAACCTTTTAGGATTTTCTTCAACACAAATTGCCAACTCAAATTGCTCAAAGCAAATTAGCCTTTTTATATCATTGACAATGCAAACTGGTGAATCTCCAAAAACCACTTCTACTTGGCTTCAGAATGCATTTTAAACTTTCATATAATTCACTTTAAGTACAATAGTTAGATGGGAAGTAACCCTCTTAATGTGTCATGAAAGCCTAGGAAGTTCTTGCCCGGACAGTCTCCTCAGAATGGTCTCCTTTGGAGATTGACATGCAATAGGAGTATTATTTATGTCTGTGGCTTTCAGATTATCCATGCTGGGTATAGAATTCAGAAGCAAAGTTGGTGTAAAGAGGAATATTTTCACTAAGTAAGCAAGCAATAAGATCCACTAAGATAATGCAAAAGCAGGACATCTGGCTTGACAACAGATCTTGTGGAAGACACTCAGAAATTTTCATGGTTTATAAGCTTATGTAATCTGACTACTTAAAAAAAATAAACTCAGTATGCATCAGTCTAGAAAAATTTAAAGAGTATGCTTTCAGTTTACCACTTTGGCCATTTAAATAATTTACTAAAGTAATTACGAAGGTAGCTTTCGGGCAGCCCAGGTGGCTCAGCGGTTTAGCGCCACCTTCCGCCCAGGGCCTGATCCTGGAGACCCGGGATCAAGTCCCACATTGGGCTCCCTGTATGGAGCCTGCTTCTCCCTCTACCTGTGTCTCTGTCTCTGTCTCTCTCTCTCTCTGTGTCTCTCTTGAATAAATAAGTAAATTTTTAAAAAAATAAGGTAGCTTTCTAGTGAACATTCCAAAATGGATGTATAAAATATATTCATTTGGCTAAGCAAATGATAAAAATTATATATTATACTGGGAAGTATTATTTAGATATAGTGGAAAAGTGCATGTGGAGTCAGATGAACTTCATTCATAATGTCAGGACTGGTGAGCTCCCCATACTGTGATTGGTATTTGAGCTTCTATCAACTCAGTCTTGAAATTCATTTTGCAATAATCATTTAATTTATTTATTCCTCTATTTCAATCCATAATGAGTTAAGAGAGCTTACAAAGATCTATACAATTTAAAAAAATCAATTTTGAAAGAAAAATAATATAAAAGGTACCCTAAAAGCATACTTAGAAAACTGTATAATTGCAATATGTAATTTATATAGTCCTAGAATTAGATCATCAACTTGTCTCTAAGGAAACTAGACATTAAGAAAGGATGATTAGTTACAAGATCCACAATGGTCATGAGTCAAAGCAAACTGGTGGCTCTGAACACACTAAATGCTAACAATTTTCTCTCATGAGTCCATGGAGGGGACGTAGAATAGTGTAATGGATGACGTCAGCATCAAGTGTCACAGAGCTGCTGTTACTTAGTATTTTTCTTGGTGTAGTCCAGTGGATCATACAAAAGTGCAGCTGAATAAAAGCTCTTATCTGGAGGATCAATATCATGAAATCCAGGTATTAACAGTTTTCTATTGGTTTGACTGATTCTAGGAGTATATTTTAGAGTATCTAGAAGAATATATGCACTATGTATCTTTCCAGTAATCCCTTTACAAATATTGTTTTTCTTGGCTAAGCTTTTGAAATGTATCGAACAGCCATAAGTCCAAGATCATCCTTCTGACGTGTACCTGATGTACTGGTGCCCTTATTGCCAGTCAAGTGGAGCATTAAATGCTTTATCAGCTGAGTGGAAGATAGGATTGATTCTCTTATAAAAACTGAGGTGCCAGAAGACAGGTGCCTGAACAAAAGGTCATCTACTTTCTGTTCTGAGGAATGTCAAGAATGAACCTCTAGAGAAAGCATTAGCAGGATTCCCATCAGAAAATGATTTTCATTCAGTTCATGGTAACATGTATAAATGGGCCTTTATTAAAGGATATAGTGTCCAAATTGGTATCATTGTGTGTAGATTTATTATACCTGGTTTCATAGGCCATAAGAAATTTATAGGAAGGTTTACATTTGGTAAAATTCTAGGTAGTCTTTCTCATTTTACTTGTCACTTCCATAACAAGATATCAGCACCTTGCAGCCAAAATCAGCAGGAACATACATATCGTTGAACCAATGTGGGTTCATTGACTCATCACAATGAGGGAAAGCTCACACCTACAGGGAACTGTGTGACATCTCAGTAGGAAGCCTTAGAATTTGGTCTTCCAAGAGATGTTTTTTAAGAGGGTTCAAGGAAGTGAGAGTTCTTTATAGATTAAATACTCTGAAGGGCAGGGATGATTTTCTGACAGGGTTTCTAAGTAATTCTTACCTAGAAGGTGAAAAGATGAAGCAAGGCTAAAGCTGCAATAGGAAAGATACAGCAGAGAGTGGTCTGTTTTTTCTCTTGATATCATCAGTCATAGAGAGACCTTCTCTGAAGTTGGTGTGCTAAGAAATTGTTGATGTTTGGCAGAAGAACACCAAGGTAGAGCTGTCAGTTCCAGGCCAGCACTTACCAACAAGACCTAATTGATAGCTCTAGGTTAGCTTTCATCTGTCATCTTTTCTCTCTCACACACAGTCCAGGAACTTTTGTTTACCAGGAGACCCTGTTAAACTGGTCCTTTATAAAGGGAAGCCCACTTTTGTAGTACAAGATGCTAATAAAATATTTTTTAAATTATCAGCAATTATTTACAGAAAACAAGAGGGGAAACCTTTTTCTTGAATTAGTTGATGCTTTAAAAAAAAGTCCATGGATCATAAAGGGGCACATAAATTTTGAAAACGATCATACTCTTTTGGCAATCTCATCTTACAACTTGGATTAAAAATAAATTATTTCTACTTAACCCAACATCGTCATTCAAATTTTATTTGATAATTAGATAATATCTAAATCAGAGAAGAAAATAATAGTCCCATTTTCATTACTGATAAAACCGTATCTCCAACACCATATTCAATTCTATTTAACAGTACATTTTAAGAATAAAATAATGACAGCAATTTTGAAATATCTAAAGCTGCATCATGCAGAAGAACCTGTAGACTTACTCTATTCTGTTCCAAAAGCCAAAATCAGTATCATTAGCTTTATGTAATAGGGAACAAAGATTTCTGTTCAGCAGTAGGAATAAATGTCTCATAATTAAGAACTACCCAGAAATGGAATGGGTTACTTAATTATATAGTGAAATGTCCAACATTGAAAATGTTAAAAACAGAGGCTGAATGAACACAGAAAAAGCAGACATAACTGGAACATCTGGAATGAGAGTTTGAACTACATGGTTGGTCAAGACCCTCTCTGACTCTGAAGGCAAAAGCAATGAGTAAGAGAATGGAGTTAGAAAGTTAGTAAGTTACCATGATCTAGGGCAAGTTAAAGGCCATCATATTAGGGTTCCAGAGAACCCAATACTGGAGATGAGAGAAAAGATAACCTAAAAGGTTGAGGCAGTCTTGGTTCCCTAGTTTCTAAAATCAAGCCATTGATATGTGTCCTCTACTGAGCATGCAATTAAATTAGTATGACCACTGGGCAGAAACTCTGCTCTTCACCTTTTAATACTTTAGGTGTAGGCAATAAAAATAGCATTTATCAGTTACTTAGTCATGACCATTGCACCATGTGGAATGTTATGCAAATAAAATGTGCAACAACTCATATAATATCCTCATGAGTCTATGGGAAGGGTACTATTATTATCTCTGTATGTTTTATAAATGTTATAGCATGCTCAGGGTTGCGCAGCTACTATGTGACAGAGCCCAAATTTTAACCTTTGTTTGTCTAAGTTGTGGTCTTCATTCTAGGTTATACTGCTTCTAAGTAGAAGGAAAAATGAGGCTCTAATAAAAAGACCATTCTTTTCTATAAAGAGAAAGGATGTAGGGGGCCACAGTTGTTGGCAATATTTGTTGTTGTTGTTGGCAATATCTTAATCATCAAAATCAAATGTTTAATTTTCCATGCTTAGAGAAACGCCAAGATCAGATTAAATGTAATAGAGATACTTTAGCATTAATAGAAAAAAGATGATTATGCCTGTAGACTTAAATATCTTTAAGGTTTTCTTTAATGAGGAACATTATGTTTTGATGTTACCTGGTGAACTGTGTGGGAGTGGATCTTCTGTATTCAATTATTTTAAAACCCAAGGATCTCAACACAAATATTGTATTATAAGTAGTAGTTGTAGTAGTAGCCATAGTAGTAAAAGAAATGGAAATAGTAATAGTAGAAATAGTAACAGAAATGAGTAGCAAACATCCCTGAAGTACGTATGAGCCAAAAAACTTATTAATGTCCATTTCATTAAATACTCAGAGTAGTTTTATCAAGTTGGTCATAAACCAACAAATGTTGAAATATGGGCTCAGAGAATTTAGGGAACTTGCCCAGCTGACATATCTAGCTGGCTTGAGAGCCTCTCATGAAAACCTTGGGCACCCAAATATATAAACTTTTTATTTGCATAACTTGAAAAGGTCAATTAAAGGTATATTGGGGAAAATGTGCAATACAGCATTAATTTTTTTTGTTTATTTTTAGAATAGAAGCCCCAGATCCTAGGGAGCAGCTGAACTTCAAGCTAAATGATTTATCAGCCTCATAAAGTTAATGTGTTTTAGATTTTTCCTTTGGGAATAGTGACTATAAACATTCATATAAATAAAATAATAATCCAAATTTTAATATTTCCCAGTTAATCAGTCTCATGTTGACCAAATTTAATGAAATGTATTAAATAGTAACATGTTCCACACAAAGCCATTTTAAAAATTGGTCTGAGTATTTAATTTGGTGGCTGCTAACAAGTTTAGTGGAGTGGACAAAATACCCTTACCATGTATTCAGCCATCAATGTCATTAAATAGTGGTTTAGCAATTTACTGCTGGGTAATGATCCAGGGCATCACGATAGCTCTTCAGATCTCTCAGGTAAACACAGTCTGTTTAAATTAGTGTTGCATGAGAATAGGACTATTTAGCATGACTTAATTTAACGTAAGATAATGAAGACACATAATTTCAAGTTCCATTACTCAACTGATAAAACCTAGATTGGAGTCAAAACAGATGTCTGGTTGGGCCCCTGCTCTCTAGAAGCTTAAAGTCTACCGGGGTTGCCAACATAGTAGGTAAGCAGGCAGTCTTTTTTTTTTTTAATATTTTATTTATTTATTCATGAGAGACACAGAGAGACAGGTAAAGACACAGGCAGAGGAAGAAGCAGGCTACATGCAGGCAGCCTGATGTGGGACTCGATCCCGGGACTCCAGGACCGTGCCCTGAGCCAAAGGCAGGTGCTAAACCACTGAGCCACCCAGGGATCCCCCAAGCAGGCAGTCTTATAAGTGACAACGTAAGTAATATAAACAGCCCAGGATACTAGGTTCTGAAACTAACATACAGAAACAGTATTCAGGTCTTTATTTTTGTCAACATATGTTCATTGAGTACACTTTGTGTTCAGTGAGCAGTTGTACAATGTGCCCTCTAGACACACTGTACTCCTCAGATTTTTATTGTGCCTCTGAATGGCCTGAAGGCCTTGTTAAAATGCAGATTCTGATTCAATGTGTCTGGAGTGGGCACGAAAGTTTGCTATTCTAATAAACGAGGTGATGCTGATGGTGCTGATCTGCATATCACACTTTGAAAGGCAAGAGTATTAAATTGTCTTAATAAAATCTTTTTTATCATTTCTCATTAAAACCTGCCACATCTTATACATACACAAGGATATTTAGAGAGACTTTAGTTAGATATAAATATATCTCTACATCTATCAAGCACAAAACTACCAAGTGACATTCTTGCTACTTGCCCAAAAACTTTTGGCTGTTCCCATCTAAAAACACCATTTGAAAAGGCTAGAAGGCAGTGGAATATCTCCTTGCAGTCAGTGTCCTGACTCTTGTCTAAAACTATCCACCTTAGGGCATGAGGTAATCATGAGTTCCTGACATAGAAACCTGTCTTTTAGAAATTACACTGAAACCACCGACTCATTTTGTAGCACTTGCTGAACACCTCTCTATCGATAATAACTTTTAGTCACTACCAGTTTAGGCCAAATTGGAGCCAATGACCTTTAGGTGAAAGTTTCATATTCTATTTCCAGTCCCTGGAGCCATCAAAGACTCCTGTCGGAAGAGTTGTAATTCATGAATTTCAGCATGCTGCCTCTAGCCCAAAGCACAGCAATTGTTTCTTGAAACTAACAGTCACACATAGGCTGTCTGTTGCTCGTGACATAAATCTAAGAGACTGATGGAAAAATTTGGTTTAAGTTGCTTTTTTTTCCCCTAAGCAATGCTTTAATTGATTAATACAAAACTCGAAACTTACATGAGCAGTTATCTACCTCAGTTAGTGACAATGGATTCCTAGTATATCTAAATAAAGATTTATCAACACTTGTTTCTTAAAACTGAACTTTCAAACATGAAGTAGGCTTTCTTTTCTGAGCATAAAAATGTTGTCAGGGAAGATGACTGGAGACCTGTGTGTGAATCACTGAAGAAGAAGACCTTTCTGTGTTCTCATCTCGTTTCCACTGTAATAGGGACATGGCGTAATGAGGAAAAACTGATAGGCTGGGCCTGTGGTACTGTTTTCATTTAGTATTCATTCCTATGAGGTAATCATCTAAATTAGTGAGGATTTGCCCTTTTATGTGGAGGAGAGAGCCTGATCCAAATGGCCTCATAAAAAAGGAAATTGCTGAATGAAGTCATTACTCTAATTAGCGTTAATGCTCCCAATGTTAACAGTATACCTTTTTTAAAAATGACGTTCAATACCTTCCAACCTACCGCAGTGAGTAGTGGTCGTGGCCTGAGTGCCAGATTTAATTGTCCTTTCAATATCAATTTAGACAGATCTACTAATAGGGTCGTGTTATTAGATAAATGCCTTTGGTAATAGGAAAAAATGTCATTACGGAGCTGGATTGAATAACTGTTCACTGTGATGAGCAGTAAACTATCAAAGCTTACTCATTTATGAGGCCTACCTACCTATTCATTCGGAGTTCTTTCTCTTATCTACGTTCATATAAACAATATCATTGTTTAGCTGATGGAAAATGTTGAATGAAGCTTTCTATCCTCTTCCTAGAATATTTGGTTCTGTATTTAGGTCAAATCTCAGTCCATTGACCTCCAAATTACTGCTCAGATTCTCTAGTGTTGAACGTTTTATTAAATTCTACAATTAGGCTTATCAGTTTAGGTTTGTAAAATGATTTTATTTTTGCTATTAGTATTTCAGTTTTAATAAAACCTGATGTGTATTTGTCATTCTCTCTCTCTCTCTCTCTCTCTCACACACACACACACACACACACACACATTCTTCTTCCAGTCTTCCAACTATCTCCCATCTCTCTTATTCCCCTTCAAATCTATTGCCACATAATAGCAAAAATGAATAGCCATTTAAAACATTTAATAAATCATGATTCCTCTTTGTGAAACTCTTCCCAAATCCCTTGACTTAGCTGACAAGGCCTTGTAGGATTTGCTTCCTGCTTGTGCTTCTCGTTGAATCCTGCACCTCTCCTCCTCGCCCTTTATGTTTCAGTGATGCTGACTCAATGATAACTCATCACTCCCTACATATGTCAAACCCTTCTGTCCTAGTGATCTTTTTTTTTTAAATTTTATTTGTTTATTTGAGATTGAATGAGTGAGAGAGAGCCAACGAGAGGGAGAAGCCGGCTCTCTACTGAGCAGGGAGCCTGACACAGGGCTCGATCCAGGGAGCCCTCGGCTCATGACCTGAGCTGAAGGCAAATGCTCAACTGACTGAGCCACCCAGGCTCCCCTGTCCTAGTGATCTTTTATTCTTTGGGCCATAACTCTGTTCTCCTGGCTTTTCATACAATGAGTAATTTTCTTTCTTCTGGTCTCAATTTAAACAGTACTTCCTCAGATAGACCTTTGTTACCCTGCTTAAAGTAGGTTTCTCTGTGACTATTTCTTACAGTCCTCTGTCATGTCCTTTACTTATCTCTTCATTTGGTTAATTTTAATATCTTTTCTCCTCTGGACTCTTAAGTTCCCAAAGACAAGTACTTTATTCATATTGCTTATTTACTGGGCACATATTAAATGCTCGATTAATGAGTCTTTTAGTCTATACCTGGAAAATTGTGTCAGTATTTGTTATTACATAGACCATCTGGTGGCAGTCCACATCCTGGGAGCCAAATCCACTCTAATGCCTATTTTTGTACAGCCCACAAAATAATAAGAATGGCTTTTATATTTTAAATAGCATTAAAAAAATCAAAAGCAGCACAGTATTTTGTGTTACCTGAAAATCATAAAATTCAAATTTTAGTCTCTAAAATACTGGTTTTTTTGGAGCCCAGACATGCCCTTCATTTATGGGCTGTGACTGCTTGCATACTACAAGAGCAAAATTGAGTAATTGTGAAGAGACCATATGTCCTGGAAACCCTAAAATATTTACTCTCTGGCTCTCTACAGGAAAGAGTTTGCTGACCTCTCATATAGACAGATTTTTTTTTTTTGTAAAGAATTAGAATTTTTTTGTAAAGATCTTATTTTTTTAGGTAATCTTTACACCCAACATGGGGCTCAAACTCACAACCCTGAGATCAAGAGTTGCATGCTCAGGATGCCTGGGTGGCTCAGTGGTTGAGCGTCTGCCTTTGGCTCAGAGCGCGATCCCAGAGTCCCTGGATTGAGTCCCACATCAGACTCCACATCAAGGGAGCCTGCTTGTCCCTCTGCCTAGGTCTCTGCCTCTCTCTCTGTGTCTCTCATGAATAAATATTTTTTTTTAAAAAGAGTTGCATGCTCTACTGACTGAGCAATCCAAGCACCCCAGAATTTCAACACCAAAAACACTTACATTGTCCTGAAGCAAAAAAAGATTATTTGGAAGAAAGAATGGTAAGAGATTCTAAAATAGGCTACTTGAATCCTTCTTATTCTAGCTTGACTTTCAAAATAAACCCCATTTGATTGGTCTACCTGACCTTGAGACAAAAGCAGTGGATTTTGAGGAAAAAAACAGTGGGTTTTCAGACTTCAGTGTGCATCAGAATGAGCTGGAGTGACCCAGGCAGCAGAGATTCTGATTAGATGGTGGAGGACTAGGGCCTGAGAATTTGCATGTCCTGCAAGATCCTACAACAAGAAAGAGCAAGAAGGATTGCATCTTTCTTTACAGAATGTGGGTGTTTTGTCAGTGTGAGAATTCATTTACTCAGTATTGACTAGATGTCAGTATTATTCTAGATGCTGTGAAAACAAAGCTAAATGATAAATAGCTTCTTTTAAGAAGCCAAAATTCAGTGCTATCCAGACATTAAATAAATAATTACCATAAAGATAACAGCTATAACAAGAGGTAGAAACAAATTCTGATGGGGGCACCAATCAGTTCCTGAATATCTATAAAAACTTTTAAGAAGGAAAATTAAGACTTAGAGAATTCTGTAATGTTTTAAGAAAGAAGTCTATATGTCACTTTGGTTATGCCAATTCACAGCATCTCTTAAATCCTGAGTATTGGGTGCAAATTTAGAAGTTCTGTTCAATATTTCTTTCAAGGAGAAAGAAAGGGAGGTCATCACGGAAAGGCTTACAGTCCTTCAAGCAAGTGGCTAATATTAGTTCCTACCCAAACTTTATTCCATTTGTTTTCCTCCTCTGAAAACTAACCAAATCTTATTGTTGTCCCCATGTTCATCACCTCCCAGTAGCCAATTACAATCAGTGAACCTCTGCAATAAATCCCTCATTGACTTGAAGACTTTCCCTCTTGTCCGTTCTAGTCCATTCCACATGCTGCAGCCTAGCAATCCATTTAAGAAACAAATTCAAATGTCTTTTAAAACCTTCAATGGCTTCCCTTTACTTTTTGAAAATTAACCCAAGACTTTAACAAAGCTTTTTGATCTCTAACTTCAGGGCTCACTCTGTTTTTGGCACCAACCATACTGTTCTCTTTTAGTTCTCCTAAAAACTATTCTTCCTCCAGAGTCAAGGCTTTGGAGATTTATTTCTTCAGCCTGGAATGCTCTTCTGCCTGTACCGCTTGAGATTTTATTGAGTGGAGACATTTACTGAGACATCACTTGAGTGTTGCTACTCACCTTTCTCATCTTAGCATAGACATCAGTGCCCTGGCAAAGCTGTCCTCTCACTGACTCCACCCCCTTCCCTGCTGTCAGAAGGAAAGAAGGACTTACCCACACTAGTAATCAGTCTAGAAACGGAGGCCATACTGTTGTGGTACCAATGTGGGAGAAGGTCAGTCATCATGTTAAACCTGCCATCGACTATCTTGAATGCATTTAAATCATCAAAAAACAAACTTTAGATCTCATACCACATAGCCTTTGAGTTTGTGGAATATTAAAGTATTTTACAATGTAGATTATGTCTTGAGTTAAATTAGGAAAGCAGGAACTTATCTGGATGACTAGGTAGCAGAAATTTTGAAATTAATTTTTATAAGCAACTTGGTTTGTTTTGGGAGAAAATACACACATTAGTCAGCTTGCATATAGTTGAGCCATTTGATTTTCAGAGATGTCCTTGGGACAAGTTTTGGGAATAATAGAGAAATTTTATTTCTTATTGTTAGAAAAGCCACATACATTTCTTTAAAGATCTGTGCTGATTCAGAAATATTTTTGGTTCAGATTGGGGAAGGGGACTGGGTGTTCAATCATAATTCATTTTTTCCCCCTAACTATCCTAATTTGAGCTCTTCTCAGAGTTCTTAAAAATACCACCACTAGATCTTTATAGCTCTTGACAGCTTGTAATTTTGTATTTGTTTGTTTTGATTACTATAAGGTATGTTTCAGAGGGGACTTGCTTGTTTTGTTCACCATTGTGCCTTGCGGTAATACATGCCTGACACATAGTGGGTGGCCTCTAAATATTTGCTGAATGAATGATGAACAGTTGGATGTCCTTCTGTCCATTACTCAGCTCTCATTGGCTTGGTTAGCTGATGAAAATCTCACCCTGCAGTGAACCCTTTTCCTGACTGAGCCTCTTGTTCGTCATGTGTCTCTTACTGTCCTGGACCTTTGGATTGATTCTCACCCTCCTCTTCACCCACTCTTATTAGTTATGGATGTCATTATCTGCCATCAGTAATTGACTACTTATTAAGTCTTGCTTTTTTCAGAACTAGGCTAGGAATTGCAGCATTATGCGATCTAAACATTATCATTTTGACATGTAATTAACATAAAAATGATTACGGGGATGCTTTATTTTTTTGCATACTAAGTCTTCAAAATTTATCATGGATTTTATACTACAGCACATCTCAAAGCAAAACTGGCCACATTTCAACTCCATCAATGGCTAGATGTAGCAAAAGCCTGCGATATTAGGCAGTGTAACTTCTATGTTATCAGCTATTATGTGATGACGGATGGCCATATATGCATGGCTTTGGCCAGAATGTCATCTCAGGGATTGTTTTAGAACTCTACAGCTTCATGGGAAGATACATCACATGTATCTAGTCCTTGTTGCTCCTTGTTCTAGTCCTCTTCCTCTTCTTCATTTTCTACCTATTCTTCTCTTTATTTTCCTCTTCCTTTTTCTCCTTTTTTTTCATTTCTTTCTACTTCTTTTCTGAACTTTTCTTGACTCATATCCTTCCCTCTTTTTTTTTCTTTTATTAATGCAACAATTATTCGACAATAAACTTGTATTTCTGCAGGGTGCCTGGGTGGCTCAGTCAGTTAAGCATCTGCCTTCGGCTCAGGTCATGATCCTGGGGTCCTGGGATTGAGCCTCTCATGTCAGGCTCCCTGCTCACTAGAGAGCCTGCTTCTCCCTCTTCCTCTATCTCTCCCCTTGCTCATGCTCTCTGTCTCTCTCTCAAATAAATGAAAATCTTTAAAAAAGAAAATAAACTTGTATTTCTGGTACTTTCATAATTTACTACAAATAAGGAAGATCCTGTGACAGGCAAAATTATAATGTAAAAATTCGAGGAGTAGGGGAGGTCCACCCCAATAAAACATACATCTTTAAAGAACTAATGGTTGGTTTCTGGCTTTTTAACCAGGAAGTGCCAGTAGTTCTGACAATTTTCTTTGTGAAGAGATTGATTTTCATAGGTCGTGTATATATTGATTCAGAGAAAAAAAAATCTGTGTTATTATTGTACAGACCAAGCCTTATAGTTAGATACCAAGGACTCTTATTTTCTTTAGCCTTTTTGGTTCTCTTGGCTTATAAATTGGTTCTATGTACATCTAAATTACACCTGCTAACTTTAGCCATACTCCAACACTTAGGATTTATGTCCGTAAATGTCTCCCACAAGATGATCACAATGAAAATGCTGACTCTAAAGAAGTCAGAAATTTTTAAAGCATCACGTGGACTAAAATATAAAGTTGAAGTGCTTCGTATATGGCCTTCCACAAAGTAATCACAGTTCACATCCTGTGGGGATATATTTAAGGACTATCTAATTCACCAACAGGGATGGATGCAAATGAAAGGCTTGGAACAAAAATAGAAATACTCTGCAGCCACAACCACCTTCCCAAAAGGGAATGTGCAAAGAAATAGAGAGTAAAATGACAGTTCTTCACATTTATGTCAGGAAGGCAGATGAGTCCAGGCTCTCGAGTAATTGAAACTATTGGCTACATTTTAGTGCCATTTTCTATTTTCAGTTCAGGACTTTCTAATATGATGGTGAGGAAATATAACCTGGTCATTAGAGCCTTTAAATTTTTTTCATTGCAGAACTTTGGAGATGAGTACTTCAGAACTATGACCCAATTCTGTCATTTCGTAAACAAGAAAACTAAGGTTTAGAGGAGTTTAATGCTTAATCCAAGATCTTGTAGGGGGTTAGCGATAGAACCTCAGTTAGAACCCAGATTGTCTACTGTGTGCAGAGTTCTTTCCACTATACTAAGCTTGGAAAAATCCAACAGACAAATTCTCCAAGGAGAAGTAAAATTCTTTCATATTGTTTTTCTGACTTTTATTAGCAACTGAGGATTAGAAATTAGATGTTTGGTAAATTTCTTTCATCATTAACCAACAATCAAATTAAAATTAATCACAATTTCCCTGGGTATTGTACTTGTAAGACAGTGACAAAATAAAGTCTTAGAGGTCTCTTAATTTCTTAGTAATCTCAAAGTATCACAGTTAATAGCACCACTGAGAGAAGAAAGTTATATGACAAGCCATAAATGTTGTCTGAGAAAAATAATATTGTCCTTGAAAAGTGCAGGTTCTCTTATCAATTTTTGAAAAAGTAAATTTAATCGAGATAACTATCTCCAGGCATCCACTGAGCTTTGTATAAATGCCCATTTAAAAATTCATTAAATTTTCATGTCTACTTTTTTATTTACTGAGCTGTGAAGTGGCTGTCTCTTTCGCACTGAGCTCACTAGACACCTTAAAAACTTTAAACAGTTAATTGCAATTAATAACACAATTGAAAATGATTTCTGCTCATGGTTTCCAGACATGTAAATTTATTACTAAGTGGAATCATAGTATAATTTTTTTCACAGTGCTGTTTTCCAAAAATCTTTGACATTTTGCATCTGTTCCCCAAAGATCATCACATTTACCCACTGAGTGCCTGGGCTACTCAGAAAAACACTTCTTTTGTGTTTCTTGATAGCATCGAAGGTACTTCTGAAAATTTGTTCGACCACTGAATTGACTAGTTATAGCCCAAATTTCATGATTAACCTTTTAGTATATAGTTTTGAATATTGTTAAAATACAAGCATTAAATGGGATATCTTATGCCAATGTTAGTCATCAGTATTTTCATTTAAATTAGTTTATTAGAGTGTTAAAACCCAGTCACATAAGACCCAAAAGAAATTGGAAATGGGAAACATATACTGTATAGAGAAAAAAGAAAATTTGAATGATTATGAACATGAGATATGAAAGGAGAAGCCAATTGAAAGAAAAGTGAGGCACTTGGTACCAAATAGTATGGATATTCAAAATAAGACTAGAGAGAGATAACAAGAGAGAGGACAACAAATAAGAATAATTTATGTTTTAACATCACTTCCATGAGTCATCAATTCCTCTCTCTGTAGGTTGTGACTGATTATAAAGAGACTCTTTAGTCTTATATTCGAACATGAGAACAGGGTCCTCATGCAAGTTCATATTTACATTATTTACATGAAGCATTTGTGGTTGTGTTTCACCTCCTTTAACCTGTAACTTGATAATAAAGTCAAACGTGGATTTTTCAAGTTAAGACAAGATAAAGTGATAAAATGGATGATTGCGAAGCAGGATGGAAGAGCGTTGCTAGGAAATGTACATCTGTTTGGTGATTAATAATATTTTACATGTCCTCAGTGCAGCAAAGCATTTATATAAGAGAAATATCATTGACACAATGCCACTTGAAATTGTTACCATATTTTGGTGTTTATTCAGTTTTCTTAATCATTTAAAGCAGAGATTTCACTTTATTATTTACAAGAAAAATGAATCAGTCAAGTGATAATATGGTAATCTAAAATGTTATTGGTTAAAAGGAATTATCTGAGGCTATGATGTCCAGTATAGTAGCCACTATTCAGATATTGATATTGAGTCCTTGAAATGGGGTGTGTCCAACGTAGAATGTGCTGGAAGTGTAAGCTATACACTGGGTTTTAAAGACTTGGTAAGAAAGAAAGTAAAAATGTTGCATTCATAACTTTTATATTGCTCATATATTGAAATGATAATAGTTTTGATATATTGGACAAAGAAAAATATATTACAGTTACAATAACTTTCATCTTTTTTTCTTTTTAAAAAAGTGGATAAGTAGAAGAATTTATTTATTTATTTATTTATTTATTTATTTATTTTTTAAGATTTTATTTATTTATTCATGATAGTCACAGAGAGAGAGAGAGAGGGGCAGAGACACAGACAGAGAGAGAAGCAGGCTCCATGCATCGGAAGCCCGATGTGGGATTCGATCCCGGGTCTCCAGGATCGCGCCCTGGGCCAAAGGCAGGCGCCAAACCGCTGCGCCACCCAGGGATCCCAAGTAGAAGAATTTAAATTGCATATGTAGCTTATATTTGTGGCTCACATTACGTTTTTACAGGCAATACTGCTCTAAGGGATCTAATATTATTTAAATGCAATATGCTGGTGAACTGGGCTTATACACTTTTTGATGTTGCTATAATTATAAATGTTCAAATGCTTTACTTTGAAAGCAGATGTATATTTGACATTGAGAAATTGCATATAATGTCCTTCTGTTCTCTTGAGGATTTCCTTGCATAACTTCTGTCCGTATGTTATTTGGCACAGGAGGGAAATGTTCTGAACTCTTCCGAATAATGCCTGAAGGGAAGAGTCACTAAAGAGAAGGTTATGTGATTCCCTTTAAATAAGCGAACCATCTACCCTCCCCAGTCTGGGAACAGTTACATTTGGCAAAGATTTATCTTGTGCCTGTCCACGCTGGCTAACATAAATAAATGAAAGTTTGGTCAGAATGACCAGAGGAAACCTACAAAAACTTGCAGACGAGTTTCAGAAAATGTTAGATGAAGTCATCTATGTGATTTTTGGAGAGCATTGATAGGCAATTGAAGACAGTAAAATTTAGAATGTTTGTCATTGGAGATCATATTGTGTTGTAAAACCAATAAACATTTAATTTAGAATAAACCTGAAATTCTTAGGTAGAGTTTGTTGCAGAATAATTCAACTTGGCATCTGAAAAAACAGAAACTTTCACATTGTTTGTACTACTGTCTCATTTAACATTGAATTTCTACAAAATTCAGCAATTTACTGTTCAGTGTAAGTATCAGTGACAAAATATCATTTGGGATGTTGTTCCTATCCCCAGCACATATGAGATTAATGCTCTTCTCTGCAAGAGAACAAGACGTTATCTTTTGAGTTCATGAAGTTTTTGCATCTTGGCTGGAGGCTACTAACTACATATGACATGATGAGGAAATGAGACCTTTTGGGGGGGAGACCAAAGTTAAATATTAAAGCTGCTTACAAAATAACTTCAAAAACCAGCTGACAAAAGCATTCTTAAGTGTGACGCTGAGTCTTGTTTTCTTTGGGAATTTTAGGACGTGCATTTTAGGAATTGCACTTTAGGACATGCAATTTTAGAAGAGGAGAATATTGTCTAGATTGCATTTACCAACTTTGTTTTGTATTTACAGAATTTCTAAAACACTAACTCTGTGCCCATATGACTGATTCTTGCCTTGGCTGACAAGAGTTTTGATACTAATTTTAACTCGTTGATATCCCTTGTGTAATATATGAAACATCTTAAAATTTGAATCTTTTCATGATCTGTGTTTCTATAATAAAAATCTGAATCGTTGATGTGGATGAAAATGTTTATTTACAATTTGGCAAATTTTCCAACGTAATTAATTAATTATGAGTAGATCTCGAACTCTGAATGTTTTCTTTCTGTCTGATGCCAGAGTCAAATATTGTAGGTGTCATTAAGGAGGCTAAGTATCAAACTATTTGCTCCATTTATAAAACTATGTAACACAAATGATGAGATTCCCAACCTCTTAAATTTTGCCATACACTGTTTCCAGCACAAGGACAGATTCTCAAGCTCTAGGGAACCCAGTGATGGGCTGTGTTGTATGCATGCCTTAGAGTCCCTGTAAGCAATCATCTCTCTTCTACTAAACCATTATCTGAAATTGATTCTTTCTGGTTACCAAAAAGGGACTAAAAGCACTGAGAATATTGGGGAGAAATGAGGGTCAAGACTTTAATCTGTGAGGTATGTTGAAGACAAGAATATTATCTTTCTAAAATCCAGCTCCACTTGGGTGCAAAATGGAATGAACTATGACCATTTGATGTAAAATCTACACGTTATTATATACCCAAAGGACTGAAACAACAGAGTCAGCATCTGAGTATACTACTTAAAAAGCCAAATGCACTTAAATAACAAATCACATGTTCCCATCATGAAAATTGATCTTATTTAAAGGGAGAACATGTCGGAAATAAGTAAAAGCATTTCAAGATATTCCACTTTGGAGTATTGCATTTCCTCGTACCTAATATTAGTTTTCAGTGTCATTCCTACTTTTTATCATAGTATCAGAACTTACAGGCATAAAGAATACGGTATGCCTCAGAAAATACTATTTTGGTGTCTATTCTCCTTCAATAAAAACCAGCAGTACAGAAAAGAAAAGAGTTTATAATTCATTGAAATAGTCTATTCTTTTTCGCCCTTGAATCTGCCATTAAAATCAATGTGGAAAAAACAAACACACACCTGGGAAAGGTCAGAAAATGGATCCAAACATTATTTTGAAAACTTAGATTAAGACTATTTGAAAAGGTTATTTAATCTGATAAGAAGAGAAATAATTCCTGTGGTAGTCTTCAAGTATACCATGCGAAAAGTTATTTAGAAAGCTATTTTCAAAAAAAAAAAAAAAAGAAAGAAAGAAAGAAAGCTATTTTCATCTCTTATGAATGACTTAGGAATGGATCTGCATAAAAGTGGGTAATGGATTAGATTTTCCAGGGACACACTAGGCAAGCTTAGTTCATAACAATGTAATTATGTTGCCTCTCTTCCTTTACAAGAAATTAGTACACTGTCCATTATAAATGGGCATGTATGAATTTTTTATTATAAAACCAATTATTGACTTTAATAGAGTATTCTTTTTTCATATTTCTAGAAAGCTTTTCCATGTTTATGGTATCAGAAATAGGTGCATCCACCCTGTTTCACTCTTTAGAACTATAAGTTTATGGGGAAAAAAATCATTCTTTTAAGTGCTCAAAAAGCTGAGGAATAAATCAAGTTCCTCAAATAATTGTCTTTTTTCCCTCAAGCATTGATTAGAAAGAAGAATACGTAATGTATAGATAATCCTAATTATAATAGAAATAAGTGAGCAATTCTATGTATCATTTGATTTTGCCATCATATTCAATAACTAAAATCTTATATTAAATTTACATGAAACTTCTAATGAATACATCATTTTTTACAAATGCAGATGTATTCAGAGAAAAATAGACTAGAAAAGCCTATATCCCACTTCATTTCCGAAAAAAACACACATATGCTTGGACACATGCACACATGTACATTTTTGGAAGGGGGGTGGGAAAAAAGTCACCAAAAATGTCCCAACTTTATTTTTTGGTAGCAATTATTACCTTTCCCTTTAGAAAGTAATGATTTGTGTTTAATAGTTGTGGCTTTTTTAAAAAGATTTTTATTCTTAAGTAATCTCTAGGGCAGCCTGGTGGCTCAGCGGTTCAGTGCTGCCTTCAGCCCAGGGCCTAATCCTGGAGACCCGGGATCGAGTCCTATGTCGGGCTCCCTGAATGGAGCCTGCTTCTCCCTCTGCCTGTGTCTCTGCCTCTCTCTCTCTCTCTCTCTCTCTGTCTCATAAATAATTAAATAAAATATATAAAAAAGTAATCTCTACACCCAATGTAGGGTGGAACTTACCACCCCAAGATCAAGAGTCGCATTCTCTAGCAAATGAACCAGCCAGCTCTCCCCCTCCACACCACCCCTCCTCCCCCCCCCCCCCCCCCGCCCCCTCCATTGGTTGTGGCTTTGAATGAAGTTCTCTCCTGTCAGTTCTGGGCAGATTGCAAATTCTATCCCCGCCCCCCTTTTTTTCCCTCTTGGGAGGCAACATAATATTTTGAAGAGATGAGGTTCTTAAGTCATACAGGTTTTTCCACTTGCTTCATTTGTAATATTGGCAAACAGTTTAATTTTTAGAGCCTCCATTTTCTTTTAACTACAGAGACAGAATTATTTCATACATTTTTTGATGAATAAATGTCCAAGGTAGCCATCATATATTGAGACGTGTTCTGAACCAATCGCATTACATGTCCCTTTGTTACCATTAATCCTTATAACAGCACTGAGGGTAAAAGTTATTCTAGCCCCCATTTGATCCAGGAGTGCTTAGGTAAAATGTTTATTACAGTGCCCAGCTCAGTAAATTGTGGTGGTGGTGATGGTAGTAATAATACTAGTCATTGCAGTTGCTGCTTTGTCCCTGATCATCTTACAGCCCCATGTTCCCAGTTTAACCGAAGAAATTTAAGGATATAATGAGGTAGCCAGTTTAGGGGACACGGGATTCAAAGACAGGTTTATTTCAGCATGATCTGTGCCATTAAATGTTATGCCATTTTGTTAGGATATTTTGAGATTTTAGATTTGCTAAATGTTGGCACTGTGCATAAAGGCATCTCATTCTTAATGGGACACTATTTTCAAATTATATTTGAAAGTGTTTTGGTGTTCATTTTCTTTTGAAAACATGCTGATATGTTACCTAAAAGACACATTTTACCCTTAGCATATGGGTTTCTGTACACTTACATCAGGGAATCACTTCAATGACTTAGCTAACTGACTACCTGGCTAATTCTTCAACTTAGTTTAGGTATTTCTGGTTGCCTGGTTTTATGCATTGCATTTGGTATAATAGCATGTTCTTAGTAAATTATATTCCTCAAGTGTAGTAACTATATGGGTTATTTCTGTGCTTCTTCTAAATTTTTCTTATTATTGCTAATGAAGATAATCTTAACATTTTAACTAATGATTCATACAGTTTTACATCTAGAATTTAATCTGAAGTCTTATTTTCATAAATCAAATAGTAGAAATAGAATATTATTATATAATTTATAATCACATTATTTAGCAATATAAATTCCACAGGATCTGTTACTTCATATTTATTTTTAGCCTGAACTATGAATTTATTTATTTTTTTTAATTTTTATTTATTTATGATAGTCACAGAGAGAGAGAGAGAGAGAGAGAGGCAGAGATATAGGCAGAGGGAGAAGCAGGCTCCATCCATACACTGGGAGCCTGATGTGGGATTCGATTCCGGGTCTCCAGGATCGCGCCCTGGGCCAAAGGCAGGCGCCAAACCGCTACGCCACCTAGGGATCCCTGAATTTATTTCTAATTAATAAAAGGTTATGTTTCTACTTCAGGGAGATTTAAACTATAAAAGACAAGTTGGGGGAAAAAAAACACTGACATGTGATCCATTTTTCTCAATACTATATACTTAAAGGAATTAAGATTCTCAGAATACTACTAACAAGTATATTATTTATTGGGACATGTTGGTTATTGACTAGTTTTACTTTATGTTTATTAGATAAGCAGTTAAGTATTGAGATTTCATAGAAAGCATAGCAGTACACTGAGAATAGTGCAAGCCCTTAGGGATGCTGAAATATAATAATAATTCATAGACTTCTAAGAAGTAACTAGCAGTTTTTGTTTGCTCAGAATTCAGCAAGTACATTTAAAAAGTCTGATTCATTCGAAATGCTCTAAATTAAATTAGAAAGTAACATTTAGCAAAATGTGTATCATCCACTTTGCAGACTACTGTATAAAAGTTTTACATGTATAAGAACCACTTTACATGATGATATTTTTCTCTTGCATTTCTCTTACAACTGTGAATAGCCATGAAAATGAGCAATAGCATTAGTGTTACAGCTAGCCTTCAGAATATTCACTTAGTGCCAACATGAGGTTTACACTGCCATTAAAACCATTTCAATTTCACAGTTTATGAAGCACTTCCTCTTACATTCTTCATCTTCATAATAACCCAAGGAGGAGGACAAGTGTAGTATGTAGATATTGGTCATTTCTGTGGGTCCAGCACCCCAAGACCATCCCCTCTTGAGGGAAAGCCCTGTGATGAGGATGGAAGGTAGGGCTCTGCCTCCCTCTCCTGAAACCAAAGGAGAGCAGCCATTCTCCAGCTCTAATTCGGCAGCTCACAGGCTCTCCCATGACTGAGACTCAGCCAATGAGACAAACCTGCCCGAGTGTTTTCTTGGAAATGAATGAATCAGCGCTCCTGAGGAGAGATTCGGCCTCGCTCCAGCCAAAGGAAAGGCAGGTGAAGCCTTTGCCCATGGCAGTGGAATCAGCTGGGCTTTCAGAGTCCAGGCCAAACAGATGCAACTTGCATGTTTTGACCAGACTCCTTTGTTTCTGCCCATTTCCCCCAAGATTGTTCAGCCTCTTCCCTTAACTAACCATCTCATATTTCTCTCTCATGTTTAACTTAACTATAGTAGATTTTGGAGGGCACCTGGGTGGCTCAGTGGTTGAGTGTCTGCCTTTGGCTCAGGTCATGATCCCAGGGCCTTGGGATCGAGTTCTGCATTGGGGTGCCCATGAGGAGCCTGCTTCTCCCTCTGTCTATGTCTCTGCCTGTCTTTCCCCGTCTCTCATAAATAAATAAATAAATAAATAAATAAATAAATAAATAAATAAATAAATAAAACCTTTAAAAAACCAAAACTATAGTAGGTTTTGGTTATTGCCACCCAGAACATAGGTATAACAAGTACTGCTATTCCCAATATATAGATGAAGAAATTTACCCTCAGTGAGGTTAAGTAACTTCCTTGAGTTGTAATCATGTAGAAAAGCCAAGTCCAGAACCCATGACTTCCAGATCATAGGTTGTTTCTTTCACAACACACTGTTTTCCCAGCAGCCTTCAGTGGCCTCAACAGATAGTGAGACGTGCTTCCTCCTCCACTGCTTCTTGATTGCAGTACTTAGTCCCATTTCCTGTTACAATGCTTATCTGCTTGATGTCAGCAGTGCCTGTCTTCTACAACACACTGCTAAGCATCTGGAAGACAAGGATTGTTTTATAGTCATCATTTTCCCTCAAACATATATTGGAGTGCCTGGATGCAGAGTCAGTACTAAATAAAGATTGTAATGAATGAGTAGCAAATGAGTGCATAAATTATTCAATTAAATGAAAACACCAATGTGGGCTTGAAGCTGATGCTAAAAGTATAACACTGATTTTACAAAACACCACGATGTTCTTTACCAATCAAAATCTTAAACTATAAATAATTTCCTTAAATATATAAAGATGCTCACTTGGTAAGCATTGATTCCGTGGCTACTATGTGTCAGGCTGTTATTACAGAGAGAAATAAGAATTCATCTCCCCTGTTAAGAGGTCTCACAGACTGATGGGAGGAACAGATATTCCATAGCTCAGATCATGAGAGCTATGATTAGGGCAGTAGGCCCACAGTCAGCAGCCATGAGAACCACTGAACTGGCCTGGTGATACCCCTCTGGGCAGGTCACTGTGGACATCAAGGAAAACAGTCAAAGCCTTTTGAAAGCTACAGAAAAAGCACAATATACTTTGCCTTTCCAGACTGTTGTGAGATATGCTTAAAAAAAAAAAAAAAAAACTACAAATTGCCTCTGGGAGGCTCAGTCAGTTAAGCATCTGACTCTTGGTTTCAGCTCAGGTCACGATCTTCAGTTCCTGAGATCAAGACTTGCCCATCTGGCTCCATGATCAGTATAGCCTCTGTTTCTCTGCCTCTCCCTCTGCCCTTCCCCCTGCCCATACTCTCTCTCTCTCTTTTTTCAAATAATAAATAAATCTTTGAAAAAAAAAGTTATCTGCACCCTCATTCAGACATAATTATTTTTAAAAAGGTTATAATCAGGCATATCAAATTTTAAAAATAATTTTGAAATAGCTTTGAACAATATGAGACTAATACATAAGACTATATTTTGGTTTGGCAAAAGGTGAAAATGAAGATAAATCTGTATCTTTATTTAAGCATTAAAGCCCAATATAGTAAAAGCAACAAATAAAGATGCATATAAAAATGTGAAAGGAGACAAAGCCATATATCTGTATGCATGTAAAATACACGTATATGCAAGAAACAGGATATACATTTATCAATATAATTTCTATTTTTTACAGACTGTACACACAGTAAGAGAAATATCTAACTCCCTGAAGTTTTGGTATCATTTGCAGACAATTACTACGGCACGCCAAAGCCTCCAGCAGAACCAGCACCATTATTATTAAATGTAACAGACCAGATACTTCCGGGAGCCACTCCAAGTGCTGAAGGAAAACGGAAGAGGAATAAATCAGTGAGCAACATGGAGAAAGCCAGTATAGAGCCTCCCGAGGAAGAAGAGGAAGAGAGGCCTGTGGTCAATGGAAATGGAGTAGTAGTAACACCAGGTTAGTCATTTATACATATGTACATATTTATATGTATGATTGATTATAGTTAACCTCAGAGAGAGAGGATTCTAATATCAAATGGAAAGGACATAATTCTTGTATCCCTTTTATTAGTTTTAATTTCGACATATAAACCAATTAGTTTATGTTCCTCGGTTTGTTGTTTCATATACACAGTATTAATAGAAATTTAATGAATTATTTCTACATTTTAGAAAATATTACAAGTCATGAATATGATTGTATAAAGTTCTGGGATCTTTGCTAATTAAAATTAGGTAAAATCTATCCTTAGAAATCTTACTATACTCACTGTTCTGGAAAAAGAGGTTGTTTCATGTGATTTAGTTAACAACTTCAATGAACACTGTACTCAAAATGACTAGAGCTACACCATGTCTGTATATTTTTCTCTCCACCCTTATCTAATCTGGCAATGTGGAGAAAGCATCTTTAGACATTGACTTCGTAAAGGCACCTACCCTTGAACAAGGAAAAGGCTTGTTATCTTTTTTATTTATGATCTATCATATCACATATATAAAGAAGAGCAGGCAGATATAAAGTGTGTTTGCACAAGGGTATGGCTTTGCTATTTTCTTGTGCTTATTACTAACCGAGTGCCAAATTTTATTATAATTATAAAATTAGTTTTTTTTCCTTACATTACTTATGATTAAATGTTAAAGCAAAACTATGGCATTCTTTTTTTATATACTTTTTTAAAAGATTTTATTTATTTATTCATGAGACACACAGAAAGAGAGAGAGAGAGAGAGGCAGAGATAGAAACAGGCTCCATGCAAGGAGCCCGACGTGGGACTTGATCCCGGGTCTCCAAGATCACGCCCCGGGCTGAAGGCAGCGCTAAACTGCTGAGCCACCCAGGCTGCCCTAACTATGGCATTCTTATAGCCTCTAAGCTTGGAGTAAATTTCCAAAGTTTTATTAGTTATTTATTTTTTAATAACAGCGTACTAGTAGGCATTGAAAATCTAAGAACTGAAAAGCTCTTAAAAAATGTTAACACATGAGCTTCGCATACATATTATTATTTTTTTAAGATTTTATTTATTTATTCGTAGAGACAGAGAGAGAGAGAGAGAGAGGCGGAGAAGCAGGCCTCATTCAGGGAGCCCGATGTGGGACTCGACCCTGGGTCTCCAGGATCACACCCCAGGCTGCAGGTGGAGCTAAACTGCTGCACCACGGGGGCTGCCCCACATACATATTATTAATAATAATAATATATTTCCTACAACTATTTTGATGTCTCTATTTTTAATTATCATTGTACAGTTTCTATAGTGACATAGTATTTTAATTTTCATGCTCTATTATTTTTATCAACATTTCATAAGCTTATTTCTTAACCTTCCTTATTCATAATTACCTACAAAAATGTTTTTCCTCAAACATAGGGAGACCAAAATCTAATCTATTCCAATCAGTGTGTAAAACCTTAAAAAGTGATTTCATCTTGATTTCTCAGAGGAGGACAGCCTCCTCCATAAATGCAATGGTGAAAAACTTATGCTCTGTTCCTACCAGTCACCAATTTCTGTATATAAATGCTAAAGATCACTATTGTACATAATGTAACTTGCTTACTAAAGACCCTGTGCCGGAAAAAAATGTGATGCAGTTCAGAAGGTGAAGAACTAAGTAAATGTATATGAGAGGAAAGCAATTTATAGGTCTATAGGTAATTTTCAAGCAATTAGATACCTTTTCTGTTCTGATTCTGAAATATCTTTGTCAAAATATTTATTTTTCATTATGTAATGGATTTTGAATTAAGTTGGTAGTACATAGTTTTCTTAGCTATCTTTGATATGAGAAGCAAAATGATTCAGCCAAGTGGAAGCAGTAATCACAAAAAAACAAAGTTGGAGATCAAAAAGCAGTTACAGAGTTTGTTACTGATTAATACCTTACAGCTAAAAACATAAAATATTTGCCCTTGGTTGGGCCTGAATCGTTGGTTTCTATTGCATTTCTACTCTGTATAAGGCAAATCAAATGAAGTATTCTTGACATACATTTATTTGTAAATTAGAAATTTATTTAATTGGGGGTCATAGTAAATGTAGAAAGCACCATTCCTTTCAATTCATATATTAGACATAAGGAATTGGGTTTGGTTTGTTTGTGAGTTTGGGCTAGGCAGGAGGGGTCCCAAGGTACCTGGATTGGTTTGCACTCTTCTTAAGCTGCCCTAACAGTATGTCTGTCCCTGGACCTCTCAGCCTGAGGACGGTAGAGAACAACTACCCAGGCCAACTCTGGGATGTCTGGATAGTCAATAGATGCCACAAATGCCAACAGATGCTTGCAGTGGCTCTGTAAGCCTGGCTGGACTTCTCTGTCCCTTATGGGAGATGAGACATATGTAAATTAGGCGGCTCTTTGCCCAGTGTTCAAAGATGGAGAAAACAGCCCCAAACCAGAAATTGGTCCTTCATCCTTTATTAGAATATCCAATAGAAACTTTAGGGTTCACATTGCCTCCTTCCCATACATATTCACTCAGATCTTCATCTTTTGAACTTTGTCACGTTTTTTTCTAGCATAGGGTCTTTATCCTGCCTTTTTTCTTCCCATACATGTTTACCAGATGTAAGACACTTTAAACAATATTGAGAAAATTCTTGCTTAAATTTTAGTTACCGCCCTGTATCAACTAAGAGCCTATAATACTAATTAACATCAGATGTCAATTCAGAGCATAAATAGTATAATCGATGAGGTGCATTTAGAAAGTGAGAAAAGCTTACTGAGGTACTTTTATTCCATTACATAAAAATGCTGATAATACCGATAATAAATAATGTAAAAATTAACCTCTTGTGGATGCTAACCATGTTCTAGGAACTCTTTAACTTCATTATGTGTACTAGTTCAGTTATTTCTCCTAACAGATTTTACGGGTTAGGTACTATTTCATAGAATAGGACACTGAGGCACACTACTGTTAAGTAATTTGCCCAGAAACTGGGATTTATTTATAGGAAATATCGATCCAGAAGCATGTTCTTAGCTGCTATGCTATCTGAGTGTAATAGCACCAATAGAAGCATAAATATATTTCTCAGCAACATGTATGTACATGATCATTATTTTACTTGTACCTCTTTAAAAGTGGCATTATTAGTTTCTACCTACTACAAGTTTCTTATTTCTTTCATTTCTGGAAATCATGTACAACTCCACTTATGTGGCTCTGTGGTTATTAAAAAAATCGTATTTTTAAAAAATATTCTGCATGCATTTAAGCATCAAGCCTACCAATCTTGGGCAGCCCTGGTGGCATAGAGGTTTAATGAAGCCCGGGGTGTGATCTTGGAGATCCAGGATTGAGTCCCATGTCAGGCTTCCTGTATGGAGTCTGCTTCTTCCTCTGCCTGTGTCTCTGTCTCTATGAATAAATAAAATCTTAAAAAAAAAAAAGCCTACCAATCTTTAACTCCTTATGTTTTACTGAAATGAATTATTCTCGCTAGGTAAATAAAGGTTTTAGAAGAGTCCTCAATTTACTTCTACTACTCGTTTTCTTCATCGCTTCTCCTTTAGACTTAAACTTAGAACTATACATTCCTTTTAGTTTCAGGCCATATTTATGTAAAGTTTGTGTACATGAAGCTCTACTGACCTGTAACATTGTCCACGAATAGTCAAGTATTTTAAGTGAATAATTAATGTTAGGCTCCCTTTTTTGGTTGGAATTACATCAAACAGATGGAGTTAGCCCATTTCACCTAGAAAAGCCATGGGATGATCTTTCAGTGTCTCAGATCAGAAATGTTTCTCTCTCTGACATATGTCACTTTGATGATAGAAATCAGTATTGTTCTATCCTTAGAAATGTAGCTCTAACCTGGTTAATACTGAAAGTCACAAAAATAACAATGAAAATAAATAATGGCAACTCTCCTTTAATGAATGCATAGGATGTGCTAGACATATAGTCCATACGTTATTTCTTGTCCCATAACCATGGTATGCTTACTTATCAAAGAATATGCTGAAACTTAGCTTAAGGTACTTAACTAAGGTAATAATTATTTAGTAACAGTGTTAAGATCTGGACCCAGGAACACCCGAACTCATCCTGTCCCCATCACCTTTGCTGGGCTGTTAACCATGTTGAGGACAGCATGACTCCTGACCTCCATAAGGTAAAATCAGTCTTTCAGCTCAGTGTATTTCATTACATTGTATTCTGTTATATTTGTCCTTCAGTGAATGTGTGGCTGCAGTGTTAGATCGAATGCTTGCAAAGATGATACAGCTTTACATCATCTTAGAAAATCTGTCTTTAAACTGATACTTAAAATTCATATCCCCAGGAAACCTTTCCTTGACATTAACCTCACCTATATTTAGGCATCTTTATCTTGTTAGAGTTGCCATCCAGCCCCATAGCTTCAAATACTGTCGATTACCCGTAGCCTTCACTTTCCTCTAATGTCCCAGGGCCATATCTCTAACTGCTGCCCACTGGACTGCCCCTCCTAAGCATTTCTGTAGCATCTTAAATGCAACATTCCACTTAAATTCTTCTCCCATAACACAAGCAAATCAGCTCATAAAGGCCTTTATTTGATTTTTCAAATTCTTGTTTTCACCCAAATAGCTCAGATACTTCTTTCCCCCAGGCTTCCTATATATTATTAGATATAACAGATCACTGAGCCTGTAGCTTTAATCTCTTTTTCCCAAATATCACCATCCTAGATTGCTGCCTTATCACATTTGTGTCCCCTAAGGGATCTACATTCCTTCAGGCTCTGTCCCTATCAAGTGACCTGTTAATCTTCCATCAATTAAAGATTCTTGAACCAGCACTTGATCACATAACTATCCTCCCAAAACTTGGATGAGCTTCGATTTCTACTGCTCCAAACTCCTTGGGTAACCCCTCAGGTCATCCCATATTTGACTGCAACATCTCTGTTAGCTTTGCCCCCCACTACTCCCCCATCTCTTCTCTCATCTCCATCCCTTATTCATAAAATACTTCCACCTGTTGGATAAGGCCTTTATCATATTATAACCTCCTATTCTTTTAGACAGAATTCAATAAAAATTTTGATATTCTCAAGAAATTGCTTGTTGACTCCCATAATGAAAAATTGAAACTGTCCATCTCTGAATTATTGAAGTACAGTTTACATCCTTCATTCATTTGGAAGATATTGATTAAACCTGGTACTCGTAGATGATTTTTCATAACGTGCATGTCTGGCATCCCTACACATAGTAAATATTTCTAGGACAAGGATTACCTTTACTTTTTTGCTTATCTGTGTCAGTGATTAGTATAGATCTTTAGATATTTCAAAAACTTGTAAATCTTTATTTTTTTAGTCAACTGAACCTCTGGAGAATATCAGAGTTTTACATGATTAGCTTTATTTCGTGCTCTTTTTACACTACTGAGTTCAGCATGCATTGCTTCTAAGTTTGAAAGATATGGCATTCTTGATCTTACATTCCTGCAAAAGTTATTTGAAAATTACATAGAATTATATTTGAAAACATGTATTCTTAAAGATGAGAACTAATTCAATTTCTCTGTGAAAATACCAAAAATAGGTAAGTGTTGAATCATGATACTGTATACCTGAAACTAATACAGCACTGTTAACTAAGCTGGAATTAAAATAAAAGTAAAGTATAGGTGGATAATAAGTAGCTAGTTTTTCGTTTTGTGTTGTTTTGAAGATTGAACTTCTCTGAAGAAAAGAAAATCCTGTAAACCATAGTAATTGGGTTACGCTTTCTTAGATTTCTTTTATTTCATGAATTATCTGCTAAACTTTTCCGGAAAGTAATTCACTATTATATTGCAACTTCCCCTCACTAGCTATTAGTAAGCCTAGTGCAAGGAATTAGAAATGCACATATATTTTAAAGGCAGCTAAATCTCTCTGTTAATACACACACACACACAATGCCAGGAGGAACAGGGCCCGTGAGAGCTACCTTCGCCAACAAAGGGAATACAGTATGTGTACACAGAGCTGCCTTCTCCAGGCCCCCAAGCCCACAATTAGTGCAAATGAACTGCCGCCCCCAGAGAGCAAACAGAGTGTCCCTTATGTGATCACCGAGTGTCCTCAGAAATGATCTCAGTTCACCATTAGGGACCCGCATCCAGGTCCTGTGCTGCTTGGCACGCTGACTGTGCCTGCACCATCAGTCCTGGTTCTGTGAATGAGGTCCTGTCACTGTCAAAAGAATTATGTCCTCCATAGTGAAGCTCGCTGTTTTCCTGTGAATAATAGCCCACTCTGAAACCACCCCAGCGCCTATCCCCTGCTTATTTTTCTGTGGGTTCACAGAGACTGTGATGTGTGTATCCACTCAGATCTTTATCTTTTTTCTTTCTTTCTTTCCCTTTTTTTTTTTTTTTTTTTTTTTTTTTTGAGGAGGCTTCATTTTATGATCTTGTTCCCAAACCCTGTACTAGGTTTCTCTGTCCATTGGAGGGACAAATTTGGGGGACTGTTTTAAATTAACCTTCTAAAATTAGATATTCCATTTCTAAATGAGGGGCATCTTTTCTTAAAAGGATTATTTAAAAGTTAAAACTGTCCTAATTGTCAAATGTCCTGAGTCCCTAGGTGTGATTATAAAATGGTATGATAATCATTTTAGAGCTCCTGCTTAGGAACTACAGTAGTAATTGTAACTACGGCATTGGGGGAAAATTGAAATCATGATTAGTTTCAGGAATGTCACTTCAAATCGAGGCGACTCACTTTGCTCTTAAACTAAAAGCGATGCATTATTTGAACCTCTTCGTGCCCTCAAACTGATTCAGCATTCTGGGGATCCTACGCTCAACCCTTGTGGAGAGTGTTGTTCTACTCCTCTGAGGGTTTGTAGGATGTGTGTGTGAGAGAGAGAGATTTGATACCCGAATGAGGAGTGCAGAGCAACAACACCCAGGGTGATACTGGGGTTTGCACAGCACTTGCAGCAAGCCTGAGGACTGGTTGCAATGTTAAGTGTCTTCAGGTTCTCCAGGCATCCTTAGAGCTTAATCGTATTTCTAATCATAGCCATCCATTCTCTCTAGGTCTGATTTTCACTCTGTGTTTCATTTCCCTGTCTCATATTTCTCCTCATAAGAAGTGATTATAATTGCAGTGTGAAATCTCAGCTGCTTTATTGCCAGACAAAGAGTGCTCTAGTTATTTCTGGCTGAGGGCTGGACTTTGTTCCTGAAGAGGGAAGGTCTCTATGCGTACTCATTCCTTCTGCATAGTCCATTGCTGGGAATAGCACCTCATCTTTTTCCTCCTAATTGACTTCTTGCTCTCATCAAACAATACCTTGACTCCAATTTGGCCCCGAAGAATAGCACTCGAATTATCAAGATCAAAATGAAATGGAGGCTTTTTCTATTTTCTCTTTCAAACCCTTTGATGTTCATAAAACCTCGCAAGGTGATGTTATATTTTATATAGTACTAGTCTCCTGGAATTTTTTCAGAATTTTAAAAGCAAGATCTAAAAGATATTGCACATTTATATCCTATATTCCACTTCATATGTTGCTTTGGTCTTTGAATATTTTCAATACTTCTATCAGTTTCTTTTACTGCAAAGTTAGTTGAGGGTTTGGGGAACTTGTTTCTATATGATAAACATCTTTCAAGTGCATTACATTATTAAAATAATTTCACATATACAATTTCAAAGCTGTGAGGATTCATTTTATTGCCAATATTCCAGTCTACTTTTATTAAAATGTGAAAAAATGAAATATTGCAGGAAGAAGGAAATATACTAATTAAGGCAACATTTCTCCCTTGTTAATGGGAAATAATTTCCTCTACTAATCTTTCTAGTGAGTCTTTACAATTTAATTTTTTGTATCTTGGATTTTTTTTTCCTTGTCATCTGCTACTTATAGACCTTGAATCTTCTATTTTCCTAATTTCACATATTGTTCTTCTAGTGCTCCAAAGAACCTATAACCAACTGAGTTTCAGATAGAGATGAAAAATAATTTTGAGGTATTGAATATGTTTTATTAGTAATTCACATTTTCTTGGCTAGCCCTCTGAATGGATGAGATGCAACTGGGTTACAAATATTACAGAAAAAAGTGATTTCTTTACTGGACTGGGAATATCTACTTCTTCAATTGCCATATCGTCTCAAAAATCAGAAGCACAGTTAGTTGTTACCCTAACTTCCCCTAATTATAATATTTTATTCTAAGTTTATTTTTATAGAATATATTATGATATACATATACATTTTATATATTTATAAACTGTCACTCTGTCTTAGATCCACCCCTCCTCATTTGTATACCTTTTATGAAAAGAACTGTTATGCACTGTTGGTGGGAATGGAAACTCTTGCAGCCACTGTATGTGGGTTCCCCTAAGGTGAAAAATAGAACTACCCTGTGATCCAGCAATTGTACTACTAGGTATTTACCAAAAAATACAAAAATACTAATTCAAAAGGATACATGCACCCCGATGGTTATAGTAGCATTATCTGCAATAGCCAAATTATGGAAGCAGCCCAAGTGTCCATCAACTGATGAATGGATTAAAAAGATATGATGCAGGGATGCCTGGGTGGCTCTATGGTTGAGTGTCTGCCTCAGGGCATGATCCCGGGGTCCCGGAATTGAGTCCCACATCGGGCTCCCTGCATGCGGGAGCCTGCTTCTCCCTCTGCCTGTGTCTGTGTGTGTGTGTCTCTCTCTCTGTCTCTCATGAATAAATAAATGAAATCTTTTTCAAAAAGATATGGTGCATATATATGCAATGGAATAGTCCTCAGCCATAAAAAAAGAATGAAATCTTGGCATTTGCAATGACATGGATGGAGCTAGAGAGTATTATGCTAAGCGAAATTATGTCAGTCAAAGACAAATGCCATATAATTTCACTCATATGTAGAGTTTAAGAAACAAAATAAACAAGCAAAAGGAGTGGGGAAGAGAGAGGAAGCAAACCAGGAAACACTTTTAACAATAGAGAACAAACTGATGGTTACCAGAGGGGAGATGTGGGCGGCTGAGTGAAATAGGTAATGGGGATGAAGGAGAGCCCTTGTTGTGAAGAACAACAGGTATTGTATGGATGTGTTGCATCACTACATTGTGTACTTGCAACTAATATTACACTGTATGTTAACTAACTGGAATTTAAAACTTAAAGAACTTACATAATACTTTTTTTTTTTTTTTTTTTTAGAATTTAGAAACACTTTAGGAGAACTAAGGAAAAAAAAAATCCTCTACCTAAACATCAGTAATCTGTGTTTAGAAATATCTCTGAAGCAGCAGAAAAGTAGTCATGTTTGCTAACTGATTGCTGTACCACTGGGACTAGAAACAGGAGGGAAGCCTACTTGGCACCATATTTTCCCTTTGTACTTTTGGATTTCGGCCACGTGCATATTTTAGTACATCAAAAAGTAATTAGGTTTTTAAATGATGAGCAAAATTTCACTAATCACTCAATGTCAAACATTTTAGCACCCATATTATAATTCCTCTTTTTATTTTACAAGGTTTTGGAAAATTGGTGAGAGCACTCTGTGAGCAACAAGCTATAATCTTGACTTCTTTTAATCAACTGGCTATATAGAATGCAGGTGGCCACTGCATGATTGCTTCCTTTCTGAAGACAGAATGCCCTCTACTTTTCACTATAGGGTATAATCTATAGTGGGGCCAGAATGGAAAATCAATTGCAATGATATTTTTCTCTTGTTTAAAAGTCACTCCAGGGTACCTGGGTGGCTCCGTTGATTAAGCGTCTGCCTTTGGCTCAGGTCATGATCTCAGGCTCTTGGGATTAAGCTCTGCATTGGGCTCCCTGCTCAGCTGGGAGTTTGTTTCTCCCTCTCCTGCCCCCTACTTATTCATTTTCTCTCTCTCTCTCTCTCTCTCTCTCAAATAAATTAATAAAATCTTTTAAAAATAAAGAAATAAAAGTCACCCCTGAAATGTTCATTCATGTACAAGACCCTCTGGTTCAAATTTTGACTAAGAACTTCAGCTTCTAGAAGTGAAGTGAGGATCATTCTCTGACAGCCTCCTCCCCCACTAACACATGGGACCTTGGATTAGTATAAGAAACACACTTTTTGATAAGGTTACTGAGTTTTCAGGAAAGAAACAGAAATCTTCAAGCCCCACAACTTCTACTGCCATGGTCACTACCACAAATAAACAGAAACCAAAGTGGGGGAGCGATCTGTTATAAACAGACTTGAAAACCAAGGTTGCCCTGGGAATACACCAGGAGGCTAATAAGCCTTGGGCTAATATCAAATTGGGGAGCCAAGTCTCTGATTCTGCTACAAGTGCATACCCTCTGTGGTACCAAAGTATTGCCAGATTTATAGCTCAGTAGCAGCCCCCTGTGCCCAACAAAATCAAATGCAAAACTCTATAGGAAATTATACAGAACTTGAAAAAAAACTGTGGATTATTATCTGAGAATTAGTTTTCTTCCTTTAAGTCATTTAACCCCACAACATGTCTTAACTGAGGAAGGATAACTCAACTTATGTGAACACTTTTTAAAAAGGAAATGTTAAAAAATAAAATAAAATAAATAAAAAGGAAATGTTAGTTTTGTATCTCTCTCTTTTTTAGTTATTGCATTTAAAAAATCCTAATATCTTTCAAATTCTGCAAACTTGACCACACTTCTTTTCTGCCGAGAGAGACCATTTAGATGGCTTGACTGAATTAACTTTGTAATTTATTTAGTATTTTAAGTAATAGAATTCCCTGATAACGATATCTGACATTTACTGAACACCTACTGTGTTCTAATAGTTTACTGCTCTAAGCAATTTCTATGCATGGCACATCTAATTCTTATAGGTAGGTAATGTTATTAACCCGCATTGTATGGTTAAAGAAATTGAATGTTTCAATACCTTGTTCAACATCACACTGTAAAGAACAGATTCAAACCCAGGCAGTCTGACACCAGCCTTAGCAATTATCTTCTACTGCTTCTTGTGGAGTGTTTTTGCTGTTACCTGAGAATCGCTACACAAAAAGCAAAAGAAAAATATTATTTCAAATTATTCCTATTTTCTCTTATTATGTGTAAATATTTTTTCCTGTTAAATGTTTTCTAGCCATGCTTATTTCCAAAGAAATAATATGAATATAGGAGAAAAATTATTAGATTTATTAAAATTTGTCATGTAGCCATTAGAAACATAAATCACAGAGCTCTCACAGGGTAAAACAAATTTTGGAAATTTAAATTTTATGACTGTTCAAGAAATAAAATCAACAATTTCCTGTCTAGCTTAAAAACATTATTTTTCCTCATTTTGAAGGATGGCAATTACAGAAAGCTCAACATTAGCTATATGCATAGACCATGTCAAGTGAAAATATGGGTAAGGTATAAAATAGGCATTCTTCTTGAAATGGTTTTATCTTGGTTTCTGATTATTCTCTAATAAAACCGAGTAAGAACATTCAAAACTGTGGCATTCTGATTTATCCTTAGTCTTATGTCCGAAAGGCAATGTGCTAGATACTGCTAAGCCAATAAACATGTAAGCAAATGGAATGGCTACGATACATATCATTGTATATCAAAGCCTGAGACCAGACCAGAGCTATAGAATTAATGTGAGCTGGACCAAATGCAAAAATGCATACATTTAATTCTCTTCCAATTAAATGACTTTCAGTCCCTATACTATCTTTGAGTTCTTCTGAATTTCTTATGGGAAGAAGAAAAGCATTTGCTAAATCCAACAAAACACAATTAGGGTAGGAAAGAGGAAAATTGTATTTCTTAATTCTTCACAACAGTAAAAGTGTACATAAAATATGTTTTTTATAGGTCTTCATTTATAAGAATGTACATTGTCAATGTCTGTTTTATGTCTCAACATTTCTGTAGAGTTTCTAGGAAATTCAACAGTTCTGGTCAAAGAGGAATATTTTTCATCACTACCATTCTTTAAAAAGAGATACTCCTTCTTTATTGAAATATTCTTTGATTCTGTTGTTAGTGAAACAAAACAAAACATGCCTTGCTCTTGTTTATAAGGCATCTAAGTGACCTAGAAATGCAAAATGGAATGCTCAAAAAAAAAAAAAAATGCCAGTGTTTGATAAAGTCTGTTCACTTCAGCAGCAAGCATCTTAGGAAAAAAATTACATTTACATATCCAAAAAATTCATGTTTAGATTTAACAATAGACTCATACCGAAAAATATGTCTTGGAAGTCAAAAAGGACAATTCTACATGACTACTTCTAATCAAGAAATAGCTTCACACCGCTATAAAAGTAAAACATATGTTTGTATTATTTGGCTCCCTCTTAGTCAAAATTTAAATAGTCTAGGTCTTCTCAAACTACAGATCTTAGATAAATGAGATTTATGTGAGGCATGTTTGCACCCATGCTTGTCTAAGCTGAACTCCATGAGAGAAAAGGAGTGCTAACAGGAGTGGCCACCTGTACACTCATGGTTGGTATGTAAGATCTATTCTTTCCCATACTTTTGTTACTAAAAATCGATTTGGGTGATACATCCAGATAATGGAATATTTTTCATTGCTAAGAAGAAGGGAGCTCTAAGCCATTAAAATACATTGGATAGACTTAAATGCATATTTATGTGAAAGAAGCCAATCTGAAAATGTCTATACCATATGACATTCTGAATAAAGCAAAACTATGGAGACAGTAAAAACATCAATGTGGTTTCCAGGAGTTAGAGAGGAGGACAGGATGAATAGGAAGAGCACGGAGGATTTTTAAAGCAGTGAAACTACTTTGTGCGATATTATAACGGTGGCTACATGTCATTATACATTTGTCCAAACCCATAAAATATATCACCCGGAGTGAATCCTAATTTCATCTGTGGTCTTTGGATGATAATGATGTGTCAGTGTAGGTTCATCAGTTGTAACAAATGTATCACTTGATGGGGATGGGCAAGGAGTCTATGGGGAATCTCTGCACCTTTCTCTTAATTTTGTTGTACAGTTAAAATTTCTCTAAAAATTAGAATTTTAAAAAAATCCATTCTGTTCTTAATGGTTACATTCTCAGTTACTTATACAATACCCAACGTTGTCTGATTAAAATAATAAAAATAAGCTTCATACAGAAAAAAGAGATAACCATATTAATCAAAATGTAGTAAATTTATCTTTTCCTTCTAAGCAAGGAAATTATTATGATGTAACATGAACGTTCAGTGAATTGTAAGCTGAACTCGCCTGATACACTGTGTAATTAGTTGAATTGTGCTCCTCCTCCCGCAATTTATATATTGAAGTCCACACCACCAGACTCTCAGATTGCAAACTTATTTGGAAATAGGGTCTTCGTAGATGTAATTAGTTAAGATGAAGTCCTAGTAGAGTAGGGTGGGCCCCTAATCCAGTGTAACTGGTGTCCTTATAAAAAGGCGAAATTGGAACACAGACATGTACACAGTAAGAATGCCATATGAAGATTGGAGTTGTGCTGCCATAAACCAAGTAACTACCAGAAGCTAGCAGAGAGGTCTGGAATAGATCCTTCTCTAGTACCTCTGGAGGGACCATGGCCCTGCCAAATCCTTAATCTCGGATGTCTAGTCTCCAGAACTGTAAGCTAATACATTTCTCTTGTTTAACCCATCCAGTTTGTGGTACTTGTTATGACAGCCCTAGCACTCATTTGGACCACATTCTCCTTGACTGCCTCATTGACTAGCCTAGTGCCTGGAACTTAGTGCGGTCTCAACAAATATTTGATAAATTAATTAATACCACTGTCCTAGTAATAGAGGAAACATAATGCCAGTGCCTTTTCCAGCTGAGTGCTCAATGTTGGAATTCCTCAGATAGCTCTTTTAGATATTCTTATCTCCATGTACTATATTGCCATCCTAGAAATGTGTATATAACTCTTTGGTGTCATTGAGTGTCATGTAAAAAGTCATTATGATGGTACTCTATATAGTTACCCAGAGTTGGGGGGAATACTTCCTCTCTACCCATCATGTTGTCTTGCATGTCAATTAAAGTACTTGATTTGCACTCCACTGGCAGCTTAATTTATTCTGCCCAGAAGAGATGGAGTGACTTATGTGAATGATGCATCTTAGAAGGATAGCTGGGCTTGCTTGGCTCAACTCCTCTTTTTCTTACCCCTAATGTTCTGCTTTCCTTTTCTGAGAATAGGTTTTGCCCTTGCATAGGAAGCCTGCCCTGCTTCCATGCTGCCTGTGGGTTCATTGGCCAGACTCTGGGTTTCACTGGAAGCCTTTGACTCTTGCCATAAACTACACCCCTAGATTAGCCTTTACAAATAGTGAATGCGCAAATGTTATGGTTGTCTATTTGTCTTACTCACTTTTTTCTCTTATTTTGTCCAGATAGAGAAAGCAGGTGCTACTTATTCCTTTCTATCAACCCAATTCACAGTAGCCCGATAAAATTTTTTTTCTCCCCCATTAGGTTCTTGTTAAGTATCCTGCATATCATAGGTATTAAATTCATGTTTGCTAATGTGATGATTGATCCATTTAAATAAGACTAAAGGAAGGAAGGAATCAACAAGTGTTAGACGAACTGAGAGGTCTTGGCACCATATCTCTGGCACGACAATAAATATAGACATCTCCAAAGACTCTAGTCTTTAGTCAAAGAAAAAAGTATATTTGTTCACAGCTAAGCTTCTTTTTATAATTTTATATATTCATGAGAGACATAGGCAGAGGGAGAAGCAGGCTCCCTGCAGGGAGCCCAGTGCAGGACTCAATCATGACCTGAGCCAAAGGCAGATGATCAACTACTGAGCCACCCAGGCATCTGTCTCATACCTAAGCTTCTTGAATGAATTTTCTGTCAGCATATTATGTGTTTTTTCTTTTCATTCATTCTTTAATCCATTCCAACTTGGCTTCTGGACCCACCATTCCACTATAACTGCTACCATAACTGGTAACCAATGTCACCAGTGACCTCCATATCATTAATTTCAAAAGATTGTATGCCCTTATTTTGTTGGACTATTTAGCAGCTTTGGCCAAAGGTAATAAGTTTCCTCCTCATTGCCCTCTGCTCAGCTTTTATGGCATGAGGATTGACTGGTTTTCCTATTACTTCCTTGGCTGCTCTTTTCTAATCATCCTCTCACTGACTGTTAAATGTGAAAATTCCTCAGACAGCAGCTCTAAGGAGCCTAGTTTCCACTTGCTACACTGTCTCTCTAGGCAATTTCATCCACTCCTCTGGCTTAGATTATAGTATAGTCTAGCCATGTACTGTTGTCTCTAAATTTGATTCTCTCTAGCCAAGAACTCTGACATGACATCTCCATTGAGAGTTTGAAGTGGAACTCTGTCTCTGTGTACCCAAAACTATACCCATACTCTCCCCAACTCCCTGCACGGTCCTGCTCCTTTTCTCATATTTCTCATCTCAGTGAATAGCTTTGCTGCTCACCGGGTTTACCAGGATATCTAAATGTTTTTTCAGTCCATTTCTTTCCATGCCCATGCCACCATCATCTCTTGTCTAGAACAGACAAATAACTTACCAAATATCTTCTCTTGCCATTCTCAAACCCCCAGAATAGTTAAGGGAATCTTTGTAGTGAATGAAAATCTAATCGTATTATCTTCTTGATTTTTTTTTTAAGATTTTATCCATTTATTCATGAGAGACAGACAGAAAGAGAGAGAGAGGGAGAGAGAGAGAAGCAGAGACACAGGCGGAGGGAGAAGCAGGCTCCATGCAGGGAGCCTGATGTGGGACTCGATCCTGGGTCTCCAGGATCAGGCCCTGGGCCGAAGGCAGGCACTAAACCGCTGAGCCACCTGGGGATCCTATCTTCTTGGTTAAGATAAATCAATGCCTTCTCATTACTTTTAGGTTACAGTCTCAAATTCTGAGCATGCTTTCTAAGGCCTTGCCTAATTCAGTCCTTGCTTATCTATTTTTTCTCTATTGCCTTCCTCTGAAAAAAGTCTCTTGATTTCTCTTTCAAGTATCAGGTTGACAGCACACTGTGAAAAAAATGTATATGCATAATATCCCAGCTTTCATTGGGAAAGCATTCATCACACTTAAACTTGTCTAAAGACTACACATCCTGACATATTTTGAGGTCCAGAAGAGCAGGGGTCATGCCTCTCTTGTTCATTCTTCTGTTCTTAGTCTCTGATAATTGAGTGCTTAATAATTATTTATTAAATGAATATTGAATGAATGAATATTTCAGAATATGACCTTGCATTTTAACTTTTCAAATGCAACATAACATCTGGAATTACCTGAGAACAGTGTTTTTTTGTGTATCGGTAACTACATGTAATAAGATTCAGCAATGAGAATCTAAAGAGAGCACAGGTACCTTTTCTTGCTGCTTCTTTCCTACACATTTACAAAGGTCAATTTTCTATGAGGAATCTGCTGGAAGACTATATCAGCAAGGGGCCATATTCTTTTTAAAGTGTTCTTTTTAAGGGCAAAACTGTGAAAGCTTGTAATGTGTTCTTGTGCTTCCTAATTCCTAAAGATACCTTAATATGGCCTCTGAGATTGATGCATATAGGGAAAACTAAGCAATTGATCTAAGCAATTGATTAAAACAAAGATAGAATTCTTTAATTAACTCATTGTAAATTACTGTTACTAATTTTTAAAGTCATAAAAATAATTGATAGCCAATGAATGCAAATATACATAAAGAAAACTTCTTCCACCCCCATTTAATGTACTATATATACTTAAGTAAACAAAGTTGACAATCTCTTGTGCATCTTCCAAACTGTTTTCATGCTTATATATTATACACAAAATTGTATGCGTATAACTAAGAGAACTTGTGTTCATTTGTTTTTAAAAAGCAGAATAAATAATATATGTTCTCTACAACTTGGATTACTCTTTGAATAATTCCACCTCAATAGATACACATTTAATTCATTGTTTTAAACTATGGTTTTCCACAATTTTCTTAATCATAATTCTCATTGATAAGCATTCAAACCATTTTCAGGGCTTTATTACTAGACATACCCCACTATTGTTATATGTGTATTCTTACTCCACACTACTTTTATTTTTGGAGGATACCGTCTCAAAGTGGGATTACTGAGTCAAAGAATATGCGTATGTGTATATATATATTTTAATGTTAATAGCTATTGGTTATGTTCTCAAATGATTGTAGAATTTCATATTTTTAAATCAGCTGTCCTGTCTTCACATTGGCATCTGTCAGTAGTACTCTCCTTCCAGTTTTGGGGTTAAGCTGTCTCTAGGACACCTTCCACTGTGAGGAAGCCAGTGGTTCCCTAGTTTTAGTTATTTTCCAAGTTTCCCACTGGGCCATACTTAGACTTTCAGATGACAAACATACCCCAGGGGAGTCCTTGAAGTGGTATTTGTCAAACTTTTTAAAATATTTTATTTATTTATTTTAGATATAGAGCGTGAATAGGGAGAGGGGCAGAGAGAGAGAGGGAGAGGAAATCAAGCAGACTCCACACTGAGTTCAGAGCCCGACCAGGACTCAATCTCACAACTCTGAGATCATGACCTGAGCTGAACCAAGGGTTTGGATGCTTAACTGACTGAGCTACTCAGTTGCCCCCTTACCCACAATCTATTTGTTCTGACTTTCCAGTGGAGATTTGGGGCTACTCTGCAGAAAACATTTCTCCCAAAGTTTTAAACTAAAGTAATTCATGGGCTTCCTCTCCTTTTGGCTCCCTTCACCTTTTCCTTGGCTTCCCTTTTCTTACCATGGCCACATACATCATACTCCAGACCAAAACCTAAAGATAGTGGTGCTGAATCTCTGAATGAACCAAGGAGTGTCTTAAACCGGAACATTTCCCCCTTTGAATTTCTTTCCCAATCACACCATGTTACCTTGCAGGAACTTATTCTGCATTTTATCTTTCTTTTTATTTACCCTGTTCATTTTTCTAGATGGTACCCACTCTACTCTTCGCCAACAAATAAGACTCATGGTCTATGTTTAGTGGCAGAAAAGCTAAATGGGAACAAAAAGAAATTCTGAATAGCTCAGAGAGAATATACATGATAGGATATTTTTAAAATATCCCCATTATGTAATTACACGCATACCTTGACCAAAATACTTAATCCCAAAAATCTAATCCCATGAAAAGGTAGCCTTTAAAATCATCTTCTTTACCCACTCCCTGTAGTACCCCTGTTAGGTCTTTAAAATGTCCTTATTTCCCTGCCTTTACTCTTTAGAACCTGAGCTTAACCAAGATACAGCTTAAAACTCATGCTGGTATTAGAGTTTCCATAGAATTTTCCAAGAAAATTCCAAGAATTTTCTTGTCCTTCAAGATTTTGTCTTTAACACATATTATATATTTCCAGAAATGTGATCATCCTTCATTGACATTTAGGTATATGATCCAGAATTTACCTCTTCATAGTTTTTATTTTACCCCATTTCTCTCCCTGTTTTGTTTTATCTGCTCTGATTCAACAATCTGTGAAAGGGTTAGAGTAAGTCCTCAAATGTTGTCCTCAGGTAGGATGCATGGATAGTATGTATTCAGAACTTCTGTTGTTTAAAATGACTTTCTTTTGCCTAGATAGAGGAGTAATATTTTGGTAGACTTAAGTTCTTGAGTTGCTGTACTTTTTTTCATTCTCAAGTTACTATAGATGTTACCTTATTGTCTTTGAGGTTAGTGTATCACAGATGAAAGATCTCATGTTCTTTTGTTCCTCTTTTCTTTGTAAGTAATCATGTTTCTTCAGTGCAGGAGCCTCTAAAGTTGCTTTTTTAATATCGGAGTTTGGAAATTTCGCCTAGCTGTGTTTAGGAGTCTATATGCTTCATTAATCTGGCGTCAGATTCAGTGAGCCATTTCAGTCTGCAAACTCAAGTATTTCTTCATATTAGGTAAATTTTCTTCTACTTTTTTGTTGTTGAGTTATTATTTCTTCTCTATGTGCTTCTTTTGCTCATTCTGGAGCTCATGCTATTTACATGTTGGAACCTTGGGTCTGTCCTCCAAGCCTGTTACCTTTACTCTTAAAATATGTATCTTTTTTTTTAGGTTTTAGTCTATTGTATTAGTTTTCTATTGTTATTATAACAAATGACCATAAACTTAGTGGCTTAAAACAATGCAAATTTACTGTCTTACAGTTCTGTAGGTTAGAAGTTTGACATGGGACTGACCTGGCTGAAATAAAAGTATCAACAGGACTATGTTCCTTTCTAGAGGCTTAATTTTCTAGAAGAGAATCCATACACTAGCCTTTCCAGCTTCTAGAGGCCATCCACATTTTTCGGCTTGTGTTTGATCGGTCCTCTTCTTCTATCTTCAAAGCCAGCAACATTGCACCTCTTTGGCCATTCTTTAGTGGCACATCTCCCTTTCACCATCCTCTTCTGCCTTCCTATTACACTTTTAAGAACCCCTGTCATTACAATGAGCCCACCTGAATAACTGAAGATAACCTCCCAATCTCAAGGCCCTTAATTTAATCAGATCTGAAAATTCTCTTTCACCATGTAAGGTAACATTGAGATGTTTGAGGAAGTAGGACATGGACATGTTTAGGGAGTCATTATTCTGCCTACCACACCTGTGTTGTGAAATGGCCATCAAATTCAGTAATCAGCAATAATTAGATGAAAGGTAGACAAGAATGATGAAAAAAAAGGGAAATTCAAGTAGGCCTAGAGATGATTTTCAGAGCTATTTGCAATTATGCTTTTCTTGTTAGCCTTCATAGAGCTTATACCCTAATACATCATACTCCACACTCATTGAGAAGTTCCTGTGGCTAGAATGACTAACGGCATGCTTTGTTCTCTTGTAGAATCCAGTGAACATGAAGACAAGAGTGCAGGTGCCTCAGGGGAGACACCCTCCCAGCCTTATCCTGCACCAGTGTATAGTCAGCCTGAGGAGCTGAAGGAGCAGATGGATGATGCAAAACCAACTAAACCTGAAGAGAATGAGGAGTCAGACCCATTGCCTGATAACTGGGAAATGGCCTATACAGAGAAGGGTGAAGTCTACTTCATTGAGTAAGTTTCACACATTTCTTTGGATATTGCCACAAAGATCATGGCAGCATATAAGTGATGCCGCACATAGAGATGTGGTCATAATAAAATGCTGAATTTTATTGTTCCTGGTATTAGCATCCTTCTTTGTTAGAGAATAATGGATAGTGCCTTAATACAATTAGATTATAGCTATAAATCAAAGAATGAATTAAACAATTGCAAAATTGTAAAATCTGTAAAATTTGTTACAATTGTGACTAAAAAGGCAAATCTCTATGTGATGTTATTACTGAGTTGGAAATAATCTACCTATCATGGGAAATGCTTACTCTACTCTTTCAAGACCTCCGTATAGTCCAAAAGAGATAATCCCATCTTTTAAGTAAGATTGCTAGAAACCTTTACCATCATGTTCAGTGACACAGCCATTTAGAGCAAAATACTTACTTGTCGCAAAAGACAACATTTTAAGTATTTCACCCAGAGGTCATACGTCAATAAAATCATTTAGTTTTGTATCATGTAACTATAAATCACACTCATTTTTATTAATTTCATTCTATTTTTTTGCTTACCATTTTTATGACTGGCCAAGAAAACTGAAGTGCTAATCTTGAACTCCCTGGTGATAATGACTCAACCTAATCTTTTACCGCCTTTTGGACTTTTTTTTTTTTTTCCCAAACTGACGTTTAATATATTTTATTAACAATTCTATTTTCCCTTTCTTTATTTTCCAACAGTAGAACCACTTTAAAAAACAAAACAAAACAAAAAACCAAGGTCCTAAGTGAGAGATCTCAGCACAAAATTAAATTGTTAGCATGCATAAGACAATCAAACTATTCATTAGGAAGAATAAAAACCAAAAAAAAAAATTGTAATGAACAACACTTATTCCCACAAACAAGACTCAAACAGAAAAATTAATAGAATCTGAAGTTTTCAGTGCTGACAGTAGATAAAAATACGTAACCTCTGATTATTCAAGAAAAAATATTAAAAGTAGATTTCCTTCCCCAACCTGGAGTGATTTGGGACTTAGATCTCCATAGGCAGAACTCAGTTGTGAAATTGAAATGTTACCACATGCCAATATTTAATTCTCATGTGAAGGTGGGAACTTTGATACATGTGGCCAAGGGAATATATAATGAGGTAATTACTTGGTGCTCTGCTTGACTCCAACACAGGATAAGAAATACAGTGTTTTGCAGAAAATGAATCTCTACCACTCACCTTTTGACAGATCTTGGAAATTTAAAAAAAAGAATAAATATCTCTTGCATTATTTTTTATTGCTATAATCAATGACCCAAAGAAATCTTTTACCAATTAATTGGAAAAGAAGAAGCCATATGGAGTTTTTTAAATGCCAAAAAAAGTATTTAAATCTAAAAACATTACTTTGTTATTGATAAGTACAGCATGGGGCCACTCAAAGTATAAACCTTACATACGTTGGTGTTCAGGAAAATTGCTATTCAGAAGAAGGAGACCGATAGTATATACATTTTTATTTTATTTATCTATGTATTTATATACACAGGAGGAGTAAGGGCATGTGGAAATAATAAAAGAAAACCAGCATGACAAGTTGATTAAAGAGCTGTTTCCTTATAAGGTTTCTAATAATGCAATTATAAAAATCTTTGTGATTACAAAATAATATTTTCTCCTTTAAACAGTGTCAGATTTTGTGATTGTGAAGAAGAGGGACTTTGAAAGATGATGTTGTGCTCATGGTATGTAGTAAGTGATGAGGCTCTGCAAGATATGAGAGAATGTACCAAAATGATTTTGTTAATACTCGACTGAATTCAAAGATTCATAAGATTTCGTACCTGTTCTCAAGTTTATAGTTGAGATTTATTGTTCAAGTTGGGGAAGAGAGACATATAACTATAAACAATCAGTAAACAACTAATTTCTGAGTTTTATGATCCTATTTGGAGAAGGATATGCTTAGCACAGACTTAAGTAATAAAAGGAGGCACCATTGGGAATGTGTGGTCATTCCCACTTGGCAATGTGTAGACACAGGTGCTTTCAAAGACCCAGTCACTAGGCTTATCAGGGATAGTGAGAAGACCCTCTGACCCTACCAGGCAATAGGTATTTAATGGTGAATCCTGTGAAATGATTGCTCTGTTTCCATTTTGCCAGATCATTAGTGCTTTTTTGCAAGACAGGCTTTCTGTTACTTCAGGGAAGAATTAATGAGCAGAGGAACAGAGATAAGTGGAAGTGGAAAATTAAGATACAAGAGAGGATATAACTTCATTTTGGCAAGAAAGCTGATGCTAGAGAGACTCACCCAGAGTTTTGGAAAATGAAGAAGCCTCGAGTTAAGGCTGAAGTGGGAATGTGAAGGGGAAGGTGTTTCCTGTAGAAGGCAGGTGTGAATGCCCTACTTAAGGAGATTCCTCCACAGAATGGAGGCACCTCTCACCCCACCCTTCACCCTGGACCAGTTCGAGCCCCGTCTTTTCTTTCTTGAAGAAGTCACCTTTGAATCCCATTCTCAGTGTGATGAGCTCACATATCAGACTAGGCAGGAATCAGTGTCTTCTTCATCTGGTGCTTCATTTCCACACTATGAACATGTGCCTTGTGGTTTCCTTTCTCTTTGCCTGTATTTCACTCTGCTTTACTTTTCCCTCCATTTTTGCTGATTCTCTCCTGACTGCTTTCACTGTTTTGCCTGGAATACTTCTTCCCTTCTAACCGTGTGCGACAAAATCAGAACTTCAACCCACTGTCATTGACCTGTGGGTAACTTTGCTGTTGATATCACAATGAATTCTTTTTTTTAAGATTTTATTTATTTATTCATGGGAGACACAGAGGGAGAGAGGCAGAGACACAGGCAGAAGGAGAAGCAGGCTCCATGCAGGGAGCCTGATGCAGGACTTGATCCCAGGACCCCAGGATCATACCCTGAGCCAAAGGCAGAGCTCAACCACTGAGCCACCCAGGCGGCCCACAATGAATCCTTTTGTGAATAGAAAAGGCCCTTGGAAACAGTCTGTTAGAGCAGGAATGTGACAGGAAAGGGATCATGGTGGGGCAATAAGAACTTTCTTGGGGACTAAGCCATGACGGGCCCCGGAATTTCTAGCCAAGAAACTTAGAAAACAAGTAGTACTTGTCATATAAAAGTTTGCAGTCCTGAAGCAAAGTCAAGGTAAAGAAAGAAGACAAAAAGGCCAGTAGAGTAAATTAAAAGACAGATAAAAGAGATGGAGGAGAAGATAGACATGTGAAGTAAGGAGAGCTGGCATCAGTGAGAACTTCCCTCTGGTACAAATATTGTGAGAGTCACTTATAGTAATAGAAGTCTCCCCTGGTAGGCAACAGCCCTCATTACACTTCACTGATTTCTGTCTCCTGTGAAACAAAGATTTTGGTAAAACAGAAGCAAGTGAAACCAAGGAGAAGGGCCCCGTGGTTCTGTGTATAAAATCTAAATACATTAATATAAATATCTATTTATTTACATTTATATACATACACATTTTTGGATGGAAGAGAGGAATTCCTCCTTGGTGAAATGTGAGCTCAGATATATCTTTTTTTTTAATTATATATACTGTGGGTTTTGAATTAAGATAACAAGTAATTCCATTTTTTGTCTTCTGTGCAGTAATATTTTAAAATATTTATTGATTTGTTCAGTATTGCAAAATACTTTATATGTCTCTGTACTTAACAAGTTCTGCATTTAGAAGATGAGGGATTTTCTTGTTTTCAGTACCAGAACACATGGGTCAACTATATTTCCCACTTTTCAGAACTGCATCCTTTGATGAATGAAAAGCAGATTCCTTTGATCATTAACAGTGATATTTAATGAGAAAGTGAATACCTGAGAAAGCATTTTTAACCAATGGGATTTTAAATTGTGCATGAATGTTCTCTTCTAAACATGCTTTAAAGCATTAATAATGTCTTATGTTTAGTAGTTTTCATAAGGCTTTGAAGTGAATAATATTGTTTAAAAGCAGTAATTTCCTTAATTCATAACATCATCCTCATTAATAATGTCTTCTAGTATTTACATATTAAATAATTAATATGTACACTCACGATACATATTATTGATACATTCAAACTAGTAATAATAATTATGACATACTGAGTGCCTACTTTGTTCAGGTTGTGTTCAGGTTAGACAATAATAACTACTTTCTTAAGCACTTACACTGTGCTCACTTGGGAAGCTGAGGCTTGTGGAGGTAAGTCACTTGCCCGTGGCCGTATAACCAAGAATTCACAAAACCAAGATGCTTTGATGCCATTTACTCAACTCATCTTTATAGGACACATGCCATGTGCAAGACACCATGTTAAATGCTGGGCATACAGTATTCGGCAAAGCTGACAAGAATCATACTGTCATGGGATACAGACTTTCTCCAGGGTCCTTGCTTTCAGTCATTTTGCTATAGTGCCTACATTACATATATTATTTTGTAACTACCTTGTGAGCATTTGATACACCCGATTTCATAGATGAGATTTTAAGGGATCCTTGGACAAATTAACATTTATTATTATTATTATTCATGAGAGACACCGAGAGAAAAAAGGCAGAGACACAGGCAGAGGGAGAAGCAGTCTCCATGCAGGGAACCCAATGTGGGACTCGATCCTTGGTCTCCAGGATCACGCCCTGGGCTGAAGGCGGTGCTAAACCGCTGAGCCACCCAGGCTGCCCCAACATTCTTTTTTTTTTTTTTTTTTTTTTTTTACGATTTTATTTATTTATTTGAGAAAGAGAGAGGGGAAAGCCCAGATGGAATGGGAGAAGGAGAAGCAGACTTCCCACTGAACAGGGAGCCCCACGTGGGGCTCCATCCAGGACCCTGATCACCACTGACCAGAGCCAAAGGCAGAGGCTTAATCAACTGAGCCACTCAGAGGCCCTGGCAAATTAACATTCTTAAAGTCTCATAGTTCATGACCTTGCAAAGCCATTGCCATTATCCCATACTACCTCCACTGTATAAATAAACATTGGCTAAAATAAAAGTAAACTTTATTATTACAAACAGTGTTTGTTTCTAAGTTTTTCAGCCAGAAAGCCACTATTCCAGAGGCTAAATGTTCCATAAAGCAGAGCTGCCATAGGGTTAATCTGTATTGACATGCTTTGGGAATCCTATTAAATTCCCTCTTTGTATGGGAGTCAGTTTAGTTAGTGACATAAAAGAGACTGCTTATTCCTTTGGCAAAAAACAAAATGACAACAAGAACCTATTTGTTTACTACCATCTTCCTGCATGGCAGTGGGCGCTATGTCATCTTAAATAATAGATTTTTTAAAGCAGACTTTTGAAACTGAAAATCACATCTGTGAAAAATGTCATGGCTGTACATGGTTTCCTAAATCGTTGTCCGGGCTGAATTTGCTTTTAAGTTATCAGAAAGACACACAATACAATCTGTTTCCTCTTGTGTTTCCATTTCTGTATCTCCTTAAGTTTTAAGTAAATCACTAATTACCATTTCAAACAAAGCCACATTTTTTTTTTTAATTAAAGAGTAGACATAATACTTGGGAAATTTATTGGAAAGAGAAGTAAAATCAATTATTTGGTATGAAGCAACCCCAGCTTTCTCATTCTAAGCTTGGTATATCCCCGCCAGTCACAAAATATGATCTGTGCTTACTCTCTGTAATTCGTATTAAAGCACAGTAGATATATTGAATTTTTTCATGTTCTTTTTTTCTTGTGCCTGTGCAAGACTCCATTGCAATCCCCAGACATAAAGTAATCTGTTTTAAACAAAACAGTATGCAATTCACACTCAAGATATTCCAAACTCCCCAGACATAAAGTAATCTGTTTTAAACAAAACAGTATGCAATTCACACTCAAGATATTCTATTTATAATAAAACTTTCTTAAAAATGTTTCTAAACATATGAAAGATAATATAATGGCAAACTTACATAATTCACTTAGTTAATAACATTTTTAGGAATATTGTTTAGAAAACAATCCCTATAGAAGAATAACTTTTCATGTAGATTGCCAGTGTATAAATAGAAAAAATAGTAAAACTGTGAAAGAATGAAGTCTTGAATGAAAAAGTTCCCACTGTTCATCATCAGTATATCTATCTAGTCATTGCCTTTAATCTTTTTGGAAAGATGATATAAAAGGGGGAGAAAGTCTTCTGCCAAATGATGTAACCATCCTGAAGATTTTATCGACAATAATCTAAAATGTATACAATATAAAACGTGAATTTATATACTTTTAAGAACTAATGTTTAAGGGCAGCTGGCTGGCTTAGTTGGTAGAGTATGCGACTCTTGATTATGAGTTTGAGCCCCATTTTGGATATAGAGATGAGTTAAAAAGAGAGAGAGAACTAGCATTTATTTTTAAAATTCTGTAAGATGTACTCACAATCTCTAATTATTGTCTCTGAACTTATATGACCATTGCTAGTGAAACTTTAACATCCAAACAAATTTTGAATTGCCCAATAGACTCTAAAATATTTACTTGGACCTTGTTTACCTGGTTCAAAAGATTATGTTTCTTGAAGTCAAACATCATTGACTTTAATCTCTTATTATTGTTCTGATGCATTTCCCAGATGAAAATACATTTTAACTGTCAATTCAAGACTAAGATTAAGAATTGGCTTTGAAGGAGGACTTATTCTTTTTTACATTTGTTTTTGTTTAAATTCAATTTGCAACATATAGTATAACACACAGTGCTCATCCCATCAACTGCCCTTGTAGGAGGACTCTTTAAATTTAATGCATTTGTCATTGTTTTAAGTCTGTTACTATTTTTAGAGAAAATACAGTGAGGAAATGTGTATGATAATAAAAATTTCTTTTTTTTGATAATAAAAATTTCTTGTTCTACTAATAAAATTTTAGTTGGTGAGATATGATCTAATACTTGTGCTGTATTAAAAGCATTATATTTATCTAGATGGTAATATAAAAGTAAAGGAGAAGAAGGAAAAGGAAACAGAAAGAAAAGGAAACAGAAAGAAAAGACTTATGTCTTAGAATTAGGCTTGAATTGGATCACCCTTGAGGATCCACTTATGTATACCTAAGAAACTAATAAGGGATTTATACCCTGACTGGGAAAACATAGAACAATGAAAAAATGGAAGGGAGGATAGAGTGTGTCATGATCTACATGAAAATCCTCCACCTGTGGGGCACCTGTGTGGTTCAGTCAGTTGAGTAGCGGCTTTTGGTTTCAGCTCAGGTCATGATCATGGGGTTCTGGGATCAAGCCCTATGTCAGCAGGAACTCTGCCTCAAAGTTTCTCTCTCCCCCCTCTCCCTCTGCCCCCTCCTGCTCCTTATACTCTCTCTCTCTCTCTAAAGTAAATAAATAAATCTTTAAAAAAATGTTCCACCACTTGATAGCAATTTTATTAACCTAATTCCTTAGTATTGCTTCTAAGACCTAATATTTATATGGAGATTTTGTAAATCATGAATTTTAAAACTTTACCCAGGTTGATTTCTGGGATATTTAAAATGATTTGATAGTTATCTAGTTGTATTCTATGGACAGATGCGGCTGAGGTCCTCCTACTGTGCCACCATCTTAGCTCCCCCTGGAAAAATATTCAGATTTAAATGAAGAACATTTGATTCAAAAGTGATCTGGATGGAAAATTCAAGTTTATAAGGAAAAAAATGTTTCCAGTGATGCTATCCGTACCTCAATCACAATGTCCTCCTTTTCATCTCTATGAGCCTGCAATTTAATATAATACCTACTAAGTACAAGGCATTCAACACAAAGGAATTTGTTGTGATTACTCTCCTCAAACGGGAGATAAATGTCTCTATTTCCAAACTATTGGCAAAGGCTCTGAGAAAAAGATCTTTGATTATTCTCTGAGGGAGCGAAATAAAGCAACTCAGTATGAAAAACAAGTGTTAGGTTTAGTATGCCTCTGATTTCAGAGCTTAAGAAACTTGAACTTGGAAATCAGATGTAACTGTGTTTAATGCCAGCCCTTTCACTTTCACGCACTAGCTGTGTAACCTTGGGCAAGTTACTCACCTTCTCTGAACCTTTGTTTCTCCCGTAAAACAGAATTAAAAATCTATAGCCACAGAGGCTCATTAGCATTAAGTGAGGTGATGCATATGAAGGTTCTAGCGTAGCCCGACAGAGTCAACCATCAGGAAATGTTACGAGATAATGAGAATAACTTTGCAATGGTATGCCATAATGTCAGCAGCTTTTCCTGTCGAAGTGAAGCATTTTCTATGTGAGCAGAATGTTTCCCCAGGAAGATAAGATGTTATTATTTAACCTGCAGCTTTTGTCAGTTTGGCAAAGGTTAAACTTACAAAAAAAAAAAAAAAAAAAACACAGAAATTTCTAATTCATTATAAGTCAGCCTATCATGTCTTCAAGGCCATTCTGTTATGAATTTAAACTACTATTGCAGAGTTAAATGAAATTTCACTTCTGGTTTTTTCCAGTCCTCCAGATAGATTCATTATACAGTTTAACATCGGGGAAGAGTTTGGATAAACCACTTTTAAGGTTTTTATCCAGATTTTTAAATCTGAGATTGATTGAACCTGAATAGCTACTGACTTCACTCCACTTGATCTCTCACTTTTCATGATCATCACATTAACTTTATCCATAGGAATACATACAGCAGTAGACTACTATGATTTAGCATTCCTAGAAAACATTTATTCCATTCTCTAGCTAGGGGAAAAAATTTCTTTGCAAATTCAGCATATATGTGTGTATGTGTCTCTGTTTAAGAAACTAGTATCAATATAAGATCATATAGCATTAGCCTCTTAACCTTCCTGTCGTTTGTGTACACACCATTTGGTTAGATCCAGAAAACTGATGCTTTATTTAAATCTACTTTAGCAGTGGAAGTAAAAGGAAATCACATCCTCAAACTTGAGGAAAAGTGCTATGTAGATTGTGAAAAATCCCTCAACGATCCCATTTTGTACACAGTTTCCTGTCCAGTGTTTAATCCTATTTTCAAAGGTAATTGTCCAGGTTAAAAATATATAATTTAAGGGAAATGGAAAAGCCACTTGGTCCGTTGTCTCCCAATGCATTAAAAATATCCCCTTTGTAATCCTGGAGAAGTATGCAAATTATAAGGCTGGGGAGAACCACTATTGAAAAATACTGTACTGTATCTTCATGTGATGTTTAAGACTAACTACTACCCACATTTCTTTCAGAATCATTTCAGAGGATCAGCTAAAAATGCTGTTAACCGTAAGAGACTCCATCTGCCAAAGTGTATTAAAGTGACATACCATTAATGCTAGTTCAACCTAAAAAACAATCATCCTGTAATGAAATGCTTTATATAAACTCAGGAAAGCTAGGAGACTCACAGTTCTCTATGAAATTAGCCGGTATTTGAGACCAACGGTGGAATGATATGGAAATGGTAATTTGACTCCCTGTAATGGCTTAGTAATGGCCCCTTACCTCTTAGTCCTAGATGTGTTTGCTTTTGTGAATATGTCTAAAAGACCTAGAAATAAATGACTTTTTTCCAAAATGAAGGAAGGATTTTGAAGAAGCAGTTGTACTTAAAAAGTTGGGAAATATATTTTCCTTGCTCACTCCCCAACATTTCTCCCTAACACATGAAAACGTAGACATGAACATGCCTTACACACAAATGCACATGCGCATGTATGCGCATGCACACTTTGTAATGAAGTCACGTCTATTAAAAAATTTTTTTTAAAGATTTTATTTATTTATTCATGAGAGACACAGAGAGAGAGGCAGAGACACAGGCAGAGGGAGCAGCAGGCTCCATGCAGGGAGCCCGACGTGGGACTCGATCCAGGGTCTCCAGGATCACACACTGGGCTGAAGGCGGCGCTAAACCGCTGAGCCACCTGGGCTGCCCTAAAAAAATTTTTTTTAAGTGAATTTGCCTATTTCAAAATAAGAGCATCAAACACTGAACCCAGTTCACTAACATATTTGAGGTGGTCATAATCTCCTTCCATGGGTGTCTTTAGTTCAGAGGAAAAGACTAGATGATATTGACATGACTACAAATGAGGAGCAGAATGAGACAAAAGTGTCTGCAGTACTTGCTTCTGAAACTCGATAATAAAGCACCATCAGATTTTACAAAGCTCAAATTGGGAGTAAACAGAAGCTAGCACACTCTCCTGGCGATTTACAATTTGACCAAATTCACAGCCTTTATCTGATCAAATTATGAGAGCCCTGTTTAGAGCCATCAATCATTGTGGAGGTCCTAAATGTGAAGGAAGTGATGAAGAGTATTTTCGCTTTACCACACGTGAAATTCAGAAATAAAAAGGAATCTTCTGGAGCAGAGACTTCATGACCCAAGAATCTTAATGTCTCTCGGTTTTCAAATCAGAGATGGCTCTACAATAGACAGGATCATCGTCCAGAAAACACCATGTGCTTTAACACCTGGACTTGCTTGCCCACTCCCAGCTTGTCCTTATCTTTCCTCTTTCCTACCTTAAAATTTTCTTCATTAGATAGGCACCTGGTCTCTATAAGTTTGCTATTAAATATACTGCCTGGAAGAATTTTTTGACCTTTGCTCTAAGTGGAGATTTGCCTGTCAGGTTATACTTGTGTCTGTGATACAATAAAACATAGTTAAATTTCAAGGAAGAAAGAGAAAATATATGTGAAATTTTTATCATTTGACTTTCATCTTTATCATTTGACTTTCTTACGGCTGTGTTCAAATATCCCTATTATCTGGCTTTAATTTATATTTCTAAACTATTTTCTATTGTTCCCTTTCATGTTCCATTTATTGGCCTCTTGACTCTTCCCTGTATGAGTCTCACACTTTTCCACACCTGTGACTTTGTTCATTCTTTTTCTGAAGCCCTCACAAATGTCACATCCTTGATAATTTGTCCATTGGTAGAGGGGATCACTTGAGATAGCTGTACACAGTAAAGACTTTAGCTCCAAAGAGCAGTTTTGAGCTTGTGAGTGGTTCTCAAATTATAATGTGCATAAAAATCACCTGGAGTGCTTGCCAATGATGGAGATTTTGTGGCTCAACCTCAAAGATTCTGATTCAGTAGTTCTGTGAAGACCCAGAATATGCACTGTTAATCTCCAGGTGACTCCAATGCAGGTGATTCCAGGGCCTCTTTAAGACACACTGTTGTAAGAACATCTCTATGTTTTTAAAATTCCTGACTAAAGGCTTTCCAGAAGATATTTTTTTCCAAAGCACAAATGTCATTTAAATTATTATTAATTCCCAGAAATTCCATTCTAGAAACACTAGAATACAGGCATTTGTATCCTATGCCTGCCTAACTGGATTAAAAAAATTTAGATGCAACACAGCTAAATATGGGTTAATGAAATTGCTATTAATCACTTTTTGAGAAAATGTAGGCATCCCGGGAACATGCTGTAATTTCCATCACTTTTATACTGCCTCTGCCAGCTCTGTAGTTAAAGAGTAACAAAACAACTGTTTATGAAAAGGGTAGGTTTAAGATGAAAATAATCATTTTGCAAAAGTGAGGAAACAGTATCAGAGCCTGCGAACTGTGCTCTTCCAAGTGGAGAATCCAGTATTTGTAATAAATTCCTTTTGCTCTGGATGAGTTCTGCATTTTCAATGAGGTGAACTTGGCAACATTCTAGTTGATTTTAATAAAAATAGCTGCTTTGAGGACAGGGAGCTGAGGTTGCCAAATTTACAGCTGCCTTGCACAATTACTCTTACACCTCCTTCAGGGCTACTTAGAACCAGTAAGCAAATTAAGTGTATCGATTGCAATTTTGTTGGACTAACAGCCCCCCCCCTTTTTTTTAAGGAATAAACTTGATTCCTTTCAGTATGTGTCTGTTCAGAGTGATCTCTTTTCTTTTCAGCCATAACACAAAGACAACATCATGGCTGGATCCTCGACTTGCGAAAAAGGCTAAACCTCCAGAAGAGTGCAAAGAGAATGGTAGGTCATTAAGTTTCTATGATGTTTCTGCGTTGCGCTTTGAGCATGTTTGTGTTTCTTAAAGGAGGGTCTCACTGACAGGAGCAATCATGTAGTTGAGACAATTTTAAAGATGTATTATTTAATGCTTAGAGAGGAGAGAAAATTAACGCGGCTTTTCAGCAGTGCCATGTGGTTTTCCTTTCTCTTTCTGAGGAAACTGTGCCGGATATCACATCTCTGTCATCTCTGTTGGTTCTGTGTGACTCCTGGCCTGACTTTCCACCACCTTCTAAGGACTTTTTGTTTGCAATATGTCTCTCTGAGGACTCTTATCTTTTCATTGGCATCAAACATGATATATAGAGAAACAGTCTTGTGGACCTATAAATATTATTGATTTTTGTGTTTAGAGGCATAGCATTCTGCTGGTTATTAAAGAATCAGTGGTATACAGATCTATACATATGGCTACTTTCCTTTAATCAAATATTTGAATTAAATAACCAGTTGCATGAATGTCCTGGGATATCCTTAGTATTTTCTAGTTTCTAGTGTAGTAATACTAACTTGCTTAGAAACTGTTTTCATGTATGTGAAGAATGTTTTTGAACAATGTTGGGGGTTAGATGGGTGTAAACCTTGCACTGATACTAGTAAATTAGATGAAGTCTGTTACAGATGACACTTGTAATTTTTAAAGATGTTGGGTTTAATGTTAAAGAACACTTAAAATTTAGCTAAAATGATAAATAGCATACTCTCCTTTGATTTATTATTTGACTACAATCAAGCCTTTATCTCCTCAACCTATTAGAGCCCTGTTCACAGGCATCTATCATTGAGAAGCTCTTAAAAGTGGAGAAAGTGATGAGAGTTTAAACTTTTAAAAAAGTTTTTGAAAAGTCAACTTTTTATAAGTCTCTAATTCTAAAAGTCCTTTGTAACAATAGTTCTGGCTTTATCAGATAATATTTTGATAACATTGTTCATTTCTGTAACTGTTCACAAGCTAGTTATAAAGAGTTCAATTAAGAATTATAGTGTACAGTTTATATGTACATATTTGAATGCATAAATATCCAGTTTTTAACCACTGTCTATATTAAATTTTATATTTATAGCTATATCTGTATGCTTTCTGTAGAATAGTATGACTGCTTGTGGTTGAAGCCCATAAAATTATGTGACCTGGACTTTTGATCACCATTAGGCTATATATTTCCTTGACACCAATAAGACGTATGCTGCAGATTGTGATCAGTTATAAATTAAAATGGCCTGATCTGTTATATATGGAAGTTACAATTCACTTTTGCCGCAGATGTAAAAACCTTAGTATATCCTAATTAAAATGAATTTAACGATTTGCAGTGCTGTGACACATTGAACTTCTCAGCTGTCTTGTTCCTTTGAGTTATTCTTTTTATTAGAAAAAGCTGTTAAAATCAAACTTTAAAATTCTGGGAGAGATGTAGGCATAAGACGTTGCATAATTTTAATATTCCAGTGTTATCAGTTTTTCCCACATCCGCACTTGTCTGTCTTCTCAGGATGATAAATACCTAAAATATGATGCCAGTGTCTGAGGAGCACATGTCATTGAAAAACAAGCCCTGCAATATAGTCTTGTAGTTCAGAATGATTTATAACCAGTCAATTACTATTTGTTTTCATTTTCTACAAAATAAATAACTCCTAGATTTTATTCCGTATATTACTGGAATGTTATACAATGGAAATTAACATCTAGTTAGTTAGAATACTATTATTCCAGACACATATTTTAAGTTTTCTTGCCAAGAAAACTGCTTTTATGTAATACTGTTACTTCTGTTTTATTTTTCGTTTCTTTAAGACATAGGTTAAAATTGTGTGCTTAAATGTTGGATGTTAATGGACTGCTGTTGAGCTAGCCAATTAAGTGAGGTTTCTTTATATGTTCCACTCAGACCAAACAAAGTAGAGTAATTTTCTGAATGCTGGGATGTGTGTAAAATGTGTATAAAAAAATTATGGAGGCTCAAGATGATAATATCTTTCTCCAGCAAAGGTTTATCCTTTTTATGCCAGTGAGATAGAGTGGAGGCTAATTACTTAGTCCAATCTGGAGTTAAGCCAATAGGAGGTTGGGCTGAGTTTTGGTAGGACCCGATTTATCTCTGGTTTGTTCCTGTGCTTAGGATGTTTGCCCAAGGTTTTCAACTAACAGCCTATTTGCAGGTCAGCAAGCATTTTCTATAAAGGGTAGGTAGCCTATATTTTAGGCTTTGCAGGTTATCCAGTCTCTTTGTAACTACTCATTATGCAAAAGCAGACAAATCAATATATAATTAAAGGACATGGATGTATTTTGATGGAGCTTTGTTTATGAACAGAGAATTTGAGTTTTGTATACTTTCAGGATTTGAATTTCAAAATACTGTTCTTTTGATTTTTTTTTTTTTTGGCAACCATTTAAAAGTATATAAATTGGTCTTCATTTCTGGACCATACAGAAAATAGAGGCAGGCTGGATTTGGTCCACAGGACAAATCCTGGCCCCGTGTGTTCATGTGGGGCCTTCCTCTTGGCAGATCTTAAATGCCAATATTTTAAAAATGTTTTTTCTTCCTAGTATTGCAAGACTGCCAAAAACCTGTGGTGCATTTCAGGGGTTTTAGCTTAGCTGTTTGCCTCTAGACCTTGCAGTTTCTGAATTGACAGATGTCATCATGGGATAATGGGTTGTCTGTTTAAGATCTCTCAAGTCTATATTTTGTCACTCCAGTCTCTCAAGACTCCTCAGCTTTCGGCTGGCTTCCCTAACCTCTAGCAGTGGCCTTCTACCTAGGCAGTCTGGGTTCTTACCACAGCCCAGAATCAACAAAATCAGCTGCAAATTCTTCCCTCACTTCTTCAGGGTTTTCTCCTCTTTGGAATCCTAGGCCTGTTGTTTCAGCAGTGCTGATGCCTTTAAATTGTTTATTTTTTACATTTTGTGTAGATTTTCTTTGTGTTCTCATGGTTTATAAGCTTCTCACTCCATCCTACCTGGAAGCAAAAGTTTTATGCAGTATTTTTTAATTGAACATTTTAGAGCTTATTGGATTGCATAACTATAAATTCTTTATTATTATCGTAATTAAAATTTTGATCTCTCAAAATGTAATTCCATGATGTTGTATATATGTGCATACTGTCATGAGTGTGCATATGTATTGTGTGTGCGTGTGTGGATATGGATCTGTAAATGTTGACATTTTTAGTTCTGTTAACACTGGTATATAAAGTTAATTCCTTGGTCAACTACAAAAGAAGAAGCTGAGTGAAAGAGTGATGGAAGGGAGGTTATCAACTGATTTAAATTATTCTTGGGCTAGAGAAAAAAACTAGCAAATATTTTCTTATTGTTATCAAGGGGGACATGGGAACATAGATGGCTCCATACAAATACATATTAAACAACCATCTGTTGACACCAAAGCAACCATTTTATCTTGAAGCATAATGTACTAAACGTGAACGCATACTTTCTTCTCTCACAATACAGTCGAAAGTACTAAAGTCACTACATTCTGTGCATTTGTCATCGCTCTGCATTTTTAGAGTTTTAGCACCAGTCTACATAGCAGAAAAAAAAAATCTCCACCTACTACTGGATTCTAATATTAGTATTTGGGGGAGTGCCATTTAGCAAGCCAATATAGTCTTTTACAAAACTCCACAGAAATAGTGGTTAACTATTAAACAATTTGGAGGCAAGATCAGTGAACTGCATATAAAAAACATCAACATATGTGTCTCTGGCCCCCACAATCAGTACCATGGGGTTTCTCCTGAGACATTGCTGATCACATATATCTCAGTGGTGACACATCCCCCAAGATTCACTGAGCTATAGGGTTAACGTCAAACATGATTCAAGCCTTGGGGTGCCTGGGTGGCTCGGTCATTTGAGTGTGCAACTCTTGGTTTCAGCTCAGGTCATGATCTCATGAGTCATGAGATGAAGCCCCATGTCCCCATGTCAGGTTCTGCACTCAGGGGGGGAAGTCTGCTTGAGATTCCCGCCCTCTGCCCCCCCCCCCCACTCTCTTTCTCATAAATAAATAAGTCTTTTTGAAGACACCTCATAGGATCATTCTTTTCTTAAAGTTGAAATGTAATTAAATTATCACATTCAGAAGAAGAAATTGTGTGAAATTTGGAGTCAAGGAAACTTCTAATCCAAACACAAATCTGTGGGCTCTTGGGAAAGGAACTTCTTCACTTCTGAGAACCTAAGGTTTCTTACCTGTAAAAATGGGAAGGATATCTGTTTCATGTAGATTCAGCTTCACAAATAAAAGGGACAGTGCTTGTGGCACTACAAGGCTCTCAATAACTGTTCCTTTCTTTTCCTTTTCTGTGTGTTCTGAGCCAACAAATGAGCCTCATAGAAGACAAGAGGAAGAATTCAGAATAGTTGGCCTACCTAAAGAGCTTTGAATTATTCTAGAGTATCCTGGAGAGATGGAAATGAACAAAACCCTTGCAGGCTAAAGTTATCTGCCTAGCTAATTCCAGCCTAATATGGATAGATTAAAGATTGTCCCCCTCTATTCTGTTACGATGGCTCTAAATTCTCAGAAAATTGTAATCACAGCTGTACATACTAGGTGGCTTCATTTCCATATTCAATGGGTATGAATTATAAGGCAGTTTTCTCATATTGCTGTAAAAACAATCACATAATCTTAACCTCTTTACCTATGTGAGAACTCCATTTCCATTGACATTTAGTTAAACTAAAGTTTTGAGTTATTTATCTTTAAAAAAAAATGGTGTCCAAAATGCACATAAATGAAGATAGCATAAGCTATGTTTGGAATATATATTAAGTGGATTTTTTTTTTCAAGAGAAGGAGGTTGCCTTTTTTTGTATATATCAATATAGTGTACTGAGTTTTCCTTTTATTTTGCATTTATTTTTAAATTTTTTTCTTTGAATTCAATTTCCCAACATATAGTATAACACCCAGTGTTCATCCCCTCAAGTGCCCTCCTTAGTGCCTGTCACCCAGTCATCCCATCCCTCCTCCTCCCCCCCTCCTTTGTTTGTTTCCCAGTGTTAGGAGTCTCTCATGGATTGTCTTCCTCTCTAATTCCCCCTCCTCAATTTCCCTCCTTTCTCTTATAGTCCCTTTCACTATTTCTTATATTCCACGTATGAGTGAGACCATGAGAAGGGTGCCTATTCTAAAATAATAGAAAACACTAATCAATTTTAGGTCATTTCTTTTTTCTTTCTTTAAATATATTTCTTTTTTAATTTTTATTTATTTATGATAGTCACACACAGAGAGAGAGAGAGGGGCAGAGACACAGGCAGAGGGAGAAGCAGGCTCCATGCACCGGGAGCCTGACGTGGGATTTGATCCTGGGTCTCCAGAATCGCGCCCTGGGCCAAAGGCAGGCGCCAAACCGCTGCGCCACCCAGGGATCCCCTCTTTTTTCTTTCTTTTCCAAATTTTTAAGTTCCAATTAGCTAACATACAGTGTAATATTAGTTTCAGGTGTAGAATTTAGTGATTCATCACTTATATTCAGCCCCCAGTGCTCATCACAAGTACCCTCCTTAATGCCTATTTAGCCCATCCCCCTGCCCCCCTCCCCTCGAGCAGCCCTCAGTTCTCCATAGTTAGTCTGTTTTCTGGTGTTTCTCTCCCTTCCCACCCCCCATGTTCATCTGTTTTATTTCTTAAATTACACATATGAGTGAAATCACACAGTATTTGTCTTTCTCTGACTTATTTCACTTAGCATAATACTCTCTAGCTCCATCTATGTCATCACAAATGGTAAGATTTCATTCTTTTTTTATGGCTGAGGAATATTCAATTATATATGTGTGTACCACATCCTCTTTATCCATTCATCAATCTATGGATTGATGTCAGATTGTTTCCATAATTAGCAATTGTAGATAATGCTGCTATAAATATCAGGATACATGCATCCCTTTGATTTAGTACTTTTGTATTCTTTGGGTGAATACCTAGTAGTGCAATTGCCGGATCACAGGGTAGTTCTACTTTTAACTTTTTGAGGAACCTTCATACTCTTTTCCAGAGTGGCTGCACCAGTCTGCATTCCCACCAACAGTATAAGAGGGTTCCCCTTTCTCTGCATCCTCATCAACATCTGTTGTATCCTGTGTTGTTAATTTTAGCCATTCTGACAGGTGTGAGGTGATGTCTCATTGTAGTTTTGATTTGTGTTTCCCTGATGATGAATGATGTTGAGCATCTTTTCATGTGTCTGTTAGCCATCTGTACGTAGTTTTAGTTCATTTCTTAAGTGAATTTCTTAACTGTCACACAGATTAGGAAACACATAATTTTATTTTTGTAGTTCACATTCTGTTCCTAGAATGCATAGTTTATTTCTTTTTCAAATAGGGGCTTTGGCCTGTTGTCTCATTAAATTTGTATTGATAATTAATGACCCTAATTTCTCAACAATAAATATGAGCAAATTAATTTCACCTTTGAATATTTGTTTTCCTAATCTAATAAACCTAAGATTATGTTTGTAAAGTACCTTGATAGCTTTCCCCTAGGAATAATTCAGTAAAACAGGCTCTGGGGCACCTGGGAGGCTTATTGGTTAAATATCTGCTTTTGGCTCTGGTCATGATCTAGGAGTCCTGGGATTGAGCCCCATGTTGGTCTTCCTGATCAGTGGGGCATCTGCTTCTCCCTCTCCCTCTGCCCCTCTCTCCTCACTCATCCACTTGCTCTCTCTCTCAAATGAATGAGTAAAAGATTAGAAAAAAACAGACTCTAAAGATACCCCTCAAGTACTGAAACTTTAGAATTGAAAAGTCATTGATATTTTGAACTCCTATCTTTAAATATTATGAACTAATTTGAATGTTATTTTGTTTTTATAATGATATTTAGGATGTTTTATTAAAAATTTGAGGAAATTTAAAATATCTTAATAGAAACTGTTCTTATTTTGCTAACTGGTACTTATTCATATTAGTCATGATTTTTTTATAGCAGCGCTTTGAGGTATGCTTCATCCAATAATATAGTACCTTTTCCAGTGTTTTCAGCTTAGGGGTACTACAAAATACCACCACTTTAGGAATATAAATCTTTTGTGGAGGAAATAATAAAATAAAATCAAAATAAATCATATAGGATAGATTTTCCACTGCTTTGCATCGATATCAATTCTTCTGTTTATGGCTGGTGTCTATAATAATTGGCCCCCATCTACTCTGAGTGATTAGTGTCCAGACCATAAAAGTTGTTAAATATTTTGAATATCATTTTTGCACTAATCATTTATGTATTTCTCTTTTCTACCTCCAATCTTTATCATGGCTATAAAATAGTACCTGTGTAAGGATTATAAAATTGCATCCTTTTATTCTTGATTGCTCAAGTTTCTTTTATATTTAGGAATGAGTTGTGTCTTGTCTTTACTGCTTAATGCATGCAGGTTTGAAAATAATATTGACAGCATCAAATCTGCTTGTTTTGTACAATAGCAAAATAATTTCAAGATATTTCAAATATGGCTTTTCAAAGTTTTTTATTTTGAAATATTTATAAATTCACAGGAAATTCTAGGGAGGGCCCAAACACCCCTAACAAAGATCCCCAATGTTAACACCTTACATGAATATAATACTGGATCAAAATCAGGAAACTGACACTGGTACAATCCACAGATTGATTTCACTAGTTATCCAAATACTGGTGTATGTATGTGTATGTGTGTATTTTCATGCAGTTATATCACATATGTAGTTACATGTGACCATGACCACAGTCAAGATTCATAACTCTTCCATCCCATAAGACTCTCTTATGCTACCACTTTATATCCATATCCATCCCCTCTCACTGAACAACCCCTAACCCTTAACAACCACTAATCTGTTCTCCATGTCAATTTCTTTGGTATTTCAAAAATGTTCTATAAATGGAATCATGCAGTGAATAAACTTTTGAGATGGACTTTTTTTCACTCAACTTAATTTCATTGAAACCCATTCAAGTATGTGTATCAATAGTTTGCTACTTTTTATGTACCACTGTTTGTTTAAGCATTTACCTGTTGAAGGACATCTAGGTTGATTCCAGCTTCTAGTTAATATGAAAAAAGCTGCCACAAACATTTGTATATAGGATTTTTCATGAACATAGATCTCTTACCTGGGATAAAAGCTCAATACAGTAATTGCTAGGTTTTTTGGAAAGTACATTTTTAGCTTTAGAATAAACAGCTGTACTATTTTCCAGAATGGCTATATTCTTTTACTTCCCACCAGCAATGAACCAATTTTCTCTACATCCTTTCCAGCATTTGGTGTTATGACTTTTTAAATTTTAGTTATTCTGAGAGGTGTGTAATATTACATTATGGTTTTAATTTGTATTTCCCTAATGGCTAATGATATTGAACATCTGTTTTGAAAAATATTATTTATTTATATGAGAGAGAGAGATTGTGAGAGAGAGCACAAGTGGGGGGGGGGGGGAGGGAGAGGGAGTCTCTCCACTGAGCAGGGGGCTCCTTTCCAGGACCTTGGGATCATGACCTGAGCCAAAGGCAGGCAGACGCTTAGCCAACTGAGCCACCCAGGTGGTTCTTGAACATCTTTTCATGTAATTATTTCTCATCTGTGTATCCTGCTTGGTAACATGTCTGATGATGCCTTTTGCCCAAATCTTAATTAGATTATTTTTTTTAATTTGGTTTTGAGAATTATTTACATATTCTATATATAATAAATCCCTTTATCAGATATGTTGTTTATAAACATTGCCTCCCAAACTATGATTTTTATTTTATCCTCTTAACGGGGTCTTTTGCAGAGAAAATATTTTTAATTTTGATGAAGTCAAATTTATCAATTTTTAGCAATTTATCAAATTTATCAATTTTTCCTTTTCTGAAACATGCTTTCAGTATAAAATATAAAAACTCTCTAACCAGCCCTAGACGCCAAAGAGTTTCTCATTTTTCCCCTAAATTGGGTACTTCAATATTTGACCTGTAAGTCTGTGACCTACTTTGAAATAATTTTCGTATAAGGTGTAAGATCTAGGTTGAGATTTTTAAATTATTGTTATTATTATTACTATTATTATTATTGCTGTAGCCTATGGATGTCCACTTGCTTTAGCACTGTTAGGTGAAAAGGCTATCCTTCCTCCAGTAAACCGTGTGTACAACTTTGCCATAAATCATTTGGGTTCCATTGATCTATGGGTCTTTCTCTGCACCAGAACCATCCTGTCTAGATTACTGTAGCCATATTCTAATCCCTAATATTGAGTACACTGATATTCCCTAACTTAGTTTTTTAAATGTATAAATAGATAGAAGGTTTAATTAATCAGGAAGATTTAAAAAATTCTAAATGCATATGCATCTGATAACATACCTTCAAGTTTTATATGAAGGAAAAAATTACAAATCTGAAAAGAGGATTTGAAAAATTTATGGAGTATATTACCTCATGTACCCTTCTTTCTCAATATTTTAAACAAAAAGAAAGATTTGAATAACAGAAATAGTAATCTTGATTTAAAAGCCACATATAGACACTGCACTTAGATGGAAAGTACGTTCTCAAGCACACAGAGTACTTTACAAACAATGAGTACATGGTAGTCTGTGGAGCAAGTCTCAAGAAATTTCAAAGTTGACAGTCCTGTGTTACAGAAAACCTTAATTATGTATCAATAGAAAGATAACTAAAATACTGCCCATGCTTTGAAATATAAAAACGATTTTAACATGTGTTTTTTCCAAATTTATTGAGATATAATTGATATATTGTATAGTTAAAGATATACAACATTATCATTTGATACACATATATATAGTGAAATGACTGACACAATAATAAGTTTATTGTGTTAATACATCCAACAACTCATATAATTACTTTATGTGGGGGGTTGGGATGAGAACATTTAAGATTCACTCTCTTAGCAACCTTCAAGTATAATACATAGTACTATGAACTGTAATCAGCATGCTGTACATTATATCTCCAGAGCTAATTCATCTCATAACTGGAAGTTTGTATCTTTTGACCAACATCCCCCCATTTCCTCCATTTCTTAGCCTTCCATTCTGCTCTGTTTCTATGAGTTTGCAGGAGAGGGAGTTCTAGATTTCATATATGATATCCTACAGTATTTCTCTCTATCTAACTTATGCATAATACCCCCAATCCATCCATATTGTAACAAATGACAGAATTTCTTCCTATAGCTGAAAAATATGCCATTGTAGACGTACATTACATTTTCTTTATCCATTCATCCATTGATGGACACATAGATTGTTTTCATTTGCTGGCTATTTTGAATAAAGCTGCAAGGAACATAGGAGTGCAGATACCTCTTCCAGTAGTGATTCAGTTTACTTCAGATACATAGCCAAAAGTAGAATTTCTGGATCATATGGTAGTTCTATTTTTAATTTTTTGAGAAGCCTCCATATGTTTTCCATAGTGGCTCTACCAATTTATATCCCTAGCAACAGTGCCCAAAGGTTCCATTTCTTTCTACATCGTTGCCATCTTTATATTTTTGATAATAAATATTCTAACAGGTATGAGATGATATATCCTTGTGCTTCAGACATATTTCCTTATGATTAGTGATATAGAGCACATTTTCATGTACCTGTTAGCCATTTGTGTGTCATCTTTGGAAAAAAGTCTATTCAGATCCTTTGCCCATTTTTTAACTGATTTTTTTTCTTTTTTTACTCTTAAGTTGTATGAGTTCCTTATACATTTTGGATTTTAACTCCTTTTAGATAAATGATTTGAAATATTTTCTACCATTCTATAGATTGTCTTTAAATTTTTTTTTATTGTTTCTTTTGCTATTTAGAAGCTTTTCAGTTTGGTGTAGTCCCACTTGTTTATATTCTATTTTATTGCTTGTGTTTTGGCGTCAAATCCAAAAAACTAATTGCCGAGATCAATGTGAAGAAGCTTTTCCTATGTTTTCTTCTGGTAATTTTTGGTTTCAGATCCTATATTTAAGTCTTTAATCCATTTCAAGTGATATAGGGGTCCTGTTTCATTTTTCTGCATATGAATATACAGTTATCTCAATATCACTTATTGAAGAAACTATATGTCTCCCATTAAGTACTCTTAGCTCTCTTATTAAATGTTAGTTGACTATAAGTGCATGGGTTTATTTCTGGATTCTTGATTCTATCCCACCTGACTATGTGTCTCTTTTTATGCCAGTACCACACCATTTTGATTATTTTAGCTTTATGATCTAGTTTGAAATCAGTAAACATGATGCCTTGATTTTTGTTTGTTTGTTCTTTCTCTCTGGATTGCTTTTGCTATTCAGGGTCAGTATGATTTCATATGAGTTTTAGGATTTTTTTTTATTCTGTGAAAAATGCCATTGGAATTTTGATAGCAATTTCATTGAGTCTATAGACAGCTTATAGATAGCTTTGGGCAGCATGGACATTTTAGCAATATTAGTTCTTCCAATACAGAAATTCAGGATATGTTCCCATTTATGTATGTCTTCTTCAGTTTTTTTTTCATCAAAATCTTGTATTTTTAGTATATAGAACTTTGATCTCCTTAGAATTTCTTTATTTTTTATTCTATTGCAAATGGGATTATTTTCTTTATTTCTTTATCAGATAATTCATTCATTTCTGTATCCTAAAACTTTATATAATTGTTGATTACTTCTGACAACTTTTTGGTATAGTTTTTAGGGTTTTCTATATGTAAGATTATACTTATTTGCAAACAGAGATAATTTTACTTCTTTTCTGATTTGAATACCTTTCATTAATTTTCTTTGCTAATTTGCTAATTTCTTTGGCTAGACTTCTGTTACTATGTTAAAGGAAGTGATGGGAATGGGCTCCCTTGTCTTATTCCTTATCTTAAAGGAAAGATTTCAACCTTTCATCATTGACTAGCTGTCAGCTTAACTTATTATTTATTATTATGCTTTTATTATATTGAGATACATTTCTTCTCTGCTCAAATTGTTGAGACTTTCTATCATGAATGAATGTTGAAATTTTTAAATTGGTTTTTGTGTTTCTATTGAGATGATCATATAATTTTATCTTTCATTTCATTAAAATAGTATGTCATATTACTGGTTTACGTATGTTGAACCATCTTTTGCATCCCAGTGGTAAATTCCACTTGGTCAGAGTATAGGATTCTTTAATGAACTATTGAGTTCACTTTGCTAATATTTGGTTGAGAAGTTTTACGTCTATATTTTTAAAATATTTTATTTATTTATTCATGAGAGACACCAAGAGACAGAGACATAGGTGGCGGGAGAAGTGAGCTCCCTGCGGGGAGCCTGATGTGGGACTCAATCTCAGGACCCTGAGATCACAACCTGAGCCAAAGGCAAAGGCTCAACCAATGAGCCACCCAGGGACGCCTTACATCTGTATTTATCAGGGCTGTTATTAATTTCCTTTTCTTGTAATTTTTTTTTGTCTGCTTTGGTATTAGGAAAATCCTGGCATCACAAAATGACTTTGGGAGTATTCCCTCCTCTTCAGTTTTTTGGAAGGGTTGCAGAGGGATTGGCATTACTTTTTCATTTTATGTTTGGTAGAATTCACCAATGAAGCCATCTGGTCCTGGGCTTTTCTTTGTTGAAAAGTCATTTTTATGATTATAGTATTTTAATGAAAATTATAGTCTTTTTTATAATTATTTGTTGAATTACTTCCAGGACATCCAGAGGGGAGGGACAGAGAAAAGTGAGTCCATACCATCTTCTCTGGGACCAGATGTCTAAATGCTACTTTTGATACTAAATGATAACAATAAAGTTTACTTTATCATACACTCTTTCTTTTCCATCTACCAACATGCTGTGAGGGTAGGCAGATTTTTTAACCCCTACTTTTTTAGTTAATAATGCATTAACTGAAATAAAGCATTCCAAAGATTTTAAGGGCCTTGTCCAATAAACATAAATTTAAAAATAAGGCTAAATCCAAACCACCCAAGTTTAAGGTAGATCTCAATGTTATATCCATCATACAACATCACAGTATGTTTTAGCTGGAGACACTAAGCTCTTAAAAATATGTTAAACTGGTTTAAAATATTTTTACTTTATAACTTTGTATTTAAAAACATAAAAGGGAACTTTTTCATATATTCTTAACATTCTCTCTGGTCTATCATTTATAAATAGACCAATCTGTATAATTTTATGATTGAATAATTAATTTACTTGTCATTTGATTTATGTTCTTAAATTAACAGAGTGAATTTAGCTCTTTGAAAGACATTTTTAAGTAACTATTGATTTATATTTTATGTTTCTCAATTTAAAAAAAAAGAAGAAGCTTTTGTGGGTTTTATGCCTTCACAATTTCTAAAAATGTTCACTACAGTCCACATAATGTTGGAACAATTTCTTTAAGAGTTAAATGCGGGTCTCTGTCAATCATACTATGAGACACAGTCTTCTGTGTCCCTCAGTGGTTAGATCTGTTCATCAATGCAGAAAGCAAAACAGAAAGGTGAAGCTCTGATCTGAATATTATAGACAAGTTCTTTCAGAAGTAGGAAAAACAGATCCAGGCCATCAACCCAAAGCACTGAACATTAACTATGACTTGTAGTTGATGGGGTGGGCAGGGTGGAGGTGGGAGGGATTGGGATAGGAGGCTCAATTTAGGTTGCTGAGGTGACATGATCTGATGTCCCTCTTGGTACATTTAATTTTAAGGTTTCCTAAATACATGACAAAACAGTACTTTCCAAGGAAAAGTGGGTATTTGAAAAGTTTGTTTGTTTGTTTTACTAATTTGGGTGAAATTTGAGCACATATGACATAATCCAATGTATGATTGTGGCCTAAGCATGAAGCATCTCAAAGTGCCTGGTATAATACATGTTCAGTGAGATCACTCACAGCTATAGTTAAGGGCCTATCCATTTTACTATTAAAATCTCGTGTCAGGTAGCCCCAGTGGCTTAGCGGTTTAGTGCTGCCTTCAGCCCAGGGCATGTACCTGGAGACCCAGGATCAAGTCCCACGTCAGGAGCCCTGCATGGAGCCTGCTTCTTCCTCTGCCTGTCTCTCTCTTTGTGTGTCTCTAATAAATAAATACAATCTTAAAAAATAAATAAATAAAAAATAAAAACTCATGTCTTCAAGAAATTACATATCCAAGAGATCAAGATTTTATGTGCTCTTTGTAGAAACAACTTGAATTTAAAAAGTTGCCTTAGACAAAAAGGGGCAAACACAATTTGGATGCTTTGATGCCAAAACTGCATAAAGAACCCAAATATATTTAGAACCATTATTTCCGAGGCACCACTTCAAATCAGTAATACAAAATCAGTAGGAAATTTTATTGACTATATTTGTTCTTGAACTTCTTACCAGTAAGTAATAAATCATGGAAATTATATTATCACTTTTTTGACCATAAAATTAAGCTTGACAATTTCATATTGATTTCCCAATACTTGCTTTGATTTTTTTAGAGTCTTATTTCTCTTCTTCCACATTATCTTTTCAATTTATTCTAACTTATATTTTTTCTCTTCGCCTCATACTTGTTTGCTTAACCCAAATCTTTTCTTTGAGGTTGTTTTATTCACTCCTCCAATGTTTTGAGGTTACCAAAAAATTTACCTTTTCCCTTTGATTCTGGTACTCAATTATCATATATCAAAAGTCATGTTATTACTTTTAATGTGGATTACCTAGTTGCAAACAAAGCAGGCGGACCTATTTGTCCATATGACAAATATTTGTTGGATATCCACTCTGCTTGTAGAATTGAACTATGCCTCATGAAAAATGTAAATAAATGCAACCTGTTCCTCAAAAAGCAATACAATTGACAAGATACTATAGTCAGCATTCCAAATAATGAGGAAAGTTTAATGATGGTGTGAGGAATCACCATCACCCAAGAGGAAAATAAAGGACAACCGACCATGAACAGGAGTGTTCAAAGAAGGCTTTTTTGAAAGACATGGCATTTGAACAGAATTTTATTTTTATTTTTATTTTTTCCAAGATTTTATTTTTAAGTAATCATTACCCCCAACATTGGAATCTAACTGATCTCCACCCTGAGATAAAAAGAGTCACCTGCTGTACTAACTGAGCCAGCCAGGTGTCCCAAGAATCTTAAAGATGATTTGGATTCACAGTCATTCTTAAAGGTTCAGCTTCTGCTGAATTATTTCATTAGGTCACCTTCTCTTTCCGGTCCACTCCTTCTCCTTGGGTGTTACTCCCTTTCTCATCATGCTGATGACTCAATTTTTCCTTTCAATCCTGATTAATTCTGCCTGCTGTTATTAATATGCACAGGTGCTATGTCCATTTCTGTTTACTCCATTAGATTTTGTTTCTATTATGTTATTATTGCTTAAGTAATTTTCAGTACCTCAATCCTCCACTCCTATGCCAACCAGCTTTGCATTTGCTATACTATCTTTCCTTTTAAGTTCTTCTTTTAAAAGGCACAAAACTTGTCCTTTCCATCACTACACTGTTATTCTTACGTGCGTTCTTTCGATCTTTAGTCCATATTTTCATGTATGAAATCCCTTATGCAAGAAGATATTTCTTATATTTTTTGAAATGTATTCTCTTAAAATTACCTCATTCCAAATGGATATCTTCTTTCACTATTCACAATAATGTACTTTCCAGCTATTCTTTCATTCCTTGCTTTTTATATTCAACATAAATTCAGGGTTTGTGTCTTTATATTCAAGATTCTGCATGATTTCTGTCTCACTCCATTTGGTTTCTTTTCTTTGGAATGCTACCAGCTGTTTTTACTGTTTTTTTCTATTCCATTCTGATTACTAATTTTTTTTAATTCATTTAAGCATTTTTGGATCTCCTTAAGACAACACTTCAGAAAGGTTCACGTACCAACTTGGTATATTGATAGCACATGGATTTGACCTCCAAATACTAAGGGAGAACCTAATAAAATTATTACACAGGAAAAGGATAAATGAATATATAATTTGAAATATTATGAGCATTTTGGGCTTCAGTACATTTTATTTTACAACAACAACAAGAAATTCAACTTCCAAAAGTTTGAGTTTTAAACAAGAATATTAAGGTTTTTTCCTTTGAATTGAGCTTCCTATGTCTGTGTGAACACGTTTAAAGTTTAATAAATTTTACATACACAGTATTTTACGAAAAAAAATCTGTTACATGAAAAAACATTTGGTTTTTCACCTTTAAATGGAGAAATTACCATAAGCTTCTATGGATGGAAGATTTTATGTCTTCATTATTATCTGTATGGGTTGACATTTCCTTGTTTTATTGGTCTACTTGCTATTCCGATTCCACCAAGATTATTATTTTGTATAAAATTCTGGCCTCATGAAAATGAAAGCTTCTGCTCAAAACTTATACATCTCACTCTAAATTTTGAATGTGTGTTGCCTCTTTGTCTAGTAATTGGGGCTTGGCAATCCTCAATAACTGTTTATATTTAATTTAATTAGAATCCTAGTGCCTGAAGTTATGTAATATTAGCTCTTTTTCCAGCATAATTTTAAAATTACCTATTGAGTCTGCAACTCATAAGTTTTCTTGAGAGTGTAACTGAATTATAATCCCATCTCCTAAATAGATGTATTATCATACAATTTTTTATCATCTTCACACAACTCATAACTAACAACTCAACATATGCCTGATGCCCTAAAGCCAATAGGTGCCTTTACAAAATTTGTCAGGAGAAAACCCAATTTGCAGGTAAATAAATAAGAAACATGTGATAGTTAAATCTTTTCCTCACCTAGGATAGCATTCCTCTTGGTTTATTCTCACATTGATACCAGTGTATGTGATAGTATGTAAGAAAACCTTTCAAAACTGCAAAGCACTAAAGGCTGCAAGTTGATGTTACTATTGTGGTGCTAGGTGGTCTCTAAATTAATATATGCTGGAGATTGTTCCCCAGTGATGAGAAGGCTCAGATGGTAGTGAAAAACCAACGCAGTGAGTCTGAGCAGGTTGTAGCTCTTTGATGACTACTTTGCCTTTTACACGTATCTAATAAAAGAGCTCATTTAAGATCTCTTCTCACTCATTTCTTCCCTCTCTTCTCTCCTCCTGCTTCTGGACTCTTTCATTTAATGGCTTCTGAATTACAACTTTCTACTTGTGAGTTCATTTGGAGTAAAGAAAGTTGACGAAGTACTGTGTTTAGATCCCCAAAGGGAAACCACTACATTCATGTATGATTGCATAAGAAATAAATATAGTGTGTGTGTCCATGTGCCTGTGTCTGCATGTGTTGTACATCATTGGACACAGCAAAAATTATGGCATAATAAATACATCTGGTTAATTAGAGAGGACTTCTTTTACAAAATAGACTTTTGTGTGAAGTTTTTAGAAAGGCTAAAGAAGTACAGCATGACACAGAGGAAAAACAAAAACGTGTTATACATGCGGATTGACTTGAGGATGCGGTTGTGTGGGAGAGAACAATTAGGTTTTCCTGACTAAAGCTGGGATTGGAAGCAAATAAAGTCATATGTAAGTATAAAAGTAGATGAGCATAGTGAGGTAAAAGGCAGAAATGTTATAAAGTGATCTTATACTTCAGCTGCTTTTGTGTATTTATTGTTTACAAAACATATTTATTTTGTAAAGCATTTATGCAGATGTCAGATTTTATCCTAATCAGCATTCCATGAACTATTGAAAATTAATATTCACATTAAGACACCAAGGCCTAAAGAGGACAATGATTTGCCTAAACCAGTTGCTGATTAACTTGCAATTAGATTCTTCCCTTGTGATTCTTCAGTTAGTGACCTTTCCCCATATTATATTGTCACTCCTCATGGGGTGAAGCTCAGGGATAAACAACTATCAAGAGTCCCTGGGATTTAGAATGCTAACTCCTTCTCCTAGAAGATGTCCAGCATTAGTACCATCGTTGCTGTCATAAACAGAAACCGAGATCTAGAACAACAGCATATGTTTAGGATGCTGCTGCTTAGCATTATTGTGCAACTTGGGAATTCATGCTTAGAAGAATGCTTGAGTACTCTCCCAACATTCCATTGGGTTTATGACATCCCATATAAATGGAACGGTGTTGCAGCTAACATTTACTAGTATTATTTGGAGCACATGGTTCCTGCCATCCTTAGAAATGCAGTATTTCCTCAAAGAGTGCTAAAAGCTGTCTTAAACTTTTTAAATCCATAGCTTGCTTCAAGGGCAATATGCAATCCTTCAAAGAAAAGTTTTCTTTTTATTAAAAAAAGTGTTTATTGACTCCTTTACTGCCACAAGGCAGATAGATTTAGAAAATATTATTGGTTGCTCCTTGGTTCCATCATCATTATTGTCTATATTAGTTTTGTCTCAAAATTTGTTGCCTTTTCTTCAAAGATTGTTTTAGGACTGTGTATTGTGTATGTATATAAAATCATAGACAAATCTAGCAAATAAATAACTGCTAATTTTTTTAACTAAACGTAAAGTAGTAATTTTAAGATATTAATGTAGATTGGGGAACTACACTTTGCCATGAATGCAAATTTATTATTGCAGCAAAATTGGTGATGAAACATTTGAAAGGGTGAAGAAATGATCATTTTTGAACCGAGTTATTGTAATAATTTAATACTATCCCGATAACTCTGAGCCATGGGACTACAGAAAGGGAACATAGGGGTGCCTAGGTGGTTCAGTCAGTTAAGAGGCTGCTCTCAGCTCAGGTCATGATCCCAGGGTTCTAGGATCAAGCCCCACGTGGGGTTCTCTGCTCCACAGGGAGCCAGCTTCTCCCTCCCCCTATTCTGTTCCCCTTGTTCTCTCTGGCACTCACACACACACTCTCTCTCTTTCTGCCAAATAAATAAATAAAATCTTTTTTTAAAAAAAGGGACCATCGGATAGTCAGTAAGAACATGGACTCTCTCTGAAGCTATACTGCTTCAGTTCAGATCCTGGTTCTGCCCCTTACTGGCTGTGTAAACCTGGGCAAGTTACTGAATCTTTGTACCTCAGTGTCCACATTTCTACAGAAGAAAAATTGATTTTTCTCATCATAGTGAAAATTGAATAGATTAGTATATTTAAAGTGCTTAGAAATATGCCTGACATAGTATAAACACTGTGTAAGTCTTTTTTTTAATTTTCTAAAAAACAAACATTTATTGAATGTCACTCGTGTCAGGTGCTGATATACTGATAAAAATATAAATGTCTCATAAAAATACCAAGTGGTTTTTAAAGTAAATTAAAAATTATCCCAAAGTAGGACAATCGGGGGCTAAGAATTAGCACATTAAACTCGGTTTATAAAAGAGCAACAGATGTCATCATCCTAAATGTGGTCTTCTTACTGAAATAAAATTGACAGGGCAGCCCCGGTGGCAAAGCAGTTTTGCGCCGCCTGCAGCCCAGGGCGTGATCCTGGAGGCCCTGGATCGAATTCCATGTCGGGCTCTCTGTATGATGCCTGCTTCTCTCTCTGCCTCTCTCTCTGTCTCTATGAATAAATAAATCTTAAAAAAAAAAAAAAAGAAAATTGATAAACGTAATTCACTTCTTATGTAATATAACCAGTACTCCAGCTCATTTTGGGCATGAAATGGTTAAAAAACAAAATAAATTTTCCATTCTTAGATGAGTACAGGCTGTGTATTGCCTTGTGAAACAGTTTGGTTCAGCCACTAAAATTCACTATTACAGAACACAGAGAACCCTAATAATTTGTTAGTACACAAAGGATTATTTAACAAGTGTTAGGGCCCTGACAAAGAAACACTTGGTTGTTTAATTTTACTGAGAATTATTTCACTTTTTCTTTTCTTCTGGTAATAAAGGCTTACCTCAAAAACATATTAACTTATATCTTATGCCTGTTTTGTGTGTTCTAAGCTTGACAGTAAAGCTGACTTTATTGTAAAGCATCTTATCTCAAGGAAGTGACAACTTTGTGTCTTAATCATACACGCTCCTACTTAACAGACCCATTGTGTTCAGCCAATGGACTGGGATTTTCTTTCTATTTAGAAGTTTATTCTTTTTTTTAAATACTGTATTTATTTATTTGACACAGAGCACAAACAAGGGGAGCAGCAGAGGGAGAAGGAGAAGAGAAGCAGGCTCCCTGCTGAGCAGGGAGCCCAAAGCAGGGGCTCGATCTGAGCAGAAGGCAAACACTTAACCAACTGAGCCACCCAGGAGCCCCTAGAAGTTTATTCTTGTAAACAGGAACAAATTATTATTTCTCTGTGTCTCTCTATCTTCTGTGGAAGCAGTAATTTTAATGGCTGACTCAAATTGCTCCATAGTTCTGTGCATACTTCATAATATCCTGAAAGAGAAAATTTATATTGTTTTTTGAATCTTCACATGCCCAAAGTGATCTAGAGCTCTGATTATGTTGCATGGCAAGTGAATGATGAAAAGAATGGGTGAATTATGTTGACCAAATTTATTCCATTAAGAAAAAAAAACAGAGCCTTTTAAATATCTTTCTGTAGTCAGTCATTCATAATTCCTACTTCTAAATAAAGAATAAATAACACATTAATGCATATTAATATGTTCCAAGCAATTTGTCATTATTAATTCTCAATTTCCTGTTAATTTTAACTTTTTTTTTTCAGTTAACTGGTGCTTGATTAAACATAGTTTCTATTTTTTAATAAGTTTTCTAGATGTAGATGACAAATTCTACAGTGGTTGAGTACAAAAGATAGAAAATATATAATTTTCTTTAAAGAGAGTAATAATCTCTTTTAAGTTCAGTTCCCTTTGGATCAAAAATGATTTTTCCACCTACATTATGTCAGCACAGAGCTAGAGGCTTGGGCTAGAGAGATGAAGAAAAATAGTCCTCAAGGTGGTTTTACATCCTGATAATGAGACAAACATATGTTTGGAGACTTTCAATGCAAAATGGTAGAGGCTGATTTCCACAAGAGCTTAGGGAACACAGAGGAGGAAGATGGAGTGCATCAAAGGCATTTTGTATTTTCTGCATTAATTTTACTGGTTGTTCCTTGGTTTAAAAGCACCATGGTAGGTGATAGGTAGAAGAAATTGCATCCGAAAATCACTTAGAGAGAGGTTACAGGAAGGATGGGAGGGGAAGTGAAATCAGGAATATTTTAGAGTGATCCATTATCATTAAGCAAATTGGAACACTGGGAATCCTATCCCAGGGGTAAAGGCAATATAAAGCTGTTCTTCCCAGATAGGAGCCAAACAGTCTCTAGACTAGCACTATTATTGGAAATAGAAACTCTCTGAAAAAAATAATTGGGAGAAACAGCCAACTGTGTTTTAAAGTGGTGTCTTTATATCAGGGAGGTATGAGAGCCTTTGCATGTGGCACGATCAGATTTTCTTTACTTGGGCTCATTCCAAAGAGAGGAAAGAAATGCCATGCCATTAGGATGGTCTTAGGAGAACTTTTCAGTTGGCAAGTATGTGTACATTTATGTAGCAAGAATTCCTCCAGTCTTCTTCACTAAAGAAACACAATGTAATTGGAGGGGACTTCCCATAGCACAAGGCCAGGGACCCTGCATCATTTCTAGCATGGAAGGTTTAGGAAGGTGTTTGCACAGAATAAGTAATAAAAATAGTGTTGTGAAATGCTTTGTTTCCCATTTGGTCTATGTCTCCGGTGGTTCTGATTCTAGACTGGTTCACAAATATTGATTAGTAACTTTAGTCTATGCAGGTCTTAATTTACTTTTAGAAATTAATTTAGTTATCAAAATTAATGGATGATGTGCCTAGTTTTCAGAGAGTATACATATTTGTGAAAGATATCAAATCCATATATATTATGAACTGTATCTAGACTTCTGCCCAGAGAATATGCAGCTCCCCAGAGAATTGAGAACTAGTGCTAATTTACTTACTGCTCTATTGTTTCTTTAACCTTGACTTATTCAAAACAGTGAGTTTGTTAGGTAACAAGTAATAGTAATGATGGCATCCCTACCCTAAATCATCCCTACCCTAAATCTGAACATGGTACCTGAAATTCTTCTCCTGTAGCCTTTGACCATTATCCCGCCCACCTGTGAGTGATTTTGCTATTATTGACCTCCTGACTTGGCTTCACTGTGTCACCTCCGCCTGACTCCTACCTCAATCAGATTTATTAGCTGTAAGCAGCAGCACTCTCTCCATCAAATCTGTCACAGAGAGGAATAGCCAAGGTGTCAGAGGCATCCTTTGCTTTAACCTCCCAGTTATGGTCTGGCAATCAGTTAGCTGTGTATCCTATGGACCTTTTTTTTTTTTTTTTTTTCTGTGAAAAACTAAAGCTTAATAATATTAAATAACTCAACTCAGAGAAAGTTACTATTGGAGACCTACTTGAAACGTATTTTAATTTTAACATCAGTGTGATACAGCTGAAATGATTTTTTAGTGGTTTGAAACACATATTGTATTTTCACATAATTTTGTAAAATGCAGATACCTATAGAAAAGCAAAATGAGAATAGCCAGCAGACTTCATATGCGTATTGTACATACATATGTATAATTTATACTTTGATGTACACATGGATAATAATGAGTACCTTTAATTTATCAGTCCCTATCACCACCTAATCTCCTACATTCAACCCATTTCATACGTTTCTATTGACTGCATGAATCATTAGCCACTGAGCTTGTGTCCTCTGCAAAAGGGAAGTGATGGAAACAAGATCTAGTATTTTGTCTACTATATATCAGGTTCTGTAGTAGGATGCTTTCATATATTATCTTATTTCAATCTCATAAAACAATGAGAAAGGATTATAATCACCATCTTACAAAAAAGATAATGAGTCTGCGACAATTGAATAAACTAGCCCAAAGTTCACTAAGTACAAGCTCTGGGAATCAAACTAAGATCTTTTTTTTGTTTTGTTTTATATTTTTAGTTGAATTGTTTGAATAGGTAATATAGTACATGGCGCAAAGTGTGTAAAGCAATGAAGTTTTCCCCCTACTTGTGTGCCGTCGCTACCAGTGTCCTTACCCAGAAATAAAAAAATTTGTTGATGTCTTATATATTCTTCTAGAGATAGGTTTCTTTCATAAACAAGCAAAATAAAAATGTTTATATAGAGCTTTTTTGGTTTTTATTTTGTTTTAAAAAGAAACAATGTGGAATGCCTGGGTGGCTCAGCAGTTGAGCGTCTGCCTTTGGCTCAGGGTGTGATCCTGGAGTCCCAGGATCGAGTCCCACGTTGGGCTCGCTGCATGGAGCCTGCTTCTCCCTCTGCCTGCGTCTCTGCCTCTCTCTCTCTCTCTCTCTCTCTCTGTGTGTGTGTCTCTCATGAATAAATAAATAAAATCTTTAAAAAAAACAACGTGTTTTTAATATGTAGGTATATCAAATCATGACACTATACACCTTAAATATGTACAATTTTTGTCAGTTATACCTCAATAAAACTGGAAAAAGTGTTTTATATGCAAATAAAAAATGAAACAGCATTTTAAATTAAAGTGTTCATTGTAAGATTATAGCATATTTATCAACTCATTTAGGGTATGCCTAAATTCTGTTGTCAAAAATGTTACTACCTTAAATAATCTAGCATATAAGTCATTTCATACATAGGTGAGGATTCAGTTTTATTTTTTAAATGCTAATCCAGTTGTCTCAGTATTATCTACTGAGCAATCCTTCCCTTCCTTTCTAACATGAGATACTGCACGTAATCTAATATTCAACTGCATTTTGCATTTGCAAATCCAATTCTTTGTGACTTTGCTTTATGTAGTGGCCTCCCTGCCAATAACAATAACCTATAAACATATTGTTGGGACTTTCTAGATATCTATTAATTTCAGGTCTAACAACATTTCTCAGGCCCCACCAATTTAACTCCCAGTACTACCAATAATATTTTGTTTTAATTAAACTCTCTTTTGCTTGGCAAGATGTCTGAAGCATATCAATTAGCCAATTAGTTCTGATCACTGAAGTGTCTCTTTGGCTCTGTTTCCACCAAGACACAGCCTTGCTCACAAAGGACCATCTCTTAGGATTAGAGCCTGAGGCATAGCCGTGTGTCCTAAGGGGCCAGTTCCTTAGGGGTTATTGTGAGGATTAAGTGAGTTAATGTAAAATTCAAGAATGTCAACCAGATTGGAGAAAGCATTTCAAACATGTAACAGAAAAGCAGCATATCACAGTGGTAACAGGTGCAGACCCTGGAGCTAGGAGCCTGGGTTTGTACCTATCTCGTCACTGTCACCTATCCATTGTGTACCTTTGGCAGATTTCTTAACTTCCTTGTGTCTCCATATCCTCATCTGTAAGATGGGAATAATAATAGCGCCTACCCCCAGGGATGCCACTTGCTTATGCTGTCGCTTTGTGTGAATTTGGAAAAATACAGTTGCCTATTAACTTTGCAACCTAAAGGTGTCTTTGTGTGAAGAAATAGGAACTCCTTCATTCCCATGCCAAGGCAAGGACAAGATGCGCTGAATGAGGGTGGAATTGTAGCCCCTACGCCCACTCTCTGCCACGTGCCTTTATGCAATCCAGTAGTACAACCCCACACCATGATCAGTCTACACTGTGGGATCACTGTGTATAATAGAGGAGTTACTACTTGTAAAACACTTAGAACCATCCTTAGCACATAGTCCGCCCTCAGTAAGTATAGCTGTTCTCTTACCTAGTGCCTCTCACAGTTTATTTCCGAGCCTGGCTTTGCCGGTACTACTGATGACAGCACCATTTTAAAACCCAAAGACAGGGGATCCCTAGGTGGCTCAGCGGTTTAGCGCTGCCTTCAGCCCAGGTTGTCCCAGGATCGAGTCCCACATCAGGCTCCCTACATGGAACCTGCTTCTCCCTCTGCCTGTGTCTCTGCCCCTCTCTCTGTGTTTCTCATGAATAAATAAATGAAATCTTAAAAAAATAAATAAAAAAATAAAACCCAAAGACAAGTAGAGAGCTTTTTTTAAATACCTCTCTTTTGGTAATCACCACTTATTTTATTTTTAAAAAAAGCTTTTATTTATTTGAGAGAGAGCATGCGTGAGCGGAGCAGGGTGGGGGAGAGAGGCAGAGAGAGAGGGAGAAGCAGACTCCCTGCTGAACAGAGAGCCCCACGGGGGGATCGATCCCAGGACTCTGGGATCATGACCTGAGCCAAAAGCAGACATTTAGCCAACTGAACCACCCAGGTATCCCAGTCACTATTTTAATTATTTGCAAGGCTATTTATATCACATATAATCCAAATAACTTAATTAAATTCTCTAGGTGTGTGTGCCAATGCACACGTGCACACACACACACATACACTTTTTTGTTGGGGGGGGGGGCAAATTTGAATTGGCCTAATCACTGATCTTAAAACATCTGCTGAATTCCCAGTTTGTCTTCACACCTGGGCCTGGGTAAAGCACTTCCAATGCAAAGTTGAATGGGACACAGAATCAGATCTCTTTCAAGAGAAATAAAATCGGTGATTACAGTTCAGTGCAATGCATGTTAGGCTCAGAGTGGAAAGGGAGCACAGAGTGGGGGCTGATTAGGAAGCATGTCAGGAAAAGATTTCTGTAAGATGTGATCCGGGGTTTGTTCAAAAAAGTTAGGAAAAAAAACAAACAAAGGGAAGTTCAGGCCAGTAAAGGCATAGAGATGATAACCAATTCCATTTCACTGGGCCAGAGGCTTTGGTAGTTTTGAGGGGAGTTTTTTCTTCTTTTATTTGAGAATAGTAGACACACCATGCTACATTTGTTTCAGGTGTACAACATCATGATTCAAATCCTCTATCCATGCTATGCTCACACAAGTGTAGCTGCCATCTGTCACCACACGTGCCCTTACAGTATCACTGACTGATTCCTAGCTGTGCTTTATTCTCCTCACTTCTTCATTCCACAACTGGAAGCCTCTGTCTCCCTTTTACCCATTTTGTTCATCCCCCACTGCCTCCCCTCTGGCAACCTCAGTTTGTTTTCTGTGCTTATAGGTCTGATTCTGCTTTTTTGTTTGTTTGAGTATAGAGGAAGATTATTTGAGAAAGGAAGTTAAAGGAGACTGATCGAAGCCACATTTGACTGAGTATTGAAGGAAGCCAGAGTAAATACTTAGAAGTTGATCCTAGAAATAAGAGAGGGTCATTTAAATAATTTTTGCTGAGAATTTATCTATCTAAAACTGCATTTGGGGGTATAATTTTATGGCTGAGTTGCACAGGCTCAGTTGGAGCAGAGAAACGATGGCAATGGGCCACTCAAGATATCAGGAACCTGAAGTGAGAGATATTATGAAGGAGGAAGTGGTGTGGTTTGAAGATTTGACTGGATGATAATGGGGCTGGCTGACATTTTATCTGTGCAAGTTAAGCAGAGAAATCATAACCAAGGGATGACATACATTTTTCTTTCTTTTCATGCTGTACGTTTAGGGCCTTTCTTATAAGGAGTTCTTTAATTCTCTTTCAGAAAGCAAACTATATTTCTCAGGCTCTGGTGGTCTAGAAGTAAACTCAGATTTTCTAGATTTAGGCAAAATAACGTAAAGGAAATTTTCCCTATGATAACCTGCATCTTTTCATAATTATCTCCTTATCTATGCCATATGGGATACCTATAGATGTTAGAAACATCAACTTCTCCAGAGAACAGCTTAAGGATTTCTCACAATGAAATGCGTCTGCTAACGGCTTGATAAACCATATTGTGCAAGGTGAACCTCATGCCCTATGGTTCAGGAACATGGCACAAGTCCCCCATCTATACATATAGTCTATAATGTGCCTATCGCTATCTTGTAAAACAAGTGTCTACAAATTAAGATTTATGTACTAGTAAACCTGTTCCAGTTTATGATGACTTTCAATGACCTACCTACAGACACCTGTTCTTGTCAGTACAAATTGGGTTAGTTCACTTGTGCCATATGTGTATGCATTTGAAGCCTAGACTCACTGAATTTCATTGGATTAACACCGAAGATGCTGAAAACATGTTTTGTTACTTGATAAATCTCTTGTATTTTTCCCCAGGTTAACTATAATCTTTTTGATATTTTTTGTTAGTATTACTTTTGCAATTAGTATTCTAAAATAATAATATGAGGAAAACTGACTATAAAAGGAAAGTTAAAATATGCACTATGCAAGTATTATAGAATTTATAGAATTATTTCTAAGGGTTGATAGTAATGGGATTAAAAACTCAGAATAAGATGCATGTACTTGCCTCTAGCTCATCATCAAGTACTTCTTAAACTTGTAAAGGATAGCATGGGCATTTGAAAAATTCAAGTGCCACCCAGAATGACTGACTATACCTGATTGAGAAAGCTATTTCTTTGATGTATCACTTTTAGAGAAACCAAATTCTTATCATTTCATTTGTGAAAAATATATTTGATGCAGGATGGAAAAATAAGCTATGCCTTCTATGTGGACCATTAACATATGCAGAATAATTTTTTTCTACAATCTGGTCTGCAGACTAATATTGACTATTATGTCATTTTCTCTATTCTCTGGAAAATGAATTAAATTTTAAGAACATGTTTGACTTTTGTTTGTTCTTGAACCTGGAGAATCCCAACCCTCAAGTTGTGAGGCCAGGATAAGCAGCTCAGGAAGGACACTGAGTAATGGCTGAAGGCAAAGGAAGAACAAAAGCCAGAGAGGCAGAGGGCTTCCAAAATTAAGAATTCATCAGTAATGATAAGTGCTGCAGTGAAGTCAGGTAAGAAACTGTTCTCTGGATTTTTCAACAAAGGTGTTATCAGTAAATTTGGCAGGAGTGAATTCTTGGAGTGTCAGGAGTTGGAAGTTAAAACAAAGTATGTTGAAATGTGAGAAGGAGGATTATCACGATGTGTTAGTAGGTCATGGCCAAGCAAAGCATTTCTGCCGTAAGGGATAATGGTAGTGATGAGGGTGATGATGACAAGGATGACAATATCTAGCATTTCTGGAGCACTTCCATTACACCAGACACTATAGTAAGCACTTTGCATGTGTTATCTCTTACAACCTTCAATATTCCCATTTTACATAAAAATGAGACATTAATAGGTTAACTCATTCTAGTTTCATCTGTTTCCCCCACTTGCTGACTGCCTTTCTTCCTTCCTGTATTCTTTCCTTTCTTCCTTTTTATCTTCTTTCCTTCCTATTATCTCTAGCAAACATTTGTTTAACTCTTTTTAGTTTCTAGATATTTTGCTATATGCAAGACCTACAACAGTGACTAAGACCCTCTTAGCATGCAGAGTAGACATAAGAAGTAATGGCTTCTATTCTTTGCTTCCTGAACAAAAGCCCTTTCTTGTTTACCTTCAATTTTTCTAACCCTTCATTTTCTCCATATCAAACCACCTCCATTTGCTAGTGGGAGTTTTGCAGAAGCTATTCTTGTTTCTTTGCTCTCCTTGTTACACGCCAGGATTTTGCGTAGTAGCATCTACTCCCTCATGTTTAATTTTCTATGATGGTCATACAGTTAATCTGCAAAGCCACTGTGTTTAATGTACAGGGCCTTGGGGGGGGTCTCTGATTAGAACACATCCAGGGTGCCTGGCTCAGTCAGTTAAGCTTCTGACTTCAGCTCAGGTCATGATCTTGGGATCCTGGGATTGAGCCCCACATTGGGCTCTTGCTTGTCCCTCTCCCTGTGCCCCTCCTCCCACTCATGCTCAACTCTCTCTCAAAAAAATAAATAAATAAATGAAATCTTAAACACACTCACACACATCCAGATGGAAGTGGTGAAGACAACACTACTATTTCCCTCTGGACTGGGTTTTCTAACATCCCAGCCCAGAAACTTCAAAAACTTCTTTAAACATTACTACCCTTAATTTGTGAAATCTGTCCTTAAGTCTCCTTACTTTTTTCTATGTATTTCTCCCATATTTGTCTTTTCTATCACAAGCAACCCTCACTAGACATCATCATGTTGCAAACGCCTCGTTGCTGTCCACCCTGCTTTCCGCGTGCAGCCTTCCCATCCATCCTCATGGTGGCTGCCAGCCACCCTGCTCCGTACTTGTCTTGGGACACAGCCCCTCCCTCCCAAAGTAGACCACAGGGGAAGGGCCTCTGGGGAATTTCATGAAGACTAATCTCTCTTTCTTCAAAGGCCCAAGGGGAGCCCCAGATAACTGTTTTAGAAGCTGTTATTTAACTTAGCCATATTTCTCTGAATATTCTACACCCTATTGACTGCATTCCTGACTTTAAATAGAAACCTTAGAAAGTTCTATCCAAGCACCATTTTTTGTGTGTGGAATTATGGTAGAGCATGCCTGTGTTACCTTTGGAACTCGGCCATCAGCGCACTAAAGACCGCGTTTTCAGGAACTACACAGACAGGAGACTTTGTGACTTTGAATACAGCCTTCATGCAGCAGCTTTGCAGTTTTATGCAAATAATCAAGGAAGACTTCAAATTTGCCTGTTTTGGAAAATATTCCTCCATCACTTAATAAGCAAACTGGTAAATATTTTTAATTACATTTTGGTAAAATATTTCTCCTAAAATTATGTCCATTGATTTCCTCCCACTCAATCAGGTACTAAATCAGAGGCATTTTCTTCAGATTTAATAGAATATACAGTGATTTTAATATATCTATTACAGTTCTCTAGATATGGCAATAAAATTTCAATATTAAAATGCCTTAAGGGGTTTTTTATCATTATTTCTGATATTATATTTTAAAGTCCTATTCCCAGGGTTCCTTAGATGAAGAGAACTTGAAGTTTATCTCAAAATAATGATATATTTTCCATTGTCTCTGTATTTAATGCCTTGATCCTGCTATTTGATTTCAACACTCTATTCATCTTTGGCACTTTCATTCTTGGTTTCTGTAACTTAGCTTTTTACATGCTGGTGTTTGTCAGATAAGAATAGTCTTCTTCCTAGATTTATAGCAAAGAATGAGCAGAGGGTTACAGAGAGAAATTTGTGAGTGAGAAAAGATGATGAATCCATGTAAATCATGTTGACAAAGACCAACAGAATATGGTTCATTCGAGTAAGTTTTTTTCTTCAAAAATTGAGTTTTAAACAAAACTATACCATGAATACTCCACCCACACTGTACTATAAAGTCACATATTTGATTTAAACCAAATGTGTTCACACAAGCACGTCTCTCAGGCAAAATAATTAGACTACTCTGTGAACTTGTGCCAGAGGGATTTCTTTTTTTAAAGAAATAGATCATAGGTGCTTGGGAATCAGATTCAAAACTCACTTTACATTATAATCATTTAATTTTACATTATAATCATTTAAATATTTGTTCTTTTTCATATTATTTTGTTTCAGTGAGATTTTGAAAAGCTCTAAATAAAATTAGGAAAATTCTTTGTTTTAGACTGTACCAACGACATAGAATTAATGTACTCTGAACTGGTTAATTCAGAAATTAAAGATACACAAAATATAAAAATGTGAAAGACAGAAACAAAAAAAAAAACTGAATAAATCTAATTCTTCTAACCAAGAGGAATAGATGACCCAACATAGAAAAAGTGTCTTAGGATCTAATTATTTTTGTATTTAATGTTTCCTCACTCATGCTGATATTCACCCAAATGTAAACCAAGAGGGAAACGAATCCATTCTTAGGATGACATTTATTTATAAAGCCATTTGAAGAGTTAAAAATATTTCTTTAATTACCCATCACAACAAATGTGCCAAACTCCTAGCAAACAGTAAATGCTGAAATATGTGTTGAATGTAAGAAAGATAAGTAGATAAATGGATAGACATTTAACATGAAAGATGGTGGACAGAAAGATGGGTTAAAAGATGGTAGAAGAGACAGAAAAATTGAATGGGGGCTGGCAAGAAGAAAAGTGGACAGAAAAGTTGTTAGAATGAAGAGAGACAAAGAAAGCAAGAAAGACAAAGGGGGTAAAGGGTAGGTTGCCACACGCGCGCATGCGTGTGTGTGTGTGTGTGTGTGTGTGTGTGTGCTCTTGCATGCTCCTACACTATGTCATGTGTTGGCAATTTATTTATTTATTTTTTAAAGATTTTATTCACTTATTCATGAGAGACACAGAGAGAGGCAGAGAGAGAGAGGCAGAGACAGGAGAAGCAGGCTCCATGGAAGGTGCCCCATATGGCACTCAATCCTGGGACTCCGGGATCAGGCCCTGAGCCAAAGGCAGCTGCTCAACCACTGAGCCACCCAAGCGTCCCAATGTGTTGGAATTTAAATGACGATATTTGGAACACCAGTATATATAATTAATGACATAAAAATCTCTTTAAATTAGAATTTTCAAAATAACTAGCCATCAGTTCGAAACAACAGACTTCATGAACCAGTACCTTGTTTTCATCTGGATATAATAAATATGCATTTAGTGGAGAATTCTTTTATTTTATTAAAATATTTATTCCACCTCTTTTTATAATAGTAAAAGACAATAAAAGACCAAATATCTTAGAACTGGATATGCTGTAAGTGTGGTATATCCGGGCAGCCCCGGTGGCTCAATGATTTAGCACCACCTTTGGCCCAGGGTGTGATCCTGGAGACTTGGGATCAAGTCCCACGTTGGGCTCCTTACATAGAGCCTGCTTCTCCCTCTTCCTGTTTCTCTGCCTCTCTCTCTCTGTGTCTCTCATAAATAAATAAAATCTTAAAAAAAAAAAAAGTTTGGTATATTCACACAATGGGATAATACGCAGCCTTAAAATGAAGTTGTATATAGATCTGGAATGATACACCAAAATATTAACAACAATATTTCTTGGTAATGGTGACTTTCCAAGAAATTTTAATTTCCTTTCTATTTATGTTTTCTGAAATATTTTTGCTGAACGTGTTACTTATGTAATGAAATAATTTTAAGTTGATTTATACATATTCAAGGTAGAGAGGTAAATCAGAGGAGGATTTTGCAAAGAAATGTTAAAGGTCCAGTGAATGTGTCCCTGCTGTTTTTTCAATCACAAAAAGACACCTGGCATAGAAGCACTGACACAACCAATTCAACAGACACTTTTGTTTTATCCTCCTTTGGATGAATTCCTCCTCCCCAGAACGAGGGGAGTGAAGACGTTTTATGCTTTGAGTTTGGGTTATGGGTCTTACATAGGCCTTTCCTACTCAGACTTGCTGGTTGTCAGGTCTTCCATTCAGCCTTTTGTCCTCTCTGCAGAGCAACTGCTGGGTGAATCCAGACCTCACACTGTTCATACTTCAGTGCTTCAAGCTGGTGCTATTTCCAGGGAGAATTTATGGAAACATGCATTTGGTCCTATGTCTGGGGTTTGCCGTAACCAATTATGCTAGGACTTGAAACAGCCAAAGTGCCTGGAATCTATAGTCATTTTCTTGGTTGCAGTGAGGTGTCATCTTGCCAATTGCTAGGTCTGAAGGAGAAGGGGGGAAGCTGAAGGGCAGGCTCAGATTCTTTGTATTGTGTGTCAGTAAGCCTCTCTGGACTACCAAAGCTCCAACAACTGTAGGATTTGCTCTGGGAGTTTCTGAATACTTTGAAAGAATGAGTGTAATTACATGATGACATATCAAAGTGAATGGCAGCTGTGTATAGGGATTGGCTGTCAAGTGGATATTTTAAGACCTCTGAAAACAGCATTTAGGCAAAATTAGGTGCCCTGGGGAGCAACCTAGTGGATGACCATTGGTGAATAGTAATTCAGTGTTTGCAAAATCCAGAGAAGTCATTATTTCTGCATTCACCAAGATAGCTGTGGCTATTCTAAACACTGATTTGACTTAAATGTATGTCTATGTTTATCCTGTCAGCTTAAAGAAATGTAAAACATTCACCTTTTCAGAATCTAAAGGTCACTCCCTAATGCCATAGGGAATTTGAAAGCATTGAATTGTCTTAAATTTTTTGCTTATTCTTTGAAGGATTAGCTTTAAAATAATTGTATACAGCGTGGCTGAAAAACATTTGCGTAAGAGAAAATATATATGTGAAAATAAAGTGTTCAATTAAGTTTTATGGGATTCATTGCACACTTAATTAAAGTAATCTTTATCTCTACTGCTCACAGTGCTCACTTAACAGGAAAATAGAGGAATATTAAATTAGTGGAATATGTCTCATATCAGTATATTTTACAAAATGTTTAAGTCTGAAGTAATTGAAAATACCTTTGCTCTTAAGAGGTTTTAAATATCCGGCCTCTGCATTTATAATTAATTTAAAGACTTCATTTTTAGAACCCTCGTAGATGTGACTAAAAAGGAAAATGAGCCATAACTGTTAATACTACCCATTGCTCAGGACTCTCTGCTCACCAGAGTTTATGCAAAATGCAACTAGGTAACCACTAGAAGACAAGGTTTCTGCATCTAATTGGTTTTTCCCACTCTGCAGGTTATAATGCAACTCCTAATGAAATGGTTTATATTACTCAAGTTCAAAAATTGCCTTGCAAAAAAAAAATTGCCTTGCCATATCACTAGGATTTTAATTATCAATCTGGTACATATATTTAAAGCCTTACATATTGGTATAAGTGGAAAAGCAGTTTCTTTTTTTACTTATAAAAATACTCTTTTTTATAATTTCATTATGTAAAAAATACATAATTAGCATGCTCTTTTCTCAAACTGGAGATCTCCAATCAATAATTTCAAGTTTAAGAGAGTATTATAACTTTAATTGCTCTTATGTTTGAAATTTACATTTTTTTTCCTCTGAGTACAGAAAACCAGAAAAAAGATTGAATCATTGACCAGAAGTTTCTTTTCTACTTCTCAGAAAAACAAACAGAAAAACACAACACTGACAAATAAACAGATTGTTGCCCAAGAGAGATATAATACATATATATATGTGAATATATACTCTGAACAGATTTACCTTCTACCTTTATTATTATTTAGTTGTTACTCATATGAGATGGAAAATGGAAAAGGAGATATATATACATATATACACACACACACACCTGCACTATATATGCATCTATACACACAAACACATATATGGAAGGCACATATACTTTGGAATAAAAAGGGCATTCATAAAAAAGTGCTTCCCACTCATTTTGACATTAATAGCAATTAGTAACTTTACTTTCTGATAGCCCTTCATGCCTGTTTTGTTGAAAATATTAGTACATCAGGGCATCTGGGTGGCTCAGTTGGTTAAGTGTCTGCCTTTGGCTCAGGTCATGATCTTGGGGTCCTGGAATGAAGCCCCACATTGGGTTTTGTGTCCAGCATGGAGTCTGCTTATCTGTCTCCCTCTCCTTCTGTGCTCTCCCTCTCTTCCTCTCAAATAAATAAATCTTTAAAAAAAAGAAAATATTAATACATTAGTGATTTTAAGAAGAACATAAGATGTTCGATTCAATTTTGTTCTTTTTTTAAAATTTTTTATTTAAATTCAATTTGTCAGCACACAGTATAACACCCAGTGCTCATCCCATCAAGTGCCTTCCTCAGTGCCTGTCACCCAGTCACCCCATCCCCCTCCCCACCTCCCTTTCCACTACCCTTTGTTTGTTTCCCAGAGTTAGGAGTCTCTCATGGTTTGTCTCCCTCTCTAATTTTTCCCCACTCAGTTTCCTGCCTTTCCCTTATAGTTCTTTTCACTATTTGTTGTATTCCACATATAACTGAAACCATATAATGATTGTCCTTCTCCAACTGACTTACTTCACTCAGCGTAATACCCTCCAGTTCCATCCACGTCAAAACAAATGGTAAGTATTCATCCTTTCTGATGGCTGAGTAATATCCCATTGTATATATATTTATATATAGAGACCACAGCTTCTTTATCCATCTCTTTCAATGGACACTGAGGCTCCTCCCACAGTTTGGCTATTGTGGCCATTGCTGCTAGAAACATTGGGGTGCAGGTGTCCCGGCGTTTCACTGCATCTGTATCTTTGGGGTAAATCCCCAGCAGTGCAATCGCTGGGTCGTAGGGCAGGTCTATTTTTAACTCTTTGAGGAACCTCCACACAGTTTTCCAGAGTGGCTGCACCAGTTCACATTCCCACCAGCAGTGCAAGAGGGTTCCCCTTTCTCCACATCCTCTCCAACATTTGTGGTTTCCTGTCTTGTTAATTTTCCCCATTCTCACTGGTGTGAGGTGGTATCTCATTGTGGTTTTGATTTGTATTTCCCTGATGGCAAGTGATGTGGAGCATTTTCTCATGTGCTTGTGGGCCATGTCTATGTCTTCTTTAGAGAAATGTCTGCTAGTGTCTTCTGCCCATTTCATCACTGGGTTGTTTGTTTCTTGGGTGTTGAGTTTAATAAGTTCTTTATAGATCTTGGATACCAGCCCTTTATCTGATGTCATTTGCGAATATCTTCTTCTATTCTGTCGGTTGTCCTTTAGTTTTGTTGGTTGTTTCCTTTGCTGTGCAGAAAGAAGCCTTTTATCTTGAGGAAGTCCCAATAGTTTATTTTTGCTTTTGTTTCCCTTGTCTTGCAAGAAGTTGCTGTGGCCAAGTAAAAAAAGTTGTTGCCTGTATTCTCCTTTAGTATTTTGGTGGATTCTTGATTTAGATCTGTCATCCATTCTGAGTTTATCCTTGTGTCTGGTGTAAGAGAATGGTCTAGTTTCATTCTTCTGCACGTGGCTGTCCAATTTTCACAAAACCATTTGTTGAAGAGATTGTCTTTTTTCCAATGGACAGTCTTTCCTGCTTTGTTGAATATTAGTTGACCATAGAGTTGAGGGCCTATTTCTGGGTTCTCTATTCTGTTCCATTGATCTATGTGTCTGTTTTTGTGCCAGTACCACATTGTCTTGATGAACACAGCTTTGTAGTACAACTTGAAATCTGGCATTGTGATGCCCCCGGCTCTGGTTTTCTTTTTCAACATTCCTCTGGCTATTTGAGGTCTTGTCTGGTTCCATACAGATCTTAAGATTATTTGTTCCAACTCTGTGAAGAAAGTCCATGGTATTTTGATAGAGATTGCACTGAATGTGTAAATTGCCCTGTGTAGCATTGACATTTTCACAATATTTATTCTTCCAATCCATGAGCATGGAATATTTTTCCATCTCTTTATGTCTTCCTCGATTTCTTTCATAAGTGTTCTGTAGTTTTTGGAGTATACTTCCTTAACCTCTTTGATTAGGTTTATTCCTAGGTATCTTATGGTTTGGGGTACATCAATTTTGTTCTTTTAAAACTGTATGTAAACTATAAATTTAACATTGCTGAATATGAAAGTATTTGAAATTATTTGGCTATACTATTCACGGCTTTGGGGATTAATAGATATACTTGTGCAAATCATTATTTTTCAAAGTATGATGTATTGAAAAGAATATTTAGGCTTTAGAGATACAGAAGAGGATTTGAATACCAGCTCTTAATACATTGTTGTGAACCACATTTTTAGTTTACTTTAAGAAAGCGATTATTTTTTCCCTTAGGGTTGTTGGGGGGATTAAATGAGATGGAATATAAAACATCGAGCATAATATCTGATACCTCTGCAGAGTCTGTACAGTGTTGGTCTTTTTTTTCTCTCTCTCCCATTTTTATTATTATTCTTATTAAAAGAACATGTACTATCATGTTTTAAAGGTATCTCATAGTCCAGAAGGCTGCTAAATATTTTCAACGCATATATATCACATAATCCTCGCAACCCAAAAAGTATACATTATGATTGTAATTTTGCAGATAATGAAAGAGACTTAAGAGGTGAAATATCTTGCTCAAAGTTCAATCAGCTACTAAATAGCAGAATCTGTATTTTAACCTAGGAGAATCTGACTTTTTAAAAAAAATTTATTTGTTTTCTTTTTTCATGAGAGACACAGGCAGAGGGAGGGGCAGGCTCCTTGCAGGGAAGCCTATGTGGGACTCGATCCCAGGACCCCAGGATCATGACCTGAGCCAAAGGCAGATGCTCAACCACTGAGCCACCCAGGTGTCCCTGACTTTTTAATCTGATTCTGGAAACTAGAAAGTTTGATTCCTAAGGCATTCTCTGCGCACCATGCAAGTGAGTAAGTTTAGAGGATCTAAGACAGTTTGGGAGGGAAGATTGTGTTAGATACCATGAGAGCCAACCAATTGCCAGTTGCTTTTAGGAACTGACTAATTGTTTAAACCTATAGAGGGGTAGGGCTACTAGGTTGAAAGGAATTCACTATATCTGAATTCCGCAGATACAGTAAAATGAGACGAAAGAGATGATGCCCACTGCTGTTCATAGGGAGTTCTGGGAGCTTCTCAGAAAGACAATAAGCTTATAATTCTAGAAATGTAATCTCCAAGAAAACTTTTGCATTAACTTGTAGATTATTTCTAAATTTGTATCTCTTGCAAATGTGTTCATGCTCATATTGGTTGATATCTGCTGTAGGACATGGTAAACCATCTCCCTTTTTCAGAGCACTGCAAAAAGGTCATTCAGAAAGCAAATAGCCCATCTTAATGTTTTAAGCATTTGTCTGCATCATCCCCTCTGCCAGACGCCCTGTCCATTTCTTTGTATCTGTGAACTTCTCATCTTTAAAATCCAGTCCGAATATATCATCTTTCTGGAAGATTTCTTTGGCTTGTTTACATCCCTAACCCCATCATATGCTCTGAGACCTCTATAGTTTGTATACCTTTCTTTTGTATTCCTTTCCACAAGTCTTTTTTGTGCTAGCATATAATAGATGTTCAGTAAATGTTTGCTGAATGTTGATTATACAGTGAAATCCCTGAAAATAGCAATACCAGGCATTGTGCTTGGCTCAGACTATATGCTTAGGAATTGCGTTTAAATAAACAAATGAATGCTGATTGTGATAGGCCCTGGAAAATACCACTCTCTCCAGTTTATTGTAGATTGAAGGCTTTGTAAACAGAATTAGAGTTGCCATTTTAAAAGGTTATTTAAGGGAGATAGGGAATAGAATGGCAGTGACCAGAGGGCAAATGGGGAGATGCTGGTGAGGGGTACAAGTTTCAGTTATCCAAGATAAAGAAGTTCTGGAGCTCACATGTACTAGTTAAGAATATTGCATTGTATAGTTGAAATTTGCTAAGAGGATAGATTTTAAGTGTTAACATCATAAAAAAAAAAAGATGAAAGAAAAAAATGATAACTATGTGGGGTGAGGAATATGTTAATTAGCTTCATTCTAGTGGATATTTATGTATATTTTGTATATACAAAATCATCAAATTATAAACCTTAAATATATATAATTTTTAATTGTCAGTTATACCCCAATAAAACTGAAAAACAATCTTTGAAAGAGATGAAAAGTGCAATATGTCCCAGGATTAATAAAGCAGCACAAACTTGTAAAAAGCTCCAAGTTGGGTATAAGCTGAGCTGACAACAAATGTCATATCATCAGAAACAATAACAAAGTATCTCTTTATATTATGTATAGGAGGAGACCCAGCACCACTCTGGTAAGGGGTTAAATGGAAAGCAAAAATCTGTGATCCTTGGATTACTGCATCTTTCACTTTAAGAATTGTCTTCCAAGGGGAAATATAGGAAAAAGTATATCATGTAGAAGGAATTGAAACTCAAGTTGTCCAAGTGAGCTTGTCAGTCTCAGGTTTGCAAAGATGGCCTGATAACTTTACTAATATATCCAGTGGGTCTCTTTAAAGGAGTTCAAACTTCCAGACCCATATGCTAGAAGTAATTAAAATAGAGGAAAACATGAGTATATTGCTATTTCCTAAGAGAACAAAATGGGCAGGTTTTATAGATGGCAAGTCTGTAGACTTATTATCAAATTTTAAAGGGATAAAAAAAAAACAAGAAAAAAATTTTAAATAGATTATTTTTAAACACTTAGCAAAGAATATGGGGATGCTTAAGAGTCAGAATGACGTCACTAAAAATAAGGAATATCAAACTAACAATTATTTTTTGGTGGGACCACTAGATTATGGTAAGAGAATATTAATAATATGACTTTTATTAAGTTAACAGCTATATGCCAGACACTGTGCTCAGCATAATACATTTTGATTTTCATTAAGGCAGTGACATAATCGTGTAGGATACCTTTGTGTGAGATAGAGAAACAGGGATTAAATTATAGGCAGATTTAAAACTAGGTGAAAAAATTGATCTAAAGAAACTTTATAGTCTGGAGTGAAATGTTCTTTTGCTATTCCCATGGTCATGTTGCATCAGTGTTAGAAGTAAGGTACACAGAGCAGGGAATCATAACTAATGGGATAAAATGAAAGAATCAATATTTCCTAGCTATTCAGCGTGAAACTAGTAAGAAATCAGTATTTATACAGATCGATATAAAAAAGCTCTGAAGAGTTTAAAAAAGTTATCTGTTTAATTAATAGACTTTGATTTGGGGAAGAGTTTCAAGTTTGTGGAAAAATTATCAGAATGTGCAGAGAGTTCTATGTACCCACCTCACTGCCCCCGCCAATCCACCCAATTTCTGCTTTTAATAACATCTTGCATTAGTGTGGTACATTTGTTACAATTGATGAACTGATATTGTTACATTATTATTAACAAAATCCCTGGTTTACATTAGGGCTGACTCTTTATGTTGTAAGTTCTGTGGGTTTTGATAAATGCATAATGTCATGTATCCACCATTACAGTATCATACAGATTTATTTCACTGCTCTAAAAAACCCCTTGCTCCCTTCTCCCTAGCAACCACTGATCTCTTCACTGTCTCTATAGTTTTGCCTTTTCTAGAATGTCATTATAGCTGGGAGTCATACACTATGTAGCCTTTCCAGGCTGGCTTCTTTCATTTATTGGTATGCATTTACAGTTTCTTTATGTCTTTTGTGGCTTGATAATTGATTTCTTTTTATTTTTGAATAATGTTCAATTCTAGTTTTTGGCAATTACAAATGCAGCTGCTATAAACACTCGTGTGCAGGTTTTTGTGTAGACATAAGTTTTCAACTCATTTGGATAAATACTTAGGAGAATGATTGCTGGATTGAATAATAGCACTATGTTTAGCTTTGTATGTCACTGTTTTCCGAAGTGTCTGTACAATTTTGCAGCTCTACCAGCCATGAATGAGTTGCTGCTACTCCACATCCTTACCAGCAGTAGATGTTGTCATTATTCTGATTTTGACCATTGTAATAGGTGTATAGTAGCACTGAGGTCAGGTTTTTTAAATTAGTTTCACTTGTGGAGAAAGGAGGTGACTTGCTTAAGAAATGATTCAAATAGAATATATATATGTATGTATGTATATACATATATATATGTATGCAGATTCTGTGGATCCTAAAGTGAATATGTAGGGAGAGCTTTATTCACATGCTAAGAACAAATGAAAACAAATACCTTGAGATATGTTAATTGTGCCAGTTGCCTGTTGATGTGAAATAATAGTCACATTATGCCCCATTGGTCAGGGCACATATGGGGTGTGGTGAACAGGTCACTTGGAGGTACATGGTACATTAACAGCTTGGACATGTTCATCCAGGATGCAGTATGTTGCCAGTCAAAAATTGGTGAAAAAGAAGAGTAGAAGAAGCAAAAAAGATTGCATTTTTGTGAATTTCCAGATTTAAAAAAAAAAAAAGCCTCCCTATTCTCAAATACAAAATGGGGATAATTTTACTAGTCCCCAAAGATTTTTTTTTTGGCAGATAATGTAGGACAGTGTCTAAAAGGGGCTTAGCATATTGCCTGACACATGATAAGTGTTAATCACTGCATTGGATACCCAATGCAGATCCAGAGGTCAGGAGAGAGATCTTGGCTGGGAAGCATGTGAGCGACGCTTGAAGAGAAGTAGTATTTGGGTCAGTTGACTAGCTCACCAGGGACACATACAGAGCAAAAGAGAAGAGGACCAAGACAGTGTCTGTAAGAACAGGAGGAAGAGTAACAAGCCAAGGGCATTATTGCAAGAAAGAAATGAACAGATACAGAGCTTTTGTGGTTCTTGGCTTCAGGTATATATCTGAAGCCAAGAGCCCAGGCAAACAGTGATTTCTTTGTACAGATCGGCTTCAAAAGCTTTTTCTCCTTTTATTGCTGAAGAAAGAGTCCTCCATTAAAAATAATCGATCATTAGTAATATTGTAAGGCATTAGTGCAGTCTTTCAGCTTCTCCATCTGTGTATTTGCATTGCTCCTGGCACTCCAGTACCTGAGAGCTTATCTGCTGGGCTTGTAAGAACAGGTTTACATGTGTTCATTATGCAAAGAAGATCTCGCAAATTTAGGTCTAGATGTGGCAGGTCAGGAGAACTATGACATTGTAAGGTTACCCATTCAAACCTAAAGTAACACCTTAGAGAATATCAAGAACAGAGGAAAGAGGTTATAAGCCAGCTTACAGTAAGCATGACATTTTTATTTTATAAGAACAAATAATAATTTTCAAAATTATTTATTTAGTTTTCATATTAAAAACAAATGATTTTTTAAAAGAAACCCAGATATTGATATGCAGTGGATTGAAATGACCTTATTTTCAAAAATTTAAAAATATGCTAATAAACAGCAAACTTTTTGTTTGAATGTTCACATTGGTTTTATATTATTTGAGGGTAAATCTTCAGTAATTTTAGTATTGATTAATAAATCACTTTCAAATTACTAGGCACTTTATACTGTTTTTCTGGTACCTAGTACTCTGACACATGATGTGTTTAACTAAATTTTTCTCCATGTTTCTTAAAGGGATGGTTGCTTTCCTTGTTCTGCATACAGCTTAAGTCTTCAATGAAAGATTAGATCTCCCTTATCAAAATTAATCAGACACTATTGACTTGGTAGTTTCCCCCCCAAAAAAAAAATGCATTTTTGTAGTTTGACACTGTGGGTTTCATAGTTTCTACTTATTTTAAGGAACATTCAAAATTAGTACACAGGTACTGTACTGCTTTAATCCCAGAGATAAACAAAAAAATTTATAAGCATAATTTTAATACTACTAATGATATCTATATTCATACTGTGTTCTACAGTGTTCAAAACTCTAAAATGTGTGCGACTCTTACTATACAAGTCAGGGCTATTATCCTCAAAATCAGAGAGACAGTGCCACTTCCTGGTTTCAGATGTGGGCATTGGAATCATAGAACTGGATTTACATTATGATTCTTCAACTTAGTTTGTGAGCAACGGGCTTGTGTTGTGTTGAGCATTATCCGTCTAAGTCTCAGTTGCTTCTCATAGAGCTGCTGTTAAGGTGTAAAAAAGACCCTGTGCATTATTCTGCAATCAGCACAGTGCTTGGCACAGACTGATACTAAACAATATTGGTTTTCATGATCGTCCTCAACAACATCAACAGGTTACACAGATACTGTTACATCAGTAACCCTAAATATTAGACCAGATCTAGAACCTTAGAAATGAAGCAAAACTCTTAAGATCCTGTGATAGATGTAACTCTGCATTAATTATGCAAAATATATTTTAAATATTTTTTGAAGTAATCTCTGTGTTCAAAATGGTGCTCAAACTCATGATCCCGAGATCAAGAGTTGCATGTTCTACCAACTAAGCTAGGCAGGCACTCCCAAAATATTTTTAAACTCCCAGATTTTCCAACCACATATCCTAAGGATATATTCATTGGTCTAATAACAGTGCTCTCCAGCAAAAGGCCAAATAATGTGGGAAAATTCTGCAACACATCCCCCTCTTGATGATTCACAATGTGCATTCGTGTATCAGAAGCCCTGATTCAGGAAAGAAACTTTACCATCAGCATCACCAAAAGTACTCCACTCACACAGCACATATTCTATGCCAGATTGTTCTGAGCTTTTTCCACAGAAATTCATGTAATCCTCACAACAAGCCTATAAGGCCAGATACGATTTTCATCCCCATTTTACTGAAGATTAGAATCCATAGAGTCAGGATAGGAGCTGCTATCCTAACACTCCACATATTACCTCTGTCATCCTCACATGACTCTTTGGGATTAAGAAGTTCCATGTCCAAGGTCCACGTTTGGAAACTGCTAACTCCTTTGGAAATTGACACTGCATTCCTTTAATACACTTTAATACACTTGTTTGAGTCAGCTCTAAAACGATTCTCTTTTTATTTTTCCTTTGCATTCTAAACATTAAAAGGAACCCTTCATTCTGATGCAATATTAGAAATGTATGTTCTTTAGGCCAGTAAACTCCTTAGATTTCTGAAGACTATGACCAGTGCATGTAGATTCTTGTATAAATGACCTTGGTGTCAACACTTTGCTACTACTACTCACCACCGAAATAATTACTCTCTGTCTTTTGCTTACTTGTCATACTCTGTCACTATGTGAAAATCCTATTACTATTAATCAAAGTACAACAATCAGAGCATGAAGCTCCTGGCCCCTACTCATCTCACGGTTGCCTATGCCAGACCAGGTGGTGAATGGATGAATGAATGAATGAATGAATGGATGGATGAATGGCCACTCAGGGCAGAAAACACAGTAGATGACCTTAGTTCTAGTCCCAGCTGCATCACTAATCACTTTGCCACCTCATGGAAATTACTCCCCTTTCAACTCTACTTGCCATCTGTGCCAGCAAAAGTGATCAAAAGTGCAAGAAAAAAAAAGGAAGTGGAGAAAATGAGAAATGTTCCTGTCACATTTAAGTTAATAAAGACCTGTTTTAATCACACAGATACAATCTCTCTAAGAACTTTTCTTTTTAGAGTCATAGAGGCCTCAGCATCCTGTCTGAAAAACACTTTCATCACAATAAAGCATGTGCTTTTTGCATGCTGTATCCAACTTAGTCATCTCATTAATGAAAGGAAAATTAGAGAACATTTATTTGAGTTGGTTAAATTATCTCTAAATGGGGCAACTTTAAGATATGATTAACATTCCATCTTTGAAATTTCTAACTAGACATTCCTTTCCCCCTTATTCTGCCCTGAGGGTACGTAAAGGTTATAAATAAAATAATATTTCCTAAAATGTTTTGCATTTTAATGAATTCCCAAAATTGAATTACCAAAATGACTTTAGTATTGTTTAAATCATACGAATATTATGCATCAGTATTTTGTATTATTCATGAAAATGCAGTCCTCATACTAGTACAATCTGGTAACACTGGAGAAGCAAATGATAAGATAGTGTGATATTATGAAGAAAGTCATGAAAAAGTTGAAATTAGGGAATAATGTCACATTCTTACAAAAGAAAAATCTCTGCTAACTTCTATAAAGAATACATTTCCGAATGAATTAGATATGTTCATAATTATTCAAGAAAGGTATGAAATTCATTTTGTGGCAACTACTATAAACATAATCCTCTGATTCAGTATTAGTATGAAAGATAGATTTTAAGTGTGAAGCAAATGTGGTTTTAGATTAAATAAAATCACAAGTGAAAAAGTTACTTTTAATTCTCTTCTGATTATCTGGTTATGCCAGATTTCAAGTTTGAAAATTTTAGCTTGGTGATAATATGCCTATATCATCTTTTAAATACATACAAATGGCTGTTTTTAGCAAATGGATCCCTTCATTTAAATGTACTGTTAGGAATATAAATTACTTAGGCGAAAAAGCTCCCTGAAAGATTTCTGAAGGATGTATATTTGGATATGAAGAGCACAAAGGTCACAAAAAATAGATACTTATTAAATCAATATTTAACACTTGGAACTTTCCCAAGGCACAAGCGAAAAGTAACTAATACAGTGAGGTGCCACTCAGAACTTTCTGAAGACAGTGGGATCTTTTCAAAATTGAATGAAATTGATTGATCTCCATTCTATTTATATTTATTGTTGTTTTCTGTTTACATCGGGGTGTGCTGTTTTTCTTTATATGCAGTGCTGCAATGTTTCTAGTTTATATTTTATAAGCTTCATTGTGCATCAATTCAAGGAAAATCTTAAGTAAGTAAAAGCACTGATGGCACACAGAGCCAAAAATCCTGGCAGTGGTGTATTAATGATCACAGTTTGGGAACTGCTCTTTCAAGTTCAAACATGCAGTCTCTTTCCTAACTCCCTGCATATGTCTCCATAGTTTCTTGTCAGCATCACCATTAGCCATGAAGCAGCTTGCCAATGATAGCGCAAAGGTAGTGGGAAGAAGTGCCAGGGTAGAGAATGAAATCACAGAATTGTGAAAAGGGTTAAAAGAGAATTTGTGTCTAATATCTTCCGTTCTCACAGAGTCAAAGGGCAGTTTTAAGATTGTATCAGTTTAACCTATAACAGCTGACCCTTGAACAACACAGGATTACAGATGCTGACCCACGCCCTACCCCACACAGTCAAAAATCCATGTATAACTTTAACTCCCCAGAAACTTAACTACTAAGAGTATGCTGTGACCAGAAGCCTCGCCAATAACATAAATAGTCAATTAGCATATTTGTTGTAAATTATTATATGCCGTATTCTCACAATAAAGTAAGCTAGAGAAAAGAAAATGTTATCAAGAAAATCATAAGGAAGAGAAAATATATTTATAGTATCATCCTATATTTATCAGAAAAGATCCATGTATAGTTCAAACTCGTGTTGTTCAAGGGTCCACTATATATTTGCCTACTGAACCACTCACACTGTTAAATGACATGGTAAAAGATTTTATTATACAAGAAACTGTGTGCTATTTCTTAAAGCACTGACTCTTTGATAAAGGTTGTCTTTAGTTATCTTGTCCTAACTTCTCATATGTTTAATCTTAGCATTTATGTGGTTAGCAATTTGTTAATAAGCAAAGGGAAGTGTGCACATTTGTATTTTATTATGCACAGATAAACATATACAAAATTATACACATACACACATTTAAATTATTGTTTAAAATATGCAGCATGGGGCTAACATAGCATAGTATCTCATTTCAAGGACCAGATTTATGCTAAGACAGAGAAGTTTTTGAAATGTCACGTTGTTTTGGAAAGCTACATCAGACTCTCTCATGACCTATTTGAATGTGGGCCTGCATGATAAGAGTGTTAGCCATGGAATTTAGACTGTTTTATTAAGTTTAGACTTGTTACATCCTTTTTTTTTATTTTTTTTATTTTTTTAGAGAGTGACAGTAGAGGCAGAGAGAGACAGAGAATCTAAGTAGGTTCCTCCCCTAGTGCAGAGCCCTGAGGTAGGGCTCAGTCTCACAACCCTGAGATCATGACCTGAGCCAAAATCAAGAGTCAGATGCTCAACTGATTGAGCCACTCAGGCGCCCCAAGAGTTGGTACATTTTTCCTCAGAATGGCTCATTTTCCAGATGCCTATTAGTAAATCAGATTTTTTTAGCTGCATTCCTTCTCTAACATGTATCAGTGTTATTAACACCAAATACCGTCCTATGTTTAAGTATGTAGATAATGGCTCTCTCTTTCCAGAATCCTTCTGATGACAAATCTGTTGTAACTGATGAACTGTCATCCACACAGGAAAATCAAAATGACAAAATTCTTCTGAGAGCCTGCCAACCATGCTTCCTGTAAAAGGGTCACAGTTAATTGGTTTGACCTGAAGTTAGGTAGAATAGTCACAACTTAGATAGGTTTTGTAACTCTTCTGCTGATAAGTTTATAGTTGCAGCCTGGTTGTTTCATACTTATGAGCATAATTGGGACACCTAAAATAAGATGAAATTGCTGAAGCTATATTTCAAGTGTGAACTCTGGGAAAACTAAAAACTGAGCATTTCTAGTTCATGTGTGAGTATATAATGAGCCTTGCTAAAGTGACATTTCATAAAGAGTGCTGCTTTGGTTGCCCACTTTAAGCATCAGAACTTTACTGCAGGACCCATCTGGCACAGGTCTTAATTGGTAACAAAATCTGGAAGCCTTCTTTCCTTGGTACTTTATGAAAACAACAAAAAGATGAACTGATGAGGTATCTATTTTGCTTTGAGATAACTCATAATTATTTACATCAATAAATTGCTGGTGTGTGGGTCCTGTTCCTTTTCTTGAGGAACTAGTGAAACTCTTAGTCAGCTCAGACTTCTGTGTTCAGTTCAGATTCTCATTTTTATATGTTCATCTAGGATTTGTTGATTCCTTTTGAGAATCCCACATCATATTTATCCCAAATGAAATTAGTCAATTCCCTCATAGAAAATTTTAAACATTTAAAAAATTCAGTGTCAAAAGCATCTGCTTAAGTATGCTTGAGTAAAAATATTTTTACTCCACTTTTCTCCCCAAAAGTCCCTTAAAAATCACCATAAATCAGGGTGCCTGGCTGGCTCAATTGGTAGAGCATGCGACTCTTGATCTTGGGATCATGAGTTCAAGCCCCATGTTGGATATAGAGATTATACGTAAATAAACTTTAAAAAAAATCACCATACACACACACACACACACACACACAAAGAAAAAAGTATCATTATCTGAAATAGATATAGAAATTTTCAGTTTTGAAAATTGAGAAAAACATGATTTTTTATTTTTTTGATTTAATTCTTATAGGAAAATAAAATTCTTCTTTTTTATTAAAGATTTTATTTATTTATTCATGAGAGACACAGAGAGAGAGACAGAGACATAGGCAGAGGGAGAAGCAGGCTCCCTACAGGGAACCTGATACAGTACTCCATCCCAGGACCTGGGATCACGACCTGAGCCAAAGACAGACACTCAACCACTGAACCACCTACGCATGATATTTTTCAACCCACTACTGAATGTGAGGGCGATCTGTCTGCAACATCTGTTACCCTATTAATCACCAGGGTCGATTAGGCTGATGTGGCTGGCTAGGCAGGTGTCCTGTTCCTCCCTCACTGCTCCATATGCGTCTCTCCAAAGTTCTATCTCCTGGATAGAAGAGAACCATCCTTTGGGCCAAGTGTATACAAGTGGGCTCCCCTGCTAGAACCACCAAACAAGCTCTCAAGGTCCATTTGTAGGAGAAGGCAAAGTAGTCAAGCTTCTAAGACTTCAGACACATCCAAATGAGGTGCTATATGTAGCAGTGTTCCTTTCTTTAAAAAAAAAAAAAAAAAAAAACTACTACTAACTCAAACTTTTATTCCATACTTATTACATATGATAGCTGGAATGTTTTGTTTTAAATGCATCTCTCTATTTTTGCTTATCTTTACTTCAGTTCTGATTCTTATACTGTCCTTTAAAAATGGGTAGAGATTATTTGCATTCTGAACTTTGCTTTTAGTTGGGACAAAAACATGATTAAAAAAATCTTTAAAAATACATATTAGAGTTCAAAGAAAAATCAAAAGACCAAGAAAAAAGAAAAAAAGATCATAAACATGATTTTTAAAAATCAAGAAAACAGAGAAGAAATATTTAGAAAGACTATACAGATGATACATATGAGAGAGACAGATAAACCTCACATTTACATAACCTATTTCTAAAGAGGAAAATGCATTAATGAATAAAATAGTAGAAAACTTTTCCGAAATTATCAAGTTTGAGTTTATAAGTGGATCTGGATCTCAGAAAATATGGGATCTTTAGAAAAACTGATGTAAAATAATTAATGTCAAGATAAATCCTGGTAAATTACTGTAATTTTCAAAAATATACAATCATATATACATCTAAGTTTTTTTAAAACATCAAATTATGTATGAAGAATAGATGCAAGGTGGACCTTATACTTTTTGATAGCAACACCCAGTATCAGAACTTAGATTAGATAATGTCTACTAAATTTTGAGGTAAAGTGAGTTCAATCCAAGAATTTCACGGTCGGTCTAAAGTATTTTGCAAGTATGTGTGAAAAATCTAAGCCAACCAATAGACATTTTCTAGCAAGGAGGTATGTTCCTTCTTTAAAAATCTTACTGGATTTCACAATTCAACCAAGCAAAAGATGAATCCAAACCAAAGGAAGAACTCAGAGTGGAAAACCCATGATTTCATCAATGATAAATGTTGCCTTTATGTGAATTATAGTGAATAAACAGCATATAAACATAATTCTTGATAATTTAAAAATCAAAATTCTGAGTAGAGGAGGGCGGGTGGTCTGATGTGTGATTTCAAGAGGTTCACCAGGGCTTAAACAGTGAATGAATGTGAATAAGGTAGAAGCTAGAGACATAAGCAAAGTCAGGACATTCTGGTCTTGAAGCCACAGTAGGACTCCAAATTGGGTTTCTGTATTTTCTGAGAAAACAGAGGCAAGGTCCTGGGCTGAGAATGATGAGGGAAATGATGAGGTCAGAGGTAGGAGAAAAAAGAGGCTTGGAGTACTTGTATGAAGAATAATCAAGAAAGCTTACTAAAGAAAATGAAGAGATGTAGGGCTCATCCAGGTCCTTTCCGGGCTGGTGCTTCTGCATATTGGCGGCCAGTGGCTTCCACCCTCCCCCTCTGGGCACTGAGAATGGCTTCACCTAGAAGAGTAAGCCTTGGCTCCCCTAGGCCCCCCACACCCCCTGATTGGGGCGAAGCAGCCCACATCTATGACTGACTGGCCTGCCCCAGAGCTTCCATGGAACCTGCAAAAGCCACTTTCCACTTAGAATTAAAACTTTGCTTTTTTCCCCTCCTGCCCCATCCTGCTTTTCTTACTCTCATTTTCCTGTGAGCACTCTCTCAATAAATCCCTGTGCAAGAATTCCTGTCATGGGTGCTTCAAAGAAACCCAATCCATGGCAGAGTTTTCAGGGCAGTTTTGAGAACCAAGTTAATGTTAGATACCAAAAGTTTATAGTGCTCTTGATCTGTGCAACTGTGATTTCTCACTGGTGTTAGGGATAGGTCACCAGGGGTAGATCTAAAGACTAGACATTTAGGTTGATCTGTGGTTGTGAATTTTGCCACCTGAGTGAGGTGGAAGGAGCATGGGGTAAAAGCATATTTATGAAAGAGGAGTTTAAGTGATGGGCTTTGAAAGCTAGGCTGGAAAGGAAAGAATGTGCATCCAGGATGGCAATGAAAGCAGGAGGGAAGGTGAAGGAGAGAATGACTGTGGTATCAATAATTTATTAAAGTATATATCTATATACAAATATACATACACTATGTAGTATGCTTTATATTCATATACACACTGATGTGTGTGTGTGTGTGTGTGTGTGTGTGTGTGTGAACTGAGGGAGAGCCAGGAGAATAGAATAGTAGAAAGATAAAAGTTAAAATTCTAAGAGATAGACACTTTATATAAAGTAAGCTGCTTAAGGAATATTTATGGAACAATTCTCAATTTCTTATTTGGAAGGTTTCATTTGGGTTATCAGTAGTCCCTAATACAATATTGCTAATAGATTTATTTTATGAATCTGAATCATTAGGCCAATAAAACATTTATCCTTAAGGAGAAATACACTTAAGTAAGAAGTGTTACTTCCTCTTTATCTGCTGAGCCAGAGCACCAGGAAAAGATTGCTGGATACGAGTTTGGATATCTTTCTTCTTTAGAGCAGGAATTCTCAAAATTGTCCAATGGCCCTTCGGTGAATGTGAGGGGGTTCTATCCTGATGGACCAAAGAGGCATCCAGAATTGGAACTCTTTCTTTTTCCTTTAGTTTTCACTTGTGATTTAAGGCTTTGTGTAGAGAGCCAACTAAATGAATTCTTATAATTACTAAGTTCCTAAACTAACATTCGCACATTCTTCCAGTTTACTGATGATTTTAATTGAGCGTTCTGACTGCAGCTCAACCCTGGAACAGAAAGGTGTAATTTGAAGTTCCCTAGGAAAACAAAAACTGAGATAGTAAGTAAGCCGCGTTTTTTAAATCCCACTTAAATGGCCTTAGTCAAAAACACTCAAGAGGCTCCATTCAAAGTAGACCTCAAGTAAATAGCATTCCATTTTATTTCAAAATAAAAAGAAAATCTCCCTGAAGAATCTTTTCCTCCCACCACTACTCCTTCTACGTGCATCACCTCCTAAACAAAGGAAGAGAGGAACAGCATGTCACACTCCCCACCTGGTCAAACTGAAGGGCAGGACTCTAACTTGGAGATATCCTTGATGTCTCTATTCCAAAGGTGATTCAAATTCACTCAAATAAATTTCTGACAGTATAGCCCCAGTATGCAGATTACGTAAAGACATAGATAGAAGTATCTATGTAATATCTAAAATACTGGGTATTTTAGAAATTCCTATATGGTTATTATGACAGATGAATCAAGATCAGAAGATATCAGGTGATTTTCACCTAGAAAAGAGGAATAAGGACTGAAATGGCTTTAAAAATACAGAATTAGTTATAACAGAAGAATAATCAAAGAATAATAGTGGAATGAGTCTGCTAGATTTCATGCATTCAGCAAATATATATGGGGGGCTTCTTATATTCCAGCACTATTCCAGAGACTAGGGATACAAGAATGAACAACAACAACAACAAAAAATCAGACTGTGTTCTTAAAGGTGAGAAGAAAGACCAGGTGTGGCAATGTGGAAGCAGGATCTTGGGCTTCAAGTACTGCTTACTACTACTGTTCCAGGCTCGGGATAGAGCCCCACACCTCCAGGACAACCTCCGACCTTTTATTGTCAAATGTAAATCATACCACTACCTTCTGATCTTCATTCATCTGTCATAATAAGCCCACAGAGATTTCTGAAATATTCTCAAAAATGTTCTTGCCAAACACATTTTACAGAGCTCAAGTGACTAATGTATAAAATATATTTTCATTAACATAACTCTGCTTCGTACTTTTCTGAAGCTGAAGAAAGGAAGAATTTATCATGAAGAAGGGAGATACAGGACCACACAAGCACTGCGCAGTAACTGCAAATAGGATGCAAACAGTGTATTGTCCTTAAATGTCAAGTTAAGTGACAGCTAGGCCATATGGTATCCATTTGCCTGGTTTAAAATGTGCTTTCAAGTAAAAGAAGCAAAACAAATTGTATTTCAACTAACTCGCTTTTTCCTGGATGAAAAAAAAACCCTGCCCTTTTTAATCTCCAATTGTAGACAAGAACAAATAGGTTTGCATCAATAACTTCTGTGTGTTTATTGTGAGTTTTATTCAAAAACAGTGTGTACCAAATCAAACAGTTTAATGCTCAATTATGTTAAATAGCCCCCATCTGGATTTTTTTTCTAAAATAAATTTAAGTAAATATTGATAAACAACACAAAGCATATCAATAATTTGTTGTCTGAGCTTGTTATTTAGGGGATTAAAATCACAGCTGAGAGAGCAAATAAATATTACAAGTTACACTGCATCATATTTGCTAAACTTCCTAAATTATTAGCAAATCCACTGGGTAAATGCAGCGGCAAAGCACAATCTGTTTCCCATGCAAATCTGAAATCCACTTACGAAGCATAACAGGGTGTAGATGGGATTTCAAATATATAATTACAGGAGAGTTATTGATTCACCATTTTCATTTCCAAACAGGTCATTCTAAGGATCACCTTGTAGGTTACCCAAAATGAAATAAGAGAAGAGTATATCAGGGTTTGGTCTTTTTTTAATTCATTATTTCCATGTGTACAGATTTGGAGGTCAATCTAACCAGTCTGTACCAAGATGATTAGTGTGAGCCACATAGAACCTATCCTCGAATGAAGTGCAAATAGGAAGTATATGAAGCAAGTTCAGGAAACTGTCCACCTAGAGAAGTAAAGGTGCTTGTAGCAGTATGAGAGCTGGGGGCCGTGGGGGAGAAGCCGTTTCTATGGGGAAGGGGAACTGGCGATCTGCTTCCTTGAATTGAATTGGGGCTTGAATTGGTTAGGAACTTAAGAAGAACCAGAGGAGAAGCAAAGACTTAGAAAGAAGAGTTTGTGTAACCAAGGATCGCAGGTACATTTGTCTTCCAAGGAAGGGGAGGATCCCTTTCCTTTAGCTGAGGATCTTGAGCAGAGGTACTCAGAGGGGCCCCTAAAATTGCAGTGGGGTAGAGGATAGAGGGATTTGCTTAAGGAAATGGGAGGTCAGAGGTTTGCTGCTGAAAAGATCAGAGGAGAGGAGAGAAAGGGAAAGGTTGCAAAAGAAGACTAAAGCTAAGGGGAGGGGCTTTCTGTGATGGGCCAGTCTAATATGCAGTGTTAATTATTTCATTCTTTTGGTTGTCTGTCTTCCCATCTCTTGGGATTCTGTATTTCATTTCTTGTAACAAATGTCTTATGTGGGTGGGTTTTTTTTTCCATTGTGGTATTTTTGTTTTGGTTTAGTTTTGCTTTGCTATTAAGTTTTTTTGTTTATTTGTTTGTTTGTTTTTTTGGTTTTTTTTATTTGGTTTGGTTTTGCTTTGCTACTAGGTTTTTTTTATTTTTTTGGTTTTGGTTTTGTTTTGTTTTGTTTTGTTATGTTTGGATGGGGTTGTTTGTTTGTTTCCTTGAAATTAAGGAAGAGGACTGACTTCCATGACTGATTAACTCATATAAAAAAGAACACACACACACAAAAAAGAGAGAACACAATAGCAGGAAGGTTAAGTAGAGCTATAAACTAATCCTCCCCTAGTGACAAACCACTCAGGTCACAAAAAACTCTAATTGTGCATAAATCCAAAGTGATTCCACACTAACAATTGCTATTACCATCTGTTAATGGCCAGCAGAGCTGTCTGTGTCTATGGCAATTGAAACTTTTTAATACTTGAAGTGATTCTGTTAATGTAACCTCCTTCTTTATTCCCACTACACCACAAATTCCTATAAATCTTAGGGAAAGAGACGCCTGGGTACCTTAGTGGTTGAGCATCTGCCTTCAGCTCAGGGTGTGATCTCGGGGTTCTGGGATCGAGTCCCACATTGGGCTCCCCACGGGGAGCTTGTTTCTCCCTCTACCTATGTCTCTGCCTCTCTCCGTGTCCGTATTTTATTTTTAAGTAAAATCTTTAAAATAATAAGTCTTAGGGAAAGCATTAGATTCCACATTTTGTGTTGTTGATGGCTCAGTTCCCTTTAAATCTCCTTCTTCAAGTGTGTAGAGAGTGCAACTAGTGTCAAGGTTATACACATAATCTAGTTTGGCTGGAGCAAAGTGTATGTTACACAGAGAAGGAGAGAGCTTACCAAAAAGGTTGGGACCCAATTGTGCAGAATCTTGAATGAATGTTTAAGTCAGGAACGATGTTTCATTCAACTATGAAGCTCCCTTGTAATTCAAAAGGCAAAAGCCATTGGGGGATAGTGGGGAGAGGATGAGGGGGCAAATGAATAAGAATTGATATATCCAACCTAAATATCTCCCTTGGGACCCATATCTATCTATCTGTTTATCTATCTATCCATCTCTGCCTACTAGACATTTCCACTTGGATTTCTTACAATTTGACTGTTGAATTCATCATTTTCACTTATATGTAATTCTCCTACATGTCTCCTATTTTGTTTGGTGATACCATCTTCCTAGCCAGGAATCTGGGAGTCAACTCTGTCTCTATTCCCTTAAGCCATACAGCAAACTGGTCACTGTGGTGTGTTCATATGGCCTTTGTGATATCACCTCAGTTCGTTCTTTCTTTTCCAATCCACCACCTCGCATTTGGTTCTGACCCTCATAGTTTCTTCCCTGGATTACTAGAGTAAAACATGCTAGATGAGTCAGACTGCCTGAGTTTAAACCCCGCACCGCACCTCACACCTCTCTGTCTGCTTCAGTTTCCTCATTCATAAAGTGGGGAAATGAAAGCACCTATCGTGAATGAATGAATGAATTATAGAAGGAACAAAAAATAAATTATGTATGTCTTAATTTTATCTGGTTATGAATACGGGGAGTCAAAGTGCAGGGCAGTGCTAATAGGAATATAATGGGAACAATACCTATATATTCTAGATAAACAGGTTAAATTAATGTAGTAATAATATGTATTTAATTCAACATATCCAAAATGTTATCTCTTTAGCTTATGGCACTAGCCATAGATCAAGTGCTCAATAGCTGGACACAACTAGTGGTTCGCATTACAGGGTAGAGCAGTTCTAGAGATTATTACATTGGACAACAGTAATGTCAAACTAGCAAGAAGAAACCTTAAGAAGTTGCCATGGAAGGCCGCCCATAAAATTATGATTACACAATTAGGCACTTTAAGTACCATATGCACTGACTTTATCTTTCTAGATGAACTATAAGCTTCTTGATGGCAGGGAAAGTCCCTGCTTCCACAGTCATCAGGATTGAGGGCTCTGCTCAACAGAGCATTCTTGAAACAAGGACTGACTCAGGCAACACTCAAGCTTTAGCTCCTAAAATGACCAGGACACACCTAAGGAATGAAAAATTCAAGAACATTGTTTTTTTTTTACCCAGTGCTAATGGTCAAATTGCGTCCAGTTGCATGTAGGAGTTAGGAATGGCAGGCTCAGAAATCATTTTGACATAAATCGAGGAACCAGGAATGTATAATTTCTGCCTGAAGCTATTCTCCGGGTTCACCAAGAACGGAGGGTTCAAGGTGGTTATGTTATAAATCTTAAATTCCTCAATGCACTTTTCAGTTAATTCATCTTCAAAGGAAGATGTTTTCATCACTGAGTTGTGAACAGGAAGAGATTAATTTTAAAGGCAAACAAAAGAGAAGAGCCTCAACAGTCCGCTAATGATGCCATTTTCTCATTTCCTGCTTTTGATGTGTTGTGTCCCCGTGAATGATGGGGTAAACTCCAGCTCTAGAAATTCATGTTTCATGGAGAAAATCCATTTCTGTGCCTTGCAAAGCAGAACTACAGGTGCAGCAAGCGAGTAAACAGTACCAGCTGCTCCTTGGCTCTGGTTTCTTAAAGAGAAATTAAAGACCAACCCCAGGTTTGGAGGTAGTACAAAATCCCGGAGAGGACAGTTGAGGATCTTTCTGACTCTGGCCCCAATTCCAGCACCTTCTCCATAGAACAGCGTACCCACAGAGGGCATGCAGCACACCGAGGCTGGACGTCAGAGCTAATTTCTGTCCATATTCTGGTGAGGTTATTTAGTGATAATGTCCCAGCAGGCATTGGTACTTAACCAGGAAACTCATTCTGGGTTCACATATTAAACCTTTATTGTCTGATTTGGGATATGATGTACAGTGTGTTAAAGTATGAACTTGTCATTTAAAAAAATGAATTCATATTATAGATTCTAAAACAAAGGAGCCATATTCCTACATTATTTGTGTGTGTGACTAGTTTATTCTTTTAGAAAAGGACCCGTGTATGGTCTATCAGAATGAAGAAATATTGTTTTAGATACCAGAGGAACAAGCTTCTTTTTACAAAATGTGGATTTGCTTTTTCACGATGAGTTTATGCTTTTAGAAAAGGATCCCAAGGCATAATCTCACAGAATAAAAAGAAAGATATGTATATGTCAGATGGTCTCGAACAGTGTCACGTGGCCATCTGTGTGGATTATTCTCACCGATTACCTTGTAGTATCTATTGTATGTCTAGTGCCACCAAGAATCAAGGAAACCAAGTGCCATTGCAAGTGACATAAACAGCAGCCAATAACAAAACTGTTGGTTTTTATATTGCTCCTGAATCATTTCTGACATTTTATTACTTCATTTTGACGTTCTGAAGCTTTTCATGAATTATGAAAAGGAATTTTCATGAGATGGAATTTTCATTAGGTTAGTTATGGTGGAAGCTGAAATGGCCATCTCTAAAATTTTTATTCGCAGACATTCTTCTACCTATTATCAAATTATAAACCTTCACAACTGCTCCTTTTTTAATGTCATAGAAAATGCTGTGGCCCATGATGGGTCACTTGGGAATGGAAAGCAAATGCTAAGAGAACACTCAGTGGGCCTGCCATGCCATTATCTGCTTAAAATGCAGTATGCTCTAGTGACCACTCGTACTAGAGTTTATCCCGATGCATTACCCCAGCTCAGCCCCCTTGTGCTGGTATTGTCACATCACATGCCCATCACCCCCACCTGCTGTCAGGATATGGGTGCGGAGGCTTCATGAAAAGGTGAAGGAGATATCAGGGCACATTTCCTGCCTGTGAGTGGAAGCCAACCTTTATTTTCAAGCTGTGTGTTTTCAGGTAAACAGCCTCTGCCCTGCTTTGTACTGTCGTTTTCTCTTTAGCCTTTGTGATGCCTGGGGAAAAGAAACCGTAGTGAAATACAAGTTCCTTTTGCATGATTTCTTCCCCAAATTCAAGAATGCTTTTATAGGCCAGTTTGTGGGAAATGGAAAGGGCGCGACCCTACATTTTGAAAGGAGTGTGTTGTGCATTCCAAGGAGCACCTGCTCACCTGAAATCGGCCTCGCCTCTGATGGAGGCATTGTGGCAACAGACAGCCAAGAAGCTACTGACAGGCAACCATGATGCTTCCTGGCTTGCTCCACATACTGAATCATCTGAATGTTCTCATGGACTCAGAGCAGTAACATTCCTCTCACCACCAGGAGCAGGTTACATTGTTTTGCAGTATTGTAGGAAGTTTTTCTGTGTTCTCCGAGCTCCTGCTCAATGCTCAATCAGACACCTTTGCTGAGTAATCCTGTTGTCTCACTCTGATTCTGCTGTGCCTGTGGTGGAGATCGGCCCTGGAGAGAGCTTCTGGGATCTTCTTTGCATGCCCCTGCCACAGCAATATCATAGCAGACTACAGACAGCTGTTTCCATCCCCTGGCTATGAGCCAGTCCAAATGTGTAGGTCCCATGCATGTCTCAAGTACTTGGTTTGGGGTGTCAAAGGGCATCTGGGTAGCCTCTAAGGACCGGCCAGCTGAGGGCCGTGGCGGGGAGTTGGGAGGTGTGGTGCCTCAGGGGAACCTGGAGGGCTTCTATAGCAGTGTTGCATGTAGACAGGGTCTGTGCGCAGAGAAGTATGAGGTACAGTCCAAACTGTGCTCCCAGACGGGCTCAACAGAAAAATTAAATGGTGAAAACTAACGATGACAACATTTAAAGTGAGATGAGCAGGAAACTTTTTCGGGTTTTGTTGTTTGTTCTGCAGTTTTTGTGTGTTCGGCTGTACTCATGAAAGCTTGGTTTGGGCTGAGGGAGTCTTAAACTCTTCAAATTTCATAAACCTCTCAGACCAACTTGCCTAGTGATGATTCCAGGTGGAATTGAGAGTTGAAGACCAAGGTCTGTTGCAAGGACTTTTTCCTCATTAAAATGTCCCCTCTTCAGGTTCTCTGTGACTGATTTGGCAGCCTCATCCAGGAATGATCCAAGTGGCTTTCACCTCATTGGTTTTCACTTCATTGCTCTTGGCTTTCTCGGGAATTGTTTAATTGGGTTACTATTGTCTCACTGGCAGAGACCTACAAGGGGGACTCTTTTCTAAAGCAGGGTCTTCCTCTCCAACTCTGAGTGGCCCTAGTAAGGAAATGCAGCCCCTTGACCAGTCCAACCCTTTGTATAAACATACACATGATTCTGGGCCAGTTCCTTTACCTGTATAATTTTTAAAAATAGGAAACCTCTTGGATTAAAAAGACTGATGAGCTTGCCCCAGGATCTCTTCCTGAAAAAATTCTCGGGAGACCTACTTACATGAAGGACTTGTTCAAAATGGCATTTCTCTGCTTCCCGTGTCACCTGGCCCTCTGCTTTGAGAATGTGCAAAACTCCTGCGGGAAGTATATTTACATTCATTCATAGGACTTATCAACTTGGATGTGGTTCCAGACAAGAGAGAAGTAAATGCTATCTTAATAGCAAGAGATCCAGGAAAAAGTCCCCTTTCCAATAGGAACTTTGTATATTTTGCCTTTAGCAAGGAGCTCTTTGTTTTCTGAGCTCCGGATGTTCAATCTGCTGATTGAAGCAAATGCAGCTGAGTCTCCAATGGTGTGTGCAAGTGCTGGAGGCTTTATGGCTGAAACAGAAATGTTTCTTGGGGTTCTCTGACCTCGGGCACAACTTTAAAACAAGGTGGTGTTTGCAGCTTCAGTGCCTGCAGGCATGTGGATTCCTGGAGCTTCTGCTTGTGGTTCTCAGCTTGTGAACCCACTTGTGTGTGTTTTGTTTTCTTGGCTTGTAGGGTTTTAAAAGTAGCACAGAATGTACCAGGATAGACTCAGCTGGAGGTGACTAAAAGGAAATCTTGAGGAAACTGGCAGAGAGCTATCCGCTGGTGGGAGATGGGGGCACAACTGAATTGCCTTTCGTCTTCAGTGTAGAAAAGCAGTGTCCTTCCAAGAAGTTAAAAGTGAGGTTAACAACTTGAATTTCAGACCAATAGCTCTACTAATAATAACTCAAGGTATGGGGGAATAACTTTCCTTCAACTGTATCTCTGAAAGGAAGAACATAATATGAGCATGCATTTATTAGGCATGTATTATAAGCCAGAAACTGTGCTGCGCTTTCCTACCACAGTATCTCATTTGAATTCTCGCAACAGTGCCTAGGTGCCAGAGGCTTTGATTACCCCTTTTTTAAGATCAAGAAACAAGCATAGAAAGGTTAAATAAATTATCCAAAATAACACAAAAAGCAAAGTGGCAGAGCTTGAATGAAAACTCAAGACAGATCCCAAAATTCAAGCTCCAAAGCTTTTGATGCACTTAATGATTGAGTTTAGGTCTTAGGCAAGTCCAAGTTGGGGGATAGGTGGTACAGGAGCACTAGGGAATTGGTGAAAACCATAATGGTAGCCAGCAATGTCTTGGCAGGAGAGAGTGAGTTTTTAGCCATTTAGTCTTACATTTTCATTGTACCTTAAAGATTATTTTTCTTGTCTTTTCTTACTTTTGTTTCTTCCTCCTTCTGCAAGAGTTGATATATCTTCCCTTTCATTCATTGCAGGAATCTTTTACCTCTCCAAGCTTTTAAGCTTTTAATTTTTTATATCCCACTCTCTTTCTTGATGCTGGTCATAATAACTCATTCATGCCATGATAACTCATTCATTGCCCTACTCTGAAACCCAGTCTCTCCTTATATGTGAAGGAAAGGGACAATATAGGAGTCCCTTCCTGTTCCTTCCCTCCTCTTTCATTCCCTTGCCTTAAGAAAGTAGAGGAACATTCTACCCACATGAAAAAGAGGGAAGAACTGAAGTATTTCTTGTCCCTTTTCAGAGGCAGCTGCCAAGCCAGGGGATATCTACCCTGTTCCCATATATCTCTTTACTTATTACTCTTACTTATTATTACTTACTAATAATAAGTTATTACAGTCATTTGTCATGTCATGAAACAAAAGTAAAAGTATTATATATTATATATTAATACAAATATATTTATATATGATATATTATATGTATATTATAAATATATAACTTTATATATTTATTTTTATGTTATGTAAATTATATAATAAATATATAATAAATATAAAAATAAATCTATATAAAAAATCTATATTTATGTACATACATTTATATAGATTTACATATAGAGAGAGATTTGTTTACAGGCAGCATTTTAAAGTGAGTGACATCCAGGAAAAATATTTTGTATTAATCCATATTTCCCTCCCAAGATATAATAATAATTTGATCATAGTATTTACCTAGCTAAAACTGTGACACAGATGCTCTAGTCATTTATTCAGTGATTGGCTAAAGTGTAATTAAACTTGGTCCTCTAGAAACCTATGAAGTGAAAAATCCTCACATTTTAACATCACGTTGAATGCAGAGAATCTAAGTCAATTGTATTCTGACTCTAAAACTGGTGTAAAGAGAATCAAAATTTAAAAATAGTTTTTTAAAATAGTTTTCAAATAGTTGGTCTGTGTTTTCTCACAACTTGCACTATTGAGCTGTAACAGTGAAGAAAATCCGTCAATGCTGGTGTCAGCCAAAAACAATTGAAAATAAGACAGAAGACACTTCACTGCAAAACCATGAAATGCTCTCAGGCAAAGAGACCACTGTATGCTGTTTGATTGGGACACCCTTTGCTAGAATAAATGTAAATGGAGAAAGTTCAGAGAAGGGACATATTTCAATTACCAAAGAAATAGGAAGTTTATTCAATAAAAAAAGATCAGTCTGGAAGTTTGAAGGTTAAGAGAAAATAATTGAAGCCTCTAAAACCAAGGTGACTGTGGGTAAGGTGAGCACTGACTGAATCATCACATCCTGGGATACAATAATTAGAGGTGGTCCTTTAATGCTTGAAAGGTAAACTTTATACAAGTGAGGAGTTGTAAACACTTGATAACAATTTGTTCCTTCAAAAGTGATCCAATGCTAATCCTCTAGATTGAAAGTACATATTTAAGATGGTGCGCTGTGTCTGGCTCCATGCTCGGCTGGGAGTCTGCTTGAGTTTTCCCCCTTCTCCCTCTGATCCCCTTGCTTGCTCACTCTCTCTCTATATAAGATAAATAATAAATCTTAAAAAGAAACATATTTAGGCAGTGAAGCTGACATTGGGATATTTAAAGAAAAGGACATAGATGTATTTCAGATCTGTGATTTCAATACCAGGAGAAAAGGCTGGATATCTTATTCCTTCTGTGAGAAAGAAAAACAGGGCTTGATAATGGTAATCCTTATCTTTAGATCTTTGTATTATTGATAAGCAACTCCACTAAAGAATGAGCATGGGAATTACAAGGAAAGAAAACACCAACCAAATTATGTTACTACATAATTAATTTGTTATAGTTGGAAAGCTTTTAGGGGAAGATTTAAAATTTCTCACTGAAATGGAATTTTAACATTATCTGATATTAGATATTTGTACAGTGTGTTCATATTTACCACATTGCTAATGTCATTAATAAAATGGAAATTCTTACCTTATACATGCATATTAGATCATTTTATTTCATAATGTAAGATAAATTTTCAGTCCATTTTATTATGTTATATTTTAAACTATATGTTGCAATACAAGAATATCAATAGGAGAGCAACAGACTATATTGGAAATAGTTGGAACAATTGGTGTCTATTTCAACACTAAATTTTTACCATTTCAGGAATACTGAGTAGTTGTGCCAAAGATGTTTGACTATTCAATCTATTAATTAGATACAGAATATTAATAGTTCTTTTTTAAAAAGTCAACAAAGCATAAGTATCATACAAATCAGCAGTGAAGAAATATGTGTTTCAGGACATTCAAAGAAATCACACCAGGCTTGTATTCTTGAGAACCATGATTATTACATAACCTTGTCCTTGGTTTCACTGACTTAGAAATAAAATATGGAACAATTTGCTTACTTCTGCTCTTTAAGTATGGTTAAAATTAGAATCTGGAAAATCTTTTAATTGTATAGGCTTGAGGTTATTACAATCTAAGCATCAAAGGAGTTGATAATATCCATAATTTCAAAATTATCATGCTTCTGCTTTTGTGAGGCCAAGTAGAAGTGGTTTTTGGCAAAAGGAGAAACTACTTTTACCTGACTTTTTTTGCAAGGGCTATGCTAAATTATTTTTTTCTACCAATGCTCACAACATCTAACTGGGTTCAGCCAAATTTCCTAGGTGTCAGATAAAGATAATGTAATGTTTTAATATTAATTTTAATAAACCACAATTTATTTTTTGTATATTTTTTTTGGAGTTCGATTTGCCAACATATAGTATAACACCCAGTGCTCATCCCATCAAGTGCCCCGCTCAGTGCCTGTCACCCAGTCACCCCCACCCCCCGCCCACCTCCCCTTCCACTACCCCTTGTTCATTTCCCAGAGTTGGGAGTCTCTCATGTGGGATCCCTGGGTGGCTCCGCGGTTTAGCACCTGCCTTCTGACCAGGGCATGATCCTGGAGTCTTGGGATCGAGTCCCACGTCAGGGCCCCTGCATGGAGCCTGCTTCTCCCTCTGCCTGTGTCTCTGCCTTTCTCCTTCTGTGTCTCTCATGAATAAATAAAATCTTAAAAAAAAAAAAAAGGAGTCTCTCATGTGTTGTCACCCTCTCTGATTTTTCCCACTCCTTTTCTCTCCTTTCTCCTATAATCCCTTTCACTATTTTTTATATTCCCCGTATGAGTGAAACCATATAATATTTGTCCTTCTCCGATTGACTTAATTCACTCAGCATAATACCCTCCAATTCCATCCACGTTGAAGCAAATGGTGGGTATTTATCGTTTCTAATGGTTGAGTAAATAAATTCACAATTTAATATTTAAGCCTACTGTATTACATGAAATGGTTTTCAAAATTCAATTTATTTCATTTAGGATTTCTTTTAAATAAGGAACTTAAGCTCTAAAGATTTGGGATAACCCTATGTTATGATTCTTGAAAATTGACTACAGTACATGGAGACTGTGAAAGTTCACTTAGGTATCTAAATTAGTCTACATAAAGTCAAACATCTATTCTTTTTTAACCTTTGATAATTTTCTTATGGACTTTAGCTTTTACCTAAGTCTGTTTTCTCCTCAGCCTGATTTCCCATCTTCAAAAGAGATAAATACTGCTAGTCTGGTTAGGAATTTGAATGAGTAGATGCACTCAAATTATTACCTTTTAAGTCATAAAAATGTACTTTAATACACATACTTAATATTTTAAGTGATAATAAAATGCAAGCTATGTGCTTATGGTGTGAGGATCATGGGATCTCTATTTGCCATAGACTATTGGATCACCATTGTCATCTACCACCTGCCATTCTGTAACCAAAATGAGTAAAATTTGTCCACCCAACATGCAGCAAGCCAATAGAACTGACACCAAACTTTTGCAGTGAAAAAACGTAGGCCATTTACTGGTGTGGCATTACTGAAGAGAAGGGGCAACTAGTGCTCTAAAGTCCTGACCTTCTTGATGGCTTGCAAGTGAGGACTTTAAAGGCAAAATTTTGGGTAGAATTCTCCTGAGAAGGAAGACGCCATTAATTGGAGGCCTATGAGGTCAGTGCTAACAGGTGCTCTGCTGCTGCTTCATCTGGTCTCCCCAAGGTCATTTCCATCTCAAAAGATTTGAAGTCTAAAAAAAATCCGTATTCTGTATGTTAAAAATTTCATTGGTACTGATTAACTACCTACCTGTCCTATAGATTGTTTTGAGTGAGAAGCAAGCAAATCTATCCCTAGAGCCTAGACCTGTGTTTCTTGGCTGGTCTGGCCAGCCTCGGGGGTGAAAAGACCTCTGGTGATCATTCTTACATCTGAACTGACAAAAGATAGATGCTGGCTTCCAAAATTTTGTTTTTCTTGCTTTGACCACTTGCAAAAATAACTTGGGGAAAAAACAAAAACCCTTCTGATTAAACACCTAGATATAAAACTTAATATGATTTGCAAAGCCAATGAAATACCTGATAAATAGAACTGCTTTCATTTAGCCTTTGAGAAGGAACAATCTGTTTCCATATTATAATCAGACTGAATTTTAAAAGTGAGTTACCAACCACTGCTTTCCTTGCTCTCTCTAATTAGCAGTTATTAGCATTTAAAGAAAGTCAAAAAGAAAACAGGCAAACTGTGATCTGCCTTCACTCAGTCAGCCTGCTTTTTAAAATCCTCCTATTTGCAAGTGTCTCAAATAATTATGGAACCACTCATGCACATATTCCCCTAAATGAAGTTAGTAATAATCATGGAGGCTAATCAAAAGTTCATTGAGTGTACACTCCTCAGCAGGGAGTGTAATAAAAGTACTCATAAACCAAATAGGTGTTTTCTTTTGCTAAGAAAATGCATATCTCATATAAAAATGCATATTTCATGAAAAATGCATATCTCATATAAAAATGCATATTTCCCCAATAGGGAAAATTCATTTCTCGGGGAAGCTAGGACTCCATATACCTGATCCCATCAGGTGAGTGGATCAGGCAAGCCTAGACAAAATTGTGAGTCTCTCTGACATACTGAACTTTGTGGAGTCTTCCCTTGGGGATTTCTGCTTTTCCGTTTCCCGAGTAACTCCTCCTATTTGCTGAATTTGAGAGAACTTAGTCAGCTAATGATGTTGGCCAGCAAGCCATCTCCTTTGAGGTGTCAGCTATGAACACACTGCCCTTTACTATATCACATGTAATTGTGTTTTAATAGAGAACACTAAGGTCTAAAAGATTCCAAGATCTGAAGTGGTCCATTGAGAAGAATCTCAGGAAATAGACCAATTGGAACACTACAGGGGCACATCTTTGCCTGCTTTCCTCTTCAAAAGTCTTTCAGAAAAGAAAGGAAAGTTTCCTTTTTCTCCATATCCTTATGCGTGGATTCCCCATAACTATAGGGATGTTCAAGGGTTCTATTATTTCACCATAGTGTGAGAAAAGGTAGGGAACTTCTGAATTTTGTCATTAGAAGAAAAAGCTTAAAATCTGAAAACTAAATATGTTCAGAAGTGGAGAGGTATTTTTCTTGTAAATTTCCTGGCATAATATTTAACTTTTGATAAAAAAAAATTCAACCAAGTAAATCTAAACATCTAATTGGCTATTTTAAATGATGTATAAATCAACCCAGGCAGCAACCCATCTTAAGAAGTGGAGGAGAGCTCCAAGGACTTGTACAAAATGGAAGGTTTTTATAGGAAAGAACACGGGGCAAGGAAATTATTACTTATATATTATATAATTATATAATATAATATATATAATTATATCCCGGTGCATGGAGCCTGCTTCTCCCTCTGCCTATGTCTCTGCCTCTCTCTCTCTCTCTCTCTCTCTCTGTGACTATCATAAATAAATAAAAAATAAAAAAAATATATTTATATTTAATACATATAAAAGAAAAGTTACACAAAGTTACTTTCCCTTAGACAAAAGAACAGAAGGTCTTATGCAGACGACCTCATCCTTCTTTGGGAGATGGAGAGGCCTTATGTGGTAAATTATTTCACTGGTCCCGATCAAAACTCAAGAGTACATTCCTGGGAGAGGTTGAAACTGCAGTTAGAATAGGTACTGATGGGCAGCCCAGGGTGGCTCAGCGGTTTAGCGCCGCCTTCAGCCCAGGGCCTGATCCTGGAGACCCCGGGATCAAGTCCCCTGTCGGGCTCCCTGCATGGAGCCTGCTTCTCCCTCTGCCTCTGTCTCTGCCTCTCTCTCTGTATGTCTGTCATGAATAAATAAATAAAATCTTAAAAAAAAAATAAGTACAGAGCCCCTAAGTCCTTTTGGGTCTACGGTTGTCTTTTTAACATGTTACATTAGTATTTCACTCAGATATTTAAGGCAATTTTATTACTGCATTTAGACTATTTCAAAATGAAATCCACCCTCTAGAATATTTGAACTGTAGAATCTATATGCACATTTACATGTGTATTTTTAATTTCTATGTATTTCTTCTTTCTCCTCAATCCTAGCCACCACCACCCCAACACCACCCAATACAAAATGCTTTTGTAAGACAGCTTGAACATTATCATATTTTACTCAAATTATGGCCCAAAGACCAGCATCCCGGGAAACTTGTTAGAAATGCAGAATCTCAGGCCTCACCCCAGGTCTAATGAACCAGAATCTATATTTCTTTTTTTTTTTTTTTTAAGATTTTATTTATTTATTTATTCATGAGAGACACAGAGAGAAAGAGGCAGGCTCCATGCAGGGAGCCCAACATGGGACTGGAGACCCAGGATCAGGCCCTGGGCTGAACGTGGCACTCAACCACTGAGCGCCACCCCACCCCTACCGCCCCCCCCCCCCCCCCCCCCCCCCCCCCCCCCCCCCCCCCCCCCCCCCCGGCTGCCCTTCGAATCGAATCTACATTTCAACAAAATCACCAGGTGCTTCACATGTGCACATGAAAGTTTGGGAAATGCTGCCTTCAGAGAGGCTAGGTAACATAAGAGTTAGGAAGGTTCTGGCTTTGAAATGCCTGATTCAAATCCCAACTCCATTGCTTAGTAGCTGTGTGACCCTGGAAAATTTTCTTAACTTCTCAGTGCCTCAATTTCCTAATCTATAAAATGAAAACACAGTACCCACAGTTTTGGACTCTTGTGAGGATAAAATGAGCATGTATATGTAGAACACCAAAGTACTGGCATGTAACAAGTACTATATGTTTTAGACACTTAACTATTAAAATGATTATGATTATAGCCAGCTGGGTGGCTCAGTTGGTTAAGTGGCTCCCTTCAAGCTCAAGTCATGGTCCCAGGGTCCTGGGATCGAGGCCCGCATCGGGCTCCCTGCTCAGCAGGGGAGTCTGCTTCTCCCTCTCCTCCTGCCCCTGCTCATGATCTCTCTCTCACTCACCATCTCTCTCTAAAAAAATAAACAAAATCCTTAAGAAAATGACTATTATATTTTCGTTATTATATTATTATTAGATGTAATAATTAATGTCACTATTATTAATAGGGGGAAGCCTTTTTGCTCTTTTTTTCCTTTTTTATAAAATATCTTGAATAAATGACATTTAAATTACTAAGAAAATAGCAGGAGTTCCAGAACAAAAGGTCCATATTTATTCTATTTTTATTTTAATTGTGTGGCGCTAATGAGGCCAAGGCTGTGGGTTTAATCCCCTTGTCAATCCACTAGCTTCTCATGGAAAAGCAACACAACAAGGAACAAAATCCATTTTTCCACTAGAGGTTCCAGTAGGGAAACTCCTTCCCTTACCCCCTGCTGAAACCGATGACCACTAAGCCCTCCCAGCATACCTCCACCTCAGGAAGCCATCTCAAAAATGCTTGGCATTACTCCAAGTGCAAAAGAGAAAAAAAGAAAGAAAAGAAAGAAAACTGTCAGGCATAACACCAAACAAGGATCAGAAAAACAGTGGGGAGGTAGGAGTGGTGGCATGTTCTGATGATGTTTGGGTCAATTATAAAAACTTATCACAGTCATTTATCAACAGTTTTGCAGCCACCTGTGTTTTTGAGGGACGTTTTCCCAATCTGTGTTTTGGAACAGAATGACCTCCTACTGAAACACTCATTATAGAAACTGAATTATAAATCAGATTTCACGATGAGTTTAAAACATAATGAAGTTCCTGTCTTTTATTTGGAATTCATGCTCTAGATACTTTAATATGTAAAATTGTGCTCTAAAGTGCCACCTAAATGCTTCTATACATTACCCCCTTCTAAGAGATTTAGCTTTTTGTTAATTATACAATCATTATATCTGCCATTATACTATAAGGTGAGTATGTGTGTGTTACCCTGTCCTAGAGACATGGAGGTATAGAGGCTGAATTGGGCTACTGCATCTCTGGATCACTTACCACTTGGTGAAGGGCTATAGTTGACTGATAGTCTGAGAGGCAATGATGTTGAGTGTTGTGAGCCTTTGTCCAACAGATAGGCCTAAGGAAAGGAGGGAAATAGGGGTATGGAACTAATGAACTGGAAATCAAGGGAAATGAACTGGAAATTACTTCTCATTTCAAGTAGAAGGTGAGAGGCTGAGTCTGGCTTGGCTTGGGCATACCAGGCAGTGAGCAATAAGGCACCAGCCCTGTGTGTATTTGTAGGTTTTAGGTAGAGAGGGCAAAAGCTGGGGAAATAGAATTCTAACATGAATTCTTGGAATTGACACTTGACCAACTATGAAATTACAATTTATCAAAGAAATTGCATGTCAGTCCTAAGAATCATCTCTAAGAAAATATTTGTGTTACGTTTCCTTTCTATATCCAGGAAACTGAAATTATCCTAAAAGATCATTAATAATAAACTCAGTCCATAATTAACAGAAAACAATAAGGCAAAAATTCTTATTTTCAAGATGAATATTTGTATTTAACTAATTTTATATATAACCTGCTTTTATTTTATTTTCTTAAGCATACTTTCAAATACCTTCATTGCCTCCAGAAAACTCTGTTATGATCCATACCTGTTTTTGCTGGGAATAAAGGGAGGTCTGTGACATGGAACTTCTCAGGTTCACAATTGAAGAGTGGCTGAGAGTCCATAGGACATGACAAAAAATAAAATCCCTGTAGAATAGAGACAGGTTTTGTCTTATTTTATTTTATTTAAAATAAAACATCACAATAGACATCCCTAACTTATCACAGTCTGTTTAATGTATTATTCCATGTAAAATATTATAGTTCTACTTGCCATCCCCCCATCCTTTGTGCTATTGTTGCCAGATATATATCTATATGCATATAAACTGCATAAATTGTTTTTATTTGTGCCTAATATGTTACTTTTTTCTAGTTGCTTTCTAATTTTATTTTTATATTTGCTTTTCATTCATTCAACTATGATGTACCTAGGTAAGGCTTTCTTGATATTTATCCTGATTGGAGTATAATGAACTCTTGGATCTATAAGAATATTTTTCACCAGATTTGGATTATTTGACAGTATTCTTTCCTCACTTTCTGGGAATTCAGTTACATGTGTATATAACTATTTGAATATTCCCACAGATCAGTGAAGTTCTGTTAATTTTTTTTAAATAGTTTTTCTCTACGTGATTGGGATAAAGTACTTTATATTGATTTGATTTCAAGTTCATTGTTCCTTTCATTATGCTATCTTCAATCTACTATTGATTCTACTTAGAAATTTTTCATTTCAAATAGTATTATTTTAGTTCTGAAATCACATTTACACCTTTTTTAAAATTTCTATTGCTCTTCTGAGATTCCTCATTTGTTTCTTTTACAACCATATTTTCTTTGAGCTGCTTTTAAAGTCCTTATCTGCTAATTCTAACATATGTCATCTTAGGGTCAATTTCTATTGACACTTTTTCTCTTAACAATAGGTCAATTATTTTCTGTGGGTTTTTTTCATATCTAACTTTTAAAATTATATTGTGGATGGCCATGTTGTCTTTAAAAGGTGATAAAGGATTTTTGGCGGTTAAGTTGGTGACAGATCATTGGTCCAGTGAAATCTGGCTTTATTTATTTATGCATGCATGCATGCATGCATGCATGCATTTTACGGCAATCTATTTTGACTTTGAATCCAATTTAAAAATGTGCCTCTTACTTTAAGGCATTATTCTTTTTCTACACTGTCTCTTGAGGCCTCAAATATCTTGAATGGTAAAGATACTCTATGAGGTCTCACCACTCTACAAAGATCTCCAACACTGTGATACCTCTAGTATCAGTGTTCACTTTTAACCTTGATTCAGGTGAGCTCTGCTAGGCCTTACAGATTCTTACAGGCCTTACAGGCCTTACAGATTCTCACCCTGCATATGAGCGGACCAGTCCTCAGAAAAGGACCCCTAGTTAGTACATACATAGATTTTTACCTCTTTCCACCATTCCTAACCCAACCATGTATAAATTCTGTGACCTCAGCAGACACATTTCACAAATACATTTGTACATTGCTTTCCACGTATTTTTAACTTGGACTGAAATTTTTCTAACATTCCACCCTGATTCAAAACAAAATAAAACAAAAAATGTTTTAATTTGTTTTAATAAATAATAGCAATAGATAAAAAACTAAATTGTCAATATCTGTCTTGAACATCTGTACATTTTTAGCAGTTAGAATTGACATAAAAGAAACCTAACTGGGAAATGGTTAATGATTTTGTGGGGAGAAAAGGAAGTAGAAAGATATGATGACTAATTAATAACAGCTGAAATAGTATTATTAGAAGAAGGAATTTACTTTGTACATGACTACATTTTTTTATTCAGAATGAATTTAAATCAAGTAATCAGATATTGATGACCACTTATCAAGAATACAGAATTTCGTGTAAAACTGACATTGGTTTTTTATCTTATTGAAAGCCGTTTGAATTTAGGAAAGTCAATTTCTCTTCACCTTAGTTCTCTTAAATATGTAACAAAAGATAAAACACATCTGCCACATGAGTAGATATTTTTCATGTCTTTATACTTTACTTGTAGAAATAGGAAATAGAAAATTATCTTAAGCAGAGAGAAAATAATAAGGTCAATTGGTAAGTGAAAAAAGAAATTATGCCCAGATTCATGTTGTCACAAAAACCACTTGTATATAATTAGGTTGATATTATGTTTTGCCTGTTTTATAGAAATACATATAATATCTAAAATCATGAAGTATATTACCAGAAGTATTTTTAATTAGATAAGAACACTTAACATGAGATCTACCTTCATAACTTCTTAAGTGTACAGTACCATATTATTGGCTATAGACTCTGATTTATAATATCATCTACTTTACAGAATCATTATGATAAATGATAACATATATAATATATATATTATATATATACAGCAACTGGTGCAATATGTAGGCTGTCCGTGTGGGTTAATCTCTGCCCCACATTGCATTTAAGACCCTGCGCTCTGCAGCTGATGCTTTGATTTGTCTAAGGCTTTGTCCATGATGAGGTCCTGTTCTGTTAGAGACCACCAGAGCTACAGACAACTTATAAGTTGACCCTCTTTTGAAGTACACTTTTGAAATACACACTGAACCTGACCCAATATATCTGTTCCTGTTCAAACATCTTTTGGAATTTCCTACTTTTGGGCCTGTTGGCTCGTTATTTCCCTGCTGACTAGAACTTAGGAAAATATATAAATTTAAAATATCTACTCTCAATGTCCATGGAAGTTTGTTTATGAAAATAGACTGTTTCTCACAACCCCTACAGGATACATCAAGGAAAGTGTTTCTATGAGCCTTGTCTGTGTTTTCTATCATTGATGGTTTTTACTATGTGACAGAAAGATTTCTCCCAATCCATGCTAATCGAGGTGTATTTCATAAGTAGGAATTATAAGTAAATCCTTTCAAAGTCTCTTTAGAAAAAAAATGTAATTTATATCTCTTGGCCACACAGTACCATTTAATACCTCAAAAATCTTACTAAGGAGTCCATATGGGTATGATGTTTTCTTACCAAACTATGCAGCCCTTACCTCAGTAAGCTAAATACACAAAGATGTTCAGTGGATTGACTTTTTTATTATTCTCCTCATCTTTTTTCCCTGGAAACCCAATCTTGCTGATCTATATCTCGTTTCCAGGGTTTTCTCAAGAGTCCTGCTTATAGATGGGAATCAACATCAGCAATCTCCAGTCCTCTGGCAAGGTGACTGTTTGCAACAACAGTTAACACATTTGGCCAACAGTCCCACAATTTCACCCTTGAGTTCCTTCAAAACTCTTGGGTGAATGCCATCTGGCCCTAGTGATTTATTTATGTCCAATTTGTCAACTAGATTTGGAACACCTTATGTACTCCTCACCTTTTGATCTATTACCTCTGACGTGTTTAATTCCAACTTCCCTTCTTTCTCTCTTATTTCTATTTTATTAGATCTTTATTAGATATTTTTATTGCTCAAAATATCATCGTGCTAAACTAAGCTTCCCCATTTCATAAACTTTGCTTAAAATACCACATAGAGTCATATTTCATTTTTGTTACTCAAATTGCATGGCCAAGCGAAGCATTTCATTTTTGTTATTCAAGTTACTTGGTCAGGGTATGAACAGAACTTCCAGATAAAATTTTGGTATTACTCATAGTTAGAACTCAGCCATCAGATTGCAAGGATGGAAGGAATAAATGTCACCTAGTCTATCTTTATATTATAATAACCATTCCCAGAGAATAGGAGTTGATGAAACAGGACTTTCTATCAATATGACCTTTGCTAGGTAAGGCAAAAATTCTCAGTTCAATTTATCTCAACTTATTCAAGGTTGAGTTAAACAATACAGATGAGTATGTAGTTTGTTATCTCCCAGTATGGTTTAATGCTTCATTTTGAATGGAGTGCTGCTAAAAGTTTGGTTTTTTTTTTCTTTCTCAAGAAAACAGGTGTATATTTTGTTGTTGTTCTGATGTCCCTTGAATTTTAAAAATTTACATATTTTCTATTTGAAGTGTTTCTCCAATTTTTTTTCAGTTCATGGAGTAATTCTTTATTTCTTGTTCCTCACTTCCTGCCAAGAACCATTGGTGTGTACTGTTTGGTAATTACCACTGTTTTAGCCCTCTGAAGGGCCTTTATTCAAGTGTTAGATTTAGTGAGTCTAGTTACTGTTGTTCTGGTAGCAATAAAAAGGCAAATGATGAGCAAGCTTTCAACAAACAGTTCTTTATTGGGGCCCAAACTCTCCTGGACTAACTCCACCCTAAATCGTTGTGGCATACAACTATAGAAACTCAAAAAGGTTTGAATAATAACAGGAACTCCAAAGTAACAAAACAGCTAGTGTACCCTGGTGTCCTCTGGCATCACCATCCACTGAGGACGAATTAGGTCACTTTAACATTAATGCCTGATTATGTGAGGCTTTCTGATCAGAAGGACCTTAACCGTTTTTCTGAGGCCTTCCCACAAGTGTTTTGGGAACGCTATAAACAGTGTGGTCTTTGGGTCCGCCATTCAAGCTCAGCCTAGTTCTTCCTATGCTGCTGGAGTGTCCCACTATCAATGGCCTCTACTCAGAAAGTTGCTGGGGCCAGGCATCACACTGCTGAGTTGTGTGCCCAGTGTGCTGTCTTTCCCAAAGCTGCCAGTCTCCCGGGTGTTAAAGTATAATTGGATTCTCCATAAAGGCTGAAAAAAAAAAAAAAAGGGTTAAATCTCCTAGACCTTCATCTTTAAAAAACCAGCATTGCTCAATCCCAGACTCAATTCCAGAAAGTAACATCTTTCCTAAAATCAGCTCTTGTAGCTTTTCTTGTTAACTCTTCTCTCCTTAATGGCTTTAAACCAGATCAAATGTTTGGGTGAATATAGTTCCAAGATGTTACCACCATTCCAGTCATATTCTTATTAGTCTTGTGTCTCCTTACATGCACACACACACACACAAACACACACACATATAAGCCTACAGCAATTAACTAAAGAATATAGACTAAAAGATTTCCGAATGGTTACACAGCAGTTCCAAAAACAGCCTAGTCCTTAGTATGGGCTCAGCAAAGATGTCCGTCCTTATTATCATTTTATCCTTATTACCTTCCTTATTACCATTAATCCAAAGGGGGTTATTGTGTTTGCCAAGGTAAACACAATATTCTCCTCTGACTTAATAAAAAGGGTTTATTCTTGTTTAAAGTTCTCATAAATGCTAGAAATGATCTGGCCTCCCTTTAAGAATTAGAGAGTAGGCCCAAGACACTAGAAACTGGATTTTCAAAATGCAGATGCGTATTCAGAAGCATTGCTTGTGCACTAATTCACCTTCTAGAAATTTCAGGCTTGTCAATATTTATTGAGATTATATATATTCTAATTTACTATCTGTAATGAATTTTCTAATTTACCATCTTTCAGGGAGAGTCAAAAAGGGTATTCCTTCCTGACCTCCTGCTAATTGCGATATTCAAACCTTATTTGCTATTTGTCAGCAAAGATAAAAGTGATATCATTACCATAATTACTACCAGTCCTATTCTCCCCATTACTACTACTTTCATCTCTTTTCATTTACCGTGTACCAGGTTTTATGCTAAATATGTCCATTATAGCATCTCATTAAACTCCTACAACAACATTTTGAAATAGATTATATTTTCACTTTCCAGATGAGAATACCAAAACTCCCTGTACCATCAAATTTAACTTCCCTTTAGAGCCAACTTCCCTAAAGAGGGTGTTAAAAAACAAAAATCAACTGAGTAAATTTGAAGATCTCGTTGACTTTATTGGGCAGCATCCCTTCTAGCAAGTAGAGGGGAACTCCAAGGATTTGCACAAAATGGAAAATTTTTATAGGAAGGAGGGTGGGACAAGAAAGCTATTACAAAAGAAAAAGATTGTCCCTAAGCAAGCAAGTTCCCTTTCCCATAGAGGGAAGAACAGGGAGTCTTATCATGCAGATCATCTTCCTTTGGGAATGGACTCATGTGGCCAATTACTTTGCTGGTATTAATCAGAAAATTCCTGACTGCCAGTTAAGACTACGTTTCTGGGGAAGGTTGAAACTGCAGCTAGGTTAGGTGTTTGAGAAACTGCAGCTAGGTTAGGTGTTCTCAAACCTGGTTTGAGAACTTGGCCTAAATGACACCATTTGGGGCTTGTGGTTTTATTTTCAGCAAGCGAGATTGGTTTATACAGCACCATCTAGGTGTGTGCTGTCCAGTAGGATAGCCAGGAGCAACATGTAACTATTTATATTTAAATTAATTTAAATGACATTAAAATTCATTTTCTCAGTCACACTGGTCATATTTCACATGCCTAGCAACTGAATGTGTTAGTCACACTATATTGGACAATACAGATTATAGAATACTTCTCTCATATAGAAAGTTCCGTTGAACAATGATCATTCTCATCATGGCGCTAGTCGTTCTATGTTCAGTTAAAAGCATCAATGCACTGATCTTTACCTTCATCCTCTCTGCCTTCTGGTGTCCTTCTGTTTTACTGAGCAATCCCAACAAATGTTAAAATATCTATTTGTGAGTAGGTCTTCTTTTGATAGATTTCATAATGTATTTGGTTATTGCTTAGCAAAAAAATATGGAATTGTAACCATTCTTCCAATTATGAATCTTTGCTTCACTAGTATCCAATTTATGCTTTGCTCTTCTGTTGCTGTTCCTTTCTGCATTTGCAATAAATTTTGTTTCAGGATGAATCATAGTATAATCTTTTGGAAGACATTTTAAACAGCAGCTGAGCTCATCATCTGTTATACCAACCATGCCCCTAACTCAGAGGTCCTCAAACACACAAAAGTGACAACTGCTGTCTGGATGACAGCGATTAAAACTTGCCATAAATGATGAAACACATCCCAATTTCAGAGCTTTTAGGTATGAAAATTAAAGTTCATGTCAGAATTTATAAAAAGTATAAGCTTTGAATCAAAACTCTACCACTGAAGTCTGTGCAACTGTAGACAGTTTATCCAACCTCTTCAAACTTGTTTCCTAATTAATAGAACAAGCACAATAATGTCTGCCCCACAGGGGCAGTGTTATTACAAATGACATAATACCTGTGAATGTTATTACAAATGACAAAATACCTGTGAATGACTCAGCGCTTGTTAAGCACCTATTAGGTATGAGGTAAGTTTACTATAATTTGGAAACATGGATGAATAAGATTTGGGTTTGTTCTTTAAAAACTCACAGTCTGTGGGCCGCTTGCGTGGCTCGGTCAGCTTAGTGGGTTAAGCATCTGCCTTTGGCTCAGGTCATGATCTCAGGGTCCTGGGATCGAGTCCTGCATTGAGCTCCCTGCTCAGCTTGGAGTCTGCTTCTCTGTAGGGGGCACCTGGGTGGCTCAGTCAAGTCGAGCGTCTCAATCTTGATTTAGGCTTAGGTCATGATCTCAGAGTTGTAGGATTCAAGCCCTGCATCAGACTCCATGCTCAGTGCAGAGACTGCTTGGGTTTCTCTTTCCCTTTTTGTCTCCCCTTCGCTGCTCACTCTCTCTCTAAATAAATAAATAAAATATTTTAAAAAATCACAATCTAGGATGGAATACAAGCATGAAAATAAATAATATGCTGTAGGATAATAAGTATAATGGTGACTAGTGAAAGGCTGGAGGTGTGGCACTAGGAAAGATGGACTGATAAACTTGTGGAGATGGCGATCAAGGCAAGGGTGGGCAGTGAGGGGGCAGCTTCCAGGGAGATCTGTAAATGTGAATCCCTTCCCTCCTTCAACCATGAGTGAATGTCTCAGAGCAGTAGCAACGAATGGTTTTGTTAAGAAATTTGTTCATTTTTATGGCTCATTGAGAACAAGAATGGGTCATTTCAGGAGTCTTAGTCTGCTTCAAAATAAAATAACAGCCTCTCAGTATATTAGTCTCAGGAAATGGAATGATGGATAGCAAAATCTCTACTCTGTCCTGCCCCCAAAGCAGCTATATTTAATGACCTACCTGAAATAATAGAGAATAGATTTATATTTCTTGATCTTATCACTTTCTTTTATTAAGGTTTTATCTTTAATTGCAAGAAAAATAAGGATGTATTGGTAGGTTCTCAGTGACCATTATTCACTGTTTTATATATATATAATTTATAATTTTTATATATAATTTTTATAATATATTTATATATATAAAATCCTTTTTTAATCCTTATAAGTTTAAAATTATTTTAGGAGACAAAAGGTACTTAGAAAATACCTTTCTAAACCATGTGTAATAGAACTTATGAAACCTGCAGAGAAAAAAATCACTTTTCTTGACCATAACAAGTCCTAGAACAAAATGAATTAAGTAATTTATATAGTGTTCAAAGCATTTGATTAAATTAAAAGTGACAATATTTGTTTCCAATAGTGTAACATAAATGATAAGTATTTAATATGTGTTTCTAATGCTAAATTCTTTTGTAACTGATACCCTCTACATTCTTGGCCTCAGCCCTGGCTTACCACATCAGTGCCTCTTGCTCACCCATCCTTCCACACCCCCACATCATGTCATGATGTGTGGGAATCTTTTGTATCTTTCCTTAAGAATTCCACCAGCTGGAACGTCTGACTTTGGCTCAGGGTGTGATCTCAGAATCCCAGGATCGAGTCCCACGTTGGGTTCCCTGCGGGGACCCTCCTTCTCCCTCTGCCTCTGTCTCTGCTTCTCTCTGTGTGTGTGTATTTCATGAATAAATAAATAAGATCTTAAAAAAAAAAGAATTCCACCAGCTAATCTTAATTTTTCCAACATATTCACTTCACTTCCAACCATGTTATATCTTGTCAACAACTGCCTCGATGTTATTACTTCAGACATTTCTTGCCTTCCTACTTGGCCCAATCATGCGTCTAGCAACTGACATCCATTTTCACTCTTACCCAATTTGTAGGCTTCCATTCTTGTCTGTTCTGTTCCTTAGGGCAAGGAGCTGCCCCCACCTCCCCCCCTTCCAATCAATAGCTCTGCCTCCCAGAAATCCCCATCTATCCCGAAGCCTTGACACCTCATCAGCATACAAAGGATTGGATCATGTCCCAGATCTAAAAGCTGAAACATTGAAACTTTAAAGCTAACAACATTTAAACTTCACTTTATCATTGTGAGAGTAATTGGTGCTCATGCTCAAAGTCTTACAGAACGTCTAGTTAAATGTTTACAGACCTTTAAAACCATTACCACCACCACTGACAGATCTACTTGCTCCTATTTGTGGGACTGAGGATGTCTTCTTTATGGTACCTGGTGCTGCTTTGGGACTCCTTGAGACATTTTCCAGAAATACTTCTTTCCCTTTTATACTTTAGAGTCAGAAAATGGGAGCAGAGGAAATATATTTCATGCCAAATTACACAGTATTTTTCTTCTGTAGGACTAGCCTTATTATTTTGAACTTGGACATTATGTTTTAGCATCTAGTGCATACATCCAGTGCCCACAGAAAGAATGTTCTTAAAACTTCTCTGCTTAGCATATTCTGTATTCAGAGCTAGTATAATAATGTCCTTATTTCATTTTTGAATATTTTATAAGCTTTTTGAAATGCAGTCTACCTATTTTGAAGACTGCACCCTATTCCAGTGCCTTTTCTCTGGCTTCAGTGTTCCACCCAGCAGCACAGTTTAGCACATTTAGATGGAATTAAGGTCACTGAGAATTTATACAGTTCTACAGATCTTGAGATCTCCTGCTTAGTACAAAATTAATTAACAGCATGAAGATATACTTTAATCCTATTCTGGTTTATTATTAGCTGAAAACTAGAGGAAGATGAGGCACAGGTTTTATATGAAGCCTTAAAATAACTCCTGGCTGTATATAAATGAAGACATTAAACAAATTTTAAAAGATCAGTAGGTAGTTTCATGATTTCCTAAATTTGACCTTTTTTTTGAAATCTGTTACCATTTAACTCCATCCCTGTCTCATTTAGGTTAAATCAGGACATGCATTTTTCAGATAACAGCATCCATGAAACCTCATTATTTAAATGTCTAAAATAATTATCAGTTGGAATTTCTGAATAGATATCTTACCAACTCCTAATATTTACCTATTTCCTATATTTTGCACCCGAGTACTATTAAGAGCATGTTTAAACATTAGTTTTAAACAATTGTTAAACCTATTTAACCTTTTGCTCTGAAGCTAGATGCAGGTCACTTACTAGCTAAACCTGAGAGTGCAGGGTTGCCCCAACTCCATAAATAGCAAGTGGAAGATATCTCTACCTCTTCTTCACTAAAGTGAAAGGTGTGTGTATGTGTGCGTGTGTTGTGAGAGCACTCACATGTGTACATATGATATGAGTGGATGGATGCATGTGCGTGTTTTCAGGGGGGAAAAAAAACTTGTTTCAGTTGCTCTCTCCTTTAGTCTTTTAAAATTAGAAGTTAATGAATTTTTTCTGTTAATAAAAGTAATACGTATTTTATTTAGAATTTAGAAAATAAAAAGGTGCAAAGATTAATCAAAGATTAAAATTGAGTTCAACCACAATATTTTTTTTTTTTTATTCAGAGAAAACTACTCTTAAATTTTAGCATATTTCCTCCCAGTCTTTTTTTCTGTGTGTAAACTTTTTGGTGTTTTGGTTAAGCAAAATTAGATCACTACCCTGGATACACTGTGGTATTTTGCTTTTTTTTTTTTTTTACATAATATGTAAATACTATATCTTATTATGCCACTGCCACTAATACTTTGTGTAATGTGAATCATATTTTATCATATTCAATTTAACCATTCCCTTATGTATGGGCATTTATGTGGTATCCAACTTACTAAATGAATACTTCACTCTGACATTAATCTTTCCACACATCAGTTGTCTAATACTGAAGTAAAAAGATGCCCCAGTTGGCAATTTGGGGAAATGCCTCACAATTATTTGTGTAGCTTCTTACTAAAAGTTTATAATGGCTGGAGTATGTTCCTATTGACTTTAAAAAATACTATGTAGGGATGCCTGGGTGGCTCAGTGGTTGAGCATGTTTGTCTTTGGCTCAGGTCGTGATCCCGGGGGCCTGGGATTGAGTCCTGCATGGGGCTCCTTGCCGGGAGCCTGCTTTTCTCTCGGCCTGTGTCTCTGCCTCTCTCTGTATCTCTCATGAATAAATAAACAAAATCTTTTTTTTAAAGTGCTATATAAATTTAATCCTATTCTTACTCATTACAGTAGCCAATCTTTGTTTGTGTCTAAGCACAACACAGATTCTGAGTAAAAATTAACAAAGACATCCTTCCTCTGAATAGTCTCCTCTTTCTTTGCTGGTTCAACCTCCCCTGCTCTCTCTTTTAAGCTACACATTCCCCTTGGGGCATTCCCAGCCACTCCCATTGCCTCTGCTACTCCTTCCACAGTGACTTTCAAATTCATGTTTCCAGAGAAAAAATATTTTTGAATTTCAGAATCATACTTCCAATTACTTATTAGGTATTTCCACTGGTGGCATCTCAACTTCAATATATGCAGACCTGGACTTTCTTCACTACCTCCCCAAAACCTCCAATATCCCTCTAATGCTCTGATGATTGAGTAATGTTCTAAAAGCAAGTCTGCATATTTGTGAACTATAAATGAATCTGAATAATTTCTTCCACTATTAGATTGACTCTTTTGTCAGATTCGGTTGACCTAAATTATATATCAGTCCCAGTATTATTTGTTTGGACATGTAAATTGGTCCTTACATAGATTAGAGTCCTAAAATGCTTAAGTGCTAAACCTAGAGAGGACCCTTAAAAAACCGTCTAGTCCAGTTTTTCTCATTTCTTGGATAAGACAGTTGAGACCCCAAGAGGAAAACTGATTTTTTCAAAATCATACAGCTACCTAGTGGCAATCTAGCACCAGAAAAGATCCCAGATAACACGACATTTGCTGTAAATCCTGCCCCTGCCCCTGCAAGTACAGAATAACATTATTGAGATATTAAAATATTTTCATTGGTGAGAAGGTTTTTAAACTCTAAAGGAAGATGAAAAGTGGAGGTGGTAGTTAAAAAAACTTTAGAAAACGCTTGTATAAAAAAACACTTATATGCTCATATTTTAGGCTTTAGAAATTGGAAATTTGTGAATTTTCAAGAGACATAAGGAGCTGAAGTTCACATTTGTTGTATTTCTGCAAATGGGACATCTTCTAAAACAATTTAGGTTTAAATGCTTGAAAACAATGCTTTCTTTCTCAGATAAACTGTTCTCAAATGTTTTGGAATTGCTTTTTTGAATAGTACCCCTTTGATAGTTCCCAGGTACCTGGGAGATAAAGGTATGAGATAAAGTCTCAGCTGTCAATCACATGCAAAACACTTCCGGTCCAACCATAATCTACTGTTGTGGTTTCATCTTCTGTTTAGTCCCTTTGCTTGTGTTGCACTTATGTCACATTGAGTGCTTTGCCATTCCCCAGCATAACGTTTCACACCCCACTAATGGTTGTCATGCTATTTCCACTATTTTAAATTCCCATCCTTCCCATTCCTACCCCACCTCCCTGATATCCAAACTTCAGCTCATTCTGTATACTCTGGCTCCAGGATCACCATTACTTCCCCCCTGAAGCCTCCAGACTGCTCCAGACAAAAGGAATCCCTCCCACCTGTGATCCCCAAGCACCCTGACCATTCCTGTCAACTTTATTAAAGACAGCTGTTTTTTTTGGTATATTTTTTTTATTGGAGTTAGATTTGCCAACATATAGTATGACACCCAGTGCTCATCCCATCAAGTGCCCCCCTCAGTGCCCGTCACCCAGTCACGCCATCCCCCTGTCCACGTCCCCTTCCACTACCCCTTGTTCGTTTCCCAGAGTTAGGAGTCTCTCATGTGTTGTCACCCTCTCTGATTTTTCCCACTCATTTTCTCTCCTTTCTCCTATAATCCATTTCACTGTTTTTTATGTTCCCCATATGAGTGAAGCCGTATAATGTTTGTCCTTCTCCGATTGACTTACTTCACTCAGCATAATACCCTCCAGTTCCATCCATGTTGAAGCAAATGGTGGGGATTTGTCCGTTTCTGATGGCAGAGTTATATTCCATTGTATACATAGACCACATCTTCTCTATCCATCATCTTTCAATGGACACTGAGGCTCCTTCCGCAGTTTGGCTATTGTGGACATTGCTGCTGTGAACATTAGGGGGGCAGGTGTCCCGGCGTTTCACTGCATCTGTATCTTTGGGGTAAATCCCCAGCAGTGCAATTGCTGGGTCGTAGAGCAGATCTATTTTTAACCCTTTGAAGAGCTTCCACACAGTTTTCCAGAGTGGCTGCACCAGTTCACATTCCCACCAACAGTGCAGAGGGTTCCCCTTTCTCCGCATCCTCTCCAACATTTGTGGTTTCTTGTTTTGTTAATTTTCACCATTCTCACTGGTGGGAGGTGGTATCTCATTGTTTTGATTTGTATTTCCCTGATGGCAAGTGATGTGGAGCATTTTCTCATGTGCTTGTTGGCCATGTCTAGGTCTTCCTCTGTGAGATTTCTGTTCATGTCTTTTGCCCATTTCATGATTGGATTCTTTCTTTGCTGTTGAGTTTAAGAAGTTCTTTACATATATATATAGTTCTATATAGATCTATAAAGATCCCCCCCTTATAAAGAGGGATACTACCCCTTTATCTGATAGGTCATTTGCAAATATCTTCTCCCATTCTGTATGTTGTCTTGTAGTTCTGTTTCTTTTGCTGCGCAGAAGCTTTTTATCTTGATTAAGTCCCAATAGTTTATTTTTGCTTTTGTTTCCCTTGCCTTTTAGATGTATCTTGCAAGAAGTGGCCGTGGCCAAATTCAAACAGGGTGTTGCCTGTGTTCTCCTCTAGGATTTTGATGGATTCTTGTTCTCACATTTAGATCTTTCATCCATTCTGAGTTTATCTTTGTGTATGCTGCAAGAAAGTGGTCTAGTTTCATTCTTCTGCATGTGGCTGTCCAATTTTCCCAGCACCATTTATTGAAGAGACTGTCCTTTTTCCAGTGGATAGTCTTTCCTGCTTTGTCGAATATTAGTTGACCATAGAGTTGAGGGCCCATTTCTGGATTCTCTATTCTGTTCCATTGATCTATGTGTCTGTTTTTGTGCCAGTACCACACTGTCCTGATGATCACAGCTTTGTAGTATAACTTGAAATCTGGCATTGCGATGCCCCCAGCTCTGGTTTTCTTTTTCAATATTTCCCTGGCTATCCGGGGTAAAGACAGCTGTCAAACTGTCTCTCTACTGACTGTACACCTTGACCATAGGCTGTTAAGCCTCTTTAGGAAGGAGCTGTTGTGTCTTTGCTCTTCCAGCTGTAGCACCTCATAGCTAACTCATAGCGCTTATCAAAGGGGAAAGCTAACTCATAGCGCTTATCAAAGGACAGATCTTTCAAGGAATGCAGAAATGGCACCTTCACTGAATATACAAAGTTTATTTTATCAATGCATAAAAGATACCACATAGTTTAGTTCCAGTAATTTTGTAGACTTATAAGTGATAAGTGTATTGTTCTCTCACAAGTCACACTTGACAATGACTTATCCCCACTTGATTTAAGATTTTTATTTATTTATTTAAAGATTTTATTTATTCATGAGAGACACACATACACACAGAGGCAGAGACACAGGCAGAGGGAGAAGCAGACTCCATGCCGGAGCCCGACATGGAACTCGATCCCGGGACTCCAGAATCAGGCCCTGGGCTGAAGGCAGGCGTTCAACTGCTGAGCCACCCAGGCATCCCTTATTTATTTATTTTTTAAAGATTTTATTTATTTATTCATGAGGGACACAGAGAGAGAGGCAGACACATAGGTAGAGGGAGAAGCAGGCTCCATGCAAAGAGCTGGATGAGGGACTCGATCCCAGGACCCCAGGATTACACCCTAAGCTGAAGGCAGATGCTTAACCACTAAGCTAGTCAGGCATCCATGATTTAATATTTTATTACAAAATACAAAATAATTTCAAATTCCCAAAGACCTAGGACCAAGACTTATATTTTTTAAAATACAATATTATATTATAAATAATATAATATATAATTATAATATATAAATATTATAAATATTTATAAATATATAAATATTATAATTTGCAGCCCAGTGTAATGATAACAGTGCCTAGAGTGTCTGGTCTTCCTTGGGATACTTGCTCCTTTCTCTCACTCTTTACATAAAACCAAGAATTAGGGTTTGACGTGTATAATTATATACAAAAGCTTTGTACATAATATTTTAAGAACTGTTTCTATTATAGGACTCGTAAATGGGCAGGATACATTTAAACTCACCCATGTTCTAATTTATATTTCACTTAAAGCCCCACAGGAAATATCAGTTAAGTCTGAGGCTATTTGTTGTACCATATAAACCCAACACAAGAAACCACCCTCCCAACTGATTAGTTGGCACTTTGGTCAGAAAAATACATACGTATAAAAATGCATACATTTATTTTTTTTCCTTTGAGCTATGATTTACAGTAAACTCTAGTTGGTCTACCAGCCATTGTTAGTTATTATCCTACTGTCAAACCTTAGCTTTAACATGTACACTATTTTGCTGGTGGTGGTACACAAAACGATTCTTAAGTACCAAGGAGAGTTGATTCTTGCATTTGATCACATCATGTTTTTTAACATTGGGAAATCCAAAAATAAAATAAGAAACTCAGCTCAAGGCCCAAGGCTTACCATGTTGTTGTTTTTTTTAAGTGAATCCCATTTATGCAATATACAATAGTTTTTAAAGGCATTATGTAACGCATAATGAATGCTGTGTTGTCAGGCTGTACTATACCAGTTAAGTTCTGGAGAATATCACTCAGCCTTCCTTTGATTGGCTTTGGAAAGTTGTGTTACATAGAGCTTATTTCTTCACCCACCCACCCCCCTTCACCAAATATCCTTTCTCATAGTGAATAAATGGCCAAAATCTCTGCTGAAATGCTTTTTATGGAATATGCTGTTTTGTAACAATAATGTGTACTATTGAGAGGCCATTTTTCCTGGATTATTCGTTCAATATCACACATTGCTTAATGCATGTTATTGACCATCAGCATTAATGTGTTTAATTATACTAACATGCTAATAATAACATTATTGATCCTTGTATTTGTCATTTCCCTTCCCAGTAATTACCGAAGCTCAAAGTATTATATTTCTCTGCATATTGAGTTTTATTATCTTTGCACTTTTGATCACATACAGTCTACTCATCAGCCTACATCATCTTCTCTCCCAAAGAATCTGCTGTAATTCTTTATTCACTATTTTTCACATTATTCACTTTTCCTCATGCAATGATACCCTTCCAGCCCTGTTCTTCTCTCCCTGACTTTGCATCCTGTCCACTTTACAGATGGGCAATGCTTCCATCCCTCCACGCCTTATTTATTTATTCTAGATTTATTTATGTAATCATTCAACAAGTGCCTATTGAGCATCAACTATGTATGTCAAGTGACAGCAATCTAATGGAAGAGTATCCATAAGTATTAAATAAGATTAATTTTTTTAAAGCATATATACTTAGAATCCACACTCTGGGTTTGGGGAAGAAAAGGACAATGACAAATGCTATTGTGGGAACAATGATGATGAAACACAATCCCTGCCTTCTGCCATCATTTCATCAAGGGGGGAAAGACAGGTTGACAAGTATAAACAATGCCATTGGAGAACCACAACATTCATCCTGGTGACTTTGCATTACAGAGTTTAAATTTTATTTTTGTATCAATTTTAATGCTGATTTTAATGTAGCAAGATCCTGTTTTAATCTCTCTTATTCTATAAAGATATCCCCCACCATTTTTTCTTATATTTCAATTCTTGTTGTACTTACATCTACACACATTTTCATAAATTTATATTTTTAAATTCTGGAAGTGGCAGGTTGTGAGAACACTAAGTGAACCACTGAGTCCCCTTGCTACTTTCCTTGCTCCCTTGTGGATCTTGGAGTCAGTTCATCAGTTTCCCCTCTGCACTTAATACATGTTCCATTAACTGAGGATTCTCCTTCCAGGATCCCAGTGCAACAAGGATAATAAATTTGTAAAACATACAAGAAAATTTAGCTCTTTCAGTAGTAATGGCCCATAGCCTGGGGTCAGGGCAGGATGAGGGAGCATATGCAGAAAAATGTTTTAAGATGTAAGAAGCTAAATCTGTATGTCTTGTTCACATGCATGCTACTCTTTTTATTTTAGCATTTAGTCATATATTCTCTCACTTAACAGATATTGAAAATAAGACTTGTAACATGACATTAGGGAAGTGTTTGATCCTTAAAAAAAAAAAAAAAATTTATTGTGCACCAAAGATTAAGAACCACTCATGTATGCTTTATCCAAAAAGTAAATGCATTAGGCTTGATGGTTTTATTTTCTTCACTGACCTTCCTCTTAGTTCCTCAAAGTTAATTTACTTTGAGTTAACTGATCTTTTTCTGATGCTCCTAAAAGCCAGTGGGAGAAAACAGGCTTTGGAATCAAATGGTCTTGGATTTAAATTACTGCTGTGTAAATGAAGTCAAGTTCCTGAACTTCTATGGCCTTAGCTTCCTCATTTAAGACTAACCTTTCCTGCATTTTTTTCAGTCATCTGTTTATTCATTCAACATAAGTTTGTTGAGCATTCTGTGTGCTAGAAATTATGCTGAATGTTAAGGTATAGCACCAAGAAGAAAAAAAGAAAGACAACAGGATCCCATTCTCAAGGTGCCTATAATGTAGTTGAGGATATAGACAGATGTAGACAAATTGTAATGTGTGGTGATAAGTATTGTCATTGAGAGGTGCAATAAAACACATGAGAAAGGTCAACAATTATGAGAATTAAATAAGATAATGTATATATAATGTGCCTAGCAGTTCCTGTCTTAGGAGAGACTCAATAATACTGTTGTTGATATTTTACCTTGATCCTGTACCCTCCTTGTTTCCAACTAGAAAGTAAATTCATAGATGGCCTATGCTAGTATTGTCCCATCGAAATACAACATGAGTGGGATGCCTGGGTGGCTCAGTGGTTGACTGTCTGCCTTTGGCTCAAGGCGTGATTCTCGGGTCTGAGATCAAGTCCCACATCGGGCTCCCCACAGGGAGCCTGCTTCACCCTCTGCCTGTGTCTCTGCCTCTTTCTGTGTCTGTCAAGAATAAATAAATAAAATCTTTAAAAATAAATAAATAAAACATGAGATACATATAATTTTAAACTTTCCAGTAGCCACATTAGAAAAGTAAAACAAACCATGAAATAGATTTTAATATATTCAATTTATCCCAGTATATCTAATATATTGCATTTCAATATGTAATCAACATAAAGATTATTTTTTATAATTTTACATTACATATTTTACTGCCTTCAAAATTCTGCGGGTATATTTTACTTATAGCACATCTCAGTTTGAACCAGCCACATTTCAATAGTCACGTGTGGCTAATGGCTACCAAATTGAGTGACACAAGTCTATACTTTCTAACTGACCAGGGTTAAGATTCATGAGAAGCAGTGTGCTTTAGGTAGTAAGCATATAATAGGACTTTAATTAGTAACCCTAGCATCATGTCTGCCCTTTCTCCTTCTCTCCTTTCCTCAGGCACTAGGTATCAAAGATAAATTAGAAGCTGTGGATTTTGTCCCCAATTCCAGTCCCTAACTCCCAATATAGTGAGGGACATAAAGCAGTGAGTAGATGCTTGACAATACATTAGAATTGCCATAAAAGAGATATACTGTGTATAAAATTAGACTGTAAGGATAAAGGAAGGAGTCACGCTGAGATGTCTGCAGTGGTCTACACCAAGCACTTAGAACAGAAAAGTCAGACTACGCATGTCATGTCAGTTTCCCCTGCTTCAGTGAAGACTATGCTTCCTAGCTCATTTCTGGCAACAAAGTGCAGGGTTCCCAGGAGGAGCTTCTCTGATAACACTAGTGATCTGTGATGTACTGGAGGAAAACCAGCTCCCAAACTGCTGTGATTAGACATAAAAACACAAATGCACCTCAATAAAACACACAGCTGCACTTCCTTTTATTTCCTGTCTGGTCCAATTAGTTGCAATGGACTTGTCCTGTATGTTTGTCAGTATGCAAATCCTTCTTCAAAAAAACGGTTAGAGGCAATAGCTCAATTTTCATGCCAACCGAAACCTGTTTGTTGTTAGTAACTTAAGTAACTCTCTACTCAAGTACTGTGGAAAGCTTTTGCAAATCTACTTCATTCCCCTGGAGTCTGTCAGCCTCATATTGTCACCCAAAGACATGAGAGGAATCCTCTAATATTGTAAAGTTCATATAAGAAAAACTCTTAAAGATTCTTTAGCCATTTTCTAAAAATAACTTGGATTTAAAGAGATAAAATTACCTTTCAACAAGAGCTAACTTACTATCCATTAGATCTTTTTCAAAGATGTGTGTACCTATTGGCAAATTAGATAAATAAAGAGTAAAAACGTCCACCCTTTGACAGAAGCCTACCTAACTGAATTCAGTGTATAGAGCACTATGTGAACAGAACCCAAGTCTAGGTTAGCCTAAAGGGCAGTGAAAGGGTGACTGCTTTCTCCAGATCCTTCGTTTTCTCAAGAGCACAGAATTCCCACCTGCATTGAGTTTATGGAATACTTATTTCCAAATAAATTCATACTATTGTTTTACATTAAGATTGCTTTTTAAAGTGTACTTGTAAAAGTAATGTAAAAAAATATTGCTAGATCTGAATAGTTAGGAAGTTGTCACTGCTTCTGAAAAGGGTTTTATGGACTTTTTTCTGTGCTCTAAATCCATTTCTGTGCTCTAAACATTACAACATAATAAGGAAACACTTAGAAAATTCCTATAGTAAGTATAAATAATTTTGTCTAGTGGCAATGAATATTATGACATAGTCATGAATGGATCCTAGGAAGCTATGTAGTAATATGTAACTAGACAGTGAATACTTCTTTTAAAAGTGTTTATATTAGAGCTCATAGTTTTATCCTTGCCACGACTACAATAAATTCATAAGAGTACAAAATATTCATCATGTGAGAAAATGGTTCTTCTGAGAGAGAAAAAAGTAACATGAATCTATGATGGTAGCTTACTGTAAAGTTTTGTTTATATAATGTAGGAAATAAAAAAAGATGTTAATTGTAATATAAATGTATAACAATCTAGAAGAATGGTGAAGATTATGTTTCCTAAGGAAAATGACATTCTATCTTTCCTCTTCATGGGAAACTCGTAAATCACTATGTATTAGCCAGCAGCAATAGTTTAAAATATTTTTTCAACAAAAATTATTTTGCTTCATTACATTTTACTAGTCCAGAGAGAAAAATATGGAATTAATTTTTTCTGCATGTTTTAAAAGAAAAATGTGAGTTCTGCATTTGTGTTTACAATTTACAAACATTTGAAATAAAACATACATCAATTGTCTGTGAATCAAGGTAGAAAATACCTAGCTGCTAGTTATGAAAGTTGAATTTTATTTTTTTATTTATTTAAGTTTTTTAAGGTTTTATTTATTCATGAGAGACACACAGAGTTTGAGAGAGAGACAGAGACACAGGCAGAAGGAGAAGCAGGCTTCATGCAGGGAGCCCGACGTGGGACTTGATCCCGGGACCCCAGGATCACACCCTAGGCTGAAGGCAGGTGCCAAACCACTGAGCCACACAGGGATCCCCATGAAAGTTGAATTTTAAATCCTGTTTTTTCTGGAGGAAAAAGTATTACAATATTACTATTGTCTCCATTAGAATATAGCTGGAAGTAGGAAAAATCCAGAGGTCGCACCATGAACTCAAAAAATGTAGTTTTGAAAAGTATTTTTGAAAAGTCTCAATTTTTTTTCTTAGTCGTTAATACATCCGTCACTTGTCTCTTTGGTACATTGCACTCTCTATTTCCAGGTTGAGGTAGCCATTTTCAACAAAAAATAATTTAAACTTATGTAATTATTTTTCAAGCTTTTACATATAATGAGCTAATAACTACACAAATATTTTTTATTTATGACCCTCTGACTGAAGGTAGCTCTAAATTGCAGCGTTTCGTGAAATTATTCTCCAATTCCCAATATCTCTGTGTATTATAGTGTTTTATTAATCAAAAAGATACAAGTATTTTACGGGCACATTGTACAGATATTAACTTAAAATAAGGCTTATCATGGCTTATCATGTGCCTGGGTGGTGCAGCGGTTTGGCGCCTGCCTTTGGCCCAGGGCGCGATCCTGGAGACCCGGGATCGAATCCCACATCGGGCTCCAGGTGCATGGAGCCTGCTTCTCCCTCTGCCTATGTCTCTGCCTCTCTCTCTCTCTCACTGTGTGCCTATCATAAATAAATAAAATAAAATAAAAAATTTAAAAAAATAAGGCTTATTGCTTTTAATAGACAATTGTCCACATATTGTTTTTAAGTAAACTTTTGCAAGTCAAATATGCCAGTGAAAGAAAGTCCATTTGTAAGGCGAACTAACAATTATTAAGAATTTTTTAATGTGTAAAAATATTGGTTTATGAAGTGTTATACTCAATCATTTCAACAGCATATTAAGATGATTGTTTTTAAACAATAAAAATATTTTGGTTTAAAAAAACTAAAATAGTTTTGTGTTTAAGATACAGTCTCACAGGTAATATTGAAATATTTTCTACAATTGTTATGCTTCTCTAATATTACATAACTGTGACATATTTAGTACACAATTTGAAAAGGCAGCTAAAATTCTGTAGTTTTGAAAGAGAATAACGTTATATATTTTGAAATATTCTCGTGTGACTTCTGAAAAGGACTGACTTGATCTCATAGAGAAATGATCAAAAGATAGTACACTACAATCCATGTCTTTGGCTTATAAACCACGTATTGAGTTTTTTACACTTTAAAAATATATACTTAATTGTTTTGTATCTATTGAAATAACTATTGGGACCAAAAACAACTTTCTTTCAGAATAAGACAATTTCACATTTTGCCTTAGAAACTATGTAATATAAGTTTTGGCCTTGAAAATATTATAATAAGTAATATTTTTAACTTAAAATGAAACTAAGCCTATATAAGTTAAAAATTGAGTCTGTGGAAGGAAAAAATGCTTTTTCCTCTACCCATCTCAGGTTCATTGACTGAGGCCCTGCAAATTAAATTAGACTGGCAAAAGATTAACAAGAGAAAAACACAGTTGTTTATTAACAGGTGCATCCTGCATTTATATGGAGCACTCAGTGGTGAGGAACTCAAAGGGGAATTCAAGTTAGAATTTGAATTTATATAGCATCTTAGTGAAGAAGAATAATTTTATAGAGAAGTGACAAGACAAAGGAAAAAACTTTGTGTTTCGGGACACCTGGCTGGCTCAGCGGTTGAGCATCTGCCTTCAGCCCAGGCGTGATCCTGGAGACCTGGGATTGAGTCCCGCATCCGGCTTCCTGCATGGAGCCTGCTTCTCCCTCTGCCTCTGTCTATGTCTCTGTCTCATGAATAAATAAATTCTTAGAAAAAGAAAAAAGACTTTGAGTTTCTAGGACTTTGAGGAGATTATGGGAAGGCATATATATGAGGAAACTAATGGTAGATAAGGCTAGTTTTAGTAAGGTTTGTTTATAAATAAAGTCCTCTGGTCTCTGGGCTGACAAAGGTCCAGAGTTGTCTGAAGTCATTAACTTGCATCATTCCTGGTAGAAAGGGGGGATAGCACATATACAAATTTATGTCCTGCTTTTAGGCAAATGGACAGGCACAGAACAGCGAGTTTTTATTTTATCTCATTCTTCTTGTCTCAGCTCACAATAATCCTCATGCTAGAGCAGCATATTTTGGCATGGCATGCCCTGCTACCTTTAACCTATACTCCACTTCTGCAAACCAATGCAAAGTTGTAGAATTTATTTAAAATTTTAGGAAAAATGCTGTTTCTGGGCACCATTACCTCAGTGGTCAAAAACTCCAATTCTTTGCAGTTCCCTAGTGAAGGAAGAAATCATTTGCATGTTAATCTGATTCTTGAAAAAATATATCATAGCAAAAGAGTCAAATTAAACAATAGTAAAGTCAAGTCAAATATGATTCAGTAATATATTACATATATACTTACATCAATAATATAAAAATATATTAAACTAATACTATGGTATTTTTAAAACTTGTTTTTAATTATATTTTCCCATATGTTATATATTTATATTTAAATCATTATATATTTGTATGCATGTATCACATATATTGCATATATTTATGTAAGTATATACTTATACAAGTATTTAATAGTATATTTATCTGCTTAGCCAGTATTAATTCATGTAGTTACTAATATACATTTGGAATTACTAATTAATTGGTTACCTAATTTGGCCAAAAGTTAAAATTAATTGATTGGGTTATTATTTTAATCTATTTTTAATTTATTTATCTGACATCAGCTTTACACATTCAAAGTCTAGGAAGAGGGGCACCTGGGTGGCTCAGTCAGTTAAGCATCTGACTCTTGATTTCGGCTTAGGTCATGATCTCAGGGTCATGAGATCAAGCCCCGGCAGTAGGCTCCGCACTCAGTGCAGAGTCTGCTTGGGATTCCCTCCCTCTCCCTTTGCCCCTTCCCCCATCTCAGCTCATGTGCTCTCTCTCTTTCTCACTCTCTCTAAAATGAATAAAGTCTAGGAAGAAACTAACCACTACTTAAATTGTAAGCTTTGCAGCACGAAATATATACTATCTTTGCAACCTTTGTAATACCATAGGGAATAAAACATTATAACATTATGTTAATTGAAAATACCAAACACATAAAGGGAAAGAATAGGCTTACGCACACATACCCACATGCTACACACCACACAACTACATGTCAATCACTGTGCTAGACTTCTCAAGGAATGCACAATAGTTGTAGAGACAGGTAGGTAACAAAATTAATATAATAGAATCTTCATAATAAAACAAGTCATAGGGGCAAAAGCAATTTTTCTATCAAACATGAGGATTGAAATCAGGTTAAGGTAGGGAACATTTGCAGGTAGGAAATGGACAGGAAGGACTCAACATGATAAGGCAAGAAGCACAATGAAACAGCTGTTTCTTTACACCTGTATCTAGAAAGGAAGGATGGAGAAAATGAAGGAAGGAATGTGTTATAACTGTTTATCCTCTCTTACATGCTACTGTATGTTATACTTATCTCAGTCCTGTGCTATAGATATTATTGTTCCCATTTTTACAGATGAAGAAATATTCATGCAGCTTAAAATCTATAAAATCTAAAATAAACTATCCGGTTTTGTCACTGATTTATTTTATAATAAATTTTACTTCTCCATAGAAGAAAAGGTATAAATGCATGAATAATATCTTCCTCAAGTTAAAAGTGATGCAAGAAATCTACAAGGATAAAAAATAAGAGATCAACAAACCTGAATAGATATAACAACACAAAAGAAGCCATAAAAGAACTTACAAAGAAAGACTAGGGGCACCTGGCTGGCTCAGCTGGTAGAGCATGCAACTCTTGATTTCCAGGTTGTAAATTCAAGCCCCCTGTTGGAATTAGAGACTACTTAAAAACGAAATATTTTAAATTAAAAAAAGACACCAAAAAGATAAAGAGCTCTAAGATAAATGGGCAAAGGACACAACAGGTAATTCAAGAACAGTAAAAAGGGAAGAATTTAAATACCTAAAAACAAATGGAAAAAAAGTTTAACTGAGCTGTTATCAAAGAAATAATACTAAGAGATTTCACTTCAGGTTTTCAAGGAGTTGAAAGACTGTAATCTTTAGTACCTAAGAGAAAACCAAGACCAAGTTTGCTGATGTATATTGATGATGGCCAAGTACTTGGAGATCAATCAATGATTTCATTTTTATTTTCTCCCATACTACAGATCTGTCCTAAAATATAATGATTTCATTGTTGTTGTTTTTGTTGTTGCTTTTAGTTTCTAAGGAATTTTGTTACTGTTCCTTGAGGGGACTAAAAGCACCCTAGGGTTTCACAACACTCAGGCTCCTGAGAATTAGAAAAGATGTTTTTTCTTGCATGAATGAAAATGAGAAACCGCTCTGGATGAAGGCTGACTCGGAAATTGCCATGTAAGAATTTATAGTTATAAATATACAGAAAAGAGAAGTCTGCTTTTCTTAGCCTCATCTGCGGCTTACATTTGACTATGACAATAATAGAGAAAAATGCCCCCAGAAAGAAATGACTCATGTCCTGTTAAGCAATAGGACATCAAGCGGAACGATGAGCATGTTATTTGGGAGGATAGGGGAAATAACATACATCAACTTATATCTTGTTTCCCTAAACCCCAGAAATGATCAGAAGACTATTTGAACATGAATTCCCAATAATTTAGTTCTATTACCAGGAAATGTTTCTCCCCTTCATGTGTGGATGATGATGTCATGTGCGGTGCCATTCAACCTAAAAATAGCATGATCGGCCCAGATCTCAATAACAGACTAAATTTACCTCAAACTACGGCTACTCATCATCGAAAATTGCCCAGAGAATTTTAGCATAGTCTGAGTGATTTAATTAAACCACCTCCAGGAACCTCATTGTCTCTAGAACGTTCTTTCTTTTATTAAGAAATTGTGTAAGAGCACAAGATCTGATTATACATTTGGGTTTTTCCACTTCTTTTCACAGCCCTGATAACAACTGATTAAAAAATCAGACCTACACACTAAATAAATAATTTTAGTTCAATAAAGACTTGACAACACTTTATAATCCATTTTATGAGAGATGATTTGGGCTGAATTTAGTTAAACTGACTGAAGTAAGTAGATAATGGTGTATTTATCTTTGCTGGAAGAGAAACCTAGGTAGCGAGGCTTTCGGCTGCTGCTGAGAAGTTTTAACAAGGAAGCCGCCAGTCACAACGGGCCATTATGTTTCTAATTGCCCTTATTAACAGGAGAAAAAGGAGCAAAAGATTTTCTCCAGAGAATCTTAGACAACCTGCTGTTTCCAAATAAACTAGAAGATATTGGTCAATGCACTCTATTTTACAGTTAAGTTTTATCATCAGAAGAACAATGGTAAGTCAGAAAACTGAGCTAACTAAATGCAGTCAGGCATTTCTTTATGAACAAAATGTGGGTGTTACATCCTTTTCTACTTAAACGAGAAGAACTGGCAAACCAAATGTGTTCCTTGGATATGTTTTGTTATGTACTATTTTGAGGTTTTGTATTTTGTTGATTTGTTTACCTGTAAGAGTTCTGGATCTTAAACATCTACTTATATGATGAACAATAATCAAACTTTGTACAGGTTTTTGTGTTTTGTAAAGGTTATGGCTTCCTGCCCTCCACCTGCATAAACTAGTAGCTCTATTGATGTAAGCAGTGCTTCTCCCTAGAATATCAACACTTAGCATTCTATAGTTGAAATCCCGCTGTTATGTTTAAAAACATTCTCATGCATTTCACATCATATATCAGGAAGATTTCTGCACTTGGCAGAGAAATTTTTCAAATTTTCCAACCTTGAGCAATTTTTGTGTGTGGCATTAGGTTAAAATGTCTTAATATTTCTTCGTGTGTGTGTGTGTGTGTGTGTGTGTTGTTCAAGGTAAAGAGTGAGAGAGTATTTTTTTTTCATTGAATAATTCCTTGGTAGTATTCAATTATCTACATTTTCATATCTTAGACTGTGGTTATTTTTGTTCTTCAGTGCATGTATCATTCACTACATCCGTCATAAATTATCCATTTCAGTTTCATTTATTCTAAATCTCATATTTAAAAGAAAAATATTTTATTGAGTTAAAAGTAACTGGAAAGTATTGACTGCTATCAAGAGAGTTAACAATTTAGGAAGATGAGAAAACGGATTAGTCCAATGATAAAAAATATTTGCACTGGACAGAATTAACAGTTAAAGATGCAAGGAAAACTTTATTCAAGACCATTCCAATAAGGGAGGGAGATGGGACTCAACTTCCCTGGAAAAAAAAGGGGTGGAGCAGGACAACTTTTAAATACTGGGGTAGGCTCAGGGAAAATCTTTAGAGGATTGTGGGGGTGGGGGAAAGGGAAGTTTGGTCAAAATGATTAGGCTGTTCACTTATGTTTGCTAATTGGCAGTTATCTAAGTTAGACTCCTACCCTCCTGCAGAGACTGTAAGATAGGGGTAGTATCTTTTGGTGATTACGTTAATTTTTAAAAAAATTTTTTTAATGATTTTATTTATTTATTCATGAGAGACAGAGAGAGGCAGAGACACAGGCAGAGGGAGAAGCAGGCTCCATGCAGGGAAGCCCAACGTGGGACTCTATCCCGGGTCTCCAGGATCATGCCCTGGACTGAAGGTGGCGCTAAACCACTGAGCCACTGGGCTGTCAAGTGATTATGTTTAGAAGGGATGTCTCCCAACTCCTTAAGGAAGACATTTCTGGGTTGTGGAAGATTTACATCACAGAGGCAGAGAAAGAATTTACAGTTGCAAGTTTGTAAAGCAAAGACTCTAAGAAATGGGAGGCCAGGAACCCTTGGTCAGGAAGAAGACTGTCTAAAGTGTAGCCAAGCTGAGGGAATGGTAAGGCCATCTTGGTCACCATGAAATTACAAAAGTTCCAGATAATCAAATAAGAGATAGTAAACTGATAGTTAACAAGGACTTTTCTAGACAAGCGATGTTGTGAAGCTAGTTAATATTGAGAACAAAGTCAAGTTCAGATGTGCAACTTTAATAAGCAGCCTCCAGAACCAGATGTGAAATCGGCAGTAGTGCATCATCAAGTCACTTCAAGTGTTCTCCTCCTAGTAACTTGGTCAACTGAGTCAATGCTGTTGTTTCAGTCTCTGATTTATCTTGCATTATTTGATTCAATTTGACATAGCTTTAAGACTCCTCTGATTATAGCATGTAGATAGCCAATGTCTATTTTAGATAGTCAAGTTCTGTTTAAACAGCACACGCATTCACACATACAGTTCTGCTTCGTGGGGGATTTATGTCTCCCCATTTTTCCCCTCTCTGATACGTAGTTAAAGCCTAACATTCTGTAGGCAGGGTCTAATTTTTCAGTTTATCGTGCTATTCAATATTGTTACCAGAGGTGAATATAATAACCACAGTCCTCTTTTCCTCTTTAAATTATAATTAAAGAGGACAGTAAATTTTAATATGTTGCCCTTTATTTATTTGGACACTGGATAAAACCCCTTCTTGCTATGGAGTTAGAAGTGTGATCATTATCAGCCTTTAATTAGAAGTGAAGTCATGTGATAGATAAGACTAGAGTCCTGGTCTTATTTTTTTAAAACCTTGGAAGTTAGTAAATATTCAAAAACAAAATGTTAGTCTTGCTCTAGTGTCTGAGTCTTAACCAAGGTTTCTGTGAGTTTCTGGAGGATTATATTCTTAAGATCGTATCTTAGCTTGGATTCTGCTCACCATATTCTTGATCTCACTCACATTTCACTTTCTATAGCTGTTCTCTTCACCTGAACCCAGATGTGGAGCTCAGCGCTACTTCCTTGATCTTTTTAGAAATCTTTCACATAACCCATTGCTGGGTTAAAAGAATTTATTGATGATTTGAGCTGTGTGTGTGTGTGTGTGTGTGTGTGTGTGTGTGTGTGTGAAGAAATTTAAAATACATTAAATACTTTTTGGTCGCATGCCTGTGCAGCAATTGCTGAAGCTCAGGCATAAGTGCTGTGGTGTAAGGGGCCCTGTACTCTGCGCACCTGTTGCGGTGCACTCTCAGACTTCCGCTGCACAGGTGATTCCTGCAGCAGTGCTGTGATGGGCTGCGCAGGTGACAGCAACCCAGAATGGCGCCAACTTCACAAGAGCCCAGCAAGGCTGTCACCGTGCCACCCGGACTGACCTTGTCTAATTTGACAACTCCCCAGATGTACTGTGTCTTGGATAAGGCTGTAGATTCCCTAAGCACTGCAGACCATGTCTGCAGCAAGACATCTAAAGGGAGAGACAGTTGTGAAATCATGTGCAGTGGCTGAGGGTATGCCACAACTCTTGTGTCGCCCAGTGTGAGTGTGAGTGCACATTCCACTGGTGCTGTGTGGTGCAGGCAAGGAGTGCAGAAACACTGTGGAAGTCCATACTTGGCAAGGCCTCCAGGAAGGCAGAGTGGCTGGGCTAGACCTGAACGTATAAATATCTCACTCATTCCTTGACTTCAAACCTCCTGACTCAAAAGCACAAGATCTTTGCATGTGCACCTTCCTTTACACCTGAACTCTGAGCTGCTACACTTTCTATTTAAGAATTTGGAGGGTAATCCAGGAGGAGTCTGGTGTCCTGACCGGTTCCTTAGCCCTGGGAAGACTTTGACAGGGATTTTAAGAAACTGACCTGCTCCCTGACACCCCCTCTGGAAGTGAGAAGGCAGAGTGGAATGACATAAGTTGCACTGGCTCATTTCTCCTTTTCTTTGGAAAACAAAAAAACAGAAAAACCTTATTTTTACAATTACTTTGGCTCCTTGACATTAGTGTGTTTTCCTGGGTTCAATTATCTTCTGCTTCTTCCTTCCTGTCTTTAAATTTATCTTCATTCCTCATGCAGAGCAGTTTAGCTTTCCCTTTTTTTTCATGATTTTCTTTTGTAAAAAAAGGAAAACTTATAGGGCCTTGCTTTCTATAATCATACAAAATTATTCAGGTGTTTTCCTTTATATAAACATTCTCATAAAAAAATCAGTTGCCAGCTATTAAAATAATCATTTCCATCTCTCTACATCATTTTATATCCTAGGGTTATTATGTTCTGGGATGTCATGTTCAACATGCCACAAGGTCACATCAAATTCATTATACCTAAAAGTTAAATTCCAATAGTATACTAATCAATACTATACTAATCAAGAAACATGACTAATAGAGCTCTCTTTCTTAGGGCCAAGAATAAAGATTTAACCCCCTGTTATTTTTTGGATTCTATATGCCATGATCCTTTCTGACATCATATCAGCCTTTGTACTTCAACATACTTTCATAATATTTTACATTTCTCACATTCGTTCATTCATTTATTCATATATTCAGCAAGAGACTGTTAACTTTGTATCAAGATACTATGGAGCTCAAGTGGAGTACAGATCAAGAAAACCAGAAAATAAATAGTAATAATTCATATGGTAAAAAATGCTGATGAAATAAAGTAGGATATTGGATAGAGTGAAGGGAAAGCGGTAGCTATTTTAGATAGCATGGTCAGGCCCTCTGTAAGCATGTGGTATTTGAGGAGATGTGAATGATGAGGAATTAATTATGGAAGTATCTAAGGAAGAATATTCTGGGTAGAGGAAAGGGCAGAGATAAAAACCCTAAAGTGGAATTTGGCTTGATGTATCCAGAGAAAATAACAATGGCAACACAAAACAAATAAAAAATACCACAAAAACCAGTGTGGCTGGTGTAAGAGAACAGAGAAGAGAATGCTAGGACATGAGATCAGAGTGGTGGGCAGGAATGGAATGCCTTGTGGCTCTGCTATGGAGTTTGGATTTTTTGTTAACTTACATGGGAGGGCTTTTTTTTTTTTTTTTTTTTTTAACGGAGTATGATTTTTACCTGACATGTTCTTTCCCTAATCACTCTGCTGCATGGAGATTATATTTTATATTGATTATTTTTATTTTTATGTTGATTATTTTTAAATTTACCTTAAGGAGTCATTTTAAAACAATTGGTATATTCTCTCCAAATTTCCTGTAGGCTAATTCATGATTCTTAAGTACCTACTATGTTCCTGGCACTGGACAAGACCTGGAGATTCAACAGTGATAAGGATGTGGTTCTAAGACCCAAGAACACACAGCCTCATAGAAAAGGTTTTGTTCTGTTTTCGGTAGACAGTATTGTCCACATTCTTTGCATTCTTATTAGAATCAACATGACCTTCCACGAACTTTTTTCTGGATGTTGGATTTATTTTGAGTCCTATGCTATATCTCTATATCCATTTTATACAAAACAAATGGTTAAGAATATAATTGCCAGACAGGGAAAGAAAAATACTATATGATGTCACTTCTATGTGCAATCTAAAACAAAACAAAACAAGCTCAGAGATACAGAAAAGAGACTAATGGTTGTCAAGGCAGGGAGTGGGAGGTGGGCCAAATCACAAAAGAGTCAAAAGGTACAAAGTTTCGATTATAAAATAAGTAAGTCATGAGTCCATAACATACATCATGGGAACTATGGTTAATATTGTTTTGCACGTTTGAAAGTTGCTGAGTAGATCTTAAAAGTTCTTATCACAGGAAAAAAAAATGTCGTTATGTATAGTGATGGATATTAACTGGACTTGTCTTGATCATTTCACAATATATACAAGTATCAAAATCATTTTGTTGCACATATGAAACTAATATAATGTCAATCATACCTCTATTAAAATCTCCAGTTAAAATAAATAATTTGCATTTTCATCATATTCTTGACATTTGTTTTCAGTTTCATAAGTCTTCCAAGTTCTTTTTAGTAGGAAAACTGCATTCATAGTAGAAAATTGAAAAAATAACAGCACCTATATAGAACTTTTTCTCTTTAGCATGGTATTCCAAGTTAACTCAAGGTTGAAAATATATTAAGTGGGATGCCTGGGTGGCTCAGCAGTTGAGCATCTGCCTTCGGCTCAGGGCGTGATCCCATGGTCCCTGGATCAAGTCCCACATTGGGCTCCCTGCATGGAGCCTGCTTCTCACTCTGCCTATGTCTCTGCCTCTCTCTGTGTGTTTCTCATGAATAAATAAATAAAATCTTAAAAAAGAAAGAAAAGAAAGAAAGAAAGAAAGAAAGAAAGAAAGAAAGAAAGAGAAAAGAAGAAAGAAAGGAAAGAAAGAAGGAAGGAAGGAAGGAAGGAAGGAAGGAAGGAAGGAAGGAAGGAAGGAAGGAAGAAAAGAAAGAAAGAAAGAAAGAAAGAAAGAAAGAAAGAAAGAAAGAAAGAGAAAGAAAGAAAGAAAGAAGAAAGAAAGAAAGAAAGAAAGAAAGAAGAAAGAAAGAAAGAAAGAAAGAAAGAAAGAAAGAAAGAAAGAAAGAAAGAAAAAGAAAAGAAAAATTAAGTAACTAGGAAATTATCTATAATGCTCTAGCACAGAGTTTCGTGTTGGGTCATTTCCCTCCCCTCCCAATATTGAACTGCAAAAGTGCAAAGTCCAATTGCCACACAGACAAAGCCTGATTATTTGTGGATGTTTTTTGACCTTGAAGAGCTGGGTGATGAAGAGGAGGGAATTCTTTGAACAGAACACGGAAAGAAGCCAAAACCTGAAGGCAGCACCAGTTTTCTGTTGAGGTTGAATCCTAGTAGGCATGGAACTGGGACTTTCTCTGCACTTTTGACCATTTGTCTTGTCTCCTCTCTTCTCTTTTCAGTGGACTTTTTTACATTTTAAGGATTTTTCTTAGTCTGTTTATCTCATAATCTCTTATTCCTTTTATTTTATCTGTATTACCCCCTCCCATTTTCTTATCTCTTTTTCCCATTGTTCAAGAGATATTTGCATTTAATAAGAGTTACTAAAGGACCCTGTCTGTGAAAATCTGTTTTGAAGTTGGAGGAAAAGGCAAGGCAGCTTTCTGAACTTTCCTTCCCCTCAGAGCAAGATTGTTACTTAATTAATTTCTTCTTTCAAAAGAACTAGCATTTTGACTATAGGACCTTTTGGAAACAATTGTGCCTTGTGTCTTAGAGATCCAGCTTTATTGTAGACCAAGTGCTGGGTAATGAAAATACCTTAGAACTTCTCTCACCTTTGTGAAAAGAACTGTTGTTCATTGATGATAAAGTTAGCCAAAGCGTGGTTACAAAAATCTCTCAGATTTCATAAGGAATATGTGCTCTTTACATTCCTACAACAATATGTATATCAAGGAATTATTTTGGGCAAAGCCTAGATGCCAGAAATACAAAGCTCACTGAGATATGAGGATATGAAAAAACAACGAACTATGTGATCCCCAGTCCCCACTACCTACTGGTGGAGAAAGATGAGAAAATCAACCATTTTATTATAAACGATAAGAGCTGTAACATTTGAGCCAAGGTTATAGAAGTATAGCCATGGCTTCCTGCTAAGAATGATGGTCAGGGGACACTTTCAAGCAGGGTAATACTAAGGTGAGTCACAGAAGACAGAATTTAACTGGGAAAAGGAAATGAGAAGCAGGCTCCAGACAAAGGAAACAGCATACACAAAAACCAAGAGTCAAGGGACTGTGGTAGAGTTTGAGCATGAAGAAAAGTCTGAGCACAAAAGCTGTATGTGGGAAAGGAGATGCACTGGGAGAGATGAGATCATGGCAGGTCATGGCAGGTCATGGCAGACCTAGTATACTTTCTCACTTGAGCAAACAGAATAGGACCAGAGGAGTTCTGGAAGAGGAAATGAAGCTGCATTTGTTGAATATTCACCATGGTAGTAGGAGATAGGGTGGATTGGAAGGGACAAAGTAGAGGCAAAAAGAACAATTGGGAAACAATTACAAAATTCCAGTTAAGAAATGAGATTTTAGCAACAATCACAGGAATGGAAAGGAGAGGAATTATATGTGAGGTGATTAAAGAATGGAATAAAGGACTTCTTGGATAATCAGAAGGAGGAAGATTCATGGTAACTCTCATTCAAGTTTGAGAATCTGGCAGCTGCAATGCTGATCGCTAGGACAGAATAAGTCAATGGAAAACCTGTTGGAGGGTAAAGACTGTGATGCAGCTTCAGCCATGTTGAAATTTAGGCAACAGGTACTGCCTGTAAGGCCAAAAAAATCGATGAAAACAACAATTAACATGGTTCTCTTAAGCGTATACAGAGTCAAAAAAGTATAGTGACTCGTGAAAACATCACTCTTTCCTTCTATAGAAAGACATTTTTAGTTTGAAAAATCATTTATGTTTACCACTACTCCCCCAAGTTTACTCTCTCCTCTGAAGAAATATCACACTTACAGACACTATATCCTCATGTTCCACAAACACTTTATTATGAATCCGTTAGGGTATATACTTGCAAATATTTTGTTTCACTCTGTTTTACCCCTTAGGCAATGTCATGCACATATTCCAGCAAACAGTGTAGTAAGTAAGCAAGAACAGAATAGCAATGGCTGCCAGTTACCAGATCTGTGGATTTCTCCTTGTCTGTGTCTCTCACTCGTGTCCTTCCTTCACTCTGCCCAGCATTGCTGTCCCCAAATCAGATCCCAATCATCCCCAGCCTGGAGGTCTTAAGTACAAACAACACAAACTGATGCTGCTTCTTTTGTGCAGAAAATGAATTTTTTGAAAGGCTTTGGGAAGCTTACAGAATCATGAGGAAGGAAGGGAAAGAAAGAAAAAGAAGAAAAGAAAGAAGAAAGAAAGAAAGAAAGAAAGAAAGAAAGAAAGAAAGAAAGAAAGAAAGAAAGAAAGAAAGAAAAGAAAGAAAGGAAAAGAAAGAAAGGAAAAGAAAGAAAGGAAAAGAAAGAAAGAAAGAGAAAGAAAAAGAAGAAAGAAAGAAGAAAGAAAGAAAGAAAGAAAGAAAGAAAGAAAGAAAGAAAGAAAGGAAAAAGAAAAAGAAAAAACAGGCTTGGGAAAATAAGAAGAAATGAAGAGAGTTTTCCAAGCCAGAATCTCATCAGGATCATCCCCCATCCCAGCAAAGCTGCTGCTCTCTCTGGCCAAACTGCCATGGTCACCCCGAGAACTAGCTGGGGCCACCTCTTCCACCACTAGAAAAAAAAAATTCACTGTTGCTGCTGTTTTGCATCACTAACTCCAGATTCAGAATTTCAGGTGTTTGTGTCTGATTGTCCAAATCTGAATTGAAAACAGGTTCATGCCCTGGTTTTCAAGTTTCTAGAGAAGTGAAGTATCTGGGCTTTTCAACTTCTTTTTTTCTTTTTAAAGATTATTTATTTATTTGACAGAAAGAGAGAGAGAACACACAAGCAGGGGAGAGGGGCAGAGGAAAAGGGAGAAGCAGGCTCCCCCCTGAGCAGGGACCCCAGGATCATGACCTGAGCTGAAGGCAGACACTTAACTGACTGAGCCACCAAGCACCCTGGGCTTTTCAACTTCTATAGTTGGACATAGCACCCACCTCCCACTACGACTGGTGCTATGGAGACTAATAAAGGAAAATATAGGAAATAAAATATAGGAAAGAGGATTAGAATCAGGGAAGCAACAGAAATTCAGGTGTCTCCTTGAATAATCAACTTATTATCCCCTTGTTCTAGTCATTTTTCTGTTTTATTCTAAGCACTGTTCTGGGTATGTGCTATACTAACAGTATAGACATATATAGTAAGGGTACAGATATCCAGAATGCAAGTACCTGATTAAGTTTCCCCCAAATATATCTATTATGTGGTTCCCTCTTCCCACCCTTTTGTTTGGACACTGCAATAGTTTCTAATTACTTAAGCCTCTACAACCCACTATTCAAAAAACATTCCATCAGGGGCACCTGGCTGGCTCAGTGGAGAGAGTATGTTCCTCTTGATCTCAGGGTCATGAGTTTGAGCCCCACATTGGGGGCTGAGTTTACTTTTTAAAAAATCCATCAATTGACCTACATTACATAATATGGTCTTTCCTTTATTATTTTCTAACGTAAATTCTCTTCTCTAAACAGATAAATATCTTATAATGTGTACATATATCACTGTGTTCATTCTCTGCAAAACTACACCTTTCCCACCTACTTCTCCCTAAGCCATGCCTGAACTTATCTTATTTTCTCCCCAAGTACTGCCCTACTTCCATTCTTTGCTTCCTTCGTGATTCTACTTGAAAGTCAATGAGGTCTTTAAGCTATCAAAAATTAAAGACATACTTACTTTGAAATTATACATTTACGTATACTAAGTCATACCTGCACCTTCGTTCATAAGCACTCTTTATGGATCTATTTCCATTTTTACATTAGATGTTTTCTCTAAGTAGATCATAAATTATGCAGAGACAAAGATCTTATCTGTTAGTGTATCCCCTCAGCCATAGCTAGCAGGTTAAATACAGAGTCTACACCATGTATCTGCACAACAGCTGGGCAGATGTCTGACCAGTTTTAATTCTCACCACGCACTTTCAAAGAATTTATGGTCTTGGAGCCCATTCTCCTGAGACTTAATTTGTTTCATTCTCTTCCACAGTCTCTAACTCCAGGTAAATCCTATTCATCATTTCACAAATGTACAAACTTTATATCATAGTAGGAACCAGGCAAGGATGACTAAGCACAAATTCACTGTCATTCTTAGAAATCACCTGAAGCTGATGCCCAGATGATGCTAGTAGTGTCATCTTCATGGAGAAGGGTGGCATTATTATAAATTGAAAGAGTAAATTCCTGTACTACACCATATGATCTTTTCATGCTTTTTTAAAATTAAAGCAAAAGAAATGAAACCCATTTAAGAATCTGATTATTTTGTCATTGTCACAGAATGACATATTAATTGGGTAGTAAATTTGCAAAATGCCCTTATGAATGCAAACAAAATGTGTCTTTTGTGAATTAAGTAAAAAACAGATGCCTATTTCTCACACAAAGTTCCTTTCCGATGCTGTCAGGGCAATACTTTTTGAGGGAGTGAGTTTTGGCAGATGGCATTACAATTCAAATAAAATGAAATAGACTTCCAAGTACATCCATATTTTCTTGTCATATGAATGCCAGAAGAATTTTTGGTTTCTAATGTTTCTGAGTGTCCTCATAAATATAACCTGTGTTACTGCATAAATACTGATGATTACATTATGACTAATGTTAGCTGAGGTACTGTATGCTGATATCTTTCTGTACAATCAAAGCAGATATTCACTATATATATTGCAGAACAAGGAAATGCAATACACAAGGATTTAAAAATACTGAATTTAGACTCTTAATGAAGAACAGTGTAGAAATTATTTCAGAGTTCTGGGGCATTTTTCATAAAGGGGGGAATGCACAAGTGGCCAGATCTTTTCTCTGGGTGTGGCTCTCCACATTTTCTTACCAATATTTAGGACATTGGGAATTCTAAGAAAGGGCAGTCCATATAGGAGTCGTCTCTTCAAAGGGATTCCAGCACCACTACTTCCCACTCTCATCAAAAATAATCCTAGTTGTAACATTAGGCAAATGATTTAACTGCTTAGAGCAGTAAAATAATATCCCCCTTCATATAGAGTTTCTACGAGGATCAAATGAGATGATTCATGTAAAGTAGTCAGCACAGTGCCTGCTACAGAGTATCAATTATAGCTGATTTTAATATTTCTATGGTGCTAAATGACTAAGGTGAGGCAGCAAAGGATATAATTTTGACCATGAAAAATTTAAAAGATAATCTCCTGGATAGGTTGGGATAGGAACATAAATAGCATTTATTGAGATTTTTTTTCCAATATAAAATTCAATAAGAGTTGCCAGGCAAATACTGACTCATCTTATAACAGAGCTCTAAGGAAATTCTCCTTAAAGCATCTACTGTCCGCTCCAATCCCTCCTATAAATGGCCATGCCCATTCCTTCATTTGAACACCTGTGCATACTTCTACTATGACATTTCCCAACTTACAGAATTTCTCCTGCTCAGATATCTCCCCACAACTAGATTTTATTGTGCTTCATTTACTGCACTTCAAAGATACTGAGTTTTTGTGGGATTTCTGGGTTTTGGGGTTTTTTTGTTTTACAAATTGAAGATTTGTGCACCCTTGCATTGAGCAAGTCTATTGATACTGTTTTTCAAACAGCATGTGCTCAGTTTGTGTTTCTGCATCGTATTTTGGTAATTCTCGCAGTATTTCAAACTTTCTCATTATTATTAATTGTTATGGTGATCTATGATCAGTAATTATGACTGGGATGATGATTAGACATAATGCTATTTCACATTTAATAGGCTACAGTATAGTGTGATGCAACTTTTTTTATAAAGATTTTATTTATTCATGAGAGACAGAGAGAGAGAGAGAGAGGGCGGCAGAGACACAGGCAGAGGGAGAAGCAGGATCCATACAGGGAGCCTGACGTGGGACTCGATCCCGGGTCTCCAGGATCAGGCCCTGGGCTGAAGGCGGCACTAAACCCCTGAGCCTCCAGGGCTGCCCAACGCAGAAAATTTTTAATCTCTAGCTCTTTGCACAGTATTCATTAAACCTTGCACAAATGAGTAATGAATTTTGTAATGTTCAAATACAGAATAACCAGTGAATAAAATACAATAAAAGCATCAATCCATATTTCTTTCCACTATGGTAAATATAAAGCCCAACAGAAGAAATGGAAATGAGCCCAATGGCATCTGAAAATTTCTTACATTTCTATGATTTTCTTAAATATCTTCAATGATTTGTATGTATTTTGCTGAAATCATGTGATAGTGGGCACTTTCACTTACAATAAATTCTATGCCTAATAAGAGTTGAAATATTTTGCCCCTAGAAAGAATTTGAGAGAAATATGGGATCTGTTTCAATAAAAGATGGTGTCTAGGTCTCAAATATAAAAGAATAAATTTGAAAATGTACAATGGTTTATCATTTGCAAAATTAAACTAAGAAAACGTAAAAATCTTGCACAGTATTATTTCATCCTTGTTATTGTAAAATGTAAACAATAATAGTATTAGTCTGGTTGCTAAAAGCACACAATATAAAGGGAAAATAAAAATTACGAAAAAAATCTGTGTTACCAAAACCAATGTGATTAAAACTCTAATACCTATTTTTTATATTCTTTACTAAAACATTTTCTTTAATCCTAACAATTGTGCTAGGGCAATGACAAGGTAGAATGTTAGCATTATGATACATGCCCAATATCAACTCTTTTTTCTACCTTTCCACTCCCACCCAGCACATCTGGAAATATTTGAAATCTGGGGCAAATACTCTCTCCACAAGAACACCTAACTAAAAATTGAATCAACTTTGGGAAAAAATTAATAGAATAAAAAAATAACACGAAATAATATAACATAACACAACTAAGGTATCAATATCATAATTTATGAACTAAAAAAACTATTTTATTTTCTTCAAAAGGGAATAAACACTGAAATCTCTTCATGCAGAAATAAGCACTATTGCTATTTTGATACATTTTCTTGTTTTCTTTAAAAAAAAAACTCTGAGCACTTGAACTCATGCATTTTCTTAAAGAAACTATTTTAAATATGCTTGTCATTTTGCTTTTTTTCAACAAAAGCCAGAGCGTGATATCTCTGGAAAGAGTCACTTATATATATATATTAAATAGAACATTATAATCAGACATAACTGTATTTGTTTTCAGATGGTTCTCCCTTTGTACCCCAGTCACATCCCTTTGTACCAGACTATCTTCTTTCTAATCCAGGCCACTTTTCCCCTTGCTGAAGCTCCACTGCCAAATGTTAGTCTTCTAATTCTGAAGTCTTGAAACCAAGTTTGCACAGTAAGAAAAGAATAAAAGGGACCTGCCTATTTAATTTCCCACCATTTCCGTACCCACTATTATCAGCTTTTTTCTATATTTCACATAATTTCAGGAAGTCTTCTTCCAATAAGTATGGAGGCAGAACTGATGATTTTTACCTACCCTAAACTCCAAGTGTAGGCCGTGGGCTCCCTCGGCACTCAGTACTCTATCGGGTCCTACTATTGCTGCTACATAATTCCTACTGACAGTGAAGATGGTGATGGTGATGATGGTGATGATGACAGAGCAGAAACAGCAAAAGTAGTAGTCGCAGTGGTGCCTCACATTTGTTGAGCACCAAGCATGTCAGACACTCTACATTTCTATTCCTTTTAACACGGTGCAGGATAAGAAAAAAAAAAGCTGAAGCTTATCCAAGAAAACCCAACATTCAAATCAGGTTTGTCTGATGCCAAAACCTATATAGTATTTCTGTCAAATATATCTACTTAAATGCTTAACTTGATTTTGACTTAATGCTATTACAGCAGGGTTGGTATTTGCAAACTGCAGCTCATATGTAAGAAAATTTTATATACTTTAATTTTATATAACTAATCATTTACTTTGGAGCCTTGGTTACTTTGATGGTGGATAAGAAAATTTGAACCTGCCAACTAAGGACTTTTTTCTGCCATTTTTAGTTTAAAACAGCCTTATTGAGGGTAAGGAAGGGAAGAGGGCAATAGCCTGCCAATATTAAGGCTCAAATTCTCTACCAGATTTTTTTCCCCAGTAGGTCTCTTCTCTCCTCTCATCTAAGATGGAACCATGTAGTAGGTGAGCAGGTAACCCTATGACAACGAGGGTCAGCCAGCTGTTCTTGGTCTTTGCTGGTCCCTGCTGCAGAATGGCTTATATCTGCCCAAGCTATGGTTCTGGCCCTGTTCTAGAGTTGTAAGGACTCCATACCCTGAGTCCTGGCTCCCAGGGCTTTACACCTCCAGGTCCTACTCCCACCCAAGGCAAATGGAAGTCAGACACCAATTCTTAACTCTTCCTCTTTAGATCCGCCTTTAAGCAGGCCTACATTTCCTAAAATAAGCCAGTGCTTAAAAAGAGGGAGAGTCACCCAGGGAGAACTATGAAAAAGAAAGGTGTGTTAATATGTTTTTAAGATTATTGTTGTTGATTATACTTCCACTCTGGACTAAATGTCTTGTGTGTATCAGAGTTGATTCTGAAAATGCTAACTTAAAGAAGACTCTGAGACTAAGTTGAAAATGTAGCCTAAGACCTTGACCCTATTATCATATCAATTAATACTTTAGCTAGTGGATGTTCTGTGTACAAATCAATATTCTCAATTCTTTTTGCCTCAAAAGGCCATTAGAGACCAAAATTTATTGATTGCCTCTATTTCACCATGTGGCCCTCCAGAATGGTCCATGTGCTTTGTCTGTACAGTGCCACTGCTATTGAAAAGTTTGACTTTTTACACGTTGAGTCTTGCAAAGTTGCTGAATCCCACATCATATCATACTGTCACTGTTTGTATGATTTACACACAGTCCAGTTGTTACCACAGGTACCAATCACAGCTCCACTTGAGCCTTTAACATTTCCTGAAAGCCTGGCATGTAAGTTAGACACGCCTGCAGGGCAGCCTAATTTGCGGGACTGACTGGCTCTTGACATGCCAGGTAACCCAAGCTCCGACGGACTCTGACAGCTTTATATGAGTAATATTTTTCACTGGGGAGAAGCGCTTTCCAAGATTTTCCCAGTGTTTCAGGCATTGGGATACTTTGCAGACACATCCAACGTCATGTTTTCTATTCCAGGCCTTTTCCTGTGGCTGGCGTTAAAACCCAACCCTCAGCTTGCTTTTTATGTTTCTCTGTTTCCTTCCACCATTACGCAAAGCAGTAATGCAGTATCTGTTGATTCCAAATCCTCTAATTTTTTTAATATTATTGTATCAGACCTCACTACCTTATTTTTTAAATTTTATCAAAAGGATTTTGGGAGATCCCTGGGTGGCTCAGCGGTTTAGCGCTTGCCTTCAGCCTGGGGTGTGATCCTGGAGACCCAGGATCGAGTCCTGCATCGGGCTCCCTGCATGGAGCCTGCTTCTCCCTCTGCCTGTGTCTGCCTCTCTCTGTCTGTGTCTTTCATGAATAAATAAATAAAATATTTAAAAAAAAAGAGGATTTTGTGTTTTGTGAGGATGAGATTTCATTTGCCTATCCCTATGTCTAATCCAGTCCTCTGAGAACACTGCAGAGATGGGATAGAGCTAAATAGATAAACATTCATGTCCCTCAGTGGCCAGAACATTGGGGAAAGTGTCCTGCCCTCTTCTGTACTAGGAGCTTACTAATGACCTTCCATTCTGTTTGTATGTGGATCAGGAAATTCAGGATTTGTATTAAAATTGCACCACTTCCCCCTTTTAGCAAAACCCTATGTTTGAAGTGAATGCTCATATGTGAAGGCAGTGCCAGCACAGTCTCTAGTCATAGACGCTTTGTTGTTTCTTTACATTGGCTGGTATTATGATTCAAGATCAAGTATAACCTAACTGGAGGTGTATTTGTAACATGTATTCCATTCACTCACCTCAAATTTAAGATGCTTATGTCAGGGCACCTGGGTGACTCAGTCATTTAAGCATCTGACTCTTGATCTCAGCTACGGTCTTGATCCCAGGGCCATGGGTTCTAGCCCTGCATTGGGCTCCACACTTGGCATGGAGCCTACTTTACAAAAAAAGAAAAAAAATGATGATTATGTCCTGTCAAGTCACCATTCACTACACTAAAGTACCAAGATGGGGGGGCAGGGTGTTGGAGGTTGTGATTCTATATCTCTGCTTAGGGATCTAGCTAAAATAATCTGGACAGGAAATTATTTTGGAAGAGAACATTTGGGCAAGCCCCCACACACATCTGGCTTTATAAATATAATTTAATGTCTATATGCAGACATTTCTGTCATTAAATTTTAATAGGCAGCAGTAGTGGCTTAGATTAATACCAGGTAGGGAATCAGAACTCTCATTGTTCCAGTTACACTCTGAATATTAACCTCCTCCTTTCATGCTATGGGAAAAGCAGTTCCCTGCCTTATCAATCCACTCTTACTACCTTTGACGCTCTGTGATCTATCTGTGACAAGTACTGCTGAGAAGTACATAATTTCTCTACCTGGAACAAATATAAAACTGAGCACTGTGAGCTTGGTCAGTCTGCCTGTTCTGCTCATGTTTAAAAACATTCCACAACACAGATGGAAAATATGGAAACTACCCTCTTTTCCTTCCTCTCCCCAGATAATGTTGACAATTAGTATTTTTATTGATTTTTCTTAAGTGTCCTTTTCAAAAATGTATGAACAAATGTTTCTTTGTTCTGGAAGAAAAATCACCAAGCTCAGTAGAGCAGATGAAGTAGAGACTCTATGGCAACGCAATATCACCCCAATTTGACAGATGTCCATCTTGCTTATCCATAAAGCATGCAAGTCTCTTAGGATCCATGAGTGTCATGGCAAAAGCGGCATTGATGCTACCATTTAATGGCACATCAAACTGCCACAGTGCTTCTTGCACCCAGTTTTGGTAGGAGGTGCATCAGACAACAGCATCACAGAGACCTAGCTCATCCTTCTGACATTAGTTAGCAACCCCAGGTCTGTGCTCAGTCTGATCCATTTCACTGGTCTAAGTGGCATTTTAATTAAACAATGCTCTGAGGCTGCATATTAAGTAGAAAATGAAATTAGGGCATATTCCTAAGTAGAATTCAGCTCATCTAATATAATAAACATAAGTAAATTTTAAATTTCATTTTTCCAAGTCCTTAACTGTATCGATGTTCAATATTTAGTTGTCCCCGGAGATTTTAAATAGAACTTTCTTGTATATATCAAATTCATTCCATTTAAAAAGACTGTTCCACTAGAAAAAATGACATCTGTTGTGTGAATTCACCCCAAAATACCCAATTGACAAGTGTGTTGCTGACTTACTGCATTAGGATTATTTAAATCAATCGTAATGAATTATACCCATGAAACGTAACAACCTGTGATTCCAAGTTCTTCAAAAATTACCTGAGGGTTTAGGTAGAATAAAATATACATGCATTTCTCCTGGTAGCATGTATCATAAAATATAATGAATTAATAATTAGTGAAAGTATTTGTTTAAAGGCTGGCTTTGCCTGATTTCCATCAGTTCCATGGATATTGAAACTCCCTCCTGTACCCTCCTACCCTAACCCACTGCTTCCCCTTAAGTAGATGAGCAATAAATATTTCTTGAATAAAAAGGGGGCTCAGAATATGTTATATTATGAGAATACATTAGGGAGTGCCATCAGTGATTAATTGCAAATTTCACTTAGACTAATATATCCAGATCTCATCAAGAACACATTGAAGTACAAAACCATAGAATATCCTATTGAAAGCCAAACTTTTCAGGGGCCTAAAGAGAAAACAGCAACCACAACCACCACCAAAACCATGATAAAAGGCAGCCGTTTTGCTCGGCTATTTTTTTTTTCTAAATCTTTAAAATCTTCATTGATAAAGTAAAGGGGAGAATTAAAGCAACATTTTGACTTTTTTTTCTTTCTCATAACCTATCCTGGTCTTCATCTTGACTCTCTGGAAAATGATGACTAAACAATTCTTGAAGCCTCCATTGTTTATCAGTGTTCACTCTGAGTCAACAATTAAATTATTGAGACTGGTCTAGCCAGGGAGAGCATGCCACGAGCTGCTTAGCTCCTCACCTTCCACCTGTCTGCACTCCCCCGTTGGAACTGCGTAATCCGTTGAGCAACCCTTACTGCAGACTGATCTTCCTGTAGGGGAAAATATGACAACTAAGGAGGAAGAGAGCTATCTCTCTCCAGCCTCCTACTCTGGACCTGACCTCTCCCCTGAGCCTATAAGCCCTATAGGCCAAGATCCATGTATTACCTCATCTGTGAATAAGACCTTGCATCCTGAAGCCAAAATGCCATCTCTGGTCCCACAAAGGTGGCAATACTCTGATAGACCCTCCTTGAAGAAACACCTGCTGGGAGTTACCAGGCTTTTGTAACTTTCCTACTGCAATAACTTTACACTTTACATTCCATAGAAAGCCAAGTGCCCGTTGTCTACATTAGTTCTGAGATTCTGGTAACCTAGAAGAGCAGATCTCATAATGAATGGAATCCACCTCTTCAGCCTCCATAATACCCCAAGAACCTTTTGGCCTCCTAAGGCCACTGTCATCTTGAGAATGATTATCAGTGGGGGAGAATTTCATCAAACCTATCCTTTCTTTAAAAAAAAAAAAAAAAACAACTGTCCTTTCTGGAGACCTGGGCCTCCCCTCTGAATTAGTACATTCTAGTCTGTCCTTAGGTCTAAATCACTACAATTAATATTTGCCCCACCCCATCCTCTTAAAACTTTGTTATTACAGCGTTTTGTTTCAAGAGGATCCTAAACTTAAAAAAAAAAAAAAAAAAAAAAAAGGAGGATCCTAAACTCAAGACCCACAAAGTTTCCCAGTATAAGAGGCATAAGAACTAATATAAATTAACCCCAGGCTTCAGAGACCTGTATCCTGAGCCTTGATGTCAGGAAAGCATACCAAGACTGTGCAGCATTATAAATATAGTCATTCTCCTTTTGAACCTCAATGATATTTTCTCAATGCTTTTATCTTCTGGGTCTTTGTATAATGAAACCCTGATCCCAAAATCTGTAATTTTCTAATACTTGCTTTTTTTTTTTTTTTTTTTTTTTTTTTACCCTGCATGGTTAGTAATTTCATATATAGATATATAGTTGGGTTCATTTGCCTTTGTTTTATTCAATTTCAGGGTATTTTTTTCATCTTGTTTCATTTATTTTACTTATTTATTTTTTTCGAATAAAAGCACATTGATGAGGTTTGTAAAGAAGACTCATTCCCTTTCCTGTCCCTTCAACTTTACTGTTCATGCCCACTTCCTTTAATTAAATAGTTTGTTTAGTTTCTGGCTCTATTTCTTGTGTACCCTTTTTTCAAAAATAAGCATAGGAATATTTTTGCGTAGTAAAATATTCTACAATTCACTACAGCAGATCATAGAGATTTTTCTCATAAGTTTTGCAGCTGTGCAATAGTGTACCCTGTGTGTATACTAGATTTTAATTTTAAACCTGTTCTCTCTGATTGGGTATTGAGGTTGCTTCCATGGTTTGCCAGTAAAATAATATTGCAATAAATAACCTTGGATATTTGTGGGGGTTTTCATATTGTTAAAAATGAAACTTTAAAGAAATTTCTTAGAGGAATGATTGTTGGATCGAAAGGTAAAATGTGTCTATTTTATGCCAAATTCCCCTCAAGTGAGGTTGTACCATATTGATCATCCACCAGTGTGGTGTGAGGGGGGCCAGTTCCTTCACAACCCTGCCAAAAGAGTGTGTCCTCAAGCTTATGAAATTGTGCCAATCTGATAGGTAAAGAGTGGTATCTCGATATAGTGTTAATTTGCAGTTCTCCTGTGATAAGGGAATTGGGAATCTTTTCATGTGTAAAGGACATTTGGGAATATTTTTTTGAATTGTCTATTACTGGCTCTTGCACATTTTCCTATCTAGTCTTTAGTCTTTTTCTTTTTTTTCCCTTTGCATTTTAAAAATTCTTTATGAGAATGCTTGGGTGGTTCAGTCGGTTAAGCAGCCAACTCTTGATTTCAGCTCAGACCATGATCTTAGGATCATAAGATTGAGCTGCACATCTGGCCGTGAGCTGGAGGGTGGGAGTGGGGGTCTGCTTCTCTTCTCCCTCTACCCCTCCCCTTACTTGTGTGCACACAGGTGTGCTCTAAGATAAATAAGTAAGTCTTAAAAAAAAAAAAGTTCTTTATAAAGGAGAGGAGCACTTTATCACTGATATATGTTACAAATCTTTTTCTCTCAGTTTGTCATGTATCTTGTCACGTTGACTTTGGCCCATATAGAGATTCCTTTTTGCTTTCATGTACTCAAATTCCTGAGGTTTGAGTGCTAAGAAAGCTTTTCTTCACACCCAGTTTATATATAAAGGAATTTATCACTAATAGTCACATTGTTTCACTTGTTTCTTCTCCCTTTGGAGTTTAGAATGGTACATTGACTAAAAACGGTCTATTTAAGCTTCTCCATCCTCACTGGGGCCAATTTTGATAAACGTATTTTCCGAAGAAATTATCCATTTTATTTAGATCTTCAATTTTGTGGGCATAGGTTTGTGCAACCTATTCTACAATTTTTTGCTTCCCTTTCATCTTTCTTACGTTGTTTTCTGTGACTTATCTTTGAATCTTAAATTAGTATTTTGCTTATTTATAAAATTAAACAGCATTTTGATTATTGTTACTCTTTTTTAGTTACCTACCATATGATTTTTTTTCTTTATCTTTTGTAGTTCTTTTTTGTGTTGTGTTGTTGTTGTTATTCTGGAGGAATTCCTTTGTTGCTCTTTTTCTAGCTTTTGAATTAGGAACTCACGTTCATTATTTTTATTCATATGTAGGACATAAAATTTTCTCCGATCACTGTTTTAATTGTACACAACAGATTTTGCTTAGTGTTTTCATTCTCATTGCTTCTAGACATTCTACAATTTCAGTTTATGTTTCCTTTTTGACATAAACGTTCTTTATTTAGCATTTTTGATTTCTAATTTTTTAAGATTTTTAAAATTTATTTTAACTAGAGAGCAAGAGAATGAGAGTGAGAGCAGGGCTGGGGGAGGGCAGAGGGAGAAGCAGACTCCCTGCTGAGCAGGGAGCCCGACATGGAGCTGGATCCCATGACCCTGAGATCATGACCTGAGCTGAAGGCAGATGCTTGACTGACTGAGCCACCCAGGTGCCCCTAGAGTTTTTAATTTCTAGATGAAACTTCTTTTGGTTATGATTTTATTATTAATATTTAGATTTTATTGAATTGTGGTAAGAGATGGCTATTATTTTTGCTTTGTAGGAAGACTTTTTGTAATGTAATATATAGACAATTTGGGAGAATACTCTGTGAGTACTTGAGAAGAATATATATTCTCTATTACTGAGGTATAAGACTAGAAAAATAGATGGGAGAAGAACTAAAAGATTTGCCTAGTTAATTATACTACATTTAGTCCTTCAATATCTGTCATTTTGTCAACTTGACCTGTCTTAGACTGGGAACAGTCTTAAATATTTGCTATTAGTGATTTCTATTTCTTCTTGCAACTCCTGTAGTTACTGTTTTATAAAAGTGATTTGTATTATTTATCATACAGATATCTACCATTATATCTTCATTATTAATTGTGACCTTCATTGTTATAATGTTCCTTATTGTAGTTAATGCTTTTAACTTGAATTCTAAAATCTGATAAGAAGACTTATCAGATGCTGTCTTATTTTTTTCTGTCTGTTATGTCTTTGCCCAAGCCTTTACTTTTAGCTTTTTTGAGTTACTTTGTTTAAATGTGTCTATTCTTTACAGCTTAGAGTGGGGGTTTTCTTTATGAGCTAATTAGAAAATCTCAAGAGAAGTAAATTGCATTCATTTCTATATTTTAACTGTCATTATTTTATATTTATTGACCACATCATGTTTTATTGATTGTGGTTTTTTTCACTGTGTAGTCTGTTTTCTTCAGGGTTTTTTTTTTTTTTTTTTTTTTTTTTTTTTATGAGAACAACCTGTATTTATGTTCTAATGTTTACCTTTATACTGATACCTTTTATAAGGTCCTTGTTCACTTGCTAGCTTTAAGTGATATTCTGTGCCTCCCACTTATTACCAAAGCAACAATTAATCCTCGTTCCTACCTTTGTTCTACATTGACATCCACAAATATATTGAATGCTTACTATTAGTCCTTTTCTCTGGTCATCTCCTGGTTAAATTAAGGTTGGTTTAATTAAGCAGGTACCTCAGGAAGTTGTCTTGGATACAGTACTCCCCTGAGTTCTTGAATATGTAAAATTTGTGTACTTATGTGTATGTGTGTGTGTGTGTGTTGACACTTGAAAGATAAATTGGCATGATATAAAATTTGGTTCACTGTTTCTTTGAGATTCTTCATAATGCTGCTTCACTATTGTCTAGCTGTGTATGTTGTTCCTGAAATGTGATATCAATTTGATTTTTTGCCATTGTAAGGAATTTATCTTTTAGTCAGTTTTTCTTCAGTCTGTTAAGTCTAATGGCTAACTGGTATATTTCTTGAATTTGACTGTTCTGGGACAATGTTCCAAGTACATGGGGAGCCATTGCAACAATTAGGCATAGTTACTTTATTTCTGGATTATATAGTTTCAAGTATTTTATTATTTTCTTCTTCTTCATATATTCCAATTATACATATACTGGATTATCTTTATCTTCTATATTAATGACTATTTTCTGATTCTTTTACCTTTTGATTATCTCATTTTGTTCTCTTGACTATTGTCATGTCTTTCCCCTATAATCCCCACTATATTTTCAATTAAATCTATTTTCCTTGGGCAGCTTACAATTTAGTTTGAATTCCAAATGACATTTTTGTAAAAATGTATTTTCTCATTTTGGTCAACTTTATCTTTTTTTTTTTTTTGTCTGTTCAGAGCTTTTACATTTTTGATTCAAAAAGTTGTTCTATGTTTATGCATGCTTGTTTCAAAATATCTTGAGATTCATTACAATTTCCTCGTTTGTGGTTTTGTTTTGTTTTGTTTTGACAGAGGATAGCAAATTTCCATTAGCTGTATCATTTTAACTCTTATTTCTGATTTCTTAAAGTATGAATATTATGTGCTATTTTCTACTGATTTTGATTTTTTTTCATAGATGAGCAGTAACAGTTTTATATAAGCAAAACTAAAGGATTTTGGTGAGTTGCTACATTCTTAGTTTAGGATCACCCTCTTCTGTTTCTTTTGTGAAGTACGATTCTTTAGTGAATGACATCTTTTTTTTTTCCCCCAGGGAGAGTAGTTGGTATGTCTTATGGTCCTAGAATTCAATTTTGTTTTTGTTCCTGTAGATGCTTAATTTCTACTTCACGTTTCTTTCCTATCATAATCAAATTTCTAAGGGCCATTTCTTCCATTGAAGATTTTATATTGACATCAGCTCCCTCTTCTTAAGCAGTGCCTTCTCAAGACTACTTATTCTGCTCACTTCCAAACCCCTTCCATTCAGTCCCACAGTAGCTACATTCTGATCAACCAGGTCTGCTGAGGATGGGAATTTATCTTTCTGACGGTGGTTTTGTCTGTTTTTCACCGCCCAGCTCCTGGCACCCTCTCCTTTTTTCTGCATGCTCTCTACCTTTCTGATTCAGAATGGGCTCCTGAGCTGACTCTGCTGTTTTGGGGCATTTATGTCTCTATTTACATATAGCTTTTGAGTTCATTGTATTTTCTTTTCTAATTATGTTGTATGTATGCATTATGGGTGGTTTAATTGCTCTCTTAGTAGATATTTATGCCTTTTCAAGGTAAGCAGAGAGGTTCAATTTAGATGTCAGCTTTACACTTAAGAGCCCAGTATGCTTCAAAAAATAATTTTAAGTGGATGATGATAATAAGTAGATAGATCAATGGATGGATTCACATAGACTTAAAGAGGTTAAGAGGAAGCTGGTGTTGTACATTTCACAGGTCAAAGCATATATTTGCTTCCCAAATCTTACTTTACAGCCAGATCTTTCTAAAGCTCTAGGAATATAAAGGAAGTCACTAGGTTCATCACTTTCTGACCTTCAAATGAAGCTGCAAACTTAAACCACATATGACTTTTTCTGAATCTCTACCAGGCAGTTTCCTTTTTAGTGCCGTGCCTTCCAGGTACCACTTCTTGTCACCATCTCAAATAGATCACAGTATTCTTCCATTTTTAAGCTAGCATTGCAGAAGTTCACATCTATATTTGCTAGCTTTTTTCCAGGTAGGAAAGGGCCATTTGATGCCCAAAACATTATAGAGTACACATTTATTCATATATCAATATTGAATAGATTGTGTTAAAAACCAGAATGTATTCTTATAATACAAATACATTTTTGAATACAGGAAAAGAAGAGTTTATTAATAAGAAAAGGTCATCTTTTGTATGTTTTATTCTTACACAGTATTCTTTCCTTCCTTCTTTTTCTTATGAAAACTCGCACTGGGTCCCCTGGGTGGCTCAGCGGTTGAGCGTCTGCCTTCGGCCCAGGTTGTGATCCTGAGGTCTTGGGACCCAGTCCCGTGTCGGCCTCCCTGCATGGAGCCTGCTTCTCCCTCTGCCTGTCTCTGCCTCTCTCTCTCTCTCTCTCTGTCTCTCATGAATAAATAATAATAATAAAAAAAACTCACACTAAGGACTTTTGTATGAACTCACTTGTACTCCTAATGATGACCAAAACTCCTAAGAACTACTTGGAAAAAAGTTATAGATAACTTTTACAGAAAAATGTAATTATATTTTCTAATTTGTATACTATGTATGCAACAAAAATCGAATAAATATTGGAGGAAAAGATTTTTAATATGAGTATTAGCTATTAACATATTGTACACTATACTATTTGAACTAGGGAAACTTTGTATGTTTCTTATGTTCTGTTGTAGTGTCATTACCTCTAAAACACAATAGTAAGAGTCTAAATTTTAAAAAATATTAGTCCAAAATATGGTTAAAGGAAATTCTAGTCTCTGTCCTTATTTCTAATATTTTAGTATGTTGTATGCTTCCTAAACTCATCTGCTTTTCTGGCTTTGGAGAGCATTTTAAGCTGTCCACCAGGATGGGCCTCCACACAACCTTATATGAGTTAACATAACTCCTGCTGTGGCTCATACAAAACCGTGCCTCCAGAAAAGAAACAAAGCCTGACTCCAGATTTTGAACCATATTATTGAATCTATATCTTCTAAGATTCAAGATGCAGTAACACTCGGGGTGCCTGGGTGGCGCAGTTAGTTGTCTGTCTTCAGCTCACGTCATCATCCTGGGGTCCTGGGATCAAGCCCCATGTCAGGCTCTGCACTCCATGGGGAGTCTCCTCTCCATCTGCCCCTCCCCCCTGCTTGTGTGTGCTTTTTTTTCAGTCTCTCTCTCACAAAAATAAATAAAATCTTAAAAAAATAATAAAAGTATCTTGGAATTTTCTGTTGAAAAAATTAGCATAATATAAAAAAGAATATTAATACAAAATCCTACATCCTCTTTTTGTTTTAAAAATTAACATTATTCAAAGAGTTCAGTGTTACACATATTGGATGGAATATTAATGAAGTATGAGTACAAGTCATCTAATCGATACGGAGGGTTGTTAAAAAAAGCTTTTCTCAGTGTTCATTTTGAAAGTAATTTAGACTTTCAGAAAACTTGCAAAAATACTATAGCATTTCTATGTACCTCTCTTCTAGCTTCCCCTAACGTTAACATGTTTCATAACTATAATTACTAAAGCCAGGAAATTAACATTCATATGGACTATTAACTAATCTATAAACTTACTTAAATTGGCCAATCGTCCCATTAATGTCCCTTTTCTGGTCTAGGACCCCCATCCTACAATGCATTTAGTTTCTGTGTCTCAGTAGTTTCCCTCACACTGTAATGAAACCTCAGTTTGTTTTTCTATTTCATGACCTTGCCACTTTTGAAGAGTACTGACCACTTATTTTACAGAATGTCCCTCTAGGGATGCCTGGGTGGCTCAGTGGTTGAGTGTCTGCCTTCAGCTCAGGGCATGACCCCGGGATCCTGGGATCTAGTCCCACATTGGCTTCCTGGAGGGAGCCTGCTTCTCCCTCTGCCTATGTCTGCCTCTCTCTATGTCTATCATGAATAAATAAAATCTTAAAAGAGAGAGAGAGAGAGAGAGAGAATGTCCCTCTATTTGCCTTTGCCAGATGTGGCTCTCTATCTACCAAAAGGGCACAGCCTCCAGCCATACCTGATTATTCTGTGAGTGGATTCTTTACCCAAAGGCAACCATTATATTGATCTCCCAGGTCAAGTAACTTGAATCTATTTTGAAGAAAATAAGCTGGATTCATGAGTCCTTTGGGGAAATAGGTTACAGAATTGAGAAATTCAGAGATCAAATAGCGCTATCAGTGCTTAAGATAAAAAGTAACATGGAATCAAATATGAAGTGGCCTTTCCAGGACATACCCAAGATGAGCAAAGCAGCAACAACAGTCAGTGAAAAAGAAAGATGTGCACAATGAAATGGAAGTACACGATGGAAGATACAGATTCCCTGAGAAAAAAACAGAGACAGAGAAAAGCGGCTTAGTTTAAAAGATAAAATGAGTCAGACAAAAGGGATCTTTCTGAACTATCTTAAGGTAGCGTATCCTAGATTTCTTACATCTTTACAATGTTTGGATCCATTTCCAAAAGAAATACTGCCCTTGGCTTCTACAAGTTTCCTATTTGCAGCCTGAAAACTTCTTCTTGTGAGTCTTTGTTTTCTGCAATGAAAATGGACGTAACAAATATAAACAAACAAAAATAAATTGGAAAGATCAAATAAGTAAAAACTATAGCATGGGGGGCTGTGGCAGGATTCAGGCATAACTGGATGCCTCTTATCTTTTGATCCTCTTACAGGCTGGACTGATGACAAGTTAATCTCGACATTAACACAAACTTTTGCAGAGTAGATCATGATAGGAATATTTAATCACTGAATTTGCTCCATGGTTCTATGACCTGAAGAAAATCTCAATTAAAACAGTTTTTAATGCAGCATTAACCTTGTTGATCTCAAGTGTTTATATTCCCCTGTTGCATAGTATATGTTATTCTTTCATTAGTGTGACCTTAATCATTCTCAAATGTGTCAGGTATTGTTGAATACAGTACTCTAAATGACCCTGGACCCAAGAGCTCCAAGCTACATGCTTGCCTAATTGGGCAAATAGTAAAAAATTGGAAATTCTTTTTCTCAATTGTTAATTTTAAAGAGAAGCAATTGGTTTTTTAAAACTAATTCAAGTCCAAATAATTCATTTAAACAGTGGAAGATGATTCCTAACTTTCTTAACTTTTTACCATCAAGACATATACTATTCAGCTTATAATCTTAAGAGGTTTACTTTATGACTTGTTTTTTTTATGACTGAATAAAATCTTACGGTTTTTCACTAACATTCTATCCTTGACCTTTCTTTGCTACTCAGGAAAACATCATTAAGGGGAATACACACACACACATACGCACACACACACACACACATACACATTCATGCACATACACAGAGCATTTTATTCATTGGTTGTAGACTTGTACACCCATTCTACCACATTTACAAATGAACTGATATGTGTATCTATTATTGTTTTCTCAAAACATTCATCCATCAATTCCTTTTTGATATTTAAAATGAAGTAACAGCTCTTTATAAAAGAATACTAGAGGGGATCCCTGGGTGGCGCAGTGGTTTGGCGCCTGCCTTTGGCCCAGGGCGCGATCCTGGAGACCCGGGATCAAATCCCATGTAGGGCTCCCGGTGCATGGAGCCTGCTTCTCCCTCTGCCTGTGTCTTTGCCTCTCTCTCTCTCTGTGTGTGACTATCATAAATAAATAAAAATTTAAAAATAAAAAAATAAATTCCTTTAAAAAAAAAAAGAATACTAGAGCTATAATGTATCATCTTGTCTCAAAAAGAAGTGAAAAATTAATAAATTAATTAAAATGAAGGCTCCAAATTCAGACATATGCATTTAAAAATTGACCTATTAACTATTAGAAGCTTTTGGTATCTCTATTTCCTCATCTTATAAATTTAGGATTAAGTCAAGTCAAATCAAGTCAATTTTGAGGATTAAGTGATTTGTTTTCCTTAATGTACCTAAAATAATGCCTGGCACATAGCATTTAGCTCTCATTGTTTCTCTATCTATCTCTTCTCACCTTGGGGCAAATGTGGTAGAAAACATTTTAAAAAATATAAGTGCAATTTGTATATATCTGAAATAAAATGTTTAATATAAATTACTCTCCCCTCCCCCAAAAAGTTGTGAGCCAAGGATCATTAATAGTAAAAATACTTGAAGTACTTAGTGCTTAGACTATAAGTGTTGGTAACATATATTTTGTTTTGTAATGAATTAATAATTTATTTTGGCAATGTGGAACAGGCAAGTAAACAACATATATGGATATGTAAGGCAAAGCAAATCAGATTCCCCTTAAATTCTTTTTTTCTAAGATTTTATTTATTTATTCATGAGAGACACAGAGAGAGGCAGAGACGTAGACTGAGGGAAAAGCAGGCTCCATGCAGGGAGCCCCATGTGGGACTCGATCCCCAAACTGGGATCCCACCCTGAGCCAAAGGCAGACGCTCAACCACTAAGCCACCCAGGCATCCCACCCCCTAAATTCTGATGAATACTTTGTGATGGCAAGTAAGGCAGGATACTAAATAGTTTGTATTGCCAATCTGCAAAGATCAAGAATCAATTAACTCCATACTTTTGGGATGCATTACTTAGGATTAGTAATTTACTCAAAGATTCAAAGATAAGAAATAAGTGAAGAAATAGTTTACATTAAAAATTAATCTTAAAATTTTGACCATGAAATGTTTCCATGTAACAATACCATTAAGACATAAGCCAAAAAAAAAAAAGGGAGACAGAACCAGTCACATACAGTTAACACCATTAGCTGTTTACTAACCATGTTAGCTATATATTAGTGAGTGTGATTATTTTACATATTATTATATTCATGAGATGGTATTAAATCTGTTACAAATATGGATCCATGTATTCAGCTGTATTAATAATAAATATAGTATCAATTGTTATCCTCTGTATATTCTTTCACTTGAGCTCCTTGTAAAGGGCCCTCCGCAGATATCTGTCAAATGGATTCTTCTTTTTATAGCCAAATTCTCCAATAGCTTGGGGGATTTGGTGAAAACCATCTGGAATGTTAGTGTCTTTAATCTAAATTAAGTGTTGTTTATGCTGCGCTAAACAGAGTGTCTCGATTGATATCTAAATTGGTTAAGATCACTGGAAGCAGAATACAGGGATTTTAAATTCTGAGTTGTTGTTAGGGTAAATGAGTTAGCACATGGCAAGCTCGTCAGTACCTTTATCATAATAAATATTCAGTAATACCGTTATTATCTTTTTGAAAGAAAAATTTCTGAAGGTATTATATCTTTATTTAGACAGGACTAATTTGGTGTTTTTATGTTTATTAAGACATGACTAATCTAAGAAATATAAATAAAATCATAGCCTAGACTTGATGTTAAAACAAAAAAAAGAAACACTAGAAAAATATCTTCAGTATTTGTTAGGTTCCAATGACAGACACATAAAAGGAAATGCTGAGAAATTTGCCAAATAAGATTTAAAACATCGTGTTAAAGAAAATGTTCAACACAATTAAATCAAAACAAACTTAAAAACATATCTGTGACATCTGATAAAGGATTAATATCCTTTATAAGCAAAGAACTCATGAATTGACTTTTAAAAATGACAAATGTGCAAAAGAAAAAATAATTGCCTGAGGATAAACTTATAAAAAAATCCTCGAACTAGGTAACGACTCAAAAATGGTAACCTAAAACAACTATAAGCTGCCATTTTAAAGTCAATTTATTTGGTTTTTAAAATAATGATACACAGTACTTTATCTGCATATCCAAAAATTCAAAAGCTCTAAAAACTGCCTTTTGTAACTCATTTAGTAGCAAAACGTAACCTGACTTGGACACTCTGGAAGCAAAACAGAGCTACCTGATATGAAGTACTCCTCATTTGTACCTTTTAGTGCAAATCACATCATTTTGATTGAATAAATACTCTTGTGTTTGATTATAAAACTGTTTCCCCAGACTCTGCTTGGAGTCTTCTGGAATACAAGGCATTTGCATCATGTTAACTTCTGAAAATTAAAAAAAATTCTTAATTTCCAAACCTGAAGTTTGGGATGAAGAACTGAAGATTTGCATTTAATTTGACAATACATAAAAACAAAGTTATTCATAAACCCCCAGTGAGATTATGAATTGTTCTATTCTGTGAGTGAGGCCGTGATAATCTGGCAATTTATATCAAAAGCCACAAACAGGTATATGCCCTTTAATTCAAAATTCCACTTCTAGGAATTTATTATTACTAAATTACTAGGAAAATAATGGAAGATTTAGGTTTTAGTAAGTCCAACACAGATGGTATATAACAGATGAAAACTGGAAAGTCCCAAATATTCTGTTACAGAAGGTAACAGGCTTTAGCCATACCACAGACCACTGCTGTGCCACTTTCAAGTGATACTGTACAATAATGTTCATTCACATTGAAGATGCTTTTAGTATCTTGTTAAGTAAAAATATCAGGCTATAAAGATAATATGCACAATATGATCTAATTTCTTAAAAAATTATTTGTATTTATCGATGTCTAAAAATATTTAAAGGATATTTACCAAAATATTAACAGTGGTTATCTCTGGATGGCCATATTGCAGGATTTTTAATTTTCTTTTTATGACTATGCCTTGTCTACAGTTATGTGTTATTACTATAATAATAAAACTTTTAAGGGATCCCTGGGTGGGTCAGTGGTTTAGCACCTGCCTTCGGCCCAGGGCATGATTCTGGGGTCCCGGGATTGAGTCCCTTCTCAGGCTCCCTGCATGAAGCTTGCTTCTCCCTCTGCCTGTGTCTCTGCCTCTCTTTCTCTCTCTGTATATCATGAATAAATAAATAAAATCTTAAAAAAAAATAAAACTTTTAAATATACCATTTGAAGCATGTCAGTATATCTTACTTAGATTCCAAGTTTTATATATATAAACTTATACATGTATAACTTGTATGTATATACATATATAAAATTAATATCTATTAAAAAATAATATTCATATTTATAGGATTTAATAATTATAAAGGCTCAGTGTATTTGGAAAAACAGTATCATAAAGCAAAGCCTTGTTTTCAAATAGCATGTTTGTGCCTATAGAAGCATTTACAACATACTGAGATGAACACTGTGTATTATACTATATGCTGGAAGATTGAATTTAAATAAAAATTTTAAAATAATAAAAGATTTTTTAAAAGAAGCATTCCTAGCATTGTTATTTTAAATGTGTATTGTGAAAATTAGCCATGAAGAATGGGAAATATAAATCATATTGCCAAGGAAAGTGGATTTAAAATTTTAGACTTTATAAAAAAATATGCCTAGAGAGTATATTGGCAGCATTCAAATTCTGACCCATGTGGAGAGAACAGCAAGCTAACTATGTTGAATCGTGGGATGTCAATTGAGAATTTATAACGCCTTTGTTTCAGTCATCAGCAATAATTTGCTATCCTCAGAAATGTATTTTGACAATATGATCTTTATCCTGAAATACTCCTTTTAACAATACAAATAAATAAGAAACCTGTATGCACTTTCAGGAAAGCAATTTGTCTCTGTACTGCTTTGAGTGGTGATAACAGGATGACGTGCCATCCTACCACTTGGCATGGGATAAACAGCTAGACCCAGCAGTCTATCTGCAGAGAAGAGAGCTCTGTGTTTTAACTGCCAATTTTCAAGTCAGTGCTTATATTGCCTACAATATGCGTCAGAAATTTGGTGCTGACTCTGAACGCTTTATTCCACTTTGGTAGACTACCTCTGCAATCCATGAACAATTACATTGTATTATTACTTTTTATTAAAAATTGTGATATCTGTTGCTTATTTACTGAAAGAAGTAATTCTTTATTTTCCAGAGCTTCCATATGGCTGGGAAAAAATCGATGATCCCATATATGGCACTTACTATGTTGAGTAAGTCTTTAAGTTTCCTACTAATTTGTTATTTATACATTGTGAAACTGTGCTAGTATTTCAGTTATTGAGCATGTGTAGCTAACAACCCCTTTACTTCCCTTTCATCTTACTTTGAAATATCCACAAAGACTCTAGCAGCACCAGCTAGCTGTCTCTTCCTTCTCCAGCTGGCTAATTTGTCATTCTTTTCCTTTGACTCATGATTCTAAAACACCAATTGGAAAAGTGTTTCACACTGTCCTCTAAATGAGTGATAATTAAAGATATCAAAGTAAATGCCCTTCATTTTGCAATCAGAATGTTGGAAGCTGACTAGTTGTGCAAAAGAAATGTTCTATTAAACTAGATTTCCAAACCAATTAAATGATGCAGCTCTACTTTCCAGTTGAAGGATGAAATAAAATTTCGATGTTTTTTTTTAAGGCCCCATTTCAAATCAATAGTATTCTTTCTGTAGCTTAGACTTTTATGTTTTGTAATGGAGGTTGTATTGCTTCAATGTTCCTTAGCATAATATGAGTTATCCCCAATATCCATTGTTTGATTTCAAATAAAGCCCCCATTAGGAATTAAATTATATACACATTAAGGGAAATCAAGTAATATTCATAATTTCCAAAAGTTAGGGCAGCCTGAGTGGCTCAGCAGTTTAGCACCGCCTTCAGCTCAGGCTGTGATCCAGGAGACCCGGAATCGAGTCCCACATCGGGCTCCCTGCTTGGAGCCTGCTTCTCCCTCTGCCTGTGTCTCTGCCTCTCTCTCTGTTTCTCTCATGAATAAATAAATAAAATCTTTAAAAATAATAATAATAATTTCCAAAAGTTAAATGTGCAAGTCACATTTCTAGAACCCCATTTTCTGATAGGGAATATTTTTTTATTCCTCCTACTATTTAATGTTGTTAATGTTATTTGGGTGAATAGCAAAGCCTACGCATTGCTTATGAGAAGTGTACTGCCCAATATATGCAGCGAATGAAAAACTTGGTGTTCACATTGTTTATCAAGATCTAACTCTGTTTTTTCTAATCTCATTCTATTTAACAATAATAATCTAGATGGTCAAGGATTAGAGATTAATAGTGTTATTGCTAAATTGTTTTGGTAACAATAGTTAGTCACTGAGCTTTTACTAAGTATCAAGCCCTTCTTTGTGCTGGGAATGTACTGATGAATAAGACCTGGTGCTTCCTGCCCTTGAGCATCTTTCTCAAGAGCTTGGATATTCTGACCACCATCCTCATTTGGAAAAGCACCAATTTTGGCACCACAGTCAGGCATTTCCAGTCAAGGTGAATTCACCTCATTTACCACATGCAATTTTCTTATATAGTGTCTAATGCTCTGATGTCAGGTGGATACTCAATAGATCCAAAAAGTAAAATAAATGCTTAGAGGTATTACAGATTCCAAAAATAAAAGGACATCACTTGCATATAGTTGTGAGGCCCCCTCATCATAATAATCAATTAAAATACACATATTTTAATAATAGTATAGCTACAGCTTCTGGATAAATTTATCAACATTACTAGTTTTCAGTAAATTCTAGTTGGTCTTAAGTCACTAAATCAGGCTGTACTATGCCTAAGACTGTTACATCTGAAAGCCAAGGTAGTTCCATGTAAGGAAAGAGAACTGAGGTATGTGACAAACCAGATCTCATGTTTAATACACTTCCTTGTAGAACTCACTGAATAATTATTTCTTTAGTCTAGTATTAGCAAATTCCAGTAAGAGTCGGATACAAGTGTTCTGGGGGGGGCCATATGGCCTCTGTCACTACTCAACTCTCCCCCTGTAATTTGAAAGTAATCATAGATAATACTTAAATGAAGAGGCATTAGCTACCATCTAATAAAACTTTATTTATAAAAATAGGCAGCTGGCCAAATTTGCCCCCCTTTATTCTAATTCTTCAGACTGTTCTTCCATGTTCTCAACTGTTTCCAAACTGGCTTCAGTGTGGAAAATAATATTTAATTCAAACCTTTCTTCTCCGCCTTAATTATCTGTCACAAAGGTGAAACACCCAACACATCAGAAAGTAATGCTTCCTACCTTCTTGATCATCAAAGTGTATGTTTTTCAAGGAAAGATCTGCTGCTGGTGAACCCTTTTTAGTTAAATATTGGACACTAGCTATGACCCCAAAAGATAGTTGTCCTCATTATTTTCATACTTCAAATGATTATCTTTTATTTGCTTTATATCTTTAAATTATACTTCTGTCTATATTTCTCCACTTCATTTTTCATGTATTCACTGTCATAGTCAGAAATTGTTCATAATTCAACCAGTCATGTATTATATCATTAAATCAGATTAACACATTTAGCAGTTTTAGATTTCAGGTGACTGTGATGTCATAGACACAAGTCTTATTGAATGAGGTCGTTTTAACTTTCTCCATTTCTACTACCTGTCATGGTTTTTTCTCTATCACATGATTCCATAATATACTAACACCAATAATTAGATGTGTGGGGTGTATCAGACCAACTAGAAAATTGAGACAGATAATTCAAACCTAAAGATAATTTTAGTATTTTTTTAAATTTATTTATTCAGAGAGAGAGAGAGACTAAGAGGCAGAGACACAGGCAGAGGGAGAAGCAGGCTCCATGCAGGGAGCCTGATGCGGGACTCGATCCTGGGTCTCCAGGATCAGACCCCGGGCTGCAGGCGGCACTAAACCGCTGCGCCACCGGGGGTGCCCCTAAAGATAATTTTAAGTAGAATTATATTCTAATATTCCTCAGACATGTCCTTTGGTAAAAAAATTCATCAAAATAATGAAAATACCTCAATTTATTCTATGTAATATAAGCATTACTTAAAATCAGGGATACCTTCCATCACAACAAAGACAACTTGTCCATTTAATTTTTTTAACTTGTCTATTTTAACTGAAAATATCTGTTTATGTGGTATAACTGTTCAAAAAAACGTGAGTTGCATCTCCATTACACTATTATTTTCACAAAGTATGTATTGGTTCTAAATAGTAGTCTTGTTGATGGAAACAATGTGAATACATATGTGAACATAGTGGTTATTTGTCACTTTCTGTGCACAGAGTATTTTATGTTGGAAAAAGACCACCAATCTCTTATAGCTAATTATACAGAAAAACAGTAAGTCTAGTTTAAGATAAGTTTCTATATCAACTTTTCATTATAAACATCATGAATATAAGATGTAATGTGTCTAAAGTAAAACACTGTAATTGTAGTGATGGCATTGATGTCAGTATCTTGGAATCATATAAATTTGTAATATTAATATTCAGTTAGTGTAACAACGCAAGGTAGTCTTCATTGTAAATCTGTAGTTAAAATGTTGATTCACTAATTCTATTAATAATGATGGATAATGGGTTTTCTATAGAGCTATCGTTTGGAGTGTTTAATTACACACTCACACAATTAGAGGTGTGGTTCCAAATATGACAAACATTCCATGTTCCTGTCTAGTGGCAAAAAGAAAGCCTGTGCTAGAACACTAGCAATCTAATTTAGCAGTCAGCCGCCCTCTTCAAACAGACTAGGCAGTGGGAGCAGAAGTTGCACAGTGGCCAGTCTGTCGTCAGCAGGTCATGTCAGTTTGAAATGAGCCTGTACCTCTGGCACACTTGCACGTGACCTCTTTCTCCTTGTCAGCCAGAGACAAGCAGATAGGAATTCTAGCAATCAGTAGCAGGAAAGTGTTTATACAATTTGAAACTGCAAAGCCTAGATTAAATCGTTTTTGACCATTATTACCAACTTTACTTTTCTATTGCCATTATTCTGTCCTGTGCAAATTCAGTTCTTAAGGTTATAGATTTAGGGGCACCTGGGTGGCTCAGTCAGTTATCTGTCTTCAGCTCGGGTCATGATCTCAGGGCCCTGGGACTGGGACCCGCATCGGGCTTCCTGCTCTTCGGGAGCCTGCTTCTCCCTCTCCTGCTTCCCATGCTTGTGTGCTGTCTCTCTCTCTCTGTTAAATAAATAAATAAAATATTTTTTTTAAAAAAAGATTATAGTTTTAATGTATTCAAAAGTCAGAAGAATTATCACCACCACCATCAAAATGGTTAACATTTATTGAGTGCTTAGTATGTGCCATGAACCGGACTAAGTGCTTGACAATCTTTACCACATTTGTAAATCCTCAATATAGCAGTGATGAGATAGGTTGTCTTAAGTGTACAGATAGGGAAATTCTGGCTGTGGAAGGTAAGTAACTTACCTAGTATCACACATTATTGAAAAGAATGGCTGTGATTTAGACGTAGGCACTCCGGAGCTTAGAGTTTAAACTCTTGCTCAAAATCATCGTCCTGTAAATTTAGCATTCAAAACCTGTAATATTGTGAACAAGCCTCTGAGACTCATCACTAAGAAGAATGAGGGATCCCTAGAGTGTTTCCTCTGTGTCCCACCTCTAGTACAGTTTCACCGTCACAGGAAGATGTCCAACAAGGAGTGGTCATTGCTGCACATAGCCAGAGAGACTCTTCTGACCCAAGCATTCTGAGCTTTTAGCTCTTACCAATAACTTGAGAGTGGCTCTAGATAAGATGATCACTGGCATTAAGACTTGCAAGACCTGAAAGAAGAGGAGTTCATACTGGGTGGACCTTAACATAGGGATGCTGGCACTGGTTGGAGCAGTAGGGGCAGCCACACGGCTCTGCATTTTAGAGAACAATGGGCCCTACTCAACATCTTTCCTTATTTCATCTGCAGACAGGGAAGATGGACCAAGTTCCTCCACTGTGAAACAGCAGAAGGAAGTTAGCCCCATTTTTCCTGACAGACACCAAATCCATAATAGTACAGCACTTAACAATGTATTAAGAAGCCCTTAAGTTACTAACTAGAAATGTAACTGTCACTGTTCATAAAGAAAAGAAAAAAAATTCGACGAAAAAAGTGTAAAATGTAGAGTTGAACAGCTGTGACTTTTGTACAAATGTGGTTTTTTCTCCTCTTTTGTGAAATTATGTCTGCTGGGTACATTTTGGTTTCAATGGCAGTTACACAATTTGCTTAACTAGCTAGTCCAGAAGACACAATTTCCTGGAACAGCTTTCATGCAAAGCTGCCTCCTCTGGCACAGACGGAGAAGCAAACCATATAACTACAGTTAAAATGATAGTGGGGACTGACAGATGTGATTTTCATGGAAAGGTTTTACAAGTTTTCCATGTGATGTCACACATCTGCTACTATAAAATGCTACTTGTATACAATTCCAGAAAGCCTGAAAGATACTGCATAATATCTTCAATGTAACATTAAATGTAAAAGGAAAATCACATTCATTTCACAGTTAATGATGGGTATTCGTCATGATGGTGCAAGTTGGAAGGTGGCTGGAGAGGAGTCCAGCACAGTATCTTATCTTAAGTATGTTTTTCTCCTTCATAGCTTTGAGTAGTTTTCTGAATTTTCCCAGAAAAACTTCCTAACTTTAGGATTTTTTTTTTCAAATCAGCATGAATGTAAAATATTTCCAAATAGAAATAAACAGAAAAGAATATCCTTTTATTTTTTAAGATTTTATTTATTTATTCATGAGAGACACAGAGAAAGAGGCAGAGACACAGGCAGAGGGAGAAGCAGGCTCCATGCAGGGAGCCCAACATAGGACTCTATCCCAGCTCTCTAGGATCACGCCCCAGGCCGAAGGCAGGTGCTAAACTGCTGAGCCACCCAGGGATCCCCAAGAATATCCTTTTAAACCCTGTTTGTTCTTACAGATTTTTTTTCCAAGAGTGAAAGTTTAATTTTTCAGACTTTCAGCTTTTCCTGTTGATCTTCAAACACTGGCAGACTTTTCTTGATATTTTTTAAGTAGGCATTTAACAAAGAAATCCTTTCCCCAACTTACAATTTTGTGACATAGAAGATAATAAACTGGAGTACCATTGTTGGTGAAGTTGTTCAGTGGTATTCTATGCTAAAGTGAGCTTTAAATCTTGTAAATAGCACTTGGTCATATCAATTATTGCCATTTAGTAGCCAAAAGGATGGGCTGCAGAGTGTCACAGGATACCAGCCTTGCAGCTTTCCAGCTGTGAGATCTCAAGTAGACAGGTTATGCAGAAGGAGGATGAAGAAGAGGAGGAGAGAGAAGGGAGGAGAGGAAGACTTTTTATTGTGCAATTACCACATGCCAAGTAGTATTCTAAGTGCTTTACATATACTAGCTCATTTAATCCTCACCAAAAACAACAACAACAAAACAGTAAAGTTTGTACTGTTATCCTATTTCATAAAGAAACTGAGGTACAGATAGTATTACAAGTGCTAAATAATAGAGCCAGAATTTGAACCTGGATAGTTTCACTCCACAGCTGGTGTTTAGCAATCAACAGATATGTAATAAGTGCTCAATAAATGCTATTTTTATCTTCTGTATCCCAACAATATGGATAAGTCTTCTCCTTATGGCATTACTTCTGTAGCTCATTCATGATTACAATATACCTCAAAAAGTGAACAATTCTAAGGCAAATTATTTGATTTGTAAGAAATATGTAATTTAATCTCATGGTGAGAGCATGCCATGTGGAATAAAGAATGCTTGCTGTTCCTTTAGAATTAGTAATGATTCCATAAACCCTTGAAATGATAAAGCAAAGACTGATGTTTCTGTGGCTTCCAAAAGGGTTGAGGTTTCAGAGTAATCCGTAAGGATGTTATTTTTGTCATAGTTATCTATAGTACATGTCATCTTATATAGCTGGGGATTTGTGAAAGTAATAGTAGAAATAGTAATGTTTAAGGCACTATTTTAACTTTTAATGTGCTTTCACATCCATTATCCCAAATGACAGTCACAATATTTACAACAGGGAACCAATCCTTTGAGGACTTCATTGAGTTCTCCAAGGGCAAATGGCTAGTAAGGTTGATGCTTGATGAGGTCTGATGCCCGATAGAGCTAAGAGAGACCATTCAGTAGAGTAGCAATTTACACTAATATAAAATGTCTGTACTTTACAAAATATTTTCTCATACTTCTTAAACAAGCATTAATCAGTTCACTTCACAAACAAAAGGAACAAGTGTATTTAAATAAATACTGAATATCTGATCTCTTCTGAACTATAGGCAGCTCTTTTTTGCTAAGTCAGCAGACTTCCATTTTTACCTTGTTTGTATGAGCCAGGCCAATTTCATCCTCTGTGGTATCACTCCTTTCAGCCTGTGAAACAAGCAATCTAGCCTCTTAAGTGAAGGGCACGCTAGCTCCATGCATATGCTCTTTACATTACATTAGCATCTCTGATAGTTTGTAACTGGCGATTCCTAATTACTTACTGATATGATATAAATTTCAACTGGCTATTAATTTACTTTCCTAACACTGTGGTTCAACTGCAGATTAGTAGAAAGCCTTATGGCTTTCTTTTACTCTTTATGCCAGGGTCCCTCAAATTTTTTAAATTGCAATCCATTCAGTCAAAATGAAGTCCCATGTCCAGTCTTCTTACCACTACTCTCCAGTCAGGCTCTGAATGCACACCCCTAATCCACCCCTTACCTGAGATTGGAGATAATTTTTTCATGTTGTGAGGCCCTTCACCACTGCTGGTTCATTCTCATATGATCAAAATATGTTCTATATTCTAGTTACCCTCTCCTCCCTTGAATGCCTTTTCAAATGAAGGAAAGAAAACTTGACTCTGTAATTAAAAACACACTTTTTAGCAACTGTTTGATCTCATAAACCACTGTATTTAACAAATCTTTGGGCCACAGATAAAGAGTGTTTTCAACATCCAGAGATTTAAATTGGTTTAATTGCAGATGGAATTTTACAAATAGCCATGAATTATTCACCCTTGGCATCAGAGTTACATATAAATGTTTTTTAAAAATATACAAGTTTTACAATTCTAGTGGATTGTTTTCTTTGTCTTAAAGTCAGTAAAAAAGACAAAGGAATCATTACTCCAGCATCAACTTTTTTTTGAGAATATATTTGTGAATATATTCATAAACACTTTGGGGAGAGTTGTTTGTTTCTAGGCATTTTTTAAATGAATCTAGCAAATTAAATTGGGCTCCTGTTTTGGTGCATCTGCAGAGGTTAAGCATAGGCACGTAGCCCAGTAGCACACGAGGCAGCACAAAGCAGGGGGACTTAGTGTAGAGGCAGCAATGTGAGGGACAGAGTCCCTGAGCCCTCATCATCTCAAGGAGAGAGGGCAGGTGGTCTGAACTGGAAACACCATGTTGTGTGCTCCTGATGAAAGACCATCCTTCCTTCTTCCTCATTTTTATAGGACCATGAGAACTTGAAACTGGTCTTTTGAAGTCAGGGAAGACAGCCTGCATTTGGGGGACTGCTGCTCAAGTGAGTTGCAAACTTTTGAGATAGATATGAGTTGTGTGGACCCAGATATGAGCTGAGAGGACCCAGAGCCCCGTGGGAAGAGCTGTCCCTCCTGCTGCAGGAGGGGACTCCAGTCCAATGTAGTTCATAGTGAGGCAACCCAGAGAAAGCTGCCACCATCTTTCACTGAACAATCCTGCTTGCCTCTTGCCAAGGCAATGTCATGTGACACATACAGAGATCATTGTTATTATTCTATAATTTGTACAACAGTTAGTTTTTATAGCTTAGTTATTCTCTCTTTGGATGAAACATGCCAGGCTTCTTGTGGGTGAACTGCGGATTGTTGTCTCATGCTACCAATCTGTATCATCGCACACTTTGGAGTCATATCTTAGACTAAGTTCTGAAGTTAGCACATAAAGTGAAAATTGCACAGAGTCAAAATTATCCTAAAAATCCCTCAGGATCACAGCATGTTGAAAACTAGCATAGTGAAACAACACAACCATTTTTTCCCCTTTGGTGTTAGAAGAGAGTTCTTTCTGGAATTAAAGTACTTGGCTGGCATTTAGGTCTTTTAGATCTTTAATAGATACATAAGTGGAATCACATTCAGCTTAGAGAGATGCTATACCAGCAGAGGGATGAGGGAGCTTGGTCAAACCAAGGAAGTAGCCGGCGGATAACATTCTTTGGACGGCCTATTATTGAATAAAATGGAGGATGGTCACCCTAAGTGGGTAAAATGTAATGCCTTCCACCCCCACATGAGAACTTTAATCTCCTCCTTTTCAGTATGCGGATAATGTTTGTCAAAATTCATGCTATGTCACAGACCATGATGTTAGTAATAGTTGTCCTTTTTGCATCCATGATTTTGAATTCACAGGCAAGTACAAAATTACACTTAACCTCCCCGGCTTTTATCTATCAAATGAGTGGTTTGGATTAGGTGATTGCTAAGGTCTTTTCTAGTTCAAGGAATATCCACTGCACCTGTGTTAACAAGAATAACTTTGGTCATTTTCCTGTGTGAGCTTCATTATTTCCTCATTATAACTGGTAATCAAAGAATACTTAAAATTTGGAAGCATTTTCTTTCCATTTCCACCTGTTATTTGGCTAGACAATAACATATATATTACCATTTTAAAATTTTTATTTTAATGGTTTTAACAACCCTATCACATGAGTGTTAGGAAAAGGTTTCCAAAAGGATGAATTATTATAATAGAATCTCCTTACAAAGCTATGGAAAACAATATAAATGTACTTGGTATCAACAGACATGAAATGATGTTACAATTGCTGTGAAAAGGGCAAAAAGATAAAGATAAGCTTATAAACAAAATCTCAGGGTAAGAACTATATTTTTCACCATTATCGAGCCTGAACTCATTTGAAAGGAATACTATTGTCCCCTTTTTTATGATTTTAAGCAACATTGTTAAACATTATTTATTACCAGCATTTAACAGGCGACTTCGTATTTAAGTAGATGAAATTGTATTACAATAGACTCAACTAATTGTGTAATAGAAACAGATGGATTACAAAAAGTTTTATTATCAAATTTCACGTTTAAATTCAATCTAGCTAAGTAGGATGAACTTTAAAATTGTCAAGGAAAAAAAATCATTCTGTGGCTTAGAAGAATAATTGGCTGTAGGCAAAAGACAGTCAATTTGCTATGATAAACCAATAAAATTAGTTTTGCACTAATTTAGTCTAGAAGAAACCCACCACTAGGTGTGTAGTTTCTGACAGCTTAAGTACCATGTATTAAGGTTATCATATGTTAAAACATTAGTTTAAATTTCCATGAAGCACAACACTCCTGTATGGAGGCTGACAAAGTCCCCTCATCCTGTTTTTACTTCACTTTCTTTAGTTTTGAGTGAAAAAAAAAGTGTATATATATTTTTTCAGATAGATAAAACAATAGGAATGATTTGTCCTTCTTTTCTCTGTAATATTACTTAGTAATTTAGTTTGTGGCATTGACTTAATGTGTAAATACTTAGTGACTATTGGTCCAGAAAAAAATGATATTCATAGCTACCAGTTAGTCAGCACTTGCTAGTTGTTGGTGAGGACAGCAGAGAGTGCAGGTGACTCCCCGCGCCCCTGTTATTCCTCAGGATTCCACAGCTTACAGGTACCTAATATGTGAGTGTGATGGGGAGAGTTCACCAGCATTCCCTGTTCCACTGTGCTACCATATAAGGAATTTCTTGCTGAGTAAGTATCTCATTTTCATTTCTTATTGTATCACTGGACCTCAGCAGGACCTAACATGCCCTTTTCAAAATCTGAGACAAGTCATGCATATTTGTGTTATTGACTACCTCGTTCTCACTCACATAAACTTTAACCTATTCATAAACATTAATGCAGAATCATCTTATTATCAATATCGTAATTGCCAGAGACATGGCCCACCTTCAACTTCCAGAGTTTTAAGGGCACAATTCAAGAAAATTGAGTTAGGATTAACCCTAAAGGAATTTAAAAGACAATCCTTGAAGGAGACTCTTCTGGCTTGAAAAACACTCTATGCAAAGCCAGGGATCCTGGGAGGGTTCCACCCATGTTCTCATTACCACTCAACTTTTCACAGTATGCAAAACATACACGTGCTTGTGCGCACACACAAAAGCCCGTATTTGTGTGTACATAATCTTTGGGTTCTTTAAAAAAGAACCAAAATCATTTAATAACCAACATAATGTGCCCTCAAAATGTTTGCCTTCAGAAAATCAGCAGGTAATTTACCATCCCGCAAAGGTTACCAGTTTCACAGTGAATCCTGGGAAAAAGAAATTCAGTATCACCTCACCAAAATAAATTAAAGATAACCGAACACAACCTATGCCTATATATATATATATATATATATATATATATATATATATATATATATGTCATTTGAAAAGTAAGTGTCTCTTTGTGTCAGAACCACATAAATCAGTGTTGTTGGGTTTGGTACTACACAGAGCTGGATGTGAATCATACATCTGCCCCTTACTATGAGATCTGCAGAAAATCCTTTACCCTTGTTGAGGAGCAGGTGAATTAAAAGTAAGGAACCCCTTTAATTGAGGGTTTGGCATATAGTATTTGCTCAGTGAAGATTAGTTCCCATCCCCCTCTACCATTCACCATTTCCCTTTATTTTCTCCTTTCTTTACAAGGCTGATGATGTTCATTCTCTAAACAGTTGTTCCTTTCACCAAATTGTGGCATCAATCAAATAATTTAAATCAGAACAAGAACTAAGTAACTTTAAAAGTGTTCTAAATGGAATGTTGTCCCAAAATATTCAACATCACACCTTTCATCTTCTTTATTTAGAGATTCAGAATGAAAAATTCAAACTCAAAAAAAAAAAAAAAAGAAAAATACAAACTCAGCCCAGCATGGGGGCCTTAATTTGCCAAACTTACACGTGTATTATGAAAAGGAACAAACATGTTATGTGAAGATACATACCCCATTACAGCGACCATGAAACGACCATCTAATCTGTATGAAGCTTTGCTCTTCCAGTAACTGGCACAGTTTTAGACATAGCATGCTAACTAGGTAAAACTATGCTACCATACCTGTCCCCCAAAAAGCAGTCTATTGAAAACAACAGTGAAGGAACTCATTTCCCCCTTCTTTACTCTTGGTTCTGCTGAACCTTTATCCTTTCTTCCCACTACTTTTTTCCCCCATGCCTTTCTTCCCAGGGTCCTTAAATTCTCAGAATGAGAGCCTCCTGCCCACACTCAGGCCCCACCATATCACAATAAATGTATTTTCCAAGTATCAAAATAAAATTTTTTTTTAATTTTGTCAGGTTTTCTAGTTCTTCCTGCATTACTCTCTAGCATGTAAAAGGAATTGCTATGTATTTTATTTCCCCTGGTCCAGGCAGTAATAAAGACCCAATAGTCAAGCATGATATTTTTTTAATATGTTTCTTACTATGGTTATTGGACCTGGAAACTTTGAGAGTTTTGGTATTATATGGAATTGGAATTATCTTCATATCCTGTTGACTGTGAGAATTGGCCACAGTCCTGCCCTACTCTTACCCATCTCTCTTTATTAGCACTCTTTCCCTGGCTTCCTCCTTCCTGGATAATTGCAGACATCAGTGATGCTGCCTGCATGATTCTTCACGATTCTGAGTGTCTTTAAAATTCTCTGACACTCCTTCTAGCCAGGCTCCAAAGTATTCCTGTATCGTTGGCTGAGTATGTCTATCATTATTTATGAGTGATGTATGGAATTCAGCGGGCTTAGACTATAACGTGACTTCACATTTTAACAGCTCATGTGTAATTAATTAATCAATAAGAACCCAGTTCAACATAGAGTGTATTACAGGTCAGATTATTTTCATACCTTCAGCAATGATACTGTCTAGTTCTCTGGATGATATGATTCTTTATCGTTCTGGAGCATCTCTTACTCATCCTCATAGCCCCGGCTAAGAACAATACCTAGTGCACTGGAGGTGGCCAGTGAATGATGCTGAAATGATTGACAATTCTAGGGAGCACCACAACTTTCCTATTTGGTTGATATGGTAAAATTCATAATATGCCCCCCCACCCGCCCACGTTCAGGAATAAGTCACATCCTCCACGATGGAGACTTTCAGAGCTACACCTGCCCATTACACTAAAGTCATAATGGAAGTAGGTAGACTTTCTGACAAAACCACACCCACCATGATTTACAACTAGTTTCTCAGTCTTATAGCTTTCATTGCCTCGCTCTGTCTCCCACTCTCACACCAGCCACAGGCAATCACGTGCATATGTGTACTCACTAGATTATCCTCTAGCTAAGCAGAATTGAATACTCCTGAACACCTTTGTATCCACTCTCTCCCTAAAATGTCCCCCTCCGTCTGGCAAAATGCATTCTAGAATCTGCTCCAGTGTTGCTTTTTTTGTGTGTGTATGTGAGGCTTTCCCTGAACGATCAGACTAAGTTGTCTTTTCTCCTTGTCCTGATTTACCAGGACTCTCTCAATTTTACAACTGAAAGTCTCATCACGTCACATGATGAGCACTGGGTACTATATGCAACTGACGAATCACTGAACTCTACATCTGAAACTAATGATGCACACTATATGTTGGCTAATTGAACTTACATTAAAAAAAAAAGAGTCAAAAAAAAGAAAAAAACAAACAAACAAAAAACCCCTGGAAGTCTCATGCCCTGGGAAATCCCTTAGTTCTAGGAAACTGAGGTGGTGGGTCACCTGACTTGTGTGTCTCCCCAGGAAAATAATGCACTCAGCTGGTGAGGGGGTTGTGTCATATTCATGTTTGTGTGCCCTAGTGCCTAGAAATCTGATGAATTAAATGACCTTCCATATGAGACTTGAAGGACAAAGCCATTCAATCAGTGTTGGAAGAGGATGTATTAGTTTTGTCTCTTAATACAGAAAAATCCTGGAATAGTGTAGTCTTCTGGTTTCCCTCTAGATAAGTTCTATTTTACCTCTAATTTTGTAACTCACTGCTTATGCTCAATTGAGAAGCCAAAGTTTAGAAATACCTTTGATGATAATAGTATTGCACCTAGCAATAACATTTAAGAAAGATATTTATTGGAATGAGAAGGGATGGATAGAACATTTTTATGTTATTTTTTATTAGTTTCAGAGGTAGAATTTAGCGATTCATCAGTAGAAAACATTTTTAAATGCATGCCCAGTGGTTCTGAAATGTTGAAAAATGAGTCTGTGTATCTTGTAGGTCCTGGGGTCTTCATGACATGATTGGCAGGGCACATTGCTATTTCTGCCAGAAGTAAAATTATCAAGTTGTCTGTGTAATTGGTAGATAGTAATGGCTAAGTGATAAATACCCCTTATGTGTAAAATACATATTACAGGCCAGGGTCTTAACTAAGTAACTTAGTACTACTACTACTGGAGAAGGGAAGAGAGAATTCACTTATCTGAAAAATACATCCACATTTGGGAAAGTCAGGCTCATGAGGGATGGAGGACAGACTCCTTAGCCATCAGAGTTGCAGCAATAATATATGGATACTCTCCTCTGTTGGCTGTGAGTCCACCTCCCACCTGGACACCATATCCGCAGGTCAGACACTCTTTCGTCCAGGAAGAGTAGGAGCAGGTAACATATGAATAACTCAATCTGCCCACCCACATTCACAAAGCAAACACACATTACCCTCAGGTAAGTCGGGAATAATGAATGGACATTTATACAGAGAAAATTATCACTTAGTGTTCGAACTGCAAAGAAATCTTTCAGGAGGTGGGATTCAATTATTCTGTTAAAAAAATGTTCCAAGTAAAGGGATCCCTGGGTGGCGCAGCGGTTTGGCGCCTGCCTTTGACCCAGGGCGCGATCTTGGAGACCCGGGATCGAATCCCACGTCGGGCTCCTGGTGCGTGGAGCCTGCTTCTCCCTCTGTCTATGTCTCTGCCTCTCTCTCTCTCTCTCTCTCTCTGTGTGTGTGTGTGTGTGTATGTGTGTGACTATCATAAATTAAAAAAAAAAAAGTTCCAAGTAAAATAGATTCAATTCTTCCATTTATCCAAAGCTCAAATTTTAAAATAAAGTGTATTTAAAACATTCGTCTTTAGACTAGTACTTTTAAAATTTAGCTTTTCAAAGCACTGTAAGACATACTTTGTATTATGTAAGCCCTATTTTAAAATCTTTTTGTTCCTGTCTTATCTCCCCTATTACACTTCATCTTTGATTGATCTTTGCCCCTCCTTGCCTCCTTGCACCCTCTTCCATAGTGCCGAGCACAGAGTATTTGAGAAACAAATATTTGATGAATCACAATAGCATTGATTGACTACTTACATCCAGGTACTGGTCTGAAGTGATTTATTTATTCATTTAAATTCATTGAATGTGCACAACTCTATGAAAAACAACTCTACTTTTATACCAACTTTCCAGATGAAAAATTCTGAAGCACAAAGAGTGTAAATGATGTCCTCGAGGTCACACATTTAGAACGTGATGGGGCTTGGGTGGGAATCCCAGCAAGATGACTATAGTGACTAAGCTCTTAATAACTTCCCTGCCCTCCGGGGGAAGGGAAAGTTGGCCCCAGGAGATCCCCAGAGGGTTATTATCCTCTCTTGGTTTCCAAAGCATGAAGTAGTTTTCACTACTTAAAACTTGATAGTGGAGAAAAGTTTTAAGGAGTCTTCTCAAGGTTTATTTAAAAATGAATGAAGTATGCATAGAGTGGGTGCAATGTATATGTTTGCCAATGCAGTTGCAGTCTAGGGGTTCAGATGTGAGGAGGTAATAGGCAGACTTTCCTGACTGCCCAGAAGTGGGGGAATCAAAACTGGGGTCACAGAATACCCAGGGAATTCCAAGCAACCAGGAAATTCATACTCTGATTCCATACGGGAATTATTTTGTTTTATTTTGTTTTTTTTTTTAGTAGTCCAAGTAAAATAGATTTTTGGAAGCCCTCAAAGGAGGCTGAGCCACAACCACAAATCCCAAGCCAATCTCCCCACATCCAGTGCTGAGTGGATGCCTTTCTGGGCCCCCTTCATTTTATCCCTAACATAGTGCTTTTCCATAGGAGCACAAGATAGCAGCTGCTACTTATCAGCTTCTCAGATCCAAATCTTCCATCACCATAGTGGGCTGACCTTTTCACCTATCACAAAAATGTCTTGGAAGATTCTCTGTTTTGAAGGATTTCATGAGTCTTCACCCAAAGGCAGATTGGCTGTATCACATACACTGGCCCTAAGCTTCACATCAAGTTCTGTCACAAGATGGATTTTAGGGGAGACTTAAACTGGAAACCTGTGACATCTCCCACTTTTCATGGGTGCCCACCTCCCACCCATGCGCTTACTCAATAAATACATACTGAGCACTGGCCACCTCATGTCTTAGAGTAGTTAGCGTAGCCACTTTGACCACCTTGCAAAGGTTTATTTATTTCACCTGTGATACAATCTCCATTTGAAAGCTACTCTCTTCTCTCTCACATATCAAACCAACGATCCATTTCTAAACTGCCAACTAAAGTCAAGATGGTGGGATAATAGCCAATGGGTACAAAAGATGCCATTTGCAACAATCTACTAAAGTGCCCCTCTCCAAAAACCCAGGAGAAGCAAGGTGAGGCATGAAGAGGCCGGAATATGGTGGGAACACTGGGATTGGGGGTCAGATAATGGCCTTGATGACCAGCAGACCTGTCCTGTGCATACTCACAGGCTTAGGAAGTACAACTTTACTCCCGTGTCTTCCATTCCCTCAGTGAAGGAGGTGCCAGTCAAACAGGACTGACGTGGGACTACTTTTGGCAGTATATCATCCCATCAGCTACAAATATTTTTTTTCCCTCCGTGCATGTTACGAAACTTCCAATATCAGAAGTGCTCTCTTCTGAAGCCACAATAGCATTTCCTAGTACTCCCCAAGGCCACATACAGAAAAAGAGACTTCCACATAAATCTTAATCAGGCAAGAAACTCTTTTTTTGTACCTTCTCAGCTTCTAACTCAAGAGGAGATTGCAGCCACCATGGCACAATAGTGTTACCTGGGAAACTTTTTTAATGCCAATGCCTGTACCTCATTCTGAGATAATGGCCCTGTTGATTTAGGGTGGGCCTGAGTCTTTTCTGTTTTTGCTTTTTGTTCGTTTGCTTGTTTTTAAGCTCCTAGGGTTCATTCACTTCCGTATTGTGGCAGTTTCCCTGCCCTAGTGAAAGGAGGGGGTTAAGCTGCAAATGGGGGAACAGGAGGGTAAAGAGAGAAGGCAGTAGAATTCCATCCTTGAACATCCTAATCCTTTCGCCATTCCAACATGGAAGCATCTCACATCAGCACTCCTTCCTTTTGTGAAGGGTGAATGGGGTTGTTAGGATATACCCACTGCAGAATATGGCTTTCATCCCCTTAGCTCGTACCACCTAAAGATTAATACAGTATGACAATAGACCAGATATAATTACAGGGAAAGGACTCTTGGTAGCACCCCAGGTTCCATTTTATATGGAAGCTAGATAAAATAGCTAGCAATTATCTCACAGAGCCTAAACAATGAGAAGGATGATAGCATGTGTCATTCCCATGCTTTATACACATTGTAAGACCCCCAAATCCTTGCTAAAAGGACTTGAAACTATTCATTCTGGAAGCACAGGAAGAGAAAGCTTTCTTTTTCAGCTACAATCATACTTCCTTGGGATAGGCCTTTCTAAGCTTGGAAGCATTTAAGTTTTAAATGAATGCCTTCAGTTGTGACAATGTGAATGTTCTGTAGTAATTAGTTTAGGATACTAAAGCCACACCCAGCTTCCATTGTTTGTGGGGTACAAGTCATGCCAGACTAGTTCACTGGTATTTTCATTCTCTGTGAACTCTAGAAACTCACTTTGATGGTGAATGGAGTATTTTCAAAATAGTATCCATGAAGCCAGTGGGTACATATTGACTTTTCTAAGGAAATACTTAGAATATGCAGGTGGCAGTTGGAGGAACCCAACTGTATATAGAAATGCATCCCAGAATGTTCTTGTAATGTATTTTCTGAGGCTAAAGTTCCTCGGGTGATGAACAGTGACCTAGCAGAACAGAAATAGGATAGGGAATGAAGAGACCAAATCCTTCAGTACACTTCAAAGCTGCTTCTTGGTTGCTCAAAATTGCTAATGTGTATTGGTAAACAAGTCTTAAAACACACACTCCTCACTTAGCTATTTAACAAAATATCGTCTTTCACTGCTTGGGATACAAAGATGAACACATAGAACCTGTATATGGATGTGCATAATCTATAGAAGGAAATAAACATGAAAATCAATTATTAAAATACAGTATGATAAGGTTATGATAGCTTGTGAAATTATCATTTAGGATATTAGGATCAGAGAAAGCTCTCCATCCAAGACTTGGAAAAAAAATTGAAGACTTGGTAACAGGAATAGTATGTCCTCTGAATGTCTTGGGTTTAATTTAAATACTCTGATAACCAGTTTCTCTCTCCCATTGAATTAGCAACTTGAAAACTCAAAGCTAACTTGTAACAGAATGCTGGTAAACAAGTAGAACCCTATATTATCAATTCTATTGACTTTCTACCTAGATTCAACTAATGTCACCCTGATTTTGTTTACTTTCTGTTGTTTTTGTTCCTTAAAAGTGCCACAAATCCTCTTTGTGAGAAGACAGGTTATAAGAAAATAAATAAATAAATAAACTGTGGCAAGAGAAGTCTGTTCAAGGTTTTATGAGAGCCAAGGGAAGAGTGTAGCAGGCTGGCAGTGTTGCTAGGGGAAGCCAGGAGAGGAGTTATAGCACAGATGGGAAAAGCATCATAATAATAATGACCCTGACAGCAGTACTTATTAATAATAGTAATAAAGAATAGCCAGACCTTCAAGAATAAACAATAACTAGACCTTACAATTGTGGGGTCCTCTGTATGTATCTGTGCTTTGCAAACATTATTTCTCTGATCTTCACAGCAATCCCAACAAACAGATATTAATGTCCCTATTTTACACACGAGAATATTGATGTCTATGGAGGTGAGTAATTTGTGCAAAATGCCACTTCGAGCCCAGGTCGTCTTGTTTCAAATGATGCAATATTGCTACCCTGAAGCTCGCATGGAAAGATGAGGGGATTGACATGGTGTTGTCAACAAGAGTAGCTCCAAATATGTCCAAAAAGAGTATGTGGGGATACAGCCAAAGGGGAAGCTACAGAGATAAGGAAGGGCCAAGTCAGGAATAATATTTCTTTAGGTTATAGGAAGATTTCAAAGGATTTTAATAAGAAGGTTACATGAAAATGGAGAAAAGGGAAGAGAGGCCTCAAACTCTGATCCTTTTGAAATCCAGTGGGGCTGTCAGAGTTTCCAGGGCAAAGAAGCTTTGAAATATCATGTGCCGTAGTTCACTACATGCCACAGATCACAGTGACTCCTTGGGGCACAAGAGCATTACAATTGTATTTATTTCCAATGGGAAGTGATTTTACATAAGGCAGATTTACTTTGAACTCTATCCTGGTAACTTCCATTACCTAAGAAAGTTGTCGTGAAGCACTTTCTTCCTAAATAGCACCAGAGACAATGTTAGAGAAAGGGCCTAGTGCTCTTAAATACCCCATCCCATGAAGCCTTTCTATGGACTTAAAATGCTGACAGTGATGGTGATGAAAACATGGTGACGGTGGTGGCAGGTGGCTGCCGCTAGTTACTGAACTATGTTTGATCCCCTGTGCCAGCATTTACTACTTCATTGAACCCTCACAACCTCCCCAGGAGGAAGGCAATATTATGTCCATATGACAGATGAAGGTTTAATCACACAGCTAATCAAGTGGTAAAGCTAGATTTTGAATGCAGGGCCAAATGACTGCGAGCCTTGTGGCAGACAGCTACCCTACCCTGCCTCCTATGAGGAAGCAATGAGATACTGCAGTTATCTTATCATGTTTGTTTGTTTTTTTTAAGATTTATTTATTTATTCATGAGAGACACGCAGAGACATAGGCAGAGGGAGAAGCAGGCTCCATGCAGGGAACCTGATGCAGGACTCAATCCCAGGACCCCAGGATCATGACCTGAGCCAAAGGCAGACGCTCAACCACCCAGCCACCCAGCTGCCCCTCTTATCATGTTTCTGACGACTGCTTCTTTGTCTCACAGGAATTATCTGATTTACAATAATAGAAAATTGGTTTTGAAACATTGCTTCTTCTACCTCCTTTTCTTTCTCATACGTACTTTTAGAAGACATAATGAGAGGATTTGTGTGTTGTGATTTGTGTTGCACGCACACACATTAAATATGTGTGCACATAGGGCGCCTGGGTGGCTCAGTCGATTAAGCGTCTGCTTTCAGCTCAAGTCATGTTCTTGAGGTCCTGGGATAGAGTCCTGCATCTGACAACCGACTCAGCAGGGAGTCTGCTTCTCCCTCTCCCGCTGCCCCTCCCCCTTCCTTGTATGCTTGTTTTCTCTCTCTCTCTCTCTCTCTCAAATAAATAAAATCTTTAAAAATATATGTGTGCATTTACCAGTGTGAACTCATACGTTGAAAAGAGAATGTGTGGTTAAGAATTGCATTTTTTGGGTCAGATCTGTGCCTTGCCACTTCCTAGGCGTGAGATTTAGAGCAAGTCATCGGACCTTGTGTGTCTCAGTCTCATTGCCTTTAAAATAGCAATGATTCCAATTCAAGACTGTTGCTTAACTACATTGAGAAAATATATCTGCAGTACTTATTAGCATAGAGTTATTTAGTCAGAATTGTTCATTCCTCTTCTAATTCTGCTTTGGTTTTCAGGCTTTCACGCCATAATCCTATTTCTATTTGTACACAGACCAAAGACCAATGTATATGTGAGCCCTCTCATGGGAGCATTCATATCCTAGAGAAAGAGCTATATGTCACTGCCACAAGGCGGAGTTGTTAGTTCCTTCCCTCTCCACTGACATGGAGCCCTAAATTTCATACAATAATTCATTAAACTGTAAGGAGTCTATCAGGGATCCTTATACTATAAGCCCTCAGGCTAGCTGACCCACAGCTGCTTCAAGCCACTCTGAGTCTGATATCTATGAGTTTATCATCTCATTATATCAAATGTGAATACTCTACTTTCAACTGATGAGCATTAACCCTCCTACAGGTATTCTATGACTTCCATTAATATCCTTGAGAGTCCTTCCTTCTGTATCCCAGCCCTTCAATCCAGGTCTGTCTGACACTAAAACGTGTAGACGCTGGTTGCTAGTAATCCGTGAATTCAACTTACCTTGGTAGGTATGGAGACTTTGCAAAGCTTAGATGACACTCTTTGCAACACCATTCGGTATAAATTTTGTTGGTTGATCGTTTATCTTAATGCATCAAACTCATGTCAAACTAACAGAGTAGACCAGAAAGCAAGTGCACATTCTAGGTCTTTTGGTTGAATCATGCATAATTGAAACACAGTAACATATGATAGTGGCATTGAGATCTCTGCTCCTGTCACATAAATGTGCTCTGTACACAGGCCAGCCCCAGCAGAGGCCTGACCTCATGCCTGGCGGGGCACTTGACTAATCACATAAGGTGTCCCTTAATCGCCTGCTCTCTGTAGAGCTATACATATGTTCTCTTAAATGACTTTGTCCCACTGTTATCCTAATTTGAAATTTTATTTTTCAGCCACATAAACAGAAGAACACAGTTTGAAAACCCTGTCCTGGAAGCAAAAAGGAAGCTACAGCAGCATAACATGCCCCACACAGACCTGGGAACAAAGCCCCTGCAGGCGCCAGGTTTCCGAGGTGAGTACCATGTCCATCTGCACTGTTTCAAAGGGAAAAATTATCTACCAAACTGTCTGCTCTTCCAAATATGCCTTTAGCTTAGACTATTTCAAATAATCAATTTGCTTTCCCCAAGCCCCTCTATTAGCTTTAGCTGGATGTTTGCTCTGTCTCTAAACTAATGCACTTAGCAACCATGGATTAAATTAAAGCCTCCGGCAGTACCTTATAGGAATTTACAGCATGGTGCCAGGTGGAGACTAATGGGTTTTGACAGTGGTACTGTAAACTGCAGATTCATAGAGACTCGTAGGTGTGTCCTCAAAAGACCACGCAAAAGAATAAGGCTTGTTCTCCTTTATGACAGTAGCCGGCTCCTCGTCGACATTACCTAGGCCCACATGCACCTGCCCCCGCGCTGTCCTGGAGAGGTCGCGCAGCGTGAATGACTTGTCTTACTATCCGCGTGACCACGCGGGGAGGCCTTGGCCCTGCGGTAGGTCCGGGGCTGCTTGCTGCACTTGACCACACCTTGGAGCTACGTGGTGGGATGAGTAGCTGCACAAACTTTTCACGTCTTGTGGGCTCTTACTCGTAAATAAAAGCACGAATATCGCACCACTACAGCACAAAGTGCAATGAATGTAAAGGTCTCACAGTAACTTCTCTCTGATTGTAAATGTTACCTTCATAAAGGGAACGTAGATGGTGAGGTTATAAGCATTTTCCATTTGCATTTCAAAGAAAAAGATGTAAAATAGACTTAAATATAAAATAGAGAATTATTATATTTAATCTTTTTAGTGCAGATCTGTGATGTAAAATTCCAATATGATGACTCATTATATCTATTACATATCATCCAAAATGTAACAACAGCAAAAGCACCAAAATACTTAAGCTAAATCTCTATGTACAGTTTGGCTGTTACAAACATCAAATCATATCACTGAAAATGTAACAACTAAATGTATGTATGTGTGCACGTGCATATGTGTGTGTGTGTATATATATACATATATATACACACACACACTTGACTGAGATAGCATTTAAAGCAGATATTAATTCTATTTCCCAGCATGACTATTATTTTTAAAGCATTTAATATGCTTCGGAATATGTTTATCACAGATCATAACGGGAAAAGCATATTATGTAACAAATTAGTGGCCAAACCTAAATGAATGGGTTCAAGTTTTGTTCAGATGATTTAGGTATATGATTTGAATGTATCAACATGTTGTTGCAAAATGTGTTACCTTTACATTCATAATTATATGTAGAAATTTTGGCTTGCCTTCTGCTCACACTGTAGAGTATACTAAACACTATGAGGTCAGTAGAACTGTATCTGGTTATCTTTACGGCATCTCACAATATAAGCAAAAGTCAACTCAGTCCCACATCCAGGTGCTCCTTCTAAATAGATTAGACATTTGAATGGATGGTAGCATTCCATGGGTCTTACCCTTTAAAAACTAAAACAGTCCATTTGGGTTTTCTGGTTTCATCCCTTCAAAGTTTTGTGCAGGACCAGCCACTCACACATACCTCCTGATTGGACTCCTTTAGAACAAGAGGAATGTATACAGATGTGTCTGGATGATTTGGGCTCCACTTGATCGATAGGCTTTGATAGCCTATTGATTCAGCCTTTAAAAAAAAAAAAAAAAAAAGCCCAAGAAGGGCTACTTTGGTGAATGGAACCCTGACTTGACAGAAAATCTACCAACCAAGCAGCTTTTTCAGCTTTCCTGGATGCTTGGGACTACTCTGTGTTTGCAGGCAGTACTAAAAGTTCTGCTCCTACCGTCACCCCCTGCTTGCTTTTACTACAGGAAACACCCACACTGACCCCTGGCATTGCTGCTCCGTAGTTGGCTTTCGCCCGTGTGAGAACTTGCCTTAAATACGCTTTTTCTTTTTTAACTTCTATTGGCCAATGTAGAAAAACCGCTCTTCACCCGGGATGCATCCCAGTTGAAGGGAACATTCCTCAGCATCACTCTAAAAAAGAGCAGCATGGGTTTTGGATTCACCATCATTGGTGGAGATGAGCCTGATGAGTTTCTGCAGGTGAAAAGTGTGATTCCGGATGGGCCTGCAGCCCAGGATGGGAAAATGGAAACAGGTAAGGTGCTTACCGCTCTAGAAATTCTAGAAATTTTACAACACCTTTCTTCCCCCTCACCCAAGGCAAATAGGAGGAGCTTCTTTGTGTGTTCTTAAGTTGAAGGTCAAAGATCCCTTCTCTTTAGGGAAACCAGAAATTATGTTTCTCCTAAGTTTGGGAGTATCAAATTGAAGTATTTTGGAAATAGCTCTAAATATCATTTTTGTCTCGTTTTTCAGACTGCCCCTTCTATTTGCTGGATTTAATGGACTCTTGAGATTGGCACTTTCCTAATTTATTTTTAGAGTTCCTTCTTAGAGATGTGATTAACATTTCATACTATTCTACCTTATGTTCAACCATTGATATTTTAAAATCTGCATTAATCTTGTGATATTCTCATGCTGAATTGCCCAGGTTAGATATTTAAATATGCATGTTCATTTCATAGAAAAAATTTTGAATGGTATTCATCTTTATATGTCCCCATCAATGTTTTAATATATAAGGGTTTTTTCTATAGTTCTTATGAATCAATTTTCACATGCAGTTAGTTGGATGTCTGTCAAATTATAATCAAAATTCATCTAACATGGAGATGCAGAGGCAAATTGTTAAAGGCATGGAAGTATAAAATATGAAAGATGCACAGAGGTAGAAAAAAAAGTAATGAACTAAGCCTGGCTTTGCAGTCTGATTTTAAATTCTCCTACCTGGCCCATGACCTTGGATTAATCTCATAATTTGTAAATACTAGTTTTTTCACTTGGGGGACAAAAAGAAGAAGTCAAATTTGATCTTGTTTACTTAAAATACTGATTCAAGATTTGTGTAGTGTTGTTTTTGAAATACATTAGAAAGAGTATTATAAAATGCAGGGACTATATCTCCAAAGACCTATATCACCATTACACATTTTTCACAATGTTGATTTAATTTATGATATCAATTCCCCAAAGTTAATGTGTCCTAGTACATACACAAATTAGAGAATTACTTTTGAGGAAATGTTTTCACATCTCTATGGTCTGCATATTTGTTAATTGTTTTATTACCACTAGGTAAATGGTTCCTTCAGAAATAACTTCTTTTCAGGGTCACTAGTGAGTGAATAATAATCCATTTAATAGGTATTGCATCTCCTGAAAAGTTGAGCAAAGTTTTAAAACTAACCCACCACATTTTTCAAACACTACAGTTGTAAAAACCACGTGTACATCATTTTCTGTAAGAGTTCAGTTAGGGAGCGTCCAGCTCTACTGTTCGTCTGGTGATATTTTACTCAACATGCACACCTTCATGTTGCCAAAAAATCATAGAGAAATATCAAATGACTCAACTTAAAATCATCTTATTACCTACAATTAGAATAAGAGGAAATTATAGAATGAATACCATCTCAGTAAAAGGACAGGGTTCCCCAAAGCTTTTGAACTTCAGTGAAATACATAATAAACTTCTTTGTTTTCATGATAAGGAATAGTTAGTTATTTTTTCTCTGATCCAACCCACTAGTCCATGTTTCAAAACTATAAAGTGTAAACTTAAAAGAAAAGACATTTGCACAGCAGCACTTTTTCTTACTCCTTTTGCTAGTTTGCTATAACCACAGTCTAAGCTAGCCTTACTAAGCCACAAAGAAAACTTTTATTTAGAATTTAGCACATTTTCTTCATTGTTAATCACAAAATAGGTCCTAACAGAAAAAGAACTTATATCTAATTATATTCACTGTTTCGCTTTTATTCCTATTCATTCAAGAAACATATGTTCAGCTCTTCACTTTCACAAACGTTACAGTACACAAGGGTGACAAAGATGGATAGGACATGGCCCAGCTCTCAGGGAGTTATATCTAGGAAGGGGCCTCCGATAGCTAAACAAGGAGTTGTAACACAATATGAATAGGATGAATCTGTAATAACCCTGATGTTGGCACAAAGTTAAGAGAGTGGAAGGAGGAAGCAACAGAAATGTTTAAAAAGAAAAGCATGTTCCTAACCACATAGTCTTATTGGGCTTTTATAGAAATGATCATTTCTCTCATTGGAAAAGAATACAATGAAAGTTTGAAATCGATTGCTTATAAAATACTAAAAAAATTTAAATGTTTATTTTTAATTGTGAGATAATTTTAAGTAAAATGTAAGCGCATTTCTATGACATTCCACAAGTTAGAATAGGAATGGCTCCTCAGTTCATTCAGTTAATATTTTATGAATATCCATATGTCCCAGGTGGTCTGCTAATTATTAGGGATGCAAAAATGAAGAGACAGATGTTTCTATCCTTCAGAAGTTTAACTATAGAAATAATGAGTAGCATGTTACTGAGTATTTACATCAATTCAATAAAAATAAATACAAAGTTCAGAAATAGTACAGAGGAATAGGAGATTGAGTCCATTGGGAGGTGCTTAGAGAAAGAGCCTCATAGAAACGATGATGCCTGAAAGAGTTTTGAATGATGAATAGGTGTTTGCTAGGTGTACAAATAAGGAGAGCCATAGGAAGAGGAAACAACATATGCAAAGCCACAGTAGTGGGGGATACCTAGAAAAGTTTATGAGCCATCACAGTATATGGCAATATTCCAACCTCAGTAGCTATTCATGTGAACTAGCAAATAAAAAGATAATCATAACAGGTAAAGGAGAACTATAATGGCATGTAGGAAACATCAAAGAATAGTATATGGTCATATAACCTCAACTGAAAAACAGAGATATCATAAATGCATGAATACTTATACATAAAATCTTTCTCAAATACAGTTCTTATAGAAATTTTCAACCAATTAGGCATAGAGTAATTTCGACCAATTACTCTATGGCTGATGTTTTCTTCGTGTGTCCCTAGAACCTGAAACAGTGCAAGGCAAATAGCAGGTGCTCCATAAGTATGTGTTGGATGGATGAATGGATGAGTGAATGGATTGTTGGATATACTTAGAAATTAAGAAGTGAAATTTGAATTGGCTAAATTCTACTTTTACAGCATGACCTGGTGAAGGCTAGTTGGACCTATAGCTTACCAATAAAACAAAACAAACCAGCCTTCCAGTTTCTGGAAGAAATTAAAAAGACAAAAACATGTTAAGGACAAAATTAATTTTCTTTTTGTAATGACTATACAATGAACCTATAATCTATAGGTTGATTATAAATGAACCTATAAATGAACCTAAAGATTTTTTTTAAATAGACACTACAGATAAAGTGATAAATCTTTATTATCTAAAAGGTCTGTGGTCTCGGGGTGCCTGGGTGGCTCAGTCCATTGAGTTTTCCACTCTGGTTTCAGCTCTGGTCATGATCTCAGGATTGTGGGATTAGCCAGAGTCAGGCTCCAGGCTCATTGGAGAGTCTGCTGGAGTGTCTCTCTCTCTCTCTCTCTCTCTCTCTCTCTCCCCCCGCCCCTGCCCCTCCTACCACTTGTGTTCTCTCTCTTTTGCTCTCTCTCTCTCTCTCAAATAAATAAATAAATCTTAAGGCAAGTAGTCTCATTTGACATTGAAATAAGCATGAAGATACTGAATCAATTTTTCTAGCTCTAGGTTTTCCCTAATTTAGGCAAAGAAGCAGCAATAATTTGTATGAACACAAAGGAAGATTCCCTCTACTAAAATGTTGACCAAGCGTCCTGCACAATAGAAACAGAAACAAGCGTAGGATGGGAATTCTTTCCTTTTCAGTCAGGACTGATTCATGGAAAGGGGTACGGAAGAGGAAAAAATGAGGACACTGTGCCCCTGGCTGCTTTTTGACAAGTAATTGAGCCAATCCCCAATGGTCCTATAATGTTCTAGAAGAAGCTTTCTTAGAAGAAATCACCACAGGGCCCAGAAACCATCTGAGTTCTGATTTTTTAATATTCTACATCCTGGCAATCATTTGTAGGCACCAAAGATCCTGATAATATTCTTTAAACTACTTTAAAAATCAAGACTGATATACTAAGGCTTATAAACTGCAGAGCCCGAGAGTTATTTATCTAACATCTCTCAGTGAAAAAGCTTCTCTCATTACACGATGTCTCTCCTGTTTTGCCTCAGGCTAATTTTTGAATCAAGGCTTGAGGTTTTCAACAAGTGTAAGAGGGAGGAAAGCTGGCCTGCCTGTGAAGTTCTTCCGTAAAATTATGAGGTCACTCCCAATCTATTAGATGTTATTTGCCCTCTTCTAAAATGTATCTGTGTTATGAGTGAAATGGCAAGAAACTGGGAGGCTAGCATCCTGACATTCTCTGGCTCCCCGCACCTCTCCATCCCAGCAGATCACCCTTATGCTCTTTCACTGTTTGCCTCCTCGTTCTTTGTGTTTCTGGAAGTAGAGGCATAAGATAAATTTTGTCAGAATCACTTGGGGAGCTTTTAAAGATGCAGATTCCTGTGCCCCTGCGCCTACTGATTCCGGCTTCCTAGAAGTGGTTTTTGGAAATGTGCATTTATAGACTTACAAAAATTGTCAAATAAATACATGCATGTGGGAAAAAAATAGCATCAAAATATCTGTAATGCATAAAATATCTCCTGTCGTGCCCCTCCCCACCCTCCAGGCCCACATCTCAGAGGCACTCAATCAGTTTGTGTTCTTATAGATGGTAAATACCTTCACACCTCCAATTAATGTGTTTATACTGTTGTGTTGATTTAACAGATTTAGACATGACCTATATTTACTTCCTCTTAGAAAGAAATGAAGATTTCACTCTGTCTCCCATCTGCCTTCCCACACTTTCCCAGTAGAATTTCACAACTAATTTTAGTAATATTTTTACAGTTTTTGCATTACCGTGGCTTTATAAATTTGTTCACTGACCCCAACTGTGCACCATTAATACATTTTCCCCCTCAAACAGCTTTGAGAAGTTTCACTTTGTCTTTCTCTCTTGCAATCTCTTTCTTCAAATAATTTTTTTTTTTTTTTCCGCCAAAAGCACCATCACATTAGGTCCTCTAGACAGTCCTCTTTTTTCTGGGCATCTTTTGTCTTCCTGTTCCTGTCTGAGGATAATTGTTCATCTTGACCCTTGGGGACATTCCATTGTGTCTCTCCCCAGCAGAGCCCACCGTTATCCATATCCATACCTCTTTATTTTATGGATGCTCATTTTATTAGAGTGCAGTCCTCACATGTGTTATGATCCTCAATTGTCCATATTTAAAAGTAAAACTGAAAAGTTTCTCTAGGGTTCTTAGCCAGGGATGAAATATAAAAGTCTGTTAGATGGGGACATATATTGTTTTTGGAGACATCCTCAGTTTTCGACTCGGGGTAGGTGATGGGAGTTCTGCATACGGTGCCACCAGGAGGCATCTGCTGTATACTTGTGTCAATGCCTCCTAATCCCAGACCCTGGGATTCTGCAGAGCAGCTGACAGCCCTTCTTGCCTGTGTTGCCCCCTCCTCCAAGAACACACTAGAACAGGAATCAGCAAATGCTTTCTGTAAAGGTTCAAATAGTAAATATTTTAGGCTTTGTGGGCCAGGTGGTCTCTGTCACACTGTTTAACTCTGTTGTCATGAAAGCAGCCTTAGACAGCACATAAATAAATCAGTATGGCTGTGTTCCAGTAAAATTGTATTTACAAATATAGGCAGCAGGTTTTGCACCATGGGCCAGAGTTTGCCAACCCCCACTCTGAATAGACCTTCCAAAGCCATCGTAAATTAGTTATCTTGCCTTGATTTTCATTCCATATTCTAAAATTCTCTTGAGCTGTCATGTCATATAACAGCCCCTCTGTCACATAAATGGCTTCTCTCGGGTTCTTTTCATTTGCTGTGGGTTTATGCGTTTTAAAGTCTTTGTTAAGGAGGATAGCCATGGGGGATCCCTGGGTGGCTCAGCGGTTTGGCACCTGCCTTTGGCCCAAGGTGCGATCCTGGAGTCCCAGGATCGAGTCCCATGTCAGGATCCCGGCATGAAGTCTGCTTCTCCCTCCTCCTGTGTCTCTGCCTCTCTCTCTCTCTCTCTCTCTCTTTCATAAATAAATAAATAAGTAAATATTTAAAAAAAAAAAGGAGGATAGCCATGTGCAATCAGTCTGTCATATGAAACTAGACATCTTAGGATCTGCATTTTTATACCCACTAAAGTTTGAGAACTACTGCATGTAGTGGTAGGTAGCCAGAAGACTCCTTTTCCATCTACTGTACAACTTAAACATTCTCCATCCTACCCTGACCACCTTGCAACAGAGCCTATGCTCAGAATTGCTTTTAAGGAGTATTTATGAATATTCCTGGGTACTAACTTTTGGAGTAGAGTCCGTGGCCATCTACCTAATAGAATAAAGCTGATTAATCCTTCTGTTTATCTTTCATATCAGTCTAGGACATTGAATCAAGAGCAATTTCTCATTCTGGGGGGAGGGGGGACTTTAACCCTGATAATACTCTATCCCGTAATTCATATGATCTGAAATCTTAGCTATCCTTTTGCTTGCTAGGGAACTGCAAAGATTAACTTGAAGCTGTGGGTGCTGTGTGAGCAGATGACTGCTGTGCTCTCAATGTGACAATTATCGCCCCTCTTAGGGCAGGCTCTAGTACTGGTTCTCCAGTTAATGGCCACCCAATGGTTTCCTACTCTGCCCTACCTGAGTTTTTTTTTTAAGATTTTATTTATTTATTCATAAGAAACACAGAAAGAGAGGCAGAGACACAGACAGAGGGAGAAGCAGGCTCCATGCAGGGAGTGACATGGGACTTGATCCTGGGACCCAGGATCATGCCCGGAGCTGAAGGCAGATGCTCAACCACTGAGCCACCGAGGCATCCCCCTACTTCAGTTTTATTTGATCCTCCCTAACCATTTTTAGCTCCTTAGCCATTTAATGAAATTCCATGGTTATTAACTAAATATCTCTTGAGAAACAGTGTATGTAAAAGAAAGCCCAAGAAGTAATTCAAAAATGTTTTGTGTCTCATCTTCTGTCAACCTGATAACCTGTATCCAGCACAGCCTTCCTTTTGAATTTTTATCTGTCCCCACTGCTCTTACACTAACTGGCTTGCCTTATAAAGTGTCTTAGTGAATCAGCCAGTTCTTCATCATCAGCCTCCACCTCCATTGATCATATTTAGATGGTCCTGTCAATTTCCAGAGGCAAATGAATGAATCAGAGAAATGTAATTTTTCTGTTTGAAGTATCTGTGCAGTTTTCTATTGCAAACCACACCAAAACTCAGAGACAATCAAACATTCACTCATGATTCCACATTCTTACCTGGAGTCTGTTGGGTGCTTCTCATCTGCTGGGCTCACTTTGGGACTTTCATGCAGCCACATTAATTAAGAAGCCCTCCTGGGGCTGGGATGTGCTGGGTGGTTTCACTCACAGTTGATGCCTCAGCAGGGATGGTTGGGATTCCCAAGGGCTGACAAGGCACCTCTCTTTCCACATGGTCTCACCAACATGATGTCTGAACCAGATTCTGTGGTGGCTTAGGGCCCTAAGGGAAAGCTGTCAAGCCTCTTAAGGCCTACCCTCAAACCAGCACAGCATCACTTCCACTGATCAAAGCAAGTCAAAGTTCAGCCCATATTCAAGGGCCCAGAAACTAGGCCCCCTGTTTTGATGGGAGAAGGGGCAAAATATTTCTAGTAATCTTTTATCTACCACAATATCCTTTATGTGGCTTCCTTGTTTCTGAATTACTTGACTTTGTTCCAATGTCCCTCAGAAAATTATCTTTTATTTTTGTGGACACTCTACCTCTTTACCTTTCTGACACAGAAGCATTGATGATGTGTTGCCTTCCAATTCTCCATCGTGCTATGAATAAATAAGAGTGAATCATAATGCCTCATCCAGGGAACATGAGCAGTAAAATCACCAGGTCTCCAGCTCTGTCTTCCTAATAAAAATAGAGCAAGTGGTTGCAGCAATTCACTGTGTAAGATCTAACAAAATATTCAGACTTAGATCTATGTGAGATAACATTCTAAATTGCCCCTTGATATTAGACATTTATGAGCTTTAGATGCTCCAAAAAAAAAAAAAAGAATCTTGTGCTCTACAAAAGCCAGAAATAGAATTGAATTTCTAGCCAGCTGACCAATACTAATATCTCTAGTAGAGAAGAAATAAACTGTGCTTGTTTAGCTTGTCAATATATTTACTCTTGATTCTTTACTAACACCCCTAACTTTTAAAACCTCACTTCATTTTGTTCAAATACCTAACATCTCCCCTGCAAGTAATGTGTCTTTCAGATCAATCACCAGACATCTGGCAGAGAAGGCAAGAGCTACAGTAAACACTTTTTATCTTCTGTCCTCCTTTTAGGATGATATATTAGGTAATTCAAATGCCATCATTGACACAATACTTGATTTTGGCTATAAACTGAACCACTTGAAAGGATTAAAAAATTGTTGCACCAATTCTTAAAATCATGATATGCTTCAATGACGCATTTAGTTTTAAAAAAGAGGTCTTTGTAACCCAAACAAATGCTATTGCAGTGCCTCCTTTTGGCACATTTCTATCTTTTCTCTTTTTGTAAGTGCCTTGTACAACGCTGTGTATGACCTCTTCGTTTAAAATCAGAACCTAGATAAAAGCTCACTTGAGAAGGATTAACAACTATACAAGTTCTATCTAGTTTTCATCTCTGCCCCAGGCTGAAAAACTGTATTCTCATTTTAGCACAGATATAGCAAAGTTTGTTGCTTTGATTTTGTTTCTAGTTTCAGTGTTGGGATCCATTTGGGTAAAGTCACACAGTAATTGAGTTATGACAGTCATGACCATTGTACCTATTAACACCAAGGAAATCGATGCACTTAAATGTACTTTTCTCACTATTATTTTTTTTTTTAGTTATTCTGCAGAAAAGCTTTACGTTAATTTGCAGTACAGGTTCTCTGGCCCTCCAGGAGCTAAAGAAGAAAGGAGATCAGGCTCCTACTCAGCCTAAGAGCCCAGCTCAGAATGGGGCTAGAGGTTATAACACCAGGGATGTTACATTAGAGTGATCTTACTGGGTATGAAGATGTTGATTTAAAAATCTGAAAATTTATTACATTTAATGGAAATGGACTGGAGATTATGGGGTTAATGCTGTCTTTTTATTACCTACTCTATAGAGGAAGTAGTTGGTTGTCAGTATATTAGTGAAAGGTTTTCAGCTTAAATTAGACACATTTGAAATAATGGCATTATCTAAATGCATTTAATAAGTTTTAATAATTTTAATTTCTTAGCCCTGGGGTCAGGATCACCAGTTCCCTTGCTTATAAATGACACAAAAGTATCCACATAGGTATAAAGAATACCAGATTCTGGTATCTGGATGGGCATATGTGTTTTTATAGACAATGTTAAATTCATACATTTCCTATTATTCTCCATCTAGCAACTAATGGAACTGAGTTCTTGGTTCATCAGGAAATTGTTTGTTTGTTTGTTTGTTTGTTTGTTTGTTTGTTTGTTTGTTTTATAAAAGGTGCTTACTTTCACCTGCCCCCTCCTTCAGTGGACCTGTAAACACTTGTTATTTGCCATCTCCCCTTACCCCCCAGCACCTACCTATAAGCTCTCCGAGGTCAGAGCCTACATCTGACTTCATCAATAATAAATTCCTGAGGCTTATTTACTACCAGATATATGACATATATTCAACTTGGTGACTGAGCAGTTGAAGGAATCTATCTGTGCAGCACTGATTTGCTTCCATGGATTACTATGAAAGCACAAGATTTGCTGTAATAATCGTAGATTTTTCAATGATTATTTATGCTGCCTTAGAGAATTATTTAAGGCTTTTCTTTGTCTAATTTAACCAAACATTTCATATGATGAACTACTACATGTAAAGTACTTAGGATAGGGCATGACATATAGAATCATTTGAAATTGGTAACCATTATTAATATTTATAAGACTATCTTCCAAGAAATTGAAGGAAGCTTTAGTATTCTGGGAATGATAGATAAATGATAAGATTTATGAACAGCTTAGGATGCTCACCATTTGGACCCTGGGAATGAAATGATTTTGTATGGAACACTAACAACAAAACAACTCTTGCTTCTTAAAATACTTTTCGATTTTAAAGGAGGTAATTAGAAAATTTTTAGAATTGTAGTGCCATGTTTAAAATTCTTATTCTACTGGTAGACTGGCAGCTGAAGTAGGACACTCAACCTCATGGGTGTGCATATACCACTGAAAACTGGGCTGGGGTACCATTGAGGCATGCCATTGGCTTCTGACTTCTGTTACTATACATGTTGGAGACGCCACTAATCTAACCTTCATCTGTTTAATGAAGCTCCTTACTTTTTGATACTATAACCCACTCCAAAACAAAAACATGTCAATCCTGAATCATATGAAACAAAAAGAAAAGTCTTAGGAGGGTAAGATAGTTGGAAAATGCCTGAGGCAAAAAAATATATGTATGTTTCTGTTAAAAGAAATAATACTCCTTGAATCAAATATCCATATAGGCTATTGGAGCATATCCCTACAGACTGTCATGCAAGCTCATAAGGGCTCAATGAGTAATTTAGTTTCCTAGATACACACACATATATCACCATCGACAGATAAGTGAGAAAAAGAGGCAAGAAATATGTCTTCCACTGTTTCCTCAGCTAAGTCTTAGATCTTAGTTCATAATTATAAATCTCTTCGCATTCTAAACAAGAAGACTTCACGGAAGTCAATAGGAGATAAATTGCCATGCAGACCTTTGTTTATAAGTGTAATTCTGCTGGTTTTTGCAAGCTGCCAGTGAAATTAGAGATGGAGCGCGCTGGAGTCTGCAAATATCAAAGCTGCTGCAGCTGCAGAAACGTGATTTTCCCGCATCCAGTGTAATTAAGGCTCCTCTCACATGCGCCAGCTGATGATTTGCATGAACTGGCAGGAGCACACACGGTAAATCTCACGTCATCATCAAATTGACTACTTTGTTCAAAAAGCCAACTCTGTAAGGTGCATTTGGCATCCCTTCATGGCGAGAACTATTGTCAGAAACTAAAACATTTCATCACGTAAACGAGGTATTGACCAAAATAAGGGGGGAACTTTGTTTTCCGAAGCCAAGATTAATAACCTAGAACTGTCTTTCTCCACATGATCACCTTTGTGTTCCTTCCCTCTTTGTTTTAAAGTGTTGGCTCCTGAAGTTTTCACTTCTCTTCTTTGTTTGTTCTTCTATCCCATTGTCTCACCTGACTAGGAAAGAAAGAAAAACAACAACAACACGTGGATCTATTTCCTCCCATTTTCTCATAAGACAATGAAATTTGGGGAATGAGAAAGCTGACTTAGATTGCCACATCTCTAAATGCAATATGAAGCACTTAACATACTTTCAAGCTTGATGATGGATAGACACACTATGTAGTAACACCAGTATGTTTTTGGAGCAGCTTCTCACCGACTTGTATAAGATTGTGATCCTGAATTGGGACATAAAAACTTTGAAGTATTAGAGTAATGAGGTTGGTGTTAGATGTAGCAAGAGCTGAAATGATAAGAATCCATCCTGTGTGCAGTGAACATTCCTGGAAAACGAGGTAACAGGCTTTTCTGGTCAATGACATTTGCCTACGGGCTACATCCGTGGTGACAGGTGTAATCTCAGAATTTACAAAGAACGACCTCAACTACAAACTAAAAGATATGGAATTGTTTTCAGTGTTTTTCATCAAGGCTGGGTCTTTGGTTTTTCTTTTTTTTTTTTTTTTTCTTTTTTTTTTTAACAAAATGCAAAGGTCATTTTTCCTTTGGAATAAAATAACCACCTGCCATTTCCTAGAGAAAAGGTGACATTTTTCTATGAAAAGGAGACATTTTGCCCAGAGGCGAGTGGAGGCAGTTCCTGGGATTGCCTGACAGTGAGTTTACATAAGAGCAGAGTAAGATGCTGTGCCTCTGGCAGAAATGACATTTTTTCTCCTGCTCCAGAGTTCCAAATTCTAAAAAATATAAAACTGATTTTTGGTGGTGATTCTGGTCTCTTATTGATGTGTGCAGTGGCATTACTAATTAATGTGTGAATGCATGCCATGCTGAGACAAGGGAAGGTTATACAAGGTGGCAGACTGGAGACTGAGCCCTGAGCTAGAGGTCCAGCACTCCACCTTGGATTTCTGTCACTGACTAATCTAGTTTCACCTAGTACCTCACTGCACAACATCAGTATTCCTGTCTCTTAATAATTACACAAAATAGACATATCCATTTGCTCATTCATTTATTCAGCAAACTTATCATGGGATGTTAAATTGGGTTTTTTCATAGAACTAGCTGTGGTCCCATTACTGTCCCTGTGGCTACTGTGGAACCGCCCTGCTACAATAAACTGCCCCCCTCTTCCTCTACAGAAACAGAAGCTGGAGAGAGAAAAAGAATCTTCGACATAGTTTGCCTTATGTAGGATGCAGAGCTTGTGTTGAGAGGGAATCCAGTAGTCCCCACGTGAAAGGGAGGAGTGCTTCCCATCCCCATCTCAACCCATGTGAGGAGGGAGGCTCAAAGGGAATAATTACTCATTGAAATTGAGATTGTCTAAAACAAGGTGTTTAAACGAGGTGTTTTGATTTCCAAATTGGACATCTGCTCGGGCAGTAAGTGGACTTGCTTCCTTTGCCCATCAGACTAGGAAAGAAGTGAATTGGAGAGAGGGGGATGATAGAAAACAACAGTGAAGCCACTGCACCCAGATTTGGCATGACAAGGCTATGCAAGTTCTCTATGGTTGAAAAGACCTTGGGAAAGAGACCTTGACCTGAGCCAGCCATCTTCCGTATATCGCCCAGGAGAGCCACCTGCATCAACAGGCTGGGCAGCGCTCCAATATGGAGATGAAGGAGGTCAAGCTTGAACCAAATACTGCACTGACCCTGGGATGAATGCACAGACCCATTCCATGAGAGAGCCTGCCATTCGATGGCTAGTTACCATTCATTAGACAGGCAGCTGCAACCAACACCGTTGCACCCAATTGAATAAAAAAGACTTCCTCTCTGGAAGAACTAGACCTTGAAGAGGAAGGGAGAGAAGCAGTGACCCAGGGGCAGACCGTGCCTCCCCTGCCTCAAAGCTGTCAGGGTCCTAGTATAAGCCATGTAGAGGGTAGGAGGAAAAGAGGTTTAAAGTTTAAGGTTGATGCTTTAATGAGACTAGGCATATTGTAGTCAAAAGTGACTTAAAAGTTAAGAATTTTCCCAAGCTATCATTAAGGAAAGGGAGAGGAGGATGAAAATACTAACTATAGGAAAAAACCCACTTTACATTTTTACCACCCTGTCCCCCCAGATGAGCCTGCCCAGAAAGCATGTGTGTGCAGGGAGTGCCCACCACACATCAGCCATCCTTTCAGGTTCTGGGGGCTCATGAATAAATAATACATTAAGGATTGTGCAGTCTGGCAAAGCAACAGAGGTATGTGAGCAATTTCAAATGACACCTGGAGATAAATACTGGAAGAGATGTGTGCAGACTCCTGAGGACTGCGTCTCTCACAAGAGGAGAGGGTGTAGGGAGAGTCCAGGAAAGATTTCACAGATGAAGTGTGATTCCGAGACCTGAAGGGAGATTATGAATTTATTAAGTAGTCCAGGTATGGGGAGTGTAGCGTGCAAAAGTGCAGACATCCATTCATTCAGCAGGCACATATGGGAGCTTTTACTATGAGCCAGGAGCTGTGCCAGGTAGGATATCGGCTTATAAGACGAAAACAATGTGATCCTTTCATGGATCCATGTCTAGGGGACATGGAAAAGTACCAGCTGTTTGCTATGCCTGAAACCGAGGAGGCAGCACAGAAGCAGGACAGAACCAAGTTGAGGTGAAAGGCTGCCAGGAGCTTAACAGGGAAGGGAGCTACAAAATGTACTTAGGAGGCACTGAGGGGTTGCAGGCAGGGCTGCAACTTCATCAAATGTGCATTTTAGAAAGACAGCTCTGGAGCCAGTATAAAATACGAATTGTAGAAAAATAGACAAGAATCAGAAGAGAAGTTATGAAATGTTCAGCATCTCTTTCATCTCCCTCCCCACACCAGCATTCTCTGGTTCTCTTTATGGACTCCACCAATGGGCTCCCTTGCCCTAGAGCTTCCAGTTGGGCTTGATGGGTGGGAAGAAGCAGCTGGCCATCAGAGGGCCGGAAGGGAATGAGGGGTTGGTACTCTGTGCCTTAGTCTGTTTGCTGCCAGGTTGATATGTGCTGGGCATCCATCTTTTGGAAGCTCTGCTCTAACTACGGAGGAGAAGAGGAAATAAAATGGACAGTAGAATCAGCGTTCCTTCTTGTCTGAGTGAATGAGATGAGTGAAGAAAGTTAAGTACGTTTGCTTCTTTGGGTTGCACGCTTTAGCAAGTAAGTGGACTATGGTGCCTATAATACCACAGGAGAAGCCAGCTTGGAGTGTTTTAGCCTAACAAGAATGTTTTAATAACTCCTAAGCCATAAGGAATTGAGGCTAAGTTAGGTAATATTTGAACAAGTTTTCTATAAGGTTTATGTTTGTAAGAGTCAACATCTATACACATTTGAACAATTGTTCAAAGACAAGTTCTCAATTCCATAATTTGTATTTTCTTTGTTAAATATTTTATTTTATGATTCCCTGATTGGGTTTTTTTCCCCAAGGAGGAGTGGTAGCAATAGGATTTACTTTATGTTGCCAGCAAAGTTCATACTTGTTAACAACTCAGTGGGATGGGAAGAGAGAGAATTATATGCTAAAATCTACAACATAGAGATGCGAAGTGCTTCAGTCATTGAATAGCTGCCAAAAGGAAAAAGCAGCAGCCTTGTTTTCCATTAAATTCTTCTAGGTTTTTCCAGATGGGAGAATAACCACAAATGGGTGAAAATTATACAGACAGATTTTGACTTATTATAAAACATAGCTTATGACAGAGCTGAGTTCCGTCTAATAATAATATTCATTTATTGAGTTTAATGGCACTGTGCCAAACTCTTAATATATAGTATCTGATTTAATATCTATAGTAACACAGTGGGATAGAGATAATTACTCTTATTTTACAGACAAGAAAACTTATGTTCAGAAAAGTTGAGAAATTAGCCCAAGCTCCCACCATTAGTACATAGTAAGGCTGAGAGTCATACCTTTATTTGACTACCATGCTACTGCTTTCTAGGAGAACAGTCAGCAACCCAGAACTGGAAGTCTAATCAGAGTCTTATTAACCACTTCTCAGGTATTTCTGCTCTCGTTGGAAGTTGAACCATTTTGCTCATAAAGTCACCATCTCTAAGGTGCAATATCATTACACTCCTTCTCTACCTGCCTTCTCTTTCTTTCCACCCACTCCTCCTCCAACCCATTTTTCATGAATAGTATGTGTGTGTCTATGTGTGTGTTAAATTCAGTCTGTAAAACATTCTGTACTTTTTTATCAATAAAGAAAGACATTGGGGGAAAGTGCTAGATAGAAGAAAAACAAATCTGTTCCCTTTTCAGTGTTCCCTTATATATCCTGGTACACATATCTTATATACGCCTATCTGTCTAGATAAAAGGAAAATTTAAGGTTAATACACAAAATGAATAATATTTTATAATAGCATGTTTTTCCACTTGCCATATGACCCAGTTTTTTGCCCCCCAACCCTCACTGATTTCAAGGGAGAGCAGAGCCAGCAAATATATGTAGAAGCTATTTCACATTTTTTTAAATCAACAAATGGTACCTAGTATTAAGAAGTATTGAACTAAAGATGTTTCAAAACTTCCTGAAACAAGAAGACCTATGAAGTAGTTTTTCTAAGTATGTCATTTAGATAACCAAGTTATCTTAACAGAGAACTTAAGAGTCCTAAGAAGACTTCACATGATTATTGAGGTTCAAATGAAACTATGTTTTGTGAAGGGAAACCTATGAACACATAAAATAGACATAATTAGACTAAGGTATAAATAATGAACTAGGATTCCAGGGCAGGTCTCTGAGGCTCCTAATTCCAAACTACTTCCCCCATATAAGCACTTTGGGACCTCATTCAGTTTCAGGTATGGGACAGATGAAGGAATGTAGAATTACACAAGAAGTGGTCTCAAGAGACTTGATGTTTTCTCAAGACAACTGAGGATGTAGAATCATCTTTGAGGTTTTTACACCAATACAAATACGTTATATCTCTTTTACTTAAAAAAAAATGTCTGTCCTTTGTTCACATATTTAAGATGTTGAAATGAACAATGAAGTCCTCAGAGGAAAATTAATTACAGGAAGAGATTCATCAATGCTGAGTTAAATGCTGAGAATTTGCATCACACTCTGTTCATGTCTAAGACCAACTATGTATTGGGTATCCTTGCCCAGTAGACCTCTGCCATTTACTGGGATAAATAACACAGTGACTGCAAAAAATATTTTGGAAATTACAAAATATGCTTCAATTATAAGTTGATTTTATGATGATTTTACATTCCTAAATATCTTAATATGCTATTTTCTCCATTTTAACTTACTGTGCTGATGTGCATTCTTATCTTTTCCCTTCTGGGTATTGTCAATCTGTCTAATTAGATTATAGGCTCATTAGGTGGAGGCCAATAGCTAATTCCATGTTTAGTACAGAAACAGTACACTGTTGGTATTTAATCATCCATACTCTCCTGTTCTGGCTCAGCAGGGTATAACAATACATCTTCTGAAAGCTCACTAGAGTGAAAATTTCCCTGCAGAGGACAAGAAGAAAGCAAGAAGGACAAATGAATTTTCATTCAACCCTCGAAGAGTTCTTCTTTTTATGAGAGTATAATAGCTAAGCCACTAACCTATAGAATGGAAAATCAGCCTGAATACATGTAAAAGAAAAAAATCGATATGCAGTAGTCGTTTTATGCAGCACTATTCAATTCCAAAAGAGCTGACAGTTTGTGGAAACAAAAACAAAAAACAAGATGTGTTATGCCATTTGGGGAAGAAGTAAAGCAAATAATTTGTATATGGTACTTTTATGAATGTCTCAAAACTGTTTAAGGAAAGCTAACTCAGTATTCCTTGAGGAATCACAAATGAAGCAAGAGTAGAGAAAGTATTAATTTACCTAATATATAGGTAAGAAAAGAAAAAAAACCTTGACAAAGCTCCAGGATTCAGTTTATCGGTTCTGGGGCCGGATTCCCTGATTGCTTATCTGCTCTCCTATATAGTTTGTAAAATCTATAGGGATTTAACAGTATCTGCTCACTCTGGGGTAAGAATTTAAGTTCTGCTGAAATTCTTAATAAAAAGAGTTTCGCATTTTCTTCTCCTTAGTTGAATCCCTCTTGGTTTGCAACCAAGTTTACCATGGCTCCTTCTGGAGCTTTATTTAGCTTAATTGACAGTGTCTGCTAAAAGCAAAGACAGAAAAAACAAAATTATTCACTTTTCATTGATAGGTAAATTCTTTACAAGTTTACTGATAGGTTAATAACAGAAATTTTTTAGCAACTCTATTTTATGATACATACACAGAGGGCTACAGAGTTCTTTTTCTTGCCAACTAAGTAAGGCATTCCCCCTGAAAATATCATTAACATCACTTGGAGGTCATGTAGAAATCAACTTAAGGATCTCAGAATGTTTAAAGAGATTGTTCTATAATCCTCTCAGTGTAAAGAAGAAAAATGCAATGTAAAAGATGACTTCTTATCTTTGTGCATCCAGTGTCATCACTGGGCTAAAATTTGATGAGAGCAAAAGGAATGCAAGCTTTTATTCATTGCTTACAATGCACCTTGAAAACTGTAGAGAGAGAGAGAGAGAGAGAGAGAGAGACAACTTTGTATCTGAAAACATTTCCATCAAAAGTGATAGCTATAGGGAATAAATGGACACTTGTAAAAGAGATTTAGCTGTCAACAATATGAACAAGGAATGTAATTTGAATGTATTGTACATTTCTGAATATCTCCGGTGGACATCCAGGACATATCTGTGCAAGTCCCCAAACCCAAAGACTCCTGATGCAACAAAATATCTACTGTGATTGATTGTAGAAATAGCAAACCTTCCATCATGGAAGAGGTTTCAAAGAAGAATATGTTTTGGAGTGAGTCGAGGAAAGTATAGGAAATTGTTGAAGCAAAATAAAGTCAATACTGAGAGAAAAGAGAAAGGAAGAGACAGGAAGAGAAAGAGAACCACAACTTCTTGCCGTAAATGTAAAGCATGTGTGTATACCTGCTAATAAAAAGAAGCCTAGTTTTGAAGACTTAATTCTTAGCCTCTTAATATACATTTGATCTTTATTTGAATGGTTTACAATTCTGAATATAATAGAGTCTGAGCTAATTGGCTGAGAATGATAATATCCTTTAAAACTAGCTTCTGGCATAATGTCCAGTCTTCTCCAGGCCTATAATTACTGATGTATATATGTGAGCAAGGAACTATGTGATTTAGTTGGGCTCAATGGGCTAGTAATAATACCCCTGATCAGTGTTTGAAATCCTCCAAGGAAGAATCCTGTATGAATAGCATGACTAAATTCTATAGAAAGCAGTGCTTGTAAGAAATAAAAGGAATAACAGAATACATGAACTCCATCATCAACTCTTATTTCTGGGAAAATGGGGAAAAAAAATGCAACCCTGCCAAGTATATGCCAGCTAATGTGATTCATTTTGGATATGAGTTAACACTTTAGCACACAGATGTCCAGATCCCGCATGATGTCTCTCACTTAATACTGGCTCATATCACTTAATGATTTCACTTAGTTGTGTGAAATCAAAATGCAAAACACTTAATTCCAAGTGGGAAATGACAGAAAATGCTAACAGAAAAGTCGACTTGGAAACTTGGGGAGGAAGTTCTTTCTTACTTCAATGTCCTCAGCCCTATAATACGATGATTAGATTATGCCTGAAGTCCTCTCCAGCTCTAAAATCATATAAATGGCCAATTATGAACCACAAAATTACAAGTCTTGATTTAATAACAGTGTAAAGCTGGGGCCTTTAAACAGCATACCCAAATCAGCAAACTGGATAAAGTTCATCCATGATAAAGACGTAGGCCAGACTATTGACTCTGGGAATCCATGTCCTGTCCTCTAGTAGAAATAGCCACAATATGTTGCATGCCATTTAATAGAATCAAAATATAAGTACCGGGGATCCCTGGGTGGCGCAGCGGTTTAGCGCCTGCCTTTGGCCCAGGGCGCGATCCTGGAGACTCAAGATCGAATCCCACATCGGGCTCCCAGTGCATGGAGCCTGCTTCTCCCTCTGCCTATGTCTCTGCCTCTCTCTCTCTCTCTCACTGTGTGCCTATCATAAATAAAAAAAAAAAAAAAAAAAGGAATCCTTGTATTCAAAAAAATATATATATAAGTACCAACAAAAGCAGTCAGCTCATCTTATGATTTCTAATGAAGACATGCACAAGAAACTATATAGCCCGAAAATGTCATAAAATGTTGAATTATCCTGCAGAAAGACACACTACACAATTACTATAATTGATTGGGCAAAGAATGATGGCTAAAGGTACCACGCAAAAGGCAGTGGACTGAGAAAAAGTCAACTCAGAGACCAGGAGGCCATGTATGCACATGCCCCTTGTTAACACTGATAAACTCTTCCTAATAGAGCCAATTCTAAATTTTCAAAGCTATGGTTCATTGCTCCCCAGAGCTAGTTGTGGTCAGTTTGTATTATAACTGAAGTCCATCTTCATATGTCATATCAGGCCTTCTTTCTCTTTGCACTTTGCTTCTCTTGATAGTATAACACTTCCTTGGCAGATGCTCTGTCCTACAAAGTTCCATTCTTCTTCTGTGTCCATTCTGCTTTCTCTCCCATCACCACCACACAAACATATGCAATAAATGAGAACTGCTACTTCCAAGATAGCTTTTAATTCAATAGGCAATACGCCAATGCCAACACATAAATTATTTTCATAGAAAAAGAACATTCCACATTGGTCTGCCTTCTTAATTCTATAATACAACTTCCTTTCTTTTGATCTATTCTAGAGAGCTATAAGGCTGAAGCCATAGATATCATGAAAAAGCAATAAAGATATATAAATATTAGTAAATATTTAATTTGGTGCCTGGATGGCTTAGACGGTTAAGTGTCTGACTTTGGCTCAGTTCCTGATCTCGGGTCCTGGGATTGAGTCCCGCATAGGGTTCCCCAGAGGGAGCCTGCTTCTCTTTCTCATCGAATAAATAAATAAAATCTTTAAAAAATTACTAGTAGTTTCATGCAATAAATTTCTAACATTTAGCATTTTTTTCCACTATGCCAATGTGAAACTCATTGACAATGGTATTCTAATGGGGATGTCGTTTAGCAGAATTTGATTATTGCTGCTAAGACTTCTTTGGAAAGGCAATACCTAAGTTGAGTCACTGTGCTCTACGTAGCTGGTTCTCAACCCTTCTGGAGGGTCTGAGAACCCTTCTGTCTCCTCAGGACACCTGAAATGATCAGACTTTGTGATACTCAAACACTAACAAGAGACATCAATGTAAAACCAGATTGCCAGCTCATTCAATTATATCCCATTTTCAGTGAGGAGCATTCTCTGTCTGCATATCAAGGTATCTGGGAAAACAAATTAAAAGCCTGCTTAGTGAGTATGGGCTTAAGGAAAGGGATGTGGATAATCTTTAAAGACGAGGTATCCTGGTCAGGGTAAAGCCAGCTCCATCCATGATTTGGACATACTATCTTTCTGGATAGGGTTGGATACAGAGTAGTCTGTTTCTCTATACCCTATTCTCTATGCTTACCATTTTCTTTTTGTACACAACTTTCCCCCTTGTATCATCAATGACTGGAGTCTCACTGAAGTCCATTGAAAATATGAGAGACAGGGCACTTTGTGGGTAGCAATATTCTTAGAAATCTAGGGGCTCTCCTTTTGAAAGTCAATATTCAGTGGACTTAAACATCCATTATTTAGGGAACTATTGTTTTCTTCATATTATGTGCCCTAATCTTAATATATTTAAATAATCAGCTTTAGAATTATTGTAGTCTATCTATAATTTACTCATTGACTCAGCATTCATTAGGTGCTATTATTAAGTTTTTAAAATGTAGTAAGTTGTTAAAAAATATTTATTGAGGTCTTTCAATAGTGCAATGGAACCTGACCTGAGGTCAAGTTCTACCTCCATCACTTCTTGGCTGCTGATTCCTAGTCAGCTGTTTAATCCTCAGTTTTTAATTCTGTAAAATAAGTTAATACTCTTCTCATTGAATTAATTGTGAAAAGCAAATGAATATTTTATGTCAAAACTCTTTGTAAAACGTAATGTAGGTAACAAATGTCCGTTAGTGTTATCATTATCATAATTATAGTAGTAGTAGTAATCACAGAAGTAGTAATATCGGCCCTGTTGTATGATCCATTGGTATTTGCTGGAATATTTTTCTGATCCTTCTTGCTAATTTTCCTAATTTTCCATAAAAATTTTAAAAATGTATATATTTGTCATATTTTAAGTAACTAAAATAAATCTTCAATTTATAAACTTAAATTTTCAATATGTATTTTAAAAGTGACATCAGCTCTGCCATTTTCAATTCTTTAATAATTGTTGGTGTTGTTTGATTTTGATTCCAACATCTTGAGTAGAAGAATATTGAACAGAACCTGACATATTAAAAGTGGTGTTTACAAGATCTTATTTGGTTGGAATAAAGATGAGTGACTAATCCAAGTGTAAAATGACAAGGATCTGGATAAGATAGAACACTGAAAAGTAACAAAATTTAATGAATTCAAAATGAACCACAAAATCTGAGAAGCTTAGTGGCAAGATTAAATTGGACGATGAGAGACAAATGTTAAATTACCAGGTAATATTGATTCCCTGAAGAATGGTAATATCAGTGAGAGAAAGAAGGCATTTGAACAAACAAGCCATTTTGAGAAGGGGACATGGCCCAAGAAATAGACTTTTGTTCATGACATGTTGATGTTTGAGATGATGGTGATGGAATATTCTGTTGATCATATCTTAAAAGCAATTGGAAATATGGAAACAAATCAAAGATGAAGATGTAGCTTTAAGTGTGATAAAGTGGTAAATAATGATCATGGCTAATAACAAATGGCTTACTATGTGACAGGGATTGTTTTACATGCTTTCAAAGTGCTAACTCATTTGATTTTCACATCAAATAGTATCTCCAATTTGCCGATGAGAATGTAAGGTACAGAGAAGTTAAATAACTTGCCTTATATGACACAGCTAACAAGTAGCTAAGGATGAGAATGGGTGAACTCTTTCAAAAAATAAAATAAAGAAGAGAAACAGAAACATTTAACATGGATGTGGAATTACTAAGGTCAAGAGTAAAATTTATATATTTATTTGAGAAAGAGAGACTCTCAAACAGACTCCCTGCTGAGTGTAGAGCCCCATCCATATAGGGCTCAATCCCAGGACCCGGGATCACACCCTGAGCCGAAGGCAGACACTCAACCACTGAGCCACCCAGACATCCTGAAACTACTAGTAATTTAAAGTGAGACTTGGTTCTGTTTGATCCAGTAATCCAATAACTTGATTCAAATTCGAGCCTTTAATTCTCCTATCTAAAATATCTTTTGGGGCTCCTGGGTGGCTCAGTTGGTTAAGCGTCTGCCTTTGGCTCAGGTCATGGTCCTGGGGTCCTAGGATTGAGCCCTGCATCAAGCTCGCTGCTTCTCTCCCTCTCTCTCTCTGACCCTCCCCCTCCCTCTGTTCATGCTCTCTCTCCATCTCTTCTCTCAATAAATTAATACAATCTTTAAAATATTGCTCATTCAAAATCTGATATCATTTTAAATGTCTCTTATGTAGCCATTTCAAATACCTTAACTGCCTACTTTGGCCAACCAACCAGACCCCTCTCTTCAAAGACTTGTCATCTTTGCTCATTCTAGACACTTCCAAAAGGATTTTTAAAACTGTCTCTTGTGGAAATTTTTATTTTTTTTTTATTTTTTTTTATTTTTTTTTAATTTTTATTTATTTATGATAGTCACAGAGAGAGAGAGAGAGAGAGAGGCAGAGACATAGGCAGAGGGAGAAGCAGGCTCCATGCACCGGGAGCCTGACGTGGGATTCGATCCCGGGTCTCCAGGATCGCGCCCTGGGCCAAAGGCAGGCGCCAAACCGCTGCGCCACCCAGGGATCCCCTCTTGTGGAAATTTTTAATATTTTATTAGTTACTATAATATTACTATTTAAAAAAAAAACAGTGCAATAAATCTCTATGTACCCATGAGTCAGGTAATTAACTGTTAGCCAGTCTGGAAGGATATCTTCTCCTCCTCCATGCTTAAATTCATCAAGGTCTATCTCAAATTCTGTGTTCTACAATGACCTTTCCCCCTAATTATTCCATCCCAAATTTGATCTATTGCCTTTCTAACCTTTTATTGGACAGTATTAGTGTTCCCATTGTGTTGTCTCATGAAGGTTTTTCTTTTTCCTGTTACTGTACTCTAGTATAAGCTTTTCTAGTATAAGCTTTCCTGGTATATGAGGGAGTGCCATATGCATTTCCTATGTAGAACCACATCTAATATAGTATGAGCTTCACAATAGGCTAACCTAAAAAGTAAACCCCATGAGCTGACTTATTACTACTTGGCAAACAAAGGAATAGTGTCTAGAAATGAGTAAGTAATATCATTTTAGTGTTACAAAGGGCATCCACTTAAATTCACTAGCCAAAGGATGAGCAATCATGTCTCATTTTTTTCTAATAACTGCCTTTATAATTAACAGCTTGTACAACAGTAATATAGGTGAAATATATAAAATCTTTTTACAAGCACAAATAAAATTAGCCTTTATATTTAAAATGTTGTCTTTTGAAATAAAATAGTCTAAAATGATAGAGTTGACAAAGCCTAACCTATGACATTTAAGTCTAAATGTCTTCTTTCTTTTCTTTACGTGGGATTAATATTCAGGTAGTTCAACTGACATTGCCTAATGATTACAGAAATTATGAAAATGAAACAAAATTTAATTTTCCTGGATAGACTTTATACCCCATAGATGCTAATGATAGTTTAAAGCATTTGAACCTGAACTGGACATATGTATCTTTCTATTTGCTTGGCTATTTTAAATAGGATTTAAAACACTTTGGTGGAATCATTTAGAAATTTCTCAGTTGCAAATTACTTGGCACTGATTATTAATCTGCTAATCTTATATAAACATTATTCCCAAAACCATGCCAATGACTCTCAGGACCCTGACGTAAATTGTTGATTCAAGATACAGCTGGCCTTACTGCCACTATGAAATGGCCAGCGTGAACATGTAAACATGTGGCAAATGGATAGTCCACTCTTTCCACTTTCCCAGAATTTCCAATATTTCGAATCTCATTGAAGATTTCAGCAAAAGAAGAGTACAGTCATTTGGTGCTGAAATTAGTGCGTAAAGCCATAATTTTATATCCTAGGGATCTTCTGCATCATAGCATTTTACTAATAAGCTTCATTAATATTTGGCAGTATGTCTTTTATTTAAATGACTTGATGACAGTTTCAAAGGCAAAAACACTCTGGATAGCATTTTATTTTATGCCTGTTGTTGGAATGTGGACAAGAAACCAGTGTCGACTAGTAAAGCAGTAGCCAAGTGAAAATGGGCTTAAATTGAAGAAACGATAAGCTTATCAAAGGGCTGTTATTTTAAATGCCACCCTCTAGGAAAAGTACATAATGCAACCGTCATTCTACCATGTGACGTACTTTACTTGAGTTCATCATTCACATTACCAAAGATTAGAGGGAGAGGAGGATATAAAAGAAAATCTGACTTGGGCTTGCTTGCCCTTAGAAAGACCTGCTAATTAGCCTTTCAATTAAGTAAAGAGAAGGCTTTCAAGTCTTTGGTAACAATGAAATGAAAGTACATTAGCACATCCACTTCAGCTCTGTGCAGCAACACACAGAGTCTTCCCTTTGTTACCACACCAGTCCATTTGCAATTGGGTATTTTCACACTTTCTGCTGCAATTTGTCCAATATGTGATTTTTTATTTTATTTTTTTATTCTTATTTTTTTTGGCCAGAACTGTTAGTTCTCTGAAAAGCCAAGTCATTTAAGGTGATGAATGGTTGCAAAAGTTATGCCAGTTAGATTAAATGTTACAGATTAAATGTTGGTTCTTTCCTTATATTGCGTTTATTTGTAAATAATCAGAAATGTATTATACATTTAAAACAGTATTTTAGCCTAAAGCTCACAATTTTCTACATTTTGAAATGATTGTATTACCAATCTGGAATGCTCAAAAATGGAAGGGGGGAAACATGGACCAAATGGCAAGGAAAAGGAACGAGTTTCTCTCTCGTGTTATAGTCCCATGTAGAATGCAAAGCAAAGCCTTTCAGAGGGATCCCCTTTTTCCTAATTCCCCCTTGTAAAGGAGGTCGGAGTTCATGGTACTTTATTTGGAAAAGGGGTTTCAAATTCTGAGTTGCTGACCAACTTCTAAGCATCTTGAGTTATTTTGTAAACTACCATAGAATGTAACTGCTGTTTTATTTGGAAGAGGTAAATCATGAAGCCACTCCCTTCTTCAACAGATACTCATTTATATCATAATTAACTGAACACCTGGCACATATGATCAGGCACCAGGCTACACGTGGTGCCCTACCTTGGAGAGTCAAAGAACCATGTTCACTACCCCATGAAACTCTCTGTTCAGTAGCAGTGACAGTACAAAGATTCATCAGAGGAAGCAGAAATGCCCTTTAGCCAGTGGCGGACCAGGCAAAGTTTCATTACAGCAGTACCAGTGGAGTTGTGTCTGCAGGATTGTCTCTTGAAAGGCAGAGGCACATCCTGGATGAAGGAAATAAAATAAACAAGATAAGAAAGATGAAAAAGCACATAGCATGTTAAAGGACTGTGAATAGGTTTGTCTTTAGTGTATGACAATTCATTTAATAAATATTTAAATCTTATTATAAACAACCAGTCCCTACTTAAATTCCTGGGATAGGAACTCCTGGGTGGCTCAGCGGGTGAGCATCTGCCTTTGGCTCAGGTCATGATCACTGTGGGGAGCCTGTGTCTCTGCCTCTCTCTCCCTGTGTCTCTCATGAACAAATAAATGAAATTAAAAAAAAAAAAAAAAAAAGAATTCCTGGGATAAAACAGTTAAAAACAAAGTGTTGGCTCCTGCACTAATGGAGCTAACAATCTGATGGATAGAGGTAGGCAAAAAAAAATACAAATAGATCTGCAATATGATAGCAGAAGTGCTACTCTATTCCAGCCACATTCTTCTTACTGATGTTCTCCTGGAACTCATCAAGCATGATCTTGCCTCAGGACTTTGCATTTGCCATTCCCTCTGCCTGGAGCACTTATTGTCAAAACATTCACAAGGCTCACTTCCTTCACCAACTTCAGATCTCTATTTTTTATTTTTTAAGTTTTTCTTTAAAGATTGTATTTATTTGCAAGAGAGAGTAGGAGCAGGGGTAGAGGGTAGAAGGAGAGGGAGAAACCGACTCCCCACTGAGCAGGGAGCCTGATGCGGGCTCAATCTCAGGACCCTGGGATCATGACCTGAGCTCAAAGCAGATGCTTAACTGACTGAGCCACCCAGGTGCCCCCAGATCTCTGTTTAAATAGCCCCCTATAAAAGAAGACTTCCTTATTAAGTAGCCAGCACCCTTCTCCCCTAACACATCCTATCCCCCTTCTCTGTTCTGATTTTTCACCATAGAATGAATTTTCATCTGGAATGCTCTTTAATTTGTTTATTGTCTCTCTCCCCCATGGTAAGTAAGCATCATGAAAGAAAGGGATTTTGCCTATCTTGTTTACTGCTATACTCTCAGTACCAAGGACAGTTTCTAGCACATTCAAGAAATATTTGTAGCATGAAGAAATATAATGAAAACCAAAGTCGAGTCAAGGTGGTTAAGTGAATGATATATTACTGTTTTATGTGGAGGCAGGAGAGTAACCTCACTAAGGAGGTGATATTTAAATTGAAACCTGAATAAAAGGAAAGAGCAAGCTGCACAACTAAGTAAAAAAAGAGCTTTTCATCCAAAGGGAACAGGAGGGACAAAGGCAAGTGCATCCTTGGCTGGAGTGGAAGAAGCTGTTTGAGAGTGATAGAATATATCAGAAAGATAACATGAGCCGTGCTAAGGGTCTGGATTTTATTTTAAATAAAAGGGGAAGCTGCAAAGGTTTTGTTTGTTTGTTTGTTTGTTTGTTGCAGAACAGTGACACAATCTGACTTACTTTGAAAGCATCACCAGGCTACAGTGTGGAGAACAGGTTATAGCAAAACAGAAATAGGTAGGAAGGGAATAGTCCAAGTGGTTTAAACTGATGTGAGAGCAGAGATGTTAGATTCAAGATAGTTTTGAAGGTAGTGTTAACGGGATTTGCTCATGGGATACCGGATGTAGTAAAAGGTAGAAGTCAAGGAAGAATTCAGGGATTTTGACCAGAGCAACTATATAAATGGAGTTACCATCAACTGAGGTGGGGAAGGCTATGAAAAGAGCAGATTGGACAAGGAGAGGAAGAGGAGGAATTAAGAGTTCGTCTTGGAGGTGATGAATTTGAAATGCCTTTTAGCTATCCCAGTAGAGATAATGAGTAGAGACTGGGATATTTAGTTTGAGTCTCAAGAGGAAGGTCGAGCTAGAAATATAAATTTGGAACTTCTCAGGGTATAGATGATATTTTAATCCACAAGAGTAGGTCAGAACGCCGAGAGAATTCGTGTTAATTAGAATAATACCCACTAACATTTGCATAGTCTTTTACCATTTACCAAGCACTTTTGCATTGACTGGAAAATTGTGAGAGTTAAGATTGAAAACCTCAGTTGGACTCGAAAAAGAAAAAGGCATGAAAGACTAAGACTAATATGAGAAGAATGGTGACTGCCCAGCACTTTACGACTGGATTTGGAGGATGAGGTTGATGAAGAGAATTCCAATTCTCTCACCTGAGAGATCATAAATATGTGGGGCTGGGTAGGGTGCATAAAGAGAGGTGATGATAACTATGATTTTGAATATGGTGAGTTTCTGGTGCTTTAAGGACCTCCAAATGGTATAGGAGAAAGAGCGAGCTCTTTAGCAAGGCCAAGCCCTGCTTATCCTTCAAGACTCAATTCAAGCATTACCTCTGCCAGGAAGTCTTCTCCTAGCCTCCCTGGTCTGAGTTAGGCTTCTCCTGTCTCCTCTGTGTTCTCCACCTTGGACAGTGCCTGAGACATATTAGATACTTGTGAACATGGATGGTTGAGTGGATGGGTGGATGGATGGATGGATGGATGGCAGCAATGAGAACCCAACTAAAGCTGTTTACATTCGTTTACACTAATGGTTTTGTGAAGCCCAGAAGCAGAATAGAGAGAGCAGAAAATGACATTAAAGGTCATCTACAGCTGGATCTCAAATGGGATGTTTTCCATATGAAGTATTTTTCACATCACCCAGCCAGCAGATTAGAACATTAAAATTTGAAACATTCACTGCATTAGAAGACTTGGTGACCAAATTAAATTCCCTGAGTGTTTTGAGATGAAATTAAATATGAAAAACTGCTCTCAGAATTTTTTTTTCTGTTTTAAGGGTGGGAACAAGGCATTTATTATAAAAATAAGAACTTTCCCATTGTCTACTGAGTTTGGCAACTGGATGAGTATCAATGAGAAAGGAGGTAAATTTAAAGTGGAAGGTAGCTATGCTCACTATTAAATCACTATACAAAGCTAAATTTAATCGCTTAACAGAAACTTGAACACTGGGCCCTCAGATTAAGTCTGATGCTCTTATCAACTAAGCTACTCAGGATAGATGGTGGTTAAGGGTACAGACTTGTAATGAGTAATGAGTCTTTGAGAGCTAATATAAGTATAATGCAGACAACAACATTGTATGATGATCATCAAACTTGCTAAGAGACTAGATCTCAATTATTCCAACCACTAAAAAGAAATGATAATTATGTGATGTGGCAAAGATACTAATTATCACTACTAGGGCAACCATATATAATATATAAATATATCAAAATATCAAAATATATAAATATATCAAAATAGCATGTTATACACCTTAAACTTACATAATGTTATATGTCATAAAAACTTAAATTAAGGGGATCCCTGGGTGGCTCAGCGGTTTAGCGCCTGCCTTCGGTCCAGGGCGTGATCCTGGAGTCCCGGGATTGAGTCCCATGTCGGGCTCCCTACATGGAGCCTGCTTCTCCCTCTGCCTGTGTCTCTGCCTCTCTCTCTGTGTGTCTCTCATGAATAAATAAATAAAATTTTAAAAAACTTAAATTAAAAATTAAAAAATGAAGTAGAAGAAATAAGGGATCAATGAATCAACTTAACATTTGCTGTAATTAAATAAATATTCATTGAACACGTATTTTGTATCAGGCACTTTGCTTAAGGCTATAAATAAAATAATTGTCAAAATATCAAAACTCTCCTCCCAAAATTGTACTTAAATTCCAGTTAGTTAACATACTATGTAATACACATTTCAGGAGTAGAATTTGGTGATTCATCACACACATGCAATACCCAGTGTTCATCATAACAAGTGCCCTCCTCATACCCACCACAATTACTTTGTTCTCTGTAGTTGAGTCTATTTCTTGGTTTGTCTCTCTCCACGCTCCCCCCACCAAATGTTTATTTGTTTTGTTTCTTAAATTCCACATAAGAGTGAAATAATATGGTATTTGTCTTTTTCTGACTGACTTATTCCCGTATAAAAGCTCTCCTCCCCAATGAAGCTTGTAGTCTAGCAAATATGATAGTAATAACAGCTTGCACTTAGGCAGCTTTCACTAAGTGCCAGACTCTGCTCAATGCTCTAAGTGTATGAAGATCATTTAGTCTTCATGATAACCCTGTGAATAGGAAGGCTACTGTTATCCCCATTTTACAGATGGGGATACTTAATTGTAAAGATTTTAAATAACTTGCTCAAAGTCACCTAGCCTGAAAGCAGTGAGGGTAGGACTGGAATTCATGTAGTCTGGCTCTGGAACTCCTAGTCTTAAGCACCACACTATACATATATAAATATAGCATACTTATTTTTTGCAAAGTTAGGAATGTAGCATAAAGCTGGTACGGTCGATATTGGAAGTGAATGCCCAGGAAGTTAGTAAAGATTTCACATGGCAAAGGAAAAAAATGAAAAGATACCAACTAATGAGCCTAAATATAATAGTGAATAGGAAACAAGAGGAGAAAGAAAAACCAAACTCAAGTGTAAAAGATCTGTTTCACAGTAACTTTTCAAATTATGTCTGGGACAGAAATGTCCTGCATTCCAGAGGGAAAGCATAAGCGGACTGGTGTTGCATTATAAGTCTCTGAGTGGTTCTTGTGTTCCCGGAAGCACTAGTATGCCTGGACCCACCGTGTGCATGGATGAATTTTCAGCACAGTGTTCTTTTGGAGAATATGTTTGTGCTGTGGGTGTCTTAAGAGCATTTGTGTCAGAGGCACTTTGTTGGGGATTCACTGCCTGACTGTGCTTTGGAAGTTTCCTCTGAAATCCATTGATCTTTCTTGAAAGCTTCATATTTCTTTCATTGGCTTCCATTCCAGCTCCTGGTTACTAGCTCCAGATTTTTCTTATATAGTACTTTCAGGTCTGGCATCTTAAAGCTACAGAAGCCAGAACAGTTCTGTATTTCACATATTGTTTCTTCTTCTTCTTTTTCTTCTTTCTTCTTTCTTCTTTCTTCTCCTTCTCCTTCTCCTTCTCCTTCTCCTTCTCCTTCTCCTTCTCCTTCTCCTTCTCCTTCTCCTTCTCCTTCTTCTTCTTCTTCTTCTTCTTCTTCTTCTTCTTCTTCTTCTTCTTTTCTTCTTCTTCTCTATCAGCATCCATGAAAATACAGTATCATCATGAAATGCTGGGTGTCTGGAATCACAATGACCAATTTGACCCCCAACCCAATCACTCATTGTATGAACAATCTGACCCTCAGTTTCTGTATCTTTAAAATGGACATAAAACCAATTCCTATCTGTTACAGTTATTGTGAGAATCAGTATTGACAGAGCACGGAGTAGACTGGCACAGTACATTTCAGCCATCATCACCATAACTTGATCATTTGTGATAAGCACGCCTCCCAATTAGAAGCAGGTAAAACCCCATTAAAAAGCGGGAGGTAAAATTTTGATATTCTTTTCCAAGTGACTTGAAAATGTGCTTTTAGTGAAGAAAACCTGTAAATGCATAGGAGAACAGCTAGAAGGTTTATAATGCAGTTGCTCTCAGGTCTATGGTGTTTCCATGTAAAGTATTTCTGCCATGTTCCCTGGGGAATTAATTCCTTCCTTCATGCTCAGTATTCACCGGTTTAAGTTTGGAGAGTACAGAAAATAGTTTTTGCATATCAACTTCTCCACCCAGTTTTGGTTCCTTTGTTCAGTAGAGTGTTGATTCCTACCTGTGGGTGGGCACGGTGTTAATTACCGATTGCAACCATGGGCTCGTGGAGGGCATCTCCTAAGCTTGCTTTTCACTCATATAAAAATTCGTTGAGAGGTACAACATGAAATTTCAAAATACTGTATGGTGATATTTTCAGCCTTTTTCAATCGGAGGCTTCTAAATTATTTGAGCGATGATTGTCTTTGACAGTCTGGTGAAGCCTATGAATTCTTCTGGAACTAATATTTTTATTTTTTATTTTTATTTTTATTTTTTTAAAGATTATATTTATTTATTCATGAGAGACATTTTTTTAAAGATTATATTTATTTATTCATGAGAGACACACATTTATTTATTCATGAGGAGGGGGGGCAGAGACACAGGCAGAGGGAGAAGCAGGCTCCATGCAGGGAGCCCGATGTGGGACTCGACCCTGGGTCTCCAGGTCGCGCCCTGGGCCTAAGACAGACACCCAACTGCTGAGCCACCCAGGTGTCCCTGGAACTAATATTTTTAAATGCATACAATTAAATCATAAGACAACAAATATATTGATATATTAACCAAATGCTTTTAAAACACAGATCTGTGATGTAGTAGCATTTTTTCATTCCTTATTTATTTTAAAATACTAAAATCTAGCAACACATCTAATTACTACTGTAATTTCAATAGTGATAAACATAAATGTTATTTCAAGATATCTGCAAAAACTATAATATAATATGAAATTACCTGTGTTTCCTATGGGTGCTATACTACTGTTGTTTATTGTAAGCATTTATCATAAAATGAAGTGCTATAGTTCTATTACAAGTAACTGAAAATCAGGATGTAATTGTTTCTAATCCAAGTTCACAGATGCCCTGAATTTAATCCAGAACCCCAGATATAGATCTCTTGATATAAAAGAAAATCTTTAGTCACTTTGTGTTGAATATACTGAAATACAAAATTGCCACACTTTTTAAATTGTCATTGTTTAAAAATAAAAAAATAAAAAATAAAATAAATTGTCATTGTTTTTAATACACATCTGAATTATATTACATTTGTCTTTGCCATTTAAAATGCTATGCCCTGGGGCAGCCCCGGTGGCTCAGCGGTTTAGGGCCACCTTCACACCAGGGTATGATCCTGGAGACCCCCAGGATCGAGTCCCACCTCGGGCTCCCTGCAGGGAGCCTGCTTTTCCCTCTGCCTGTCTCTGTCTCTCTCTCTCTCTTTGTGTCTCTCATGAATAAATAAATAAAATCTTTAAAAAAATAAAAAATAAATAAAATACTATGCCCATATTATAAAAATAGACAAAACCGGAAAGGATTAGAACGACCTACCTAATGTATTCCCTGTTAGGGTGCTTCACACTTCTTTCCAATTATTCTGTAACTGCCATAAGCACATTGTGCACGTGATTTTGTATCTACTTAAAACTAAACATTGTTATCATGAGCATTTTTCACATTGTTCTATAATATTTTACAACCATTAATTTTCATGGTTGTATGATATCTCTTTTCTCACTTGCAGGCACTTCTTACTGGTTGCAGCAGGGTTGCTGTTAGGAGCAGCAGATTTCCATAAAGGGTGCTGCTTAAACTTTCTATGTGTTTATATTTAAATAGGACTAATTCTTTAAGTAAGCAACCAATAAAAAGTTATAAAGATGTCTTAAACTTTTAGAGCTTGTCATATATTATCCCACTTTAATCATCACAAATGAGCCTTTGTTTTCTTTTTAATAAGCCTTTTATTTTAGAACAGTTTTAGATTTACAGAAAAATTATGAAGATGGTACCCATTTACCCCATACCTAATTGGCCTTATTATGAATATCTTATGATATGGTACATTTGTTACCCCTAATGAGCCAATATTTACTCAGCATTTTTTTTGAGCAATAATACAATATTTTAATTTAGTAAGAGGTTTTAAATTCCTATATATCTTATTACATATCTCTAAATCCTCCCTTTCCCTCTTCTTAGTTTATACAAATTTTATTTTATTTTTTGTCTTGTTTTTGTTTTTATTGAAGTTTTATTTGCCAATATATACTATAACACTTAGTACTCAGATTTTCTTAGCTTTCACCTAATGTCCTTTTTCTGTACCAAGATCCCATCCAGGACACCACATAACATTAAGTCATCATGTCATCCCTCCTTAGGCTCCTCTTATCTGTGATAGCTTTTAAGATTCTCCTCATTTTTGAGGACCTTGACGACTTTGATGAGTACTGGTCAGGTATTTTGTATAATGTCCCTCACCTGGGATTTGTCTGAAGTCCTCCTCACGATTTTACTGGGGTTATGGATATTTTTGAGGAAGACCACAAATGTCAAGTGCCATTCGCATCACATCATATCAAAAGTATATGTACTGTGAACATGATATCACTTGTTGATATTAATCCATATCACCTGGCAAATGTCAGGCTTGCCTGACTTCCCCTCTAGAAGGTTATTCCCTCCCCGTTTCCATACTGTATTCTTTGGAAGGAAGTCATTTTGTGTGTCCCACAGTTAGTGGAGTGGAGAGTCATGCTCATATAACTGCATAAACTACTTGTAATTCTCCTGCATGGGTATCTGTCACAAGCCTCCTTTAATGTATGATGAAACCAAGGTTTAGAGAGATTAAGGAACTAGCCCAAGTTGTTTAGCCTCCTGTCCTTTCACCTGCTTTTCATAGCACTCGTAGAACACTATTCCTTCCATAAATATACCTTGCTGTGCTTTGCTGGGTGAGCTTTTTCCAAGCTGACTGGGCTGTTTGTGGCTGCTCAGCAACAGTTCCTAGATTGACCTATCTCAGGAGATAGATATTCATTCTGCAAATGTCATGTGCTTATTTGTTTTTTGGGTTTTTTTAAAGATTTTATTTATTTATTCATGACAGACACAGAGAGAGGCAGAGACACAGGCAGAGGGAGAAGCAGGCTCCCTCCCTGCAGGGAGCCGGACCATGGGACTCCATCCCAGATCTCCAGGATCACACCCTGGGCTGAAGGTGGCGCTAAACCCCTGAGCCACCCAGGCTGCCCTCATGTGTTTATTTGAAATATTTTGTTCTCTCTAATGTCCAAGCAAATATTTCCAAAACTACTAGAAATTACTCAATTTTGAAGGATGAGAGAGGAAAAAAGGACTGAGCCAATTCCTGCATTGATAAATGACATTCTGCTTCTCTAATTTATTGACCAAAAAAATGTATATGTACCAAACACTACTCTATACATAAGGCAAGCCACAGTGAATGGAATATTTTAGTGGTAGAGAGAGCCTTCTGAGTGTGTCAAAGGTGCTATGATGAAAAATAAACCAGAATAAGGAATAAAATGCAGAAGGAAGACCTCTCTGAGGGCAGGGCATTTGAACAGAAACCTAAATGATATAGGCAAGGCATACCAGGCAGAGAGAACAGGAATTTCAAAGTGCCTCACGATACACTATGCTTGGTCTGATAGAAGAACAGCAAGGAAGCCAGTGTAGCCAAGGCTGGTCATGGAGGACCTTGTGGGCCATACATAGTAAAGCTTCTGGATTTTGTTCTAAACATGATGGGTAACCATTTAACAGAAGAATAAAGTGATAAGATTTGCATGTTTAAAACATCATTCTGGTTCCTGTATTGAGACTGGACTATCATGAGAAAAGGAAAAGCAGAGACCAGTTAGAATGCTATTAGAGTAGTAGGCAAGAGATCATACTAGCTGGGACAAGGGGAGTGGCAGTGGTGACGGTGAGAAGTGAGTAGGTTAAGTATGTATTTTGAAGGTATCCGTGACAGGATTGACTGAAGGTTTTATGGACACTGGGAGTAAGAAAGGGGGAGAAACTAGAGATGACTCAGAAGTTTTTGTCCTGAATGGTAGTACCAATTACTGTCCTGGAGAAAATAGTAGAGCTTGAAGTTTATTGGAGAGATTGTGCCTGGAGATACAGATTCGGGGGAGGGTCATTGACATATAGATAATGTTGAAATCCATGAGAACAGATGAAATAACCCGTGGAATAGGTATAAAAGAGAAGAGAAAAGGTCCCAGAGAACAGATACAGAAAAAGACACTCAGAGAGCAATCATTGAGATAGAAAGCCAGGAGAATGTGGTGTCTTGGAAACCGAGTGGAAGACTTGCTTGAGGAAGATAGTGATCAATCATATGAGATAAAGCTAAGGAAGGTGAATAAGACCTTGCATCCTCAGTGATCATTTGAAATTTTCTTAATTTGGGTGGAGGCCATCTTGGCTTCAATGGATGAATATTCTCATATCAAATTCGCAGGGTATTTTTTCTCACATTGTCTTAGGAGACAAACTGAGGCACATTTAGAGGTGTATTCACGTAGTCTGGTCAGTCTTATGGTTACAAAGTAGACAAGGACATACAGATCAAAGATGGAAACAGCTGGAAAAGAAAAAAAATAAAGTCAGGTCTGTCAACATTATCTTTCTGATACTCTTATTTTCTCTAAACTAGCAGCATGGATACCATCCTTGAGCTAGTTGTTACATTATCAAATAGTATGGTCAACTATATTTACATAAATATGAAAGTACTGTGTAAAAACTAAAAGCCATAGAGTGGAAAAGGGTACAGGTAGAAAGGTAAAGTAACGTGAAGGTTATTATTTTGTCATTGTCAAACAAAAGATATTCAACAGAAATAAAATGGGTGACTGCCTATCTTTGAAAAATATTAATGTATTCTATTTTGATGAGTTAGAGTAATTGAAGATGCGTATATCTCATACAGAAATGTTATTTCAGGACCTTGTTTGTTATCAAGCAGTATTTGATATAAAATATCTATCCAATTGGTCTTACTAGTTAAAGTACCAGAAAACTTCATTAAATACAACTCAACCCTTTCAGTTTGATCACCCTATAACTGAACAGTGTAAGTTCCTTAATGAGGGGAACCATGCTTTATATTCCTCATAGTACTTAGTATAGTGCTGAGCACATAGTAGAGGTTCAATGAATTGGTTGGTTGGTTAGCTAGTTAGCAGTTTGGTTGGCTGGTTGGCTGACTGATGGCATTGAGGCAAGATTTCAGCTCACTAGTAAGCAGTTAAAAGAGAAACACTGTATCTGCTAAGTGTTTCCAAACTTAACCTTAACCTTTTCTGTCTAAGGAAGATTTTCTTCCTTAGACAGAAAATGTTTTCAAATGTGAAGTTTATTCATCCAACAAACATAGGTCCCTTATGGTATTGGATTCTGACACAGAAATGAATATGAAATGCAGAACAGGATTAGGACCTTTAGACTTCTAAGGCATTGAGAAAACAGTGGCCCTTGTATGGAAATCAACATAGAAATTATGCTAAGTAATGAAACCAGGATGAGAATATCCTAACAAAGTTCTTGTTTTTTCCTTGATGACTATTTTGAGGTTCCCCTTATTTGAAATACTAAAAATCAAATTCTTTCTTCTAAAATTTTATGTTCAAGGTTCTATGCATAGTCTATTGGTTAACTCCACAATAGTGATGTAGAATCCTCCCCCTGAAAGTTCATAGTTTAGCAAAAGAAACACAAGTATTAAAATTAAAGGACAATGTAAGAAGAATTATACATAATTGAAATACTTACAAAGTGCTAGTAAAACAGAGGAAATGGCAAACATTGCCAAGAGAATTAAAATAAGGAACCAGGGAAAAGAGAAAGCAACGAAAAAAAGAGGAGAGATGTGTGTATTATCAATAGAACTTAAACAGTACATAATTACTTTAATTTTGAATTAACATTATTATTCTGTTTACATTGATGTTTAATGGGAAGATATGAATAATGGATTAAATTTGGAACAAGGCATGGTCTTATTATTTAAACATTATTTTTCATGTAACCTATTATTACATTGTCATGTTAAATTTATGTGTTGAATCTGCCTGTCTCATGGTAGAAGAATTCCCACTGAAATTATCCTTTCCATGAAATGAGCAAAGCATTGCTGGATTTACAGTCCTGGCAATGATTCCTCTTCTGTTTATTTAGTGGTTTCATGCATTTGGGACAATATACTCACACTGAAAATTCAGTCACTGGGATTTTTCTTAATACTTATTTCATGGAAATGAAGATGATGGTATTTATAAGTAGTTTCGTCTCTTTCCCTTGTCTAAATGATCATTTGGGTGCTTTGGGTTTTGTTGAGTCTGGAGTACATGCTGATCGGAAGATGTTTTAGACACCTCCTCTCAAATCCCCAAATTGTGAAAATAGATCAGATAACTACCTAATGCTTTTTTGATGCTGAATCTGTAGTAGTTGTCAACTAGAAGTCACATCTACTCTCTACTCTCTACTCTCAACTAGAAGTCACATCTACACTCTACTTAACATGGATTTGCTTTTTATACAACAAAACATATAATGTATATAAAACATTATAAAAAATAAATAACACTTTTTTTAAAATTTTTATTTATTTATGATAGTTACAGAGAGAGAGAGAGAGGCAGAGACACAGGCAGAGGGAGAAGCAGGCTCCATGCACCGGGTGCCCGATGTGGGATTCGATCCCGGGTCTCCGGGATCGCGCCCTGGGCCAAAGGCAGGCGCCAAACTGCTGCGCCACCCAGGGATCCCCTAAATAACACTTTTAAATGATTTCTGTGAAACCAAAATTAGTATTCTAGCCTAAAGTATGATTACAGGAAGAAACTGTATAGTTATAGTCTACACTACAGTCCTGTCTTGTGTCCTTAGGAACTATATTGTTGAAAAATCACTCAAGTGACTTTTGAGAACATCTTTAATTCATTTATGCAGGTTCCTTTATGACTTGGAAATAAAGATTTTTGAAAACTAATACTTCTCCTTGCTCTTTTAACCACACTCTTCCATGCTGTCTGTCTAGTACGGTAGCCTGACCTCAAGCCTTAGAGATTATCTGTTCCAGCCCCTTCATTCCTTCTTGATCTACTTGATATGTTCCTCCTCCGTTAGACCCAGAGTTTCCTACCGTGAACTAGACACTCTGCCTTACAAACACCCTACACCTAGCCTGCTCTCTCGACAACATCTCTGCACCCTGAATTCTTGGTCTGGGCTTTAGCTGTTTATCACCTCATTTCCCAAGCTAGAAGCTAAACAGTGGTTCCCAAAACTTCCCGTTCTGTCTTAACTCCACATTCAGTAAGCCTAGATAATTCCTCTTCAGAAATCCTCCTTCAGGGTCCCTGGCTGGCTCAGTCAGTAGAGCAGGAGAGTCTTGGTCTAAATGTCCTGTGTTCGAACCCCATGTTGGACCTAGAGTTTAAAAAAAAAAAAAAAAAAAAAAAAAAACTCCCCTTCTCTTTCCTTAGCTGCTGCCCAGGACCTCGCTGCAAGTTAACTCCATTCTGTGCTGCAGACCCCAACTTCATCTCCAGATTGCTTTATCTTTAAAACAAAGCTGATCAGCCCACTTCCCTCATAAAAAAACCTCTGAAGCTTATGGGGGATTTTAAGACAAGCAAAAGCGATCCCTTAGTTTGGTGGCATACTGTGTCTTCCATTATAAAGTCACAACTTACATTGCAGCCTAATATGGCACTGATTCCATTGCTGCTACAATGAACTCTCTCAGCTCCTCTTTCATGAAACCCGTCCACTTGGGTACAAACCCCACACAAGCTCTGATGTTCACAAATCCTATTTCTTTTATTCTGAACCATTCACATCTCACAATACCATTCTTCGCCTCATTGCCAGTACCTGATATCATTTCTTCCTGACCCCATGGTTCTTATTCTAGTTCCCATCTCCTCCTCCTTCACTTTAGGACCAATCCTTGGTACTGCTTCTCCAGCTATGAGCTCTGGCGTCTTTCTTTTGTTGGCCTTTCCAGCAAATGTTTTACTGTCAATACCTTCTCCAGAACCTCACAGCACTTCATCTCAGCACAGATCTTCATTACTGCCACCATCTTCAGACATACCCCAATCCTGCAGGTGAAATGCAGACCACACCTTTGCTTTGCGGAGGCAAAAAGGAGTGCCCATTCTTAGAATTCCTTTCCTTTGTAACTTGCCAAGTCCCTATTGAGGACACAGACTTTGTCAATTCTTCTATGACACTTGAATCTCCTGGATAGTAGGTCATCATATTCTTTAATGTGGGCTCTCCAGAAATTTCATCAGATAGTCTATAGAGCACTTACCCCTTTGGATTGTAAAATATCTGACTTCCCTACTGCATGTTGACCTTCTTGTGAACAAGACTAATATCTTAATGAAGTGTATATATTTGTAACTTCCCTTAAATCCTCTTTAGAATAAGACAAAATATGGGAGTAGCCAAGGAGGAAGGGAGAAAGGGAGAGGAAGAGACGAAAGAAATTGTATTTCTTATAGAGAATTGCTTTTGAATATATATATTTTTTATTTTGACCCACAATAAGGAATACATTGTATACCATGAACCCAGTACACACATGCCTACACACATGGGCACACGTGCACACACACACACAACTGATACAAAAAGTTTTGCAGGATAATATTTAGCTTACAAATGCAGCGCACTATATTTCATTATTTTTAACACTGATATAGAGCTACTAAATTGATTTTTTACAGCAATAGTACATTGCAATTACTTAGAGATCTTTATCTTTATGCCTGAGCTCCAGCCCCAGAGATTCTGACTTAATTGGTGTGAAATGTAGCCTAAGATTAGAAGTCTTTAAAGGCCTTCCAGATATTTCTAGTATGTAAGGTAGGGTATGAACTGCAGGCCTGGAACCTTGCTACTGCAACTATGACCATAAACTGGGACATGGCATCATTTCAGAGTTTGTCAGAAATGCAGAATCTTGGCCCTCACCCCAGATGTCCTGATTAGAAATTGCGTTTTCACGAGAGAACCTAGTGATTTGCAAGCACATTAAAGTGTAAGTTGGACTGCTCACTTTAGAGCACCGGGAGGCAGTTATATATCATGGCTGGGAGTGCAAGCGGTGGTGACCATGGGCAAGTTACTCACTGCTCGGTTCCCCTCTCCTAAACAAGGACATAACAGTATTACTTCCAGGAAGAATAACAGTATTCTATCCAGAAGGTTCTTGGGAGTGTCAAATCAGATAGTATCTGGCATATAACAGGGATAAAATAAACACCGTCTATTTCTATTTATCCCCAGTACCAGCAAGATGGTTGGCAAATAGTAGGCACACCAAAAATTGTGCTATTCACTTACAGAGACTCAGAGAAGTGAAATAGTTCACCAAAATTATGTAACTAGTTTACCAAAAATCTAAGAATACAAAGGAGTTCTAAGAATGGATTAAAATGTCTATTCTACTCCCATGGCCAGCAGTTTCTAAATTTGTGAGATTGTGGTATTTGTTGGAGTGCAAGTTTCACTAAGCAACCCTGCGTAAAATTGTGCTCTGGAAAGAATGGCCTCGGTGAGTTCATTTTGCCCGGGCTCATAACAGCTGTCTCATAAGTTCTCAGGTACTTGCAGGCTCTTAAACCATTTTGAGTGTCCATAGCCGCTTGGCCAAAACTTGTTTATTCCTCCAGCACCTAGCCCATATCTATCAGTATTTAAACTGTGAAGTGTGCTTTTAAAAACTGTAAACCATTTTATTCTTCATGTGTATTTTCTGTACTTATTTCTACAGTGGAATTCAGAACATGATTTTGCCCAGATAAATTCCTGGCCATTGATTCAAGCAATGATAGTTTTGTAGGGGAGCAAGAAGATCCTTCTACCGTATAATCATGGTTCTTTAGTTAATGCGCCTACAAGTGATTGCTTCTGCTCCCATTTTGATGACAAGCAGCCACATTTCTCCACTGATGACCAAATCCCAGTTGGAGCCAAATTAGAACTCGTGTCCTGCGCTAGTGAGCTACACCATAGCTCAGCAAACTATCTTAGTCCCTCTTGCCTGAAAAGCCATGTCTGAATCAACTAGGGAAAAGATACAGAAAGAGACTATGCTACTACTTCAGACGATCAGCTAAACACAGATAAATACATCTCATTGATTTCTGGCCAAATAGACCTGACCAGTTTTTCTAGAAAGGAAATGAGGGTTTCTCTTGAAAAGAGGAGCTACACTTTCTCTAGCCCAAACACTGAGAAGGTAGAGTAGGAAGGAGTGGATGCATGAAAAAAGGAGTATTTGGCAAAAGTTCCCAGGGGTAGAGCGGCCCAGACTGGATAGCAATTTAAAGATAAAACTCCACAGTTCTCTAATTATTTAAAAATAGAATTGGCTGATTTTCAGTTTTAAAATGTCAAAAGAGAACTAGAAACTGGTTCTTAAAAAGTACATTTAGTCAGCAAGAGAGCCCAGGCTGAGCATCTGGCTTAAAAGTACAGCAACCAGGTGAATTACAGCCTAAATTAAATGACCCTCAGGGCGTTTTAGCTGCAGCTAGGAGAGGAAGAAGAGAGAGGTCAGGTAAGAACTGATGAACCCAAAGTGATAGGCGTGAGCCCAACTGAAGGGGAACTGACCCATGGTCCCTTGTGCATCCTTCTGAGTGGGGAGAAAGTCAGTCATTGTGTCGTTCTGTGTGTGTGTGTGTGTGTGTGTGTGTCCATGTCCAGAGTGTTCCACTGAGGCTATGTTTATAGTTTAAGTGAGCACAAGCACGGTGCAGACAAAATTCTTGCTCTATTGGCTCCAATAGCAGGAACTGTCATTATCTAAAGATACAGTGCTTAACTACTATCAATAGATTAGATACTGAAAAGTATTAAGACTTGCCTCATTAAAAGAAAAAAAAAAAAAAGATTTGCCTCACACAGGACACCTGAAGGTGTTATCAAACCCAACAGCTGCCCTAACCACCAGCTGAAAAATGGTATGACTGTAGGGTTCAGAATGGCTTCTGGGAATTTAAGCTGGAAGCAGAAGGATCTCTTGGGTAGGGCAAAGTGTAACAATGCCCAGTGCTCCAATATGTGGTGTTGCAGGAGTAGGTAGTCAATGTGATTTGGGGTAGCCATCTCCCTTGTGGAGAAGGAAACAGCTCCTCTAGTTAAATCTGAGGTCTACTGCCCTATGATCAACCCTCAAATGCCCCCTTCACGAAGACAAATTTTGGTGGTGGGAGGTGTGAGGAAGTGATGGTTGATTGAAGTGGCAGTTAATAGTGGATGCCAAGTTCGTGTCTGTCTTCTTTAAAGTTAAAGCCAGGAAAGGATAGGGAAGAGCCACTGAACTTCAGCTTTTATAGCTTCTAATATATTGTGTTATATATATAATATATTGTGTTATATATATATAATATATTGTGTTATATATATATATGTATATTTCTGCAAAGTGCAGAAATCTCTTTCAGAACTCTTGAAAGACGTTCATCCCACCTCTTCAAATATATCTAATGAAGGTGGAAAGGAAGTTGATACCTAAATTAAGTACTTACTGTGTGCCAGTGTCTATAATCTTATTTAATCCTCACCAGAGTCCTGTGAGATGTAAGTTTTATTATCTCCATTTAAATAGGTCACAAAAATTTGATAGAGACTTTGAAGTAGTTCTAAGGACACTCAGCAGGAGGTGGTGGAGCCAGGTCTGTAGGACTCCTACGTCCATCCCTGAAAGCCTTGCCACAGAGTAGGGACAGTTATGGACCACAGCAGCGGCATCTCTGGAGCTTACTAGAGATGCAGACTTTCAAGCCCCACCCCAGACTGACTGGATCAGGAGTTGCTTTTTATCAAGATCTCCAGGTGACTTATGCAAACTTGAAAGATTGAGAAGCACTGCTCTAAAGCTCTGAGGCTTTGCCCACCACCCTGCTACGTGAGATGGTTCCTCCCAGTATGGCAGACTCAGAACTGCTCAGTGTTCTTCCTTAAATTGAATCAAAATCTCCTTGCTTGAGACCTTTACCTGATGTCCCTCAAGGAATCATCGGAGTGTCATTTTTTCTACTCTTTCATTTTTTAAAAAAATCTAAACTCAACTTTTTATATCTACACCTATTACATTTTATCTTCTGGTTCCAGTCTGCATTTTCAAATGGAAGATCTTTTCTAATTTTTATTCACTTCTCCCAGATTAATAAATTACAGATTTAATAGACATACTTTCTTGTTATTCATTCAAGTATGATCTATTGAGCAGCTTGGGTGGCTCAGCGTTTTAGCACTGCCTTCAGCCCAGGGTGTGATCCTGGGGATTGAGTCCCACATCAGGCTCCCTGCATGAAGCCTGCTTCTCCCTCTGCCTGTGTCTCTGCCTGTGTCTCTGCCTGTGTGTGTGTGTGTGTGTGTGTGTGTGTGTCTATGAATAAATAAATCTTTTTTTAAAAAGTATGATCTATTGATGATAGATGATAGATAAATGATAGATAGATGATAGATAGATGATAGACACATTAAATGCAGTCACACTTAAGAGTCCAATGTCATGGTGATGTTAATCCATTTATCAAATATGTGGGTTCTCCTATTTAAGAAACTATAAATGGTGGTTGCCAGGGGCTAGAGAGGGGGAAATGGAGAGGCATTAGTCAAAGCATTCAAAGTTTCAGTTATACAAGATACGATCTACATTAGAGCAGAGAGCCTATTGTTAACAATGCTGTATCATATACTTAAAAATTTGCTAATAGAGTAGAACTTATGTTAAGTCTTCTTATCATAAAAGAAATAAATAATTTTCTGTATACAAAAATAATAAATAAGGAGATAACTTTTGGAGATGATGGATATGTTTATAGCATAGATTGTGGGGATAGTTTAACAGATGTATATTTATCTCCAAACTGATCAATTTATATACATTCTGTATGTCAGTCACACTTCAATAAAGTGTTTTAAAAAAAAAAAGACTATAAACTATCCTGAGGTATTTTCCAGGCAATATTTCTCCAACCTTTTTCTATTAAGGATTTTTCATTAGATGTCTTGCTGAACTCTATGTCTTTGGAATTGTCCTAATAACTAAGTTATTTATTAACTGAGAATGCTTAATTTTTAGTCAACTCATGCTGGCTGCTAGTAATTGTCCATTTCTTTTCAAAGTACTCGTGAACAATTTTTCTAATAATCTGTTCTAAAAGAGTCACAAGTCTTGCTTACCTATTTATGATTTCTAGAAACATTTTCTCCTTTTAAATAGTGGGCCACTTACCTGGCTTTAATATCCCAAGATTTCTCCCATTCAGTTTCATTTCTTAAAGAATTCTCACTGTGAGTTCTTTCAAGAGAATAAATTCAGAATACTTGGAATCACAGGATATGAGCCTAGTACCATTTAATTGCTTTGAGCAACAGTCATTACTCAAAGCAATTTATCTAATACCCATTCTATAAAGTAGACATCATAATCTTCCTGATAAAAGATGGTATATGAGAAAGTATTATATAATAAACTATAAAGTATGTACTATGGTGCTGGAACAACATTATAATATAATTAGTATCCTGAAGACTTAAACTCCTTTAGTGGTTGACACACTCTAACTTTAGTTTCCCCTGTGTTGGTTCTGATGCTACCTGGAGTCTCTATGCAAATTCTTTCCAAAGGCTGGCAGCCAGTGCTATTTCCGTGACTTGCCCTTAGGTCGAAGGTTGGCAAACCATGACAACCTGGGCAAATCTGGCTCACTGCCTAGTTTTGTAAATAAAGCTTTATTGCAACAGCCAAACTCACTCATTTACATATTGCCTGTGACTGGTTTTGTGCTCTAATGGCAGAACTGAGTAGTTGCTACAGACATCATACATCTCTAAGCCAAAAATACTTACCCTCTGGCTTTTTCCAGAAAATAATTTTCTGATCCTTGCCTCAGACTATACCCTTTAGAAAAGAGGGACTTTGTGATAATTTTCTGTACACAATTCCTAATCAAGCTCTGTGCTTAAGGGCTAAATAAATTCATTTTATAATAATCCCTTTAACAGGATCTTGTGACCTAAATGAAATTGTATTCTAAAATGAAATAATGCAAAATGATTTGATAAAGCTAGATCAATTAGAATATTTAGCTGCAAAATCCTGTTTTTAAGCCTTGTTGATTTAAAAAAAGGAAATCTATAATAACTCTGATTTGCAGCCTTAATAAATCCCAAATATGAAACAAAAATGCTTCTTTTGTGATGATTTGATGCTTATTTCAAATTGAGCATCAGATCTCATAGTCCAGAAAAGTAGACAACAAAGGAAATAATGTAGAAAGTTAAGCTGAATCCTGGCTTTAACTTAAGACATGATCTATATTTCCTTTTAAAATTATTTCCTTGGCCCAATTTGTTAGCATAATAATTGAATATTCTTAAATTTAAGGACAGAAAAACATTCTCACATTAAGAGTCTGAAGAGTCAAAGTTTGAAGCCACTTTATTCTGGGGGGCCTTTTTCAATAAAGAACTTCAGGACAAAGCACATGTTATTCTGTACGACAGTCTGTTAATTGTTTCCCAGAGAATAATAACAAGCCGTCCTTGAAAGGAATAGCTGGCAATGGAATTAGCTCCAGAGACTTTAAGACAGTATTTGCCAAGAAACAAGGTCAGTCTGATAATATGTCAAACATATCCTTTATTAACCTGAATAAATAAAATATACCTATAAATTATGGAATGCATGGTGGCTGAGTTGCCTGACCACTGCTTTAAAATGTCCTCATTAGCATGTCATGTCTGTAATAAATGATTTTAAATTTTATATTTCTCTGAAAGGATATTTTAAATTTTATGAATGCAACACCCTCTAGCTCACAGGGGAGAGAACAGTACTGCAGTACTTTTACAAAATCGTGATCTAGCTTGAACTTTACTCAGATAATTGATTAAATCATGGATCAAAGTCTCCTATAGAATATATGTCTATCCCAAAGTGGTTATTGCAATAGTTCATAGCATCTGTAATAGGCCTAATAGTTCATAGCATCTGTAATAGGCCTAATAGCAATAAATCTTTTTCAGAAGAGTAACCCAGAAGACCTCAATTGAAGGGATATTTTAAAAGCCAGTGACTATTTAGTGTATTTAATTCACATTAGTAGACCATAAATAGGGGAAATTGATGAAAAATATAACCTTTTCTGTATGCTAAAACTCAAAAACAATTATTTTTCATCTTTCACCTGAAAATAACCAGGTGCTTAGCCCAAAGTTAAATAAATGTCTCAGCTGCACAGTGCAATGAATGTGCAACATTTAATAGATAAGTGAAATAAGATTGTGTCTAAAACACTGAGAGAATAAAAGAAGAATGCCAATATAAAATGCAGACATACACACGCCATATACAGCATAATGTATCACAACTTACCCACAAAGCCTTGGATTGGACAAACCAGTTGACCTTCTTGGGATGGCCATAACCATCCCCTAGGCAAATCGTTTTTTACTCCTATCTAGACTAAATTATTCTGACGTGGTCTGTATCTTTATGTGTTTAACTGAGATATGTGATGCCACAATTTGAGTCGCTAGGAAAAATAATCCCATACCTGCAGAACTGCACTCAGTCCAAAGAATGTGATTTTGTGCAAGGTTTATGCTGTATTATATAAGTAAAAGAGCAAAAGTCAACTAATAAAGTAGTGTGAGACCACTTCCTCTGCCCCAGTCACTGACCACCCACCCCGAACTTCATCGTCCTTCAATTGGAGCTTCCCTGGAAGACCCCTCCCTAGCTAACACCATTTCCCAAACTCACTGCACTTTTAGACAGCTCTCCTTTGGATAGCTCAGACTTTTTAAAGATATTGCATGGCTACAAATCTTTACCTTCAGCAAGTGTTCTTGATCCCTTACTCTGTATTGATGCTGTATTGGATGCCCACTAGATAAATAAGAAATAAGGATAGCTGTTTTCTACATTACCCCAAAGAGAAAGGATAAATATTTCTCTCTCTCTCCCTCTCTCTCTCTCTCTCTCTCTCTCTCTCTTAATTTTGTTTTGTTTGGTACTTTGGTGAGCACTGCTTATTTTTAATATTTCACTGAAATACTGAAAACAAATCATGCATTTATCATGATAACTCTATGCTCATTTTCTTGGCCAGCTGGAGTTATAGTTAATAGTATTTTAAAGTTAGGGACTGTATCTTACTCATCTTTGTATCTGTTGGGTCCTTCCCAGAGCACATGGTAGGGACCCCATAAATATTTTTGCAAGCATACTAAAACATCAAAATTATTGTATTATGATTAAAAATACATTAGCCTAATGTGGGTTACACTGGTTAATCCATGCTGATTAAAAACTCTCATTAATAAATTAGTGAAAACAGAAGAACTAATTAATTGCTGCTTATTGAAAGCATTGAGGTTGAAAAATCATCTTAAATACAAAATCCATAGAGAAATAACAAACTTCAGGAAGTAAAAGCTTAGGAGCTAGGTCTCTATGGTCATGACTTCAAAATTTGTATCTTCAGCCCCTCACCTCTGTTTGCCAGCCCCGCCCCCCAACTAGAGTTTACTGAATCATTCTTTCTCTCCTACCATGAATTTTCACTCATGCCAATGATATGATCACTTTCGCAGATAACAAAGATAACATTTTAAGTATTTTTCTAGTTTGTAAGGTATTGAAAATAAAGACGTATATTTCATATACACAGAATATACAAGGTATGTCATAACTATGATAACCTTTTGCACATATTGAGTCAATCAACCACAGTTAGTAAAGTCACATTAAAAATAGTGTTAGTGGGCAGCCCGGGTGGCCCAGCAGGTTGGCGCCTGCCTTCGGCCCAGGGCCTGATCCTGGAGACCCAGGATCGAGTCCCACGTCAGGCTCCCTGCATGGAGCCTGCTTGTGTCTCTGCCTCTCTCTCTGTCTCTCTGTCTCTCATGAATAAATAAATAAAATCTTTTTAAAAAATAGTGTTAGTGTATCTTTTCTGACTTAAAAAACATTAATAAAGAGTCTATGAGACTCTTCTGGCTGAATAAAGAAAAATATTTAATTTAGTGAAATAGGTACTGAAGTTTATTTTAGTATTTGCTTTGCCTTTACAAATAAAAAAAATTCTGCCTCTAAGCTTTAATCTTTCTTCACAAAGCAGGTAAATGCCTTGTCAGATTTAACATGATAATTGCATATTTAGTAGGTGAATAAACTTAAGAACCTACAATCAAACCCATAGGGAAAAATAAAACTAAGACAAAAATTAGATAAAGACAGTTCATAGAAAAAATACGTGAAATAGTTCTGATTTCTTATCCTTCCAGAGCCAAGTCTGAATTTTAATTAATATTTTTTCCAATATCCTGACTTAAGAATTTTATGCTGATGGAATTATTGAAAGATTGACTAGCAGACTTTTGATGTAGTAATAAATATTTATGATCTCCTGACTATATTTTTATATTATTCATTGACTAAACCCTTAGATCTCTTGCTTCCATAGGCCAGTAATTATAGATATCAAGTGTGACTTTATGCTTTCTCTATGTGTCAGTTTCCTGAGTAGAAGTCAAAATGGAAATGGAATAGTTTACAATTACATGCCTTCAACAATCATTGATTATTGTTTATGTAGAAAAGTTAGCATGTCTGTGTAACTGAAATGGAAAATACAACTTAACAAAAAACAACAACTAAAGATGTTTCCTATGTCCTAGACATTAGCTAATGAGCTAACTGCCCCTCCCATACTTGGGTCCATCCAAATCATCCACCCTGATTTTGGTTAATTGGGATACAGAATCCTGTTTCTAGTAGTTCTAACTTTTGGGATTTATGAAAGCCAGATTTTCAAAGCTTAAGCATCTCATAAAATACCTTACACTTTTTTTTGTTCTTTTCTTCCTGTATTTATTAGATGTTTATGACCTCCAAGGTATATATATTCCCAATGGTCCTCTTGTGTAGCTTGGTATTTTGTCTGTATTTCGTTTAGATTTACTTCCTTTATATTTGGGCAGCTGACTGGGCCATTCAAATATAAATAATTCTATCACTGGGTGATTTCTTCATGTGGGCTACAAGTTGTGCATAAAAACTAGACTGGTGTGTCATCATAAAATATCACGTGTGTTTACACTGTGCTATTCAGTTCAGTCAGTCAAAACGTGAAATTAGGTAAACAAAATTCCAAATGATTAACTTGTAGCCTAAGTCATAAGAAATACCAGGGGCGCCCGGGTGTCTCAGCTGATTGAGCATCTCTGACTCTTGATTTCGGCTCATGTCTTGATCTCAGGCTCCTGGGATGGAGCCCCGTGGTGAGCCCCACCTAGGGCTCTCTGCTCAGCGGGGAATCGCTGGTCTCCCTCTCCCTCTGCCCCTCCCATAGCACGCACACCTGCCCTATGTCTCTCTCTCTCTCTCTTTCAAATAAATAAAACAAATCTTTAAAAAGAAAGAAATGCCAAATAGAGAGATCAAATGAATCTTGAAATTTCATAAATTTATATAACCAAGCATGCATATAGTTAGCACACAGACCTGAAAGTACCCCAAGCACAGAGAGTGAGGCAGCTCTGCTACTTTGCAAATGTGGTACTTAGTATCTCTAAGCTAGGACCACTTCTACAAAATGAGGATAGTATATTCTCCATCAGGTTACCTCAAGGATTAAATGAGATTAAGTCTCTAAAGTGCTTGGCAGAGTTTTTGGCACACAGTTTTACTATCCTTAGCACAAAAATAGTAGCTATTATTAGCAAATGTGGTCATTGCTCTGTGACCTCCAAAAATATATTTTTTAATAGAAAGGATTTAATGGACTGTTTTTGCATTATCTAGACCAAAAAAATCAAGAGGCTATGTAAAACTTTTACTTTTCAGTTGATTAATATGGGACTGTGTGGTTATAATTCTTGCATTTTACTGTGATTTGCAGGAACTTGAAATAAAGTGCTAATACTATAATTATAAAAGTATTACTAGATTTGAGTTTAAAAAGAAATTTTATTGTTTTTCACTTCATCATTAACTGTATTTGGCTGGAATGTAAAATGTATTGTAACCCTTAAGTGAACAAAATAACAGAAACCTGGACCTATTCACGTAGATATATATTCAGTGGTGGTGGTGGAGAGAGAGACAGTTCAAATCTTTGGGGATTGGGGCACCTGAATGGCTCAGTCAGGTAAATTTTTGACTCTCGATTTCCACTCAGGTCAAGGTCCCAGGCCTTAGAATCAAGCCCTGGATCAAGCTCCAGGTCAGGCTTTGCACTCTGTAGGGAGTCTGCTTCTCTTCTTCTCTCCCTCTGTCCCTCCCCACCAACTCGTGGGCTGTCAGGAGGACACACACACTCTCTCTCTTTCTCTGAAATAAATAAATCTTTAAAAAAACAAAATAAAATCTTCGAGGATAGTTCTCTGCTAACTTATTCCAATCATTACAGTATGGTATAATAATTGTAACATTGGGAGCAGGGGATTATATTGTTTTTCTCTGTGCCATTTGTCTGTTTTATCTGAGAATAGAATAATCTCCCATTATCTGCTTGAAAATTGCTGCACATTTTCCTGAAAGTCCTGGACTAGCGACATTATTCATCCCCAGAAGGATCTGTGTACAGTGTCTGGCGTAGAGAGGGTCATGGAGAGGTACACACCCAATGGAGGAAGTCTTAATGTCTGATATTATAAAATAGCATATTGATTTCCCTTTCTTTCCACATAAATCAAAGAGATAGTAGCCATCTTTCTCTGGATTCCAAAATTTTAGTGCAGCCAAGACAAAATTTTTCTTCCCCTTTGCCATGTGTTGGAGGGATTTTTAATTGGCAATCTTTGGTGTATATGGCCCAATGAGCAGACTGACTTCTAGATACTGGTGTAAAATATTGCTCTTTCAGAAACTGAAATTGGAAAGAAAAGCATCCAAGTTTGAATGATCAAAGTCTGTCAGTGAAGACTCGCATCAGCCAAGTCTGTTTCCCTCTTCACAAGTTAGAAGGGCTCTCTCCTCAAGCCTTGGACCTGTGTGTATGCAATATACAGTCCCATTTTTAGCATAGCACATTTGTTCTTTCTGCCAACCATTTTAGGAAGCTCAGCAACTTAACGCTGCACAGTTCAGAAGTCCATATGGGAGAAATATGTTGGCGGCCCTCGTTTCAGCAAGGCAGCAGGGGCTCTGCAATTTTTCACATGAGGGGAGTGAAGGAGTAGATCAACATAATCAAATGTTACAGTACCAGTTAGGGATTGTTGATTGGCTTGCAATAGAAGCACCACATTCCAGAAATACCGTAGAGGGTGGTAAAGATCTAGGGGTGAGAGTGCCTTGGCCAAATAGCCCCAACATAGACATCCCCCACCTTCAGTCTGGATGCTCAAAACAGCACCCAGCTCACCCTGGAGCAAATACTCTATTTTTTTTTCCAAAAGCAATTCAAGGGAACAACTTCACAGATTGTTATCTGGCATCTTGAAATAGGTTATCCCCTCCCCCCCCCGTGTCAATTTTACAGTCTCAGAAACTAAATTCCACTTTCCTTTAACTAAAAAACACTGCTTCTACCTGTCTTAAAAGTGTGTATTGGTACGTGGGTCAGGTAGCAGACACTGGAAACCATCTGGCAGAAGGCAGCAGTCTGAAATGACTGAAATGCACGTACCAAGCCTGTTCGTGTCTCCTGGTTATTCATTTTTCTTGCTCAGTCAGAATGGCTGGCAATCCACAGTTGTGGGTTGAGTCAACTGTTGGAAAGCATGTCCATGCACAGTTCTCAGCTCCCCCCAGCCAGCTGTCCCCCATCATTTCAGGGGAGGTTTTTATACCCATTTGATACTGTGTTGGAGTAAGGTCAGAAGATGGTGATGCTCATGCCACATGGGCCCATAGGAGCCATTCATGTAAAAAAGGATCATGCTCATTCAGTTAATGCTATTTGAAAATAAGAATGCAAGTAACTTACTATCCACATAAAATGACTCTTCCCTCCAAGGTACTTCTGTGGTTTGAATTTTCACAGGGTGTTGTGTGTGGTTGAGCATATTTGTGTGACACATTTTCCCTCATGGGTGTCTGTAACACATAGGAGAGGACCAAGAAACTACATTTTTATCTTTCTTTCATAAACTTTCATTTTGCCAAGGTTTCGGATACATTTTTAATTCTTTTGTTTTTATTTTCTTCCAGTGAAATCATAAGTTCTCTTAGATGCAAGAACCATTTTCACTTTATAGGATCTCTCTGATAACATTTTTTTTGTTTGTTTGTTCGTTTAAAACTCATTACATTGTTTTAGAGAAATGACAGATTCACCGACCATTTCATGTTACTGAATTAAAGTGAGCGTGCTATTTAGAAAGCCTCTGCTCTTTGGAGCTTTGCAAAAAACAGTCTTTTATGCTTTTTCTTTGCGGCTTTACTTATAGTTTTAATCTGAAGTGTTGTTTCATTTTTGCCAAATCAGCAAATAATCAATGCCTTTAAATTCTCTTTTCTTTCTCCTCTCCAACAAAGTAAAATGCAAGTATTTAAATATATCTTACCACACAATGCCAAACACAAAGGAAATGTAAATAGATCGCTGGACTATTTCACATCTGCCAGTGAATAATTGTTGGATGCGTGCTGATTAGGCATAATTTTTTTTTTTAACCAAGCTTTTAATTAGACATCTGCACTGGGTCACACAAATGAAATTATAAAATGTGATTAAGAAGTCTTTCATTCTTGTGAGAAATAACGGGCTATGCCAACATCTTGGTATCCTTTCGCCCATAGTTATGGTGTTGGAATCACCCACTGCTTTTGTAGAAAATCAAGGAACTTTGGGTGAGGCCCTTAGAAGCTTGTCATTTACCTGTTTAATGGCACCACAGAGGTTTCCCATGCCTCATAGGGGAGCTTTCCACACTCCCACAAGATGTGGGTACTCTTAAAGCTGCATCTTAGACGTGATGCTTTCTGATTTTTCCATTTGACATGAACAGGAACTAGACTGAGGAAAGTGAAATGGCTTAACCAAGATCCCACAGCTATGAAATAATTTATACCAGAGCCAGTGTTTTGGGATGGTTAGTTTCATGGGTTGCAATGCCCTGTCACCTCTCTATCTCAGCATTCTCAAAACCTTCTTCCAAGCATCCTGTTTTGGAGGACTGGTGAAGTTCACTGAGCTTCCCTCAGTGGATTCCCCTGTTCACAATGATTTGCTTCATGGCTTGCCTCCATTAATTTAACTCATCAAAAGAATGTTGTAGTTCATCTCTCCGTTTTCCTATTCAGGAATTAAAGATATTTTGCCCACCGTTCCTATGATATGAGGTACACAAAGGAGTCCTTGAGTCAGCATGTGTCCTGGACTGTTTGAAATTCTCAACATTTGTGTGGCAGTCTTGAGCTCGGTTTTTAAATCTCATCTAATCATCAGTGTGACTTTAGAGAAGTTATGTAGCTTCTAGGCTTGGTTTTCATACATATAAAGTATAGGTCACAATGCCTATTGCGTAGAGATTAGGTAAGATGGGGTTTGTAAATGTCAGATGAATATTATATGTATTAAAATGGTAGTCACTATGGCCACAGATTATTCAAGGTGCTATTAATTTGGTTAAATGGACTGAAGAACTAAGCCATCAGGAAGACAAACGCACAAGGAGAAGTAATTAATAGACAACAATAAGAGGTGGCCAGAAAGATGGTCGGAAAGTGATACTGCTCTCCATGGGTAATTGGGAGTTTGTTTGGGACAAAGAATGGAAAGAATCAGGAGGCTGGCGAGGACAGAGTATGTACAGGGCTGTGGCTATTTGCCTGGACAACTGAAGCACAAACTAGTTTAAGAAGAGGCAGGGGATGATGAAAATATAGACTGAGAACCTTATACTCTGTGCTAGGCTATCTGGACTCCATCCTCTGTCTATGAAGAGGCACTGGCGGATGTTAAATAGAAAAAACATCAGCGAAATAGTATAGAAGATGAGTTGCCAGGGAAGCAGGTGGAGGCAGAGCCCAATGCTTTGCAGCCAGTGGCACTAAATGCCCTTGACCTGCAGAATATTAACACTCTCTTGGTTCCTGAGCCAATACTGACCAGAAGAGGGGATTTATTAAGAATCCCATGTACCCCTAGAGGTCTGTCTGGGATAAGATTCGGTAACTCCATAATCCCACGGAATCATGTCATATGTTAGGCTTCCCTTTCCTACTTCCCGTGTTTTTTCTACTATGACATCAGGAAGACCAGCTAAGAGACTCGCAGAAGTTCATACAATATAGATGGTAAGAGTCTGACCCAGGTGGTGGAAGTAGAAGAAAGGAAGGAACCAATTGCAGACATAGCTAAGCAGTAGATCCAGACAAAGTCTAACCTTTGTCTTAGTATTTCAGAGTGAAAAAGCTACCTTAGAGATCATCTGATTCACTCTTCTCTTTTTATCACGTGATGCCTTGTCATAGTAGTATTTGCGTATAATAAATATTTGCTGAATAAATTAATGAATAAATGAAGGATAAGACCCAGAGATGGGTTGACACAATTGATTATTGACATATCTAGCATAAGAACATAAATCTCTTGATGCCTAAATCAGGGTTCTCTCCATATGCCACACTTGGTTTTATGGGTTATTTTTAAGATTTTATTTATTTATTCATGAAAGACACAGGAAGAGAGGCAGAGACATAGGAAGAGGGAGAAGCAGGCTCCCTGCAGGGAGCCTGATGCAGGACTCGATCCTGGGACCCTGGGATCACACCCAGAGCCGAAGGCAGATGCTCAACCCCTGAGCCACCCAGGCTTCCCTGGTTTTACAATGTCAAAAAAATAAAATAAAACATTATCAGAACCTTATTTTAGTGGCTCAATTCCCTTCATTTTCATTCACAGTGTAACTCAAAATGTAGCATATCAAAATGAATAAACTAAGACTCTTCTGAGGAAGGCATTTTGTCCATCTCTTATACCTTCATAACCTAAGTATTTGTTTTTTTGCATTTCTGCATAATGGGAGGATGTTTTTAGTAATGCCAACTGCAGGAAAGATGTTTAAAGTCAGGAGAACCGTGGAAGGTTCAGAATTTGCTAGGTGGAATCTCTTCCATTAATTGGCTGTTTTTAATAACTTTCACTCTAAAGAGACCATTGGGGAATTCTAGGAACTACTTTAAATTATTCCAAGAGAATGATGTTTCTATTTTATGAGAACAGAAATAAAGGAAATAGTCTTGATTTTTAAGCAAAAAAAAAAAAATAGGTATAAGGAAAGACTTTGGGGCAATAAATGACACAGAACCCTTTAACAGGTTCATCAAAAAACCTGAGAAAACAAGACAAATGTCCATTTATTTCCTTGGGTATTTCCCTCCAGACCTTTGTCATTTTGTGACATTGCTGAGCATATACCAAGAGCCACATATGTGGATATTCTAAGTTCTACCTACTACCCCCACCACTGCTGCCACAGAGTTCAGACTATCCAATCTTTCCACCCTCAGCACATTTATATTCCAGAAAAGAATGAGGAATCCAAAGATACTTTCATGAGTCACTAGTCTTTCCCGCTGGGAAATAGCATATTCAGTTACTAGGATGAACATATCTGTCTTCTCAAATTTCTGCAAGCAAACTGCCAAGTAATTTAATAAAATTCAGCAGTTTCCTTTTAAAAATTTGAACTATGTATTCTTTGTCATCTTTCATATATTTCTATTTTCCACTCATTATCGGTAATTTGTTTAAAAGTTTAATAGATGTATTTATAGATGTGACATTATGATAGTTCTGTACCATTTACAGAACATTTCATAGATACCTCTTTTCTCCAGGGTAGGTACAACAGATGTCAGTTATCTACATTTTGTAGATGAGGAAACTGATGTTGAATGACTTGCTCGAAGAGCAACCCACAGAGACCCACCTTCAATTCTGTTTGTCCATCTAATATACCACAATGATTCACTTTGGAGAATGAACTATATTGAGGGCAATTATTTTCAATTTACTTGAAGTACTGAATAGCACACCCTCACAAGTACGTGCAAAAATTTATTATGTTTGGGGGGGAGTTGTAGAATAAAATGAGAATGAATATTCAATATTATAATAAAATGTCCTACTACAACAAAATTATATATTATTATTATTATAAAAACACAAACACAAAAGATTCAGAAAGAATGACAGGTCAGTCAAATCTTATTGGCTAGAGAAGAATGTCAAAAGTAGTCATTTTTCAATATAGAGTTCATGTTATTGGTGGGATGGGAGTAGTGAATGAAAATTTTTTTCTTTTAGCAAAAATTTCAGTGCTTTGGAGAAAACAGAGGTTAGAAACAATAAGGGCAGCAAAGTTAGCCATGAAATCTGTTCTAGTTTTTCTCTAAATCTTTCTATCCTTTATTCAAGATAAATTTATACTGAATACCCAAAGAGTTCTAAACATAGTAATATTATTCTATTTATTTTGTGAGGAAATCTTGGAATAGGTAGAAAACTTCCACAAAGGAATGAAGTCAGAGAAGAATTAGTACTCACAAATAGGAGATACCAGCAATCGGAGCAGGAATAATGGAAGATATCTTTGAAAAAGCGAAGGAAAAGATGAATCAGGTGGGATGGAATTACACACAGAAAAGAATTCCCCTGAGGGAGGAGGAAGAGCAGAATTCAAGTAAAAGGCAAGGAGCAAGTTGTAAATTATGAACAGTAAAGACAATGGCATCACAGGAATGGGATCTTATTGAGTGGTGGAGACAAAAATAAGTTGGAAAGCTTGCTGGTGAATAGTGTTAACCGGTATGTCTAAAGATTGAGTAGTTTGAACTTACTGGAGGAGACTACAGGATGAGAATGGAATGTGAAGGAAGTTATTCTTGTCTGGTCCAAGATGGTGGTTAAGGAAGGTAGACAGCAGGTGGTAAGTGCCAGAGGCTAAAAAGGAAGCTTCTGTACACCACAGTGACTCAGCGAATGTGGGAACAGAAGAAAGAGGCATAAAAATAACTGCATTTTAGGCAATGCTTTATGAAAAAGTACCCCATTTTATCCAAAATGATGAAGTACTCAAAAGGTATCCTGTCGTGTCTTTTGATTCCCATGACTGAGAGACCAGTTATCTTGGAACACGTGTTCATACAGACCAGCAGTTTTCAACTTCTGCTTGATCAGACTGGCTCTTCTTCACTTGCACTTTAAAAGCTCTTGATTGAGAATCAGGTCTTTATGAGACCAGCCCTGTTGGAGACATCAAGCTCATCAGTCACACCAAATTTGACCCATTGGCCCAAGGTCAATAGTCCTAAAACATCTGGCCCCAATGTACCTTACAGGCAAGATGGCAATGAAAATATGTACTTGGCTTCTGAAAGAAATGCAGCATTTTATTTTTATGGAGAACCTTTCCTTGGTAAAATTAAAAGTGTTTTCACAAGCATGATCTCATTCTCACAGTAGCCATGTGAAAGAGGAAATGGAGGAGATATTTTAATTCCCATTTTATAAAAGAATAAATTGAGAGAGGGAAAGAGCAAGTCACTCTCTTCCCAATTCTCCCCCTTAAATAGGCCAGCAGGGCTTGAACTAGAGCCAGTTTTCCTAATGACATCTCTTTCTGTGCTCTGAATCCAGTCTATCCCAGGACTTGGCATGGCACTGTTGGATGGCATGGACCAGGTGGCTCATATTTTTATTTCACAACATGTAAATGACATTCATGCAGCACAGTCAATAAATATCCTACCCAATTAGTTCTATCTGAACAGGCAAATGTTTGCTTACAAATCCATCTACAACAATTTGGCATGTCACAATGTCTAGGCATCTCTATACATTTTTTAGAGTGAGCAGTTGAGTACCGTCAAGTTGTTAGTTTTATCCTGTGATGACTGACCACTCATCTTTTCATTCAGAAAGCTTCTGCGTAGCTCCATAAAGATAGCACTGTATCACTGCTTGCTTGATGACTTGAAAAATTGCTCTGAGTAGAAAATATCCATAAATTTTAAAAGGCAGTCTTACCAAGAACCACAAATAGTTCTCATTCTGTTTCTAAATAGCAAGATCACATTAAAACTCAAAAATAGATAACATTAATCACTATAATTCAAATAACTACTCTCTAGACCTGGCAGGGAACCTTGAGAGCTTAGTTCTTTTTTCCTATGAATTTCTGGCATAGCGTGCTTGGGGGTTGGGGGAAGTTCGTTAACAGTGATTAAAGTTAGGGAATGCCTTAGGAGAAAATGGCATTTGTTACCTTCCTGTCTTTAATCTGCCCACTCAGAAACCCATATTCAGCCTTGATTATGATTGTGGTGGGAATATCTTGGTGGGACTGTCCTGATTTTATAAAAGGTATAACCAAGGACAGATAATTACTGAAATAGCAATCATCCTTTGCATAACAATTTGCAGCTTATGAACCCTGTCACCTGCATGATCTCATTTATTTCCCATAGAGCAATAAGTTGCTATTATTTTTGTTCCTTGTTACTTGTGAAGAATCTGAGTCACAGAAGATTAAAGTTAGCTTTGAAAGTCACACAGCTAGGAAGTGATAGAGCTGGAAATCAAACCAAAGTCTTCTGATACATTATCCCTATCCCGCATAACGTCGGCTATACCATGCAGCCTCCCAAGCCTACCAAAGATGTTGGATCAAGAATGGAGGTGGGCAGAGAAGCAGTCAATGTGTTTACAAAATATAAAGGACTAACAAAATAGGAAAAAATGAGAAAATGAGACATACTAAAGAGGAAACCCAAATGGCCAATAAACATATGAAAACATGCTCACCCTCACTAGCAATCTGGGAAATGCAAATTAAAACCATGATCACACCCATTAGATCCATGAAAATTAAGTCTGAGAATGCCTAGTATTGTATCAGATAGGAAGCAATGAAAATCCTGATATACTAGAAATGGGGATGTAATTCGATTTGACCTATTTTGTCAGCCATTGGCCATTGCATAACAAAGCTGAAGAAGCCTGTGGTCTATGCCCAGAAATTCTATGCCAAGGTCCACACTTCAGAAAAGCTCTACCATAAGTACACAGGGGCCATGGAAAGAGATTATTAGCAGAATTCTCATAACAGCCAAAAATTCACAAGAACCTGAGCCTCCATTAACACAAGAATGGATAAATATTAAGAAAATAGTGATATAGCCATCCAACAGACACTCTGTTGCAGTGAAAATTAATGAATTAAAGGTAAAGATATCAAATAGATAAATATCACAAATACATTTGGAAGAGAATTACAGAAGATTAGTGTGTATACCATACATGATTGTACAATGATTATAATGATTTTTAAATGTGCAAAACCATATTTAGGGGGATATTATTATTTAGGGATTAAGTGTTATTTGGGGACATTATTTAAAGGTACCTGGATATGTCATAAAAATGTAAAGTGCATGTGAATAATGTAGGGTAGTGATTACCTTTGGAGAGGTCAGTAGGAGGGAGGTGCTACCTGAAGAAACACAACCAGTATGTGTAATGTTCTCATCATTGAGTTGGACACTGGTACACAGTATTTATTATTCTTTCAACCTTGTAATGTGTAAAATAGATTATCATAACTTTAGAAATAGAAGAGGCAAGAAGAGAAGGAAAAAAGTTTGTCTGAATCAGATGCTTCTCTGGGACTCTCAGGTGACCAGACCAGTTGAAAATAATGCCAAAAAAAAATATTGTTTTTCAGAGTTTTTATTTTATAATGAATAATTAACATTCAGGGCATTTTTAATATAAAGTCAACTTCTAACCAGTGGACTTCTATAACTCAAAAGAGTCTCCATTTGCCCTGGTCTAATGATGAATCATAGTAGCAAAGAAAGGATGCTCATCCCAACTCAGCCCTAACTCCTGCTCCAAAATCCCTGCATTACACCAGCACCCTTTCTGATACACATAACTGAAGTGTGAAGTTCCATCCAACCAATCACAGAGTCTATGACATTTCTTAGAATCACACTTAACCTGGATCCCAGAAAATGTTTGTTTGGCTTATTCTGTCTTTACATCTTTAGCACTTTCAAGCAGGTCTCTAGCATTTGGGTAGAGTGAGTGTTAACCAGTCCGTGTTGTTGAGAGTATCTTACTCAAGAATGTTTTATTCATAGAATTATTTATTTTAGATGCATACAGTGGAGTGATCATTTTATATCAGACACCTAAGAAAAGCTAGAAACGTATTTAACTCTGAAAGTTCAACTCTGTTTTTGCATTTTTGATGTTTGCAATTTTATGGGCAAGGATGTCTCAGAATGAGATCCCTAGCCATGTACACTACCCATTTCAGAATTATGCTGATTAATTAATGTCTGTTGAGTTACTTATTTGACAGTCTGTGAAAACATGTCTTTCCCTCATATACTCCCCAGAGTAGTCAGGCACAATCTCAGTTTGCAAGTTCAATTTTCAAATATTATGGTTTTTGAGAATAAAAATATTGATCCATAATATAACCGTTCTCTAAAAATAAAACTGTTATTCATAGATAATTGAAATTTTTAAACAATTGTCTCAAACAAGCATGTTTTCCTGCATCTTAAAAAGAAAATAATGTTTTTCAGAGTTTTTATTTTATAATGAATAATTAACATTTAGGGCATTTTTAATATTATAAAGTCAACTTCTAACCAGTGGACTTCTATAACTCTATGATAATTCATTGGGGAGAGAGGACAAATGCCTTTTTTAAATGATCTGCAGAAATATTAATTAATCTACAATCAGAGAATGAGTCTATGGCAGCCTCCTATTTGAAAGCCAGGGTCCCAAATCCCCTCCATCCTATTTTAGCAATAGTAATACTAATAGTGGTCCACAAATATTGGACACTTACCGTGTTTCAGGCACTATGCCAAACACTTTTCCTATATTATTTTATTTCATCCTCACAACAGCTTTACAAATGAGGAACTGTGACTCAAAGCAGGTAAGTCATTTGCCCAAATCACATATCTGTTAAGTAGTAGGTAGAGCCAAGATATGGACTCAGATCCTGATCCCAGAATCTGTGCTCTTGGCCTTTGCTTGTGTATACACAGAAACTTTGTAATTACATCTTGCCGTAGATGGAGAAAATAAGTGGGCAAAATATTTTCCTCTTCCATAAAAAAGAAAAATAGCAGTTGACTCAGTCAAGCTATACAAAAAAAAAAAAGTATACCAGGGCTTTCTAAATTTTCACCCAAGACTTATGACCACCACTTCTCAATAGTTTGAAAATTCTATTGACTGAATTGCACTGAAGATGGAAATGAAGATGAAAAAGAAGCATAGAATATATGCTTCCTCAAGGTACAAATTCTTCTAGACTTTCCTTCCTGAGCCTTTCTTTTTGAACACAAAGATGCTTCTGACTTCCAAGAATGAGTACATAGCATTTTTTTCATCATTTGATCGTTGTATTTGTTGGCAGACCTGTTGTAACCTTGAGTCACCTACAGCGAATTTAAATATTATTCTAATTGATTTTCTCACTGCTTACTGAGAAACCGAGTGCCTCTTATACTAGTCTCATAAATAATTCCATTTCTCTATGTCAACTTTAATTGAACTTACCTCATGTTGTCAATCTCTTTCTTTTTTCCTTGCAGGTGATGTCATTGTCTATATTAATGAAGTTTGTGTCCTTGGACACACTCATGCAGATGTAGTCAAACTTTTCCAGTCTGTTCCTATTGGTCAGAGTGTCAACCTGGTGTTGTGTCGTGGCTACCCTTTGCCCTTTGATCCTGAGGATCCTGCTAACAGCATGGTGCCACCCCTTGCAATAATGGAGAGGCCACCTCCGGTGATGGTCAATGGAAGACATAACTATGAAACATATTTGGAATACATTTCTCGGACCTCACAGTCGGTTCCGGATATAACAGATCGACCGCCTCATTCTTTGCACTCAATGCCAGCTGATGGTCAATTAGATGGCACGTATCCACCACCTGTCCATGACGACAATGTGTCTATGGCTTCATCTGGGGCCACCCAAGCTGAACTTATGACCTTAACCATTGTGAAAGGTGCCCAGGGCTTTGGCTTCACTATTGCCGACAGTCCTACAGGACAGCGGGTGAAACAAATACTTGACATTCAGGGATGCCCTGGCCTGTGTGAAGGTGACCTCATTGTTGAGATCAACCAGCAGAATGTACAGAACCTGAGCCATACAGAAGTAGTGGATATACTTAAGGACTGTCCCATTGGAAGTGAGACTTCTTTGATTATCCATCGAGGAGGTAAGATAAACACTGACTCAGCAATAAAATATACAGGTAAAATAGTAAGACCCTTACAATAATATCATAAAAATAGAAGTTTCCCTGGAGTTGAATGAAATCATACTTTAAAAAATAAAGGTCAATGAATAAGAGAGAAAAATGCAAGAGTCCAGAAAACCGTGGTTTTTTTTTTTAATTTTGAAAGTATGTATTTTTCTATCTTTTATTAAACACAAGAAAAGTGGTGCTGTCTTACACATTTATCTTAGTATGAACTTGGAGGGTAACACCTGAATCCCTAAATGTGAGTGGGTTATATTCTAAAAGTTCACTAACGTATACCGGTCGTAGAGATCTCAAACTGGTTTTCCATTGACTTAATTAAGAAATCTGATTCTTCCAATCGAATCAATGCTTTGTGTTGTGCTTGGAACTCCAGGCTGGCAGGTGGGAGCTGGTTCAGCCCTTTTTCTGCGGCAACCAGTTCCTCAAGGTCTTTAGGGGGATTATCAAGATTATATTTGATTATATTTGAACTTGCAAATATAATCTTGATAATCCCCCTAAGGACCTTGAGGAACTGGTTGCCGCAGAAAAATCTTTACGTAGAGTTGTGAATTGGGATGCTGAGGACACTTCTTCCACTACCAGCAATAATTACTCTTGGTGACTTCCATGATTTGAGCAGAAAATTACGGAACAGTTTGGGGCTGAAGTTAAGCGGGGTGTCCTTGGTGAACCATGGACATCGGAGCAGTGAGGAGTGTGTTAGTAATCTGAGCCCTGGGTGTTTCTTCCCTCCTACCTTTTGGGGAAGTGAATGGGGCAAGCGGAAAACCCCTCCTTCATTTCTGTGCTACTCTGCTCTTAACTATCAGTGACACTAGGGAGAGAAAGGAGGGAAGGGCCACGGATAGGATGGATACTTGAAAATAGATATAAAGGAAAAGGCTCAGGCTAAGTCCTGGTTTTCCACTTGCCAGTTCTGGGACTTGGGACACTTGGAGTCCAGGAGCCTCAGAAGCCTCGTCTGCTATATTGGGATGATCCTATTACCTAATCTGGTGGTCCTGTTCTTCATATCGAACAGCCCACAGTAGGTGTTCATTAAATGTGTGTTGAGTGTAAATGAAGCCACAGCAAGGGTGGTTCAGAAGGAGCAGCACTGCAAGGAACGCATGCGTGAAGAACGCACGTGTGGCAAACATATATGATTGTCTATTCAGAGCACTAAACACAGCATGAAAGCCCTGTTGGTTTGAAATGCAAATGAAAGCAGTGAAAGCTTGAAAGAAGTACCTTTTATGATTTCCTTGACCCTCCCTGCAGGTGTTTCCACTTCGAGGAAATATTTACATTATTGATTCCTTGTGTGAAAATGGACATCAAATACTAGGCATTTCTGAGCAACGCTCTACAAAGTATTATGTTTCTGTATTAAAAAGGGAAAATCTGAGGGCAGAAGTCTTAAATTTGACCTTCTTAAGGCGTCGTTACAAAATAGCACTTGAATCTTTATAATTAAATATTGACAGTGTATTTTAATTTCTCCCATTGTTTGTGTAAGATTAAAATAAATATTCTTAATTAAAGCCATCTCTTCATAGCGTGCAACTGAAAAGCAAATCTTTGTAACAGGTTCTTGATATTAAAAGGTATACTGAAAAGCACTGTTCAGTATATCCACTGTATGATTCATAGAAACAAGTTCGAATGCATATCATATATAATGGCTTTTTTTAAGGCATAGCATAGCGGAAAAAGTATTTTGAAATCATTTATATATGTGTATATATATTTATATATGTATATATTTTTATATGTTTATATATTTATATTTATATATGAATGCCCACTATCCACTAGACCACTCTATCCTTGCTCTTTTTTTTTTCCCTCTACTTTCCCCACCTCTCATTTAATCCTCCAGTGTGTTACATTTTGTTTGCATTTTGCTTGTGTTTGGGGGTAAGGAATTGGTGTTTATTTTGTAGCTAATGTAGACTACAGAATATGGTGCCCCGTAATGCTTAAAGTGCTTCTGGTCAAAAACTTCTCATGTTTCTCCAAGTTCCCACAATTTGCACTTATCTCTCTGAAATTATAAGGATCTAATATCATGTTTTAGGGATGAAATTTGCTTTATCTTATTATAGGCTACTCATAAGTGCTTAGAGCCTCATTTGCATAAGATAGACCTTCAGGAGCAGATTCATACACCTGGGTCCTTATATCAGAATTGTGGTTGGTTGTTTGTTTTAGTTATTTACTAGGATTTTTAGTTTTTAAAGCAATATTATACATGGTTTAATTTAATTTTTTTAAACAGTATCAGAAGGTATACAATGAAAAATAATTCTCTTGCCTGTCCCAGACTTTCAGTCCTTTTTTCAGAGGCAAACTTGTTTTTTGAATATATATACTTCCAGAACTGTTATGGTCTTAACTAGCACATGAATGAATAAATGTAGTATGTTTACTATAAATGATATGATATTATACATACTTATGTCATTCTCTAAATATCTTGGTTATTAGGGTATATTTCATTTTTTAACACACACCATTGTGGCATAACTTCTATAACATAAAATTCACCCACTTAAAGTGTATACATCAATAAATTTCACTAAAATGATATTTTTGTGTAACAGTCACCATAATCCTTAGAACATCCATCATCTCAAATTCCCTCAGCCCCAGAAAATCACTAATTATGCTTTCTGGATAGTTTTTTTTTTTTTTTGGTAGTTTTGCATTTCTGGAAAATTTTATATGTGGAATCATACAGGTGTACCGGAGCAGCACAGTAGGTTAAACAGCCGACTCTTGGCTTTGGTTCAGGTCATGATCTCGTCATGGTCCTGAGATCAAGGCCACATAACGCTCTGTGTGCAGCATGGTGTCTACTTGAGATTCTCTCTCTCTCTGCCCATCCTGCTGGTGTGTGCACTCTCCCTCTGAAATAAATCCTTAACTAACTAACCAGATAAATGGAATCATACAGTATATAGCCTTTTACATGGCATAATGGTCCTGTGATGGGACCATTATGGTCCTGATGCTGGGGCATGTGTGAGTAGTTTGTTTCTTTACCGCTGAGTAGTTAGTATTCCATGTATGGATTTACCACATTTTTGAATCCATTCCTAAAATGACGGACATTAGAGTTGTTTTCAGTTATCGACGTTCATAAATGATGTTGCTGTGAACACTTAGATGTGTTTGTGCGTGCATATATTTTCATTTTTCTTGAGAAGATACCTAGAAGTGATACTGCTGGGTTATATGGCAAATATATATTTAAATTGTTAAGAAATTGCCAGAATGTTTTCCAAAATGACTATACCATTTTACATTCCCACTAGTAATGTATGAGGTTTTGTTTCTGCCCATTGTTGCCCTTAGTTGGTATAGTCAGTCTTTTTGATTACAGTCATTCTAGTGTCTGTATAAAGATACCTTTTTTGTGATTTTAATTTACATTTCTCTGTGTTTTTATGTGTTTACCACATTTATTTCCATGTGTTTATTAGCATTCATATATCTTCTTTCATGGCATGACTACTCAATATTTTGCCCATATCAATATTTATTGGACTATTTATCTTCTTATTAAGTTGTAAAAGTTCTTTCTGTATTCTGATTACACATCTTTTATAAGATATATGGTTTGCAAATATTTTCTCTCAGCCTGTGGCTTGTCTTTTCATTTTCTTAATGGTTTCTTTTGAAGCATGAAAGTTTTTAATTTTGATGAAGTCTAATTTATCAGTGTTTTCCTACGTGGATTATCATTTCAGTATTGTATCTATGAATTCTCTGCCTGACCCGAAGTCACAAACTTTTTCCTGCTTTCTTTTAGAAGTTGTATAGTTTCAGCTCCTGCATTTAGATCTATAAACCATTTTAAGATCATGTTTGTGCATAGTGTGAGGTAAGGGTCTAAATGCATTTTGTTGCATATGGATATTTAATTGTTCTAGAACCATTTGTTGAAAAAAATTATCCTTTCCTCTTGGATTGCCTTGATACTTTAATACAAAATGAACTATCATGGGATCCCTGGGTGGCGCAGCGGTTTGGCGCCTGCCTTTGGCCCAGGGCGCGATCCTGGAAACCCGGGATCGAATCCCACATCGGGCTCCCGGTGCATGGAGCCTGCTTCTCCCTCTGCCTGTGTCTCTGTCTCATTCTCTCTCTCTCTCTAAGACTATCATAAATAAAAAAAAAATTAAAAAAAATTAAAAAAAAAATGAACTATCATGAATGTGAGGGTTTTTTTCTCTACTCTGTTCCGTTGCTCTATATGTTTATCCTTATGGTAATGCCATACTTCTTAGATTATTTTAGCTTTATGTTAGGTCTTGAAATCAGGTAGTGTGAATCCTCTTTTTCTTCTTTTTCACAATTATTTTGGCTGTTCTAGATTCCTTCCATTTTATGTAAATTTTGGGATCATCCTTTTTATTTTATTTTATTTGTTTTAAATAAAAGGGTTGTGGATATTTTGGTATTGCTCCAAATATGTAGAACAATTTGTGAGTAATTGCCAACCTAACACTGAATCTCTGGATTCATAAATATGGTATATCTCTTCATTTATTTGAGTCTCCTTTAATTTTTTTCAGCAATGGTTTATAGTCTTCAATGTGCAGATCTTATGCTACTTCTGTTAAGCTTACTTATTCCCAGTTATTTGATTCTTTTTGACATTATTGTAAGTTGAATTATTTTCTTACTGTCATTTTCAGATTGTTAGTTGCTAATAGAAAGAACTACATTTGATTTTGTTTTGGATCTCATACATTACAACCCTGTTTGACTCACTTACTTATGGAGGTTTTTTTATAAATTTCATAAGACTGTCTACATAGACATGGTCCTGATGCTGGGGCGTGTGTGTGGTCTGATGGTACAGTTTTATTTCCTCCTTTCCAATTGGTATGCCTTTGGTTCATCTATCTTGCCTCATTACACTAGCTACAACCTCCACTATGATGTTTCATGGAAATGATTATGAGCAGACATTGTTGCCTTATTGTCCGTTTTAGGGGGGAAACATTAATCTTTCGCCATTAAGTATGATTTTAGGTATAGGTTTTTTATATGCCCTTTACCAGGTTGAGAAAGTTCCTATCCTTAGTTTGTTGAGAATTTTAATAATCAATGTATTTTGGCTTTAAACAAAATGTTTTTTTTCCTGAAACTATTGAGATGATCATGTGGGGTTTTTTTTACCTTTTATTAATACAGTGTTATACATTACATGATTTTTAAATTTTTTTATGGGAGGAGGGCCATAGGAAGAGGGAGCAAGAGAGAGTCTGCTTAAAGATGTAGGCTAGGTGTGGAGCCCACGTGCAGCTCAATCTCACAACCCTGAGATCATGACCTGAGCCAAAATCAAGAGTCGGATGCCTAACCGACTGAGCCACTGAGACACCACTACATGATTTTTAGATGTTGAACTAATTTTTGCATTCTGGGATAACTGCATTTGCGTATAATTCTTTTTGTATGTTGCAGATTTTTGTTTGCAAGAATTTTTTAACCTACTTGGGGAGAGGTTTTCTTTCATTTTCTTTCATGTGATGTCATTATCTGGCTTTTGTGTCAGGATAATCCTGGCTTTTTCACATGAGTTGCAGAGTGTTCCTTCTCCTTTTTTCTGAAAGAGTTTGTGTGGGACCAATATTAAGTCTTCGATAAAAGTTTGATAGAATTCACTAGTAAAGCCATCTGTGCTTGGTTTTTATTTGTAGAAATATTACTGTTTACTAATTAAATGTATTTTCTTGATATAGGCCTATTCCAATTTTCCAATCTTCTTCAATCAGTTTTTGGTAATTTCTTTATTTCTAGGAATTTTTACAATTCATCAAAGTTGTCAAATTTGTCAGCGTAAAGTTTTTAACAAAATTTCATAAAATTGATTCCTAAAAGCCAGCTTTTAGATTCATTGTTTTTCTATTTTCTATTTCAACATGTTCCACTCCAACCTTTATAATTTCCTCTCTTCTACTTGCTTCGTGATTGATTTACTTTGCCTTTCTGTCTTCAAGCTTAGATTAATGATTCTAGTCCTCTCTTTCTAATAAAAGCATTAAAGCTATAAATTTCACAGTAAGTACTTCTTTAGCTTAATTTCATAAATTTTGCTATGCTATGTTTTCTTTTTCATCCAGTTCAGGGTATTTTTTTGTTTCCCTTATGATTTCTTTTTTTATGCATAGGGGGTTACTTAGAAATGTGTTATTTTTCAAACATTTAGGATTTCCTGATTCTTTTCTGTGAATTTCTAATAATTTCTCTTTGGAGAAGAATATATGTTATTTTATTTCAGTCCTTTTCAATGTGTTAAGACTTGTATCATGGCCTAGTTCCTTGCTTTTTTTAACCTAAAAATCTATCTTAGAGGGCTTAACATATTAGTTCAAATATATACCTCATTATTTTTAATAACACATTTAATTAGATACCCACTAATGGATATTTTGCTTACTTTTATCTTTTTCTGTTATAAAAAAATAATTCATGTGTCTTTGCACATCTCTCTCTGCATGAGAGAATAAATCTAGAGTGCAGATTTATTCTTTCTTTTAACAAATATTTCTTCAGTGCCTACTATGTACTGGGCACTTTTTTGGCACTGGAGATAAAATAATAAACAAAGCCAACCACAGTCTTTTAATCGTAGAGTTGACATTCCATTGGAGGGAGACAAATGAAAAATAAATGCCACATAAATATGCTACTGAGTTATTTTAACTGTTTCTCATATATCTTGCTGTTCATTTCATGGAATTTGGAAGCATACAATCACACACTTACAAATAACAATCACTTTGCCTTCTCCTTTCCTATTTGCATACCTCTGATTTGTCTTATTTAATACATATGACTGTTATTTCATGAATACTGTTGATTAATAGTGGGAATTATGGAAATTCCTATCTTATTCCTGTCTTAAATGGAAGCTGTCTCATTTTACACAGTTAATACATTTTTACTTGAGATGAATATTTACCATCTAAAGGAAATAGCCCCTCAATTCCTATTTCATTAAGAATCTTTTATCAAAAATGGATAACGAATTTTACCAAAAACCAAAAAAGGCAACTACAGAGATGATCAATATTTTCCCCTTTGATTTATCATTATGATGAATTGAATTAAGAGATTTATTGTTATTGAACTATCCTTCCATTTTATGCTTACAATGTGCTCCTAGATTCTATTTCTTCATGTATAACTTTGCACCAACATTCAGATATGAGATTGATCTGAAGATTTCTTTTTTGAGTTCTGTTTCGTCTTGGCTTTTTACTGCTACAGTTGGCTATCAAAGTGATGCTTGTGTCATAAAAGCAATCAATAACTACTTCTGTATCTGCCCTAAAAAATTTAAGTAACAGTGAGTAATATCTGTTCTTTGAAGAGATACACCTTTGAAATGATCAAGTTCTGGTGGGTTGGCTTTTGTGTTCAAACTGGTTTGGTAAAGGAGAGTGATACCTTTTACAACTTTCTCAAATTCTTCCATAGTAATTAATTTTAGAGTTTCTATCTTGAATGGACTCAGTTTTTATAATTTATATCATCCTACAAAATTGCCTCTTTTACTCATGTTTTTAAAAGTGTTTAAATAGAATTGAATTGGGCATTTTCTAATTTTGTCTTCTATTGTCCACTTTACCTAAGAGTATTTCTATTATTCTCATTTCTTATTGGTGGTATTTTCTTGATAAGTTTGGCTAACACTTTTTCTATATTAATGGCTCAAGAAATATAGTTTATTTATAAATAATGTGTTAGCTGATGCTCTATCTAGTGTGGTATATATAGGGAATCATTATACTCTCCGCCCAAGGAAGCTGTTATTTGATGTCTGGAATAAAGCAATTCTAGAGTGATTATAATCAATTCTTATCATGTATTGTACTCATATTTATATTAAAATGTACAAAATCCCCTACTTAATTTGTGAACCTCCCATAAATTGCAGCTGATCAGTATTTGAAAAATTCCTTTCCTATCTCTGGAAAACATGATCCAAAGGTTTTCACTAGATCAGAATATTCTCTTCAAATGCTAACAATGTAATAATTAATTAGTGTCAGTAATGTGCATCTTCTCTTTCTCTTACATTCAAGCAGAATTCAGTGTATTTGAGAGGCAGCATACACTATATCAGACCTGTGTTTGAGGGCAAAACATAAAAATTAGGGACACAGAGAATTGTGTCTCAGTAGACAACACCTTTAAATTTTCAAAAGCCAAAAAAAATAAAAAATAAAAATAAATAAATTTTCAAAAGCCGTATTATCACACAAAAACATTCATTGACAAGTCTTAAATTGCACAGAGAAAATACTAAAAGCAAAATTATAAGAAGTATTGATATTTTTAATGTTAACATTTTTCTATTCTTTTTTGTTTATAAAGTTTCAAATTCACATGAAGTTATGAATATATACATATAACAACATATACCATTTCCCCACATTGCTAGTAACATTTTGCTTCATTTGCTTAATAATGTGTGTGTGTGTGTGTGTGTGTGTGTGTTTCTGGACCACTTAAGACTAAGTTGTGTATGTCATACCCATTATACCAATTATTTTAATATTTATTTCATGTCACTCCTTGTTTAGAGAAATGTATAAGTAGCTAGTTAGTTAGAGTTATAAAAGATCCTTGTAAAGAAGCATTTAGAATTTTAAAAGTGCCATTACCACCACAACAGCAGAAGACTTTAGAAATTACTAAAAGAGAGTCAATACTCTCCAGTAATAAGGATCTGATATAGGAGTCTTTTTGGAAGAGGAAAAGCACTGGTTATTTGAAAAGAGTGCTATCCAGAGAGATAAAACAAAAAGCAAAGTAGCTATCCCACAATCAATATTATATTATCCAACTTTACACTTGATGTCAGCAGAAAAGAGCATATATGACACAGCAAACCAAGTAGTAAATCCATGCCACGAGATGTGAATAATCATGTTCATGTTGGATAGTAGATTTGTTTTCCTGGATATATGTTTTCCTGGATAGCAGATTTCCAGAGTTCCTGGGCAACTGTACTCCACATAGTGACTCAGGAACTAGGCTTCTTCTCTCTGGTGGATCTCCATGCCCTAAGGCCTTGAAGTCCCCTACTGGGTCCTCTCTAACCAGGTGGTAGATAAAACACTTTAGGGGTCAGTCCTGGGAGGTGTGTACATCACTTCTTCCCATATTCCATTGACTAGAACTCAGCTCTAGATCCCATAGGAGGCTACAGAATATGGTATCCCTCTATGCCCAGAAATAAGGGAATGATTTGGTGTCATGCATGTAGTAGCTCTTCTGCTTTTGATATTTTTTATATGCTGTCTGCACCTTGATCTGCACATCAGGGATGTATAACTACTGATTATGTGAAACAAAGATGAAATTTTTTTTGTGACAAGATATTTTAATATGATTCACTGTAGGCTTTTGAAGTACACTCAAGCCAGTGGTATATGTTTTTAAATTCACACATTCTCTTCACATTTTCTTTCTCAATCCAACTTTCATGGATAAAAAAACTTAGATTCAAGGTTCAGTAATTGGCCCAAGTTCAATGAAGGTGTATCTAGGCAGGGGGATGGACAATTTATGGTCCTCAAATATAAGAAGTGTGAATAAGGGGCACCTGGGTGGCTCAGCAGTTGAGAATCTGCCTTTGGCTCAGGTTGTGATTCCAGGGTCCTGAGATCAAGTCCTGCATCAGACTCCCCTCAAGAAGTCTGCTTCTCCCTCTGCCTATGCCTCTGCCTCTCTATCTCTGCGTCTCTCATGAATAAATAAATAAAATTCTTAAAAAAAAAAAAAGGGTGAATAATTATCAGTGGAAACGATGGAAAAATGCCATGGATCTCAGGAGATATACACCAAACAGGAAAATTGTTGCACAGATGATCCATAGGGTGAAAGAAATAGGATGCTAGGAATAGTTATAAAGTTGTCATACTTAGAAGTATCAGAAACAGAAATCAAATCTTTATCTTCTGACTTTTAATATTAAAGTTCCCCAAATTTTATATACAGAAAGTTTTAATGGCTTTTGCTTAGATATGTAGGGTTTATTCATCCATGTGTTTGTTCACTTCATAAGTATTTGTTGAGGACCTACTGTGTACTCTGCACTGGTTTATGTGCTGGAAATATATCAGTAGTCAAAACAAAGTTCCTGCCTCAAGAAGCTTGCCTCCTAGGGGAAACTATATAATAAACAAAGAAATACATGTTAGAGATAAGAATGAAGAAAAATTGAGAAACAGAGTAAAGAAAAGGAGAATGAGCAAGAAAAAACATTGTCTTTTAGAAAGAATAGTCAGGGAGAGTCATCTGTAAGAAGATGAGTGAGGGAGCAAGCTGTGTAGATATCCAGGGAAGAGCATTTCAAGCAGAGGAAAGGCCCTGAGGCAAGACTGTGCTTGATGTAGATAAGCAACAAGAGAGAAGCTCATGTGACTGAGACAGAGGGGGGAAGAAATAGAATGGCAAATGCAATCAGAGATTGTTGGTGCTGTAGGGAGGCAGATGACATAAATTCTTATGTAGCTATGGGCTGTGGAAAGGACTTGAGATTTTACTTTCGAGTAAAATGGGAAGCCTTTGGAGTTTTTGAGCAGAGGAGTGAGAAGATACAACATTTGAAAAGGCTCACAATGGCTGCCATGTTGAAAATAAACTGTGGGTAGGCAAGGATGGAAACAGGCAGATAAGAATCAGCTTTCATGGTCATACAAATAAGAGAGGAAGAGAGATTGAAAGATGGTGGGAGTGAGAGTGTTTAAAAAATGGATTCTGAATATATTTCAACAGAAAAGCATCAGATTCTGATTTGCTGATGGATGGGATGTAAGGTATAAGAGAAGGAGAGGAATCAAAGACTGCAAAATTTTGACCTAAGCAACTGGAAGAACAGAGTTGCATTTTCCTGATGTGATGAATATGTTGAATGGAAATGCTTATGGGGGACTGTGGAACTATCAAGAGTCCAGTTGAGGACATGCCAAGCTCGAGATGCATTTTAGCTATCCAAGTGGTGATGGCTGGTGTGGAGGGCATTTAAAGCTGGAGAATGAATGAGAACATTCAGGGAGTGAGCATAAATCAAGAAGAGAAACATTTCTGAGGACTGAGGCTTGGGAAGCTTCAACTTTGGAGGTCAGGAAGAGGAAGAGGAAACAATGAAAGACTAAGAATGCACGACTTTGAAGAGGAGGATAAATGAGAAGAGGGTACTGGGAGCCCTATGGAAGAAAATGTTTCAAGATAGAAGGTGTGAACAATTATGTAAAGTGCTGAGTAAGATAGGGCTGAGAATTTAACACTGCATTTGACAACAGGATCAAATACTTTGAGTTAATAATTGAAAAAAACACTTTTTTTTTTAATTTAGTTGACTACTTGGGAAGGAGTTGATATCAGTGTTTTGGTCACTTGACAAAGTTTCTTTCATATTTGAACCTGTAGAGTGTATTTATTTACATGTACTGTGATTGTTTATATAATCTGAGGAGAAAAGTACACTTTCTCCTTTCTTAATTATACTAGATTATCTTATTTTTGCCAGTCAACTCATGTCAGATCAACTTCTTATCACCAAAAGAACTAACATTCCTATTAGTTCTCATGCCTGAGTTAGTGAAATGTTCTCCTGGTAGATTCCAAAAGGAGGAGCTGTTATACTTAATCTTTTAGACCTCGTTTCAGGAAGAGGAGGGGATGCCATCCATTATACCCAAGAGATTCTTAGAGACAAGTGACTTCTTCAGTTCTTTATTATAAAGTCCAAGTACCATAACAATAAAAATGTTAAAACTGCAGACTCTCTTTAACCCAGAAAGTGCCCCCACTCCACCCCAACCCATACCACACACATAAGTTAAATAGTTGGCTTAATATATCAGGGTTTTTTTTTTTTATTAAAGATGTATCTGTTAGCTATTTCTAAATATAAATGGAAGAATGGACAGAAGTGTCTTTTAGATGGTAAATCCAATCTGCATGTGACAAGATATAACTATTAATTATTGATTTAGTATTTACTTTTTATTTACCGCATTTACTAATCTGCGAACACTTAAATGCAAGACAAAGAAAAGGGCGTGTTAAGATTTAAACTCCCACAGTCTTCAATATAAATGTAAATAATTGGTCTAGTGAAGATATACAAAAATGCCAATTAAGAGAAACTACTGGTTCTTTAAATGCCAGCCAATTTCCCTCAAAAGCAAGGACTGGGTCTTATTTATCAATTTTTCCTCAGAGCTTGGTATGTACACTTGTTAAATTATCTTATTATGTATAACACTAGGAAGAGAAAGATAGTCACAAAACAAAAATCAGGAAGATGCATGTGTGAGTCACATAATGCAGCTGAGTGTACAAAAATGGACAAAACTATTTTCTACTGATTTTTTTTTTTTTTTGCCTGGGCTTTTAAAGTAACCTTGGCATCCCTTCTTTCTCTTTGGTCATGTACCAAATTTCCCCTAAGTTGTGTCTCTCTTCTCTGTTCATTTCACAAATGTCCCAGGTGCTGTTGTAACTACAAGGATATCCAGTGAACAAAATAAATCCTTGTTCTTATGGAATTTACTTTAAATGTAATGAGTAAGAACAGATTAATCCTGTAATTAATCCATCAACTGTGCCAGTTATATGACTATAAAACCTGCCATACAATGTCTTCACTCAGAAGAAACATATAGGCTTACTGGGATGACATAATGAACATCTCACTTAACTAGAATCACCCCACCAGTTCTCTAGTATAACGTATGCCCCTAATTCACATGGCTAATTTGAATGTGTTACTTAGGTTCTCTAGCCACCAGCTCCCCATTTGCAAATTGAAAATAATTGTAATGTACATGCCTCTCAAAAACTTTATACAATTCTCAATATTTCTGAATTATGGGCTCATTTATATTCATTACATTATATACATTGATTAGTTGGGGATCCCAGGAGAAAGGAGTTATAAAGAATAGTTTGCTTTTCCTATATTAACCTATAAACATATTGCCTGCTCCCTTCTATTCTACAGTGGTAATTTCCTTGAGCTCACAGCTTGGAAGTTTAGCAACCTTATACAAAATTTGACAGAGGGAAGAAGGAAGGAAGCAATGATGAGTATAGCCAACAATTCTGAAGTTATAGGATGATGATCAAATTTAGTATTACATAAAATATGTTCAATCAATTCATGCAAACTATTTTTATGTGGGGGGAGAGAATCTTAGTATTTTTGTTCATTAAGACTTTTCAAAAGAGTTGTAAACTCAAATCTAAAAATGACCAGTATACAGTAAATTTACCAAGTAAATTTCAAATTCCCCTATTAAAACTTTAGTAGACCCCCAAAACAAAACAAAACAAAACAAAACCGCATTCCTCACTATCTGCCACTATGGTGTAATAAATTACATTCAGGAAATTATGCTGGTCATATGAAAAATGTGCCTACAACATGCCTGTTGCTTATACACAAGAGCAGAAAATTAAGTGGACTGAGTGTAGTTAAAGCTATGTGCAAGAGAATTCCAGGTGGTAAACTTAGAAAATCTTGCCACAAAGACTACTGAATCACAGCACTTACCTGCAGGCTCTTACTTGTTGAATAAATGAATAAAATCACCTACAGCATTATCTCATTATAAATACAAAGTCTTGTTCATTTTTTCATATTGTAGAATATGAAACAGTAGACTTATAATGAATATAAATTCTACCAAAAGTGCAAATGAAAATAATTGCAGTTATTATACCATATTAATGAAAGTTATGCTAATTGCTCTAAAATTTAAAGAAAATGTATTGTTTTGCCTCTCCTCCTAATTAACGTTGCTTCACAATGTGTGGTACATTTATGGAGACTTTTGTAATGCATTAGATAAATCAGTTTCCATTCCCAGGAGAGTGTGTTTTAATGAGCATTATAATATATTTCAGTTCAGAAACAGTTTTATGTTACAAAGCATATTCTACTGGTAGACTGGAAAAAGTTGCACCGAGGTGATGCTTTCACTTAAAATTTGGAATAAAATTTAGTGAGGGAAGCATAGATGAATCTGTTTCAGTTAAATGACTCTAAATTTGAGATGCATATTACATTTTGGCTATGTAAGTTTTCCTATGTTGAAAAACTATCTAAGCCACATATGCCAGCAATCAAAAATGAGTTTGGGAGCCTGCTAAATCCCCTAGAAGACCTTGCCATTTGATGTAGAAGTCCCTCCTCCTGTATTAAAAAAAAAATTGAAATGAAGTGAAAACACATACCACTAAATACATTCATTAGCTCCACATTAGGCAAAGCTAATCAAATATCCATTATCCCAAGTGCTTATAGATAAATTCCTCTACCTCAAGCCATAGAAATGAGCTTGTAGGGGCGCCTGGGTACTTCAGTCAGTTAAATACCTGTCTTCAGCTCAGGTCATCATCTTGAGGTGCTGGCACCCACCCCTTGGGATTCCTGCTCAGCAGGGAGCCTGCTTCCCCCTCTCCCTCTGTTCTTTCCCCCCCACTCAGCTCTCCTTCTCTCCCTCTCTTTCTCTCTCAAATAAGAAAACGTAAAAAAGAAAAAACAAACAAGTTTGTATAGACCCCATCCTTTCTTCTTTCCCTCTGGATTCAAAGAAAGACGTGTAGCTCCTCTTCTCAGACATCGATTTTACCTTGCTCTGGAATGAAACCACTCCCACCCACTCAGGGAACTGCTTCATCAATATTTTCTTTATTATGGACATTATTATAACTTCCTTTTTTTTATTTATTTATGATAGTCATACAGAGAGAGAGAGAGAGAGAGAGAGGCAGAGACACAGGCAGAGGGAGAAGCAGGCTCCATGCACCGGGAGCCCGATGTGGGATTCGATCCCAGGTCTCCAGGATCGCGCCCTGGGCCAAAGGCAGGCGCTAAACCGCTGCGCCACCCAGGGATCCCCTATAACTTCCTTTTTTTAAAAAGATTTTATTTATTTATTCATAGACACAGAGAGAGAGAGGCAGAGACACAGGCAGAGGGAGAAGCAGGCTCCATGCAGGGAGCCCGATGTGAGACTCGATCCCGGGTCTCCAGGATCACACCCCAGGCTGCAGGCGGCGCCAAACCTCTGTGCCACCAGGGCTGCCCAAACTTCCTTTTTTTTCTTTGGGCACCTTACCCTTACCTTATCCAGGAGGGTAAGGAGGCCTACAAACCTCCTGGACTTCATCCCGTACATTAAGAATGTTTTCTTGATTCTGCATTATCTTCTAGCCATGCTCTTTCACTTTTCTTTCATTCTCAGACAACTTTCTTGAAATATTATCCATGTATGTGCCTATGTATATCCCACTTTATTCCATAATTTATTAAAGACTATTATTCTTAGAGGAATAGGCTTTACTTAACATCCATGCAGCTCTTTTTTTTTTTTTTTTACACCTGCCTTGCCCCTCTCAACCTACTGCTATCTGGTTTCTGTCCCCATCATGCTATGGAAAATACTCTCTGTGATGTTAGCAATGACTTCCTATTTGTCAGATAAATACATCTCATTTCTTCCAGAATGTCTCTTCCCTTGGCTTCCAGGACACCGATCTCTTCTAGTGGTCTTAGAAACAGTTCTCTGGGGGATCCCTGGGTAGCCCAGTAGTTTGGCACCTGCCTTCGGCCCAGGGCGTGATCCTGGAGTCCCGGGACGAAGTCCCACATCAGGCTCCCTGTATGGAGCCTGCTTCTCCCTCTGCGTGTGTCTCTGCCTCTCCCTCTCTGTGTCTCAGCTCAGGTATAAATAAAATCTTAAAAAAAACAAAAAGAAACAGTTCTCTCTTTCTTCTCAGACTCCTTTAATGTATCCTATTTCTTTGCCATTTTTCAAAAACTGACATTTCCCAGATGTGATTGCTTGTTACTCTCTTATTTTATGACACTGTAGCCTCATCACCACTACCATCATCAACCACATGATCTTATCAACTTTTACGGTTTTATTTCTCCTCTTAATGCCCTTATACTTTTTCATGGCTTCTGGAGAAGCAAAACCAACTTCTTATAACCAAATCCTTCATCATCTGGTTCATACCAGCTTCTTTAACTTCATGTTGCATTCTTCATTCCACAAATATTCATTGAGCATCTGCCATGTTTCAGACACCATTTGAAGTTCTATAATACAACAGTGAAAAAAACAGATTAAAAAACCCCTACCTTCATGGAATTTATATTCTCCTAGCAACACACAACTGTTGTTTTATACTTCATTGTCATAGCAAATTATTTATTCCTACATTTAAAAAATCACTTCTCTTTCATGGTTTTTGGCAAACTCCTATTGACCCTTGAGAATTCAGGTCAGATGTTAATTCCTCCAGGAATATTATCCCAACATTGCACATTTCCCCCAAGAAGTCTTATAAATACTCTTGTTATTTCTTCAGATCAAGATTTTCTGTTAAGTCATAGCAGTGGAGTTGCCATTATATCCCTTCAGAATTTATCAAAAGGATCCCAAAAGACACACCGTACCTTCCAGACTGAAAGATCCCTGGCCTTTTAATAAATTATAAATGGACTGCTATTTCACCAAGTGACCAGTGGATCTCTAAGTGTCCATGAAATAATTTTCTGAGAAGACAAACAGCCCTGTTCACATGTATTAGGGAAAATTAATAGATTTAATATGCCATTCTGATGTGTTAAAACTATGCAATTAGTCTAATAATAATAAAGTTATAAAAATGGATACAAATCCAGCAACATGATCACATTCTACTTTTAACTTCTATTTGTCCATAAACTAAGGATCATTCTTTGAGCAGAAGGCACAAGATCACCTTGACATCTATACCTTTTAGCATTTAACAATAGTGTTTAGCTATTTGCTCTTATGAGAAGACCTATTAAATTCAGTAGATTGCTTGCCAATTTTGTTTTTGGCAAAAACAAAACTCTCCAACAATATACTTTAAAAATACATGATTTCTTTTTCCCTCTTTTCTCCTATGTGGATTTTCTCTTCCAACAATGGTTCCTAACTGAAGTCCATCTCATCCTACCCACCCCCCTTCCCTATTCCAGGGGTGTACAGGAATACTTTCAAGTTATATTCTAAACAACAACAACAATACCTCAAGATCAGAGTTTGAAATAAAACTCCTTTAAAATTTTATTCAAAGGAGGCAAGTGCTTATCAGTCAATAGCTGGACTACCACCCTGTGGTTCTCAACATAACCCAAATGACAGGCTTTCCTCAGCCTAAGGACCCTTTGAAGAATTTTTCTGTTTTCAACAAAAGGAAAAAGTTCAAGTAAGGGAAAGGAGACTTTGTGATACTGTCAGGGGAGGGGATAAATTAGCAAACTTGAGAAAGGCTATTTGAAGATAGTTGCAAGTACCATACAGTGGAAGTCCCCACATTTGTCTTGAAAACCTTTAGGATATATGAACGTATTACTGTGTTTGTCCGATGGAATGAAATATCAGGAATCTTTTTCTTAGTTTTAATTTTAACCTCAAGAATGCATGACTTTAATTTCTGTTTGTTATTAAGTCTATTTTTCTTTATCAGTTGTCATAATGAAGGGATTATTACTGGCATTTAGTGCCCAGAGCCAGGAATACTAAAATATCCTGCTTCGAGGGACAGGCAGACACGTCCAAAAATGTCCCATCCAAAATTCCAAGTATAGTGTCTCCACTGAAGAATATTCTGACACCAATGACCAGGGATCTTTTCTGTCCTTGTTGACTTGCATCCTTCTCTTTGTGTGCCTGGCAAAGCTTGCTGCCTCCTCAAACTGCGATTGGGGACTGCCATTCTTTTTACCTATGAGGCCAGGTAACCTGGCATCCCACCTCAGACCTACTGAAGCATAATCTGCATATTAACAACATATACCAGGTGACTTGTATTCAAGTTAAAGTCTGCACATTCAAAATACAGTTGGCCTATGGGACAGTTGATCCTGGCCTAGTGACATATCTCCTAATGTAATAGAAGAGATTTATGCCAAATTAATAAGGACCTTCCCTAAGGCTCCAAAGAAAACTTACTGCAACAAATGTCTCTAAACCAAAGGAGTTTATGAAAACTTTCATCTTTAAAAAAATAATGACCCTTGTGAGGCATGGTCTTAACATACTGCAAATCTGCCCTCCAGGGGAGGCACAGAAAGACAGGGTGAACAAGAAGACTTTTGAGACCACCAGGCATGTGGAAGGAAGGTCATGTTCCCAGGATTTTCACAGAGAACCATGGATGCCCAGAATCGGAGCTGGCATCAGAGGAAGGGATCAGAGACTTCCCAATTATTTCTATTTTCTTTCCTCAGAAGAATGAACCACTCAAGCTTCCCTTGAATGTATCATTGAATAAGGAGGCCCTTTTTGATATTTTTGCATGAGAGCCTAGAATTTAAATTAACTCTTTCAGAAATTTGGGGAATGACTGATTAAGAACAGTAATCAGAGTGATAGATGGAAAATGTGAACCTTAGTTCACATATGTAATGTAAGTTATTTATAAATTGCCTATTTGTTAAAAAGACCCAGCAAAAGAAAGCTTTTAAAAACTTACATTCACCTCTTGTAAAATGCTTAAGCAACATAAGTTCTCACAGAAATAAAACTTTGTCCCTACCAGAAGCGATCAGAAATTGTACCAATTACTCCTGCCCTTTGAAAATATTGTATTATGCTATAATCATGACTCTATATACCACACATAGTTGGACTTTAAATTGCTATTGTTATATCATAAAAATAGCATTATACTTTAACTCCAGAATATCTGAAAGTACTTTGATTCAAAACAGCACTCTAGGGGCACCTGGCTGGCTCATCTGAATCTTGATTTCTGCTCAGATCATGATCTCAGGGTTGTGAGGTCAAGCTCCACATCAGGCTACACACTCAGCAGGGAGTCTGCTTGAGATTCTTTCTCTCCCTCTCCATCTATCCCTCTGCCCCCTCTCTAAAATAAATAAATCTTAAAAAAAACAAAAACAAAAACAGCACTGTCAAGTTTTGAGGAGAATGCATCTGCTCTCCCTCATCAGCCAGAGTCTAATTAATTAGTCCTGGTGTTTTTTCCCCTGAGCCATATTTGAAAATGCTTTAACTTCAGAAATTAATAAGGACAAGAAAAAGTACGGAAGCAAATATATGAAGCTTACTAGCAGTTAATTTAAGCACAATTAACACAGCCATGTTCAAATAAATGGTTTTCTTTGGATCACCAGTCCCTGTTCACTAGGTATTGTGGATCCCTTGGCCCAGAATGGTTGGGTGTCCTCTGAATCTGTGTCTGGAATCTGAGCTTTCATCTGATGCCCTTGTGCACTTCTGCCAGAACCCAGGTGTCCTCTCTAATGAAGTCTGTGGTGGCCCCTGCTGATGTCCCCCTCTTCAGGTAGAGGTCTTGTAAGATAGGTTTACTCCTAAGGAGACTGCTCTGTCATTGTCCCTTCCAATTAGGAACCTGGCTCACTGGTTCCCAAATAATTATTACATCAAAGGAAAAAATATTGTATCTCTTCCTAGCAGGATGATTCACAGCTGTCCATTGCAGTTTCCATGTCCTAGTAGGAAAGAGGGGTGCCTCCTCCTGACCTAGCACAGTGCCACACTACAGTGCTACCCTCTTTGCCGTGAGGCTCAACCCATTTGCCAGAGTCTACCAGCACCCAGTCTCTGGTTTCTTCCCCTGCTAAAGTGTAAGAAAACCCTCCAAAGCCTGGTTTCCTTTCAATGTGATGGTGTTGGGCGGCCAGTAGAATAGTTAGGAGCACAGGCCCTGAGCTCAAATCTATGTTCTGACTTGACCTGTGGGATCTTACACACGTTCCTTATGATCTCAAAAACTCAGTTTCCTCACTGGTAAAATGTAAAACTACTTGTGTGTTTGTCAAGAGGATTAAACCAGAACATCCATGTAAAAAACTTTTCACAGTGCCTGATACAGAGGAGGTAGTCAATAAACCTTTTTAGACATGAGAATCAAGCTCTCATTTGTCCCCTGTTCCACTCCTTTCCTTAAGACTTTGGGAATGATTTGGAAGATGCACAGGATGATGGTTTGTGGATCAGAAACTACCAGGCGCATTCTTCTCAGGTGGGTCACATTCCAGCTTCCATTGATTCACATTGGCCAAAGAGCCCCTATGGGTACAGCATTCCAGATGGCTCTTCTTCCTAGCAGATGCTTTTTTATAATTCAGTGTTTTAGGTAAATGAGCTTATACAGAGTCTTTAGAAATGCATTATATCTGCCTTTCAGAAGTGTTTGCTCATAATGAAATAAATCATTTCTTCTGAATTTGCCATAGATAACAAAGGGCTCAGCCAGAGGCCAGAAACATAAAGATGGTTTCCTTTTTACCTTTTTAGTCTTGCATGCATTATATTTAACAAGGAATGTGAGTTTCTTCCCTTCTCCATGATATGTTTCTATTTTTACTAAGTTTAAGTTAAATAAAGACTTGCCACATCTACTGATATTCCAAATAACATGTATTTTAAATGCAAACACTCAGAGTTTTAAATCTTTTGCATCTAAAAAATCTTCTAAAATGCTGATTAAAATCATGGAGTCTCTGTTATTAATGTTCTTCCAGTAGGCTATACGATTTCTAAAATAGATTGCTAAGGAGCCTGCTCTGTTGTTGTCCCATCTTGTTAGAACCTTGCTTACTGGCTCTCCAGTACTAACTCACAAAGTTAGAGCATCACTGCCATTCTAGATGGTGATTCTAGCTGTGGTGATTCACAGCTGTTTGTTAGTATCCTGAATGTGCTCAAGAATTCTGCTTCACTTGGTCCTGGACTTATATTCTCTATAACTCTCAAGCCTGGGTGATTCTGATGTAGATGGTTTAGAGGCCACAACTTTAGGAACAATGATCTAGGACAGAGGTCAGCAAACTATGTCCCACCATCTGTTTTTGTATGCTTCTTGAGCTGATAATATTTTTTAAATTTTTTCCAGCTTTATTATGATTCACATATAACATTGTATAAGTTTAAGGTACACAATGTTGTGATTTTATGTTTATATATTGCAAAGTGATTACTGCAGTAAGGTTAGTTAACGTATAATTTTTGCATGTTTAAAAATATCAAAAGAAGAATCTTATTTTTTGAGATGTGAAAATTACACAAAATTCAAATTTCATTGTCCATAAAAATTTTATTGGAACACAGTCCCAGTCATTTGTTTCTGTACTGTCTATGGCCCCTTTCATGCTGTGGTGGCTGAGTTGAGTCATTGCAACAAAGACCACATAGTCTACAAAGTGTGAAATATTTACTCTCTGGCCCTTTCTCAACAAAGTTGGTATTCACAATGACTGATGATTTTTCTTAAGGATTTTTTTTAAAGTACCTGAGTCAGAAGTCATTGAGTTGCTCCTGCAGCATACTTTCTCTGGGTGGCAGAGAAGAAGAGAAAATGACAAATGAAAGGCAGAGGGAAGGCTGGCCAAGCTTCCCACATAATGTGAAAGAGAACGTTATCTCTACCTGCGAAGAGTATATCATTCCATTAAGGAGATGGAGCTAATGCACACAAACAATCAGGAAATAATACAAGAGAACATATACTTACTGAAAGTATAAATCCTGTGATACAAATAAAAGTGGGAAGGCTTTGGGAAAAGTATTACATTTGGGAAAAGTATCACCTGAAGGAGAGATTCAAGATGGACCAGGATTTAAGGCGCAAAGGACGTAGAATGGGGAAGAGGACTTCCCACCTGGCACAAATTTGTGAGCTGTGGGAGCTTAGAGATGAGAAAACTACGACCAGTTCAAGGGATTCTTTGGAGAGCAGCCCAGCTCCAATGAAAGTTCATGCTGGGAAGTAATTGAAGATAATGTTGGGTCAGTGAGATAGAGACAGATCCCGTAGGGTCTTACAGGCCCAGCAGGAGAGTTCAGATTTGCTATGATGGGGAGTGAAGAACAAATGTAGATGCTTCAATAAGGGAATTCTGTGATGAACATGTGTTAGGAAAATGATTCTGGCAACAATGTGGAATTAGATTCAGAAAAAGGGTAAAAAGTAGCTTAAGAAGTCTATTTTTATTTTTAAATGAATATTCAGAGAGTTATACTTTTATAGCCCTTTTTACACCAACTGTACAAGAAAAGAATAGGAACACCAAAATTATGCAGAGAGGTGGAAGCCTTAAATAGACTTATGCCCTCAACTCTTCTTAAAGATCTTTTTAAAGTCTCTCTTTTAAAAAAAAATAAAATAAAAATAAAGTCTCTCTTTTTAATAATACTACCCCACAAAATATCCATAATCAAACTAAAGTCTGATTTTAACCAGGCATTTCTAGGCCCTTCAGTTATTGGCATTTGCATCTTCTTATTTATATCTTCTTTATCATCCTGTGGTCCCACCGCCTTGTATAAATATCCAGTGAAACTCCTGTTCTGATAAAAGTATCACCCTGACTGTACATTTAGCTAACAAGTTTTTTTTCTCTTGAGAAGCCATTTGCATGTTCATAAACCTCACAGAGGAACACACACACACACACACACACACACACGCATACAAACTTTTTTTTTAATTGTTTCACCTAGCAAAAAAAGGTAGTTACCTCTACAGTTTATAATGGCAGCTATTCAAAAGCAGGCTGCAATATGACACAGTAGTTTAAGAGAAGAACTACAATTTCAATGGTGGGAGGCATTCATGTAGGTAGAGGCAGTTGTCCAAATTGGACTTTGGCCAGAAAATCCAATTTAACTAGAAAAAGTCTATTTGCTGCCAGGGACAACGGATCACTAATGAGCATGGATACGAAGAAGTCCCAACTCCAAGTTGGTTTAGGGCTCAGGTATAAGGTTTAAATAAAGACAGCAGTGCCTTGAATTCTGTCTATAACTGATTATTTTGCCAATATTTCAGTCTCCATGAGAATTTCTTGCTGCCTCCTTCTCTTTTTTAGACATGTTTATACCGTCCCTACTTGTTCTCTGACATACGGTTAAATTGTCAAATGCCTGGGGCTCAGACAGGACCTCACACTGGACAGCACTAGGGAGCATCGTTCCATAGAATCTGGGTCCCTGGCCTGGGGGTGTTGCTCAGAGCGTAGTACATGGACCAGTATTGTTTAGAAACTGATGTCATCATTACTCAAAAAAGATGGCAGATATTGAGAGCTTGCACTTAAAAATCCTAGAGCAAACTACTTTGAGTAATTTTATGACTATTGAATCAATAATTTTTTAATTGGGATTTATATTTTTATTTTTATTTTCCAATAATTATTTTTCTAATATGTTGGCTCTTAATGGATTAGGCATTTAAAAACAAAAACAGGTCTTGTGCCAAAGATAATTTGAGAAGCGCTGTCGTGTCTTAGACTATCTATCATATGAACAAGTGCCCCCTGGAATCGTGCAGTGTGGCTGGCCACAGGCTCAAAGAACTGTGAAACCAAGAGCTGCCATTGGGCACTCAAAGAACTAAGAAGGTTTTAATTTACTTAGCAATATTTTAATTATGTGGAGGGAAGGGGACTATGGAGAAATGAAGCCCTTGCTCAGAATGCTCCATAGATAGAAATGTACAGGAAGAAACTGGCCTCTCTGTGGCCCTTGTCAAATACGGATTTGATTTTGAAGCAGTCTTACCCCAGCCAATATTCAGGCTACTTTGCTTTTGGAATTATGTCCTAAAATAGCTTTGCTTCTAAAACCCTGGGGTGGAGAAAGATGAACACTTTAAGCCAAACACACAGTAAATGCTCAAAACTATTTTTTTAATGAAAGTACAGATTTTATAAATTAATCGGGAAAGGGCCTTCACCAGATGGCCATCTAGGTTGTTTCCATTGATGGTAACAAATAGAGGCATAGTGTTCATAGTGATGCACTGACAAGCAAACCTGCTTATGTGGGTAAATAAAAGCTTGAAATCTCAAATTGCAAGATTTCATATTTTTTGATAGCTGAGTAACATTCTAATATATATATATATGTGTATATATATATATATATGCCACATCTTCTTTATTCTTTATTCTTCTTTATTCCTTACATATTTTGACTGTTGTGGACATTGCTGCTATGTAGTATACTGTATGTTAACTAAATTGAGTTTAAATTTAAAAATTTTTAAATAAAAATTTTAAAAAATTATTTTAATTAAAAAGAAAAAGGTTGAGTCTGCGACCAGGGTGGGCCCCAGTTCCAGGCTCCCCGTGGCAGCAGGTCATAAATAAATAAATAAATAAATAAATAAATAAATAAATAAATAAAAGTTGTGTATAAGAAAACAGAAAATGCTAAAAGAGAAATACCAAGTAATAAAAGAAAAATCTAACCCCAAAAAAAGCCCTTGAAATCTCAGAAAATAAGCAGGTTAGAATTCAAGTTGATATGTTATCATGGCCTGACAACTGGTCTCTGGGTGAGTAGTCAGCATTGGGTCGAGAGTAGTAGTGAAATAGCCCAAAAATGGACTCCAGGGAAGCAGTGCTCAGAAGTGCAAGCTGGCGGGTAATTTGCTTCAGGTTTTACTGGTCGTAGGCCAGTTGAGCTGCTTCTGAGTATGAAGTGGACAGAGAGCAAGAGGAGGAGAGGGACCCATCCTAGAGGACGTTACCCAGCTTCGGATATCAGACTGGGGTCAGGAGACACTGGGCATGACTGGCAGCTGCCATAATCTGAACTTCAGTGACCCCCCAAGAGATAGTAAATTTCCAGAGACTCTCACTCACCAAGAGACTTTCCCTCTTTGGAATTGAGACTCATGAAATAAGGCGAAGTAGAAAAGCTGTCTTGTTATTACTGATACACTTCTTATGCAAAAACCATGTTTGATGTAATAAAGCCCAACTCTTCCATCCACAATGACATCCATGTACTCTATTGCACTTGAGAATAAGGACGTGTTAGTATAACACTTGCCTTTGACTCAAGCAGTCTAGGATGTTACATTATTTTAATCCAAGGGATACTAAATGTATGGGAGAGCAATTGCTTCTGCAAGTCAGTACTTCTGTATTGAGTCTTTGTAACCTTAAAAGATGTGGGAACAATTTTGTTTTAAAATAATGTTCTAAGTGCCTGGAAAAAGCAGCAGCTCTGCTAAAAATAGATTTAATAATAATGATGAAAAAAGCAGTGATATTATATACTCATCTAGTCCCTTTCCAGTTATGGATTCAAAAATGTACAAGGTCTGTGCTAGGTACTTACTGGATTTTATACCATAAATTTCTCTGTTCTCATCATAATGCAAAAAAAAAGATAAGGAGGAAATATAAAATATTGGCCACAAATCATAAGAAAAGGGAGACTAGTGGCATTAACACTAGCTGGTCTTGGTGAAACAAATTATCTCATGGGGTCCTTAGCAACATTCTGAAGGTGATCTCTGATTCTGTAGCATATTTATTGGTATGGTTTTTCAATTATTGGTTAATATTTCTTTAAACTATTTGGTAATATACTTTCTGATGATATATTTTTATATCTATTAATATATCTCTGAAGTCTCAGAACTTTTGAAAGTTATTCTTCTCTCTACATTGGATTGCAATCCCACCACTTAAGACTTCCATTTTTATAAGTACTTACAGAAAACAATTCCTATTTCCAGAAATCTCAAAGTAACCCTTAAAAAAACACCTCTCTGAATGGTTCTCCAGACTTACAGGTCAAGTATGTGAGAGTACTATTTTTTTCTTCAGTGTAAAAGACTCCTGAAAGTGGACAGCATTTTACCAAAGGTGAAAGAACAAATGGTCTAGGGAACAGAAAGAGAGAACATACATGTTTTTCGAATCTTCCTAAAAGAAGAATGAGGTAATGGAACAAATATAGGCTCAGGACTCACAAGTCCTAAAACATGGAAACCTCCCAGAGATTGCTCTGGAGCAGGCAGAGAAGGGAGAGGGCCTTCTGCTTTACCTCCTTGACTGTTCAGGAAATAATTAGCTTATTTATAATCTGCAGAAATATGGACATTTTGTTGTTTGGGATATCTGCTTGTGATCATGTTTCAGTAGGCTTTTTCCTTCTGGTTATTTTCTGATTATTTCAACCCCCAGGAAGCTTTACAGGTTGGGGTTGGGTTTAATCTTAGCTCTTTATCATAAGCACTTTTCAATTAATGTTAGTTATCCAAAATTTTTTGAGGAATATCCATGCTTTGGATATCAATTCCCATTTAATCCAAGAAGATCTTCTCTTCTTTATTTTCCTAGGTTAGTTCAGTAAGTGCCCTACAACAAAAGAAGCCTCATGTATTAGGAAGTATGAAATGCCAAAACCCAGACCAATCACACTATCTGTCAGTTTTCTTCTGACAATCAGAGATGTAGCGTCATAGTGTCACATCGGCCATTTTCAACCATATTGTGTTTAAAGACAATAAAATAAACAGCAATTAAGAATATTGGTTTGAGAGCTAGGTTTAAAATCCCAGGTCTGAAAAAAAAATAAAAATAAAAAAAATAAAATAAAATCCCAGGTCTGCCCTTTGTGGCTCCAGGTGTGATTTTTCATCTCTCTGAATCTTCTGTTACTTCATTCGTAAGACAGAGCAGTAAGAGAACCTACTGCACAGGAGTCTGTGAAGACCAAACAGCATAATGTGAACCGCTCAGCAGATCGTCTAGCACAGAGTAAGAACTCAGGAAATGTGCTTGTTGCTTAAAGTTTTTCGCTTTTCCTCATTTTGTGTTATTTCTCTCTGTAGAGCTAGTGAAACTGGCAAGCAGGGAAACTTAATGATAGATTGTGTATATGAGTTGAAACAGCTGCTGAAGAGAAAAAGAAATCAACAACGATTATTTGCTATCCTATAGAACACATGGTGCATTTGACTTAAACATCTAGGATTTGGGCATATTTCAGAGAAACACACTTGTATAAGTAGACTTAGTATGTACACACCCAACGTGTGAATTCTCAGCATGAACCTCTCTCCTCTTCCAAATACCCAGGGCTTTGTTAAAAAAAAAAAAAAAAGCTATGTTTTACATTTTTATTTTTTTAATTGAATGTATATTAACCATCATTTAAATTACTACTAATCATATTCTATCTTCCACATCTCCTGGAAGGTATGGGAGATAGAATGTGATTGCAATAAACAACCTGAGTTTTCCTTCTGTCCTTAATGTCACATCATTCACTGTGTATGTATGCTTTTACTCTCTTGATTCCATATTCTTATTTCACCTTTTGTTCATGACTTGGGCCACACTCACCTTCCCAGAGTGTCATGCTAAATACCTATCTTGTCACTCTAAACAACGAAGTTAGTCTAGTTCTCTAGCTAAATACTTCAGAGAGCTCACAACCTGAGTAATAAACAAGAGACAATAAACTCTTTGGTAGATTTGGAAGGGTGAGAAAGAGGAGCCTGGAGCATAATGGTACTTAAGAGTAAATGGGGAAATCAGATCATGGGTGGAGTAGGGCTAAGGGTAAGTCATGTAGAAGGAGCAGTAGCCTGATGAAAAAGCCATGGGAGAGGCCAGAAGAACAATTAGCAAGAGTAATAAGAGGACTATTGACCTGTCTTAGGAATTTAAATCTGATGGAGCCATTGATGGGTCAGAGGACAATTTTGAGGACAGTTAATGTAGTCAAGGTCAAGAACCAAGGAGGGGGGACACAGCGGTTGAGCGTCTGCTTCAGGCTCGGGGTGTGATCCCAGGGTGCCGGGATCAAGTTCTGCATCAGGCTCCCTACATGGAGCCTGCTTTTCCCTCTGCCTGTGTCGCTCATGGGTAAATAAATAAAATCTTTAAAAAAAAAAAAAAAGAACCAAGGAGGTCTTTTTAGGCATTTCAGGAAATGCTTAAGATCAGAGAAACAACATAGCAACATGTCAGAGTGACCCAAGAAGAACATGTGCATGTTCAGCACAGGTGCAGTAGGACTAGAGAGGGGGGAGGACCAAATACAACATATGGGTCATAACCTTAGCAGCTACATCCATCTGCTGAGACCATGGGGTAAAAATCTATATGTGACCCACAGCAGTGCCTGGCACATAATCAAAGCTCAATAAAAACTACTTCTCTAATATGACAGGGCGATAAGGCCACTGAATGAAGATCTTGTCCTGGTTCTGCCATTAATTAGCTATGTGACCTCATGGTACATCTGTAAAATGAAAGCCTGAGAAAATGTTAGCTTCAGTCCATTCTAGTTCTAAAAATCTACAATTCTATTCCTTTACAGTCTAATGGTCAAGTTACTTAAGCTAATCTATGCCTCGTGCTGACATATAATCTGGCTTTCCCTTTTCTGATCTTCCATTGAAGGGAAATGGGGGACATGAGCCATTAACAATAAAATAATAAAATGTTTTATTAACAATAATTAACTAACAATAAAATTAATTTTTAAAAATGACAAAATATCAAACGATAGGATCAGTTTTCACAATAAGTATCCTTCTAATTTATTTATTTGGCAAGCATTCATTAAGTGCTTGAAAGTATTCATTAAATACCTACTGATTTTGTAGGCACTGGGGATGCAAAGATACATAGAATAGGAACCCCCCCACCCCGCCTTCAAGAGACTTACATTGTAGCCAGCAGTCTAGACTGTAGTACCTGAGAGACACAGTGCCCAAATCTTATTGACCCTCTGTTCTGAGCTGAAGGAGACCTAAGAACCATTTGTGTTTCTGAGTTTGAATCACAGCTTTGACGTGGTCCTTCTTCTCTTATGTCCTTATCCCTAAAGTAAAAGTGTGTAACTTCCTTGGTTGCGTTGAGTGACATTGGGATAAGATTTTAACTGAGTATTCTTAAATTGCTTCTATAATAAACCAATTTTATAATCTTTGAATTAAAAAAAAAAAAACACAAAACAAGTGCCCTAATGTTTTCCAGGTGTTGTGATAGGGGTGCAGCCAGGATGCCATTGAGAACACAGAGATAAGACTAGACAATTCTAGCTGGAAGAGAGAGTAGTGAGACCACTTCACAGAGGAGGTGGGCTAAGAGCTCAAAAGAAGTCATTTGTTGCCAGGAAGACAGGATGAAGAGGGAATTCCTGATAGAAATGGGCATGGCAGATGGAACAAAAATAGAATTGTCAAACATCCTGGGTATTCTGAGAACCATGAGTGGAGGGGGACAGATGGAGTGAGGGATGTGAGGTGAATCTCCATGAACAATGAGGCTGCAGATGCAGGCAGCCAGCTCACGGAGCAGCTTGTATGCTAAGGATTTTGGAACTTCATTCTGCAGCAAATGGGATACCAGCATAGAAGAAAAGAGAAGTGATATGCTGAAATTTATGCCTTAAAAAAGATTTCTCTAGCCTTGATAGGAAAAATTATCACAGAAGGCAAGAATAGAGGAAAGGAGTGCAACAATGTAGGCAAGAAGTTGTGAGGTTCTGGAGTTCTCAAGGGTCTATGGGGATGGAGAGGAGATGTCAGTACAAGAGATATCCAGGAGCTAGAACCTGTAGAAGGGATGGAATGTGGAGGGATGGAATGGACAAATCAGAGGACTGGGTGGTTGCTGGTGCCATCTATTGATTCAGGGTCTTTTGAAGGTGGAACAAGCTGTAGGGGAAAGAGGTTGCATTTATTATTGCATTTGAGCCCTAAATAATGGTCAGTGTAGATACAGAGGGACACTTGGGCTTGACCGCAGAGGAGAGATGGGCTGATGCCGGGTCTGCAGCAGTCATTTGGTAATATCCGTTTCGTGATGAAAAAATAAATGAACAGGTGAGTGAAGGAGTAAGTGAGAAGTGAAGGGCACATGGGGCTGAGGACTGCAAATCACAGAGGTCAAGATTAGAAAGACAACACTACAGATTATTCTCATGCAGACAGAAACTAAAGCCAGAGAGGGAAGGAGACCCCCCAAGGGAATAAGAGTAAAGTGAGAAAGTAAGGACTTAGGAGTGAACCCTGATCTCATTAAAAAGGTAGATGCAGCAGGTCCTCCATGCTTTCTCTGTAAAACATTAGTCATCATTAGTCAGAGCAGCCCGTCAGCAGGCACGGCAGCTGGAGTCACAGCTTGACCTTCATCCATCCAGAAGGAAGGTAATGTTCCAGTTTCCCTTCACGTGGGAGCGGATGAGGACAGAGGAGGTATGAAATATCGGCTGTGCTGAAGTAGCAGATTCAGTATGAGCAGGGTGCCAGTTTTGGGGACACACCTATTGGGCTGTAATCTGCTACCTCTTGCCATAAAGTTTGGTTCTTAACTGATTAGTTCCACTAGGGAAATATCTAGAAGTAGCCTGTCTAGTCCACAACTGAAGCTGTATGGAATCCAAGGTGAGAATGAGCCCCTTGGCGCTAATGTGGTGGCTTCAGAAAGCAAGCAGATCCACAGATTTCCCAAGTGGATCCAAGCGACACAAACACACTGTGTCATGTGCCAGTGACAGAGGTGGCTCACACTTTTCAAACCCTATTTATCTTTAGATAGTCAGTGAGGTTGGTAGAAGTGAAAGCCTCCCTTTTTCACAGACTTCTTCTCCTTCTTCTTCTTCTTCTTCTTCTTCTTCTTCTTCTTCTTCTTCTTCTTCGTATAAGATTTATTTCTTTTTTTAAGAGTGCAAGAGCACAGTGGAGGAGGGGCAGAGGGAAAGGGAGAGAGAGCCTTACGCAGATTCTGTACTGAGCGTGGAGTCCAGTGTGTGGCTCCATCTTATAACGAGAGCACTACCTGAGCCAAACCAAGAGTCAGACACTTATCCCATGTGCCACCAAAGCACCTCAGTTCTTTTCTTTTAAGTGACTTAAAGATACTGGGAAATTAGTCAAAAATAAGCTGATGACTTATTGGAATTTAACCCAACTGAAAAGTATGTATTGTGGGCTCACTAAGAGTTCCTTGCTAACAACACAGACAGTTCAGCCAGTGCAGAATGTGGTTCCTGCCTCACTAATTTTCTTAAGATTAAACAAAACAAGGTTTTATTTAAGCTTAGAGGTCAACTAATAGGGGGAGAGTTTAAGAGCAAATTTTTACCCCCTTCTCTGAAAGCGTCACATCACTTCTGATGCTCACATGCATCTAGTGATTAAGTCGTCAGCTCTGTGATGATTTGCAGAGACACACTCTGTCACTGCATCTGTAAACTGAGGAGCTGGGTAGTTGGGAGGTCCCTGATGGCTCCAACATGCTATCAATCTTTAATACATGTGTCAGGACCCAAACATGGCATATTGCTGACAGCCCAGGAGACTTCCCTTCATCCTGTCATCTATGAAACAAGGCAATACAATGACATTTTGGAAAACTTTAGAGCTCTAGAAGGCTTTGTTCTCTGCCCAGCACATCTGGCTCCTTCAGTCCCAGATGTCTGTGCCTATCTCGCTTTTCCACTTGTCCACTTCTGCCCATGAGACTTCACTGGTTCTCTAAAAGTTCACTTTCTTTCCTAAGTAGAACAGTGCCTTAGGATGACCTTCCTTCCTATGAGGTCTCTAAGGAGCAAATAAATACATAATAGGTCATGATGCACCTAGTAGTTTATCCTCTGCTATGATAGCCCCCAACGTCATGGGCCACTAGGTGGTCACTGCTGCTGGTCACTTCTGTTCCACTGAATGTAAAACCAACAGGCAATACCCAACTTAAGACTGCAAGTTTCTAGAAGATCTTAAGACAAGACCATTACAGTTAACTAGTCTGCTAATTGCCTAATAACTTGTCATCCTGGCTGTGAAAGACTGTCTGTGGGAAAGGAAATTTAGACTAGGAGCCAAGGAGGATGTGGGCTGAGTCCTGGTTCATCTTGGATGCCTGTAGGTAGGACACCATCAGAACCTTGGTTTCTTCTGTAAGATGTGTGTAGTCATTCCTTCCCCACCTCCTTTGCAGGAATGTCACAAGGAATATATAGCAATATGCCTGAAACTGCTATTTAAATGATAAACTGCTAAATAAATGTGAGACTTTCCTCAGAGAGAAATTACAATTTTGAGTATTGGTAAAAATGCATGTTGACATTTATTCATTCAACAAATATTTAGGGAGCACCTGCTATTGCTAGATACTGTGCTAGGAGCTAGAGAATCAATAATGAACAAAAATACAGATATGATCCCTGCCATCTGGGAACTTTTTAGATTCATGGCAAAGAGAAAAAGTTATCACAAAAAAAATATGTCTTTACCAATAAGTGGTTTTAGCATGAAAATGGGAAGAAGTGTGAGGAGAGGTTCTTGGAGCCATGAGAGCTCCATGGGATTTAGCTCGGAAAGGTCCAGAAAGCCTTTCCTGAAGAAATGACCCTGGAACCAAGATCTAAACAGTAGACAGGTGTTAACTTGGTGATACAAGCAGGAACGTAGGCTCAAAGGGCCTCTTGGTGAAGCCTGAAGGATTTGAGGGACTGAGAGAAGGTTCCTGGAGTATAGAAAGCAAAGCAGCTCATCCAGAGCAAGGTGAGGCTAGAAAGATGGATGGGAAACAGATTGGGGTTCTCTAAAGGATTTTCACTTTCTTCTTACAAGTAGTAGGAAGCTGATTATCTGGATTTAAGTAGAAGAGCAACATGATCAGATGTGTGCTCTGAAAAAATTACTGTGACTGCAGAGTGAAGAACAGATGGAAAGAGGTTGAGTGGCTGTCATGGTACAGGCAGAGCGTGATGGTAGTTTGGACTCAAATGCATCATTGGAGATGAGGATGGAGGAATATTTAGGAAATAATAACCACGAGACTTGAAATCAATTTGAATTGCAATGGTACAAGTTATTGAGATTTGATATTGTACTTATTCTTGGACTCAGCAAGTCAAAATCATGTCCCAGAGTAAATGGCAATATTTTCCTCATTAAGACATTATGACAGATGAATTACTTTTCCCCCCACTTGAATTAATGACTATTTTCTTCCTCCAAGGCCTTTTTTTCCATTTTATTGAGGTATAATTGACAAATAGAATTGTACATTGTGATTTGATACACACAGTGAAAGGATCCCTGCCATCTAGTTAATTAACATATTCATAGTTGTTAACACAGTATTGTATAATTCAAATTTGCTAAGAGAGTGGAACTTAAATGTTCTCACCACCCCCCTACCACCAAAATGAACTACACTTGTCTCAACATTGATGCTATGACTAAGCACTGACACTACTGAATGTTGTCTGCCTTTGATCCCTTTTATACTTTCCAGTTAATACCATGACCCCATTTCAATTTTTATATATCTGTGAGAAAATAAATTAGCATGTTTACTTGAAACATGTAGCAAAATGACAAAGCTAATACCTGTTGTAACTGCTGTGCCTTTGAAGTTTATCCCTGTCTTATTCATAACAGTAATTGGAGAATTCTCCCATTAACTGGAGACATTCTACATGCTGTGCATTTCGAAAGGTCAAATCTGTGGAAGAATTTATTGTATTTCTTTAAAGATGTCTCACTCAGCACTTACATTAATAAAAAAAAAGGCTCCATATTAAAGCACTGTGGCAAATACATGGTTCACATGCCACCCTTCTGTCTTCCCATTTCCATGTCTGCGATGCTAAATGATAAAGATGCCATTGCCTACTGAGCCTTTTGAGAATCCTTCTCAACAAAGCACTCACTCCAGGCAGTCAGTTGATCAAAGCTGGCATGTGAGTTGAAACTCATTTGCCATCCCCACTTCAACATGATGTAAATCTTTTATTCCCCAAAATAATCACTGTAGGTGCATACTTATTTAGGTTTTCCTCCCACTGCAGATATGGTTTGCCTACTTTTTTCAACAAGATCTGCTACTTTGTATCTTCTCCACTCACCTGAGTATGGGCAACTGTGGATGTTTCCAGTAAAGTAACAAGAGTCCCTCGTCAAACACTGGAGTCTCTCAGACTCAGAACTTCCTCTGGCCCTGCAGGTGCTTCCTCAGCCTTAAGCAGGGACAACTCAGAAATGTGACAAAATTAAAACTTTGGGAGAACAATACTCAATGAGGAGCAATTCTTATCCCCCACAGGGAAGAGAGAGTCAGAGGATAAGTGTCCAGGCCTCTCCATCCTGCAGCAGGAAGGTTCTGATGTGTGTTCATTATGGTTTCTCAGAAGATCCACCTGAGTCCAGGTGCACACAGTGATTTTCTGCTCTACAGTGTGTTTCACTTCCTTGATTCACTTTCTTCATTCTTTATTTGTGCTTCCTGGATCATGCAAGTTGCCATCTCAGGGCCTGCTGTTGGGAGAACCCAAATAAGCAGCATCTTTTGTCTTCATGTAATATAAAATATTGATTTACAAACTACAGTCAGTGAAGTTCCTTCTGACAACACATATACTGAGATATGAGCTATGACTCTCCACTCCATGGTGGATTCATTAGAACCATCTTTCCTTTCTCTATGGGGAGTCCCACAGGAGAACTAGGGGATAAGAAAGGGGGCTGTGAGAAAAAAAAAAACAACTCAATTACGCCAAGAATTCCAACCACAAAGCAAATTTATTTTTATCTCTGTTTTGTGATTTTGATTGAAAAATACATTCCAGGGGCAATCCTGTGACGATACTTGTACTGTATCCCCACCAGCTGTGCATAAGTGATGTTAATCAGGGATGCCAGGACCTTAAATGAAGATTTATTTCAAGCCTTAACTGGTTAAGTTAGGCTTAACAGGAAACAGGAAATAAGCAAATGTTAGTTCTGCCTATGTATCAGATCTTAGTGCATAAACAATTTGTGTATTAGGTATATATAACATATAAACAAGAGATAAAATTGTTCTTTACATTAACAGACTATGCTACTAAGAAGTTCTATTTAAAATGGCATCAAGGGACGCCTGGGTGGCTCAGTGGTTGAGCGTCTGCCTTCAGCTCAGGGCGTGAATCTGGTCCAAGGATCAAGTCCCGCATCAGGCTCCCTGTGAGGAGCCTGTGTCTCCCTCTGCCTATGTCTCTGCCTCTCTCTGTGTCTGTGATGGATGGATGGATGGATGGATGGATGGATGGATGAATGAATGAATGGGCAGCCCAGGTGGCTCAGTGGTTTTTTTTTAAATTTTTTATTTATTTATGATAGTCACAGAGAGAGAGAGAGAGAGAGAGAGGCAGAGACACAGGCAGAGGGAGAAGCAGGCTCCATGCACCGGGAGCCCGACGTGGGATTTGATCCTGGGTCTCCAGGATCACGCCCTGGGCCAAAGGCAGGCGCCAAACCGCTGTGCCACCCAGGGATCCCAGCTCAGTGGTTTAGTGCCGCCTTCAACCCAGGGCTTGATCCTGGAAACCCGGGATCAAGTCCCACGTCGGGCTCCCTGCATGGAGCCTGCTTCTCCCTCTGCCTATTGTCTCTGCCTCTCTCCCTGTGTCCCTCATGAATAAATAAATAAAATCTTTAAAAATAAAATAAAATGGCATCAGGTCAAAAAAATCTACGTTTCTCCCAACATCCCAGTAAAGCACTAAAGAAAGATAAGGAATGTCAGGATTCAGAGATTCTAGCAATGATAAGACTGCTGGGTATTGCTTTAGAAGGCAGTGCCAGTCGTATTTAAACCTCCTTCCCACTAAAAATCAATTGCTCTCTTTCCCCAACTACTCTCTTTTAACCAATTCTGAAATCTCAAATCCCAAAGCACAGCAGAGCAAAGTGGAGAAAAGAGGGCGGTGACAAATTGCTTCCTGGGGCATGTGGCAGTATTACACTAAGCACCATGGACAGAGGCAGGGCTATAAGAGGCCTACGGGTGGTAGGTAGGGACCATCTCAAATTTTTTTTTTACAACACAAATGTTTCTCCCCAAAACAAGCAAATAAAGTTAGGAAGTTGTATCAAGAGGTCTCCCCACAGTCCAGAGAGCTATAGGACACAGTGGCTGATGGAAGCCTAGCTGCAAGCTGTGCATGTGTTCGTTGTTGTATGAAATCCAAAGCGAGTGTTATGTCACACAGTCACTCAGATGGGCAGCAACAGAGTTCATGAGCCTGCATCTGGATAAATCTTCCCTTTTTCAAATGAAAGGAATTTCTAAAGTTTGGCAGGGGGATATAACAAAATAGTTAAGCATATAAGAAAGGGATCATTATAACTAGCCTTAAAGATTAGGAGGAACAGTGTGACACTGAAACAGATTTGCTGCAGAAAACAGAAGAAACTGAGAAAATGTACTTGGAATCCTCAGATGCTAGAAGATGTAACATTTAAAAAATAACAGAAATGGGCAGCAGGCTGAAATGCAAAAACCAAACAGAGTGATGCTTGACCAAGTGAAAAGGACATAAAAACCAAATCTGGGGACTCAGAATTACTTCTAAAAATTAAAATGGTCATCAGAGTTAGTAAAGGGTGAAACAGGTACTGCAAAAATTAGTGCTGTAGAGACCAACATGAAGAGCTCTCCAGTTACAGAGCAGATCTCAAGCTGTCGTCCCTCTCAACACCAGTCGCAAGCACAGCAATTGCTACCAGTCATTCTGCTCTTGACATGGAGTCTCCGTGATGAGGGCAACTCTAACTTAGTCAGAGTTACCAGAGGAGAGGGAAGGAAATGCAGTGTGAACAAGAGCTTTGATTATAATCTCTTGGAAGAAAGGGAGGGGCATGACTTACTCTTGATACATATTAATGGACAAAGAAATTAAAGAGAAACTGAAAAAATGAAGCAGTGGAGATCAAATCTACTACTAGAATAGCCTTGCAGCTGTATTTCTCACACATGCATGTGAATCACCTGGAGGCCTTGTTAAATTACAGATCTGATTCAGTGGGTCTGAGGTCTGAGAGTTTGCATTTATTTTGTTTTTTAAGATTTTGTGTATTTATTCATGAGAGACAGAGAGAGAGGCAGAAACACAGGCAGAGGGAGAAGCAGGCTCCATGTAGGGAGCCCAACATGGGACTCATTCCTGGGTCTCCAGGATCAGGCCCTGGGCTGAAGGTGGCTCTAAACCCCTGAGCCACCAGGGCTGCCCAGGAGTTTGCATTTCTATCTGGTTCCCAGATACCAAATCTTGAGTAGAAAGGCTTAAGAGAAAACCTGAAGCAAATGCTCTCACTATATTCCAGGAAAAATCAAAACAAATTCACACCTCGGTATATTCTAGTAATTTATAGAGAATTTAAAAAGATAAAGAAAATATTATACAATTACAATTATTCACAAAAGAAAACAAAAGGTTAGTTGCAAAAAAAAAATTGAGTGGATCCAAGCTTGTCTTCAACATTGCTCAATGTCCGAGAACGATAGGAAAAAACTCCCAGAGTCGGAAAGAAATTGTGATATTAGAATTTATTAATGAAACTAGAATCCATATCCAAATGCTTAGAAAGGATACCACATGTTTAAGTTTTCTGTTGCTGCCACAATAAATGATTACAAACTTAGTGGCTTGAAACAACATAGACTTACTGAGAGCACCGTAGCTCAGAAATCCAACACTGGTCTCACTGGACTAAAATCAGCATGTCAGCGTGGTGTCATTCTTTTCTGGAGTCTCTAGGGGGAAACCCATTTGCTTGTCTTTTCTAGTTCCAATTTCTAAAGGAGTCCTGTATTCCACAGCCTGTGACCTTTTCCTCCGTCTTCAAAGCCAACGGCAAGTTGACTCCTCCTCAACCCCCCTATCTCTTTCCATCTGCAGCCAGGAAAGCTCTCCCTTTTTAAGGATTTAACATGATTGAATTGGGCCCACCCAGATTATCCAAGATTTTCTCCCAGTCTCAAGGTCCTTAACCTTAATCACATATGCATAATCTTTTTTGCCACATAATTAGATAAACAGATTTTGAGGATTAGGGTATAGACCTCTTTAAGAGACCACTGTTCTAACTATGACATCAAATATGCTGAAAAATTCAAGGACATATGCTAACAAAGGACCAAAATTCAAAATCCAAAAATGGAGAAATAGTAGAATAAAATGAATTGTGGTGAGCATTAAAACCAGTTTATTGGTTAAGTATAACTAACCATTATATGTTAGTTCTAGAAAAATGCAAAGCTAAAGACAATTCATAAAGGAATATTATAATCATTACAAACTGAGGCTATAGTTTATACTAGAGTGAGGTTGAGTGAGGTCAATGGGCTACCTTATCCCTCTAACCAAGACCAGTAGAAACTTGATGGAAAACTAATGGGATGAGAACAACAGTTTACTTCATTTAAGGCAAAAAAAAAAAATTATTTAAAGCAAATCAGAGCAAGCCATATTCCACATAGCAAAAGGCAGCTTAAAAGAACTTAAAAGGAAGCTTAAAAGAGCAAAAAGCCTAAAATAACTAAGAAATTAATGTGTTGTAGCAATAAATTGTTGCACACCTTTTTGAAAAACGGACATCTAATTTGTAGAAAAAGAATTTAAAACACATCAAAAGCAATAAATGGAACTGTGCACCATTTTATATCAATAACGTAAAGTGCATTATTAAGTTCTCACTAAAATCATACCTATTATTATCTTTACTTTGTTGCAGATAAGGAATCTGAGCCATAGAGAGATTAGGGGAGTGCTCACACTCACTCAGGTGTAAGCCATTACGCAGACCCAGGGTCTTGCTCAGAGCCCAGGAGTTAATTCTGGTAGTAGATGCTCTCCTGTGCACACGTGAGACCATGTTACTAGTGAGAGATAGAGCTGGGACTGGAACTCAGGTCAGTTTTATCCCATATTGTGTGTGTGTAACTTCTCCGCCATCCTGTCTCAGGAGTTGTTTTTCTGTTTACACCTTTACCCCTGAACACAGGTTGTTGTTGTTCTGTCCTCCAGTCTCCCTGCATAACCAGAACCCCTACTAATCCCCCACTGTGAGTAAATTCTCCCATCCAGGCCCTTCTCCCTCCACCCCCACCCCGCCCACAGGGTAGAACCTGGGGAATTTCACACACACTCTCACACAAACACACACACACACACACACTCACTTACTCACACACAAACATACACACATGATCTGCTCCAGCTTCTGGATGACGACTTGGATTCTTCTCTCTCAATTAAAGTTAGGTCCTCCTGTATTCTAGATCCCATCCTCTGTCCTCATGAAATAATTTCACCAATTATCCTCTTTTCCCCTGAGTCTTCAGACTATCTCTGTTCAGATGCCTTCTCATCTGAATGTAAGCATGCTTTCCCCAAATCTTTCTTTGGTGGGCGTGGGACCACTATAACCTTATCCCTTCAACCTTATAGCCAGTTCTCGGTTCCACTTCCTCCCTTGCCATTCATTCACACCCACTGAAATCTGATTTCTACCCCTCTCATAGTAATTACACTGCTTCCACAGAGGCTACTGGTGACCCTCCTTTTTGGTGATCCACTTAAAACCCTGTTTTAGGAGTATTTCCATTTATTACTTCTTGAAACTTTCTCTTTACTTGGCTCTCTTGTCACTTCTCAAGCACTTCATTCCTTCTTCTGCATCCCCTAAGGAGGTTTCATTCATGCCACATGGTATTTTACATTTAACCTGACATATTACATCTCTTATCCTGAATCTTCTACTAATCACCAGACAATAGAGCCCACCACTCACAACTTCTCTGCCTGAACCCAAGCTCTCAAAAGCACTTTGAGGGCAGCCCGGGTGGCTCAGCGGTTTAGCGCCGCCTTCAGCCTAGGGCCTGATCCTCGAGACCCAGGATCGAGTCCCGCATCGGGCTCCTTGCATGGAGTCTGCTTCTCCCTCTGCCTGTGTCTCTGCCTCTCTTTCTCTCTCTCTTTCTCTGTCTCTCATGAATAAAAAAAAAAAAAAATCTTTTTTTTAAAAAAAAAAAAGCACTTTGAATTCATTTCACCCAAACTCATTTCACTATACTCCATTCACAGAAGCCTCTTTTCCTGCATTTCCTACTTTAACTAAAGACACCATCACCTATGCAGGTTCCCAAGCTACAAGTCATAATATATTTCATCTTCTTCTTTATATTATCTTCCACTGCCCACAAATCACCATGCCTCATCCATTTTCCCAAGTGTCTTACAACTCTTTCTTTCTACCCTCCTCGTGCACCCTTCACTATCATAATCCTTTCATTCAGATGTGTCTATTGAAGGATCTAATATATGTCAGGCATTGTGTAAAGTAGTAGGAATACATTGTGAACAAAATTGATATTATCCCTCACAAATGGAATTTATACCTTAGTTGGGGGGATGGGCATTAAACTAATAATTTCACAAATATAAGTACAGGAATGCAATTTCATAAATATAGGAAAACTACAGGATACAATGAAAAAATATAATAGAGAACTTTGATTTAAAATAAAAGGTAAAAAATAAAATAAAATAAAATAAAATAAAATAAAATAAAATAAAATAAAATAAAGGGTCAAGGGTAGCTGGGTGGCTCAGTTAGTTAAGCATCTGACTTGGGCTCAGGTCATGATCTTGGGGTCCTGGGATCAAGCCCCACATTAGGGTCTGTGCTCAGCAGGGAGTCTGCTTGAGGAGTGAGGAGTCTCTCTCTCCTTCTGCCCCTCCCCCTACTCAGTCTCTCTCTCTCTCTCTCTCTCTCTCTCTCTCTCTCTTTCTCTCACTCTCAAATAAATAAATAAATCCTTAAAAATAATAAAAATCAAAAGGTCAGGGTGTTGTTTAAGCTGACACCTAAAGAAGGAGTTAGAGATAGCTGTGTGGAGGGTGGGAAAGGGTGGACATACGAAGGAGCCTGTGCAAAGTCCCTGTGGTTAGAAAACTCTGGCTTGGGGATCCCTGGGTGGCGCAGCGGTTTGGCGCCTGCCTTTGGCCCAGGGCGCAATCCTGGAGACCCGGGATCGAATCCCACGTCGGGCTCTCTGTGCATGGAGCCTGCTTCTCCCTCTGCCTGTGTCTCTGCCTCTCCCTCTCTCTCTCTCTCTCTCTCTCTGTATGACTATCATAAATAAATAAAAAAATTTAAAAAAAAAGAAAACTCTGGCTTATTCAAGGAAAGTCAATGAGTGAAGGGAAGTGACCCATGAGACCTCTGGGGAATAGTAAATGAGGATGAACTGATAGGTTTTATTTTTTATCCTAAATTCAGTAGGAATTCATTGAAGGATTTTAAGCATAATCAGACCCTGTGACATCAGCAAATTTGCTGTTGTTTTGATTCAGGCAGCAGATGATGGTGAGCGTGGATTACAGTGGTGGCTGTGGAGATGGAAAGTGTACCTGAAATAGATTTGGGAGGTCAAACGGGATTTGGTGATAAGGAAATAAGGGAGAGGGAGATGTTAAGAATGACTTTCAGCCTCCTGTCTCTAAAACTTGGAAGGACAAGTGAAATTTACCAAAATGAGGAACGCAGAAGAGAAGACTTGAGGGGGAAAGATCAAGGGTTCCATTTTCTCTGTGTTGAATTTATGGTGCTTGTGAGACACCGATAGCTCAATTAGTACTTAATGTTGATGTAAAGTGAAACAGACATTTCATCTTTCTTAAGTTACATAAAGATGTTTCTAGACAGGTTTCTCAAAAACAAAAAAAAAACTTGATGCTATATATTCATCATTTTAAAAAATATATTGCTCTCGGAATTGGAATTTTCTATTTGCAAGTATTGATACCCTTCCACATTTTCTTTGCCAACTGTTTACAGCACACTGTAAACATACAGTTTCTCTCTTTACCGCTCTTGGTTCTGTTCAGGACATAAAGAAAAAAGTCCTTTGTAGTTGTTCATATGTTCTGCAAGCCTCACCTCACTCTGAGTTTTAGCCTCCCTGACACACTTCTTCCTCTTTCACTGCGTGCCTTTATTCCTGTTCGAGGCTATTCACCTGGCCTGCTTTATTTTGAACGCATCCTTTATATAGCTGAGTTTATCAGAAGACAACATGTGCAGGCTTATCCTTTCTAGATACTCATTGGGATTACTTTAAATGGCCAGACTGCTCTCTCCATAAGGAACAAAGCCAGGGGGAAAATGCTATTTGAAAACAGCTTTGTGGTGTTTATAAGAAAAACACTTTTATTTAAAAGATGCAGAAAGGATCATTTTTAAAGCATTGCAGAGAAAGCCTCAGCTTACCACATAAAAACAGATTCTGGCCAAAGATGGCAACCAGTTTGAATTTTTCTTTGCAAATTGAATATTGTGCTTGGCTGAAGGTTGGTGATATGAGGTTTGTGTTACCATCACCAGCAGTGTGACTTCTATACTTCATGGAGAGGTTGGGGGGTTTTCTTGGCCCAGGTCACTCTCATTAAGAAAAAATGCCCCTTTCTGACTTCAAATAGCTTAAATAAGTTATCTAAAGGAACTGCAGGGTTTAACTCACTTAATGAATTTTAATAAGACATACATGAATCAGTCAAAACTCAGGAAAAAAAGTGAATAACATTGAACTACTTTTAATGGAAATTAGCTCGTTACCCTGCTGGCTTACATTTACCAAAGGCTGAATGTTTGATGAAAAAGTTGCCAGGCTGTGGGATAATGGGAGGATCCTTAAATTAAAGATTAACTTTATTAGTGATTTTTCTCCCTCAAATTAGTCCTAACTGGAGATTCTAAAAACTCTAGGGCCTTTCCCCCACTTTGGGAAACTAAAAAAAAAAAAAAAAAAATTATTTCCTCTATTGGAAGACTTTCTAACAGTCCCTGAAATATTTTCAGAAATGTAGTAAGAACATGAGTTTCCTTTATTGCCTCGAATCCTTTATGAGAAAGGATAACGTTAGAGGTAGAAGGGTTTGTGTGGGTGTCTAGGTGAGTTTCCGGTCCTCCAGCAGGATAGCAGAGAAACCGTGAAAAAGAAATTCTCTTTCTTACCCTTAGATTCTCTCTCACACTCATGCAATATGCACATGCTCCTTCCTGCTTTACTTCTTTATCCGCTTTCATAGCTTTAGTTTTCATTTTTTTTAATTATGATGAAATATACATGGTGAAAGGGAATAAAGAGGAAAGGAGAGAAAATGAGTGGGAAATATCAGTGAGGGACACAGAACATGAGAGACTCCTAACTCTGGGAAATGAACAAGGAGTAGTGGAAGGGGAGGTGGGTGGGGGGACGGGGGACTGGGTGACGGGCACTGAGGGGGGCACTTGGCGGGATGAGCACTGGTTGTTATACTATATGTTGGCAAATCAAACTCCAATAAAAAAATACAAAAAAATAAAAGATGAAAAAAAGAAATACACATGACATAAAATTTGTCACGTTAATTGCATTTAAGGGTACATGTTCAGTAGTGCTAAGTACATTCACAGCATTGTATCTTCCTTCTTTTTTATTTTTTTTATTTTTTTTTTTATTTTTTTTTATTTTTTTTTTAATTTTTATTTATTTATGATAGTCACAGAGAGAGAGAGAAAGAGAGGCAGAGACATAGGCAGAGGGAGAAGCAGGCTCCATGCACCAGGAGCCTGATGTGGGATTCGATCCCGGGTCTCCAGGATCGCACCCTGGGCCAAAGGCAGGCGCCAAACCGCTGCGCCACCCAGGGATCCCCCTTCCTTCTTTTTTAAGCAAAACACAACATAGCTCTTAATAAACCAGGGCATGGACTTCTGCAATGAAGCAGGTCTCTATTTCAGAGGGCCTCCCACTTCTTTTATATTGCTTAAAGGAAAAGAGAAATATGAAACATTCCCCTTGCATCTCTGCTGTTTTTAGTAACTGCAGAAACTTCTCTAAAATACATGAAACTGTAATGATAATCTTCAAAACCAGCGTCGTACGTTGTACAAAGTACTTCAATTGAGGGAGAATCCATTTCACATTCTGCAAATAGAAGTTCAGTATATCAAATGGAGTATAGAGGCATATTGAAAGATTTAGTTCTCTTTGGGGAAATTTCTAGAAATCTGGAGAAATTGCCTTGGCGTTATCCCAAATTGAAGATGCCGGGACTCTCTCTAATCTAAGTTGCTCCTTGTTGTGTTTTGATCCCTTATTCCAATTGGGGTAATTTTAAAAAGTTCATCATGTTGTTGCCATGTGAAAATAAATAATAAAAAATCTTACCAAACATCTCACACACACAACTCTAAAGGGCCTCCCTTTAGAGCTATAATTTTTTCATTCTGATTATCATGTGTCAAAAGCAGGTTTTGAGAAGAGCAGGTTGTGGAACGTTCTTCTTGGGACAAGGCAATGGTGCCAACCAGTCCTCAAGTAATTTGAAAATGGTCTTTTGTGATGCTCACATTGTCCATAGAGTTCTGCATCACGTGAGGGGAGGGCCTCAGATAAGGCTGCTGATAGACAGACAACCAACAGAAACCAGTAGTGTGCATAGCAAATGGAGCGTTCTGAGGTTTCTCTAAAGCAAGATTCCTCAGAATAAAACACTGGAGGGAGTGCAAGAAAAGGAAATATTAAGTATTTTCTGTTTGTTTTTTTTTTTTTATTTAATGAGATGAGATATTACCTGCAGTAGACTAACTATTGTGTTTTCGTTTTTAAATGGACTTATATAAAATGTTCCCTTTATAGGGTGTTCAGATTTAGCAAATAAAAATACAGAATTCCCCGGGGCACCAGGGTGGCTCAGTTGGTTAAGCATCGGACTCTTGTCTTTGGCTCAAGTCACCATCTCATGGTTGTGAGATCAAGCTCTGCACTGGGCATGGAGCCTGCTTAAGATTCTCTCTCCCCCTCTCCTTCTGCTCGTCCAGCCTCCCCCCACCACCTCCCCCAGCCCATGCTTGTGCCTGCATGTTCTCTCAAAAACAAAACAAAACAAAAGACAGAATTCCCATTCAAACTGAACTTCAAATAATCAACAAATTTGTAATCTTTTTTAGTATGAGAGTGTCCTATGTAACATAGCTCATGCAATGTATAGGACATATTATGCTAAAAAATCATTTTCTATCTAAAATTGAAATTTAGCTTAGCATATTGCATTTTATACAACCATAGTCCTGTAGTTTACTAAAAGTTGCATTTATTGACATATAGAATTCAATTGAAATTTCAGTATGAAATCAGTGTTGTCTTCTATTTTTGAGCAGGGGAATTTCTTTTTTTTTAATATTTTATTTATTTATTCATGGGAGACAGAGAGAGAGAGAGGCAGAGAAATAGGCAGAGGGAGAAGCAGGCTCCATGCAGGGAGCCCGATGTGGGCCCTGATCCTGGGACTCCAGGATCACGCCCTGAGCCGAAGGCAGATGCCCAACCTATGAGCCACCCAGGTGTCCCGAGTAGTGGAATTTCTTATCTAAGCTCTTTGCACTGGGCTTCTGTTTCTCTGGCCCTCTCACTGTGCTTTTAGGTGCAGAATTAAAAATTTATTTGAGTTTAATTTCTTATTCTAATGAAGATGGATTTTAAAAATCTAATTTCATTTTGAACTTCATATTAAATGCATCTAAGTTTTCTTATTAGCTGCACCTAAATTTTCCCATTTATTCTCTTATTCCCCCCCCTTTATGTCTCTACTTATGTTTCAGTTTATAACTCTGTACATTAAGGTCTTTCACTTTTGTTGTCTTAAGAGTAAGGATTAAATAAATGTTTGCATTTGTAGGCATGTGCTCACACACACACCAATAAAGGATTAATATGGAAAACATGGACCATCATAAAGAAATTTTAATCCCACAAGGGAATATAATATACTGCTTTCTATAGAAGTAGAGGAAACGAGGCCAGAAATAAACTAAAACGTAAAGATGTTGTTACTGTTATTTTAAAGAAATGCTCTTTAGGTACACACATTCCTTTCTCCTGTGAGTTAGGTTCATAGCTCTGAAAGATTAAGAAAAAGTTCTCCAGATCCTTGTTCTATTTCCCATGGAGATGGGTGGAAGGAAACCCAAGAGTCATACTCTGACCAAACCACACCTATCTTGCTTACAGAAGCAAGATCTATCTATCTATCTGATCTATCTCCAACTAGAATGATTCTAGAAAAAAGAAAACTACAGAAATAAGGATTTAAAAGTTTTTCCTTTGGTTTTGGTGGTTTTATTTAAATATTAATTGGAGAGACGCCTGGGTGGCTCAGCCGTTGAACATCTGCCTTTGGCTCAGGGCATGATCCCAGAGTCTGGGATCGAGTCCAGCATCAGGCTCCCCACAGAGAGCCTGCTTCTCTCTCTGCCTATGTCTCTTCCTTTCTCTCTCCGTGTGTGTCTCTCATAAATAAAATCTTTTAAAATAAATAAATAAATAAATAAATAAATAAATAAATAAATATTAATTGGAATAAACTTGGTTTCCAAGAGGGGCCATCCTACCCCCAAAACAACTGTACACTTATATAATAGTTTGGTCCACACTATTGTAGTATTTCTGTAGCTCTTCCAGTGGAGTTGAACAGAAAGTTGGAGTTTAATCATATAGAAAACTTGACCTTCTGGCTTAATCAAACCAAATCAAGCATATCTGAGGTAGATGTTTTCTATTTATTTTAATTTAAATGTTTATAGCATAATTGATAATTTGTCAAAGAAACACAAAGGGCCACATAAGTTATCTATATTTGGGGAAATCTATTCTGATACCATTTTTACTACCTGAAATTACTTACTCCATACCAACCAACCTTTTTTTAACAATGTCTCAGAAAGACTAACTATTGCTTCAGACTGAAGCCTCTGCTGCATAAGTCATAATTAGAAATATTCCAGAAACTGCCATAATAGGATCAGTAAAGAAGTCCTGGGTCATGCCAATGGTCTGAGGTCAGACTAAATGAAACAGCCTTAAAAGAATGGGAAGCCAAAGTAGCTCTGCTGAAAGGTGGTCACGTTAAACATCCCTCTCTCCTTGTCTGATCTTGACCACTATCCCTCTTATGCCATTTTAGTTCTGGCACCCTAACTGCTCAGAGGTCAGATGATTACACATTTTCCATAGGAGGAATAATCATCTTTTAGCATAATGTCCCTTGCAGAGTTGAGAGCTCCATAAGAGAGCAACCATTTTCAATACATTTGTATCAGTGTCTAAGAAACTCCCAGCACCTTACAAATGTAAAACAGCAAATACTCAAAATCCATTCTGGTGCCCCACAAAGAAGGTGATGACATAAAGAAAGCAGAGGAAATAACTGAATGTTTTGACATGTGAGACTGGACAAGTGACAACTTTTGCAGAAGACCTGTTGCTGGCAATTCCATAAATCAACAAATAAATCTTATCCTTCATGGAAAGGAATGGTTAATTGGCCAATAGGTTACAATTTTTTTTCACTGTAAAATTAGTGATCAATTTGTTTTTGTTGGCATTTTACAGAGTGAGTCAAGGAGATAAATGTATTTATTTATCTGTAATTTTCACTCTCAGCTGCTTCCAAAAAAGAAAAAAGATATGATTAGATCCTTATAATTAAGTTATAATCGAACCACACGTGGGACAGAATTTTTGTCCTTTAGTTGGAAGGAGAGATAAGAACTCACAGAGTATGTAAGATGAGCTAATTCTTCTCATCTCCTTAAGTAAGATGGTTATTACAGTTGAGCATTAAATTTGACTCTGAGTTCCAAGGAGAGCTGAGAAACCTGATAGATTACATACCTTCCCTCATTTCATAAGATGAAGCATCAGGTCCCCACAATGTGCACTGAGGTACTACAGTTAGTATTGATCCCATGCCTGAGCAGGATTACTTAAACATCTAGATAATTGTGTGTCCAGCTTCCTCTAGATATTTCCTATAAAGGGGCTACAGTTTTCAACCATAACCATTTTATAGGAGTCCCAGTTTTTAAGATGATAAACATACAGTATGTGGCTTATTTTCAATATTTCATTTTTATTGGGCATTTTTCAGATACCAACTAACATTGACATGAGCAAAACTGTTTATGTTTTGGCTTACTAGGGTCAGTTATGTCAACTGCCCTCCTCACCGTTATTTTTTTTTTTAAAGACTTTATTTATTTATGATAGTCACAGAGAGAGAGAGAGAGAGGCAGAGACACAGGCAGAGGGAGAAACAGGCTCCATGCACCGGGAGCCTGACGTGGGATTCGATCCTGCGTCTCCAGGATCGCGCCCTGGGCCAAAGGCAGGCGCCAAACCGCTGCGCCACCCAGGGATCCCCTCACCGTTATTTTTAAGCTTGTTTTTACTATTTTTTAAAAAAACTTGATACCATATGATAATAATAATGGAAGAAAAAAAGAACAAGGAATTATCTGTCTTTTGCTTTTCATTATCTAAATGGTCATTTGGATCACAGCAGAGACAGTCCAATCTGCATACCATTTGTAATAATAGAAATTGCTCACTAAATTGAAAAAAAGAAAGCATGGTTTTGTTGATACATGACTCATTCAATTAACAAACAGTTTGAGCTGCTTCTTGATATACAATATTGCAGCGCTAGGATAATAAATAGATACCTGCTTAGAGAAGGGCTCCGTGGGAGAACAGTCCCCAAAGAGTTATTCTTTTATACACTGGAATCTGATTCATAACAGGTATATACATTATTTTTAAATTTAGGACAAATGAGCTCGTCTGTAAGTGGCCCAAGGTGATCTCTGAAAATGGTTCACTCTTCACTTGACCCAGAAAACCCTACAAAATTATGCAAATCAAGAGGTTCAAATCTTCATGTTCATTTTAAACACACTAAGCTGCCCAGGCCATCAAGGGTAGGCATATCCGTAAAGCCACCAAGTATCTGAAGGATGTCACTCTGCAGAAGCAATGTGTGCCATCCCATCACTGCCCTGATGGAGGTGGTAGGTGTGCTCAGGCCAAACTGTGAGCCTGCACACAGGGTCAGTGACCCAAAAGAGTGCTGAATTTTTACTGCACGTGCTTAATAGTACAGAGAGTAATACTGAGTGTAAATGCTTAGATGTAGATTATCTGGGCACTGAGCACCCCCAGGTGAGCAAAGTCCCCAAGATGCAGCGTGGATCTTACAGGGCTCGTGGTCAGATTAACCCATGCATGAGCCCTCCCTGCTGCACCTAGATGATCCTTACGAAAAAGAGCAGACTGTTCCTAAAACCAGAAGAGGAGGTTGCATAGAAGAAAGAGATACCCCTGAAGAAACTGAAGAAACAAAAACTTATGGCCCAGGAGTAAATTCCGCATAAAGTAAATGCAAATAAAAGTAAAAACAGAAAAAAAGAATATTTAGGACCAATGAAGTCTTGTTGATTACTTTTTAACCGCATAAGGAAGGTATGCCAAGCAGATTATTTTTTATACTAAGCAAAAGTACTTACCTTGAAGAACTTAATTTCTGTACGTATTCTCTTTGTCTCCCCCCGCACCTCGCCCTCTCCCCCATTTTCCAGCTACCGCTGTGACACAGTGACCCCTAGGATGGTTCAATCTCAGTTCTTGTAAAACAGCTGACCACTTACCATACAGTTTACCTTCTCTGTGCCTCAGACTCCTCAGCCTCCAAATAAGGAAATGTCCTTAGAAAAATTAATATAATTCCAACCAAGTTATTTGGGCTTCTTGAAAAAAAACTGTAGCATATTTTTTCATTATGGTTTGCTATTAACGAAGTAATATGAATGCAGTCATCTTAATAGCATGACACCCGTAAGTGGTAAGCAGGTTATATTTTCAAAGTTCAAATATTGTTTTCTTTATTACAGGTTTCTTTTCTCCATGGAAAACTCCAAAGCCTGTAAGTTGGAATTATTATGCTTCTTTCTTGATTTCTAGTTACTGTTGCAGTCCCATTAAGTAAGAGTTAATTGGGTGACCTCAAAATCTCTTTTACCTCCGAGATGCTATGATGTCAAAAGAACAAATCCTGTGTCCCTTTGTCTTGTACTTGTCACACAAATGCAAAATAACTTGTCTCACTTTCCTGTAAAGGCAATACTTCCTGTTTTTTAAATATACTTAGAAAATGAGTATTAACACTGTTCAGTGTGGTGTACTGCAGAGACCTTTTGTTTTTCCCCTGTCAGAAATAACTATAGTGTATAACATGGATTTATTATAAACAATGCAAATTATAGGCCTAGAGGTCTTGACCTATAAATTACATCTGGGACATAAGAAATTCAGTTCTGTACATATTTATGTTTACATTTTAATGTATATTCTAACTATGTGTGTGAATATTGCAGAGACATACATATTCCAGCAGACCTGGCAATCATTCAACTTCTGAATCTCCTTTAGAAGCTGGTACTCTTCTCCATCACGTAAACTCTCTGGGTCTAGTTTCCTAGTGAATCAGCCTGAAATTTTGATGCCAATACAGGAGGCTGATGGATTTTAATACTTTTTGTGTGGCTAGATTAGCCAAGTCGACTTCACAATTAGACCTAATTTTTACTTTCCATTAGATTGAAACTAGTAACTGTCCAAGTTCCCAGAGCTGGCACTGGTTTTCTGGGATCCCATTTCATGCTGTGCTAGAATGCTGTACCCTACCTGGGGTGTCTATAACCCACAGCTAGAAAAGAACCACAGCAAAGTGATTCCAGTCAAAAATAAAACTCAGGGAATCACTTCCCCCACCTACTCCTTTTCTTCCCTCCCACTTTGAGGAGCTCAGATGAAAGTGGCCCCAAGTCTGGCCAGTGAGTAGGGAATTCTTGAATTAATTTATGCTTTTCCTATTTCTTTTACTGAGAGAATATTTAACCTCTTGATTCTCTCATTTTATAAAGGGAGGTAATACGATTTTGCACACTTTTCAAGTACAATAACTGGCTTAACTAAATAACAAGCATTGAAATGACTTGAAGATGTAAAAATAAAGTATAATTGAGCCCTGTCATATGCCCCAGCTCCAGGTTTCTCTCAAAAAGACATAAGGAAACCGGGAGCTAGAGATGAAGAGCTGATTGTCAGGGCAGGATGTCCTCACCAACCATGTCCTCGTTTAGGATTGGCTTCGTCTGGGCCACAGAGAATATCTGATGGGGAACCTGGACCTATTTGGGTTTAGTAAACCATTTAGTGAGGTACAGAGTTTGAAAAGAGGGGAGTTTAAAATGTTTAAAATGAAATTTGTTTTATCTTGGTTGGCCAAAATTTAAATAATTTCTTCCTTTCATCACCAAAGTTAATCTGTGCTCTGTGGTTATACACATCTTTATCTAATTTAACAAGGAGCCTTGCAACTTCATCATGGTGCTACAATTATGCAATTTAGTGATTTCCTTATATGTACCACATTTACACAAATTATGCCATTTGGCATAATTACAGCATTTTCTGTCATTACAGCAATTACATCCATAGTCAATAATTCCAAAAAAGGTTTTATAGAACTCAATTTACAATTAATCCTGAACCCCACACATTCCTACAAAAGCTAAGGCTTGGACTTCCAGGTTCTAGGCTGAGTGAGGATATAGGACTGTCAACTCAACGTCCTCCATGGATCCAGCAGAAGCTCTTTAGACCAAAGACTGTAATGAGAAGCAGTGTGATATACATTTTGGGGTCCAGGCTTTGAAAGCATACTGCCTGGGTTCAAACTTTGCTTCTTCTCCTTAGTAGCTATATGACCTTCAACTAGCCACTTAGGTTGTTAGTATCTCAAGTTCTATCTGTAGAATGGGGAAAAGAATAGTACCCCACTCACATAGTCATCATGAAGAGTCTTACCAGTACATGTAAGTTGCTTAAAACAGCGCCTCTACATATTGAGCTCAAAAATATAAAGTACTGGGGCACCTGGGTGGTTCAGTCAGTTGGGCATCTGCCTCCAGCTCAGGTCATCATCCTGGAGTCCTGGGACCAAGCCTCACAGCAGCCTCTCCACTCAGTGGGGAGTTTGATTCTTCCTCTGCTCCTCCCCTCTGCTCCAGCTCTCTTGCTCTCTTTCAAATCAATAGATAAAACCTCTAGGAGAATAAAAGAGAAATATAAAGTACTGTCATCCCAGAAAGCAGACCCTCCATGCATGAAACCCTAATAAATCAATGACTCTATAAAGTGAACATAGTTTGCTATTCATTTAAACAAATATATAAATATATGCCCACAGTATATGGATTTATAGACTCTCTCCTCTGAGAAGGATTGAGGACATCTGTAGTCAGGATAAGGAAACGTTATCCTGAGTGAGATCTCTCCTTCTCCTGGTCCTGTGTCACTTTCTGACCCTCTTCTGTCCCTACTGATCTACATCTTAAGCTAATCCTTGTTGAGATCGTTATTTCCTTTGTGACAAGTAGTATTCTAATTGTAGTGAGTTCTCATGCTCTCCATCTGGAAGGGATCCAAGTTCATTCTTCAAGTATAGAATCAAACCAAACGCCTTCATATGCCAGCCCTGCCCTAAAATAATGAGGGGGTGCATTTAGTCTATCCCAGCCAGCTTCTATAGAAAGCAAACAGATTCTAAATGGAGCACTTCCTGGGAGGTGGGGCACCGCCTTATTCACAAGCCATCCACTCTCAGTGTGACCCCTAGATCAGGATGGGGAGTCAAAAATTAACCACATCATGATTGGGTTTTCCTATCTTCCATGCAAGGCCCTGTTGTGGACTATATGTCCACTCTGTCTGATGATAATTCAGTGACTATACCTTCGTACAGTGAGGCATTCATTTATTCACCGAGGCTAGCAGAGACACAAGGTTTCTCCCAGATATTGAAAACAACTACATGTTTGTTTTTCCTTACACTAGTGAGCTGCCTAGGCATGGACATAGTTGGGACTGTACAAGGCCCATTCAGAAGCCAGGAGAAGTAAATGTCTTGCCAGAGCCACTGGGTGGAACAAGTGACGCCAAGGGCCTGAGCAACAGGACAGGATCAGAATCTAGGGTGTTCAAGAAGCTTGAGAGGAACAAATGAGCAGAGTGTCCCAGCTGGAAAGCAGAAGTCCAGAGACCAGTTTTCTAAGAAAGTAAGAAGTCAACAAAGCGTACCCTGAAAGGAGGCTATTAGATCAGCACACCAGCCCCAGTGAACAGAGGGTGACCTCTGATCCCAGGGCAAGTGGTTTGCTTCATGGGCTTTTGGGCCAAAGCCAACAAATAACTCAGTCGGGGGAGGGGGGTAGCTCTAGGACTGCAAGTCTGCTTCTTCAGTAATTTCATGGGCACAGTGATTTTTCTGCTCTACAGTCTTTTAAGAAACCCTGACAGAGTGACTCAAGGGTTGATGAATGTCACAGCAAGATGTTGTGAATGCTTTACTAAGCATAAACCGGACTCTTGACTAATTCCCTCGTTTCTGTGCTACAGAAATTGTAGAATTTGTCACTCGGCCCCAGTAGCCTTCCCAAGAGTGCCCAAAGCATTATTTGTTCTGTAGTTTTAAGAATGTTGTTTAGAAATACTAATATTTCACCGGAAGCGTGTTTGCTCCAATGACTGCGCATGAACAACACATAGCAGGACCTGTGTGGCTATTCTACAGCTACTCCGTCCACATATCTAAATTATTTACTGTTTAGAATTTAGTACCTTATGTTCGGAAGCAGAAGGGAGAAAGTCACAGCCAAAATGCATCCACACGGTGCCTAAAGCCAGTCGTTTTAAGTGAAAAATTAAAAAACAATATGACTTTAGCCACAAATGTGGGTCTGCTCATCATAGCAAAGACACAGAGTGGATGACCAAAGAACCTAGAATGGCTTCCTAGATGAATTTTGCTATCAAATGAATTATGAAGTGTGTATTTAAGGATTTTTATTAAATGGGAGCAAAAAGTCCACTGAGCAGAATATTAGCCAAAATTCTAAACAAATTTGCCAGTTATTCCACTCAATGAATTATTGTAAAAAGCACTCCCGTTAGAGTTACAAATTGGGTGCATCCAGGATCTGCTGCTGACCACTGCTGGACCTCTTCACACTCTTGAGGTTATGTCCAATATTAGGGAATTGAGCTCAACTAGGATTTTCCACCCTCTTTAGGTTTAGAAACTTTGTTAAAATGAAATCTTGGTCAGTAGCCCGTATAGAAAACAAGCTAAATGAAGCCAATTGTCTTAGCCCCTTCACACTGCTGTACCATAGATGGGGTGGCTTGTAAACAACAGCAAGTTTTCCTCATAGTTCTGGAGGCTGGAAGTTCAAGATCGAGGCTCTGGCAGATTCAGTGTCTGGTGATTTCCCACTTCCTAGATGGCCATCTTTTCTCTGCAACCTCACCTGGCAGAAGGGTCTTCTAGACTCTGAGTCTCTTTTATAAAGGCACTCATCCCATTCATGAGGGCTCCATCCTCATGACCCAATTGCCTCCCAAAGGTCCCACCTCCTAGTTCCATCACCTTAGGTATTAGAATTTTAATATATAAATTTGGGCAGGGACCCAATCATTCAGACCATGGTATCCGTCTTATTGAGAGATGGGTCAGTGACTCATTTCTTCCATAGTTTGTTGGCTCACTTGATATCTGCCACGGCTTAAGCTAGGTGAGTAAGTCACAGGGAACTTTGTTTTACAGAGTGACATGCATGGTAGGTACCTGGCACATCACATTCCCTCCAACCTTAAAATATTTATAAGTGACAAAGCAGAGCTGGTGTAGGAGCCCTAACCAATATAGCCAGCATGGAAACAAGAGCAGAACGGTGCAATAAGGGATAAAGAGTTGTAATCCTGCCAAACTCAAAACAGTGTATGTCAAAGCTAATTTGTTTGTTTGTATGTTTAAAAAAAAAAAAAAGAACAGTTATAAGTTAGCCAGATTAGGGGAAAAAAGAACAGCTGACCATATTTTATTGATGATTTCATTCATTCACTACATTAACATTTTCTGAGCTTATTATGTGTCAGTAATACAACAATGAGAAAGACTGTGTTCCCAGCAGGATCTGTCCCCACCATGCTCTATTTGAGGAGACATAGGTAGTCTTGCCATAATAGTTAAGCATCATTAGCGTTGGGTGTGAGGGGTAGATTGAGGTGCTGTGAGGCATCTGGGAGGGATGTGTGACCAGTTTAAGAATGGGCAGCAGAGGGAACCCTGGGTGGTTTAGCAGTTTAGAGCCTGCCTTCGGCCCAGGGCGTGATCCTGGAGACCCGGGATCAAGTCCCACATTGGGCTCCCTGCAGGGAGCCTGTTTCTCCCTCTGCCTGTGTCTCTGCCTCTCTCTCTCTCTGTGTCTCTCATGAATAAATAAATAAATAAATAAATAAATAAATAAATAAATAAATAAATAAATAAATAAAATCTTAAAAAAAAAAATGGCCAGCAGAGGCCTTTTAGAAAACACATCTTATCTGAGTCTAGTAGCCCCCAGGTAAAGGGAGGAAGGGAGGTGGAAAAAGTGGAGAAATGGGTAAACTTTGTAAGTAGAAGGAGAAATTAAGAAGGTACACAAAAGATCAGAGGCAGGAGAGAATCTTATGGGTCCTGGGGAATGAGAGGAGAGACTATGAGTGAGTATGAGAACAGTGAACAGAAACTGGGTCATGAGGAGCTACTAATGCCCCTGTAGGGAGTTTAACCCTTAAGCTGAAGACCATGCTGACCCAATGGAGAATTTTAGACATAAGGATAGCCTAGTCTAAGTTTTACACAAAGTAGGTTTATCCAAAGCAGAAAAGAATAAGTTGAGTTTGAATCAGTTGACTAGTGAATGAAGGTGAAGTTGGTGGTACAAACAGGTGTTCTCAGTTAACCTGGCTTTCTATTTGATAAAAGGACACTAGTCCTGCCTTATCTACTTCATGGAGCCATGGTGCGGATCCAAGAAGATAAACGTGTGTGAGAAAACATGGTAAACTGGGAAGTGTTCTAGAGATCTTTAATAAACTGTAGTGGTAGCAACATCAGCAGTAGCATTTTGGGAAAGAAACTGCCAGATCAGAAGTAAATGAGGCTTCACAGAAGACTTTGAACAATTCATAAATCCCAGGTGGTCGCATTATTACTTAAAACTATAAGGAAAGTGACCCCAAATGTTCAGGTATAGGAGATTATTGGGATATGAATAGATGTCAAGAGAATACACGTAGACTACTTTATTCTCTTTTGTTTTAGTAAAAATGGCATAATGTTTCAGGGCCAGTACCACACATTTTTCCACACTTACATACAAAGTTATCTTGAGACACATGTCATATTTATTGTGGAGGAGGAAAAAACACTCAGAGAGATTAAGTGAGTTGCTGGAGATGACCAGCACTAGGTCACAAGGTTATGTCAGTTTGCATTCCGAAGTCAGGCAACCACTTGTATTGAGTACAGTCTTCAGTACTTTAGCCAGAGACATAGAGTCTTTCCTCACACTTATTCCAAAGTTGCAAATGTTTCATGGAAGAAAAGTCCACAGCGCAAGAGAGTCTAACTAAGGAAAGTCCAAGGGGCAAGAGAGTCTAAGGAAAGTCCACGGGGCAGAGAGTCTAATTTAAAGGTGAGGGTTGTGGTGTGTGACAAAGAGGAATTCACCATCAGCCATCTTCTGTTCTCTTTTGCCTTCCAGATAATGGACCGTTGGGAGAACCAAGGCAGTCCTCAAACAAGTCTATCTGCTCCGGCCATCCCGCAGAACCTGCCCTTCCCACCCACCCTCCACAGAACTTCTTTTCCTGACTCAACAGAGGCCTTTGACCCAAGGAAGCCTGACCCCTACGAGCTCTATGAGAAATCTAGAGCGATTTATGAAAGTAGGCGTAAGTGAAAGCCACATAAAACAAGGGTACATTAGTAATGGCTGAAGCCCTGCCAAGGGATATATTGAAGCTGAGATGATCGGGCATGAGTTGATATTCTGAGGTTCAGAAAGTATCTCAAAAGTAGAGCCAGCTGGTCTAAACTTTTCTTTAAAAAAAAAAGTTCATATCCTTTGGTTTTATATTTTATTTCCTATGGTTTTCCCCCTAAACCCCTGAGGAAAATCAGGAATGTATTTGGTGGGGAGGACGGGGGCGGGGGGTTGCGGAAGAAGATAGTTTTGTTCAAGTCACCAAATAATAAGATAAATGGTTGGGATATTTATGTGTAATCTGATCTTGAGTCCGCAGCTTAGATTTTTTTCTTAGGGCCTTGAATGCAATCATTGAAGATTTAGGGCCGTGAGTCAATGTTAGCCATGTCCTTCCAACTCACAATCCATGAAAGTAATGGTTCTGAAAACAGCACAGAGCCAGCTGCCAATCATCTCTACCCCAAACTTATGCTTCTTATTTAACAGAGTGGGGCCCCTTTAATGCTGTGGGGCCCATTCAGTCATAAAACAAAATATCGTGTATGCGCTTGTCATCCTGTTTGAAGGTCCTCTAAAATTATTTCATTGCACTTTATAAATATTAGAAAACAAAGGCTTTTAATATTGCATGTACATTCCTTGTGCCTCTTTCCACCATCTGACAGGTCATCTCTTCCAAATGTTAGAGGCCGGGAATCTGAATGGCATGAATGTATAATCTATGAGAGAAATGTGCAGTATAAACTAAGTAAATGGATCAAGAAACCTAGCCTAGTGAGAAGTGTTTGGTCCCCCGTGTTGCCTTTTACAGTCTGCTGACTCCTTTTGTCTCTGTGTTCCGCCAGTGTCTTCTCTCCAGCTTTAACATCTGAAACATAAATAGCAGGTTTTAAATTGTGTGTGACCACAGAGGATCTGAAATCTGTTTATTCTTTATGAACTCGGGCTGAGAATTATGCACCCAACTGGCAAGGGAAAGAGGAGACATAATGCCTTTTCCCCAGCCTCTACAACTCTCTGTAAAAGCAATTTTCATTGATAAAATAGTTAGGACAGCAGGGCTCGCACTGAGAAATCCTTTTTTGTCAAAATGAACCCCGTCCCCCCACACACCTCTTTATTTTAAATAATCAGCTATGACAGGGCTACTGGGTGAACAGCTGAAATGTCTTTAAAGGATTGTGTAGTCAGAATGCCTTTGCTGTGATAGAGTAAGAACAAAGTAGTGTGTTTAGCTATATAACGTAGGGTGTAAATTCAGGATATTAATGCTCAGCAAACAAAAAAAAAATTGAAGAGATTTGAACACAGTTCTTAATGGCTTTTCTGCTTCCATATCCAAGCATGTATTGAATACCCACTTTACTCTCAGCTCTGTGGAGAGATACCAAAGATGAGTAATACGCCTTGCTCTTACAAATTTAACTGAGCAAATAAGAAAAAGTGTAAACAGGTGTAGATATCAAGATGCACTAGAAGTTCTTTCTAACTTGGAGGATAGAATGCATTGCAGATTAAAATATTGTCACATCCTTGGCTTGTTTAAAATTTTGGTTACCTTTAGGGAGCTTCAGGATGATGCTTCCTCCTATTTCTGTCCCTCCATTAATCATTTGCTCCCGTTCTTTTGTAGTTTCAGGACAAAGGCAATGTTGGCATCTATTCCCTCTTCCCTTCATGGCGCCTGATACTGTGATGCCCTCAGTTTCTGAGCAGGGATTGCACATGACCTTCTTTTCAACCCTAAAAGAATTCTGATTTCTTTATCCAGCCCCTGCAATGCTGTCTCTGTTCATTGCCTTGCCGCTGCTTACCTGGAACAATCCAAGCAAACCAATCCACCTTAACCTCCCATACCTTTCTTTTCCAGTCCTCCCCTGGGAGCTCTTTATCCCTTCTGCTTCCACAGCCACGTCAACAACCAACAGCCTGATTCCCACCCCAGCCCACCTCCGCCCATCAGTGCCCCCACTGATCCCACTGCTGCCTCTGCTCTAATGGTGTCCCCCCTTTATGTTTTTGTCAGCTCTCTAATGTTTCTGAGGTCACAGCAATGTTTTCAGGGTCACAGGTCTTAGGAAGCCAAAAGAGGGCAAGCTCATTTTCTTTCCCATCCTTTGCTTTTGTATCATGCTATTTCATAACACTAAATGGAGTGTGAAAGAAACAGGGAAATCATGTCAGGGTAAGCAAAGCTCTACGCTGAAGATTAAGGAAACCAAACAAATGCAGTGCTACTTTCTCAGGTCTCTGGATAGGTGATCAGCTCACTCTGCTTGTGGACATGCAAGTGTCTAGAAAGAACAACGCAGCCCGTTGCCCTCTCTACATTCCTTGTTTCCAATTATGAAAAAAGTTTCATTCTCTCACGTTTTTGGAATGCCAGAAAATACTTTTTAAATAAATTGAGGGAAAGCTCAGTGTATTTCTCATCATCTTCAAATAGTTTTCTTTTTTTGTTTTAATGATCATGAAATGTTTGCATCCATACAAAGGAACTATATTCAAAATTTGGATGCGAACCACACCTTATTCCTTTGACTCGCATGCATAACATTTAGGTTTCACTCTGTTTATCCTTGTATCCCTGAAAACTTTTTCCTGGGAGAAATATCTGTGGGGACCAGGGAAAGTATGGGAGGGAATCCCAACCAGAAGCTGTCTAAACCAAGCCTTTTGACATTCTCCATGGCCTATAGCAACCTCATGGTATCTCCCCTTACAACTGGGTCTATGGCTAAAGAGATATTTTGCATTCACATTCCAAACTGGGTTGCAGTAACCAAAAAAGAAAGGATGTACCTCCACCCACCAGCTCCTGGTGTACAGAGCTACAGAATGTTTGTTATATCAAGGCTGTCAAGAAGTATTTTGATTCAAGTCACCAGTCCCCTGCAAATGATGGAAATTTATCAAATGATGTAAATGCTGCTGTGCCTCATTTGGCTCATAATTAGATTATGCTGACATTTTAATGTGCATGCACAGGACATCTTAATAAAGATGTATTCCTGAAAAAAAAATGTAGTGATTTTAAACAAACAAAGACAACCATAGGCTACTAGAGCCACATGAAATGGAACATGACGGGTGCATGCTTATGAGAGAAATGCCTCCTGTCTTCATGAGATCTTATGATGAGATGGAACCAAAGAAGAGAGAATGAAGACTCTTCCAGCAGGCAGGGCAACGCTTCCAGTTTCACAGCCGCAGGCAGAATGCCTAGAGGTAGTACCTCCAGACTCCAAATCACTCAACAAGAATGTTCGAAACATTCAACACCTGTCTTCTAGAACTCTGTTAGGCACTCCACGAGAAAAAAAAAATCATGAGAAATAAATGCCACTTGCAAGAACTTCTACTGAAGCTGAGGACACAAAAGCCTAGGAAGACGATTCTTGAATGAGACTGCATAGCACAACCCAGCAGATAACATCACATTTCAACCTGTGAAATTGTGCAGTAAATATAGACAACAGCTCAAGGGTAATTAGACAATTAGGCCAACAGTTTCTCATTCCAAGGGCAAAATTGATGTTTAATCAGGAGAACGTCTTGTTAAATACCTTCTGATTCTCAAAAATCTCCTTAGGCCTTATTGGAAAATGCTGTGCAGAATTTTTTTTTTTCCTAACTTATTTCCACATAAGCTTAAAACTTGTATATATAGAAAAGAAAAATATCCCACCCCCCAAAAAAAAATCCCAAAAGAGGTTTTGACCAATGAGCTTTTTGGGTTTTCATGTCAGTTATTTATGCATTGACCTTCTGGCATGACCAGCAGCTCCCAGGAAAAAGCAAAAATCTCCCCATCCCCATCTCTATTCAAGACTTTGCAATAAAGGTCACTTTTCTCATTGTGCAATAATAGCCTCTGTTGATTATTAACTTCTTGCTGTCCCCATTACTTGCATTTTGTTTAAGTTGAAAGCAAGGAAAATACATACCTTTGCACAGTGGGATAAGCCATGCTATTTTTTACTTCTCCCTTCCCTGTCCTTTTCTCAGAACTCTCATGAAAGGAGGACTAATTTTCTTTGCAATCACAAGAGGAAGAGCTTGCATTTTTCCATTTTGTATGCTAATCTTGAAAAATAAACTATTGTTTACCATTCCTAACCTTGAAAGAGAAACTACTTCTAAAGGCCCTCAGTGCCCACACCCACATCTTCTCCTGCCAATCTTTTCCGACATGTGATGGTGTCACATATTTTTGATATGAGAAGAAACAGTTTCATAACAATCTACATCCCCATGAGACTGCATGGGGGAACTGCACATGCCTGTTTGCCTGGGACAGTTCTGCTCTGTGTCATCCTAGCAGAATTATTAATAGCTTCCCTTTCACTCTCCAGTTTGTCCTCATTTGAATGACGAATTATATGGTTTCCCTTTACTATATAATCTATTAGAGAAATAACATATTACTGTCCAATAAAAGCATATATCTAAATGTATAGATCATGAATAAAAAATTTTGTACCTACTCGGATAAATAATTTCCTTCAAGTTCACTTATTTGGCTGACTGAATTTTTGCCCATACATATTTTATTCCTAATTTGAGGTAAAGACATATATGGTGGCTTGTCTATTAGCCAGACTCCCAGCAAACTTCATCTGTACTCAGGAAAGGGTACATATGTACAAATCTAGAGCATGGCAAGCTAAGTGCAGAAAATAGGCAGCAAGACTTCACTCATTTAAGTATTATGCTGTGGAGTTCTCATTCTTCTCACAGATAATAAATCAGATTCAACATTGCAATAATCACGGGCCCAAAAAGGGAGGTAATTTTGTTTGTCTTCCTATCCCTAGGAAAGATTATACTTACATAATTGCAGAACAGTGACTGCCATGACAGGTCCTCTGGATGCCGAGCAAGGCAATAAAAGTACTTCCCAAAGAAACTGGAATCTCTTTGGGATATTACAAAATAAAGTTCTGATCATGCTAAAGAACTTGGTGATCTAGGAATGAGGGCTCCATCCTGTTGCTTCACTTTGCTTTAAGTCAGAATGGGAGAAGATATTTGCAAATTACCTATCAGATAAAGGACTAGTATCCAAGATCTATAAATAACTTCTTAAACTCAACAGCAAAGAAACAAACAATCCAATCATGAAATGGGCAAAAGACATGAACAGAAATCTCACAGAGGAAGACATAGACATGGCCAACACGCACATCTGAAAATGCTCCACCTCACTGGCCATCAGGGGAATACAAATCAAAACCACAATGAGATCCCACCTCATACCAGTGAGGAAAGGTTAGTGGAAAGGTTTGTCTCATGAGGCCATTTCTTGAGCACACTCCCCACTGCGGCCTCAGAAGCCAGAGCGACAAGCAGATGAAAACAAGAGGAGACAGAGAAGAAAAATCCCTGTTCTCTGAAACCCTTCCCTCAGGATCCTATCCTTTGGTGTGAACCCAAGTTGAATTATGACTGAAGTTGTCCAAACTTTTTTCTATTCGCATTGAACCTTGCTTATTATAAATAAACAATTTATGAGGTACAACATGTCTGTGCTCCTTTGCAGTAAGACATCACTCAAATGTAGGGTCATAAAAGTGTCAGGGATCCATATGGTGTAATGTGCCTTATGGTGGAATCTCTTTAGAACACAGATTCCTCTGGAATGTCTTCCAAAAGCTCATATGATCAATTTTTCTTTCCAGAAATTAGGAAGAATTAACCCATAATAAGCAATGAGTATGACAACAGAAATAGCAATCAGAAGTAACCATAGGCCAGTTAGAGCATAATGGAAGATCTTTCGGACTATACTTGACAGGCTTTTAGTACTATACTTGACAGGAAATTATACTTCATAACCAATCAAAAAAAGATATCTGCATTTTCCACATCTATGGCTTTTATCCTGTGGTTCTGTTGTTCATTGCTCATAGTGAAATTCTTTCATTGTTAGGTATTATAATTCACATAGAACATGGCTAATCACAAAAAGGTGGTTGTATTTCTAAAGTAACTGGTTTTCTACAGCTTTTTCTGTGTTACCAGTGAGCAAGAGCTGTAGCTGGCACTGTTTCTCATCCTAACACTAGAGCTACTTGGAAAGATGGGATAGTATAAAAATGTGATCCACCCAGCACAGCACTTGAGACTCTAAATGGAAACTGGTGATGGAGCCACATCACACAAGGGAGATACACAGTATCTAGAGCTTGGGAGCCTGTGGCAAGTGCTTCTGCTTAAGCCTTTCAGGCTCCAGTCTCCCTTGCCAAAGTGATTAAACATCTGATAGGGTCAAGCTGGAAATGTCAATAGGTTTAAGAAAGGTTCTGATGCATCATGGATGCCATAGCTGTAGGCAGCTATTAAATGATCACAAAAGGCCACCTTGCCTTCCTAAAGAACACCGCACATCTGAATGCTTCTAGACCAAGCCCTGGCCTCATTTGCTTGGACATTGTTGTTGTCCAATGGCTTTAATGTTCTAATATTCGTAACAAATGTTCTCTGGTGCACTATCTTATTTCAGTGGAATATTAAAATAAGATGATACGTAAATGTTAAGACACTTTTAGCAATGACTTTAACATTAGAATCATAAAAGGCTAGAAAAAAATTTAATAACGTTATCATTTAAAATGTCCTCGATGATACTATGAAGGTTAATTTCCTGTACCTTTTTCTCATGGGAAAACCATTATTGCTGGCCTTAGTATCATTTATATTATGGTTTGATCTGTGAAAAAGAAAAAAAAAAAACCTTTCAGCTGGAGTTCTAGTGTACCTGCAAATAATTATGCAGCTATAATTATTTGCAGCTATAATATATTGATAAAGGAGATTGGTAATTCCAGTTAAGCTGTGTTTGCCATTTTTAATATGTGCATTTTTAATTTGGAAATCTAATTTCAAAAATAGAATTTTGGGGGTAGCTTTGTAAACAATTATGGTAATATTTGTATTTCTAACAGGTCCTTTTTAATAAAGAAAGTTACCATGACATGAGCTAAGTAATAAAGATAGTGAAATAATAGTAAGGTTGGGAGCATATTTTTCCACATATTTTAGAAATTAGGTCCAATCTTATAGCTTATAAATTTATTTCATTCAATAGTTCAAAACATAATGTTGCTGGAATCAGACAGAGGTTGGTGGGGCGGTGGGGAGACAGGGGAGGATGTGAGAAGTAAACTCTAAAATCAGTTCTTGACTGAAAGTTATTTAGTATGTCAAAGCATTTTGTTGGTAGCACAAGTTGACAATGCAACCCAAAGTACTTTCATGAATAAATATGAGACCATCAGGGCTGCAATAAACTGAATGTAATTGCTGGATGGCACGTAGGTCCTGGTAAGATTATGATAATATAAAATGTCAGTTTTACAACTAATGGGAAGTATTTAGAAGGTAACAGCCTTCTATCCCTGATGCAGCTCTATCTTTCTGATGAAAGAATATTTCTCAGTTTATAATCCTAAGCAGTCACACTATACATGGTAGATTTTAAAGAAATAACAGTTTAAATAAAATAACAGATTTTAAAGAAATAACAGTTCTGGAAAACTAATTTGTTTTACTGCAAAAACACAAATTACCTGGCAGGGATGATCATTCTGCCCTCAGTGAGTGAGGGTGCAGGGTACTGTGCAGGGTGTGGTCAGGAACACCTGTGAAACCCAGAAGGTTGGTGACACTGCCTCATCATCAACCTCAAAAAGCTTCTATTTCATTTTCATTGTTGAAGAGTAGAGAACTCTTTATATGAAACAAAGCTCAATAAGAAAGCAAACAGAATCTGACCTGATTTTAATTTTTATTAATGTAAAAATAAAATACACATTTTTATAGTGCTTCATATATATTACAGTATGTAAATAGTATTTTATGCTCATGTCCACAAATTTTTATGTTATATGTAGCAAAGATTAATTATATCAAAATTCTCATGAAGGATCTATATTGCTAACATAAACCAATTTAACCCAACTACTTATGTATCACTTCAACTAGCCAAGTAGTGATAAGTATCAAGATATTTGGACTAATGGACACAAGTCAAGACACTCATTGATTGAATTTTCTACTTCTCATCTCAATATTTGATGACACAATATCTTAAACTGATTTTAAAAGGCCTTTAATTATTTTGTGTATAGCTCGGGGTCTGGATTGACTTTATTTCTCAATAAGAATTTTTACAATGAGAATCAAAACCAATGTTTGAAAAGGAGGATCTTTTATTTTTCTCAGTCTGATCTAAAAAATTTCAGAACTTTCTATTTTGCGTCCATATAAAAGAAATACATTCACAGACATATTCATATACATGAGACGGGGTATGTCTTGTCCACTAACTTCCATGGATTTTAGAGAAACAAAATCATTAAATTGGAGCACCAAAGGTTGGGGGTGAGTTCTAATAGCAACAAAAAAATAGTAAAGATGAATTTTAAAATGCCATAAATGAATTTCAATTTTAATTCCCCATTTTCCCATCCAGAACAAGTGCCACCAAGGACCAGTTTTCGAATGGATTCCTCTGGCAAGTATTCTTCAGTACCCACAGTCCTGTGAATGAAACGTCTTCCATTCTGTGTAACAAATCATTCTTCTGAGTAGTATCAGTTTATTAGTATATAGTCACTGTGCTAATTTTATTCACCCACATGCATACATATGTAAGGTAGAGAGCAAGTCCCATCAAGATGGGTCTAAGTGGCTGCCAAGGAAACAGACAAAAGACAAAGGACAAGAGTCATATTCACTAATTACTTTCATAAAATGCTTTAGTGAAAGACTAGACTGAAAACGAAAAAAGTGAAAAGTGAAAGCCATCAGACTGACTAAATCTTATTGCCTGATACAGCAGCTTCTGGCCACATGTAAACTAGTAGGCACTTGAAATGTGCCTACTCTGAACTTGGATATGCTTAAGATACATGTAAAATCCATACTGGATTTACAAGATTTGATACAAAAAAGAAATAGAAATGTATAATATCTCACTAATTTTTTATATTGATGAATGCTTAAATAATATTTTGGATATACCAGCTTAAAATACATTATTAAAGTTGATTGTACCTATTTCTTTTTGCTTTTTAAAATGGGCTACTGGAAAATTTTAAATTACTTACGTAGCTTGCATTTTATTTATATTGGACCATGCTGGACTAGATAAATAGAAATTGGCTAGAATATCTCAAGAGATTTCCAATTTAGATGTTTCCAAAGAACTTACCGGAAATTTTGCTAACGTGGGATGAAATTATTTTCACATCAACTAAATACCTATGTCAATTTAATTGTTTTCAACCATGCTACTTAAAAAATGCAACACTTCAATGGTCTTTTAAGTTAGATAGAATATCATAGTTCAAAAGCTTTCAGTAATAATCAGTTAACTTAAGTAAAAGGAAAAACATTGTTTTGACCTAACAGCTCTGAAAATACTTACCAATTTTAGTTTAGACTAAAGTGTTTAACGTTATTACAGAAGTGAAGGAGGAAAAGGAAGATTCAGGTTTTTTTTTTTACTTTTAGAAAGTGCTTTGAATAGCTGCTTAGACCACTGGACGGAAAGCCAGAACACTGAAACAATTGCAGAAAAGAGTGTTTCATAATAATAGTAGTATTTCAGGTCTGTGGGCTCATGGCACACATCTCTAGAGTGTTTCCATGATGACAGCTCATTATCCATCTCAGCATGTTCTAACACCCCTTGGAGAATATATGTGCTTGAGATCATTTCATTCTATAAGTTTCCATGTCATTTTTTTGGATATGTAGAAAATATGGAAGATATTGCTTAGCATTTTGTCCTCAAATAATGTATAAAGTATTTGTTCAGCTTGGTCTGAAAATTTTTAAACTATGATTATTCTTATGTATTGACTGTAAAATCCTTGTAATTTTAAAAGAATATCTTAAGCCCAGAAGGAAAATGAGACCTAGTAATTACAGTTGCAAAATGAAAGTAGGATTTAATTTGAGATTCTAAATCTCTGTTTATTGGCCACAGCAAGCACATTTCTTGGAAATCTCAGCTTCTGAGTGTACTTTATTTAAAAACAAAAGAAGAGAAGAAGAGCTGTCTAATAGCATAGATTACTTTGATATATATGCACAATACTTTTGAATTTCAAAAGATATGCATTAGTTAAAAGAAAAAAGTTATAATAATGGTTTGCATATATCATAGCACTATGTAATCCAGATTTTCAGGAAAAGCACCAATCCAAATATGGTATTTAATGTCCACACAAGATAACAAAGTACTCTGGAAAATTGTGAGTACATCCAAAGTAAATGGATCTCCCATACTACTTCTCACATTTACAAAATGCCCTTTATCAAATTATGTGTCTTGATTTTTGATTCAGATATACTTATCATAATTATAAGGTATTTATTAATGTCAGCTACCTATGACACTTAGGTACAGAGGCAAAATTGTTAGTAGGAAGACCTAAAGAATGTAATTATGAAAAGTAGTGATAACTCCCCAGTAGAATAGTGCTGTAGTTTATCTGGTATACTAGATTGGTGAGTGTCTTAGAGCAATGAAATTCAAGAAATACTTATTTAGCAACTACTATAGGCTGTGCATAATGAAATATTATAGATGATAAAGATAATTATACCATCATTAAGGAAGAATAATACTGAGAAACAATGCATCCGTAGCCTTCTGAATGGACAAATTACCCAAAGCCAATAGAACCAGGGTGTGGAATATCACAGAAACCAAGAGTAGGAATCACTTCCAGGAGAACTTTCCTTATTTAGAAACAAATGAAATCAGGAGTCACAAAGGGTACATCAAAAGTGCCAAATGAGGCTGAGAAATCACTCAGAATGTGGAAAAAGAAAATGACCATTTGATGTGGTCATTAGGATGTCATCAGGATCATAAAGAGAGCACTTTCAGAAATGCCCATGCAGCAGAAGCCAGACTGGCCAGAGTAAGTGACAGATGAGAGATTGAGGATGAGGAAGCAGGAAGCAAAGGCCCACTAGAGACTACTCATCCAAGGCAGAAAGGGGAGCACAAGGGGGTACTTGGTATGGGGAAATCTAAGTTTATTTGAAGGCTGAGGGAGAAAACCACAGAGTGGGAGTTGGTTCTACTAGAACTGAAATGTGTCTGGCTACATTCGTATTACCAAAGGTATGAGGGGAAAAAGTAAAGAGAAAGAGTTCTTTTAAAGCAAAAAATGTATTAGCTACCTATATGGTAATATGAGAGTCAAGGGATAGGAACTTTCTCATTCCTATATAACTCATTCTGTATCTGGAGTGCATTGAAAGTTCAGAAGCCAGGGACATATTTAATAACTACTTTTGATTTCTGATTCCTTCCTCAGTCTCTTTCCTAGATCTCTTCACAAGGAAAAGCCAAATAACTAATGCTCTTTCCAGCAGGAAAAATTGAATGAATTCATTCTCTGTGCCAAACTGATAATAAGCCCATGGTACTTACATTTTAATTAAAACATGAAAGGGGATTCAAGTACCAAAATTTAATTGACATGTTTGCGGCATACCCTGTGCCAAATTAATCCATAAAAATGCCATTCTTTGCATTTTTGAAGCTTGAATCCATTCATAAAATTAATCAGTTGTGTTCAGTTACCCTTCCTTTTCTCGAAAACTGTGCACAAAGTCATGTCTTTCCAAATCTATACCAAGGATATATACAGCATGTGAAGCTTCTAGAGCCTTAGTGCAAAATAAGAAGCAGCTTTTGAAATTCTGCTTTTCTCTTTTATGAGGGTGGTTGACCTTATACCTGGACGTGGCCACCATTTGCTGCTTTTAGTATTACTAGTTTTTTCAGTATTAGTGGGAGCCCAGGATAAATCAGGACTTACAAATTCCGCTCTGGTAGTTTGCCACAGTGGTCATGGCAGGTCCCATCCGAGACAGAGGTCTTCGGATGATTTATTTCATAATGCCTGAGGATCCCGGGACCCAGCTTCTAAGGAAGAAGCGCCAATGGTCAAGAATGGCCATTGAACACACAAATCCAAAACGCCCTGCCTTTCCTGGGTCCAAGCAATGCCTGGACGCCAATGAGCGTATCCCTGATGGTTCTCCAAAAAGAGCTGAGGCAAAGAAGGGAAACAAAGAGCATGGAAAGAAAATAAACAAGAAAGCAGAATATGAAACAAAAAAAAATGTTGATGGGGGCACAGTTGAGTGACATTCAAAGTGACTTGGGCCCCACTAGGTGTTTACCACACTCCTTCATCAAACAACCATCCAGGTGCATGGTTAGCAAACCATCAGGAGAGAGGGGATTGTTATGTTCTCTCACAGTGGGGTGAAGACTTGGCCCTTGGATTCCTTTGCTTTATGTTCGTGCATTAACGGGAAGAGACAAAGCAGGATACCGTCATTTTAAATGTGTCATCAGGCCAAGGCTCCTGGGTGGCTCTGTCAGCTGTCTGACTTCAGCTCAGGTCATGATCTCGGGGTCCTAAGATCGAGCCCCAAGGTCAGGCTTCCAGCTCAGCGGGGAATCTCCCTGTCCCTCTGCCCTTCCCACCTCCCCCTGCTCCTGCTCTCTCAAACATGTAAATAAACTATTTTTAAAGATAAAAATAAATGTCTTATCAAGCCAAAAGAACAACTAAAGGAAGATATCAAAAACATTTTAATCTTATAAGAGAGCTAACAACGCGGCGGGGGCGGGGGGGGCGGGAAGAGTAATGTCTCTCAGCTTTGTGCATATAATTTTAGTTATTTTTTAAAACCAGACTCAAAAGGATGGGGGAGGGCAGAGGAAGAAACCACAGAAAAATTATCTTTCTAAAAGCTCTTATTTTCCCATAAAAAAAAGGACTACTGCCTTAAGGCACAATCTATCATTTAAACTTCTTTTTCCAGTTAACTATGTCTCTAAAGTTTCCATGCCCTGAAGCCTCTGAGTCTGTGTTCAAAATTAACAAAGAAATTTGTAAAAATGTCTGCTGGCGTCCTTCTCTAAGAAGTCTCTCTTTGCCTCTCTCTATTTGTTCATGTACCATGACGCTAGCCATCTCTGCCTGGAAGATTGGAGGGTGAAGATGTCATGGTTGGCACACATCACTCTACATTTGAAATCTAAGTGGTCAGGGCACATTCAGGAGATCATAATGTCACCAAATTGCATACAACAGATAGGGGGAGGAGGATGAATGCTGCACTCACATCTGTTCTTCAAAGTTAAATAAAATAACAGGCTCAAATCTATATTCTTTCTACTAAAAACAAGAGTCTTGAGTCATTCATTAAGGAAATGCTTTCCAATTCCTCTGGGAATTACAGCATTCTCTGACACAAGACAACCCCTTTGTATGTCGGCACATCTCAAAAAATCTGTTACTGGGATTGTCATAATTTCAGCATTTTCTTGAGGGAAAGTTTTATTTAGCAAATAAGATGGATTGCATAGTAAATACCCTTTAGAGTTCCCAGTGTAATATGGATTGATGCTAAGGCCATTTGGAAGAACAGTTTCCCACTTACTTTACCAGTGATGCAAAAATGAGAGTATTTATAGGAGTAGATGGAAAGTTCTGGTTATACTTCTACTAGTGTTATCATTTTAAATCTCAAAAATATATTATTCTTTCTTTTATTTTTTATGGTCTCTATGTATTTTATGTACGGCCTAGAGTCCTCTAAGCTTAAAGTAACCTAGAGAAGAGACTGCTGTGAGCAGTAGAATCATAAACAACTTCTAGAGATTTGTAAGTGGTTGGACATTATCTGTCATCTTCTCATCTCCCCTTGCCTTTCTGCCTCCCCTGGGAGGAATACCTATTCTTGCTATGATTTTGTAGGGCTATTCCATCTGCCAGGAGTCCCAAAGCCCCAAAGGAGCACACACTCCCAATGTGTGATTTCATACATGATGTTCATACATGATGTAGACCCCAGGAATGAATTGAGTTCAAAAGCCAATTGTGACTTGTTGATTATAGAACAAAGTTTTCATCTTTCTTTTACAATCCAACTAATTCTTCTAAGTTCTCATCTTTCAAATATGGATGCTAATGCAATTTATAAGGGATGACTAATGGATATGGAAATCCAATTGATTAGTCTTCTCTGAGTTTTATACTAGTTGTTGAATGGAAAGGTCTTTGGTTATATGTACATCCACTCATGAAAGGGCATGAATGGTTATGGATTCCTGCACAACATATACATAGATGCAAATGTACCTGTGTGATTGACTCCGTTTTGTTTTGTTTTTGAGATCATTAACACATAATCGGCTTACACCTACATTTCAGAAATGAATGAATTGCCTTTTGTTTATTACTGGGAATCCACAGCCCATATTGGAGGGCACCATGGTAAACCCAGTATCATTGTACCTTGCTTACTGGATCACTTTGGCAGCCCCACTTACTGTAGAGCCCAGGAAATATTTGCCTGGCCATCATTCACTGAGTGTCTCTCTCATCTGTGACCACTACTACATATCCAAAGGCTCGGACATATCTTCCTGTCCCATGCGGATCTGAATGATTTCCAGATCATTCTCTGAAATCCCTTTCCAATTTCCAAAACCATCCTGTGTGAGCAATTTAACTCAATACTTGCTTCTATAAATTCTAACACCTCCTTTAAACCATGAAGGCCTAGGATCACCAAATACTTCTTAAGCAAAGGATGACATTTAAAAGTATTTCCCCAAGTTGCTAACATATATTGGCATCCTAGCAATGACCATGAAAGTATGTGTAACTCAGTCATGATGGAGACTTTACCCCTGTGAGAAGGATTCAAAGGTCCAGGGGTATTGGGTAACCATACATCACATTCTCCTTTAAAAAATCAAAGGAGTTCTTATACCTTCCAATGATTCATTCTAGATTTGAAAAAAATTGACATCCAGGAATTTCCCAACTTATTTTTGGGTATATTCTATTCTTTCAGCTTACTGCACAAAAATATCTCTTTTCCAGTTTATTTCAAATAACCTAGTAAAATCAGTAAAATCATTAGTGGCTTCCACATTTTAAAGTGTTTGGGGAGATAGGAGTTCACTTACACTTGCCAAATTTCTACCCCTAAGCTGTGGAAAACCTAAAGGAGTTTGTCTGAAAATAAAAACTTCACTCAAACTCCCAATACAGAAAAGTTTCAATCCTATTTTTTCTAATTTTTACAATTCAAAACAAGACAACTTAATTAGGCATAAATTTGTATCTCCCACCCCACCCCCGCTGACACACACTAAATGAGGTGCACAAAGACATATTCATTACGAAGGGATATTTGTAAATTTGTAGGCAGTCCTCTACCAGCTAGTTCCAGGACGTCATCTGTTCTCTCAGACTTCTGAAACATTCATTCTAGTCAGAGTAAACATCCTCAAAGTGACAGCCAATCTTCTTGAAAGCAATCTGAATGCTTTCAGGAAAATAAAGAATTACAGAGGCATCTTTTTTTTTTTTTCCATTCAGGAAATTTGTATGTTCTTTCAGCCTATGGTGATACCCTAGGAATGCCCCTGTTTTATCACTGTTAAACCAGGGACCATTTAATTTTGGAATTTTTTGTTACCACATCTTTTTATCCTCTATGCTGTCCACCAACTCTAACAGCACTCTCATTACTTACATCCACAAAATTAATTTATCATTGGTGTGTTCAGATTCTCAGGGAGCGGGGAAGAGACAGGATTCATTACTCAATGGGATCTCCTTTATGCCAGGTCCAGATTATAAGGAGCTGGATGTTCACCTTCGCAGGATGGAGTCTGGATTTGGCTTCAGAATCCTCGGGGGAGATGAGCCTGGGCAGCCTGTAAGTTGAAACCTCTTTGTTTCCACAGTGTGGGCTATATTGTTCACTGTGAATTTAAAAGAAAATCTTTGAGGGCTCAAAAAAAAAAAAGTTTGAGGTTTGTGTTCTTGCTGGTTAAGTTCTCAAAACATGTCAGTGTCTCCATGACTGACATAAATATATATCATCATAAATTAATGTACATATACATAGGAGGGGACATTACTCTTTCTCAGAACGGATTGAATTCCTTTTAGATATTTCTATTACTTAATTGTATTGGATTCCTGGTCATTCTGGACAGCAACACAAGGTATACACACACTATGACAGAAGATAAAGGCATAAATTCCAGCAGAATTACGGATGTTTGCAATCAAAACTACAAGGGAGATCGGGCTCCCGGTGCATGGAGCCTGCTTCTCCCTCTGCCTATGTCTCTGCCTCTCTCTCTCTGTGACTATCATAAATAAATAAATAAATAAATAAATAAATAAATAAATAAATAAATAAATAAATAACTTGGGATCCCTGGGTGGCGCAGCGGTTTGGCGCCTGCCTTTGGCCCAGGGCGCAATCCTGGAGACCCGGGATCGAATCCCACATCGGGCTCCCGGCATGGAGCCTGCTTCTCCCTCTGCCTATGTCTCTGCCTCTCTCTCTCTGTGACTATCATAAAAAAAAAAAAAAACCTACAAGGGAGAGAAAACACAGGGATAAACAGAAGTAAGATCAAACTCAATGCTGCAAAATCTCAGTCAGATTCAAATTAAGGGATTACCACGAGAAGATGTTCACAAAGTGAACTTCAGTTGGCACAATATTGGGAATTTGGGATGGACTGTGGAGAAATCAAACCTGCACATGCACACACACTCCATTAGATACCAAAGTCAAGGCATAAAATAATATACAGAAAACTCAGCAAAGCTAGATTTATGAACATGTATCAAAATATCAGCCATGAAATACTCATTGTAAAAGATGTGTCTTAAATGGTACCCAATAAGACTAAGTCAGGTCCATGGAAGGTTTGAGTAAATGACACCCCATCCCAGCTCGTGCAAGAGATTTAAGCTATAAGCCTCAGTTTCCTCATCTGTAAGATGAAGAGCACAAGAGTGCTCTCACAGAGAGAGAGCTTTAAGAATTAAAGATAGCAGATGCAAACCTCTTGGTATTGTGCCTGGATCATAGCAGTGTCGAGTGGATGTTTATCATCATCGTCTCTCTTGTTGATCAGTTCCAGAAAATAAAACTGGAACCACAAATGGGCAGAAATATTCAGGAGAAAAAAAATAATATAACAAATAAAAGAAATCTGTAAAAATGAAAACTGTCCCAAAGTGAAGTAGACTGCCTCGGTAGACAGTGAGTGCTTTCCCAGGAGAAGCATCCAAGCAGAGCTGACAAGAACCAGACAGGAATCCCAGAGGTGTTTCCTCTGCCCTTTGAGCAGAGTTGGACCAGATGATTGATGAGATCCCTTACAATGAAAAATGCTAAGAAGCTGAGCTTAGACTCCAAGGGTAAGGAACTCCAGGGGGAAAAAAAACTTATTTCCTAATGTTGGGAGGAATACATTTGGCATCAGTCAACCACCATGTTGCTAATCCCCAGCTGCCAGAGGAGATGTGAATGTGCATTTACCATGGAGGGTCGTCTGGATTTCCCTCCTGGGGCTTTGGGAGGAAAGAGAGTGCTAAGGTAAAATATAGGGTTCGGATAACTTTAGACTTCTATTTCTCCAGAGACTAAATTATGTCACAGGCAGAAGGAACAAATCGCAGTTATATTTCACTCCCTTTCACAGACTTGTTCCCCTCTACCTGCCACCTGATTCTGAGTTTACCAGGGATCCTCCATCGCTTGGTCAGGAGGCAGCCTCACTCCTCTCTGTAACTCATCTTGCTCTGTATAGGGAGAACCAAAAATAGGATCCAGTTCCTACACATATGTAAGCATTTAACCTCCTGGTTCCACAGGGTATTTGTCTGACTTAGTTTCCTTCAGGATTATTTTCTAACCTGTTCATAGATCTCCCTATTTAGTTTGATGGGTAAGATTTAAAATTCCTCCTAGGCAGGGACTTCGTCTTTCCCGTTTTATTCTGGATTAGTTCCCCAGAAATGAGTCATGTGCCATTAGCCAAACTGGACGTTAGGGTCTCAGCCCCCAACTGCCAAGTCGGCCCCATATTCCTCACAACAGCTGCAATGATTCTGCAAAACTGTGAAGTCGGAGGGAAGAGTCTCCCTCACTTCAGACACTAGCTACAAATTTGGGGGTCCCTTGTCCCCCTTCAGATTTGATAATTCACTAAAACAACTCATAGGGCTCAGGAAAGTGCTGTACTTACGATGACAGTTTTATACTGAAGGGATGCATGTTAGGACCAACTGAAAAAAAATGACAAAGTGTGGAAAGGCTCCACGTGCAAAGCTTCCATTATCCTCAGGGACAAATTATCCCTCCCTCCCAGCATCGATAACAACTAGAAATGCTCACCCAAGTATTGGTGTCCAGAGTTTTTATTGGGGTCTTATTATGTGACTATGAGTGATTGAGTCATTGAAGTGGTTGAGCTCCATCTCCAGCCCCTCTCCTTCCTGGAGGTCAGGCTGAAGTCACAAGGTTCAAACACCCAACCCCCTAATTATGTGGCTGGTCATTCTTGTCTGGTCAGTACCCACCCGTGTCCCCAAGACGTGGTGTGGCTCCTCTACCCTGAGTCATCTACTTCAGCATTAACTGTCAGGTACCCACCAGGAGTCTCCTCACTAGCACAAACTCTTAGGTGCAATGCAAGGGGCTCCCAGTGAACAACAAAGATACCCCAGTTCCAGTGGTCTAAAGGCTACATCTCAGGAAAGGCCAGATCTCTCTTTGGGCTCAGGCTGAACCCTTTATCGTACCCCTATCTGTTTAAAAAACACTAAATGAAGGCAGTAATGGCACTTTAAGGTGATCTTTATAGCGTTGTGGGGGATTCTGAGACTTTTGTAGGACATTGGAGGATAAACCCATTAGATACTAACATAATGCTTCAAACTTACCAACCCTAAGGAGTCTCCACCAGAAAGACAAGGTTCCTGTTTGTTCCAGAATGCACTGACTGACATATCTTTTCCCCCTTGCCTATCTGTGAGCTCCTTGAAGACAAGGACCATGTTTTGATGGCATTTGTATCTTCCAAGCCTAGCACAGAGCCTGGCATGGTAGATATTTGCTAAATGGAGCTGAAGAGAGTCCTCTTCACCAAGTCAAACTCTCACCTGAACCTCTCAGGAAAAAAAAAAAAAAAGGTAATCTGGAGTTTACATTTTCTGAGGCCTCTAGATCCTACAGGCTCTGTAGAGTTTAAATGGTATAGTCCTAGAATCAGAGATGGTGTCCTGGCAGCCCTACAACAAGCTTTCCTCAACCTGGTGTTTTAAAATTGTGGAACACCAACTAATTTCACAGTTTTAAAATTCAGATTTCCATATTCTCTTCAAAATAGATCTACAACATTGGGCTTATCTTTCTCATTGACAACAACTGACCAGAGCCAAAGAGTGGTGCCTTTAAAACTGAGCATGGCCACAGTTCCCAAGACCCCCTTATGCCTGTTATTCATTTAGTCTACTGTCTTTGAGACTCCCATCCCGGAGGATTGGACTGAAAGATGAATATTTTGCACCAAAGGACTCTTTAGCCAGGGCCAGATAATGGTTTTTACAAGCCCTAAGCATATTATCAGGTCCTTTCCCTCATATATAAGTACAAATAAGAGATTACACTATGAAATAAATGTGAAAGTAATAAAGTTCCATTTCTTCCCATGATGCATACTTCAGTACAGTCTTTGAAATATAAAATTCTTATTCTGCTGGAACCCCTCTCCCCCATGGGCTCATGCTTTGTCTCTTTGGGAGTAAACGAGAGCCACATTATGGAAGTATTATCTTCACCAGGGGTAGGAGGGACTGCATGATTGGTCACAGGGAAGGCATGGTCGCAGCTGGCTCAAGAAGGAAGCGTCTGGCTGAAATGCACCTGGCACTGAAGCAGTGAAATTGTTGCCCAAATGGAGCACGTATTACTCAAAATGAAGCTCAGGTGTGTGAGTGCACCCATGGTCACCCCCTGACCTCAGGACAGCTTTGCACCTTGTCAGTTCACACACTCCCAAGTTCCCAACCCTTCTGAACATAGGCTTTGACGCTAGAGTCCTTTCTTTCCTCCACTGGGCAGGCATCCAGTGTCTATGCTAAGCCTCCTCAGATGACATGGATTGTCGGTTATCCTCATTGTGTTTATTTAGATTTATTCTGGTTTATTCTTTCATTGGAATGATTTAAGACACACACAGACTGCAAGTTACAATTTTGGCATCTAAGTCATTAAAGTAAAAGCCTAAATCTTCTTAATGCGAGCAAAGACAGAAAGTAATGCCTTGAAGACCAGAATGTTGCACCTCAGAAAGACCGTGTCAGGAAGAGTGAGTCTACTGTAAAGATTTCCCATAAGCCTTTCCTTCCTGCTTTCCTTCATTGTAAGCCCAGAGATAATATATAAACAAAATGTGCTGGCCTCATTTAATTGCTGATGTGCTGCAAAGGGAGAGGCGCATGAGGTGACTTGGTCCCCAGCCACAGGAGGTCTCATAAATTACATCAAACAGGTTTCTGCCTCCATATATACGAAATGGTACTGACATCTCAGGGCACACATTAAACACGACAACACAGCTTTCGGCAAATAATGAACAGCAGGACTCCAGCTCCAACAAAGCATATGGGCATTTTTCCTGCAAGAGGAAATACTTTTCACAGTTAAATAACAATAGAAATAGAAAGAAATGAAAAATTGCCAGAAAGGACCAAAAATGGGATTTCCAGCTGTGAGCTGAAAAGAGATGGGAAGGCATCAAGGTGGAAAGATTTAGAAAACGCTGTAATGGAGAAAAACTGTTCATAGAAAGAAGAGGTAATGATAGACATACTCCTTGGTCAGGAAATCTGTGCAAACTTGGGGAGAAGTTTCAAAAGGCAAGAGCCTGAAATCGGTTTGCTATACTGTCAACTTGTCTCAGGTTATAATTATTGCAGATCAGACCTACTGGGGTTGGACTTGCATTAGGTAGAGCAGGAAAGAATTAAAATAAATGGAAGGGCTGCACATACGATTGTGGCTTTGTTTTTCTTTTCTTTTGTGTGTGTGTGTGTGTGTGTGTGTGTGTGTGTGTGTGTGTTCTTTCCCCTGGCTTACGAGGGTACCAGCCACTTGAATGTGGATTGCTGTTATTTCGTATCAAATACTCTGTTTTGTTCCATGCCCTCCTAGCCTATAAGATAGAGTTGTGGAGTTGTGATTCTTTTGTTTTTTAGAAAAGTCAGTTGGAAAGATAAGGCCATGGGTCAGTTGTTCCTGGGGTCAGGGAGCAGTCTTTTTTTTTAGCTGTTTTGCCACAAATCTCTTCCTTCAGGGCCAAAGCAATGAGGACAAGATAAATAACTTCTTCAAGAGCAATGAAAACACTGACGAGTGGGTCTACACAAGGCTGAAGGATCCAGTGAGGCCAGAGGGAGGTGTGTGTGGAGTGAGGCCAGTATTGGTTGGGAAGGTTCAGTGGCCAGGATAGCCTAGGATCAGACCAGAAGGGACGTTTAGCCTATGCGCTTGGGGTGGGATTGGCGAGGAGAAGGGATCCCTCAAAAGACCTGCAAAGTGACCAGGGTGATGCATCAGGAAGCTCAGGCCAGGCACCAGCGGGGGAGTCCTTTGGTGGACTTAGAAGGTGACCAATGAGACCAGAGATCCTGTGGCCATTGAACCAAGTGAGAGTACTCAGGACCTTGCTACTCAGAGTGTGATAGAGCTACAGACCAGGCTCCCCACCTCTCCAGGGAGCTTGTTAAACATTTGGAAACTTAGGTTCCAACTCAGACCTGCAATAGTATCACACTCGGAGGTGATTCCCAATGCTGTGTTATAATAAGCTCGCCAGGTGATTCGCATGTACCCTCAAGTGTTAGAACTACTAGCTTAAAGGATCAGATGTCCTGAGGCCTGTTCTCAATAGTATAAGCAAACATGAGAATGTACATGCATTGAAAAGCCAATATGACTTACAGTGCAAGAAGGAACCATGGGCCATCTAGTCTCTGCAGTGACCATAGCAGACAGGAAATAAACTCATAGAATGTCTGGAACATACAAAGCATATTCGAATTAAAAGGGAAAAGAAGTGTTTGTTTTTCCTAAAAAGAGAAATACATAGAGCTGCTTTGTATCTGCAGTGACCGCACTCAGCTCAATTCAAGCTTGTTTCATAGCTGGGTCAACCTTTGTTTGAAACAAGGTAGAAGATGGATTTATAATATAATTATATATTATATATATATGTACAGGAATTATGCGACACCGTATAATAAATTATATTGAAGTACTGTGTTGAATGTACCACTTGTTTGGAAATAAACACATAAGATTTGATAACATGAACAAAAATTTAAAGAGCAAAGCTTCCAGTTTTAAAAACGTATGTCAGGTAACCTTTAGCCTTTGCTCAAACGTCAACTTCTCAGTGTCACCTGCTCTAACCACCTCTTCCACCACCTCGGCCACATGTCTGACACCCACCCCCGCCACCTTGCTCTCTTTTTTCACCCAGTACGTGCCAGCTAGCATACAATGTACCTTACACACTTACTACACTTAGTGTCTGACCACTAGAATAGAAGTTCTATAAGGGGCAGGGATTTGTATGCATTGTTCACTGATGACTTCCTATCACCTAAAAGTGCCCCTGGGTTCGATAAATATTTGCTGAATAAATGAATTAATTGTACTCATATGGCAGCAACACGGCAGAAAAGCTGATGTTTTCCTGGGATTTTCCCTTTGATGGGTGATACTAAGCTAGTATCACCTAGGAAGAAAGAAGATAACTCTAAGAGCATCTGTCTATCTTTGCTGTCTGCTTATATCAAGGGAGGAATGGGAATTTTCAGTGTGAAATTTTGAAGGATTTTTTTTGGTGGTGTTTTTTTTTTCCTAAGTGAAATTTTGTTGTTAATCTTTTTGAAGAGGACCCAACTGCAGCCATGGCTCTTCTCAGATGTGACCCATATTTTGGTTCACTTTTATCATTTAGAGTCAGTGCTATAGCTTAAAGTCGATAATTAACCAGCCAAGATAGTTCATGAGCCATTTTGTTCTCTCTAACTAGCTATAAAGTCTCACACTAAAGCACATAGGAAATCTAAAGGTTGAAGCATTTTAGAGGACTAACCCAGCTAAGTGTAGCATTTCGGGGGACAGTGGAGAAACATAAGCATTCATTTTAACTGGCTTTTGCACAAAGCACTTAACAAATCTTTGAAGGGCTCCTTAGTGGGTTGAGTCTTTTGAAGAATAGATTGGAACATTTTTAGAAAGAAAACTCATAAATTCTGATTGGCATAACAATAAGAGAAACGGAAAATGTCAGAAGCATGCCCAACTGCCAGCCTTAGTAAATGGGGTCGGAGCGTTGCAGGGAATGAACCACTCCGTAATCTGAGGCGGGATTGTGAGGTTTTCTTTGTGACGGCAATAACAAATCACTCATCAGAGCACTAATAATCAGTGTAGAAGCAATCTGCCCCTAGCTCACCCCCAGGAACAGGGAGAAAGTAGCTGTAGTGATAGAGAATTTTCATTTCTATGGATAAAGAAAGCTATTCAGTAGACCCAGGCTATGAAGTCCTCAGGTTTTTTCCTGAACTAAGATTCTTCAGACTCTAATTCTGCATATACCTGAGAAGTCCCGGGCATTCACATCTGGTTGTCATGTTGACAGGCCCACACCGAGCAGTGTGACCAAGTAAGAATCAGTCTGCCACATGCGAGCCTGCAGTCACGATGGAGCAATTCTGCAAATTAGCTGGGATCCACAGATCTGGGATTGGAAAGAAATCATTGGCAAAAGAAGAATATCTGTTGTCTGTGTGTTGGAAAAATTGTAGGTTAAACAGTGAAACGAAAATGTTTAGTGCTATTGTTGTTGTTTTTTTTTTCTGAGAAAGAAAAAAAAAAACCTGTTAATGGACACTAACCTGAGTGTTTCCAATGAGAAGTGGGAGGCCGTATGTTAGACCCTTCGTTACAGTCCCTGGTTCAGGGAATTACAGTTCACACATTTCACAGATGTGTACCTCCTCATATCCTGGTGTAAGAGTCACCTAAACAGCAGAAGCATTTCAGGGGACAGGCAAAACTAGCAATGTCCTTTATGCAGAGGACAGTGCTCTAATATTCAAAGGAACAGAGCAAAAATTGGGCAGAGGTTTGGGACGCCTGGGTGGCTCAGGGGTTGAGCATCTGCCTTTGGCTCAGGGTGTGGTCCTGGAGTCCCGGGATCGAATCCCACATCGGGTTCCCTGTATGGACCCTCCTTCTCCCTCTGCCTGTGTCTCTGCCTCTGTGTGTGTGTGTGTGTGTGTGTGTGTGTGTGTGTGTGATGAATAAATAAATAAAATCTAAAAAAAAAAAAAATCAGGAGGAGGTTTGACTGAGACTTTTTTTAAGTCAACTGGCCAGAAAGGTAACTGTGAGTTTTGCTTTGTTTTATTTTCTCCTTACCTCCAGCCTTTCAAAGCAAAGCAAACAAACAAAATTGAATCATTATCAGCTTCATAATCTAGTTTCCCCTGAAACTTTTTGAGCCCTCACTATGTGCCATGAGCAAAGTTAAATGCTTTGCATGCATTATTTCATTTAGTTCTCCCAACAACTCCAGGAAGTAGCTCCCATTACTTCATTTCCCATTTTGCAGATGAAGAAACTGAGGCTCGCAAAGGGTTAAGACTTGCCCCAGGCCACACAAACAAGAAGTGGAGCCAGGATTCAATCTCCCATTCACTATACATGCACAGTGGCCAATAACATCAGATTATTTGGGGTTAAAATTTTCCTTAAGGGTGGTAACTGGTGAGCCAGGAAGCAAGCATCCCCCAGATTCCATGGCCATCAGCAGCGAGTTCAAAATGTTTATTTCTCTTAAAGGAGCTAGCAACCTGGAAGAGTGGGAAAGGCACCCTTCAGCCCCTCATTTTTTCATTTTTCAAATACATGCTCAGGTTTGGAGTAAAACCTTACACCAAGTTGTACATCTATATAAAGAAATCATATCTATATATGATGTTATATATATTATATTTATATATAATTTCTTTATAAAGAAATATATATTTATAAATTTATATATTTATAAAGAAATATATCATATAAATATATAAAGAAATTATATATAAATATCGTTATCTATAATATGTACATAAATAAATCATATTTATATATATAGGGGGAAAAGCTGAAATGTAAACATCCTTTCTTTCTCACTGTCCTCTAGATTTTGATTGGCGCAGTCATTGCCATGGGTTCAGCCGACAGAGACGGCCGCCTACACCCGGGAGACGAGCTTGTCTATGTTGACGGGATTCCAGTGGCTGGCAAGACCCACCGCTATGTCATCGACCTGATGCACCATGCAGCCCGGAACGGGCAGGTCAACCTCACTGTGAGAAGGAAGGTGCTATGTGGAGGTGTGTGGCTCAAGCCAACAGGGAGGTTTGGGGCTCAGGTGGTAAAATGCCTTTATGGGACATGGAAACAAAATTTTAAATCAAGGAAAAAAGACAAGGAAAAAAGCCAACCTAGATATTCCAAATGTAACTCTGATTTTGAAAGTGCAGATTTTCACTCCACTCCAAGCAGATATTTTCAGTGTAGTCATTAAAAATTTCCCACAAAGCTTGGGTCTAATTTCAGATGCATATGCTCTTTGCTCTTTGGTGGATGCTAGCTCTAAGAGGAACATTACGGTAGTGAAAAATACAGCTTTTGAAAATGTTCCTCCTTGTGTTTACAAACCAAGAACCACAGCATTTTGATACCATAATAAGGCAACTAGGCTGGAAAATTGGCCTCCATTGTAGAGCCTGATAAAAGGTAACAATATTACAAAAATATAGCTTGTACATCTTTCTGAGAAAACACAATTCATTTACCTCCAAACTTATGAAACTGGTAAATTAGAAGTAATTATTCCCTTTGCAGCCATTTCCTAGCTTCAGAAAAGAATCCACCAAAGACTTCACTTTTAACAGCCTTCACAGTCATAATAAGATTCAGTTTATCTCTGTCCATCATCATAATGCCCCCCAAAAAAGATTTATATTTTTATAAGTAAGTCTGTTACAAAAATCAGCTGTTTTTCATAATCTAAGCACTCAGTAATGTTGGCAGTAGGATCCCAACAGCCTGTGCTTTGCCCTGCGAATTGCAGGAGGAACAGCACCAGCGACAGTCGGTCACCTTCTGCCCTTGTGGCCACGGGCCTCTTGCTCAGCCCCCCGGCCCTCCTCTACACTAAGGTAAAGAGGGACCTTAGTGGCATGAGCTCCCTCGTGTTACAGCTAAGGAAACAAAGGCCCAGAGGTCTAGTCCAGCAGTCTGCTTGCCCAGGAGTCTGCAGTGGGTCAGTGATAATGCCGAGGCTCTTAGCTCCCCAGCCAGTGCTTGTGGCTTTATTGCCACCTCGGGCCCTCTCCCATCCCACCCCCAGTGAATTCAAAGATGTGAGACCAATTGCTAGCAAATGCCACTCCCTTACATAAATAGTCTTCTGTATGTGTTATTATTATAACACACCCGAATCAAAAAAGATAAGGGGGGGGGGTCACTGGCTAATCACAGCTGTGAATAACTAGGGAAGATAAAGCTTATTAATCGAACTAAAAATCCTTTTTCTATTCAAGTCTTCTAGAAACTAGACTTTGATCAAGGGCAGTCATTTAAAAGGGCAAGCCAGAAGAATTGTCAGCCCTCACCAGTTCGAGACTGCCATATATCTTGGATCGTATGGAGGTTTTGCTAAGAAGTGCCATTCATCTTCAGAAATTCATGGCATACCACTTGACCCAAAGAAGTAAAACACCTTGAATTATGACTTATCCTTGGGCAAGATGCCAGGAGGAAGACAGTGTTTGCTTGGTTAACATTTAACTGTCTCTCTCCCTAAGAGTGATTTTTAATAAAAAGTTTGCTGTGCTATATGCTCTGTAACCCAAAGATAAATTAAAAAGATACCTGATTTACAAGGAAATATACTGCAAGGTGCAAAGCCAGTGCACCAACATAATTTCATGCTCCCCTTGCCACCAGCTGATTATTGCAAATTAAATTTTGTTCTAATCAATCCAAGCTATTGGAGTGTGTGCCAAATGCTGCAAAAACGTATTCTTGCAATTTGTGGATCATGTGACTTTGGTGAAGATGCTCTTTGCTGCAGTTCTTACCAACTTTACTCATTTAGGCTTTCGAGTGCATCTCAAGTGCATTTAATTTTTGAAAATGTTCGGCTGCAGACTGCTCGTTCACACCAGGAGAGTTTCCAAGTTAATTCAGCTCACTCTTCCTTGAAAGCTTCATCAGTATTGAAAATGATTAAGTTCAGGAAAGGATACTTTGATGGTGAAGTAAATGCCTAGAAGTAGAATGGGACAGATTTTTTAAAGGCATAGCAAGGCAGCTTTTCTTCATAGCTGCTGTTTCTCCAACAGCGAAAAGGAACAGCCACAAATGGATATGATGGTGGAAATGCCTTCTCAAGGGCTGTTAGCATTATTATTACGCTTTCCCAAGCAAAGGCTTGGGAGGTATGAGCTATTTTGTGACGAGATGGTTCAAAGCTGAAGGGACGTGAGCAAGCAGCTTGCAAAGACACAAAAGATGGGTAAGAAGAGGGACAGAGTCGCCGCCTTCCTGCACAAAGGAGCTGTGTCAGGAGCTGGGAAGAAGGGAGGTAGAAGTTAAAGCTTTCACCCTGATGCTTGTACAAATGTCCTGACCCTCCTCAGAAGCCACCGGGCACTGGCTTCCAAGTTAATGCTCAACAGAAAACCACTTCTATTATGAGAGACACCGCCTAGTTAGTTCCATTTGGGCAGAAATTAGCACAAAACCCTGCAAATATTAAAGTATTTTTAAAGTGTACACACTAAAGATAAAGCGGCCAAGTTCTTAAGGAGGCAATGACAAGCTAGATCCTCAAAAAGGAGAAATCTTGGAGTGAAGAAAGGAAAGAAGAAAGGAAACATCCAATAATACATCCAATTTCATTTACCAAATTGTTATAGCCCAGACCTTCCACTTTAAACTAGTTTTGAGAGATGTCTTATCCATGCCACCGGCTCCAATGGTTAGCTGTTTTTTCCCCAAGGATATTAGAAGAGTGGCTTTAATTATTACACTGAAGTATAAATATTTATATGTTGATTAGCTCAGCTTTGAGATGTTCAACCTAATGACACGTTATTTTGAATACACACTATTCATCTGAGGGAAGGGTGCCTGAGGAATTTCCTAATGTGTCAATCTAGAATTGATGTGAAAGAGCATTTTATGACTTAATCAAACACGTTAGAGTCCGTCTTAAAGCTCTCCATCTGTATCTGTTCTCGAACATCTCAGGGAAAGTCTAACTCTTGGCTTAATGCCAAGAAAGAGAAGGTTTTCTTGGCAGCTGGCTGAAACGCTTAGCCATTGTTTAGAGTGCCAGTGGGTTCCCTGGTCCTGGTTACTACGCTTTTTTTTTTGGCGATTCTAAACACGTCCCCATCTTCTTTGTCCTTGAGCATGTCACCCATGTAAATAAGTTGTCCGCTTTGATGAGGATAGACCAGGAGTGCACAAACCCACATGCCTGCAGGCAGGCCAGCCCCTGGCTTTGGCAGGGCCACAGCCTGTGGGCTGCTCCCTCCTCCGTCAGGCCCCATGAGGACAGTCCAGCCTGTGCCAGCATACCCCATAGCCTCGGCCATGCTTCAGGACAAGACATTTACCGTGCTGCCATGCTCCTGGGGTACAGCCCAGAAAAGAGGCCCAGGCACACCCTGGAAGCGGGCAAGCTCTGTTTGTGAGAGGGCCCTAGAGTCCTGGTACCCAGCATGTGATCTGGAAGGGAAACTAGGGTTCTGATGGAGCCCGTCCCTTTGGCCCTGCATACTCCTCGCTCTACGGGTAAATGAGTAAGACAGGAATTTGCAGGAGGCACTGGGGGGTTGTTGGCACCGTGGTGGCTTGCAAACACAAATCTGGTAAAGGGAGCAGCCGCTGCCCAGCTCTAGCTATTAACTGCCAGATATTTCAAGAGAAACTGGAAATCCGGGATCTCTGGGTGACGCAGCGGTTTAGCGCCTGCCTTTGGCCCAGGGCGTGATTCTGGAGACCCGGGATCGAATCCCACGTCGGGCTCCCGCTGCATGGAGCCTGCTTCTCCCTCTGCCTGTGTCTCTGCCTCTCTCTCTCTCTCTCTCACTGTGTGCCTATCATAAATAAAAAATAAAAAAAAAAGAAACTGGAAATCCCTATTTCTGTAAAATCTCCCTTTTGAAAAACATTGGCAATCAATTTTAACAATTATCAAAGTATAGGCTGGCCCTGGACACAAATAATGAGAGAGTCTACAGATGAGGAGCAGCCCCTGACCAGTGGTTGACCGTTCTCATTGAAACCATCTCACCTGGATGGCATTGCCAACAATGCCCACCTTCCCAAACAGAGACCTCTTCCAGTCAGCTCAGTGATGATTTCCAGGATGACTGGTGAGGACAAAAGAGATGCTCATCCTAAAAATTCATTATTTGGCTTGAGTAGATACTAATTGACTGAATTCTGTACACCCATCTGTGCGAGTGCCAGGAGGATGAGTCAGGGATGCTGGAAGCTAGTGAATTAAAAAAAAAAATGCATGTCGTATTTAGTCACTTTGTCACATTCACTGTATTCTTCTAAAACAACGCTGTTGGTACCCTCACTAAGAAGGGTTGTTGGCAAGAAGATGGTCTCATTTGGGTCTAGAGCCAGCTGAGTAGAAAAATAACGTGGAATCAATTCTCTCCCTCAAATTCTACCATTGGAAATCTTCTTAGCTCCCTGGTTTTAAATGTGTTCATGTTGTTAAAGATGAAGAATTTTGTTCTAGAGGTTGAAAGAGAAGTCCGAAAGCAATAGAATGGTATTCTCTTAATGTTTTGGACTCTTTCCCTTCTCCAGGGAGCACTCATGTTGATCAGTCTTTCTTCCTCTAGAAACTGTGGCAGAGCCACTCCCAGCCACTTACTGCAAAGACAGATCCTTTCCCTTTGTTGCTGCTTTACTGACAAGCACAGCCCTCAACCCCCTAAAATATGACAGCCGGAAAATGAGATCTCTCTTGTCAATGCCTATGACATTTAGTTACTGATCTGGTCCAATAACTCGGGGAGATTTTCAATTTAATGTTGCAGCTTCATAATTGTTTGTTTTCTTCTTCCTGACTATCTCTAATCACTTTATTTCCAACTTGCACAAAGACCGATAAAGGACACGTGCTTCACCAAGACAGTAACAGCTTGTCTTCGGATGATATTTTCTCGTGGGTAGGGTACATCTTACAGGCAGTAAATTAAATTCTGGCAGAAAAGAGGGAAAGGCCTTGACCTTGACATTTTGCTCTTTTCTCACCTCAGTATTTCTTACAGACGAAAAGCATCCATTTGTTTTCTTTAATTAAAACCTGATTAATTAAATCTTACAGAAAAATTCAAATTCATCAAATAATAATAAAAAGCAGCCTGGGTCTTATTCATTCTGCTATTACAAACAAAGAAATGAATACGTTTTGGCATTAAGACAATTTTTTAATCTGAGTATATGAATAAATGCAGCTCCAAAAAATCTCTTGTAGTCTGTGTTCTTTCTCCCTGATTTTTGAAATGATTTTGAATTTTGAAATGAAATGACTTTTCATTTCAGAATGGAACTGCAGCTTATCAAGATAAGAACCTTCACTGGAACTTTTGCTAATTTTTTAGTAATTAGTTTTTATAATTATTTGTGACTCTCCATATGAGACACCTACCAGAGCTCAACATAGGAAACCATACCTAGAGACCCAAAAAGGAATAATTAATTGTGATTACTTTCCTTCTTACTGTTTCTCTGTTCCATAAACATCCTCTAAGCACACTAATCAAAGTGTAAGATGGAGATGAAACAGCTCTATTTTTAATAACAGTATTCTAGGGTACCCGCTTCAGTTCTTTTAATCAGAATACCGAAACCTAGGTATTAAATTAAAATGACAAAATTCTTTCTCGGTGACAGATGAACTTTCATTTTTAAAAAGCAGCTTCTCTTGGCTGCCAACTTTCTATCATTTTTCCCTGTAAATAAGCTTGTTTTCTCATGGAAGTATTGGTTTGGTTTATCTGGCTGATAATAGAGTATATTTTGTAATAATACAGAGTATAAATGAGCAGTGCCACTGACACGTCTCTCAGAGATTCAAAACTCATCATCCCTTGGCCTGACATCATTGTTAGATTTGAACCTAGAATGAGTGAATAAAAGAAGGATCCTTTAAGAAAGACATTTCCCATCTACACCAGGTGAATTAACACTTTTGGGCTAACAGAGTATCACAAAATTAAATAAAACTGTGGCTCTTATTAAAATTATGATAGGTCCCTTTACATGGACGTCCTGGGCTGTTAAGTTAGCCCCACTTACCGTACCCCTCCAGCAGCATTGCTCAATGGTGGCCTGGAAACCTCTTTGGGATTCCTACGCCCAGTCTTCCTAAAAACACTTTCTACATGTAGGCGCTGAAGATTCATAGTTTTTGCAAGTTCTTTAATTCCTGTACACAATGTAGTTTAAAATACTGTCCACTGTTTTATAATCTCTTAATAATTACTGTTATGCAACTAAGAAGCTCAATATCTAGGGGCTCCTGGGTGGCTCTGTCAGTTAAGCGTCTGACTCTTGGTTTTGGCTCAGGTTGTGATCCCAGGGTTGTGAGATCAAGCCCCATGTGGGGCTCCCTGCTCAGTGGGAGTCTGCTTCCCCTCTCCCTCTCCCTCTGCCCCTCCCCTGCCTCTCTCAAATGAATGAATAAATTTTTAAGAAAAAAAAAAAGAAGAAGCTCAATATCTAAAGGCATTGTCCCAGGGGGGTTACAGATTTAACAAAAAAGGAAGATAGGAAATAGTAGCAGCACAGCAGAAGCTGATGAGGGGGTTAGCTATGTTTGCTGTGAAGAATGGAATGGGGCTTAGACCTGGGTGCTCCATACCTAGGTAAGTAGCCCTATCTACTCATGGAGATCGGAAGCCAGTCAACCAGTCTTGTAACAATGCCAATGTCTAGAAGTGCACCTAGTACACGCAGGCACTCATCAAGACCCTTGGTGAATAACTGAGTGCCTGCACACAATGTGTATTGCAGGGGAACCCTGCCCAGAGAATGGGAGGAGTCCAGGCTCCGTATCAACCCACCACAGCTCTCCACGCAGTGACTACGCAACCTACGCCAACAGCAACCATGCTGCCACAAGTAGCAATGCCTCTCCTCCTGAAGGCTTTGCCTCGCACAGCCTGCAGACCAGTGATGTGGTCATTCACCGCAAAGAGAACGAAGGCTTCGGCTTTGTCATCATCAGCTCCCTGAACAGACCTGAGTCCGGATCCACTATCAGTAAGTGATGGCTTCCCTTGCCTTTGAATAAGAGATCTTGTGTTCATTTGTTCTGGTGGGAGGGATACTGGACATACAGAGCAGAGGGCTGCTGTAGGCATCTCGTGGAGACAGAAACTCTCAGGCTGTGGCCACGAATAAGACGTTCTTAACCTATGATTAACCAAACATTGCTGAACCTTTGGCTTAGGAAGAATGCAAGATTGCATCTAATGTCCCCCGGACCCCACAACCCTCATAAAAGCTCTGAATTCATATTTGTTTAAGTGGGAAGAAAATAAAACCGAGTGGTGTGAGAGTGTTGGTATGAGGGAAGGAGAGCTCCTTCCGGTTTGATAGGATGAAACCAGATATGCAAAGCATCTGGGGGGAAAGCAGTCCAGGAAGCAGCTCAGCATTCAAGAACTCTGCAGAACTCAGTGTGGCTGTGATAGAATGGACATGAAAGAGCAATGTGAGACCAAGACAGAGGACTAGACAGGAGGCAGGCGGCACAGGGCTTCACATGGCCATGGGGAAAAGTCTGGACTGTAGTCTAAGTCCATGGGAACCATGGGGGTGGGGGTTAAGCAATGGACAGAAACCCCGACTTACATTTTTTAATGAAATCAGGAGAAAAGAGCAAGAATGGAAGCCTCAGACAGAATCAAGAGGTCCTTAAAAGGGCCCTGCAGGTGTAGAGATCCTGGAACCTTCCCCTGGTGTAGTAGCAGTGGGTGGGGCAAAGTCCATGACTTCACCTAGGGCTCCTCCAAATCTATGAGTCTGTACAACAGGTAACAGTATTTCTCTTACAATCAGTCGTCTTGTAGATTCTCAGTCTTCCTTGGTGGTTTTCCTTTGGGCAACGTTATTCCAGAAGTTACCCGGCTACCAGCAGGTAGTAGGACAGAAAAGGCGATAGGAAACTTGCCCATTTTTCACGTTGAAGTGATTTAGCCCAAAATATTATGGATAGAAACATGGAAATAGAGAGCATTGAGACAAAGTTAATTGAGTCATGTGGTCCTAAAATTCTCATAAATTGTGATGGTTTCCAGCACATGGGGTAACAGGGAGTTGTCAAACAGTACTCAAGAAATCAAATCATTGAGGACAAATAAGCACTTTTTATGATACAGTTAATGTTCCCAAAACACCGCCAGGACTGAATGGAAAGAAATGGCCCTGTTTCACTTTACCGTTGAAAATTCAAAAATGAAAACTATAGAGGTGCGAAACCTCAGTGAGTAGGTGCAGAAGCCAAAGTGCATACAACTGAAAGTACAATTTCATTTCTCTTTTCCTGCCCAAAATGAAGAAATCCAATCTTTAAACAGAGAGTAAAAGCAAGATTATGTCAGAATGATAGATTCACCGGGATTAAAAGGACATAAGACTGAAGATCTTCATGAATTATATAAACAGCGTTCCAATAATGTAGACTTGGGAAAAAATGTCCACAGAGAGCTTTTGTAGCTATTCCACTCAGGCAGATTGGGGCAGGGTATGTAAAGGACCCAAATAAAAATAAAAAGTATAAAAAGTATGCCACCACAATGAAAGTGCTAACCATGCAGTTAAGGCCTCAGATTTCTTTGAGGTGTGGTGGCATTATTGCTAAGTGCATGGAGAGAAATGAGTGTGTGTGCACACATGCACTTACTACATGGAGAAGCCACAGATGCTTTTTCTATTGCAAATAAAATCCATGCATAGGTAGATTTGGAAAACAACACGTACAAATGCTTACAATTAATGTGAATTTGTCTTCCTATCTTGGTGACATTAGACTGACCTCAAAAGAATAATTGTAGCCATTTTCAAAATGGAATTATTTTACATCACCCTAGAGAGTGGAAATATATTCATGATGCTTCCTGGCTTCTTTTTTCACATATTTATTTCTTTTCAATTTAAGGAGTTTGAAATGCAGGTTGCCCACATGTTCTGTGGGAAGAGCAGTGATTATACTGATGGCCTGTAGCGTTTACAAGATATAATTTGCGGCATGCACCTAAAAGCTTTCTGAACCTGATGCTGTTTCCTACTTAACTTCTCTTATAATTTGGAGCTCTAATTTTAAAGAGAAAGGCTAAGTACCTCATGAATGGTAAAGAGCCATCCTCATGTCACATATCCATCCTCAGAATATTAAGGGTCCTTAATTCTATGAGGCTGGAGAGCATGATAGTATCACATACTCAGGAGTCACAATCATTCCTGGGGTTTGGGTCATTTTTCTTTTCATGTCTTACCTGAGCCCAAGGACCATGAATGTGGTCATGGTTTTTGTCAAGGCTACCGAGCCTTGGTGTTGGCAGACAGAGCACTCAACTAGCTAAAATCACACTGCCTGGATTCGAAAACGTGCTTCGTCATCTCTTAGGTGGGTAACCTTGAGGAAGTTAAATGACCTCTTTGGGCCTCAGTTTCCTTGACTGTAAAGACAAGATAATGGACCTATGTCGAGGGGTTGCTCTGAGGGTTAAATGAATTAGTAAGTGGAAGTGCTTAGTCCTGTAGCCTGGGTCAGGGGTGAGGGACACACAAGTCCCGCTGAGTGTGCCTTTCTTTGCTGAGGCTTTAGGCTCTAAGTCTTCCCAGAATTCACTAGCCAATAAACTAGAAAACATCATAGGAAACATCCAAGTTCAGGCCCAAAGCAGTGCCTTCTAGAACCTCCTACAAACACTGTGTCTCTATTGACTGTATCAGAGAAGACAGGAGAGATGGGGAGCACAAATGTAAATCTCACCACCCTGAAGGGGGAAAAGAGTTGCTTTCTGTAACTTTCTCAGTCCGGGTGAAAATTTTGCCACACATGCCAGATGTTCCATCAGTTGAGAACATGGGCGGTGGGGTTCCTGGTTTATTTATTACCTGGCATTCAGTCTGGCTCATTTCCAAGCCTCAGATATTTTTTTCAAAATATTATTTCCCAAAATATTAAGAAGCAATGTCCTTTATGTTTGTTACTGTAATTAAGGAACGCACTGCTTCCATCCAAAACCCATAACCCAGGAGACAAAATACTGCTGGGCAGCAGGCAAGACTCCGAAGCCTCCGTCCGAGGTCCAGGAATATCCTTCCTGATTTAAAGTGGGAATAAGCAAGCTTCCTGAGCATTTTTGTCCCATTGTCCAAAATATTAAGTATTTTCTTCAGACCTTAAAATTGGATTCAGTGGGCGGTGCCTGGGTGGCTCACTCGGCGAAGCATCTGAGCATCTGACTCTTCATCTCAGCTCAGGCCACGATCTCAGGGTCCTGGCATCGAGCCCCACGTCAGGCTCTGCCCTCAGCCTGCGAACTGCTCGTCTTTCTTCCTCTGCTTCTCCCACACTCTCTTCCTCCGTCTCTTTCTCTCTCTAAAATAAATAAATAAATAAAATCTTTTTAAAAAAATCAGATCCAAGAGAAAACAAAGTGGTTTGCAGACCAGAGCCTAGGATAAGAGCAATTTGTAACAGGCAATTGAATTTTAAATTCTTAAAAAAAATTCTAACAAAGGTTTGTATACAAAGACATTCATTGCCATATTAATGAGAAACAGAATATCGGGAACAATGTTAGAAGCTTCTCAAAAACTGGAAATTTGGGGATCCCTGGGTGGCTCAGTAGTCTGCGCCTGCCTTTGGCCCAGGCGTGGTCCTGGGGTCACAGGATCGAGTCCTATGTCGGGCTCCCTGCATGGAGCCTGCTTCTCCCTCTGCCTGTGTCTCTGTCTCTCTCTCTTCTCTCTCTCTCTCTCTCTCTCTCTCTCTCATGAGTAAAGAGATAAGGTCTTAAAAAAAAAAACCTGGAAATTTGGTATATTTGGGAAGTTCAAGGCATTTCACGCCTTCAACTAACTCCATTGTCACCGAGGTCTGTGTACACAGGATAGAGAAGACTCAGGTAACTGTCTGACTTCAAGTGGAGCAGATGCTTTCTCTGGAAAGATGGCCCCATGGCCACGCACAGTAGGGTTGACAGGTTGGTCTTTGGGCCTCTCCAGCTCAAGGCTGAACCCTGACATCCAGGTTTTATCGCAGAGCTATACCTGTCCTCCTAGGTGCCTCCTGCTGTGCCCACCCACTGCAAACCCACTTTCCCACCAGAGGTTCCCAGGAAGGGCTTTGGCACAAATGATGAGATAAAAGTAACCCTTAGTCTCCTGATTTTCTGTAGTTTGTCAGGAAGCTTATGTTGGCATTTACGAAGTAGACACACTTGGGCACTTAGACATCAGTGGGAGATCAGGGTAGCTTGTGGAAAGGATTGGTGCACTGAGATGCAAGCAGCGAGGCTGAACATGCTCGGGACAACGGCCACAGCAACAATCTAAGGGTCCCGGCAGAGGCCCCATCTTTTTGGCCCTTTCTGCCTTCATTCCATTGTCTTAACAGTCTGGACTCTGGTTTCTGTGGGTGAATGGTGGGGCCTCAGGAGCTACAGCATCAGGGGCTGAGCCATTCTGGGGGAAGGTCAGTGAGAAGCGGGCACCAAATATTGGGGTGCATGACAAAGGAAGCAAGGTTAGCAGATGGAGACTGATAATGGGGGGAGGCTTTCATGATAATTATGGGAGTGTGGGGGTGCTCTGACCTGTCCCAAAGCGCTAGGTGATAGGCAGGCTCTGTTGCAGACTAAGTGACTAGTGAGGCCTGGGGCCCTCAGGGAAGCCCCCCTCAGCAGGCCAGAGTCCCCATAATAGAAAAGGGGTGAGCCAGGAGCCCCTCCCCACACATCCCCCTGGCCATTGACCTTAACTTTGTGTATCAGAAGGCTCTGCACACCTTCAAGCCACTCTTACCTTACAGAAGAGAAAAAAACAAATAAAAAGATGCAAGCGCATCACCTGTCAGCACACTGCTGCTCATGAACAATCCTTCAGCTCTGGGTTGGTGCTAAGACTCTTTGTTTCCATGTGTGTGCTTTCTGTGACACAGCTTGGAGTCCAGACTTGGTCATTGTTAACTGTCCCTCAGGCCCACTGCAATCTGACATTCTAGAACGAGTTAGTTGTCTTTGGTAAAACGCCCTGATAACTTTGCTCAAAGTCTTTGATAATATTCATGGGCTCTGGAGTTTAAAAGCTATTCTAGAAATGCAAAAGCTTAGCTAGCAGGTCTTTAGATGACATTTTAAAGCATAGGTTCCTAAAAAGAGTGAAACCAAAGTGAACAAGCAGTGATGCAGTTTAGGATTTTTCCCTAAAAAACTCTTCCCCCAGACCATGCAGCCACTGAATAGTCATTTGAACTTAGGGAAGGTTCGAATCAAAACCAAAAGCCGTGGTTTCTGTAGTGGTGCCCCGATACAAGGAGATTAACTCATGAAAAGTGCTTTGGGCAACCAGCTAGGGCTTGACTTCAGTTTATCCACCACCAGCTGTGTCCCTCGAACAAGTCAAAGGTCATACTGTGTGCTTCTTCACCTAAAATACGAGGACAGGTGGTCTTCCCAGCCACCTCCAGCTCTAAATTATATGATGCCATGAGTGAGCATGGAAATGAAGTATGAGGTACATTTCGTCTGTGTCTGCAAAGCCTAGAATAAATCTGAGGCCTGGATCATCTTTGTCATTGGCTCAAGCTGTCATTTTAAACTTGTGTGTAATTTTTGGCAATGTTTTCAAGGTGGCTCCTCTGTCAAGAAATGATCTGAAACAAGCAGTTAAATACATGACACCAGCTCCCCCTTGAAGGCAATTTAAGACAGTGTTTCCCACCCCCTTTTCACTCCGCACGGTTGTAAAATGATAACGTTTATCTAAAATACACTAAGATAAAAGGAATGAAGCTGCCGGAGGCCTAAGGACCCCCGCCCCAGCGGGTGCCACCCCACACCTCACTCCACCATCCTCAAGAGGCATTCGCTGTCCTGGCACACCTGTGACCTGGATCACCCCTTCTATCGCCTTATGGTCACAAAGCCCTGCCCTAAATGAAGGCTCTAAATATCAGTAACCGGTAAGCGCCTCATCTTACATCTTATTGGTTTAGGTTGTAGCAGTGGACTTTCTTCAGACCTCTAAGCTGAGGTTTGTTCATTGATCACCTCAAAAGCCCAGGAAATTGGTGCAACTGGTGTCGACGCTGGGATCTCGACCTTCTCTAAATCATTGTAAACTTTGACCAATCAATGCTCCAGGCACAAATGTCACTGCTGGAAAGTTTCTTAAATCCCACCCATGCAGTTGAACATGGGAATTACAAAATGAGTCTCATTCCTCTTTTTCTCATCGGTTTGAAAAAGCAAGTTTCCTTTCAGAGTTCTTAATCAGCGTCTTAACATATAACACTGTGTTCCCTTAATCCTCAAATGAATCCCTGCTTTGGATTCTTTCAATGACATGGTGCTTTCACTCTGAGCTTTATGCTGAAAGCAGCTCACTCAAGAGGCATGATGGTTTCACCCACCCCGTTCATGTGAGTGCTTCTGTAACAGAAGAAATACAGGGCAGGTGTGGGACATCATATAAAATGCCAGTTTTCCTCCAAGGATTGGGCTTCTAAATATAACTCATGGGCTGTAAGCAAATGTCTTCATAATCTTGTAGAAAATCTACATATACAAAAAAAGAAAAGTTTGTGCTCAAAAAAGAAAAGTTTGTGCTCATAGTCTGCACTAATGTACATGTGCTTTACGTCAAATCCATCTTTCACATTTATTAGTGTGATTTACTTATGCTTGCAGGAGGTAGCCAGGGGCTAGGGTACGAGTGGGGTGCAGGTGCTAATAATGTGAAGTACATCAACAAATATGCCACTTGCTGTGGACAGTCCAGTCTCCCTGTAACAAGTCCTTGATCATAACACTCACGATGGAGATGTCTACAGAGTAGGGGCGCCTGGGTGGTTCAGTGAGTGAAGCATCTGACTTCAGCTCAGGTCATGATCTCAGGGTCCTGGGATGGAGCCCCGCTGAGCGGGGAGTCTGCTTCTCCCTCTCCCTCTCCCTCTCCCTCTCCCTCTCCCTCTCCCTCTCCCTCTCCTTATGCATGTTCCCTCTCTCTCTCTCTCTCTCTCAAATAAATAAATAAAATCTTAGAAATATCTACAGGGTAAAGTTCAAGCACACTGCTCTTACATCCAAGACCCTAGGTTAGTGGACGCAGCCACTTTTTACCAACAGCTCCTTGCAATTCTAGTCCATCAAAGCCAAGTTAGTTACTTACCCCTGAAAGACAACTTCTGCTTTCCTGTCCCGGTGCCCACATTTTACCTGCTGCCACTTGGAATGCCTCCCCTTCTTCAGTTATAAATTTTATCGAGATCTCCCCCAGATGCCAGGCTAAGAATCTTACATTGTGTTTAAATTTCACAGTAACCCTCTGAGGTACACAATTGCCCCAATAGCAAACATCGCTCACAAGCAGCTCAAAAAGCTCTGAATCTCTTACCAAAACGGTTCCTGACCCCTCACCTTTCTCCCTGAAGTGTTTTCTCTTATTCTCACATGGAATTCTTGTCTGTAAGCTCGTTAACTGTTGAGTGTTTCTTGACTTTCCTTCTATTCTTATATCTGTGATTATTCTCTATTATTATCATTTTACTTTTCCTGTGTTCATGGTTTGCTTCCCCTAAACAAATGATAAGTTCCTTAAGGGCAAGAGATAATGGCATTTCTTTGAATCTCTCACAGTTCCTGGTAGCCTAAGGTTCAAGGATTTGTCCCATAATTTATTTTGGAGAGATTGGATTGGGTCCTCCTGTAATGATCCAGCACTGTCCTCATGGTAATAAAAATGTGAATGTGCTCTGCTCTAACTTTCCCTGCGCCTAAACCTAGCTGTCCAGTCCCTCCAAGGCAGCAGGACATCTATGAGAATGGGCAAAACAGCAGAGGATCACTTAGGGGGAGGAACTGTGTGCAAGTGGTCCTTGCCCAACATGAGAAGTTACATTATGATAAAGTGGAACTAGAATGTTCCAGAATACAGATTTCCCATCAGTGGTTCTCAGCCTGAGTGAAGGATTCAAAGCCAGATCAGGGCCTGGTGAAGTCTTAGATGCGAGAGCCCTCTGAGAAATCCGGCTCAGGGGAGCCATCTCTGTGTCTCAGGGTAGCCCCTCTAGTCTCAAGCACCTGGGTTGCAAAGCCCTTGTCATCTGAAAGACCAGGCTGTGGCCTCAGTATGCTTTCTGATTTACCTCATCCTGGCACTGGCTGTTCCTGGAATCGCCATCCATCTGTGTGAACACCACCTCAGTGATAATTATATTGTCCTAAACAGGAAGGTTTGGATGGCATCCCAAGCTCCTTGGAAAAAAGTACCCCTTCAAATTAGTTATTCACTTCACAGTCCTCATTAACAAAGCAACCCATTTCAGTTCCAACTGAACAACTTCTCAATCACATGACTTCTTTATAGGATCGTACCCAGCTAAAACCGGGATGAATGGGACCTATTGATTAAATTCCGTTTTCTCAATCCTGAGCATGGCTAGTTTTGATCCCAAGTTAAAACCTGGCTGCCGAGGTCCTCCAAGGAAGCCGACCAGCAAATACAAAAAGATTTCACATCAAATTCTGAGTACTCTGGTATCTCAACATTGAAGCCTCTGTTAACTGAAATGGAAAGACGATTTCAAAGATTTCACTCTCTTAGCACTAACAAATTTAAAGATTATTTAATTGTGAGAGTAGGTCCACAGAGAAATACCATCATTCTTATTTATTTTCAAAGAGAGGAGCAATGTAACTTATCAAAAATTCTGTGAGGGCTCACAATGCATTTTTTAAAATTCTAGACCATTTTTCTTATCGTTTGAATGGAGCTCATAAATCATCAAGTTTTCCCCACTAGGGAATCATTTTTCAAGAGTTTTTATTATTGTGTCCAAAGACTCTCCAGGCAGCAGCAGAAGGTGAATGTGTGGATATCTCCTTACCTTCAGCTACTTGGTTGTCCTAAAGGCTGGCAAATGAGTGATCAGGAGCTATTTCTTCTGGGCTTATATCATGATGCTCCTCGTTATTCACTAACTAGGAAGAGAGAGATTGTAACTACAAAAAGAACCCAGACTTCATGTACAAGATCACCCTCCACCAGTGCAAAATGTCCATCACTCCCCATGGGGTTCAAATGAATTTCAAGCCTGCAGGTCACTTTTGCAGAAGCACATTCTCTTTATAACTTATTCAAGGTCCCATTGAATTAAATTCTCTGTATTTCTATTTTTCTTCTTTTTTGCCAACAATCAACCACTTAAGAAAAGCTGGTTCCACATATGCAATCGTTTTAAAAGCGTGTTGTTAAGTGAACACAGTATCGTCATTTATCACCATTTTTCAGCTATGTTGAAGGAGTGTTGTAAAGGGATAGATTTCCCCCGCAGACTGGGATGAATAGCATTTCTTTTTGAACTCCAGCCATCACCAAGGACTTAGGGAGTATGTGTACCCAAACTACTTTCTGTCACACCAAATCCTGGTAAAAACTCTCTTTATTCATGCATTTTGACCACCAATAATTTTGTTCGGTAAGCTGGATTTGTTCCCAACTGAACTATTGCCAGTATTTGCTTAGAAATACTTCTAGAGATTCATCAGTCTCTTCTGGGTGACGATCACCAGGCATTCCTAAGGTGCACAGTGCTAAGGAAAATTACCCCAAACAGTAGGACCTGCTATTGGCATTTTCATTTGCAAGCCTGATCTCTTCCAGATCTTATTTCTGTAGGGTTTGCTTCACAAACATGCCCAGATGTTGGGCAACCGATGAACCCATCTGCTTTCAAGGGTGAAACCAAAACCGTCTGTTCAGAGGCTGTTCATCATAAAGATGTATATTTATGGATTTGTCAGGAGAGGAGGGTCTTTCAGGAAGCAAGGAAGAGCACATCATTTAAAAGATGGGCCCTTATGTTCTCTGACATGGAGCAATTGAGAAAACATGAGGTAGAAGGATATTCCAACTTAGAAATCTTCATCCAAATGTGTTAGAGACTTGCTAGATGAACAGCAAGGTGAAAAACAGCTCATATTCCTCTAGGTACTCGATGAAATTAAAATACAATAAAACCTGGTTGCCAAGCAATTTAGCTCATTCAGGCTTTTATAACAATACCATACGCCGGTGGCTTATAAACAACAGAAGTTTATTTCTCATAGTTCTGGAGGCGGGAATTTCAATATCCAAGTGCTGGCAAATCTAGTGTCTATGAAGACCAGCTTCCTGGTTCATAAACAAACATTTCCCAGTGACCTCACATGGCAGGCTCTGGGGGCAGGGAGGTCTCTGGGATCTCTTTATAAGGACGCAAACACTGTTCATGAGGACTCTACCTTCATGACCTAATCACCTCCCAAGACCCCCACCTCCAAATATCATCTCTTTGGGGATTAGGGTTCAGCATATATATTTGGGGAGAACACAAATACCTATAGGATCACTTTAGCCGCGGATACTGACGTTCCCTGGTACTCAGTGGCTAACAGTAGACTGATAAGTGTAGCCCTCAACTCCAATCAGAGTATGAGATCAGAGATTTAAAGCAGACTTCCAGGTACCTAAGGTTGTCTTACACAACTACACATCACATATCCACTCTTGTGAATCTGAGGCAAGCTGTAACCCAAAAATGCTTTCTAGATATAAAAATTAGATGCATCGGGCCCTCTTGACTGCCATTGCTAATGCCTCAGTAGAGGTTGTAGATTAGCATTGTGCAGTAGAACTTTCTCCAATGATGCCAATGTTCTATGCTGCGCTGGGTACCCTCCCTGCCCCCAGCCTTCTCACCACCCTCCTAACCACCCTTCACACCGTTACCATGGCAACCTGTCTGATACCACTTACCTTTCCTGATCCACTAGTGGCTTCTCATGTGCCTGTAAAATAAGTCCCAAGCCCCTGGCACGACCAATAAGGCCTTTCACTGTCTGTCCCTTCCTACCTTCATCAGGTCTTCCTGTTTGTTCTCGTTGCACTCCTACACCCACAGTACAGACCCTGCTGATGCACAGATCTGTGCCTTTGCCAAGTCACATCGCCCATGACTGTGGTGCCCTCCCCACCCTTGCCCACCTAGAGAAGTCTGATCCATCTGTGAAACACAGACGAGGCAGTATTTCTTCTCTGGGGGCTTCCTAGGCACCCCACTCCCCTCCCTACCTCCTGTCTCCTACTTATTTGACACAGTTCTTTTTTATTTCCTTCTTTTCATTTTCATCCCAAATCTCCTTCTTTATCTCTCCCTGCTTTTTTTTACTCTTTCTCCCACTTTTAAGGTTTAATCATATAGTAAATTATATCCCTTTTAGGCTATAATCCTAAAGTTTTGACAAATGTGTTTAGTCATATACCACTACCACCGTGAAGTCAGTCCCTCTAGCCCCTCCTGGCCCTGGCAACCACAGATTTGTGTTCTGTTCTAGTTTTGCCTATTCCCATAAAAAAATGGAATCACGCAGTGTGTGTAGCCTTTGGAGTGTCACCTCTTCCATTTAGCATGATGCACATTATATTCATCCATTTTCTCCATGGGTCACACTGGTTCCTTTGTAATTGCTGAAAAGTCTTCCATTGTGTGCATGTACCAGAGGTTGTCTCTCCATTCCCTAGTTGAGGGCTATTCAGATTGTTTACTGTTTGGGTGATTATGAATAAAACAGCTGTGATACTTTTCATTTAGGTTTTAGTGTGAAAATAGTTTTCATTTCACTTGAGTAAGTATGTCAGAGCAGGGTTCCTGATTCAAGTGATTTCCCAAGTGGTGTTCCATTCTGTATTCCCCTGTATGAGGGTTCCAGATGGTCTACATCCCGTGTGAGTACTTATTTTCAGGCTTTCTTGTTGTTATTGTTGTTTTAATTTAAGCCATTCCAGTAGGTGTGTAGTGATGTCTCATTTTGATTTGCATCTCTTCGCTTAAGGACTAATGATGTCACTGGGCTTCTCATGTATTCTTGTGCCTTCCTTCTATCTCTTTTGGTGAAGTGCTTTGTCACCCTCAGTCTCTTCCCTCTAAGGTGTCATTGATATTTCACTGTGGACAACAAAATACATTTTCAGGCTCTTTGACCTTCCATTTTTCATTTCTCACTCATTTCTCATGTTAGAGTAATAAAACTCATTTTATGCTTATGATCTCAGGTGAAATTAATTATGGAGACATATGTCTGCTTAGTAAAACTGAAAATACATAGTCACTAAGCTTTAAAATGTACAGGGTGATAGAAAATGCATGTAAGCAGAAATCTAAATGATGTTAAAATATGTGGTTTGGGCTAGAAGAAAGAAGGATATGAAAGAAAAACTGTGAATGATAGCCTCCCTTTCTAATAAGGAAACTCTGGCATGATTTATTTGGCCACTCACAGGTCACACTGAAGTTCTTTTCAAAGTTTATATATGATCAAGATCTCCTAACTCCTGAACACTTTACTTAAGGGCCTTTTCATATTTAGTTTTATCCAGTCATGCAAAATTGCAGTATTTCAAGTTACAACGCGATATACTCTGTTAGTGTTACTTTGGCTTCTGTGGGAAACTGAAGACCCAATAAATATTCATGTAATCTTCTGGATAACATATTGAAAAGGACAGCTGGCTCAGGAGGGATCATTTGCCTGGGTTAGTATCTGTTTCCGTTTACATTAAGAAAATATTGCAAGAAGTTATTATCTACCAGAGGGCTTAGGGGAATACAATGAAAAGCTGATACTGCACCTGATTGCTTTTGACATTTACCTATTGTAACAGGGAAACTGTGTGAAGATAGCCAAGTGACTTTTTACAAAACACAATTTCAGAAGCTATAAAAGGAAAAAGGAGATGGCAGAGATAGAATAGACTGCATCTGTAAAAATGAGAAACATGACTTGTCAGCAACACCTGCTTGTAACTATCAACCATTTCTACTGGGCCTGCTGAGAAATCGCTGAAAGCCACGTACATTGATGGGTGTGAAGTCTCAAAAGGCAGTCAAAAGATACAGAGGAAAAAAAGTGTGGTTTTATTGAACATTTTTTACCCAATACCTGGAGTTGATGAAATGTAATTTTATGACATTTTCTGAACTCTTGAAAAGAAACAGTTGGGTTTTGATATATAAATATTTTTTATCTGTCAGGGCTACTGGAGCCAATAAGACTTTTAAAGTTGGGGTACACAAATTATTGACATTTATTATTTTCCAAATACATTCCAAATCTCTAACTGGTCTATAGAAATACTGATACCGACTTAAATTTATAGAAGATATTCCCAGTTTCTGATTAGTGGTAATAAGATGATAAACATGCTTATGTCCTCCCACTGCTTGAACACCAGCTAAATGAGAGTAACCAAGAAGAAATCAATGAGCATGAGTGGGGAAGACCAAAAAGTGGCAACTCATTTTGCAGGACAGGAAACCACAGAGAGAAATGGATCACACAGACCTTCTCATTTCTTTAGAAATTCAGCAGCTCAGGACAGAATGGAACACAACACCCATGACCATCAGATGTGAAATGCTCATTTTTAAAATAGAAAAACAGCCAAGTGAAGAAAGAATAGTGAAGGAATACTAGAAGAAATGGAGATAATCATGGGCACAAAAGAAAGCTTCAAAACCATCTCACTTATACACATAGATATGAGAAGATATTACACTCTTGTGATTTTTTTGTTTTATGGTACAAGTGGAATATTATAAAAAAAAGAATTCTTAGAAATTGAAAATAACAGAGCTGAAATTAAAAATTCAGTAAAAGGACTGAAAGGAAGAGTAAAGGAAATCACACAGAAGTAGGAAAAAAAGAAATAGAAAGTATGAGAGAAGTAATCATTGACAGATAACCCAGGAAACCAATATCTAGCCAGTAAGAGTTTCTGAAAGAGAGACCAAAGAAATAGAATGGAAGTGATCAAAGAAATACTATAATTAAAGTTCCCAAAACCAAAACTAAAAGAAATGAGTCTCCGGACTGAAGAGAACCACAGCACAATGCATCATTGTGAAACTTTAGAACCCAAAAAGTATAGGGACAATCTTAAATGTCTCCAAAAGGAAAAGGGGAAATAAATAGATCACATACAGGAAACAAATCCTAATGGATTCAGACTTCTCGGTAGCAACACTGGATACGAGAAAACAGTGGAGTGATTGATGCCTGTAAATCTGAGAGAAAAGGATTTTTTCAATCTGGAACTTCATATAATCTAGAATTTTAGTCAGGATTGAATTAAAAGAGAAGCTAAAATCGAAGACGTTTTCAAACATTAAATACTGACAAATTATTTTCTCCCACACGTGTTTTCTTAGGAAGATACTGTAAGATGTGCTCTAGCAAAATGAGAGAATGAATCAAAAAAGATGTCCCAGGGTTACAGAACCATGCATCCCACACTGGAGTACAACAGGAATCCCCCGAACATCACTGAGCAGCACAACCTGAGAGAACCTGTCTACCTATGGGAGGGAGCTCATCCCCTCCCGCCGGAGCTCAGCTGAACTGTTGACTTGAGCAGCTTTGGGGGAAGCAATTAGGAAACAGCATATTGTAGAATTGGGGTGGGGGAATGACCATCAGAAACATGACTCAGGGTAGGGAGAGAGGAAGACTGTATAAGAGAAGAAATGGGATCACAAAACACTACAGCGAGCAATAGTTACTTGGTAAGACTACAAGCAATGATAACTGGTTTCACCAAAACTAGTGGTAAGTAGTATATTCTTATACTGGGATAAGAAGAGGAGGGTTGCAGGGTGAGAGTGCCAAATCCTCCATCACAATAGGAAGCCAATAGATTTGACTCCAGTTGACAAATTAAGAAATAGCTGTATGAGAATATAATTTAGAAATGTGCAGAAACGCCTGAAAGATTTAAATGTTTGCTTTTGGGTCACAGAACTGGAGAGGATGTCAGAGGATTCGGGCAAGAGACTAAGTTTTTTCACTATAAGCATTTTAGTTGTCTTTTAATTTGTGCACGAATTACTTAAATCGTTTTAATTACAAGAGATTTCCAACCACTGGAAGAAAATTATTCTGTTTACTTTGGCCTTTTTACATCATGACATGAGTTTTGACATTTTTATATTTCTAGAAAAGTATATATTTTCTAGTACTGATTTGATAAACCTTCTACAATTAAATTATAAATAAAAAAGGAACCTCTTATTCAGGAACTCAGTTTTTCATAAAGTGAGCAACTAACCCTCTGAAAGGTAGATTTGCTTGTTTGGGATGGGAGTAATAATACCACCTCTCAACCCTGTGACTAGAGTAAAACAACTTGTTTTTCTGCTTTGCAGGGAAGAAACCCTTCATCGTATTTTAATATTAGTAACTCTCTAAACTTTTTTTCTGTTATTACTGAATCAGGTTGCCATTTGGTTATTTGTAAGCAAAAATTGCTAAAAGCTATACAATTTTACTCACTAAAATTACTCAAATTGAGCAACATAACAAATTCCCTGACTACTCCTTGACTGGAGAAATCTAGGTTGCTGATTTTACTGAGTGTTTCTTTATCAGGGTTTTGGGGGGGGGGGCGGTTAGGATGGGGAGGGGCTGGTAAAAAAAAAGAAGGCTGAATAGGGTTGATATTTGACTTAGGGTATCAAATTTTCTAGACCAAAATAAATAAAAAAGAATGTCCCAGCTACCTAGAAATTAGTGAAGTAAAAGATGAGTTCTTAGGATATACCATGAAATGAGAAGTAGCTCACAGAAGATAAAGGCGTAAGGATCTGGAGGAGGGAACTTTCCATTCTATCTATTCAGCTTCTCTTTCCCCCACACACTTACCCTCCTGGCCAATGACAGACCTGAGGATCATGACTGTTCTGAAATTTCTTTGGCTCCTGCCATTCTAGTGTCTAGACATTTTGTCAGATTATGAGGGAAATACATCAAAAACACATAAATTCCATGAAATATGGTGGTACATATTAAATTATATATTAATATATAAATATGTAATATATAATTTCATAATATATCTTTATATATAAATACATATGAAAATGTGCAATAATATATAAAATATATTAAAGTCTATTTAAAGACATATAAAGAAGAACATTTGTAGATAATTCAATAATGAGTTACATCAATTACATAAAGATAATGTCCACAACAGAATTAAGGTAATAGGGATCCCTGGGTGGCGCAGCGGTTTGGCGCCTGCCTTTGGCCCAGGGCGCGATCCTGGAGACCCGGGATCGAATCCCACATCGGGCTTCCGGTGCATGGAGCCTGCTTCTTCCTCTGCCTGTATCTCTGCCTCTCTCTCTCTCTCTGTGACTATCATTAAAAAAAAAAAAAAAAAGAATTAAGGTAATATTTAAGATTCTCAAATCAATATGTGAAAAATTAAGGATCTTTAGGATACTTTAAAAAAGATGATCTGGACTCCCTCTTCTAGTGATGTGCATGGGGATAGGGAAATGCAGCCACAAGAGAAAGCGATTATTTTTGCTCCTTCCCTAGGTTTGTGATCATTTTCCTTGGTAGCTATAATATATTTTCATTTATATCTTCCACTGCAGACACAAACGACAGGGCAATATAAGGAAGAAACACATTATGGTTGTATCTACATAGGATCAACCATATAATTTTAAGGGCCCGGTGCAAAATGAAAGTAATGTGGGGTCCTTATTCGAATGTTAAGAATGTCAAAATGGTGACAGTAGACATTAAACCAAATACAAGGCTCTTTTGAGCATGGACTTGGATGACTGCACAGATCATACAACCCTGAAACTGGCCCCATATCTGTGAGCCCACCAAATCTTTGCAAACAAAAAGACCATTTTAACCCAGCCTCATGTTCTGGGATAAAACAGTCACATTATAGCTAATTACAATTCCTAATGCAATGAGAGGTCTTTAGTTTAAAGTCACTCAGTACTTAGCTATGAGGTTTTTTTTTAATTGGTTCAGAATAAAAGCATACGGGGTAAGATGTAGCTAGCAAGTGTTTCTTTCCATCCATATAGTTAATACTTTCTAGATGGTGCTTTCTGCCCTTGGAAACATGAGTTTGGCTGGCCTTCCAAATTGCCAGTGATGGCTTCTCTTCCTATTCTCCCATCTGACCATCTGCTTATTACAGGGTAACTAAACTGTTCAACCACAAGAGAATGACTAATGGTGCTGGGAAGGGAAAAAGTGCACTTTTGGAATATGCAGTCCTTAAAACACCAGCTGCTCGATTTTTGGGTCTTGCAACTCAGTTGGCTATGAATGTCAGGGAAGACGTTTTCATTTTTGGAAAGCAAAATCCACAGACTTTTTAGAGGAAAGCAAGTCAGCTCTTTCTTAATTTTACTTCAAATTTTTAAAGAATGTCAAACACACGTTTTTGCCACATCTTCACCCCCTGATGACCCAGAAAAACTCTTTCGAAGGACACCCTGCCACACTGCAGGAAGGGACAATGTATTTGTCACAATAGAACATGTTTAGCCAGGACTTCTAGGAGGAAGACATGGAAAATAAGCAATTAATACTCGTCTCAGGTTTCTGAAGGCAGGAGACTAGGATTCTTCACCACTGGTTAAAGTGATAGCAACACTCTGTGATGATGACTCTTCTGTTGTTGCTATACGTTCAGGATCCATCTAGAGGAGCTGTGTAAAGGCATCATATCAGGAATCTTAGGGAGGGAAATAAGAGTAGGGAAGGTAGGATGCTTCAAAGCATCTTTCCTCACTTCTTCCTCCATGGATTTGATAGGCCCCTGTGTGCCACCATTAGTTTTTCACTAAGGGAGCTGCTATTTAGCCCGGGACACTACACACCCTCTTCCCCAGAATGATCTTCCTTTTCCCTTATCACTCTCTACACTCTCCACACATGGCTCAGTAATTCACACCTCCTCTCTAATCTTGTTATCTGTTACTTTTACCACGGAGTTGCTAATTTGTGTTGTAAGTATCTTTATATGAATCTTCCAAACTAGACTGTAAGTTTCTTAAGGCCAGATACCATGTGTTGTTTTGTTGTTGCCTTCCACACTGCACCAAGCACTAGGCCTGTTAATAAGATGATGCACTACAGAAATGCATCGTCAAGGGAGTAAGTGATCCCCCTGCCCCAACCTACAATTCAGAAACTAGACAGTAAATCACTGTCACGGATTATTTTAAGAAAAGTAACTGGAATCTTCCAATTGAACATACACATTTCTTTTCATATCAGGTCACAGATTTTATTTTTTTAAAAGATTTATTGATTGATTGATGAGAGACACAGAGAGAGAGGCAGAGACACAGGCAGAGGGAAAAGCAGGGTCCCTGTGAGGAGCCTGATGTGGGACTTGATCCCAGGACCCCGGGATCACGCCCTGAACCAAAGGCAGATGCTCAACCACTGAGCCACCCAGGCGCCCCCAGGTCACAGATTTTAAATCCAAATTTACTTTCCTCGCCTCTTTAAGCTAGTGGCATGTTGTATAACCTTCACAAATTAATGGACTTGTGAGCTAATGAGAGTTCGTGCTATTGATTCCCCTTGACAGATTCACCTTTGTCACACTCATTTCAGAAATTTCTTGCTGGAAAATTTGACATGATTGATGCAGGATCCACTTTCCCTATCTAGTGCTTTTCTCCACCTCCATCTACAATTCCACTTTGTGGATCTATTTAACAAGGAGATAATTAAATGTAAACACGAGTCACAGGTTTTCCTTTTCTGAAATATAATACATAAGAAACAACAAAGAAACATTGGGGAATAAAAAAGATAGGGGGTAGAACTCAAGAAGAGCTCATTGGTTAACCAGTGGCTGAAGGAGCCTGGGTAGACTATACAAAGGTCCCAGAAGACAACCCAACAGCAAAAAGGGAGGATCATTGCCCCCTATAGTGGTATGGCCAAGACCCAATGATTCCAGGCCTTTAGAACAAACTTAGCATCCAGTCCAACTGGATCATCTCTGAAAAGCCCTGCTAAAACAAGAGTGCTGTGGTTGAGCAGTGCCAAAAACAGTTCATCTACAGGGAAATATTAAATTTTATAATATAAAATACAAATGTACAATAGTGTTTTAGCCACAAAGAAATCAAGGGGGAAAAAAACAGGTTTCTTTTTCATAATTTATGTGATTTGCAGTTAAAGGGGAAATTTCTAAGTAGTGATAGACTGTCTCCTTCCCAAATGTCAGGATGTTCAAAGCCGCATGACATATTGCAACTTTTCCCAAATATCTGTGTATCCTAAGCACACTGCGTCAAGAAGACTGGTCCAAAAGCTTGATTTATGTTGCTGCCTGACAGATGATGTCTGGGAGGCATGCTGTCTAAATGGACTGTGCTCCGGCAGTTACCTTAGTCATCAATTCCAGAGAATTAACGAGTACCATTCATCCCAATAATAGAAACCAAGGTCAGGGCCTCTTCCCTGCTCTGTAATTCCATTAGCAATGCACAGAAAGCACTTAGGTCATAAGTTCTGTAGACCTTATAACTAAGCAAATGGAACTGCATCTTGTTTTCAGAGCGAATCCTCTCCGAACACACCCCTTGTCAATGATTTGTTGTACATCAACGTTCGGTGTACTTACATGTGTAGGGAGAATGCTGGTAAAAGGAAAGTGCAGCTGTCTTCAGCTGCCAAGAATTTCAAGCACTGTTTTTATTAAAATAAATGCCAGCAGAAAACAATTTTAACAAAACTATGTCAGATACTTCCAATTATGGTCATAGCTTTTTAAATTGTGCACTCACTCAAATTTTATGTAAACCACTCGATCGTTCTAAGTGGCTACCATAGAATTGATTTCAGTTCTCATTACTCCATTTTAGTTTTTATTATTTTAGTTTGGCTTTTATCCTACCTGTCACAGTAAAGTGAAAATGGCCTTGAAACCAGGAGTTATCATCATAAGCAAATAAATCTGCTTACAATGAGACTGTCATCTTGAAAACTCAAGCAGCATGCTTCCCTAAGCTAAATCTTACCAGACATTCCCTCAGTCCTCATAATTCAAATTGCTTCTAACCTGGCATCTACAAAAAAAAAAAAAAGAGGGAGTAATCCTACGGTTTGAAGCCACAGGCATAGGTTTGAATCCTGGCTTTGACACTTCTTTGTTTTCTTAACAATAAAATAAACATGATGATTATACTTGTATAACTACTTCACACTGTTACTGTAAGGATTTGCTCATATAATTGTGTGTGTGTGTGTGTGTGTGTGTGAAGTCTATGTTTTGAAACATTTGGGAGTTTATAACCAATAGATTCTAAATGATCCACAGTAATGGACGGGAGTAGAGGCATGAATAATTCAAAACAGCAAATTGTCCAAATACCAGCTGTATGTGTTTTAAGGTGTATTTTTAAATTTCATTCCAAATGTATTTCTAATGCCCCAAAAAATGACTTCAAATAAAGGAATGACACCAGATACGAAGTCCCAACTAAAAGGGATCTGAGGAGCTGTCCAATTTTCCTCTCCGTCTTACCTCCCTCCCTCTTACCTGCCTTCCTCCCCTCTTCTCCCCCTCCCTCTTTATGCCCTGCCTGTCCAAAGACAGCTGCCACCAAGAACCAGCTTCAAGCAAAATTTCCGCCTCCCACTCTCCCCTGGATGGGGACCTTTGGTGTAGTGTTTGTGATGCTCTGCTTAGAGGCAGGCTGCACTCACCAAATAAAAGCACCAGGTGCTCCTGAAGCAAGTGCTTGCATGGAGAGAAGAGGCCACAAAGTCAAGAAACATGGTGTGGTGCAGTGGTTAAGAGCCTATGGAATCTGATAGACTGGGATCCTAACTCTTGGTTGGGACTTTGTGACCTTGGACAAATTGCTGTTTCTTCCACTCTAAACATGCAGTGGCAATGCTCTCAGGTATGTCACGTGATTTGTTAAGGATTAAATCATATGTATTTTAATGTAATTATAGTCGTGTGTGTTTGTGTGCGTGTGAGACTCAATGCGGATAATGAGGATGTCTGTATTATACTGATTTCCCTTTGAAAAATAATTTCTTACTTCTAAGCTGGTGTTTTCCTACAGAGACCTGCAGCAACATCTTTTTTATAAAACCAGGGAAAGGGGATCCCTGGGTGGCTCAGTGGTTTAGCGTCTGCCTTTGGCCCAGGGCGTGATCCTGGAGTCCTGGGGTCGAGTCCCGCGTTGGGCTCCTGGCATGGAGCCTGCTTCTCCCTCCTCCTGTTTCTCTGCCTCTCTCTCTCTCTCTCTATGTCTATAATAAATAAATAAATAAATAAATAAATAAATAAATAAATAAATAAATAAATAAATTTTAAAATAATAAAAATAAAAAATAAAACCAGAGAAAAACAAACAGGATGCTTGACCTCATCTGGCATCTCTGTAATCCCCCAAAACACATCTCTCTTCCCCAAATGAAGCTGTTTCCCTGTGTTGATACTTGGGAGATAATGCTGTATTTCCTAAGTAATGGGTTTCTTTAGTTTTAGCAGTATTATGGGTTTACCCCACATGGGAAGAATTCAAGCTGGTACCTACACACAAGCACATGCACACATATCAGTAGTGATGTCAGAAACATTAAAAAGATAACAGTAATAAAAAGAATGAAAGAAAAATTAAAACTCACAGAGCAATTCTGACACCAGGCGCTGTCTTAGTCACTTTACATATGACAACTCATTTGATTCTCAGAACCATCCTGTGAAGTCAGTGATATTATTATCCCAATTTTATTATTGAAAAACAAGCTCTGAGAGGCCAGGTAACTTTCCAAAGATCGCATGATAGGTAGCAATAGACATGTTGGAAACCAGGGAGACCGTGCCATGTGCTGACAGTTCAGGGCAGTACTGAACCAAAAGGGGGCAAAAACAAGAATGAATGTTCACTCTCGTTAATGGGTTCTTACTACATTTCTGCTTGAGAGAAGTACATTGTCTCGAGAGTCTAAGATGACCTTTAGTATGCTTTAAAGGAGGGTGTTCTTAATTAAAGTCATCAGTACCACAGGTACATAAAAAGGTGTTTGAGCTCCCAACGTGATGGGTTTTACCTCAGAAACATGGGCTCAGCCAATATTTTCACATGCCAGCTATAACCTTTCACAATGGAAATATGATCAAGGTACTGGTTCATTAACTCGCTGATTGTCCTTCCTCACCGGGGTTACTAGCTCACATTATGCCTTTCGCTGTAACACACACAGAAGATTGAGAGTTCAAGGAACAGACATTCCTGAAGCAGAACAAATGGTGGAGTGTCTCTGCCTCTCTACGCAGATAAATCAGTACCTGACTTCCATGGACAGAGCCACAACAAGCCATTGACGGGCCATTTCCTGGCTGGGGTTCCCTGTCTAGAAGGGAGAAAGGAAAAGGAACAGGTTTCTAGACTGCAACCTCCTTAGGGCGGGGGGCTGGGGTGGGGGGTGTGGGGCTGGTTAAAGGGACACCGTGTGTGCCATCAATACCTGACTCCAGAAATAGGTGTCCTGGTAGGCACTCGCACATCAGCCTGCTAAAAAATCTTTATCGTCATGTACCCGGCTGTCCCTACATATATAAATAAATAAGAAAGAAAACAAATCTTCATTGTTTTAAAGAGACATATACCCTATTTGATCAACCTGGAACACATTTTCATATTTTAATATCAAAAAAAAATTATATAGTATCTCACAGTCCCTGGAGTGTCATTGTTTAATCGGAAGAGTTGAGTTCGTTCATTCATTCTTTCTTTCTTTCTTTCTTTTCCTTCTTTCTTTCTCTCTCTCTCTCTCTTTCATCTTTCTTTCTTCTTTCGGAACCTAAAACAAAAGTATGTTGTAATAGCATCTTAGATTTGACGAAATATATTATGCATCAGATATTAGCAGGATCTCAGCACCTCTTAATAAATCAAACCGGAAAGAAGGGGTAAGAGTTGAAAGTTGCATCAGCCTTGAAACTGCAGCCTAGTTGAGCACAGGCTTCTTCACCAGCTGTGACAGTCCATGTTAATACAGATTTCTTCCCTGTTTTCTTCTCTCAGTAAAATAGGAAAGGGTAGACATGAAATTCTTGGCATTTATTGCATCTTTCTGAAACTGTGGATTATTGTCTCTACGGTATGAGCTCAAAATAGTTTATGCCTGTAGTTCTCAAAAAATTGTGTGTTTTGGAATGTCTTGAGGAGCTACTTAAAAATTCATGATTCTCACCCGCTTCCTGGACATTCTGATGCACAAGGCTGGAGGGTAGGGCCCAAAGAGCTGTATTTTCAATCCTAGGCTGATTACAATACTCCAAAGTATGAGAACCCCTGGTCCATGTGTTTGGAATTGGTCCGTCACTGCACAGGACTTGATTCTAGAAATTCTGATCTGCACAGGAGAACATTTAATAGGTGTGGCTATGATTTCAAAAGGCAAATTGATTGATGGAAGGACGATTTCTGACATCGCATGGTTTCCGGTGGGGCTGGGACTCAGAGAGCGTGTGTTGGGAACACCCCTGATATCTGATTCTGTTGGGGATTGTTTTAGCTGTGCCCCATAAAATCGGACGCATCATCGATGGGAGTCCTGCAGACCGTTGTGCAAAACTGAAAGTGGGGGACCGGATCTTAGCAGTGAACGGCCAGTCCATCATCAACATGCCTCATGCAGACATCGTGAAGCTCATCAAGGACGCGGGTCTTAGTGTCACCCTCCGCATCATTCCTCAGGAGGGTGAGTGCCTGAGCCTGGCTGCCATCGATATGCCCAGAGTGTCCAAAGTTGATTCCTATTTCCACTTTGGCAAAAATTCACATTCCCTCGCAACCCCATATCCTGTTTACTCAGTACCAGTTTCATTCAGAGATCAAGCTGGGTGACATTATAGATAAATAGTATGCATCCCAAGACGCTGGGTTATTCAATCATCCCCTGCGATCCCAGGAGTACTGCTTTTATGGTTCTAGTAAGCCAGAACCCATTCAACAGAGATGATAGAGTTACAAATCTGAAAAAGAAAAAAAACGTATGCATGTTAACAGTTAAGCTCTGGAGGATTCTTCAAAGTCAGATTGATTTTGAAAAGCTTGAGGAAGTTTTGTGGTATAAAGAGAGCTCATTTAGGAAACGTTGCGTCTGCTAAGAATTTTAAATTCCCACTTAGTCTTTTGAATTTCTCTGTATAAGGACTCCCCCCTGAGGCTTGAAGAGTGGTGAGCCTCACAGCTCACAGCCATGCCTTGAGGGCCACAAGGATCTAAGTACCCACTCACCATAAAAGTCACCGTTTCCAGACACAGTGGGTTCATTACTGGTTTGTAGCTGCTGACTCATTAATGATGCTCGAGAACACAGCCCCTGGAGTCTCCCCGGTGAGTGGATCGCAGCACCCCACATGGAGAGTGATGGGTTCACTCCCCTTGCTCCCCTCTGTTTTACTCGGTCTCCCAAGTCCATCTTGGGACTATCTGACACAGAGACACCGAGCAGTCACTTGACTTTCAGTATAAATCAGTGGTTCTGAACTGAGATGATTTCGTCCCCCTGGGCAATGTTTGCCACGGTTCAAAGACAGTTTTGATTGTCACGATTGGGATGGGAACGCCACCATATCTAGTGGGGAGAGGGCGAGGGCACTGCTAGGCACCCTGCAGTGCACAGGGCAGTCCCCACAGCAAAGAATTATCTGGCCTAAAATGTCAACAGTGCTGAGGCTGAGAAATCCTGCAAGTGAAGAAGAAATTTTAAAATTGGGGCTGTCAAAGAAGAAAGGGGAAGTGTGGCTTGTAAAGGAATAGACTGCCTCCCTTTTATCACCGAATAAAAAGAACAGAACAGAACATGACCGTGGTGCTTTTAACCTCTTATTTGCAGACACCATTATGTAGAAAATATTCAATGGAAATTAACTCAAAGCAAGATTGCTCACTAAAAATCTGACTGGCTTTTCCATTTTCCCCAGGCTGAACCATGTCTGTCCTGTTTCTATCATATCATATACAGATAATTTCAGTTGAAAGTGCGCTGCTATCACAGGAAAACCCGAGAAGCTATTTTAACAAAGAACAACTTTATTCTTCTATGCGATGGATGTTTTTTTCTCTTTCCGAAGAACCATCGAGGACGGGCGGGGGGTGGGGGGCGGAGTGGTTATTAAACAATAAGACAAACAAGGAACTGAGAGAAGATGATGAAAAGCATTTATTTCTGTTATATTTAATTCCTTATCCAAACTTTGGAATACTGGTAGGACTTGCCATTACAACCAAAAAGCAGTGGCTCAAATGTTTTCTCTGTGGACAACACTGGAAAAATAGAATATGTCTTAGAGCTTACTCCTTTGTATTATTTTTTCATTGTTTTAACAGGTTTCTTTTTAATTGTGATCTCTTCTCCTTACAAAATGACAAGAGACTCTGTTTATAACCTTGTTTGGCAACACTTATAATTAACAAAATAATACTAATTCTGGGAATGGTACAGGAACTAGGTTGGATAATTGACACATTTAACCCATCTTTAAGTCTAATGGAAACTGAAATAACCAAAGCCTCAGTCATCTGAGGAGGCAAAGAGTTACCACCTCTGGCCACCTCTTGCCCTTAATCAGATGCCAACCTGACTGCATTTGCCACTTTGGCTCCCCTTTGCAGAGCTCAACAGCCCAGCCTCGGCGCCCAGCTCAGAGAAGCAGAGCCCGATGGCCCAGCAGAGTCCTCTGGCCCAGCCAAGCCCGGCCACTCCCAACAGTCCTGTTGCCCAGCCAGCTCCTCCTCAGCCACTTCAGCTGCAAGGACATGAAAATAGGTAAAGTTTCCCCTGGCTTTTGTGACTCTGAGAAGCGAGGGAAGTGGGGAGAGGGAGAGTTTGGGACAGGACAGGACAGGACAGGACACAGGCAGAAGAGAAAGTTTCATGAAGTAGAAATTGCCATGTGTGCCTTTCTGTGACTTTGAGATTGTGGGTGCGTCACAAGTATGGTTTTATTAGCAAATACAAGTGTCCGTTCTTTATACTAAGAGAACCTTCCCTGAAGAAGTGATGAGCAATTCTAGATCAGTAGGGGTTAACTCAGCTGAAGAGCACACTGAAGAGAGCCCAAAGGGGGAAACATATACAAAAGCTTTTTGGCAGGAGGGAGCGTGCAACCATGAGAGGGGTGGAAATAAGGTCAATGTCGCTAGGGAAGAGGTCAGGGAGCATAGTTTGAGAAGAAGCCAGTGAGAGTGGTAGGGGCCCACTTACTGGATCTTGTAAGCATGTTAAAGATTTGGATCTTAAGTGTAGTGAGAGGTCATTGGAGGATTTTACAAATAATATTTTATTTAAATACAATTTGCCAACATATAGTAGAACACTCAGTGCTCATCCCCATCAAGTGCCCTATTGGAGGGTTTTCTGCTGGAAGACTGACATTGCTGGCTTTGCTTTCAAAGGCCTCTCAGTTGGCACCCCAGAGAACTGGCTGGAGGCTGGTCAGGGTGGATGTAGGTCATTCAGCAGGGGGAGACAGCTGCCGACGTCCTCGGAGAAGGCGGTGGCTCAGGGAACACCGGTGGTGTGGAGAGGGGGGAGCGTGGGAAGACTTGTTAGCATTAATAAATGGTAGCATTTTTTACCCCATGTTCCCTTATATCCACTTACCCATGATCTAATGAGGTTCTTCCATTCTGCATCATAAACTTAACGTACAGAAGGTACCTTAAACTTCCAGGAGAAGTCTCACGCCTTGTGAGAACTGCAGTGTCTTCTTAGTGTGACTGGTGTGTAACAGGGAGCCGGGGTCAGGCTGAGCAATTAGAGAAAGAGATGAAGACATGTTCCCACGCTGTTTCCCCTCTTTCAAAGGAGAGAAATGGAACAACCCACAGGAACATCTCTGCGTATGAGACCCTCGCCGGTCTTTTGCATAATTCTAATGTTTTCTGAACATCTGCTTCCCAGCTTCTGCCTCCCATGTTGGTGAAGATGAAGTGAGACCCAGCCCCACAACTCTGTAGGTTCATCACTCGCACGCTTGCAGAGCAAATATTTACTCTGCGCCACAGGTGTTATTTCCATCAAGCCCTGCTCTCCTCGGAGTTCCCCCCATTTGCTTTCACGGAAAAGGAAGTGTCTGTTGTCCTCAGCTGTTTATGGGTTTAATCTATTCCAGGGAAGAAAAAAGACTGAAGACCCTAAAGCAAATGATAGGGAGGTAAGCATTTGACAACCCTAAGACGAATAAGTCGTGGGTGCCTCACTAATAAGCCAGGGGTGTCTTCTCTTTCACTGTGCATGGTTGCAACAGGTGGCCCTGGCTTTCCTCAGTCCTCACGTCAGACTGGGGAGGAAGGGGCTGAGTGCACGCAGTCCTTGAGCCAGCTTCAGACTTTTCTTAGGGCTGTTCCACTGGCTATTCCCGGCCACAGTCCCATCTCACTTTTCCAGAGTCAGACTCCCCTGGACATGGGCTTTGGGGTAAACTCATCCCCGTCACGGTATAGTTCGGTGGGGAGAATCACCTTTGGGCGAGGTCACTATCATGCCCCCGTTGCTACTAGCTCACAAGGGGACTAGTAGGCCTCTATCAGAGAAGCAATGGTCTTTGGAATATTTTTTGTCCTGACTACAGAAAAAAATATTTTCTAACCCTGGGATTAACAGATGGACCTGATTCAAATTTGTATAAATCACCAAGGAGAATTTTCCAAGAGTTCTTAACTATTTTTGCCTCATGATAATATTAAAAGCCTGTCAAATGCCCACTGTAGGGGGGCCTTGCTTGACAGGTTCCCTGGCTTCACTATTGATTGTTAGCGGGTGGCTCTTTTACATGTGAATGAAGAGATGGATAATCTTACAGATGCCTGGATCTTCTTCCTAGCTACATTTGACGATGGTCAGGGTATCAGAAACTCTTTGTCTTTCTCTAGATCAGCTAGAGATGTCTCCAAGATGGCTTGTATGCCAGGCACCCGGTATACAGTTCCTATTAGTTCGTTTGTACAAGAAGTGCCCACCTACCTACATGTCAAACTGAGCCAGGTTCCATGTGAAAGTGGGATAAAATTAAATGACAATCTGCTTGCAAATTTTTATTTTATGATTTAGGGTGACTGAATATTTTATCCCATCTTATTTACTCTCAGTACAGCTTCCCACTGATACCCTGCACACCTCTACTTCTTAATCTTCCCTTAACATCCTTTAGGTATATGCTCAGGAAACAAAATAGTTTTAATATGGACACAAGCAAAACAGTATTCAAGGAGAAGCATTTGTGGAAAACAACAACAACAAGAGCCAACATGTGATATGTTTCAAAACTAAGTATAACTAGCAGAGTTTACCTTCCCCAGCAAGGGCAATTAATATTTGCATTTTAAACAGCAAGGTCAGTGGAAGAACACTGGATATTGACTTCTTTCACAGACTCTGAATCCTAGATGCTTTGAGACTGTTAAGAATTCTAGAAAGGCCCACATGAGGGAAAATCCCACCACAAGTTCCCCTACCCCATGGGCAGTGTTTCCTGGTTCTGGAACTTGCTTATACAAAAATTCTACTTGAATTTACCACTAAAAATCTGAGTTTATTATCTCAAAAATCTCTTTAATGGGATTAATAACTACAAAGAGTTATACTGATACCTGCTTTCATGAGTGAAGGAATTTTAAAGAGGCTGTATTTTTTTTTATAATACTGAGTTTTCCTGAAAATAAGGCATTTCACAAATTCAAATCAACATAATTTTTGCTCATGCCAGGGTATCATTCACTTAAAAGTTAGCAACGCTCATGAAATATTAAGCGTATTTTTCTTATTAAAGACTCTTCAATGGGTGGTTCAACACAAAATCCTGACACATGGCACTGGTGTCAAATGCAATTTGAGTGCCAGAAGGTAGACTTGGATGACAGCTGTTGCATTTTAACAGTTCCTATTCTAGGCTGTTGTGTAATCTTTGGGGAGACTCGACACTTCACCCTCTTTTGCTACACCCGTGACACATCTGGTTGGAAGGGGAGCACGTGATGGATCCTGCACACCACTACCACACGGATGGTGAAAATAAAGTGACTTGTGCCATGGCTCAAAACAGCGTGACATCTAATCTACCAAAAACAATTCCTGGGAAGAAATCGACACGTGCCAGCAAATGCCAGCCAGTTCAGTTCCTTTTGTTTAATTCATGCATTTGTGCGGTTAAGCATCTAATTCGAAGCATAGTTACATAATTCTGTTCTCATCATGCACACTCCCAGTCGGTGAGTGGACACCCTGCTGAGGTAGAAAGCAAAGCCCCAATTGTGCCATTCACAAGAGGAATGTGTCACTTCTACAGGGTTAAGTATCAAACGGACCTGCTCAAAGTGTTGTTTAAAGTAACAACTTACTAACCCCATTCCAAAAGCCCCAAATAAATACATCTACTGCTGAACATCGTTAGTGTGTCCTCACCAAATATTAGATTGCGCTAATGACAATTGTTCAGGTGAGTGATTTTTTAAAAATAGTTAGTAGTAATCAGCATCAGTGAGGCCCTAAATCAGTTAAAAACAAAAAACAAAAAACCTCTGGTTTTAAAGGTAAACATTCATAGTTTTGATCCTGTTTTCTTGATATATTTTAGTTTTTCCTTGGTCCTAAATATTTTCTCAATTCTTCAAACCCTCTCTATTTTATTTTAAAATAAATGTAAAATAAATTTAAATTTTTAAAAAAATTAAATAAATTTAATTTAGATAAAATTGTCATTACACAGAATGTGTTCTTTTCAATCTTCCTATAATTCTGAGCAGCTCGTTATGGACTGTTGCTGTGACAATAGACAATGAATTACAGAATTAAGTGGCCTTTATACTATGGTGATAACTTTTCAGTGTACCTTATTATTGATCCCATAGTGGTAGGGGATCTATGTTAGTCTTTTTTTGGAACTGGAAACCCCTTCAGTTTAGAGCAATTCGGATTCACCAAGCCGCACTAAACAACTAGCTCTGTTTTCTATATTTATTTTATAAGTGCAATAGCACCCCCCTTAATCTGCAGTTTAGCTTTCCATGGTTTCAGTTACCATGAAGCTCAAGCATGGTCTGGAAGCAGATAATCCTCCTTCTGACAAATTATTGTCAGAAGCTCGGTAATAGCCTCGCCTAACGTTACACAACGTAATCATAGTACCTAGGTCATTTCCCTCGCTTCATCTCATCACACAGGCATTTTGTCATCTCCCAGCATCACAAGAAAGGTGAGTCCTCACCTCACAGGACAATAAGATATTTTGAAAGAGAGAGAGAGAGAGAGACCACACTCACATAGCTTTCATTGCAGTATATTATTATAATTGTTTTATTTTATTATTAGTGACTGTTGATAATCTTTCACTGTGCCTAATTTACAGATTAAACTTTATCATAGGTATGTACTTACAAGAAAAAACATACTATTTATAGGGTTCAATACTATCTGCAGTTTCAGACAACACTGAGGTCTTGGAATGTACCCCCCATGGGTGGGGGGAGGGACTACTTAAGTAATATCTAGAAACAAGAAAGAGACACATGTTGGACATAAACATTTTTGCCTTTCCTTTCATCTTACAGCCATAATAGTATCTGATAATAGCACCTGATACTGATCTGATAGTTATAGCCTCGTATTTAAACTGTATGTAATGTTTCTACTCTTAGGAATGACCCAATGACTTTCTACTTGACTTGTAGCTGTTGATTATACTTTGCTCTCACTCCTTTAACCTCGGTAAGATATTCAGAAAGACCCAACCTAGCGGGTTAAAATAACCCTTAATTATATATTTATAGAGTATTTAGAGATCACTTCAATCGTGCTTTCATGAAGTCATGAATGGGGTGTGGGAGAGAGAGAGAGAGAGAAAGAGAGAAAGAGGTTGATAGTGTTGGTTTACTGGTGTTGAGACAGACTGGTATTTTGAGATGTATAGCTAAGTGTTTAATTCCCTAGATTTGCTACAATTGTACATTTTTAAATAGCCAGAGTCAAAGAGGGATATCCTTAAGTCCTTTTCCACAAAGTCCTGGTTGAGCCATCATGTTTACCTTGTTTTCTTATGGAGCCAAATGGAAAGTATACAATATGGCAGTTGTCAAAGATTTTAAAGTGATACTTACTACCTGTAATTTTCTCAAATTCCTGAACAAGCAAAAGGACCACCCAGAGAGGTGGCCCAGACGTGCCTGGAGGTCATGTGATCATTCTAATCTCCTTAGAATTAGAATGCTGAGATATCAGAGCAAATCCCATTTCCATTTATTTAGTTACAGATCAGAAGTAAAAGCGAGGCAAGATGTGAAACCAGACATCCGACAGCCTCCATTCACGGACTACAGGCAGCCGCCACTGGACTACAGGCAGCCCCCAGGAGGGGACTACCAGCAACCCCCACCCTTGGACTACAGGCAGCCTCCCCTGTTGGACTACAGACAGCACTCCCCTGACACCAGACAGTACCCTCTGGCAGACTATAGGCAGCCCCAGGTACCTCAAAGACCCCATTAAATTTCATTTTGCTAATGAGCAAACCTGTAATTCACTCACACGAGTGCACACACACACACACACCTCTGATATATTTACTTATGGTGCTCAACAGCAGTGAATGAGAAAACTCAAAGGCGTGATAATATCACTCAGGCAAAATGTAGTCGTTACGTTTGCCCAGTAAGGGGATGAACACCAAAGTAAACACACTATACACTAGTTCTCCTAATGACCAAGTAAACTGCATTCAAATCTGCTTGAGCCTTTGAAATTTTGCCTTGCATTTCACTACACTGCAAAGTCAGATTACTTCTCACAATATCCCATCATTTGGGACACATTAATTAGAAGAGAGAAGGAGAACAGAGAGACTGGCCATAGAAGCTTCTCTAATGTTAAACAACTGTTTATTCCATTTTCTCCCCAACTCTAAAGGATTTTGATTATTTCACTGTGGACATGGAGAAAGGAGCCAAAGGATTTGGATTCAGCATCCGTGGAGGAAGGGAATACAAAATGGATTTGTACGTGTTGAGATTGGCAGAAGATGGGCCCGCAATAAGGAATGGAAGGATGAGGGTAAGAATGTCTCTTTTTATAGAACTGCTTGATTCTGAAAGAAAAACTCACCGTAGTATCAGAGTGCCGAAGCAGGTGATTCAGCAAACAGGCTGGGCGTGGGTTTTACCTCCTTTCCATTGCATGACTCACTTTTCTAATGTTTTGGTAGAATTTGACTTAAGAATTCTATTCTCTCTCATTTTCTAGTGTATAGCCTTCCAACTGGCAAATCTCATTGTAGTGTTTTAAAGATGTAGTTTCTCTGATGAGCAAACTAAAGAAAATGCACAAAGTAACCTAAAATAGTTTGAAGTGAAAACATGGATCCATAATTTTTCCTATGGTTTGATGATATTTAATTTTCATTTGAGAGGAAATCTTTTGAAATTTATTTTATTGTTTTATGCTTTCTTTTCCCTCTGTGCTTATTAATCAAATGGTTCTGTGTCTCTTTGGAAAGATTTCTCTTGCGTTGACTAGTCTTTTGGCTTTGCTACTGGAAAAAAAAGGGGGACTAAGCTTCTTAAATATATGTTGTCCTTAAAAATGGTGGCATTTTCCAATTAGAGCGTAAGTTGAGGTGGATTTTTCTTAATGTATAGCAATTTTGAGGCATCTGATTGATGGTACAAAACATCTCAAGGTACAAAAGAAAACTTGATAACAGTATAGAATATTAGTCTCTCTCTGTCTCTGTCTCTGTCTCTCTCTCCCTCCCTCTCCCTCTCTCGCTCCCTCCCTCTCTTTCCGCAAAATGGCCATTAGTAAGCCCATAGTAAAAGTTAGCTATTGTAAATAAAATCTGGAGTTCATTTTTGCCCTCCCTCTTTGTCCTCTAAATTAATACAGAAAAGCTGTGGTTCTTGGCTTCTGGAGCCTCAGGTTCTTAGGCTAAGCTTCACCTACCACTTGCTCCCGAATAACTGAATGAATCGGTTGTTCCTACCACCCAGTCTACCATTTCTGTGGTTTTCATTCAAGGAAAATGAGTCATCCACAGTGCAAAAGTAGGAAGAACATAAATCAGGTCAATTTTTCTCCCTCCCTTCAGAATTCTTTGACAACAGGGAAGTATCCAAGCTGGATACGAACCCAGGTCGGGGCTGACTCTCGAGATTGACAGCCCCTGCCCTAAGCCAACACCAGCCTCCTCTGACCCCATCTGCATAGAGTTTTAGGTTTAGCCCTCTTGGCTTTCCTAAACACAAAAGGGTACTTTCTTAACATGCTGCAAAGCCAACTCATAAGAGGTTAAATAAACCAAAATCTTTGTAGTACAGGTGAAAACAACACAGCACGAAGGCCATGAGTGAAGTGACCAGACCCCTAGGAGAGAGAAAAACCTGCCCACACCCACAGTGACCTGTGTGGGTTCCAAGCGGTGGTCACATTTTTTTTACAAATGATCTAAATGGCTGCTAATACATACAATACTCCCAAGGCATAGAAGCCTAAATATAGAAGTCCTCTTATGTAAAAAGAACATTCTTTCTTAGAGAATTCAAGCCAGAGCAATAGTTCTCTGCTGGGTCCCTGGCATCAGCATCACCTGGGAACATGTTAGAAATGCAAATTCTGAGCCCCACTGCAGACACCTACTGAATCAGAAACTCTAGGAGTGGGGTCACAGGATGCGTTGTGTTATACACACACACACACACACACACACACACACGCACACACACCGGTGAATCTGATGCAAACTGAAGTTTGAGAACTTCTAACTGAGCCAGAGGGAAGCTGACTCCACACAGGTATGACAAAGATAGGATATGTGTGGCTCAGGCTTTGTTAATTCCCCCTAGGTCTTGTCTAAGGAGATTTTCATCCTGTTCCAACAGTTTACCAGAGGTTTTTAAATACATGTAAACACAGATTTACAATTCTGTAGGCAGGTGCTCAATTTTATGAAAGATGCTTTTTCTTCTGGCAAGTGATAAAAATGAGTCAACTGGGTTTCAGAAAATGGTATTTTAACTTCGTTTCAAAGATTATAAAAATAAGTAATATTTTATAATTGTCCGTGCTAGATTTATAGAGCAACCTATTCTGTGTGCAAGCTATCTAAAAGGGCTGGTTATGGCCAGTTTTAGATAATACAGGTTAGTTCATTGGGGTTATTATATATATTATATTATATATATATATATATATATATATATATATATATATATATATATAATTTAATTCTCAAAGAAAAGGAACCACTGTGGGGTCACAGAAATTCCGTGGATAAAATTTTACTGGTTGATTTTTATCTCCAATCTTTAAATTCAGGCTGGGAACTTAGCAGGGATGGATGGACTGTTTTATGCTCTTTATGGATTATATTTAGCACTCGTTTTCTCACTCATGGACCAGTGGAGGATTTGTCCAGGGACTAACTGCATGTCAGGGAAAGAGACAACTTCACCATGTTCATATTATCTACTGTCAGATTTAGGTAACTATTTTGTATCTGCATAGCTGTTCTTCATCATAGCACATAATTAAATCAGATCTTGTTCCAGTGTTTATGATCAAATCATTTAAGCTAATGTTTCCTACCTTCATTTGTGCTTATCAGTAATTGGCAATAACCTGTAATTCACAGATGCATTTAAATGATTTTGGCAAGGACTAGGATCGATCAGTATTTGCATGATTCAGTGGATTATTTTAAACTAATGCATAAACTGGATGATATCTAGGTTACCAATTTGAAAACTTTACAATACCATCAATTAGGGACCTGTTTTTCATTTTACGTAAGATCCTCCCCTTGATACCACTGCGGCCCAGATACCTACACAGATCTTAATTATAAGGCAACTCTGCACTCCATGGGTGTTAGGGCTTGGTTGCAAAGCTCTAAGACTCCTAAGAAAAATAGGTGGACAAAGGATTCATGGGCTACCATTAGAAATAAACCCAAGAAGTACAGAAGCTAGCACCAGGTTCTTCCCAGCCTTTAAAACATCCAGACACGTTTCTCCTTATTGATGTGATTCCTTCACCTTCAGTCTTAATCTATCATTTCCTCTATGTACAAACTAAACACACACCCACTTTATGATCAAATCAATGTGGAAAAGATTTTTCCCCCTTTTTCATGATCAGAAACAGAAGGAAAAAGCCGGGTAATGATCTGATCATAGCTAGATATCTAAGATGAAACACAGCATAATTAGAATTGATGAAATCAGAATTACTGTGAAAGAGCTGGATGATTCTGAAAAATCATTTCATGTAACAACTAATGAATTACTAGGCCCTTGGGTCAGGGATGTAAATAATAGCATTTTTGAACACTTAGTTAATGCACCAGATGTTAGCCTCTGCACCTGAGACTTCTCCTGGGTCTTTTATCATCGCCTTAGTTGTAAGACAGTGGTGGCATATGCCTCTTTAGTACTACAAGAAAGTCAGGTCCAGTGGTGCCAGAGAAGGTGGTGAGCAAGGGTACAAGGATATCCGTCTCACACTGGGGATTTTAAGAAACAATGGCACATAAATATTTTTAAAGCATGTCTGGGGTGCCTGGGTGGCTCAGTCAGTTGAGCGTCTCTTGATTTCGGCTCGGGGCATGATCTCAGGGTTGTGAGATCAAGCTGAGTGTTGAGCTCCATGCTGGGCATGGGACCTACTTAGGATTTTCTCCTTCTCCCTCTGCCTCTCCCCACCCCCCTTCCGTGTTTGCACAGGAGCACGCATGTAAATGCATGCTCTCTCTCGCTCTCTCTCAAAAAAACAAAAAAAGTAAGCAAGCAAAACATAATCTTTAAATGCAGAAAATACAGGGAAAAGAAAATAGAAACATAACCATCATGTCTGATTGATTTTTTTTCAGTCATTCGGGAAGGCTAACGTCATAAGAAAAACACAAACGGCATTCAGATTTTAAAGAAAAGTGTAGGAAATTATTAGAGATTATCAATGGCTATGTTTTAAAAAGAAGGATGTTTTAAATTTGTAAAATAGTCTAATAAAGTTGAGAGTAATAAAGTGTTTGTACTGATGAACAAATATCTGATACCAAGTTTTTAGGGACACAATTATAATTTAAAACAGAAAATAAATAGGAAACACGGGCAAAGAATAATGAATATACAGAATAACTTACTGGTGAATCAAGGGATCTTAAGAAATCAAGAGACATTTGGAGGAAAGCATAGTATTTCTAATTACATAAATAAAGTCTGACAGTCCAATTAAAAGAGAATCTGAAAGGAGAACAAGTTTTGCTCTTGAAAAGGTAAAATATTTTCCTGTTTCCATAAAATGTAATTATATTCCCCATTTCCATAAAACATACTTTCTATTATAAAAAAGAACATCATTTGGGACACCTGGGTGGCTCAGCCATTGACGTCTGCCTTAGGGTCAGTGTGTGATCCAGGGTCCAGGATCGAGTCCCACATCAGGCTCCTTGTAGGGAGCCTGCTTCTCCTTCTGCCTGGGTCTCTCTCTCTCTGTCTCTCATGAATAAATAAATAAAATCTTTTTTTAAAAAAACATCATTTTTTAGCTTCACCACCAAACAGTTGTATAAAAATTGTATATGCCTTTTTAGCATTGCATGAGCTTATTTATAAAATGGCTTACCTTCTTGAAACCCATATGCACAAGTCTGCCTACAGTGGGCCTCAGGCTGACCTAAAAAATCCTTGGTAGACTGAACAATGTGCAAAACAAAAAATACTGCTTATCTATCTTTTTCTTTCTTTTAGCTTGTATTTAAATTCCAGCTAGTCAACCTACAGTATAATATTAGTTTCAGGTGTATACTTGTAATGATTCAACACTTAACATTTAACACCCAGTGCTCATCACAAGTGAACTCCTTAATCCCCATCACCTATTTCACCTTCCCCATGTCCTTCCCCTCTGGTAACCATCAGTTTGTTCTCTACAGTTAAGAGTCTATTTCTTGGTTTGCCTCTCTATTTTTTCCCTATGATCATTTGTTTTCTGTTTCTTAATCCCCACATAGGAGTGAATCATATGACGTTTGTCTTTTTCTGACTTATTTTGTTTAGCATAATACACTCTAGCTCCATCCACATCATTACAAATGGCAAGACTTCATTCTTATTGATGGCTGAGTAATATTTCATTGTATGTATATGCACCACATCTTCTTTATCCGCTCATCAGTCAGTGGACATGTGGGCTCTTTCTATAGTTTGGCTATTGTTGAGAATGCTGTTATAAACATCAGGGTGCATGTATCCCTTCGAATCTGTATTTTTCGTGTCCTTTGGGTAAATACCTAGTACTACAGTTGCTGGATCATAGGGTGGTTCTATTTTAAATTTTTTGAGGAACCTCCACACTGTTTTCCAGAGTAGCTGGACCAGCCAGCATTCCTACCAACAGTGTGAGAGGGGTCCCCTTTCTCCACATCCTCCCTGATAGCCGTTTTTTTAATGTACCCCATCTCTTTCTGTGATCTAGGCATGACTAGCCTGTGACTACGGAATAAAAGTTTCTATTTTACATATTGTTTTTATTAAACATAAAACCATTTAGAAGAATATTTGTAACATATTTAGTAGGTATAAATACTAAAAATGATTCACGCACCCATAAACCCGTAGACCTGCTTAAGAAATAGAATATGACCACTCTCCTCTGACAACTTCCCCACACACTCCAGCCCCCAGAAAGCCACCACTCTAAACAAACACTTATAATTTCTTCCAGTTTTACTACATATGTGTGTATATCTCAACTATAATATTTAGTTTTGCACACTTCAGGAACGTTATAAATGAATCATATTGTACATGTCCTTCTCTGTGGTTTGCTTTTTATACTTTATATTCATAAGGCTCATCCAAGTTGATGCATGAAGCTATAGTTCACTTATTTTCACTGCTGCAAATCATTCCATTGTATGAATATGCTACAGTCTCTAGTAATTATCCATGGAAATTTGAGATTTTCCATGTCAATGGACATTTTTTTCAGCTTTTCATAACGATTATAATCCTTATGTGTATTTTCTGCTTCATATATGGAAGAATTTTTCTAGACTAGACTATATAACTAGGTGGGCATATATTTAACTAAAAATATTTTCCTAAGTATTATACAAATTTTATACACAGGTGAACAGTGTAAGAGTTTCCCCGACTATACATCCTCATAAAACTTGTATTTCAAGCTTTTAAATTCTCATTCTGGTAGACAGAAAAATGACACATCATAGGTGTGAATTTGTGAATTCACACATAGGTGTGAATTTGTAATTTCTTGATTAAAAATTATGTCCATCATCTTTTCTTATGTTTATTGGCTTTTTGTGTTATCTCTTACATACAAATGCCTAGTCATCTATTTTCCCTATTTTCTGTTGAATTATTTATTCTTTTCATATTGATTTTGGACATGTTTCTATGTTCTTGGTGATGGTTTTTCGTTGATTGCTGTATTACAAATATTTTAATCCAGTTTATGACCTGTAGTTTCACTTTCTTTATGATGCACTTTGATAAATAGAAAGCCTTAATTTCAGTGTAATTGACTGAATAAACCCTTTCTTTCATAGCTTCCTCTCTCTATGTCATCTTTGAAGAATTATTCCCTAACTCATAATCTTAAAGATCTCTTACATCTTTTTCTAAAAGTTGTATGGTTTTACTTTTCATTTCTAAGTCTTTAACCACCTAGAATTGATTTCTCTGTGTAGTATAAGAAAGAAACCCAGTTTTAGTTTTTCTATGTGGTTAACCACCTGTCACAGTGTCATTTGCTGAATGGCCCCTCGTTTTCCACCAATCTGCAATGATAGCCCTATACTAAATAAAAATTCTATAATCAATGGTCTGTTCATAGATTATCTACGCTTTTGTTCTGTTCTATTTGTCTATGCCTGCATCAACACTATACTTATCTACCTTTTAATAAGTCTTGACTTTTGATAGAGAAGCTGCCCATCCCCTCATCCCCAGTCATACATTTTAATTCTTCAGGAATATCTGGATGTTCTTGGATCTTTCCCCTTCAATATAAATTTTTAGAACTTGCTTGTCCTATTAGGATTTTTATTGGAATTGTTTAGAATCTATAAAAATGTGGGAAAACTGTATAATATTTATAATCTTTATAATATTGAATCTTTCTATCCATGAACATGATATAATCCATTTATTTAGGCTTTCCATAAACTGCTCAAAGGTTATAGTTTTTTCCATAACATACCTGCAAACATTTTGCTAGATTGATTCTAGGCACTTGGTTCTTTTATTTTTATATAATCTTCTTATATAACGTTCTTATATAATTCTTATATGATGTTTTGATTTGCTTTTTTTTTTTTTTTTTTTTTTGAGAAAGAGTGTGTGCATGCATGTGTGAGCATGGGGAGGGGCAGAGCCGGAGAGAGAATTCTAAGCAGGCTTGCTCTCAGCACAGAGCCCCACTCCGGCTTTATCTTATGACCCTAAGATCAGGACCTGAGCTGAAATCAAGAGTCAGATGCTCAACTGACTGAGCCACCAAGGTGCCCATATATATAGTATTTTTAATGTAATATTAAGATAAAGTGTTACCAGTGAAAAGAAAGAGAACTGATTTTTGTATGTTGATCAATCGTATCATGCAAAATTACTAAACTCATAATTCAAATAATTTATCTGTAGCTATCTCTAGATTTTCTAGATAGGTAAACACATTTTCTGCAAATTATACTGTGTCTTTCTTTTAAGTTCTTTTACTTTTTTTCCTATCTCACTGCACATGTTCAACTTCCAGTGTGACTCTAAATAGAAGTGGTCAAAGCAAGCACTCTTGTTCTAGTTCTGATCTTACAGGGAATGCTTTTAACATTTCACCACTAAACATAATGTTTAATGAGTTTATATAGATAAGCTTTATCAGATAAAGGATGTTCCCTTCTATTATCAGTTTACTAGAGAGTTTATTTGGAATTCATGTTGAATTTTATGTACTAATCTATATCCATGGAAAGTATTATATGATCTTTTTTCTTTAACATGCTGATTTATATGCTTAATCATATTAATGGGTTTTATGTTATTATCACTCATGATTTCCTTAGATAAGCCCTACTTATTCATGATGATCCTTTTATGCATTGCTCAATTCATTTTCTGATAGTTCCTTTAGGATATTTGTATCTTTGTTCTTGAGTGAGAGCAACCTGAAATTTTTTCTTGTAGTGTTGTTGAATGATTTTGATATTAATGTTATTCTAACCTTATAAAGTGAGAAGGAATCATACTTTCTGTTGTTGTCATTGTTGTTGCTGTCTGGTAAAGCTTATATAAGTTGAGAATTGTCCTCGAATGTTTGGTAGAATGCACCTTGAAATCCACCCAAGTCTGATGTGCTTTCTTCATGTGAAAATTTTAAATCACTAATTACATTTCTACAAGAACTAGGGTATTCTTATTTTTTATTTCTTTTTGGGTCAATTCTAATAAATTATTTTTCTAATAGTTGGCCTATTCCGTCTTAGTTTCCAAAGTATTTATAATATTATCTTATTATATACTTAATTTCTGAAGGATTTGTTTTTATGTCCCCATCTCATTCATTTGCCGCTGTTTATTTCTGCATTCTTTGATTTATCTTTATGAATCATGCCAGAGATTTGTACATTTTCTTATTCTTTTACAGAACCAGCTTATATATTTGTTCTCTTGCTTATTCATTACTGGTTTTATATTTAGTATTTCTCTCCCTCTGTTTTTTTTTTTTTTACCCTTTTGTTATTTTTATTGCTCCTTAAGTTGGATCAGTAATTCTCTGCTTTTCTTCATTTCTATGAATAATATATAAATTTAAGGCTGTAGTTTTGATATGTAGTATGTTCATGATTTTAAGTTCTAAATATATTTTAATTTCTACTATGATTTCCTCGTCGACTCATAGATTATTTAGAAGGTGCTCTTGTTTTTGTATTTTTAAATGTTTGGGGATTTTCTGGTTACTATTTATTCTTGATTTCTAGGGAGGCCTTGCCCCAGCTACAGCCCTGCCTGAGAATCACAGACAAGGGGCTAAGTCTGTATGCTCCTAAAGCCCTTGTCATGCACTCATGCTGGGTTCTGGGCAGAGAGAAGCGTGGTGTCCTCCTTACCCTCTGCCACATTTTGCCACCTCAGCAGTACAGAAGCTCTGCTTGGGCCCACAGTCTCAGAAGGAGGGAAGGATGGTCTCAAATTCATGTGTCTGCAGAGGCCAGGCAGGGAACATGAATGTGTAAAGCATGGAGAGCCCTGGCACTTCTGAGGAGCAGCCACTACGAGCCCTGGTCAGCTATTGATCAGAGGTGATGCTTGCTTCCTCCTTTTAAGTCTTCGACCTTTCAAGAGAAAGCAAAAATCCATATTTTTAAAAATCAGCCAGAATTTTTTTAAATGTTCTTGTTTAATTTTTTAAAAAGTGTGCATGTGAAACAAAACAAGTCTGCAGGCCATGTGTGGATCAAAGCTACCTTATTTTTGTCGCTGTTGTAAACAGATATAGGGCAAGAAGAAGGTAGAGTGGCTGTGGGCAGGGAGGCTGCAGCAGTTCCTACAGCAGCGGGTGTGGGTCCCAGTGCAGCCAGTCAAAACTGTGCGAGCATGCTCCGCGTGCTATTACAGACACCACTGAGGCAATGTTCGAAATGCCTTAGAAATGGGCTTGCTGAGCAAAACCTGCGTCAACTGCTGCTCTTATGCCTCACCTTTGTATCTGAAATTTTAAGGGTGGTCTTCATTCCCAGGAAACTTGTTTTGGTGGCTCAAATAGATTTCTCTGGGTTTGTCATCTCCGGCCAGAGGTAAGAGGAATCTACTCTGGGTTGGGGACACATTTAGTAGTACGCAGGTTCCTAGTGACCGCTCCGGAAGGATCCTATCTGACTTTCCCCGACCAGGGCTGCTTGTCGGGGCCAGAGGTGAGTGGGCCTGCCAGCGGGAGGCTCTGCGGGACTCTAGGGGAGCAGCCCTCCACCTCTTACTCCTATTCCGCCCTTGACCCTGAAGGGCCCCACACCGTGTCTTGATTTGATGCACCCTTGGATCCGGAGAAACAAAGCAGCAAGGCTGTCTCCCTTAGCAACAAGAGACTCTCTCGCACACACTATTTCCCAGGGGAAAAAAATGGGTAAAAATAGCCATATACACCCATCAGTGGGTCTGTCTCAGTCTGAAGTCTCTGGTCACTGACATTCACTGAAGAACTGGTGCACTTTTCCTGGAGTCTCAGGATCGAGTCCCACATCGGGCTCCCTGCATGGAGCCTGCCTGTCCCTCTGCCTGTGTCTCTGCCTCTCTATGTGTGTCTCTCATGAATAAATAAACAGAATCTTTAAAAAAAAAAAAAAAGAACTGGTGCACTTTGCTTCCTTCCAGTTGGCTCATGCGAGATATTCTCGTCATCTCCAGCCCACTCCGTTGCTTCCTTACCTTCCTTACCCTGAAGACCCCTAGGGGGAAGTTTCTACCTGTCTGTTGGACTTCCTGGTCCATCCCCTATCTTGTTCCCTTTCCTCTTGCCACAGCCTGTTTCTTCTTTGTAATGAAATAGGGGGCAGTAAAAAGAGCAGGAGCCTGGCAGGTCTGACGTTCCTATACTGGCTCAGCACCTCACTGGCTCTCTAACCCCGACCTTGGACTAGTTACCCTGTCAAGAGCTTAGAGCTGCTCTAGAGCCTCAAATGCCAGCCTCCTGTGGGTGGGCGAGCGGGAGGAAGTGTTCTTCTCCCGGCCAGCAGGACCAGCTGGAGCAGCTCTAGCACTTCACAGAATGGCAGCATATCCCCATATCATGCAAGTTATTTTTTTTAAGATTTTATTTATTTATTTATTTATTTATTTATTTATTTATTGTTTATTTATTTATTCATTCATTCATTCATTCATGAGAGAGGCAGAGACACAGGCAGAGGGAGAAGCAGCTCCTCGCAGGGAGCCCGATGTGGGACTCGATCCCAGGACCCTGGGATCACGCCCTGGGCCAAAGGCCGACTCTCACCCGCTGAGCCACCCAGGTGTCCCATCGTGCGAGTTACTTCACAGAGTCCATTTTACTCTTCTGTTAAATGGGAATAATCTTTTTCTAGGAAGGACAAGGCATCTACTTCAATATTCCTGCGTTTCTTTCTATTCTTTCTCCCCCTCCTTCCTACCGAGGTCTGTGTTTCTATTAAAATTAGCCGGACTCCAAGCCCAGAGATACCGAAGGCATTTTTAAGGAAGTGTGTATGTCAAGAGGTTATGGAAGCTTCGAAGAGCACATCACCTTGCATTTGCCCCCACCCTCCCACCCTAGTTAGATGAGCTCCTTCTCAAAACACAAATCTGATCTATCGCCCATTGCATAAGACCGTTCTGTGGCTCCCCCTTGCTTTCAGGGCAAAGATGGGTGCCCCAAGCAGGCTGCCAATGCCCTGGGTGCCCTAGGCCCTGCCCCCCTCAGGCCGGGCTTCCCAGGCCTCCCTCTCCCCCCGGCTGACTCCCCCTTCTCACGTCCACTCAGGCTCCTCATCCTCCGAGAAAGCTCCTCTGGGCCTCGCACCAGGCCACCCCCGCCTGTCAGCGGCTGCTTGTGGCCCTCTGTAGCCTGTGGCCGCGGTGCTGACTTCACGTCCCGGAGTGTGGCCACGTCAGGAGAGCTGACCGAGCACAGGAGCCAGGCCCCCTGAGCGCCCCCACCCCAGGCCCGGGGCCTGCTTGCTGCTCCCGGCTGCCGAGAGAACGTGTGAACGCCAGCCTTCGGGGGGCAGAACCCCGGGGGCCAGCTGTGTGCACCCCGTGGGGCAGGCCTCAGCCACCCGAGGATGACCTGGGTGGTGTTCGGTCGGTGTCCCCCCCGGGGCCTGGCCCTAAGCCCGCCGTCCTCCCCGGAGCGCATCCCGTCACTCCGGATTTGGCAGGGCCAGTGACACAGTGGGCCTGTCGTGCCTACCATCCTTTAAATGCCTTTAACCTTAGACTAGGTGACATTTCGCAACTTGTTTTCCTCATACGTACACTCCCAGTCACCAAATGTGAATGACACGGTAGGAATAGGAGTGGAAGAAAAAAAAAAGGGAAAAGTAAGGGCAAGAGGGACATAATGAAGAACTTCAAAAGCATGAGGGATGCAAAACATGACAGGATGAAGGGTTACAAGACAGGGGCGCCGGAGCCTGTTCCAGAAAGTACACAGGAGAGCAGGGCCATCGGTCGAGGGAGGGGAAAGCCAGAGCTCAAGAGAATATTCCAACGTGGCAGAGCTGAGCCCGTCAGTTCAACGTGGACAGACGAGCTAAGGAGGTTGATGAAAGCGAGCGTGAGGGGCAGGAGACAGCGAGCGCTCGGGAGTGGAAAGAGCAGACCAACGGCCGAAATAAGACAGTTGCCTGGGCCTGCGTAGATGGTGTCTGCGGCCCCGCATTGCAGAAGATCACCCGCTCCGTCGTTCATCGCCTCTGGGTGCTGACACTGAGTAAACACCGAAGGCTCCTCTCTACGTAACCGTTAGCCTCTCCCGTGTCCCCTGAGCCTGCCTCACTGAGGCGCCCAGTCGTCTGTCAGCCGCCACCGTGACCCACCCTTCAGATCGTCTGCAAGTGTGAGGTTTTCTGCTCCCCGCCTTTTATGACAGGCAAGAAAAACCTCTCAAAGAGATCAAATCCATTACCTTTTTCTTTCCAGGGCCTGACCTGTGAGCACTGTGCTAAATGAGTTACATGCGTCCCTTCCGGGAATGAGGGAGAGCGTTGTCTTGATTGGAGAAGGAAGCCACAGGGAGCAGAGCTGGCTCCGTCATCAGCGTTGCCTCCCTTGTCAATCATGCAGGGTTCATTATCCCACGGGGGCGGGGGGGGGGGGGGCTCCATCTCTTTGCCCGGTTTCTTCTTCTATTGGATGCCCAACTTTGAACCATTTCAAAAGCAGCTTCCCATGAGGACTAGTTAAAGGTCTGGTGAGGAATCAAAGGGTTAGTGTTAGGATAGCGCCTTGGTCGGAAAAGACAGAGGAGAAATTGAATAGATTAGAAGTGAGGAGAATCTTTGCATTTTAATTACTCATGGCTTCGGTTTGGGTTTGGGTTTTGCCCTTGGAAAAGAATGAGAAAGTTTACAAGCCACCGCTGTGATCTGCCAAGCACATTTTAGTGGCCTCTTCAATGAGGGGAGGACTTGTGAGGACAGCTTCCTCTTCGTATGGAGCCATCATTGCTCTGCCTTTGTCTGAGAATAAGTCCAAATTTCTCCCCTCTTCATTGTTATAAAAATGTCTTCCCTGTGTTTATGCAGATTAGCCCTGTGCTTGAGATCCTCTGTCATTGCATCACCCCCCCAGACCTAAGGCTCTGGGTGCGGGCGGCCTGGAGTCACCCAGGTGCCCCGTGCCCCACTCAGTTCTCTGTTGTAGTCAGAACAGTGGCCATGAAGCACACCTTGATCCTGACGCGCCAGGATTGGGTGTGCACAGCAGAGTGACTCGGAGCATGTTGAGAGCTGCGTACTCTATTCTTGGGATGTGATTCCCAGGCCACTCATGTTTCTTGCTTGGGTGCTCCTAGAGTGTTGCCTCCTTGGCAATCCAGCATCCTCAGACCCCGGTCCCGTCTCCCCCTGCCACTGCTTCCTAGCATCTGCGCGACTGAATAAAGTAATGACCTCTGCTCTGACCTGTGGAACATGGCTGCCTCCTTCGCCAGGATGAAAAGGTCATTACTGTATCTGACTCCCGGGTGCTTCAACTTGATGAGATACTTGTTTTTCAATATGTACTTCGTCTCTCCACTGGGATCCATCACCTCTCCTTGATCCTGCATAAAACAGCACAACCTCCAAGGCAGGCTTGTCTCATTTTTTGGTCAACTTTGGGGTGTAGGGGCTGACTTCCCTCCTAAATGCCTAACCCGAACTTCCAGCTGCCTGTTAAATGTCCAAGGCACTCATTTTCCATTTCAAACCAGCCACCAGTTCCTGACATTATGCCATCTTAGTGTCTCACGCCCTAGTGTAATTATCTGCCAAGAGGATGATATACCACTAGTCTTTAGGACACTGTCAGCAATATTAGTCTTCTTGCGGGAAGAGAGGGAGACTCCTAAACCTATTAGCATCACTTTGCTTTGTATGAGACCTTGAGAGAATGATTGAGCCCAGAAAGGGAAGTTAAGGTCAAATGTACGTAAGCAAAGAGAAGGATTAATGAATATTGAATATTGGGTCATTTTCAAATATTGCCTTCCTAGCTCCAGAGGGAAAACTGGGAGGAATATCAAAGGGAATTGGGGAGGAAGCTGCTGAGGTGACGCTTGCAATTAGCTACTTACTTAACTTGGGAGTGTGCTCATTCCTGAGCAGAGCTGGCCCGAAGGAAGCCGGCTGCTTCCGTCTGGTCTTTCTGGAAATGGACCTGAAGGAAACTTAAGTCAGATCCCAAATTAGGCATTTCCTCCTTTCATTCCATTGCAACTGCCACAACACCACCCTTCCTCTTTGTTATCCAGAACTATTCCAGTAGCCAGATGGGGTCCCAAGGGTATCTCATTCCTCCCATTTATGCTCCATATACCACCACCAGAATTCTATTCCTGAATCACAAGTGTAGTCAAATCACTTTTCTCCTCAAAAGTTTTCAACGACCCGCCTTTGCTTGCAGGCTAAGATCTAAATGTGTTACGGTTTGGCTTTGATTCTGGTTTTGGGTTATTGTTATTATTTTTTTACCATGTATGCCTCACACCATATACAAAAAACCAATTCTTGATGGATTGTGGACTTAAATGTAAAAGGTCCAACTTTAAAAGTTATTTAATTTACCAACATACAGAATGGGTGACGGGCACTGGGGGTTATTCTGTATGTTGGTAAATTGAACACCAATAAAAAATAAATTAAAAAAAAAGAAATTGTTTCCTGCCTTGTTAATTTTCCCCATTCTCACTGGTGTGAGGTGATATCTCATTGTGGTTTTGATTGTATTTCCCTGATGGCAAGTGATGCAGAGCATTTTCTCATATGCATGTTGGCCATGTCTATGTCTTCCTCTGTGAGATTTCTGTTCGTGTCTTTTGCCCATTTCATGATTGGATTGTTTGTTTCTTTGGTGTTGAGTTTAATAAGTTCTTTATAGATCTTGGAACTAGCCCTTTATCTGATATGTCATTTGCAAATATCTTCTCCCATTCTGTAGGTTGTCTTTGAGTTTTGTTGACTGTATCCCTTGCTGTGCAAAAGCTTCTTATCTTGATGAAGTCCCAATAGTTCATTTTTGCTTTTGTTTCTTTTGCCTTCGTGGATGTATCTTGCAAGAAGTTACTATGGCCGAGTTCAAAAAGGGTGTTGCCTGTGTTCTTCTCTAGGATTTTGATGGAATCTTGTCTCACATTTAGATCTTTCATCCATTTTGAGTTTATCTTTGTGTATGGTGAAAGGGAGTGGTCTAGTTTCATTCTTCTGCATGTGGATGTCCAATTTTCCCAGCACCATTTATTGAAGAGACTGTCTTTCTTCCAATGGATAGTCTTTCCTCCTTTATCGAATATTAGTTGCCCATAAAGTTCAGGGTCCACTTCTGGATTCTCTATTCTGTTCCACTGATCTATGCGTCTGTTTTTGTGCCAGTACCACACTGTCTTGATGACCACAGCTTTGTAGTACAACCTGAAATCTGGCATTGTGATGCCCCCAGATATGGTTTTCTTTTTTAAAATTCCCCTGGCTATTCGGGGTCTTTTCTGATTCCATACAAATCTTAAAATAATTTGTTCTAACTCTCTGAAGAAAGTCCATGGTATTTTGATAGGGATTGCATTAAACGTGTATATTGCCCTGGGTAACATTGACATTTTCACGATATTAATTCTGCCAATCCATGAGCATGGAATATTTTTCCATCTCTTTGTGTCTTCCTCAATTTCTTTCAGAAGTGTTCTATAGTTTTGAGGGTATAGATCCTTTACATCTTTGGTTAGGTTTATTCCTAGGTATCTTATGCTTTTGGGTGCAATTGTAAATGGGATTGACTCCTTAATTTCTCTTTCTTCAGTCTCATTGTTAGTGTATAGAAATGCCATTGATTTCAGGGCATTGATTTTGTATCCTGCCACGCTACCGAATTGCTGTATGAGTTCTAGCAATCTTGGGCTGGAGACTTTTGGGTTTTCTATGTAGAGTATCATGTCATTGGCGAAGAGGGAGAGTTTGACTTCTTCTTTGCCAATTTGAATGCCTTTAATGTCTTTTTGTTGTCTGATTGCTGAGGCTAGGACTTCTAGTACTATGTTGAACAGCAGTGGTAAGAGTGGACATCCCTTTCTTGTTCCTGATCTTAGGGGAAAGGCTCCCAGTGCTTCCCCATTGAGAATGATATTTGCTGTGGGCTTTTCATAGATGGCTTTTAAGATGTCGAGGAATGTTCCCTCTATCCCTACACTCTGAAGAGTTTTGATCAGGAATGGATGCTGTATTTTGTCAAATACTTTCTCTGCATCTAATGAGAGGATCATATGGTTCTTGGTTTTTCTCTTGCTGATATGATGAATCACATTGATTGTTTTACGGGTGTTGAACCAGCCTTGTGTCCCAGGGATAAATCCTACTTGGTCATGGTGAATAATTTTCTTAATGTATTGTTGGATCCTATTGGCCAGTATCTTGTTGAGAATTTTTGCATCCATGTTCATCAGGGATATTGGTCTGTAATTCTCCTTTTTGGTGGGGTCTTTGTCTGGTTTTGGAATTAAGGTGATGCTGGCCTCATAGAACGAATTTGGAGAGGATGCGGAGAAAAGGGAACCCTCTTACACTGTTGGTGGGAATGTGAACTGGTGCAGCCACTCTGGAAAACTGTGTGGAGGTTCCTCAAACAGTTAAAAATATACCTGCCCTATGACCCAGCAATTGCACTGCTGGGGATTTACCCCAAAGATACAGATGCAGTGAAACGCCGGGACACCTGCACCCCGATGTTTATAGCAGCAATGGCCACGATAGCCAAACTGTGGAAGGAGCCTCGGTGTCCAACGAAAGATGAGTGGATAAAGAAGATGTGGTTTATGTATACAATGGAATATTACTCAGCTATTAGAAATGACAAATACCCACCATTTGCTTCAACGTGGATGGAACTGGAGGGTATTATGCTGAGTGAAGTAAGTCAGTCGGTGAAGGACAAACATTATATGTTCTCATTCATTTGGGGAATATAAATAATAGTGAAAGGGAATATAAGGGAAGGGAGAAGAAATGTGTGGGAAATATCAGAAAGGGAGACAGAACGTAAAGACTGCTAACTCTGGAAAACGAACTAGGGGTGGTGGAAGGGGAGAAGGGCGGGGGGTGGGAGTGAATGGGTGACGGGCACGGGGGGTTATTCTGTATGTTAGTAAATTGAACACCAATAAAAAATAAATTAAAAAAAATAATTACCTACATAATACAAATTAAAAAAAAAAGAAATTAAAAATAAATAAATAAAAGTTATTTAAAAATATGACTTTAAGATAGCAAAGGCTGTCTTAAGGCACAAAATGATCACACTAACACCCTTCCACTTAAAGCACAGTTATGTCCCCAACAAGATATTGTTCAGTTTCACGTGCTTTTGAACTTTAAAGACACACAGAATTGCACTTTTTGTATTTTCTTGCTTTTTTTAGCTCAACATTGTGACAAAAGCCACCACCAAGTTGATATGTATTATTATAGTTTATTCATTTTTGCTACTGCATAGTTCTTTATTATATAAACATGAATTTTTTCATTTTCCTATTGATGGGCATTAAGGTGGCTTCCAATTTCTTACTATTAGAAACATCACTGTTATGGACTTTCTCGTAAAGTTCTTCCGGTATACATGTGCAAGATTTTTTCTTGGCCACAATTCCCAAATCTATTCCTGGGAGGATTCATTGGGTCCTTGGAACAACTTCAAATTGGTTAAATAATGCCAGAAAATTTTCCAAAGTGTTTGTAACAATACATATACTGTCTCATACTGGATATCCATCCCTGGTGCTTTATATCCTTGTCAATGTCGATATGAAATTAAGGTTAAATTTATGTTGGTATAGTGGACATAGAATGCTATATTATTGTGGTTTTGATTTTCTTCCTATTAGTGAACATCTTTTTAAATGTTCAAGTTACTCATTTTCCTCTTTTATGATATTTAAGTTGCTGTCTCTTGTCCACATTTCTATTGTTACTGCTGTCTTTTCCTTACTAACTTTTATATACGATAGATATTGTGTTTTGGTTGGTTATATGTACTGCACATACCTGTTCCCAGTTAGTGGAAGTTCCTTTTTCTTTATAATCTCTTCCAATGAAATCACATTCTTAATTTAATATAATTGAATATACCAATATTTTGTATTATTTGCATTTTTGTGCTTGAAGAATCCTTTCCTATCTTAAAGTCATATTTTTAAATAACTTTTAAAGTTGGCCCTTTCACATGTAAATCCACAACCCATCAGGAATTGGTTTTTGTATACTGTGTGAGATAGAGATTCATCTTAAAAAATGTTTAACCATGGCATTTAGTGTGTAGTAAAATTTAATACATTATATTGTAAAGGCTTTGATATGTGAGTGTGTCATAATCATCTCCAAATCCTCCGCTGTCTTAGCACAAAACATCCCACCTAGTGGGTGTCCGGGCAGGTTAGGATATCATGGCTACTAGACACCAAATGCCCCTGGTCTTACACTGTGCTTCTGGCAACACTAGCAAGGAGCATGGTGGCCTCTTTCTTCATCTTGCCAGACACCTCCTTTCCCTCATCTCATCCTCTACGGATGTTCTCACAAGCTGCTTCCTGCTCCATTCTTCATAAGCACAGCCAAGGAATAAAACTCCTAGATATCAGGGAATATGAGAAAGGACCAGCCAGTTTGTTTTCTTTTGTCCTGTAATAGCCTAATAGTACACCCCCTGGGAGTGTTGTAGGAAGAGAGGGACAGGCCTCAGCAGTGTGAGAACTGATCCCAGCCTGCATTCAGATGATCCAGCATGGCTTACACATCAACAATCACAGAGAAGTATCTGCTGTGTGTTTTGGGCGCCAGTTTCCTTAACCACAGCCTGCCAGCAAATTAAAAATCCCACTGGATTCACTTTGCTTTTCAACCACCAGAGAGAGTTAAAATGGCACTAAATACAAGTATAAAGTTCTTTTCTGAATCATGCAAGCATGAAAGGGAAATATTTCAATTCACAGCCTAGATATATTCATGTGTGCTTTCAATTCTGAGCATATATATATTCAGTGTTTACTAGAATAAACATTTCTAGAATATACAGAGAAATACTGTGAAGCTCTGTGGGCAGCTGAGTAGTATAATGGAAAGAGCCTGGATTTGGGCAGATTTCAGCTTACTTCTTAGCTGGGTGACCTTGGCTTCCCCATCACAAAGTGGAGATCAAGACATACCTACCTTGCTTGCAGAGACATTCCCTACTCTTTAGAAGCGTATCCTTTATGATTATCTACATCTATCAATAACTCAGAAATGAGGCTGACTGCAATAAGAGCTATAATTATCATAACCATATATTTTAAAGATTTATTTTATGTATTTATTTTAGAGAGACAGCATGAGCTGGAGGCAGGTGGGGGGAGCAGAAGAATAGGATCTTAAGCAGACTCTGCCCTGAGCATGGAGCCCGATATGGGGCTCAATCTCATGACTCTGAAATCATAGACCTGAGCCAAAAAGGAAAATCAGACACTCAAAGACTGGGCCACCCAGGCACCCCTATCAACCATATTTTTAAAACAAAAATTGAAATGTGATCTGACCAAAAAAATAAGCCCAAGAGAGTACTAAGATCTAATATTAGAAATATTAGAAATCCCCATAGTTATAATAGAAGCACTGACCATTTGCCATAGGGAAGATCAATTGTGTCTTGGACAGAGTCCTTAGAGCAAATGATAGTTGAGTGAGGTTCTGATGAGCTTTCAACAGATAGATATGAGGAAAGACAGGAAGAAATCCAGATAGCACAGGGAGTATCACAGAACAGGACAGAGACATGTAAGACATGGCCTTTTCCCTACGTGCATTTTTATCATATAGAAAAGATAATCGCCAGGACTCCTAAGAATCTCCTGGGATAGGAAAGAAGCCAGGAAATAAGATGGGGGTAAAATTAGTATGATACATCCATACTACCCCACGCCCACAGCCTGTTTCAGTGAAAGCAGCTCTACTCTTATGTATCATTTATTAACCTTTCTTAAGTAAAGTTTAATTTGTAAAAGACTTTCCACTATTTAGTGAATATTCTTAGGTAGTGTGCTTTGTCCCTGCATTGTTCTCTGTAGCTAATCCATGGCCCTTTTGGTTACCCTATGATGATTTTTTATTTGGTTCCTTGTCCTACAATATTGTCTGAGTCCAACCTAGGACAGAGATCAACAGCACTGTGGGATGTCACTCAGGTCTGGGAATCTGTTTTAAGGAGAAATGGCCAACAAGGAGGTAAAGCAAGCACGACCAAGCCCTGAAGGCAGAGTTGCAGAGTTGTGCAATTCAGATCCTGGTTCAGACTCTTTTGTAGGGAAAAGGAAGCATGTCAATCAACTAAGAGTTGAGATAGTGACCTTGAACAGTAGATGTGGGATACCCGAAAAACACCACTGGCGGGAAGCATGCAGAGTGCATTGTGGACCCCAGACCAAGTACTGAGTAGGCAGGCTCCATGGGGATAGATATGCTGCAGGCCCAAGCTCCTTGAGTTTCCGAAGGTAGATTAAAGGTGCCTCTCAAGGAAGAAAACAACTCTGATGCATTATATGGGAAACAACCTAGAAATGTTGTCATTCACGGTAAGAAGAGTGTTGGAATCAGTGAATTGCAGAGTTTTTACATTGTTGGCTGTTTGTATTCCCACTCACTTTGTGCTGGCCTTTTTAAACTGGCCACGTTGTTATCATTGGCACATCAATGCGTCTTGGCATGAAACGAATACATGTAGATTTTCCATTTAGCTCCCAGGGATCCAATAAAACTTGCATTGAGAAAAGGAAAACTAGAGAATAGAAATACACTGGAAATGACCAAGAGAACACGGCAACAGTTAAAACAACAGGGCCAGAGAGGCATGTCACAGCTATCTCTGCTAACAAAGATACTGCTTCTTGATGCAGCAAGGCAACTTATTAAATAAAAGCTTAGGGAGGCTCATACTGACAGTTTTATACAGATCATAATAGATGGCATCAATGTTCTTCTAGTAGAGAGGCAAAAGCCCTATGTTTTTAGTGATGGATTATTGCATTCAAAACTTTGTTGCGAATACCTAAATTTAAAAAGGGACCAAATGGTTTTTAAAAGCTCCCTGGGTAATTCTGATGCATACATCTGGGTAAAACCCCCTTTTGAATAGGCCGCAATAGGCAATCTGGTATTAAATGGACCACTATGTAAAATATATGATATGAGGCCAAGAAAAAAATGTTAATCCTTTATAACCCAGTCATTTTCTAAATATGTCACTAAGAAAATGACAAAATGGTTAAAATAATTCCACTTTTATTTATATGATTAATTTAATTCTTTGGGAAAAAATACTTTTCATTTTCTAAAGACCTCTTAAACAGCTAATGGTTTAACTTATAATAAAACCTTTGTCTGTAAATTACAATTAAAATATTTGAGTTAGTAATTGGCACTTCATGCCTTTCGTGATACTTCACAAGTGAAGTGGAGACATAAAGTGTAGGTATTGGTCGTACGCCCAAAATTCAGATAATTATTCACTGCATGGAACCTAAGAAATTATTTGTATTTGAAAATGAGAGACAAGTGAGACTGTAAAAACCTCCAAGCCTGCAAGATTTCAAGAATTATGTATAGGGCTATAGTAATCAAAATGATAGGAATGTTGGCACTGGGATGGCCAGATTGACCAAAGGACACTCTGGAAAGCCAAGAAATAGACTGACAGGTGTGAAGACCCAGCATGCGATTGAGGCAACATCACAAGTCAGAGGTGGAGCACAGACTCTCCATACTGGTGCTAAGGACAACTGGTCACCATACAGATGAAAAGAAATCTCTCTTCGTATCACACACAAAAATCAGCTCCAGGTGAATTAAAGACCGAGCATGAAAAGCAAACTATTAAAACTCTTAGAAGAAAATATAGAAAAATATTATTTATTTTATCTGAGTTGAGAGGGATTTTTTTTTTAACAAATCACTAAAAAGCCTAAGCCACCACAAAGGACTGCTGTTGATAAATGTAATTCCGTTAAAACTGTAAGCGTCTCTATTGCAGAACATCATGAACTGAGTGAAAAGACAAGCTTCACATTAAAAGAATGTATTTGCTGGGGATCCCTGGGTGGCTCAGTGGCTTAGTGCCGCCTTCGGCCCAGGGTGAGATCCTGGAGACCCGGGATCGAGTCCCATGTCCGCCTCCCTGCATGAGGCCTGCTTCTCCCTCTGCTTGTGTCTCTGCCTCTCTCTCTCTCTCTCTTTGTGCTAAGTTTATATGCATCATCCCGTATGATCTCGACAATCTTATGAGAGACACCATCATTATCCCCATTTTCAGATGAGGAAACTGGGATTTACAGAGGTTAAATGACTTGTCTAAAATCTCTGAGTTAAAAAAAATAAATAAAATAAAATAAAATCTCTGAGTTAACAAGTGATGTTCATCATAAGATGAAAACCCAGGGCTCCTGATCCCACCAAAACCCGTGCTGTTGATCATATTGCTACCCTGCAGTGTCCTTCATGTCATGACAATATAAGTTATCTAATGCAAATAATCCCAACTTAAAAAATCAAATTGTTGTGTCAAAATAGAACATGGCATATTAGGTTCTAATAATAAACACATTTATGCACATTTTAGTCAATAACACACTTTTTTAGAAAAACTTGGCCATTAAGGACTTAAAGGAGAAATAAAAAGGGGTCACTTCTCAATTACCCAGAGTGAGAATGATGAGCAAAACTAATAGATAATCCCCATGTTTCATTCAGCTCCCTGTTTTTATTCTGCTGTTCCTCCCCATGCAGTATGATAGTGTATGATCTCAGCCTGATTCACAGAATCAGTGATAGTGAGGCCGGCCACTACCTTGGGTGGCCTGCTAGCAGTGGCGGTTTCACAAAACTAGTCCTACTGATTTGTCCTTCCCTGCACTCTCCCAATGCAGAGTAGAGAAGTAAAAGTTTCTCTTTGGGAGAAAACAGTGTTTGTGAAGCATTAACCATCCCTTCTCCCCATCTCATCCCCCAGGAGGGAAAAAGGTATTAGAACTTTGCCCTTCCCCTCCCACAATATTGGGAATGTTTGACCCATCCTTGCCTTCTACCCCAAGGGAGGCTAATAATTATCTCTTATCTAGAAGGGGCTGAGCTAATGAATCAGTGGAGACCCCAATGAGCTGAGGAAGAGAGAGAGAGAAGAAAGAAAGCAAGAAGAGGGAGTACTAGGGCAGCCTGCACTCCTACCATTCCCCGTAGGTTGAGCGGACACTATAGAAGGTGATTTGGGGCTTAAACCACCTTTCTGGTGGGATAGTTTCTGGCCAAAGGAACCCCTGCTGAAAGAAGCTGTAGGTTACATTACCCATAATGGTGAAAGGGGTGCCAAATAGAAGGGGAATAGGCCAACCTCATCCGTATCTCCCAACATAGAGAGAAACTCCACATTGGGTCTTCCAAAGAAGTAACTCAGAGCATCCTTAGGAGAGAGGCATTTGGATATCCCCTGAATTTAAATTCCCTGAGGTCAGAAATCTTACCTTCCTTCATTCCCACAGTATCCCCCAGCACCTAAAATAGTCCCTGGCTCAAAGTCAACATGTGATTGAGAACTACCAGGTTAGCGACAAAAAGGCACTAGAGAAGCTCTGAAGGCAGGGTAGTGAAGGTGACCAACATTCACTTGAGGGACTGAGAGGAGAAAGAGGGAGGCGTGGCAGGGTTTGGGAGAGCGAGAACAAGACTATTTCCCCCACGTAAAGTGGTTCAAGCCTTCGACCTAGCCTGCGTGGGAAGGGGAGCTTTTAATTGAAAATAAGATTACAGTGTTAACTGCACTATGCTTTTTTAATAGTTGAAAGTGTTGAAAGATAATGGAATTGGAATACTACCCAGAGGAAATGGGGTGGAGGGAGGTCAACAGAGCACAGCTGGTAGCAGTTATTGGGAAAATAAATCAATCACGCATTTATACCCCAGTGACTAGAAGCACTTCAATTAAACAAGTGACAGTCCTCGTATGATATCCTTGAAAAACAAAGGTGATTAAAAACCAAAGATTCTCCATCAGAAGAAGCCTGTGGAATTGTTTTTCTAGAAATGATGAGGAATTTGAAAGTTTCCATTCACACATTTATACTGTCTTTTTGGTGACAAGTGGCCCATATTTGTAAAATGGCTAGACAGCATCAAGCCAAAAACAACCAAGACTGTACAGAGAATTGTCTGTCTGGCGGGGCAGAGGGGAAGTGTCAGCCTTTAAAAGTCGTGACAAAATGGTGACATCGGCAGGCTTGAGAGGCCACACTAGAGATATCCAAAGATTTCTTGGAAGTATAAGAAGCTGAATGGAAAAGATGATGAGGGCCATTGTCCAAGGCAAGAACCAAGGACAGAAGACCAGAAAATACACTGACTGAAGGAAGTGGAAGGATCAGGGAAGCATCATTAAGGGGATCCAAGTGATTCTTGGATGTCCACCCACACCAAGTGTTAAAGGTACCTGCTAACTCAAAGGGTGCAGTCAGTGGTGTGGAACAGCACAAAGTAACTAACCATGCAAAGATTAACCTGATATCTTGGTAGCCATGGCACCCACTGTGCATTATTCATAATAATTGGCTGCCAGTGTTAAAAAAAAGTGTATGTGTATTAGAATTTATATGTATGAATTTATATATATTAGAATATATATATTAGAATATATATATATATCTCTTAGAATTTCACTTCCCAAAGTTAATTTGAATTTTTCTTTGTTATCTCTAGTTTGTAGAGTATGTTTGCTCATTTGTTTATTTGAGAATTAAATAAGTTAATGCTCCTAACGTGCCTGGAAAATATCTGGCATAAAACTATGTTCAGTAAGTGCTAATTACTGTGAAGGGTCAACTTTTTCATCTGGGTGGTTGACGACTGCATAATAGGCTCCTGGATAATTGAAAGTTTAGCAAAGGCACAGAAATCTAAATGCATATGTGTAGCGGCCTAAGTGCAAATGTTCACAAAGAGAACTGAAGATAATTTGAGTCTAGTTAGGATACATGGTAGAGTAATGTCACTTTAGCTATATCTTTCAAAATAATCGGTTAGGAACCCACTAAATTGCAGCAAGGAGTACTCTGGTCTCTGAACGTGGAAGGTGTCTCATATACCAGAGTCCCAGCTAAAGTCGTCTCAGGACCTCACATCCAACTGCAAGTCTTTTCTACACCCAACATTCCGTGTATTTCTCTGGACACAGGAGTCATTTCTCAAGTCATGTAGTAAAGGAGTAGAGGGAACAAAATGTGAATCAAGATTTAAGTGGGAAAGTTTCCTTTTGAAAGTGGCTGATTTGCCATGGGATGTACGTGAAACTCTGAGAATCGCCACAGTTACATTAATCAGATGGTTATTAACCTAAACTGCAAAATGGGGAGAGTTCAAAAAGTGCATTTCGAAGCTACGATAAACCGGAGGCTTTTTATTCTAGTGATTTAAGAAAGCTTTACATTTTTATTTCCAATTAACCTATCAATAGTGATGTCACTTAAATACTCCTAAGGAATATTATCTCCTCATTATTGCCAGAAAACATGCTGCCCAATTTCATAGCTCAGCTGTTCTCATGCATGGATGGACAATCTGAATTAACTTGAACAGAAACAAGATTTTTAGACACTCGGCTACATTCCTAGTTGTAAAATTTAAGTAATTAAAAATGTGACTTTAAATAGTAAAAGAAAATAAAGTGGATAATGTTTATTTTGTGCATCAAAATGATAGTGATACAAGGCTATTCTAACTTTCTATGTATTCAGTGTTATAATACCAATAGAAAAATTATTGTAATCCACACATCCCTGCCAGAACAATTGAAGATTGTGGCAATGAATAAAGACCCTCTGGAGAGCTGTCTTAAAATTAAGCTATTAAGAAAGACTTTTTTTTTTCATTATGACCAAACAAAGATAGCTGACCCTAGAGATGAGAGTTTTTCTGCCCTGTAGACATACTCCCGGTGCCTCTTAAAATTGGAGATACTCATTATTCTGTTTATTTGAAACTTTGACACTACAGAAATAACATGTATTCAAGGAGAAAGTTATTGAAGTGATCCAGGGAAGTTCAGACCCGCGAAGTCCTAACTAGATGTATTCACAATTGTAGGGACTCTCATTACAACTTTAACCAGACCTTCCTCCCCATTCTACTCATGCTTGAATGAACCTGGACCTCAGAGCTATTTGTGACACATGATTATGTGCTCATTCTTGAACAATATCCCAAAGGTTAATAATAAATCACAAACATCCTACATCATGTAAAAGGAGCTTTTAATTCTGAACTAAGTAAAAACCTACTCTTGTGTCTTTCTCCCCTGCTCAACAATGCTAACACAATGTCAGAAAGAGTGAGGAGTTCTGGGTTTGGGCATTAGAGATCTGTGTCTTGTCTCCTCTTCATATAAGCTATGTGTCCTCTTGAAAATCCCTTTTCCTCCCTGAAGTACAAAGTCTTTATCTTACAGTAAGATAATAGAAACCAGAGATAAAAGATTAATAATAGAGGCTGCTTGTCCTCAATGTCCTCAGTATGTTTTAGTGGATGTATCATCAAGAACGGCTTCCTTTATTTACTTTACCTCCAAATCAATCAACCAACCATTCTCTCTCTCTCTCTCTATCTCTATCTATCTCTATCTCTATCTCTCTCACACACACAGCATTGTGCTAGCTGCTACAAAGGATATTCTAGAAGTGTAAAACAAGATATTTACCCTCAAGCTATACACTGAAAAAGATCATTTTAAATCCCATATGAATGCATTTCCCAGCACTTCTCAGAAGACTCAGGAAACACAAAAATTAATGTCTGCTTTCATCCAGTGATGCCAACAAAGGTATGGTTACACCAAAAAGAAAAGAGATGCTCCTTTTGGCTGGGTCTTCTCCAGCTGGGAAGCATTACCATTTCTAAGCTTATTTCTCAGTGCAAGTTAGAAGATGGTATTGTTTTTACTTTCATACACTTCCTCACCTTCATATTGTAACAGGGACTTCTGTGAAGTCCTTCTCATGGAATTCAAGGTTAGCCTTCGCCAAAATGAAGTAGATAGCACTTATTCATTCATTTAAGAAGTGTTTATGGGGGCTCCTGGGTGGCTGCCTTCAGCTCAGGTCATGATCTCAGGGTCCTGGGATCAAGCCCCATCGGGCTTCCTGCTCCGTGGGGAGCCTGCTTCTCCCTCTGCACCCGCCCCCTACCCCTTACTCCTGCTCTCTCTCTGTCTCTGGTTCTCTCTCTCTCAAATAAACAAATAAAAATATTTTTTTTAAAAAGGAAATGTTTACGAAACTTTTATCCTGTGTAGGCACCTTAGTTAACAATAGATAAACAATCATGAGCAAAGCACAGACACCCTCAAAGCATTCTGACCTCAAAACCCTCTCTCTCTCAACTCCCACATACCCTCAATTCCCTCTAAAGACTCTATCTCTTCCAATAATCATTTTATATCTTACACAGTAATAATTTTTGTCCCCACTACCAGTAAGTTTTTATTATCTATCATTTTTAAGGCAATGTATTGGCTATTACTAGAAGGTACAAAGATACAATCCCTCTTTCCAGGAGCTTATAATTTGGTAAATACAGAAGTGAGAAATGGTAGTGGGCTCAATAAATACACAGACCACCAGAATGAAAGGCAGGGTTGCAGTAAGTGGTAAAGAGAGGTGTAGCTAAAGTACAGAAGACACTAAGAGAAAGGAGGGCAGCTTTCCCCTGGAGTGACCGGAGAAGGCTTCTGGGAGGATTTGAGAGGAATCTTGCAGAATGGGCATGATTACAAGAGGAGATTGAAGGGGTCAGGGGAACAGTAAGGATCACTAGCAGGGGTGAGTGTAAGAGCAAAAATGCAGGCATGAGAGAACCCAAAGAAGAATGGAGGAATGGGAAGCCAGCCAGATTAAACACAAGAGAATAGGCTGGAAGGATGAAGGGACAAGGTCCTGAACGGTCATGACACTGTGTCAAGGAGCTTGGATTCTGTTTAAGAAGAAAGGGGGTGATATGGGAAAGTGTTTGAAGGGGAGAGACCAAAACAGAGGTGAGCTTTAAAAGATGTTTGTGGCAACCATATAGACCAAAAGAAGAGGGAAAAGAGAGAAATGAGGGATGGGAAATGCAGGGAAGAGAAACAGCAAATGAGCAGCTGCTGCCGGCAACAGAGCAGAACTCGAGCTGAAGGGGCTGGAGGCCGACTAGATGCAAAGGCAACTCTGAAACCTTGAGCAGTTTTGAAAAGAATATTCAACTCAGTAACCTTTGTCTTTCTATGATGCTATCTGAAGAGACTATTTGCATAAAAGCAAAATATTTAAACAGGGGCGCCCGGGTGGCTCAGCCAGCTAAGCATCCAACTCTTGATTTCGGCTCAGGTCATGATCTCGGGGTCCTGGGATCAAGCCCTACATCAGGCTCCCCATCCCTCTACCTCTCCCTCAAATAAAATTTAAAAAGGAAAGGAAAGGAGGGGAGGAGAGAGGAGAGGAGAGAGAGGAAAAGAGATATTTCAACAAATAAAGGTTTCCAAAACTAGCTTCTCTACTATGGACCAGTTTACCACCACCCGACTTTTATGTCTTATTCTTGAATTATTTTGTAAAGCCCTTGTCTTAGTCTCTTCGGGCTGCCATAACGGAATATCACAGACTGAGCAGCTTATAAACAGCAGAAATTTAGTCCTCATCATGGTGGACGCTGCAAGTCCAAGATCAAGTCACCAGCAGATTTGGTGTCTGGTGAGAGCCTGCTTCCTAGCCCTGTGTCCTCACATGGCAGGAGGGGCGAGGGATCTCTCCAGGGTCTCTATCCTCATTACCTAATCACCTCCCAAAGTCCCCACCTCCTAATACCATCACCTTGGGGGTTAGGATCTCAACATATGAATTTTGAGGGGATATAAACATTCCGACCACAGCAGCCTTCATACATCATATTCATTCACTGTTTTAAAATCTGTTCTTTTGTTGTGCCTCTTCCCCGATCCATTGTCTTTCCTTCTTTCCCTGTTCTGTATCCTGGGGAACAGATCCCTGCCTGCATCACACAAACTCTCTTGCCTTCTAGATTCCTGTTGGACTTTGCTGATGAGAAAAATAGCAGAAGATCAGAGGGCAGGAAGAGAGAAAGTGTAATCATGTTCTAACAAATAACAACAAATTTAGTGGCTTAAACCAATGATTTATTATCTTAAAGTTCTGGAAGGTCAGAATTCTAAAGTGGTTTCAGTGGGTTGAAATCAAATGGTCTTACCAGCAAGGCCGGTTCCTTCTGTGGGTTCTAAGAGAGGATCCATTACCTTGCCTTTCCCAGCTACTGGAGCCATCTACATTCCTTGGCGTCCGGCCCCTTACTCTGTCTTCGGTACCAGCACCTCTGCTTCTATCCTTCCGTCTTCTGTCTCTCAGATTTTGACCCTTGTGATTACACTGGGGCCACCCCGACAATGCGGGATAGATGACCTTCCCATCTCAAGGTCCTTCACTTCCCATCTCAAGGTCTTATCTGCAAAACCCCTTTGCATGTAAAGTAACATATTCATAGACTCCAGAGACTAGATCTTGTGAAAGAGGGGACATTATTCTGTCTGCCACACAGAAATGTCTGTTGCTCCTGGCCCCCATGCTCTGGGCCTCACGGCGCCCGTCCCTCTACAATGACGGCTCCCATCAAGCAGCCCCTCTTTCACGGTTCCAGTTCTCACTAGGCCCCTGAAACTTCCTTTCCTCTCCCAGGCTCTTCCAGAGAGAGAGGTGCTAAGAGTCTCTACCTTCAGAGCCTCAACAGCCCTCGTCGGTTCCAGAACCCTGCCCACACCACTGAAATAGTCTCATCACTAAATTATCTGCAGCCCCCCAGCTGACTGATAGACCCATCTGGAAATGCTTTTCCACACTCAAACTGACACCTCTGAAGGGTCAGCTGTGGAACTGGCTCGCACGCACAGAAAGTGAACGTAAATGCAATATGCAAGCAGGTTTTCTTCAGGAAGACCAGGAATAGTTACCTGAACCTCACACTCATCAAACAAAGCCTAATGTGTACACCTGGTTAGAAGTATGCAGAACAATAATCCCTCATTTTCCCTCAGTTACATTCAGGGAAGGGAAGGGATGGCCCACACAGAGTCCACAATAGAAAATTTCCTCTTTGATTTCCTTTCGGTTGTTTTTCAATCAAATGGGGAAACTGACTTCATGACCTAACATAAGTGATTTCTGGGCAAATGGGTGAGCTGCTAGCTGAACTGCCAATGATAGCTTTCTATTTCTGCTCAGGTGGGTAATTTCCAGATGTTTCCCCAGTCTCTTCTTCTTGCCTAAGCTGTCCAATGGGCACGTGAAAGTGAAAAGGTCATTTTTTTCCTTCATAGAAAATATTTAGCTTCAACCAGCTTGTCTTTAAAATCTTTTCTTTGCATTCACATCTGTCCCCACAATGGAAGTTATCCATCTGTCCTAGCTGAGGGTTTGGATTAGCTGTCCAGATTCTTTTTCTAAGAACTATCTATCTAAAATCATAGAATAAAAACAGAAAAATAGCATCAACATCCCATAGGAATTCCTAAAGTGCAAAACTAACAGATATTTTTTGAGTTTCCAACTTCTCAGTGATATTTTAAGAAAAACATTTGCCTCGTTTCCCCCATTAAATATCCCCAGTTGCCCAACTCCTTCTCTCCTAGTTTCATTATTAAAAGCTTACCGCTGTTTCATTTTTTTCTCTCCTCCACCATTACGAGGACAATAACAATTAAAACTATGAGAATTAATGATACAGGATTATATTTTATACTTTAGAGTTTGCAAGGCATTTACCTATACTTTGTTATTATTTGATCATGGTCACACCTGGTTGACATATATCATGAAACCAAATTTAAATTTTTTATAGGTCTTGTTTAAATTTGGTTTATACAATAAGGAGCAAAGAGTCAAAAAATAACAGCTCCTGAAAATTTTTTTCTTTCAATCATACATCCATCTATTGAACAAATGTGTATAATGCACCTGGCTGAGCCTCTGTCCTTAGAGAGTTTACAACATAGTGATAGTCAAAGCTCAACACTTTGAAAGAAACACCGAGGAAAGGCACCCAACCAAGACTGGCGGAATCCTGGATTGGCCATACCCGAGGCGGATCTGAAGGGATGAGGAAGATTCAGCTATTTGCAGAGAGGAGGGCCGATTCTAGACAAAGGGCACAGAAAGAGAACTACTTTAGACAGGTGGGAAGAGATGATCAGGGAGCATGCACAGAGCAGGGGAACGGAGTACTTGAAGAATGGAACCCAACACCCATGAAAAGCCCTAGAAAAGGAAGGAGATTTAGAAGGAAGTAATCTAATAAAATTCTCTGTGTGCGATTAGTATTGGTAATATTTGACAGGGAAAAAAGAAAAGTTTGCTGGGAAAGATACCAAATTGTAATTTAGACTTGACTTCCTCAACTTGGTAGTGCATCATCCTTAAATTTTATATATATTCCCATATTTTAAGTAGAGGATTTTAAAAACAAGAATGAGAAGTGGGAGGGCTTCTGAATGGAGAGCTCCCCCTCAATCTCCAACCAAAGGCAGCCCTCTGGTTTGAATGGCCACCCAAGAGAGCACCCCTCCCACCGGGCACTATGGCCAAGTCAAAGTCTGAGCATTGTCTGATCTGCAACTAAGTCTTTTCTGAAGGGGGAATATGAACTAGGTACATCACCCGCCTCAAGAGAGAACCCCTCAGAATTCTGCAGCAGCCCTTGGCATTTCCACCTGTTGCCCTCACCTTCGTGGCCCTTCTCAGCAGGTATGTGCTCAGGCATAGCCTTGATTAAGGACCCTTCTGAAAATCCAGAAAGGCCATTGCACACTTGCGTTTGGATGAAGTTTCTTCAGAGCTGTTGGAATGCTTTCCTTGTAAGTGGTCATTTTCTACAGCAGAGTATAAGGAGGATTTCAGACAGTTTTTGACAGATGCATTAACTGAGGCAAGTGAAAGTCACAGAGTTTGGTGCTCTCAAACCTGTGCTTCGGTTTCCAACTGGGCTGGAAGCCTTCCCTCTGGAAACCCCTGCTGACCGGCTGTGCTTCCGTGCCTAGCTGAGGCGGTCCTGCCCAACAGTTTCTAACAAGAGCCAGGTCCTCTAACAGGCGCTCAGCTATCATCCATTTCAAGCCCCAGCCTAGTGGAAGAACCGGGAAGGTTAGCCAAAACACTCAGGGTAACCCCATAGAAAACATCTTAACCGTAATGGCTATTAAATAGTAGCCAACAAAAGTTATTTGTGAAGACAGCCACTGCATATTAAAGGACACCATCAAGTTGAAAATCAGCCTGTCCCCTTTGCTCCAGGGACCTAGATGTCCTATGGTCAGAGTACCTGGTGATGATGCCCATGGTGGGCAGCAGTGAAGAGCCTGATTCAGATATTTTTTTTCCTGGCACTTTATGATTTCATTCACACTCAGCCTCCATCCTGTTTTCTTTCAATCCTTTAGCATTTGTTTCCCATTGCTTTATCTGTCTCCACCAATTTTTATAGGTCACCATTACTGAGACTTCCTTGGCCTCCTCTAAGTGCTATTGAAATTGCTATGATGTAGCTGGAAGGGCATAAGGCAGCGCGTCAAGAAAGCTTTAAGATCTGCTGAGATGCACTAAAGCTGAACTCACTGTGTCGTGAGAATACAGACAGCTACTCTAACCGAAAAGCAAACCTAAGCCATGCACTCAACTGTGATCCAGCCAGGGCCTACTTGTCAGGAACCGTGTGGATGACAAAAGGATGGTGGGTATGTTCCCTGCCCATGAGGGGTGTTGAGTTGGCGAGAGAAGCCAGCCTGTGTGTGAGAAATTTGATGGGGTTAACCTGTGACCTCAGATCATTAGCCACAATAACGGTCCACAGCTAAGTCTTCCATGAAATAAGGAAGAGCGATATCCATTGTTGGTTGGTATAAAATTCTAAAAGAGCTCCAATCCTCACTCCTAATTATAACCAGGCTTTTAGTCATGTATAATCATGCAAAATAGGTTCTTGTGGCGCAGGAGTAGTGTGAGGGCAGTTAAGTGATTACAATCCGTTAAGCATGTTTGTGAGATGTCGGAGCAAGACTTGAGCAGGAACGACCGTGATTCGGGGCTAAAATAAATCCAGGATTAATGAGTTCTTATAAAGATTTCATTGAACCAAACCAAATAGTTTCTCTACGACTTGGCTACAAAGGTGTGCACAGTATAGAGTTTATTTTTTTTCTTACAACTTGAACTATTAACCACTTAAGAAATACTGAAACGTTTACCTTTTCCTGCCTTGGTTTTTTAATAAGAAGAGGAAAAAGTTTGGCCTGCAGAGCTCCTGGCAAGTTCAAGGATTTGGTAATAGGTTTGTTAAAGAAAAAACTCCGCCACGAGTTTGAGCGGAAATGTGGGAGTAGAAATGCAGAACTTATTAAGCTGTGCCGAGAGAGGGCGGTCTTGTCTTTTTCCTTTTTTCTTTTCTTTTCTCTCTCTCTCTTTCTCTCTCTCTCTCTCTCTCTCTCTCTCTCTCTCTCTCTTTTCAGTTGAAGTATAGTTGACACCCAACATTACATTAGCTTCAGGAGTACAATACAGTGTTCAACAAGTCGATGCGTTATGCTGTGCTCACCACAAGCGTAGCTCCCTCTGTCACCACACACACTATTACAGTACCATTGACTCTCTTCCCTACGCTGCACCTTTCATCCCTGGGACTTACTCATTCCGTAATGGGAAGCCTGTACCTCCCACCCCCTTCACCCATTTTGCCCATCACCCCCCTGCCATTCCCTCAGCCAACCATCAGTTTGTGAGAGGAAGGTCTTATCTCATCCCTTGCCCCTAAGACATTGTTACAGCATTTTTAGTTGCCCAAAGGGAAACACAGATATAAGTACTTTTCCCATAGGAAAAAAAAAATAATACCTAGAAGTTTATCTTAAGTCTTTTGGTTAGTTTCCTAAACTTGACATCTCCTTGACACACACAAATTAATGCATACACAATGGTGAACTGCGGGTCTCCCTCTCTCTCTCCCCACCTCCCTTTTTCTCTCTCCTCATACCCTTCCTCCTCCCATCTCTGTCTCTCTCAATTCTAACAGGAACTTGATATTTTAAAACTTCTCTAAGAACAAGTGAAGCAGTTGTTGGGTTTTTTTTTTTCTTCCCCTTAGGTAGGCTTCACACCCAGCATGAAGCCCAATGCAGGGCTTGAACTCAGGACCCTGAGATCAAGACTTGAGCTGATATCAAGAGTTGGACACTTAACCGACTGAGCCGTGCAGGTGCCCGGATAAGTAGAGACTTCTAAAGTTCCATTTTAGTAACATGGCTTAGTTGAAGATAGCCCTATAACAGAAAGCATAGAAAGAAAAGACTGCATCAGAATCACAACTGGTCTTTTTTCTCCATCCCTGAAAGGACCACAAATTTACCATTGGTTTTATCAAACTTATTCCCCTAATTGATTCACTTGTGAGGGAAGAGAGTGGTGCTCTTCTATGGCCACATCCTGACAGCTGCAATGAACTCAGATGAGGTAGGAAGGTAACCAGAGAACTTCTTCTGCCCCTGACAAACTCTTCTCATTATACATCCAGATAGAAAGGATGGAAGCAAAAGGAATCACATCCAAAATTTGTTTAGGGAGTCCCAGTTAAGATGATTGTGCATACTACTAATAGTGGGGTGAAAATAAAAATTAAACCTTTTGTACAATTTCTGTCATTTCACAAAGAGGAACAGGGGTCTTGAGTTGTGCCTGCACTGAGTTTGTTACTAGTGACGGTAGGTCTGAATGAGCTGGCCCACTTTTGTCATCTGCCCAGAACACTTTGTAAGATTCAGAGTCTCTGACAGTGACAACAGTTCCATCTTATTACCCGACAAGCATCCTCCCACACATGCCAGATTTTTTTCTGAATTTGGTAAGATCTCGAACTATTCCCAATCTTCCATTGCTTACAATGAGGTAAGAAATCGACAGACCACATCCTCCAGTATCCTGTCATGGGGAGAGGACTTGGGAGAGACTGGAAGTCTTAGATGAAGGCTTACGATCATCGCTCCAACCAGCATCAAAGGTGGTCTCTTCTCCTTCTGAGGAGACCCTGCAATGAAAGCTAAAAGTATGGACATCTGCCATGAAAAGAGGTCAGGCCATGCTCTTTGGTGCTCAATAAAAATAATAGCTCTCACTCTTCCCAGAGCCCTGTCCCTGAAACTCTTGTATAGGAGATATCAGAGCAGCCCCCATGTGGCCCTGGAACCCCTCTGCTTCTCAGCCGCCCCTGCAGTCTTCCACCCTACCACTTCTCTCTCCCATGCTAATGTTTCTTCCCTTGGTTCTAATGAGCTCTTAGTAGGGCAAAGGGAACATAAGAAATGCACAAGAGAATAAAAACATCAAATTTTCTAAGTTTTGCTATACTCAAGTATGTGGCCAGAATGCAGATGACATGTGACTATTTCTGTGACACCATGAGATTCCTTTGCCTTCCACATGACTCTTGCTGCAGTATCTGTCTCAAGACAGAGGTGTCCTCAGGCAATGGTGGCTGTCAAGGGTTGATTTGGGGGTCAAGACTGCTTATAACCGCTTCTCCCGTGATTCTCAAGATAAGCCATGTATGAACGCTTTCATTCATTCACAAATATGTACCACGCATCCCATACAAGATATATCGTTAAAAAGAACCCCTAGTCCCATGGGGCACCTGGGTGGCTCAGTTGATTAAGTGTCTGGTTCTTGGTTTCAACTCAGGCCAGGATCACAGGGTCATGGGATCAAGCCTCCTGTCAGGCTCCATGCTCCACAGACAGTCTGCTTAGGAATTTTCTCTCTCTCCTCATCTCTCTGCCCCTCCCTGCTCAATCAATCAATCAATCAATCAATAAAATGAAATAAAAAGGACCCATTCCCTGCCCTCATTTGCCCCACCATTCCCTTCCTCACAACCTCCCAGTTTCTCACTTGGACAGAAAACATAACCTCACAACTTCAGTTCCCTTCTTCAGTCTCCCATTTTCTCTCCAACCCACTCTCCATACTAATGCCTCAGGGAAATTTCTAGCCACCTCTTTGCTTCCCTGGTCAGGTTACCAGCTGATTAAAATTTTCAGTGCCTTACTGTTGCCTTTAAAATAAAGCCTGGTGGTCTCTGGGTGGCTCATTCAATTGAGCATCTGACTCGTGATTTCAGCTTGGGTCTTGATCTCAGGGTTGTGAGACCAAGCCCCATGTCAGGCTCCAAGCTCAGCATGGATTCTGTTTGATAGTCTCTCCCTCTCTCTCCATTCTTCCCCAATCATACTCCTCTCCCTCTCTTTTTCTCTGTCTCTCTCTCTCTCTCAAATAAATAAATAAAATATTCTTTAAAAAAAAATGAAGCCTGAACTCCTGAGTAGCAGAATAAACTGAAAGTCCCCCAAATATACCATGGTCTCAAGTCTTGGGGTCTTTGCACATGCTGCTTTTTCTACCTAGAACGCTTTTCTTCCTTCTTCACCCAAGGAATTCTTACTGATACTTCAAAAATCAGTTGAGATGTTGCCATCTCCACAAAGCTCCCCCTGACCACCAGCATGCCCATTCTGAGTTAGATGACCCTCCTTTATTAGCACTTTGTTAATGTCTCTGTCATACCAAATATATATTGAATAATAATCATTTACCCACTTTCTCTCCAGTTAAACCGAGAATATTTTGTAGATAGAAGCTATACCACTTATCTCTATCTTTATCTTTTCTCTCTAGTAGACTGTCTAGCACATGACAGGTGCCCAGAAATCATTTGATGAATGAAGAAGCTCCAAATCTAGGAGAGAAGACAGAAAAGCATAAGCATAGCAAGGTGTGATAAATACCAGAGTGGGGTGCAGTGACAAATGAATACAGAGATTGGAAGCATCCTTTTGAGAAGACAGGTCTAGGAAGGAATTCCAGAGAGGAAGATGCTTGGATTGGCACTGAGGAAAATCAGGAGATCACCAGGCATACAGGGAAAGGGAAGGCAAAGAGAACAGTAGCATATGGAAAACCCTGGATGCTTCACTAGGCATGAAGCATTTGGGGAGATTCCTCTTAGAAGAATGACTCTAGTGACAATGAGAAGAAGATATTGATGGGAGGGTGAAAGGAGAATATTGGAAAACCAGATAAAGGCCTCAATTGCAACAGTTAGCAATGAGATACAAATGAGGGCCCAGAGATTGATGTAGAGACATTCAAGAAATGAACCCAGCATGACCCTCACTACTCTGGCTTGAGTGAGTAGTGATATCATTTACCAGATTTAGAAATTAAGAGGAAAAACTGCTTTGGAATCAAAATGGTAAGCCGAGTCTGCTAGTGTTGAGCTGGAGTTGTCCATTGGACATCCAGGTGAAGATGTGCAGTACTCACGTGGATGTGTGAGTATGAAGCTCAGAGAAGCTGAGCTAAGAATGAAGACTCTATTACAACCTCACTGGAACTTTTGTTTTACTTCTACAACTTAATACCGCGCCATGAGGTTTCAGTCATGGGTAAGAACTGGTCCCATCTCTGCCACTGGCTTGGATACAGTGGCCTCCAATAAGCTGCTCGACTTGAGGCTGTGCCTATTTTATGGGAAAGGAGGTAATTAAGGGGACCTGAAGAAAAATGTTGCAACATTGCCCCCTAAAGCAAATTAATTAATCCTGTTGTTCATGATTCTTCTGTGAAATATGGAAGTCATACCAGTGAGGGAAACTTCTTCCACTGCCCAAAAACTATACTTTCAGAGACAACTGTACACAAAGGGGAAGGGGAAGTCTTTACCTTCATTACACTGAAGTCCTTATCCATAGAAAATCCTCTTTAAATAAAGAGAAAAGGGTCGCCTGGATGTCTCAATCAGTTGAGCATCCAGTTTTTAGCTTTGGCTCAGGTCATGATCTCATGGGTCAGGGATCAAGCCCTGAGTCAGGCTCCTCGCTCAGTGCAGAGCCCACTTGGCACTCTTCCACTCCTCTCCCTCTGCCCCTCCCTTGCGTGCTTGCTCTCTCTCTCTCAAATAAATCATAGATAGATGATAGATGATGGATAGATAGATAGATAGATAGATAGATAGATAGATAGATAGATAGATAGATAGATGATAGACAGATGGTAGAGTTGTTACTCCCCTGCTACAACAAACATGTGTTTGTTCTTTCTCTCTTTAGGGGTAGGGAGTGGTCTTATTGTAGTGCCATCTTGTCATTGCGATCGCCACTTTTTGTTCCTGTTCTTGCCCAGCATCTTGATAATGCTCCGCTACAGAGTTTATTTGCAATTCTGTCTGCATTATAGAGTTTAGGCTGAGATCTGCTTTAAGGGACCCAACTAAAATAGCATTTTTGCAAAGCAACTCATTGTGCTTTTCCTGGCTAATTTCTCTTAAGTGACTAGCCCTGAAATGAAACATATTTTAATTCAAAGTTTCCTGACAGTAATGGTACTGTGGGAGTTATATGATGTGTTTGTGGTTGAACCCCTTTTATTCCAGGTATCTATTCACAAAGGCTAAATGGGAATTGCTTATGGAGTCCAGGCATTTCTAACAATTCGAGAGGGATTGGTATTTAACCAAACAGTTATGGCAATCAGCTGTGAGCATGGCAAAGATTTAGCAAGGGCCTTAGTCATGTGTGGAGAATGGAAGATCTCATTTTTAATTCAAAGGACTGTGATAGAAAACTCATCATCAAACTTGAATATCAAGCAGCCATATTTACAAAGAAGGCAATATTACAATAGCACCCAGGGAAATTTAAATGATGCATGATAAAAATTCTCAGAGAAGCCCAAAACCAATCATCCCATCCAGCATGCCAAATTAAATGCTGCACTAAGCCCAATGCTGGCACTGTGCTCAATGAAAGGGCCCTAAAATATTTACTTCTTGCTTCAAAGCAGAGATACCAGGTTTATTCGGAATTGTGGTATCACACATATTTCCTAATTTTAAAAAGAAAAATGCTTCAAGTTTAATGCCTCTGCCACACTGACAAAAAAGAAGTAACATATCACCCTAACTTTATGATCTGACATTTTACTTTCTATAAAGGTAAATCAAGTTTGGTGGTCAGATTCAGGACGCAGATGGGAATTAGCTGCTTCTAAGAAGCAGGAGGCTGTAACCAAATTGTTCAGATGTGCTCTGAAAACTGGTAATCTAAAGGATGCTTTTCTAATCTATTGGAAACGCAGTGTGAGTAGAACCATCTTTGGCTGAGTTAATGTTTTCTTAATTAACAGGTAGGAGATCAAATCATTGAGATCAATGGGGAGAGCACAAGGGACATGACCCACGCCAGAGCAATAGAACTCATCAAGTCAGGAGGAAGAAGGGTCCGTCTCCTGCTGAAGCGCGGGACGGGGCAAGTCCCGGAGTATGGTACGTTTCATGTTTTCATTCACCTTTTTTTTTGTTTGTTTCTTCTGTGTACTGTAAATGCCTCTGCTTATTTGTAAAACTATATCAGTTCTCCAATCCTACCTATATATATTTAGCTATCAATAGATATATATACGCATATGTACATTGAAGCACAAGATTTCTGTATGTGAGCTCTTTCTTTGGCTCCCTTGGTTAAGTGATGTTTAAAATAGCAAATAGAGGACTTTTCAGGGCATCTCTGAGTGTGCAGGGAGATCCAGCCACCACTTATACATTAGAACTTTTGCAATTTGACTAATAGTCCTCTGCTCATTTGAGTCCACAGTAATTTGTCAATTTTTGCCTAAAATCGCTCATGTATCACACTGCCCTGGAAGGTGTGTGACTAGGGCCAGGTGACAAGCAACAGTCTTCAGGTTGGAAGATGAAAATGTAAACTTCAGTTCACGCAGTGGTTGCATTTTCTTGACACTTCGGGATAGTCCAAAACTTCACTCTGACGTTGGGCTTCTCTGTGCTTTTTAGGAAGACAAAGACGTTCATTAGATTTGCCTTCAGAGGTCTTTAACAGTGTTTTTTCTCAGGAACCCATTTAAGGCACCACTGACAGCTTTAATAAGAAACTGCTGGGTGGTCATTACCTGAGAAGCCTCAGCCCCTGAGCTGGGCTGTAATTAATCTCAAGGAGCGTCACCAAGACAGGTATCAGCGAAGAGCCAGACTGGTGATATGTGTCCACATGAGGGCAATGGGACCTAACTGTGGTCCTGAATAATTAGCTCAAATTGCTGATAGAGATAAATGGACTCTTACTTTCATCCCTCCATCCTCTACCCCCCAATCTCCCCCCCCCACACACACACACAAATTCTAAATAGCACTTTCTCTCTCAAATTCTACTTATCTTAATTAAGAGTAGCTTGCCTAAATTGACATTTAGGCAACTTCCTTAAGTTGGCAGGTCAGATTAGTCCTGAGTTCATTTGCAATATCTGAATTCAAATGCCCTTAAGAACTTTGTTTTTAGAATCTTGAAACCCCAAAAAGATTGGCAAGTACTCAATTAAGGAAAGCATTGAAAAGCTTCTGAAGGGCTGGCTCTAAACCCCAGGAAAGATTTCATCCCAGGTTCCCATCCTTAATGCCTGGAACTAATAAAATATTTTTGAATATTAATATTAGCAATAAGCACAGGCCTGATTCTGTTCAATGGCACCAGCACTAAAAAAAAAAAAAAAAAAAAAAAAAAATTGGCACCAGTGCTAATCCCTTTGTAAAGAACTAACTTTTTGTACCCCAGAGAAATAAGTGATTTGGTAAGATCAAGCTGTCCTATGAGTTTGTCACTTATAAAAAATACCTTAGTTTAATGGTATGCTTCATTCTATGACAAGACCTGTTATGTGAGCTAAGGAATTTCCATAGTTAATATTATTCTTATGTCCTAACAAAGTAATCTTTAAAAAGTTAATCTGAACAACACGGCTACCCAGAGCTGTCTTTTCTGTTATAGAATCCCTATTTAGTCTGAATTTTCAGCAGCTTGTCTACAGTGAGCACTTAGAACAGTACTACTGACCAAGCCCCAGCATCACTCAAACTGTCATGCCTACATATGATGCTGCCTCAAAGCATCTTTAAGAAAAAATAAAAACATGTTTTTGAACAAGACAAAAATTCAAGATCATGTCAACATGATCCCATTACTTCTTAACATCACTCCAAAACACCTGGTTAAGGTTGAATTCTAAAATTAACAGAGTTTTGGACACAATTTTGAGGGACCAAGGGTCAATATGGTTAACTCCAGCTGTATTACAGAATTTTTTCTACATCTCTTCTTCTAAAATGTGACATGAAATCATACTTGCCAATGCTTAGAGTTTGTCAGCTACTGTTGGTGTTAGATTGACATAGATTCTGACTATAAATTAACTTTAGAGATTATGTCACAAAATATCCAATTTAATAGAGCAGAGCAATCTCCTTTAGAGAAGTAAGAGAATAATCAAAAACTGAGTAAACATTAACATCTAAGCTGAAAGATGCCTGGTTTTGCATAAGCAACCAAGAAGGTTAGGGATCAGACTTAACCTTTGAGGTCTACTAGAATCTCATAGTAACTAATGTGGTCCTCAAGACTACCCATATTCAGAGATCTACTAGAAAGACTCCTGGGGCTCCCAGCTAAGATTTATTAGAGTGATGTAGTAAGGATACACAGTGCAATTGTAAGGGGAAAAAACAGACAAAGCCTGAAGGAACCAGGTGTGGCCTTCCTTATTCTCTCTCTCTGTCTCATGAGGGGCCATCCAGAGAGCACTCTTCCCCCAGCAACAAAAAAGCAATAATAAATGTGTGATACTGTTGCCCATGGAAGTTCGTTAGAGATTAGCACCCAAGATTTATACTGGGTGCTGCTCATGTAGGCACTCTTTATCTAGCACATACCAAAATTCTAGACTCCTATAAGAAAAGCAGGTGCTCAGCATAAACTGTTGTGGGCACAGTTGTACATGACATACCCTTACCACTCAGGGAAGGGTCTATATTAGTGTAGGAGACAATTTGCCTGTCACAGTGCCAGAGACCAGCCAACGGCCCAACTCGCAAGCAGGTCTTTCTAAGTTAGCAGTCTCAAGGCTGCCGTGCAAACTCTTTCCTGTGCCAGGAGCAAGCTAAAGAAGCAGCCATAGTCATGGGTTTTACAAATCACTCCAGCATGAAAGGAGTATCCACCGCTAAGAAACATCATAATTCCTCCAGCATCAGTTTAATAGACAATACCATGAAGCAGAATTTTTGTCCAAGATAAGAGTGTATTTTAATGAAGTTGGCAAGGAAGGGGGGGTGAGATAACAAAACCAAATAACAGAAGCAAGAACAGCGAAAGAAAATGCTTGAGGCGACCAGTAGATATAACCAAGAATATAATCCACTTTGTCCAAATGTACCCTCCTCACAGGAACACTGAATTTTCCGTCAACTCTGAGTTTAATCCTGTGTTCTTTTTCCTTTGTTTGCCTTTTAATATCCTACATATCGCAAAAATCCATCCTTAAAAGATGATTAAGGGGGGTTATCAGAATCTATGGGAGACGTAACCTGCTAGGGAGCTGTGTAGATCCAACCTAGCCTGGGAGAGTGAGCTTTGAAGAGTAGGAGATTGCCAGCCACCAGCCTGTAGCAGGGTTGTAAGTGATACCCACCAGCCCTCCCTCTGCCACCTGCAGAATTCAGAATTCACAAGAGCTCTGAAGCAAGACCCTTATCTGGACATTTGGCCACGTCGACGAAAAGCTGATCTCAGTCAAGAGAAATACAAAACTCTTGCTCTGAGTTCCTAAGGTGATCTGTGACAGAGAGATAAGCACAGGTACAATTGAGAGGAAAAAAATACCCAGGGTAATCCGTCAGATTGTTGACTAAACAAAATCAGTGTGAATCCAAGTGAGCTGAGGAAAGGAATAAATATGCTGCAAATATGCCATCCATAATTACCGCAAGACTAATCGGCAGACGACACCCCAGCCAAGTCAGAGGCGTCAATCAGCAAATGCAGCCACGTAAGTAGGGGCGGCACACAGGCTGCCTAGCAGCTGCAGGGGGAGTCAGCAAGTGATAAGGGCTTTGAAGAAGTTGCTTTTATAGCTAAGTCCTTGAAGGAGATGGATACTTCAACTCTACTCCAGTCCTCAGGATAAGAATTTGTTGATTATAAACTCCGCGGGAAGCGAGCACTCCCCCTCCCCTGACTTGCATCTCAACAACTGGCAGGAATAAGGAAATTTCACTCCACCATACTGAGAAAAGCATCCAAAGATGATGCATCAAAAATAGCGCCCTCCTTAACACTGGCTGTTGACGTTTGAATTAGATCTTAAGAAGTTAAGAAAGAAGAAAGCATGCGCGTGGTTCTAGAGCTGCCCAGGAATATATTACACAAATTAGCTCCCTGCCCTCAAATGCTGGTGTCCTTCATTAGCATTCAAGGAATGCACGGGAACCACAGAGCCAGGGCCAGGGTGAACAGAGGTGCCACTGGATGAAACCAAAATCAAATGGTTCAGACCAACTTGGGCCTTTCCCCCTGGTAATATTTGCTGTTCAAATATGATCAAAATAAAGCAAAACAGAAATATGTCTTCTAGTCTTAGTGGCCCAGCCTGCTTCTTCCCTCCTAAGGCAACAGAACAGGTCTTTAGTGGTGAAGGGAGTCCAGTTGCAAATGGAGACTCAGTAGTCTCAGGAGGCCATGCAGGGTTACAAGGATGAAGTGGAGTTCTCCTAGGATATGCGGCCCCGCAACAACGAACACCAGATGCCCACAAAAAGGAAAGAAAGAGTTAATCTGTGAGTCCGATTTCTGCCTACCTTTCCATTTTCAAAGTTAGCTGTGTCTTTTTTTTTTTTAAGATTTTATTTATTCATTCATGAGAGAGACAGAGAGAGGCAGGCTTCTCACAGGGAGCCCAATGTGGGACTTGATCCCCAAACTCGGATCAACCGCTGAGCCACCCAGGCGTCCCTAGCTGTGTCTTTAATGGGTTTTGACTTGACTACGGGTCTTTGGTAAATAGAATTGTTTTCATTTTATAAATATAATAAAACTGCATTAAGTAAGTAGAGAAAAGATATGAGTCAGGCCGTGTAGCTAAGGAAACGAATGGGCCAAATAGTTGTTTAGTTAAAGACTGTCTTTAATCAGGAATACCCATGACGTAAAGGATCATATCAGAGCACCAGATTGAGCAGCACTGGTCTCTACTTATAGGGCAATAGGCAATAGGCGACGTTTATTTTTTTATTCTTCTTCAGGAACATACATTGACCATTTGCAACGCCGCATATGGAGCTGAAGAGTATGATGTTAATTGAGATAAGTCAGTCCAAGAAAGACAAATACCATATGATTTCACTCATATGTGGAATTTAAGACACAAACAGGCAAAAGCGACAGACAAACCAAGAAATAGAGTCTTAAAAAAAAAAAAAAAGAAAAAAAAAAGAAATAGAGTCTTGACTACAGAGGAAAAAAGTGATGGTCACCTAGAGGGGAGGTGGTGGGGGGTAGGGGTGCGGGGGAAATAGGTGATGGGGATTATGGAGCGCACTTGTGATGAGCATTGGGTGATTAAAATAAAAGCTTAAAGAAGAATATACATTGGCAAGTAAACATTTCAAGCATACTCTTATAATCTTGTTTATAGTTAGCTCAGGGAGGGCTTTCTTCCCTCTGATCACAAAAGTTAAACTATAGACAGTATACCCCTATTCAACATTCCACGTGAGACAAATCTTGTCATTGCTATCATTAATTAATGTCATTACGATTCCCTTACCCCAGTCAGGGTTTTCTGAGCACCTACCGTTTGTGCAAGGCGCCTTGCAGGCACTGAATGCAAGATCTAGCTCGCCCTGGCCCCGAGGGAGGACACAGGTGACCACTGATGCTGTCAGACTTCCAGGATCTGCTCTCATGAAAAACCTGAAGCTGGTTTTATTACTGATTTGTAGAATTTAATAAGTGCTTCTGGAGTATTAAGGATCCTTGAAAAGCATTTGGCTTCTTTGGTTTGTTCAGCATTTCCTTTGTAGTATTTACACCAATGCTTTGTACACTTTCTGGAGAAAGGACTCGCTGAGTATAGGTAAATTTCGGCTCAGCCCCTGTCTGAGTTCTTCGAAGCTGGTAAACCAAAACTTCATCTGGCAAATTTGCTAATCATCACTGTTCCCCTCCTGTGGCTGTCAGCCCCAGGGAGCCTGGAGCACTGGCACCTCACACCCTGGGGCGTTCATGGGTGCTGCTATGCCCCCACGATAAAAGACAAGGAGAGAGTCTCCAGTGCCTTCGTTTCTTCCTCAGACCGTGTTTTTGGGGAGCTTTAACTGGTTCCATAGCCTTTGCACTAATTCACCTGCATTTTTAATAGGGCAAAAGGCAGCTTGCTTCAATAATAAATTCTGAAATTTAATTTCAGCCTCTGACATTCATGGTTGAGTGTCTCTTCCTTTTCCATGAGAGGTTCCACAAATCACTCCTGTACACCTCCACTGAGTCAGACCCAGGGAAGAGGGCAGGCTGTCAGGCACCCGGCTGCATCATACAGAGGACCCAGTTCTTCCTGCCTAAAACGGCTCAAGACTGCTCTCTGCAGCATGTAGGTGAGCCTCGGAAATGCTCTGGGAAGCTCCCAATAAGTCCCATTTCGTGGAGTCAGAGGTAGAAGCTCCCTTAAAGAATACACAACTCTGTCGTTCCTTTCCCCGTTGCTCAAGACCTCATTTATTATTTTGAGTGTTTTTAGGATAAGGATGAAATTTCGTATCTGCACATTGTTTTATTGGGAACCATGGACTATAACGAATATATTTTTTTTTTCTTTTTGGACTCCCTTACTTGATTTCCAACATGCAGTTTTCTCTTTAGGGATATATTAAATGACACCCTTCCCCACATCCTCACTCGTCGTACATTTAAGACTCTTATAAAACATAGTAGACCACATAATAACCGAGGAATCTTCCAAGAACAACCAAGGTAGCCTTTGAGGTGTGACCTCCCTCGATTCCCAAATACTTAAGTTGTTGGCCATGTGCATCTTGGAAAACCTAAATATCCCAGTGTCTCCAGCAACCCATCCTGGAGAGTCCCAGTATAAGCTTTGATAGAACATTCCCTTCCTTCCCCCAGTGTGAACCTGGGCTCTCCCACGGTGGGGAGTTTCCACAGATGTTTAGGGAGAAAGCAGCTTTCTCAGAGGAAACCCCGGAGAACACTGTAGCAGTGAAATGGACTTCAAGGAAGTCACATATTGAAGAGAATGCCTTTCACAGGGGTGGGGGGGTGGGAGGGGGAAGAGGGAAATCAAGGATCAGAGTTAGAGCCAGAAAAGCCGGCAGCATGGCTTAAAAGTTGCGTGTGTAAGCGCACACCCACACACGATTGGGTGGATTTGGCCCAGGACTCTATTTTTAGGGTGCCATCTCAAGAAATGCCATGCCCCCAGATTGTGGGGCGCCCCTCCCCTCGCTTTGCCGGACAGGCCGGCCCACCAGAGTTTGCACTCCTCGTTGGCCCCCACCCCTGGCCTGCCCCACCCCCTGCACCCCCGTCTCTGCCCCTGCACCCCCTCCTCTGCTCTCCATTCTGAGACTCGCAAGCCTCACCACTTAAAGAAGAGAGACTAGCTCTTCCTCCCATTGTCCTCCCACTTTCCATCTCCGGCCTTTTCTGACCATCTGAGCTAAGCCCCCACCCTCCTCACTGAGACAGTCTGACCCTGTGGTTCAAGTGTTGATTCAGGGTAAGCTTCAGACCCATCAGCTGCACCCGTTGGGAAGCTGGGCCAAAAGCCAAAGCTACTTCCCCGTCGCTGTCTGATTTTCTCTTGTCTCCCCTAGAGCTGACACAGAAAAGGTTCTGATCCCTGTAAAGGAGGTCAGCAAAACTCAAAGCGGAATCCAGTTCCTTAAGACAAATTCTTGGGTAGGTCCAGCCAACTGCCATCACTAGCAACCGTAGAGTCTCCTAGTAAATCACAAGCTTTCTTCTTTTAAAAGATCCCTTTGTGGAACATCCTAGTGGAAGCGATAGTTCCTGGAGGCAGATTTTTTTTTGTTATAAGAGAAATGTGCCTACAGCCTCGCTCAATGATAGGACTGCTGCACGTCCTGTTCTGATAAAGGCTTCTAATATTTCCTTTTAACCGAATTCCCTCAATCGGGAAAGATGAAATTATGTAACACCTTACTCCACACTCGAATTCTGTGCTCTAGTTATAGCAAAATCTCTAAACTTTGAGAATCACACGCATCTCTCACTGTGCTATTTGGGTTCATTATTTTGTTTGGTTGGTTGGTTTGGGGTTTTTTAATAGAATGACAAACGCACACTTTGTTCTGACTAGAGAGCTGTTAACTCCACTGTGGCTCAGACATCTGCTTACAGAATAACTTGCTTTCACGCTTCTGTACAAAGGTCTGGTTTGCTCAGCACGCGCTAGCACGCAGGGGCTCTGGCCTCAGCGGGCCCTGGGTGTTAGGGCTGAACATGTACGCACGTACACATGTTGGTGCACCGAATATGCCAGTGTGCAACTCTCCGTTTTTCCTCTTTCACTGCAGTTTCTACGCCAGCCTCCCCAGCAATTTATTTCCACCACATTCTGGGCCCTTTTATTTGAACTCTTGTCCGTGAGGTTTCCTTGCACATGTATCTTTCAAGCCCAGTAAAGGTCACGTTTAAAACCAGATGCGAGCCTTCTCTGTGTGACACTAAAACAGCATGATTCTTTTCGCACAAAATTACTTGCATCTTGGCAGGGCTAAGTGGTAAACTCAATTAATAAGTCCTGAAATGTAATTTCCATTTCTAGCCGTCATATAGTTAAGCTTCAGTTTTCCGACCAGGGAGAGGTCCTGCTTTCCATTTAACCTCCAGGTGTCGGTGCTCAGGGTCCCATTCCCTTCCCCTGAGACACACACTGTGCCATGAAACACACTGCGGGGGACACAGTCGGAAATCCGGGCGGGGTGCTGTTCCCTTCTGGGTGCTGAAGCCGGGCACCACACCGCGTGGGGGGCGCATTGGGCATTTATGTGGGGAACCTCAGCAGTCTACACCCGCAAGGAGCGCATCAGGCTCCAAGATGGCTGAGCCGCACGGGTCCGGTTGTTCTGATCACATCAGTTGTTCCAGGTGTGCGGAGCCCAGGGAAGGGAGTGGGGTCGGCAGTGGGTGGTGCTGCATCCCCTGGGGCCTGGCTCTCGGAGATGATTGATTCAGGCCTCGCAGCCTTCCTAGGACCCATCATGTGCAGAGAAAGAACTTAGTCCAAGAGCTGAGACAGACACAAGACAGGAAGGCAGCACCACATTTCTTCTTCCTGCTTTATTTTTTTTTTCCAGAAAACAGTTACACTCAGCAAATCAACAGTGCACTTTGACTACCAATAAGCAAATTGTCAGAGGTGAGGGAACCCAGAAGAATGTACGAGATTTTAAGCGAAAACAGAGACGTAGGACATGGACACACTGTGTCTTTTTTGTAATTTTTCAAAATAAGGAAATGATTACTGTGAATGATTCTCAAATGACCACCGGTATCACTAAAACATCCCCCATGGTTAGGGGAAAATTCTACAAAAACTCTGATACGACCATTTCAAAAAATTTTTTTAACATCGGTGCCTCCCTTAAAAGCACCTCAGGATGCCCTCAATATTTTGAGAAAATTAAAAATGGACTTTTGGAATACACATGGAGCTCAGTCTTTCACTAATTTCACTTGCTGCATGCTCGACAGGGGTAGCTCTACTTAAAGTCTTTATTCTTACTGCCTAGATAATTTGTATTCAGCTACTCTAAACATACTAAGCAATCTTGACTCTAACCGTAATAATATATCTTTGTCACTGGTGCTGTTAATTCTAATGATTGGTCCTAGGCTGTTCCTCCCCTTCCTTTAGGAATGGTACCTTCCAGTCTCTCCATGTGCATGAAAAGTGACAAGCATGGGTCCCCATATTTCTACTTATTGGGCCACCCTAAAGACACGGTTTGTAAAATCTGCATGAATATTATCTTTCTCTAATGAGCTTTGGTTTTGCATTGTTTGTAACTGATGTATAATGCTTTCTCTTTGATAGTAGCTTGTCTAATTACTGCTAGGGCTCTGGAAAATATCTAGCTGAGACCTTACAAGTGATAAAGATAGGATTTGTGGGTTCATGAAAACTTGGGATGCATCCACTTCTGGGAGTCCAGCCCAAAACAGCCCCAGCAAGAAGGAGCTATAGGGAGGGTCCAGCAGAGGCAGCACCAGCCAGCCACGTTCTGCTCCACACACTTCCAAGAATCTTCCCTGGGCTCCGGTACAAGTAGTTAAATTGATTTCCTCTCAGCCTGAGTTAGGATAGCTCCAACCCAAGGCACCCCTTGGGCACTTGACAGACAACCACGGTCGCCCAACATTCTAGCCTTAGGATCCCTAAAGTCCTCCTGGCATCATGATATTTCCCCTGCCTGCCCTGTGTCAGCTTTCCACTAAGTACTGGAGCTTCTCACCTTCCTTCCTCCATTCTCAGTGATGCACCAAGTTTAAGGAGGGGGAAAAAACACCAACTGTGACTTTTTCAAAAAGAGGCATAACTTCAATCTGAACAATATTTCCTGCCATTTGAAAAAGAATACTCTCAAGCATTGGCTGTATTTTAGCCTAGCACTTGGAAAAAAGTCTTACAGGGAAAAAAATAATAATCCTATACATAAATAAAGCAGAATATAGATGATAGCCTTGCAAATATGGTTCAAGCAACTTTTCACCCCTCAAACACATCCCTAGAGTGGCCCCTGTTCCCACTATCAAATCCACTGCAGGATCCACAATTTAATAGGTAGAACTGGGATTTTAAAATGTCAGTTTGACTTTTCAGCAGAAACTGATAGCCATGCTCAGTCCCCATGGGTAGGCATAGAAGCATGAGTCACATTGATATGTTTCTCAATTCAGGTTTGATGTGACCCCATTCATACTGTCACAGCCATGGCTAAGCATCACTCTACCCATCTCTCTGAATTTTTCCTGAAACATATTTTTCCAACTATTATGAGCCTGCTGATCGCCATCAATTCAACATGAAAGATAATATTATTCACTAAGCGAATTGTTTGATTGGCCTACTGTTAACTCCTTACTAAATACTTTTATACTGATATAAGTATCACACACACACACGCACAAATTGCAATTGTTCCTTGAGGATGTCAAAAAAAAAAAAAAACAAGTCTTAAACGTATCATCTCTCTGAAGTGTTTGTACTCAAGGATGTTATTGATCAGGGGGAAGCCTGAATCAGAGCAAAAAGGAGAAAACTCCAATTTACTGGAAAAGGCATAAAGCCATGGAATAATTATCAGGGAAATCCAGTCCATTGACCATGGCTTACAGAGGTATAGATTTGTGTTCCTGACAAAAGAAAGGTATATGCTTGCCATTGAATTTACTTTAACTCATCTATAATCCATGGAACTGAGTCAACCAGTTCACCAGAGTCACAAGAGGGCCCTTTGTGGTTTCCATCCAGTCCCACCAACATCTATCAGACACCTTCTGCAATGCTGGAGAATAAAGGTTAATAGGAGAGTCTCTGCCCATGTGCATTCATAAGCAAGTAGGAATGACAGGGAGAAAACCAGGCAATGGGGCAAATATGCCAAGTATTGGCAGAGGAGCGATAAGAACCCAAGGGAGATGATATCCTAAATCTGCTCAGCAGAGTTGTAGAAGATTCTATACTAGACAAGAGGTGACATGCTAGCTGGGCCTTGAGGGACAAGTATGATTTCACCAGTGTGGGCAGGAGGTAAGGCCATTCTGGGCAGAGGAAACAGTTGGAGCACAGCCAGGGCGTGTATTCAGAATGGCCATCACATACACTAGGACAGGGAAGGCACCAAAGGAAAGAACATGAAGGTGAACTCAGTAAGAAAGGGCCTTGTACGCCAAGCAAAAGAATTTGGATTTTATAGAACCAAGATGTCACTTAAAAATTGTTTGAGTGAATGGTGAAAATATCCACATTTGGAAATTTTCTTCAATTCTGTTTATGTGGATTTTAGAAGAAACTGGGGGCAGTTAAAATGTTATTAAAAACGTTGAGGCAAATGATGAGAGGACCAGACTTGGGGGAGCGATGGTGGAAATAGCACATTGGGAATAGATTCTGGAGATATTCTAACCATTCCATTGACAGAAGTCACCAAACTGGTGAATAATGAGTATGAAGGAAGGGATCCTGGAGGAGGTTTGTGGCCCAGTGCTTGTTAGAAGATGACACCTACAGGTGAAGGAAGAAGTTTAGAAAAACAAAGATAATGCGGTTAGTTTTGGACTTGTTGAATTCCAAATGCCCAAAGGACTCTTACTAACAGGGCAGTTGGATAAGGCACTCAGGGCAGGAGCCAGAGCATTTGGGGAGTCCCTGCGAGGACAGCGAGGGACAGGCTCTCACAGAGACCCTCTATGGACAGAGAGGAGAGTCCTTGAGACATGGTCACATCCATGTGGCAAGTAAGAGAAGTCGGTGAAGGAGATAAGAAAGGACAATCTGAGAAGTAGGAAAATAACCGAAGAGAAGAATGATGGGAGCCGGAGAGAGGGTTTTGGGGAGACAACAGGGAGAATGACCCATTTTCTTGATGAAAAAGTGGTTGCTCTGCCCCAGGATGAACTGGGGGCAGGGTGAGGAAAGGGGTGGGAAGAAGTGAGATAGCAAAAACTACAGCTCCTACTTAGATTCAGTCCCGGGGTTCAGCCTGGTTTTTCTGGTTTGTTTTTTCAGAGGGCAGGGAAAGGCAGGGTACAAGGATGAATGACACCGGTTCTCCCCTAAGGGAACTCTGTGTGTAGAGAATGTTTAAGGAAAACGTGGTGTTTTTGGTTCACACACACAAAAAAATGCTCTTTAATATCACTCATTAACGTCATTCTCAAATGCATTGTGTTATATCCCTGGATTGATGCACAAAGTATTTTGAAAACAAGCATGCTCTGCTTAATTTCCCTTGCTGAGAACACATTTACCCTTTGAAATCTGGATTCCATCATCAAGACTCCACTCAAAGTAGCCCCTCTGTCACCATGGTAACAGAGTCCAATGACCGATTCAATCCTTCATCCTCTATCATAGTTAACACTAGTGATCAGTATGTTGCCTGGATCTTTCTCTTACTGCTCTGATTGCCCTTCCAGAGTGTCCTTTGGCTCTCTTTCCATCCAGTAACACTGCTCCCCAACTTTTCACTCAGGATCTCACTCACCCCCATGATTCCACCTGTCACTACTGTGCAGATGACTCACTTCCCTTTTGCTATGTCTGGCTTCATTCCACAACTCCACCCTGAAACTTACCACTGCCTGCTAGACATTTCTAGCCAGATGCTTTGCATCTGTATATTCAAAATTATGCTTATGAACTTCCCTCCTGATAATACTCCTCCTTTTGAATCACTTATTAAGGGACTATCAATCCTCCTCATCACCCAGTTCAAACCCAACCCCCTTCCCTAGATAGATAGATGATAGATTAGATAGATAGATGATAGATAGATAGATAGATAGATAGATAGATAGATAGATAGATAGATAGATAGATGATAGATCTCTAGTTCCCAAGTGGGAGTGATTTTATGTCCCTCATTTCTCACAATGGCTCTCTCTTCCATTCCTATTGTCATTCTACTCCAGTTCAGGTCCACTCCCCAAGATTAAATAACCTTCTATCTGTTTTCTGTACTGCTATGGCCAATCTTCCCAGGTCATTGATACCAGAGCAATTGATGTCCCTAAGGACTGTCCCACTCACTTTTTATACACACACACACACACACACACAACCTTAAAGTAGTCCCCAGAGCCATCCCTGTTTGGCCCCACCCAAATCAGTCTTATCTCTTCTCTCCCACAATCTCCTATTTCATATCTGTGCTCCAGCTACACTGCAACACTGCCATTGCCCTATATTCCCACCTTTGTGGTTGGACACATGCTGATCCCTTGGCTCGAGAAACCCTTTCCCCAAATCATGTCCTCCTTTAAGAACCAGGTCAAAGGCTGCCGCCTCCATGAATCCTTCCCCAAGCCCACTAATCAGAAGTAACCTCCCACTCTTCTGAAATCCCATAGCCCTTTATATCTTTCTGTCCCCTCTTACTCTGTTTTATGACAGAGTTATCAATATCCACATCCTTCCTCCTCTTTATAGAATTCAAATACTGGTCATCAACCAGGTTATTAATATGATGCTTTACAGAGTGAACGAGTAGGTGAATGAATGACTAAAGGTTTGCAGGATCAGAGTTATTACTCTGACAGCAAATTTCAATGTAAGCTTTTGTAGATAGCTGCAGAAGGCATAGGATGATATCCCAGGTTTCCACTGATTGTCTCAACCTAAACCAGAAGTAGGGTCTGGTGGTGGTGGTGGTGGTGGTGGTGGTGGTTTTTATAAATTCCTGCCAGTCTGCTTGACTTATACTGTATCTCTTTCTGTTAGGAGCAGAGTGGAGGAAAACTGGGCTTATTCAATGTGCCAGGCAATCGTTTCTGGTTAATCTAGGTTTTATTATTTCTATAAAGTATTTTCTCTTAAACTGTAGTTCTGACCTATGTTGCCATTACGAATTATAGTTTAACATGCTGGAGTTGCTTCTTTGCTATGGAAGTGCCATGTATAATATAGTCTTCTAGAGACTTCAGGGGACTGTGAAACAAAAGCTAATGTTAGATCTATCTGCGTGGGATTATGTGCCTACCTTCCTGCTGTGAAAAAGAGACCACTCTGAAAAACTCTCCAAGCTCTTTGTCTAGCCTCCTGGGTCTATATCAAGTTCAAGCGAAATGACCTATTTTATGATATGTGCCAGACATTCTTTGATGCTGTGGGGGCTACAGAAAATAAATGTGGCATTGTCTCTTCCTCCCCTCCAAGAGCTCTCCACCTCATTAAAGAACTGCAAATACTGACTTGGAACAAGTACAAGACAGTACAAACCCAAATGATAAGGGAATTTGAGACAAGAAAGGAAGATAATGACCAGAATAGTCAGACAGGGCTCCTTGAAGGAAGCCAGTCTTAAGATAACCCTTGAGAAACCAGAGGGTTTGGGATGAGCAGAGAGAAAGGCAAAGGGTGCTACAACCTAAAATAGAAATAGGAGACTATGGGAGCTGATTTTGATACTAAGAAGCAAACGACTCAACTACAGGCAGGATCCCTTCTGAAAAGCATAGGGGATAGAAGGGCAAGAAGTCTGAATGCCTGGAAGAGGCCAATACCTAAAAACCAATGGCAATGAGGAGGCACAGAAGATTCTTGAGTGGCACACTGATGTGGTCAAAGAAGTATTTCAGGGATTACAGAGAACGTTTTTGGAAAGAGTTTGTTTCATTTTGTTTTCAAAGAGTTTTCCATCTTAGCTACCCATTAGAAATACCTGGGAAACTTATATTTAAAAATTACCCGTAGAGGCTTCTCCCCAAACCAATTAAACCACTGGGAGGGAGTAGTGATTGCCATGGGTGGGAGAGTAGGCTCCGGTATGCTGTGATTCTTTTTTAATATGCCTCAGGTCAATGCAATAACTAGCAGGGTTGTGCATCACTGATGAATCAGTTAAGGAGGTAAATCAAATGAAGAGGCCATCCCAGTAACCTAGAAACGCAGGGATGGGTTAATGAGGTGCTGAAAACAATCGAAATGAAATACAGGAGAGTTGACAATATCAAGAATCTTGAAAGAAGAGTCATTAAGACTTGGTAACTGATGGTGTAAAGGGAATAAAAATTAGGGAGGACCGAAAAATCATCCCCAAGATAAGATACTAAGCACTGGAGAAGATGGCAGAGCCACTGTCAGGAAAAAGAAATAGGAAAATTCAGAAATGATGCCATTAACAAGACAGGTGACCTTTCAAGAATTACTTAACTTCTCAGGGCCTCAGTTTTCTTCTCTGTACAATTATAGGATTCAGTTACATGGTGCCTTTAAGTACCAGCATTGAAAGTAATGTGAGTGAACTTATCTAGTGGGGGAAAGGCAAATTGGACATCCACATGCAGAAGAATGAAACTAGACCACTCTCTTGCACCATACACAAAGATAAACTCAAAATGGATGAAAGATCTAAATGTGAGACAAGATTCCGGCATATGGGATTTTAAGAGATGCAGATAGTGATTCATAACATGTAGAGTAGTGCATCTCCAGCAGGTAAAACCCAAAGGGCAGCTGGGGTCCTCAGGGAAGAGCACAGAAAACTGGGGGTGAGAGGAAGGCCAGGAAAGGAGAATAGGAATCCAGAATTTCCCTCATTGCCTGCTCCAAGCTCTGAGTCACCTCCCTGCTACCCTGTGACAGGTGAGCTGTGACACGGTGGCCACTGTCCCTTATAATCCCAACTTTAATGTATGGACATGGTCGTCTTTTATATGACTACTTGGAGTTGCTTTCATACATTGGATTTTTCTGGAGAAAGATTGTCTCTTGTTAACATAGCGCCTTCAAAAAATGAATTGGGTCATTTTGTCATTCATTATGAATATTCACTAACACAGAGAAAGCAAGTAGCAGGAATTCTTAATGTCTCTTTCTATATTCAAGATCTCTCTCTTTTTTTCATATAAAATGCCAGAAGGAAGAAAAATTATCTTTTCCAAGTGAAATACATCTGTTCAGTTGGCCTTTCCCATTATTTCCATCAAGAGCTTATTATCCCTGGGCATACAGCAATCAATACAGTAGCTTGTTTTGAAAGTGAAATATTAGGCAATGCCCACCCACAAAACATCTCACTGCTTACTCAGCTTGTGAGGGATTGTTGGCTGCCTTTCAGTTTGTCAAATACAGTAAAACTGAGTCCCAGTCTTTCTACACCCAAGGCTATAGGGCACCGACAAGCTCTAGCTAAAAAGCCCTGGGTACTATGGTTGGGCAACAAAGATGTACAAATGGCCCACAAGCATATGATAAGATGCTCAGCATCAGTCACCATCAGGGCAACGCAACTCAAAACCGCAATGAGATCTCATCTCACACCTGTCTGATGGCCATGATTAAAAAAAGAAGAAGAAGAAAAGGAAAGAACAAGTGTTGGCAAGAAAGTGGAAAAATGAGAACCCTCATTCTGTTGGTGGGAATGTATAATGATACCACTACTATGGACAATGGTATGGAGATTCCTTGACAAAATAAAAAATAGAGCTACCAGCAATCTCACTCCCAGGTGTGTATCCAAAAGAATTAAAGATGGGATCTCAAAGAGGTATTTGCACATCCTTATTCTTTGCAGCACTCTTCACAATAGCCAAGAGGTGGAAGCAACCCAAATGTCCATCATGGGTAAAGAAAAGTGGTATATACACATGATGGAATATTATTTGATCTTTAAAAAGGAAGACTTTCTGTTGCATGCTACAACATGAATTAACCTTCAAGACATTGTGCTAAGTGGAATAAGCCAATCACAAAAAGACAAATACCTCATGATTCCACTTCTGTGAGGTAGCTAAGTAGTCAAGTCTTAGAACAGAAAATAGAATGGTTGTTTCCGGGAGTTGGGAGCGAGGGGGAAAGGGAGTTTGTTCAGTGGCCATAGGGTTTCGGTTTTGTAAGATGAAAAAGTTGCAGAGATCTATTGCACAACATGCATATAGTTAACACTACTGTACTGTATACTTAAAATGGTTAATATAGTAAATTTTATGGTTTTTTTACACCCTTCCCGCCAAAAAAGAAGAAAATGCCACAAGGGGCTTTTAGGAGAACCTGCAGCTCTAAAGCTTTGGAGTTCAAAGCACAGAGGACGTCCCAGCTTCTGAGCTTTATTTTGTAATTTGCACTGATGTTGGGCAGCGCTTAGGGCAACTAGATGAAGGGTGATGAGCTTCTTAAAGGAGCAATCAGTAGGAGAAAGGCCTCATCACCACAAGCTTGGCATTAGCACCCTTGTCTCTTACCAGGGTTTTGCTTGCTTGTCTAAAGTTGCTTCTTAGGTTCTTGCCTTTGTTTGGTTGATTTTGAAGTGAGGAATTGGCTTTGGAGTCCCGCCAGGGAGTGCGGAAGTAGGACTGCATATGTAGAAAAGGAAGTTCCTGAGTCTGGTGTTGTTTCAATGGTTCACTTATTTATATTCCTTTGTTTACCACCTTTCACAAAGGCTTCTTTGAGACAATAGGTCAGGTTCAGTGGGGAGGAGGTATGTCCATTGTCCTGCCAGCTGAGCTAGGTAGGAGCTAGGGAAACAGACAAACGCTGGTAGAAGACAATCCTGTTTCCCTCCCCCAAGAAGTTCACAGAGAAGAGAAAAGTGTTCCCTTTGTCATCATCGGGAGCCTCAGGTGGCAAGAGGTGGTGCTCCCCACACAGTGACAGGTGATGTAAATGGAAACGCACCACCAGGTTATTTAGCATCACAAAATGTGACATGAAGATCATAATAATCTTTGTGCCTTCCTGTGAAAAAAAAATGTGTTGAATTTCTCTGCCTTATCTCCTAGTTCTTTAGCTACTGGGTCACTCCTCAAGCCCAGAGCTCCATACTAGCTCCCTGAGAGAACTAACTGGTGGCTGAGGACAGAAGCCATGTCTACTAGCTCGGGTGTCCAATGCTTGGCATCTGATGGTTCCTTGCACTGCATTGTATGAACGGATGAGTGAATGAATGAATGAATGAATGAATGAATGAATAGAAAGGAAATAGCAGTGTCCACCTGCCCTCCAAAAGACTATGGTGTATTAGGCAAGAGAGAAAAACAAGTACTCCTATGACTAAAGGAACATAAAAATAATCACAGCTCCTAAAACACAGTAGATACCCTCAGATGAAGAGGAGCGCAGTAGACTAGGCTGAGAGGGGGCACGCTGGGGGGAGTCTTCTTTTTTTTTTTTTTTTATGATAGTCACATAGAGAGAGAGAGAGAGGCAGAGGGAGAAGCAGGCTCCATGCACCGGGAGCCCGACGTGGGATTCGATCCCGGGCCTCCAGGATCGCGTCCTGGGCCAAAGGCAGGCGCTAAACCGCTGCGCCACCCAGGGTTCCCTGGGGGGAGTCTTCTTAAGGAAAGAATCCCTGACCTTCCAGTCTTCAGCCTTCCAGGATGAAATTAAGTTGTTTTAACTAACCACAGCACCTTTTGCCTAGATTTAGACTACACCTCCATTTAAGTCTATGTATGTGCTGGGTAACATGACTGCGTTCTAAGAATGAGCCACCACGTTGACCCGGTAGACCTGGTTTCCTCCATTCCAAAGAGGGTGCAACATAAATACAGTTCATAAAAGAGAGTAGTACTGGATCCAGGCGATTCTGAGGTCGATCTCGTGGGAGTAGGAGCGTGCTTGAAAATCACAAAGCTAGAACTAAGCCTTTAATACCTCACAGCAAGCTCAAAGTTCAGTTTAGACTACTGAACAGAAGGCAACGAAATCCAGTCAATTATTTCCACCTCTATTTCTCCGCAAAGAGTAAACAATTTTCAGCTGAAATTTTTTTCTGACTTAGCCTTTTCATCTTTCTTCTCCGTCTGATCTTTCCACAATCCGCTCACCCCAGAATGTGCATGCTGCCACTTTGAAACAAGGAAGGAACACGCAGTGTGGAGAGGGAGCTTAGAGAGTGAGGGAGAACAGCCTCAGACTTCAGGTCCTGCTAGAGACCTGAGAAGAGAAAATACAGGAAGGGTTGACTCTATTTTCCCAAATTCCTGGTTAGTGGATTCCACCTGAGAGAAAGCATTTAGGGGCCTTAGCCTCACTCTTGGATCTCCAAATAGATACATAGTCCCCTGGCAGGTTCATGACCTGTCAGTCCCATGGGTCCCCACCCCCTTTGAAGGCAAGGACAAGGAAAGGGGAGGGAAGGGCAGAGAAGGGAACCCCCCACCCCCCGCCATCACCTGCTCAGAGGATGCCACAAGCCTGGGACATGTTCTGTAGTAAGAGTCTCCTCATCAACTGCTCAAGTGAGCTGTCTGAAAGGCTAAAGTTCTGGAATGAGTTCCTAGAAGAGGAATTAAGAAAGGCTGTACCTTACAACTCCGTTTTGACAATGTTCCTGCTGTCAATCTGTGACTACGTCAGTTCTCAAATGATGCCCTACCGGGAACTCTTTCTTGAGATAACTTTTACTGAGTTTCACGAATTAATACATATGATAGCGTATCTCAAATACAGAAATAGTCAAGAAGGAAGAGAACTCTTTCTCTCTTTTGAAAATGTAACCATTATATTTTGAAACCTGGTTTTTTTTTTCTTTTCATTTGACAGTATTTTGAGACTAGTAGGGAAATTGAATATCCTTCTTACATCATTTTCCATGACTCCCTTGTACGTTGTTATCTAGATTTATCATTTAACGAATCCCCTATTTAGACTTCTCTTCTTCATGTACTTCTCTCACTGTTGTGATAAACACTACAAAAAATACCCTCGTAGCTATACTGCTCCTCTATCTTTGATTATTTCCTTAGGGAAACCTCTGAAAAGCAAAACCAGTGGGTCAGAGAGTATCTGCATCCTCATGGGAACATGGACAACATCAGGGGAGTCAGCTTTGGGACCTACCCTTGAGTGAGGAAGTAAATTTGTTATTAAAATATCTTTTCCCATAGCCAAGCATTGTGAGCCCTAGCAGAGGCCCTGTGATCTGATAAAAAGTGTCCGGGATTGAGAGTCAGCACTGCGGTGGGTGGAAGGCCAGGCTGCCCCTCACTCCTAGCAAAATGCCTCAGGCCCTGGCCTCAGCTCTCTGGGGCTCCCCCACCTCATTTGTGACATAGGGAAATGGCTGACCATCCCTCCAGCTGCAAGCACAATTGCATACTATTTATTAGGATGGACAGCGTGTTTCACTTTTATTGTCACTTCCATTTTGTTTAGTTTGTTTTTAAACAGCACTAACAATATTTCTCGAAGAAGCAGAGGGCTATGTGCAATCTCATGACGGTTTCTTGACAGCTTAAAAAATCGTAGGCCTTCTCAGATAACTCAGAAGTTCCCTGCATCTGTGCACTCTATTTCTCTAGAGAAGAACAATTAGTCAAGACGAGGCCCAAGCCCATGACACCCCTGATATTACTTACCATGGCTTTCTTCCAAAGTGTTCTGGGCAATAAGACCTTTTCAGACACTTCAACAATGGATGTCAGTCAGGCTTCATTTGCCCACAGCAGAACTGACCTACGGCACGCTAAACACTGACCTACCACAGGCCCACGGCACACTGGTGTTCCGGTGGGGGTCAACCATCGCCAGGAGGCCACTGGCTTGTGGCTTCAGAGGTATCAGCCGACAAAGGAGGATTTTGAAGCTCCTTTCTGTTAACTTGAGTAAACCATGTTTCCATTTGAGCAACATGCTGAGTTGGTAGTATGTGAGGAAACCGGTAGAGCCCATGTTAACTAGTTGTCATCCGTCCTAGGAAGGTAATGAAGCCTTACCTTCACATATGTGCTACTTCATGGAGAAAATTCTTATGAGGTGATGTTTTCAGCTGGCAGGCCTCTGAGAATCTGGTAAAGACAGATCTCCCATAACATGGGAGAATCATCTTCACCTTGTAGCTCAGAAATCTAAGACACAAAAGGAATTTCTGACTAACCTACAAGCCTGTTGTAGAAACAAACGTTTCCATTCCCTTGCCTTCTCTGCACTCATCTCAAAGTACTCCCAGCTGAAGAGCAGCAGCCTATGGAAAATCCTCCTGTGTCATTCAGTTGCTGCCCAAAGCAGACAGCCTTGGCACTCTAGCAAGAGTTGTGTTGTCCTATGTGACCATCCTGAGTGAGCTGAGAATACTCCTTTATGTTCAACCTTCACTTTGAATAGCCATCCTCAAGGTTTTAGCAAGAATGACTGGATGCCTCTTATGTGGAAAAAAGAGACTAAATGAATCAGAATACTGTCAATAACATTGATCTAAAACCATCAGGCAATTTAAATACGAGATCCAGAAGGTTTAGACCAGTTTCTAGCCAAGGGTAAAAATTACTCAAGGACAAAACTGAGTATGAAAATGTGTTATACAAACACACTGTAGCACCTAACTACATACGTAATAGCCAGCAAAGAGAAAGTTGAGGAAACTTCTTAAGATGGGAAAAATGGAAAAATCTAGACAACTTATACCTGGCAATATAAGGAACTTTCTCTATTGTGAAAGATTTATTGACCTCTTATGTACCTATCATACAGCCTTCATTATCAGTCTCAATGTAAAAATGGCATTTGAAAAGAGGAATAGTAGCATATTTCATAGGCCAGAAGACCATAAGATCTTAGAGTGAGCATCTCATTGCCAAGAGCACAAATGTGTGGGAAATTACAGATATAAATTCGGAAGTACATCGATGGTCAATGAGACCTGAAATGCATTGAGTTCTCATTTTCTTCTTCTGAACGAAATAAGAAAACAGTGAGACATCCCTGCAATGTTTTAAAAGAAGCATTGCGTTGGTGGTTTTGCTCCACCAGGTATATTGTTAGAGGATGTCATCTGACAGAGTCTGGCAAAGTGTATCCTTGGAATGGATGGGCTTTGTTTATCAAGTTCAAATAGATCCCCACCACCACCACCACCCACATCCACAATGGGGATGGAGAGGAGGTGTTAAAGGCTGGGAGGTGCTTTACTGCAAGCCTCTAAAACATCATGGAACTGTAATTCTGTCTCCAACCATTTGTTATGGGCCAAGGCAGATTACAGGAGCAAGTACAGAGCCCCCAGCCGTGATTTATGGTGGAAGAACAGCTCAAGAGAATATTTCCATTAAGCGGGAATGGCTGAGCAACCAAACTGACGTTGGCTAAGGTGCAAGCACTGGGTGAAATTTCTAGAAGGAAAAAACTTCAGCCAGGGGCCTTAGCCCTACATGCCCCAAGCCAAAAATGAACTTAAGCGCCTCTCATTCTTCATCTTCACACTTGTTTGCTGTTTGCAATGACCATTTCCAGGGAGAAGCACTTCACTGATCAGACTGGTGATGTGGTTAATTATGAGGCTGCATCTCCTCTTTCATTTCATGGTGTCTCCTTCTTATCCTGTCTTGTCCTTTTGAAAAGGCAATACATCATGAGTTTGATGGGGAGAGGATAGAATAAATTAAAGTTTAATTTTGGAGTCATTTTGTAAAATGTCCCAGCCTTCCTTATCATCACTGGAAATTCTTCAGAATGCCTTAAAACTAAGAACAGAAATCAACAGAACTATTTATGTTTGAGACCCATCCTGGGGTGAATGGAGGCCCTGGGACAAGCCACTCCTCCGATCCCAAAATAGCATGGAATGAAAATCCAGTTTATATAAATATGAAGGTAGAAAAAAAATAAAAAATAAAAAAATAAAAAAAATATGAAGGTAGAGAGGAGAAATGTTATGGAAAGAAAAGAAAAAAGAAAAAAAAAACCACAGAGGTAAATCCAAGTTTTTAGTAGTTTTTTTTTTTTCTGAAAAAATGAGAATTACTACTCAGATAATACTCTTTTCCAAAGTGTCTCTAATTAAAATGCTATTTTAGTAATTCAGAAAAAAAATATTTTTAATGAAACTGTAGACCAAGGGGAAAGAAAATGAGAGAGTGACTATAGCTGACACGTTTCAGCTTTATAACCTTCTACAGATATATGCATATATCAAAATACAAATTATATATAAAAGGACTTTTAGGCAACTTCTAGAGATCACTATTTTCTCTACCCAGGCTTCTTCCTGAAATGCAGTCTTTCAAAGTATAAATAGCAAAGCTGTCCTCCAATTTAATATGCCCTGTGTATAGGATTCACACCAGAAAGGACTTCAGAATATCTACTTGGTTACCCATTCCAGTTAGTATCAACTGGGCAAGGGTTTTTTGTTGTTAGGGGGGTGAGGTTTGTTTTGTTTGTTTGTTTGAGTTGATTCATTTTTTTGAGTCAACAAATTTTTGATGCAAGCCATTACCTTAGCACTTCAAGGAACAGAAAGATGAATAAACAGTTATCCAGTAGGCAAGGCCCATACCAATATCCCCATAAGTAAATATCAGCCAACATGTGCTCAGAAAAGATGCACAAAGTGCATCTCTTACAAGCTTATCAAAGAAGACTTCAAAAATGTGCTGACATTTGAACAGAGTCTTGAACAACGGGCAGGCTTTGGGAAGGCAAAGAAGCTGTGGGGCAATCCTGTCATAGCAAAATTAATGAAAGTGAGGACCTGAGGGTTAGGGCAGGGAAGGCATTTTCACTGGAGTGAAACATGGGATGTACCATGTGCGAGGGAGGTCAAGCCTGCAGTTTAGGCCCAGGCTGTGCCACAGGGGCAGCACAATGGAGACAACAGGGCTGGGGGAGGGCACAAGAAAGGCTGGAGGTGGAGGCAGTGATGACAGCATGGCAACCACCGACCGCCATGTTGTAGAGGAGCTGAAACAGGGGCCTCGGCCAGGGCAGGAGTGCAGAGGCCTGGACATGGGGGACTGCCAGCTTCCTTATGAAGGGACCTCGGGGGAGGCTGGCGCCCCAATACCCAATGGCAGAGGGTTGGAGAAGTTGGAGAGTGAAGATGACAGTAGGTTTAGGGAAAGTGACGAGTTCACCATTAGAGAATCCAACAAGGCTTGGCAGCCTTCTAAAAGGCAACATGCTGCCGCACAGCATCAGGCTGGCGCAATTAGAGAGGCTCACCAGGAGCTAATCCCATTCATTTTCTTCCCCTCAGGCAGTTCCACACTAGAGCTTCCCTAGACAGCTGAGCTAGACAGATAGACATCCAAGAAAGAAGATTCCACTGCTCCCTCCCCTATTTTAATGGCCTTCACAGGAGAATTTGTTGTTTCTTGATCATCTAAGTCATCCTACTCCAATCTTTCTTCCTTTCCTACTAGGTAATATGCACAGACACAGAACACCCAGTCTCATTCTGCAGTTCCTTGTAAGAAATGGCCATTCTCCGACTAGTCAGTATAGCCAACTTAATATCCCATCAACAGGGATTTAGCCTGCCCATTATATAAAGACTGGGTAAGCAGTTACCTGGTTATTTAGCTAGTGATGCAAAATGTCCTTCAGCTACTTTATATTGCCAGTTAATACATTTAATATTTAATGTACAAACCAATGTGCAATATATGACTTTTAAATTACTCAGCATATATGCTTTCCTTTGGGAAGAACATTTTATTAGCATATTTATGATACCATCTCAAAACTTAATATAGCTTAATTCTATTAATAAAAACTAATTTAAAAATCATTATCTTTTTTAATTACAGCTTTTGATTTAGTTCTTTCCTGCTCAGCGAATAAGGGTAACTGTAGCTCTCGGTGCAGTTGGTCCAGAGCTAATTTTGTTCTTGCTAGGGCTATCATGAGTTATTTAGTAGTGTAAGTTGATTAAAAGCAACATTCCCATGACTTGGCCATGGCTCAGCCTTTGAGGAACTGGACAGATATTTAGCCTCAAATGAAGCTATTAGCTAATTCTACATCATGGTCACAATCTTGAGCCCACAGGAGTCATGTTAGAGGCAATTCAAACTGAGCGGTTGACAGCCCCACCTAGGATGACCCAAACCATCTGAGCACTGTCTTCACTGGGCCTGATGCTGGAGCTGCTCCTATCTCTGGCCCTGTTAGGACCCAGAGAACATGGGATGCCTTCCTTTGGTATTAGGTTCTTAGCTCCTCAATTTTTCAACTGTGTGCTCACCATTCAGGTTCTGCCTATGTCAGGTTCTCAACCTTGGCTGAGTTCACAGGAAGGACACCAAGCTGCTGAACAGCCACTAGAGAAAGTATCATAAGGCTTGAGTACGAGAATTTAGTCTAGGATAGCAGCTGTCAGGGAGAGCTGAGGAGGGAGTTGAGAAGACACATCTCCCATCTAGATGTTAAGTTCCATGGGACAAGGCTGCAAAGCACCCAGAATATACCTAGAGGGGTCTGCTGCTTGCCTGAAAGCAAAGTACAAAGGAAAAGACAAAAATGTCCATTCACCAACAAATGAGTACTCCCTTGTGGCTAATGAGAGTGTTGCCATAGTCACCAAACATTTTCAATTACAGGAAAATCCAGCTTGTTTCAGAGTTGAGCCAAAATGTATCCATCACAAAAGAAAAAAAAAAAACACACAGCAGCAAAAACAACAACAACAACAACAACAAAAAACCACTATACTCTGATCTAGCCCTGGGAAGTTTTTGAGCCAAAAAAAATATACAGTAGCCAAGGGTGAACTAGCTCTGCAGCTGCCAAGAGAGCAATTGAGTTTTCCCCTTACACTGGTTCATATATTAAAGTTAGCAGAAAATGGAAAACAGATGCAGAAATAAGCATATGATGCTACTGGAGCTCTTTTCCTTTTATAGAAACTTCAAACCAGTCTGTGCCTTAAGGGAGATTGGTCAGAGAAATGGTAAAACAGGAAGGTCAAATGATGCTGAAAAGTTAAATCATTTCTAATTCATCTACTGTTATTAATTTGAAAGCTAAAGCTCGCTTCCACTTTCATCCATGCTCTTTACCAAGAGAAGTGCGCAGTTGTAGATGACAAGGGCTCTGATGAAAGGAAATCTCCCTCTCAGATGAAGGCAAAGAGGCTTTATCCCACATACATACGTAAGCATAAAGTTGTTGATTGGAATTGAAAAGGCCCCTGAAAATGTCATTAGTCAGGTAATCTTTCTCAAAAGTAAATGTGAAGGAATTTTTCTACATCTTCATATCAGTCAGTATATAACTCTATTAAAGTGCTTAACAAATTGTATTACATTTATTTAGGTGTCCTTCATTAGAATGTGAGCTCCACAAGATCAGAAAGAGCACTTTTTAAATTCATTTTCATATTCCCAAAGGCCAGCACATTGCCCTGCCTTCGGGTCACAAACTGGCCACTCAATGTTCGATGGAATGAATGGCTAAGTAAAGAAAGGAACTAAAGAAACTTGGAAGACCTCCCGCCCACCCCACCCTGCCACCAAAGATCATTAAACAGTTGTTGCTGTCCTATCTTCTTCTATCTTCATCACTTAGATGCATTCTCGAACTTCTGAGGGAGGGTTCCCAAACGATACCACTTGCACCCTGAGTTTCCAATCACATTTGACCTTTATTCCCACTTTTAATAAATGAAGACACCAAGGTCCTTTGAATCAAGTTGACTTTGCCATTGATTCTCTGACTCTGTTTCTCAGTAGGAACCTCTATTAGCCAAACAGCTAACCCCCTCAAATGGTATGTTAGTTCCGCAAGGGCACTGCCATTGTCTTGTTGACCGTTGTATCCTGACCTAAGTGCCTACCATCTAACAGTCTATCCAAAGATATGTGTCGGATGAGAAATGGCCTTAGTCTACTGCCGAACCAACCAGTCTTCTATACTGTTGTAAAAAAAAAAATAAGACAGGAATGGAAAAAACTATACTGAAAGTCTCCTTCAAGACTGAATGGCTCACTCGTATTCAGCAAAAGGTGAAGCTGGAGTCTGAGGATGTGCTAAGGTCATCGTGGGTGCGTCTTATGCGGCCATTCTGTCCCTGTTTAGGCAATGATAGCAGCTGACCTGTTTTCCTCATGGCTATGTTGGGAGAGGAAGAAAACATCTCTAGTCCCCCCCCCCCACACACACACACAAACACATACACAGACCTACTTAAAGCAACAATATTTCCACTTAGAAAGAATTGATAACAATCTTACAAAGAGAGAGAATGCCCTGGGAACTCTGGATCCTGAAAAGGGAACATTAACAGTGCTGTAAATTTGTGGGTAAAGAAAGCACATGATGTTCATGAATATCTCTCATAAAATCATGAAATAGAGATCTCCTCCTCAAGATGGAAACAAGTTATGACAAAAAATTACCCTTTTTCCCGCATTTACATTTAATCAAGCTACCCTGGGAAGATGAAAGAACAAAGACAATTGAGTTCAACTTAGATAAGATTTATACCCAAGTGGTTGACCTGAGCCATTCATTGTCTTTTTTTTTTTTTTTTTTTTTTTTTTAGCATTTGCTTTAGGTTAGAGTCTGGCAAAGATAGATCAAACTTAGTAAAATTAATGTTATACCAAAAGTACAACAGTTCTCAGTTTTTAAGTTTTTGAAACTGAAGCTTATACCTCTTAAGGTTTATAGTTATTTCCTCTCAGAAAATTGTGGGTTCCTGTGTCCTAGGGAAAGGCATTACCAAAAATCAAATACAGGACAGATTCACCTTCACTCATTCCCCAAAAATCAGCAATGTGAAAAGTTGACAGTGAAGCCATTGGCTGCACATCCATTAAAATGGTTTTGACTCACTCGACTTGTTCAAGTTTAAAATGCTAAAAAAAAAAAAAAAAAAAGAGGAAGGTGCTGATGGACGATCCTCCAAGACTCTCTGAACCCAGAACCCTAATCCAGTTTTGTCAGTCATTTCAAGTAGATATAAACAGAGATTTGGGGCAATCCTTTCTACTCCCAGGGCTCAGGAGTGCAGTAGTATTTCTAAGTTCCCAGTGCAACTGTCTCTTGATCTTTACACTGGAATGAAACTCCAGCATCCAGACTCTGGGGACAGGTAGTCCCCATCTCATACTTGACCTGCCACACACAGGAAAAAATAGAGTCCATCCGGCTCATCCGGGGATATCCAAAGCCTTTTCTATCAATTTTAGTCACTAAAAGGCAGCCAAAAACCAAACCAAACAAAAACCTCTTACTGTTTTAAAGAGTTCTTGTCAGGTAATAGAGATCAGAAAAGTAACATCCCACTCTATGTTTGTGTAGTGTCTTTACCGAATTCGTTCATATAAGGCAACTTTGTGGAAAAAAGCAAGGAAAGTAGTTTGTATTGAAGTTATGAAAAATGAGGTTCAGAGAAGTTAAGTAGTTTGCCCAAGGTCACATAGCTAGTTAGCGATTGACATTGTACACGCACCTGTCTTCTAACTCCAGAAGATTATGTTCTTCTACTATATTGTACCCTGATTCGAAGGCTTTCCTCGACTTGTTTAAGGGAAATGCTGGTACATTCCTGCATATGGTATATACTTGATGTATTGTTGGATTCCCAGATCTTGGAGCGTGGCAGCTGTGTCGATCAGCTGCATTTGGATTCTCCAGATCTGGATCTGGATGAAGCTGACTCATTGAGAGTAATTCCAGATTTAGTTGAATCTGAGGCCTCTAGAAAGCCTCATCGAGGGGATGGGGTCTTCTTTGGTCAACCAGTGATAACAACAGCATTTACTTCGTTTTCCACTCATTTCGTGCTGACTGTGTGCCAGACACTCTAGTGGGTGGCTGAAGTTCTTGAGTGCTCTCAAACCTCCTAATGACCCTGTGAAGTAGCCACTACAATTACTCTCATTTTATTAATAAGAAAACCAAACTTTAGAGAGTGTTGGGTGGCCTTGATCAGAGAGGATAAACAGAGACTGGAACCAAGGCGATTTGACTCTATAGCCCAGACTTTTAAAACCCACACACAACAGCCCAGAGGAGTTCATGGCCTCCTGATCAGCCTATAACTCTCCAGAGACTCAAAATTCAACCCAGCTCTAAGCCATTATAGGGAATGGCTCATCCCTATTGGCTCAGGGCCTATAATCTTTGCCAAAATGGGAAAGAACTGCCATTTTAGCACTATAAAATTATCCTGTCATTCCTCTTTTCTTTTCTTATAGATTTTAAAAGATTTTATTTGAGAGAGTGACGAGAGAGAGAGAAAGCACTAGTCGGGAGAGGGAGAAGTAGACTCCCTGAGCAGGGAGCCAGATGCTGGGCTCGATCCCATAACTCCAGGATCATGACCTGAGCCAAAGGTGGCCACCCAACCGACTGAGCCACCCAGGTGTCCCTCATGTCATTCCTCTTCAGATAATTCATCAAACCACATCAACGTAGCCAAACAACATATTCCTCAGCCACTGGGAACCTGAACAAAAGCCCCAGGACCCTGACTCTTTGGGGTCAAGAGCAAAACTCTTCAAAGACCTTAATAGAGGAAGAAAAGATAAAGAAAGGAAATAAAACTACAGATCTGGAATCAGAAGGAGCCATTTAGGATCCGTATGTCCTTTACTCACAGATGTCTTGGGGATCCACCTTGATGGAATCGTCCTCCAGCCTTTGAAAACGGCTCACAGTACAGGGAGCGGCCCTGCGTGCTCAGGCCTCCGTCCAGACCAGCCCAAGGTGTGCCACTCCCTCCCTCCGGGCCAGACCTCTTCGCTTCACCCAGACGCCAGCCTCGCCCCCAGGAGAGGGTTCTGTGAGGGGCTTAGGGCAGGAAGGCTTGTTTCAAGAGGCCCCATTAAATGAACTGCTCAAAGGGACAACCCGTTGGAGTCTCGAGTTTCTGACCTCAGCCCGTCGGCGGGATTCAAGGCGCTGAGCTTCAAACCTGATAGAAGCTTTAATGAGCAGCTCTGAGGCATGCTGGCTGCAGGTGGCGAAGCTGCCAGCATCCAGGAGTTCCTGTTACGTTTCTCGCTCAGCCAAATCTGTAGCTCTGTTTTGAAAGTGCCCTTCCTGTGTTTTGCATTTTGTTCTCTAAGTGCTCCTAGCCTGGGAAGCCTCAAGAGGCCTCACGTTCAGTGTCTGAGCCAAAAGATCTTTCCAGCATCGTGCTGCAACCTCAGGCTAGTGACCCTCTGGGAACGGCGTTGAATCTTTCTTTCGCAGGGGTTGTGAAGGTGAAGCCCACAGGCTTCAACGAGAAGCGGACGTGCTAACCCAGAGGACAGCTGAGTCACGTTGCCATCTGGGCCCACCGCCCACCAGGAGCATTCAGCAAAGCAGTTGATGGAGCCGGTGTCGGGGACAAGGAGCTGTGTCTCCAGCTGCTCACCCCACACACACACACCTGGGGCACAGGGGCAGCAGCTGGCACATCTTGAGGCTCCTCTGGAATTTTCTAGCACTCTTAGGTGCGTGACCTACTGAAAGAGCTCTCAAAGGATTACCGCCTCCCCAAGCAGCCTCTTGGCAGCTAAGTCGTGCAAATCACGACTTCAGTGCAAATCACCGATCACTCCTGAGTTCACCTGAAATGAGCAGAAACCCCGGGAACAGCAGGCCAATGTGAAGAGCCCTCAGCCCCCTCCGGTGGGGCACGACGTGGACGCGGTGCCCCGCCCAGGTCCCTCCCCGCCGGGCCTGCTCCTGGGCTGTGCCCTTCGGCCGCCCGCCCTGGGGTCACCGCCTGTGGCCCGGCTGCCAGGGTCCCAGGTGGGTCCCAGGTGAGCCCCCGGCCGCTCCGCAGGGGAGTCTCTGCGGCCCCCAGGCCTGAGACCCAGGGCCCCGCGTGTCCTTGGAGCGCGGCCGAGGACGGTCCCTGCAGCCCCAGCCTGGGCGCGGTGGCCTGAGCCTGTGCCCCGGGCCAGGTGAGGACAGGTGCGCGGCCGGGGGGGCGGGGGGGGGAGGCTGCAGAAGGCCGCCCCCGCGTGCAAGGCGGCCCACACGTGCAAGGCGGCCCGCGTGCAAGGCGGCCCACACGAGGTCGCTCGCCCTCCAGCAGTGTCGTTTATGCAAGCGGCGCCCTTGCCCGGCTCCGGAGGGGGCGCCCCGGAAGCGGCCCACCTGCGCAGAGCCCTGCCGGACGGTGCGAGGACGCCCAGGCCCAGCTGCCAAAGCTGCACCCTCGGGGGCAGGGCCGGGGGCGGCTGTGCCGTGGGCCCCCCTCGGGGAAGGAAGGCCGCAGAAGCAGAAGGGTCTTAGTCGCCCACCTACTGGGGGTCCCGGACTTCAAGGCTGAGCTGGAGCAAAGGGAGTCTGTGGCCCGGGAAGAAACCCCCCCATATCTTTCCAGCAATTTCTCCAGTTCATTTGTTTCAAGCGCCTTTGAATTCCTCTAGCATAATCACCCTACCCTTTGTCAACACAAAGCGGTTGTTTAAACGACTCCATCAGATCATGCCATGGGCGACTATTTCCATTTATTATGATTTATTGCCTGTTTAGCACCAGTGTGCAAGGCACATTCAACAGACGAGGAAGCTTCGAAAATGATTTTTCTTTCTGCTCTGGAGGCCCACGGAATAAAAACAACCTGCCCAGAGTAAAGGAAAGATTATCCTCACTGATGAGGATCAGTGACTAAGGACATTTTGGAAAGGAGGTTTAATTTTCCAGATGAAAAAGAACAAGACTTTCTCATTGCCATTGATCCTCCCATTGACCTAGAGCACAGAGTGAATTGATTACCGAGAAGGCGAGAATTTGAGAATTCCCGGTTTTTCAGCAGGCCCGGAAGAGATCGGTCATGGATAAAGCAAAGTCACCTAATCCCATTGAAGACAGGAATCTGGTGTTATTAGCCTGAGCCCCTGCATGGGCCCCTCGCTGGCACCTTCAGGCACTGAATAAATGCTGATTTAATTGCCTCATTCAAGTGTGAAAGATCAGACCACTTATTTTTTCCATCGCTACTCATGTGTCCAGTTTAGGGAACTGGGATTTTTTTTTTTTTTTTTGTAATTCTGCTTTTTGGGCAAGAGCCTGTTATCATTTTAATTCTTCAACCTGGGGTTGTTACCAAGAAAAAATAAAAAAGTGAGGAATCAGTTACTGAGCTTCAGTTTTTAAACCACTGACAGTCTCAGGAATGTGTCCCCTTGCAGAAAGAAGCTCCGAGTTGATCTTTGTAATAGCAGCTAGCTAATTTACCAACTTTATGAAACAACAACAAAAATCTTGTAATAAGTGAGTAATAAGTGAATACTAATCATCAATTAGAATCATTTGTAAAAATTAAAAAGCACCATTAACACCTCATTCAAATACTCACTTTCCAGTCAAACAAGGGATGGTTACTGTCCTGTCCTGAATGAAATTCTGAATGGTTCCACGGTGTTAACTCTGACAGTAGCACGGCATGAGTTATACTTGGTTAAAACACCCACTAACTCCACTGACCAACAGTCATTCTTTGAAGATTAAAAATAAAAGTCAACCTGTGAAGCATAGAATTTATTCCTCGTGGAACTATCATTCACTTCTGTGCTTAGATCAAAACTATTGTTTCTTTCCCCAACTTTAGTAAACTACCTCCTATAGTTCAAAACTGATCCCACAGGCTAAATTGAGAATCTCTTAGAGCCCAGTTTCTCAAAGTGGAGGCTCAGTAGTTTGCAGATTCTGACTCAATGGGTCTGGAATTGAGGCCTGAGGGTTCTGTATTTCTAGCAAGTTCCTAGGTGATGCCAGTGCTGCTGGTCCATGGGTGACACTGAGTAGCAAGGGTTTAGCAATTCAGACAATTTTTCCCCAATAGATTTTATCTAATGTGTATCCTTGAATTATTTTTATTTAGCAGTACAGTAATATGATAAAATTTAAGCAAATAACAGTTTTATAATAACAAGTGAGGTCACATATAAATAGAGACATAGATGCATATGCTGATACTATTGGGGAGAAAAATAATTTCTTTATCCCTCTAGATTCTTCTGACTGGTCTAATAATCAAATTGACATGAGGCAGATTAACATGAAAAGAATTTGATTATGTACTTACAGGGGCCCCATAAGGATATGAGACCCACTGGCAGTCAAGCAAGTGAGGTAAATATGCTACCAAGAAGTCTCACAGTCCAGAAGTTGAGTTGGTGGATTGTTCCATCTCACCGAACCAGTCTCAGTCCTAACAATAGGTCAGTTTAGTAAAACTCATTTCTGAAGGGGGTGATATAAAATGGGCTCTAAAAGTTAGGCCTACATTACACAAGCAATCAAGTATTTAATAAGAAGCCTCTGTGGAAACCACAGAAAAAAACAATGGTTAGTATTTGAACCAAATTATAAAGCTGTTTCTGAGTTCTGAAGTTAGCCAGTCAAGATTTCTAGAGGTCTAGTTCAATACATTTTCAGGGCACTTGTGCAGCTCAGTTGATTGAGCAGCCGACTCTTGGTTTAGGCTCAGGTCATGATCTCAAGGTCATGATTTTCATGAATCTCCATGAAAATAAAGCATTTTACCAGGAACACTTTTATAAAAGCATCTGAGAAAAAGAATAACTGTCTATAAATGATAAAAGACTTAAAAATGGCTTAAAGGTCTGATTAGAGCTTATAATAATGAAATTGGTGAGGAAATTTGGTTATTTCTATGACATACAACCTTTTAAGATAATAACTAGAATTATGAGTGATGACATTGTACCAGGACATATCAGAATCTTAAGAATTTTATATAATTTCTGGAAGACTTATATGAATAATATCAGCCCATACAATATAATCTAAGAAGGTTTATCTTTGCTTATTCGAAAGGTTTATCTTTGCTTATTTGACAGTGGTTCTTGTGTAATTTAACATAGCAAATAAGCCTAATTAGGTTGACAGCCCTCTTTTAAAAGGAGAGAGAGCAAATCTTTTGAGATATTCCAGCAACCCAATATCTCGTATCTCAAAGTTATTTTTAAGGCAAAAAGACTTCATTTAGAATTTGAATTGAGGGAAGTTTGTCAACAATATCAAAAGGTTTGAATATTTGATTAAATAGGAATTATAGGGGCCAAGGGCAGGCTATCCCAAGACTGACCAATTGGCATGAACACTATTTCAAGTTAAAAGCTATCCCAAGCCATCAGACTCAGGAAAAGCTCTTTATCTCCCCCTCAACTGCATCCTTGTACCAGCAAGAGAGCTATTAACAGAAATTCTTCTTTACTTAAGAAATTTGTCTTCATAATCGGGCAAATTTTGTTTTCTAAACACCTCCACTTACCTTCCTGCTAATGGTCTTCCCCACCTTTGTATCCTCTGGCCCCTACCCCTCTCCATAGCTCATATAAACACGATGTTGCCTATCTTTGGAATTTCCGTGTCTATGTGGGTTCCCTATATGTACACTGTTAAATTTAATTTTCTCCTGTTAATCTGTCTCATGTCAGTGCGATTCTTAGTTGAGCTAGAAGGACCTTGAAGAACAGAGGAAATTCTCTTCCCCAACAGATCACAGATAATTAGAAAACAATACTTAATTGTCTACTTAAGGAAAGTGACAGTAAAAGATTTAAAAGGCAAATAGAGATGGTTGCATAATGGTTAGCAAACTGAGCTCTTTTAACGTTGAGAAGATTCCATTTTCTTCAGTAATCGAAAGATCGGATTAAGACAACAGGAAGCATTAGGACATTATATTGATAAAACACAGAATTTGTTGTTTTCTAGGCAGATTATTTTAGGGGAATGAAAAACCCTTCACAATCTATTATTGAGAGCATACCAATAGTCCAAAAGACAGTTTGTCCTTTTAAAAGAGAGAAGACCAAATTTTTTTTGCAACCGTTGACTTTTGATATTAAAGCCCATTCTCTTAATTACATTCATTCCAGTCTTAGCCAGCCCTGACAATGCAAAAAAATTACTTTCCAAAGATTCCTTCTCCACAAACCTCTTACACTTGTTTCTTACCTCAACACACACTTTACTTTCCTTGCATAGAGATTGTACCTGGAGCCCAAGTGTGCAAGGGCATCTAGCTCCAGGGGGTCCCAAACAGACCAGGTTCAGCCACTCACTGCTGCCAAAATCCAAAGGCAGACAAACGAGTGATGGTGAAACAAGAAAAGAATTTATTTTAGTGAGGACATCAAGAAGACAGCAGACTGGCATCTCAAAGATTGTCTCCAAAGTGCCGAAAATACTTCAAGGTTTATATTAGGAAAATGTCAGACAAAGGTTTTCGTGGGTACATGCAGGTGGGCAGTAAAGGTCAAACCCATTACTATCTCAGGATCAATCACACGGGTCTTGCAGGCGTCAGGGCAGTTGTCATTGCTTGAGAGGTAGTTTCAGTTCCCATCACAGGATGCTTTGCCTGTGGGATCTTTTGCCTGAGTTAAAAGATAAACTGGAAAGAAGAACTTAATCAGTTACAAACTGTGGTCAAAATGGAGGTAAAGTCCTCTTCCAAGATGTTGACCTTGTTATTTCTAGTAACTTTAATTACATATATTAATTAAAATTCTTAATCCATAGAAAGCTTAGAATTCTTAACTCTTAGAAAGTTTAATTACTAAGGGCACCTGGCTGGCTCAGTCAGTAGAACATGTGACTCCTGATCTCGGGGTCGTGAGTTTGACCCCAAGATGGATGTAGAGACCACTTGAAAAAAGAAAGGAACTTTAATTTCTAGTGAATACTAATATTACCCAAAACTGGGTTTAGCTATTGCTGAATCTTGAGCCAAAAGACACAACCAAGGCAAAGAATAGGAAAAGGAAGGGTTTTACTTGCAACAAGCAAAGAGAACTGCAGGGTCTTTCCCAAAGCAGTGTCTTCCTGAACAACAAAATTGAGGAAATTTTAAACCAAGGATGCATACGTAATCATGAAGGGGCTTGCATAGTGGGGAATACACATGGAATTGGACAATCATCATCTTAAGGTGACTGAGTCTAAGTCAAAGTCACCAAGCCAACAAGAGTCAATGTCATCAGTTTTCTGGTTCCAGTTGGCCCAGTACCTGGTTCCAAGGGATCCTGTAAAGTCACCTCAAGAATGTGCCTCAGGTCAGTCTACTTTGAGCCAGCACTGAGAGTTTTGCCACTGATTTATTGTCCTTGATGTGATTAGGTTATCTCCTGGCCTAATAGTGGCTGTTTGTTCTTATATCTTGTCAGAAGATGGGGGTGGGGGGGGTGGAAAATGATTTTTCTATTTTTCTTACATCAGGAAAGTTATGTCTGTTTTTCTTTTTCTGGAGACCCCTAACACTGCTCATACTAAGAAGTAAGCAATTGTGAACTGCCTGTGAAACCAGCATTGTTTAGGTTGGTGAATTTACGAATACGCTTCATAATCTCTAGGACTATATGTTTTGTTGTTGCTACTTGGTAAATCTCTTTTGTTCCCTCAGCCCCTCTACTTACTTCTAGTTTCCTGGGTATTTCTGAATAGTATGATCCTTGGAACATGCCTTGTGTGAATGCTCAGGAGAAAAATTCTTGCCCATGGTACGCCACAGGGATTGGATGGATTCCTGCCATCCTACTAGACACTATTACCTTGGCTATAATGGCATTGGGCTCAGAAATCAGACTATCCTTGTTTTTCCTGTTCTTTGTCAGGCACAGGGCCACCACACATGTCATTAGGACAGCCTCCGATCTTAAGACTCCTGTGTAGGGTTTTCTCCTAAATAACCCAGTATGATCCCTCAATAAGCATAAAATCCAAGATACGCATGACTGCATGCTTCCTAAGAGGACCAGTCGGAGCTGTTACCCAGTCGGGGCACTCAGGAGGTACAGCTCCCTTGGGACTGAATCATGAATAAAGCTCACAAGAGAGTTGTCCGGTTTAGATAGGAGTTCCATACTTTTGATCATGTCTCTCATCTGTCCTTACCCCTGGGATGTTTGGCGTTCTTGGTCCTGCTCTCAGATTGGAAGTACTTCGAGCTTAGATCTATGATGCTTAATACTATATAAAATAGCTGCCCCTTCTTCACAAAGGCCAGAACCTCTACCCCATCCATCAGTACTAGATCTAGAGGCTTACAAAGGGTATTATTATTGGTCACCAAATATACTGATTCCTCCGAAATGGAAAGAAGCAGCCCCAATCTCTATAGCATTTCAGCCCACTCGCCTGCCCTCATGGTAGTCTAAGATGCAATGGGGGAAGTGAAGGGAAGTCAACATCCCTTCTCAGGTAGTGTGAAGGTGTCACTTCACTAGTGTGGGGTTGAGAGTGACAAGAGGGATGCCTCCTGTCACTCTCAACCCCAGGAACTTTCAGCAATATTCCTAGTGAGACACAATTTGGAAGCCGAGGATGATTTTGGTAATGGACACCTAGTCAGTTAATGTATTCTCCTTGTTTTGTAGGAATTAACTATGGGATCAGCTTCCTGATCCCAAAGCCTTCCCTCTTGGGCTGCCTAACACATTAGAGTCGATTTGGATTTAAACAAAAAACACCAAACCCTCCTTCCCCTCCCCCAATCATTATTCTGCCCCGTATTCAACAACTATCAATAAAAGATAAAAACCCAACACCCAGGGTGTGCAGTTCTCTCTCTCTCTCGAACTCATCCTCTTTTAGATCACAAGAGTGTACTTTTCACTTTAATAAGTTTTCCTGCTTCTGTTACTCATCTGCTCTGCTGCATGCCTGTCCTTGACTTCTTTCTTGTGACAAAACCAATCTTTGGCAACTCATCTAGGTCTGGCCACGTCAAGGCATCAGGGCCTGGGGACTCCCCAGTTACCCAGAAACATCTTTTGGTGACCACGAAGGGACTTAGTAACAGTGGATTGAGTGACCCTCTTCATTGATGAGCCTCCAACTCCTGCCTGCCTTGTGCTAGAGAGTTGCTTAGTCCCTGCTCTCCTTTGTTCTACTCTCTCTTTCCCATCTACCTGAGAAAAGGCCTAAGGTGCTAGAAACCACAAGGCAAGAATGTGGTAAGAAACAAAGTGCTCATGAACCGGCTCCTCCCAACCCGTAGTCAGGCTCCCATGGATTGGTCCAGGGTATAAACACTTCAGGGCTCCTCATGGCTAAGTAGGGACCTCTAGGTGCTAGAAACACGAGAGTGTGAAGTGTGGTGAGAATGAGCACATGAGCCAGCTCTTCTGAACCCACAGGCAGGCTCCCTTACATCATTCCCAGGGTCTGAACAATTCAGGGCACATAGTAGACATAGCTGGGGTCCTGTGCCTGAGACTTGACATGGAAAAGGGGTCTTTGCAGACGTGATTATGTTCAGATGAGGACATTAGGGTGGATCTTAATCTGACGTAGCCAGCAACCTGAGAAACCAGAGCATAACACACATGGAAACCATCTAGAAAATGAAGGCTCCATACTGCAATGTAAGAAAACTAACCCAGAGACCCCACAACACACAGGCCTATGCCCCTTTTCAATAATACAATCTTCCAATGTGGCAAAAGACATGTTTAACACACTAGAAACATCTTCAGTTTCCCAGCAATAAGAAGACAAAAATAGACTTGTCTAGCAATTAATGTTTCAGTATTTTATTTTATTTTATTTTATTTGCAAAGGATCTAGACAGTCAATGAATTCTCATCATTTAATTCAACTTAGCAAAATTCTAAGGGTGGAAGTTAACACAGAGATCTGGGAAACTAAACATTTCATAAAACAATCATTGCAAAAAAGTTCACCTTAAAACTCTTATCTTACATCTACTTAATTCATCTGTTCTTAACAATCATACTTAGATTACTCATGAAAATTTCATGAGATATTTAAGCACTTAGCTGTCATCTTAAGATTTTCTTTCATTTGTTTTTTGTTTGGTTTTTTTGCTGACAAATTTTGTAACAAAAATAACATGAATTTATTTGACATTCAGTAGATAAATTTATTTGACATTTAGTAGAATACAAGTACTCTACTTAATGTGGCTAACTCTAAGACATGTCTGTATTAATTCAACCAGCAAACTTAAACTAGCTTTTATTTACTGAAAATACCCTAGATAACATAAACTTGAAAAACATTTGGGTTAGTTTCTATTATACTCCTGAGATTTAGAAATGCTTAATTTATAAGCACTTAATTTTAAGCCAATCATTAAAGAGAGCCCTTTTACAAATTAATTTTGGTGATGCCATCCAGAGGGTAGAAAAATACTGCATCTATATTGTACATACATAAACAAACACACAAACAGATCTTAGAGCTTTTCTTTTAAAGATTTTATTTATTTATTTATTTATTTATTTATTTATTTATTTATTTGAGAGTGAGTGAGAAAGAGAGCACAAGGAGGGGCAGAGGGAGAAGCAGACTCCCTGCTGAGCACAGAGCCCAACATGGGAGAGAGAGGCTTGATCCCAGGACACTGGGATTATGGCCTGAGCCCAAGGTAGATACTCACCTGACTAAGCCACCCAGGTACCGTTCTTATAACTTTTAATTTTAAAAATTTAGCTATGAGTCAGATATAACAATAGAAAACTCACTAGTTTATAAGTTCAGTTTACCCATTCAGATGGCTAAAGCTTTTTACCATTAATACTAGTGAAGATGCCTGATTTGTCTTTGTCCTTGACAAGTAATCTTATGGAAACTGGAGGAGTTGTATTTTTTTATAAGACCCCTTTTCCTTTTCTTTTTTCCTTTTAGTCTTAGGTGAATATGGGCATTATTTTAGATACCTCCTGGGGTGTTTACATTTCAAAGATACAGTGAGATTTACCTCTTCAAGGGACAAAAAAAGAATGGAAGTTCCTCCAAGAAGGACTTTGGTTTCCCAAGGCCAATAATTCACAAGCCTTTTGAGATAAATAGGGGAAGTTTTTAAGTCAGTAAAAAGGAATAGATGGACCTTGGATTGCCTCTAGAGCTATTTTTTTTTTTTTAGTTTTGCAAAGATTTATAAAATAATAACAGCTGCTCTCATCTTTTTTTTTTTCCAAAGAACTGAATTGCAGCCTAAATTATATCAAAGGGGCTGATCCCCTCATCCAGATACATCATCTCCATTTGCTTCTCTCCCTTTGGGCACATGGTTTTCCTTTAGCTTTGGGTAGGAGACCTTAAAAAATCCTGTCAGGCTTTGAATATCATCTTCCAACTTCTAATCAACTTTTAACCACAGAACTGTTACCCCCCCCACCCCCCAAAAATTCTTTTAAATATCTTGCCAGTTTTTAGCCGAGACAAACAGTCAATATTTGGGTAATACGGAACACCTTCATGCATCAGGAGATGCCTTCAAAGAGGGTACAAAGGATAGTACCTTCTCAAGAGCCAGAGTCACTCCCAAAGGTAGTCAAAAGAACCAAGAGCCTGCGGGCAGACAGAAAGCCAAGCCGAGCTCTTAGGACACAGAACAATAGGATTGTGCATTTTTTCATTTTTTGTACCTACAGTTTCTGGAACAGCAGTTTTTAGACATAAAATAAGCTGGTGTGCTGGAAGGTAGCATATTTAATTCTTTGGATTTTAATATGAAAGAATTTACATTGAATGTGGAGTGTTAATTTTTGTTCTAAGTCTAATTTCTGTTCTTTCATCTTGTCAAAAGGAGTCCCTAAGGCTAGCCATTATAATTCCTTGTATCCACTTTTTAATTTGGTCTTTTCCACAGATGCCAATAAGGCAAGAGTTTAGGATGAGAGCTCTCCAAAATTTTTCAAATATAGAAGTTTTCAATTCTAAAGATCCATCCTCTGGCCCCCGACAAATGGGATCTATTAATCTCAATAATGACTCAAACTAATAAGCTTTCTTTATGGCTTGACCAAGGATGCAAGAAGCATCCCAAAAGAGAATGCAAAATACGCAGCCCTCACCAGTTCTAACAAATTCACTCCCAGGGATTGTCTAGGGAAGCAAAACCCTTCATTACACAGGTGGTAAGGATGATGTAGTGAAAACAGTGTCTCTGGTTTCCCACAAGAACGTGAGATCCCTCCAGTCACACACCTGCCCATCTGTGACACCAGGCAAGGTGCTACCAGAATGAGACTTTCCCAGCAGTAAGAAACTAAGGCTGAGACTGCAGAGGCTTCTTAGGGACTGGGACCTTTATGGCAAACTCCCTGGGAGCTGCCATGGCTGGCCAAAGAGAGTGCTGCTTATGACTTTGTGCCACAGAACCCCAGTCTATTTCCCTGGCCACCAAAATGCACCCCAGAAAGGGTACCTTCCAGATGGAGAGGATGAAGAGAAAATTCTCACTAGTCACAAGGCCAAGCTCTCAGGACAGAGAAGGAGACGAAAGGTAAAGCCTCATCCAGTTTTTACATAGGGGACTCACAGCAAAGTTGATGTCCACAGAGGCTGGTCTGGTCACCAGGAACTCGCCAGCCCATGCGGGCAGCCTGAACAGAAGGCTTACAGTGGCTGCGCCTGCGTTCTGCTCTACGGTCCTTCCTCCTTAGGACAAACTACATAAGAGATAGAGACAAAAACAATGACCATCTTTGGAAGGAAAAGGATCAATAGAAACCAAGAGTGCTCATTACCAACCTTTTATTTTCTTTTAAGATTTTCATGTATTTATTCATGAGAGACAGAGAGAGAGAGAGAGAGAGAGAGAGAGAGGCAGAGGGAGAAGCAGGCTCCACGCAGAGAGCCCGACGTGGGACTCAATCCCGAGTCTCCAGGATCAGGTCCCAGGCTTAAGGCGATGCTAAACTGCTGACCCACCCAGGTGGCCCAACTTTTTCTTTTCTTAACCAGAGTGGCCCTATCCAAGCAGTTAGTTCCACAAATATTTTATCCTGCTAAACTAAATTTAGAAAAAAAAAAAAAAGTCTCCTCATCATGCTCACTTCCAGCAGACCTTACAGGCAGAGATCTGGGACCCCCTCGTGGTAAGAATTCTTAGCTTCTGCAGGTGCTTGTCAGAGGCGTCAGGACCTCTCAGCTCTAGCAGCCTCGGAGTGAGCAATATCCAGACGTGGAAGTAAGTCCTGCCGACTACGCCAACTGTCGGGCAGGGGAAGATTTTTCTCTACCCTTCTAGATTCTTCTGGCAGTCTAATCAAATTGACAAGACAGAGTAACAGAAAGACAAGTTTAAACACATATGTAGAGCGACCCTATAAGAATATGAGACCCACAGGCAGTAGGCGGATGAGGCTTCTATGGTATCTGAGCTAAGAAGAGGGTAGGGATTTGGGAGTCAAAGGAGAGGAAGACATTTCCTAGAAAGATGGGAAGAGGAGATGTTCGCCATGCCTTGCAGACAAGTCTTTCTGATATAAAACAAAGTTATCTTTGGTGATCGCGCTTTCTTGTTGCAGGCCCCCATCTACATGTTTCTGGGCACTTTAGGGGGAGGTAAAAAAAAACAAAAAACAAAAACCATCTTGAGTCTTTGTTTCTTAAAATTAATCAGCGTAAAATAATCCTTATGCCAAAGAGACACATTTTGGGGTGGTAAATTTTGCTCCCCTACAGTTCATATGCATTTTTTACAAACATACCAGGTTTCTCCGTATTTCTCTAAGTAAATTGCTAACGCTGGCTGCCGTTCCACTTCCAGGAAAGGGGAATGAGTGATCTCTGACTGATATTTATTTTTCATTCAATTGCTATTTATTGAACACTTAGTAGTATGTGCCCAGCACCGTTAGAGACCAAAGTTACGACAGTGAACAAAACAGATCCCAGGCCCTGTCTAATAGAATTACATTCCAGGAAGAGAGACACACAAATAAATTGTAGTAAATGCTGTGAAAAGAAACCAAGGAGCTGAACTAGGAAATAACCACTTTGGACAAGGTGGAGAGAAGCCTCTGAGGACCCTTCACCCTGGAGCTGACAGGTCTACTCCTGTGACACCACAAAGGGCCCAGCATTGAGGCTACAAATGCACACACAGCCCAGGAACTGGTTCCTCCTCCTCCAGCCAATGTGTATTGTTCAGAGGGGGCCTGCTGCACAAAGTTGGCCTTCGTGTCTGAGTCTGCACTGCTGCCAACAGTTCACCAGCAACCCCTCCGCACCCAATTGCCAATATCCTTTTCCCAAGCCGGCCTTTGGCTCCCCTGCCTGTCTGCAGCCTTTTATTTAGGCCGCTGCACTAGCACTCAGCAGGCCTTGCTGGCACATTTTCTGCATGTGCACAGACCTGCAAAACTCCAGGGCCCCGATGAACCATCATCCACAGCGATACTCAAAGACAGTTTCTCATATTTCTCCTCAATTCCATTTTATTTCTGGAGAAATGACTCCAATAAAAAGCCTTATCTTTTGTTAAAATGAAATTAGACCCGCTTGAAATCAGACACATATGAGCCCTGTGTGCTACAGACATGGATACCCATTGGCTTGTTTCTAGGAAGTTCTGAGACTTCATTTGCAGAAATAACACTTCAAGGGCGCCTGGGTGGCTCAGCTGGTGAAAGGTGTGCCTTCAGCTCAGGTGTTGACCCCAGGGTCCTGGGATCCAGCCCTGCATTGGGCTCCCTGCCCGCTGGGGGGTCTGTTTCTCCCTCTCCCCCTCCCTTTTCATCCCTTCTCCCTCAAATACATAAAATCTTTTTTTAAAGGGTAAAAGCAAAAAGAAATCATTCATAAGCAGCATTTTTCAAAACCTAGCCTAAACTCTTTTTAAGGTGAGGCCGACTCACGGCCTGCCACGGCCCCACCCATCCTCCTCCCACACCAGACCCCTCTGTCTTCAGCTGGTCTCCATAAAGCTGTTGGGGTGCGGCTCCCATCACCCCCCTCCCTTGCCATCTATCCACGCCCTGCTGGCCACACCGCCCCCTGCCCCCCCCCCCATTCCTTGGGAACTATAGCTTGAACTTGGAGGAGGGCTCCGATGGTTTAAAATCCTATCATCATCTGTTCCTGATTATCAAAGCAGGGGAGATGCAGGAGGAGGCTTTCCCAGCCCCATGGGTAGGGAGCAAAACTCTTTGGCATCATCAGCCTTTTTCCCTGGTGGGGAACAAAGGGTGTAATGACCTGGGACATGCAGCTGGAGCTAAGTTCACAGCAGCCCTTGGGGTGCTAAGTTCGGGGAGAGGCCTGTGATCCCAGCCAGGCCAGGTGCAGATGGTGCCGCTTACATCGTCTACTTGCCTCTGCTTGCCCTCACATCAGCTCTTCTATCTGGACACCTCCTGGGCTCTGGTCCTTTCCCAGGGGGTTTGTCGGGGGCAATCCGAATGACAGCATGCATGCGCAGCACTTAGCATCAAGAGTAAGTACCCGGCAATGTTAGCTGTTGGGGTTTGGGTTGGGTTTACCATTATCGTCATCACTTGCAAGTGCTTACTGCGTGCCCAAACCTGTGCCAGGTGCTCACGCAGCTTCTACAAAAGTATAGGCAATCTTAATTTTCCTAACAGGTGTCTGAGGTAGATGATGTGGCATTTGGGCTCGGAGAAGTTGAGTAATTAGTTGAAAGCTACACAACAGTCAGTAGTAAAGCTCAGATGTAAATCCATACGGCCTCAACTCTCAGTTCTCTTTCCTGTGCCCCGCCCACCCATCCTGCCATTGCAAGGTCAGGCTCCAGCCCTCCAGGGCCCTCCAGCACCTGCTGAACGGGCTCCGCAGGCCTCTGCATGTCTTTCCAATGAGGAAGCTCCTCGTGGTTTCCTCCCCCATCCCACTACAGCTCACGTGCTGGGTTTCGGCCGTGGAGGTCCGTTTGGAGTCCCCTCCACTGTCATGCCCACGCCCACGGCCCAGGACCTGACCACAAGAACGTGGGTGTGAGTGTCAATGCAGGATGGGTTTGAATTGCGTGGCTCGTGCTGGAACATAATGAAAAGCTTAGTTTGCAGAAGTGAAAGTGGGAGATGTGGGTTTTTTGTCTCTCCAAGGTAGGCAAGAGCTGGGCGTGATTCAAAAGCAGAAGAGAAGCAACCACTTGAAGAAAAAAAAAGGCTCATTATTGAAGAACTAGGGGATGACATTGCTGCTGATGCTAAAATTTTCATCAATCTAGTTTTCACTTCAAGACCATTTCCTCAGGGAGCCTCCCTGAACTCCTAAATGAGGTTAGCACCCCGTTAAATGCCTCTGTAGCACCCTTTACTTTTTTTTTTTAACTTTCTTTTGATGATACATCACATTTGAAACCATTTGTTCTACACCCACCTCATGCAACAAGCTCTGCAAGGGCAAGAATGTCCTCTTGTTTGTGCTGAATTCCCAGCAGTCGACACAGTGCTCAGCACCGAGATGTTCAACAAACGTTCATCAACAGCAAGATTAACAGTATTTCTCTGCCTGAAGAGCAATCGTGCTTCTGTTTGCCAATACCAGGAAGAGAAAAGGAAATTTCATTTCTTTATGAAAGAGTCAAAGACAACATGATACTGTGGTTGAAGCAATGCACACTGGATAAGGCTTAGTTCACACGCAACTTCTTTGTCAATATCAGTGAATGAGTCACCCGCTAGATAAGGAGGAGGATCACCTTATCACCCTCCTGTGTAAAAGCCTCCCCACTGTCTTTGGGTGAAGTTGTCCCCAACCTGCTCTCCCAGCCTTCCCTTCTTCCACGACCCCAGGCCCCGCTCCCCATTCCCACACCCACTGAGCACTTGCTGATCCCACTTTCTGGGATACTCTTCTCCACGTTCTGTGTCTGTGTTCCCTTTAAACTCAAACGAAAACCTGCACCACATCCCAGATACGGATGATCTGTTCTCGCACGCCCACCCCACAGCACTCCGTACTTGCGTCTGGAGGTCTAGAAGTCTGAAATCACGCACGATGAGTTCCTGGAGGCACTTGTGGTGTCTTGAGCATCTTCACATCGCCAGTGCCTAGCACACACCTGCCTGAAGGTCAGCACATCTTGTGATGAATAAACACACAAGAAAACCTCAAGGCCTCCTTGACTGTTCTCTTTTGCTCACAGCCTATAGCCAGTCCATCGGCAGGTCCAGCCTCGACTGTCTTCAAACCATATCCGGAATCTGCCCCCTTCCCACCACTTGCCTGACCCAGGGCACCGTCGTCTCCTGTCTGGGCAACCACAGTAACCTCCCGACCGGTGTCTTGCTTCCCCCTGCAATCCATTCTGCACACAGCAGCCGTGTTGGCCTTTTAAAATACTCCCCTGTGTGAGACCATCCAGTGGCCTCCAAAACACTTGGAATAAAATTCAAAAGCCTCACCGAAGCCCTGGGTGGTCTCACCCTTGCCCTCTTCTGCCTCCCGGGCCAACTTAGCATTCCTGCAATGCACCAAGGCCTCCCTTTGCAACATGTTCCATCTTTGCCCACATGACTTGTTACTTGGCATTCAAGGCCCCGCTCACTGTGAGCTCATCAGAGAGGCCTTCCCTGACTGCCTTATCTCAAACAGCACCCCACAGTTCTCTCTGCCTCTTCGCCTTACCTTATTTTCTTGTGTTGTACAGATCCACATCAGACGTATCACTATGTATTTGAATATTAGTTTTCTGTCTCTTCCTTGTGATAGGTCCATGGACTTCATAGATGTATTCTCAGTGCATAGACCTGTATGACATAAGCAGTAGGTGCTCAATAAATGTTTGTTAATGAGAGAAAAAAAAAAAAAAGCTTTCCCCAAGTGTCTGCCAAAGATGGCAGAAAGGCACGTCTGGTGAATGATGACCTCCAGGCACCCATCATGGCCCATCATTGCCACGCGACTACTGCTAGGCTGGAAGGGGGTGGTTGTGCACTGTGCGGGCAATGAACATTTCTGGCAATTTCTACAGAAACAAGTTAAAATACCTGGTCTTCCTCAACAAGTATATGAACACCATCTGGGCCCGTGGCCCCCACCACATCTTTAGGTGAACAGCAGGGATGTGCTGCTTGCCAGACTAAGCGAGGCCAGGCCACCCTGACCACCTTGGGGTGTTGGATAGGACTCTACCTCCCTCTGACAAGAAAAAGCAGTTGGTGGTTCCTGCTGCCCTCGAGGCTGTGTCTCCTCCTCCGCGAAAGCCTGTCTACCTGGGATGCCTGGCTCACAACATTGGCTGGAAGTACCAAGAGGTGACGGCCACCTCGGAGAAGAAGAGGGAGGAGAAGGCCAAGATTCATTAGGACAGCTCATGAGGTTACAGAGACAACCTGAAAAGAACATGGAGAAGGAACGTGACCAATATACAGAGACCCTCAATACCCCAGGGTCCCCAGTGTGAACGCAGTACTGTTGATTCCCCATGCTTGGCCTGCCCTGCCCTTCCTCCGTCACCACCCTGGGATGTAGGGGACCCAAGGGCTGCCCTCCAGGTGCCACAGGTGCTGGGGATTCAACAGCTGGGAACACAGAAACGGCTAAGTCACTACTTCTGTTTAAGAAAGGCCTTTCTTTAAAAAGTTACTTGACACATCTCTCAAATCCGTGAAGATAATTTGTCTATGACCTACTTGTTTGAGAGAGTTTTAGAAAATTGAGCACAGGAACAACCAGTGAGTTCAGTTTCAGCATTTGCAGAAATGAGCTGGAAAACCGTAATTGGAGGAGAAGCCTGCATTGTGAGGGGGGCACGTGTTTGAAACTTCTCACGCAGTCTTGTACTGTAGTCTGCAGCTGGTGGAATGTGGGAAGGTGCTTGTGGGGACTGCGACCTGGTGGGGTATGAAGGTTTTCAGAGTCACGCACAGGCTGGGGAGACCTGCACCCAGGAGGTCACAGGCATTGCCCTTGCTGCTTCCCTGTCTTTTGCGATCAGAACTGAGTAAGTTGTTTTTAAAGGGAACAAAAAAGGGATAGCTAAAGCTGCTGGCTCCTGGGTCCCAACAGAGAGAAAGAGAGAGAGAGAAGAGGACAGTGTTTTGAGAAATAAAACTGAATGCAGGAAAAAGAATTGTCTGAGGATGGCCTTGATGAAGTATGACAACAAGAACTTCGGGTGACTCCAGACACAAGAGCTTTGCTTCCACTAATTCATTCTCTTTTTAAAGCCCCAGAATGTTAAAAGGGGACTTTGTTCCCTGAGGACATTCTGATGGACATCACTTGTGGGGCCTCCCCCACTCCAGAAGTGGGTCAGTCTGCTGCCTGAGTCCTGCCCATGAATGGCTTACAGAAGCAGATGAGGGAGTGCAAAGAAGATCCTGTCTGAGTACCACAGAGACATGCGCTTAGCTGGAGTCGAAGAGTCTCCCCCGAGTGGCTTGTTTCCATTTCTTCTGTCTGTGGCAAGAGGTGCTTATTATCAGTTTCCACCATTTCTCCCATGAAACGGGTGCCTTATGATTGATTATTCTCATTCCTATTTCCGCTCTCTGCCGCTTCAGACAGGGCCGTACTGGTGTGATGAAGAACACGACTCTAGGAAAGCTTTGAGATTAAAGATGCTTCCGAAAGATTAGGGTAAAACCTGTTCAGATTCTGCTAACTCTGTGAACTCAGAATTCATTATCGGCTTCATTGGGCTAAGATGTATCTTGGTGCCATGGGGGGCAGGGAGGCAGGCCAGTTATTCGGTTATTAAGCAAACTAGTGGTGGAAACAGTATTTGCAAAAGGTGGAGCCAGTGTAAAAAGACTTTGAGGCACCAGGCTTAAAAACAGTTTATCAGCACTATGAATTTTTTCACATTTTAAAAATTGAGGTATACTTTATAGACAGAATACTTACCCTTTTTACTGTACAATTCTACCCAGGTTCTGAAAAACCCACGCAATTATATAAGTACTACCGTAATCACGATACAGAATAGCCCGTAATCCCCTCCCCACCCCCCCGATCTCTCATTCTCCATGTGGTCAAGCCTCTTCCCATGCCCAGACCCTGGAAACCACTATTCAGTTTTCTGCCCCTTTAGTGTCATCTGCTGGGGAGGCTCGTATAAAGGGGCTCACGCCGCATGTGACGTCTTGGGCCTGACCGCTCCCTCTCCCCGTGGTGAGGCTGAGATTCGCTCACGGGTGGACCAGTTGCTTGTTCCAGTCCGCGGCTGACTCCTGTCCCTCGCCCCCGGGGTGTCATGGGTGTGTTGACCCATCACCAGGTGATGGACATTTGTGTTGTGTCCAGGCCCTGCTGCATAAGAGCGAAGCCACTCTAAAACTTCACACGCAGGTTTTAGTGTGAACTTAAGTTTTTCCTTCACTTGTGAGACAGCCTCAGGGCGGGATGGTGAGGTTGTACAGTAACGAAACGTTTCACATTTTTTTTAAAGATTTTATTTATTTATTCATGAGAGAGAGAGAGAAAGAGGCAGAGACACAGGCAGAGGGAAAAGCAGGCCCCACACAGGGAGCCCGACGAGGGAATCGATCCCGGGACCCCAGGATCACGCCCTGGGCCGAAGGCAGCCGCTCAACCACTGAGCCACCCAGGGATCCAGAAATGTTTCACTTTTTAAGATACTGCCAGACTGTTCCCAAGTGGCTGTTCCACTTCTCCTTCCCAACGAAAACGTAAGAGAGTTTCAGGGGCTCCGCATCCTTGCCAGTTATTTTCGGGTCGTTGGTTTGGTTTGGTTTTTCCTTTAGCCACATTAGCAGATGTGTAGTGGCATCTCCTTACAATTTTGCATTTTGCTGTTAGTGATGTCGAGTCTTTCTTATATGCTCCTTTGCCATTCAGATATCATCCTTGGTATCATCCTTTGCCCATTTTTAAAGTTGGGCTTAACTATTAACTTAATGACTGACATGTATATAAACCCTCATACATAGTGTTTCATTTGATCACAGGTCTGGGAGGGCACCCAGGGAGACAATCTTCCCCAACTCTTGGTTTTCCATCTCCCTGAGAAATTGAGGCTAGGATGCTCCAACGGCTTGCCCTGGTCCATGCCGAGGGGCAGCACTGGAGCTGGAAGCCAGGCCCGCCGGACACCGCTTCCTCTGCCAGCGGCTGGCCACTCTCCCTGAAGACACGCGGGGCCACCGCTGCCCAGCAGGGGGTGATCCACCCGCCGAGGCTCCGGGTGACTAAGTTAGGGCCAGGTGGCGTCTGTTCCGCCCTGTGCCCCAGACATCTCCATCGCCGCTCGCCAGCAGAACGTCCCCGTGCTCGGTCTCCCTTCTCTGGAGTCCAACTCCCAGCGGCTAACACATAAGGGGAAAAAAATCTATAAGCAAACCTTCCCTTTCTCCTCTTCCCACTCCCAAATGGGGATTTTTGCATTTTAACAGGGGGTCTCAGAGGCACGTTCTTCTTCATGTAGTGGTTTACAAACTGCTTTATTAGAGCTTCAAGTGAGAAATGGCCTAAAGACCCAGGCAGGGGTGACGGTTACCAGAGAGCAGGTGGATGGTGAATGCAAGGAAAGGTGATGGGGATTAAGGAGGGCGGAAGAGACCGGGCAGGTGGGAGGGGGGTGAAGGGCCAGAGGCTCTGGATCCACCCCACCTAGCCAAAGCTGTTCCATTTTTGTTTGTTTTACACATTGGCTTTCATTTAAGATTTTATTTGAAAAGAAGAATGTGCTGCTTTCCAAAAGATGCTTAAAATAAATGAACCAGCATGTTTCTCATATGTCCTGTAATGCAGGTGTTGAGCTCATTGAGACCAATGCCTGAGCAGCACCGCATTCCAGGTCGCATCTGGGTCATCAAGACTCTACCTGTTGAAAAATAGAGCCGAGTCTCACAATCTGTACTCCCAGACACACCTCTGATGAGTGACACCAAGACAGCAACCCCCTTGGCCCTTGGGGCACAGAAGGGCTTGGCTGGAGTCTTCGGACCTTGATCATTTCCATTTACTCCAGTCCACTGACGACACACCGTATTTTCCATATTTTTCTACGTGTGTCCTGGTGTAGAAGAAGAAAGCAAGCACCAAAACAGAGGAGGGGCTTGGGCCCGGGCTCTGGAGTCCTCTTGATTCTCACTTACCCTGAGCAGCCCTGCCACATTGCTTAATATATCTAACCTCGGTTTCCCCATCTACACAGTGGGGATAATTGCAGAGCTGTTGTGAGGATTGAAAGCTCCTGTATACAACGCACCTGGCACAGGTCAGGTTACAGGTGAAGCCTTCAGTAAATGGTAGCTCCATGATCAAGAGCCCCATCGGCCCTGAGATTTGCTCCTTCAGCCCTGGAGGTCAGGTTTGCCACAGGCTTACTGCTGCACCTTTGATTATGCTCTGAAAATGGTTATTTTGCTGCAAAAATAAGCAAATATGGTCACAATTTTTAAGGTCATTGACGTTTATAACACCTAGTTTGCATCTCTCTGGGAACAAAGGTGACACAAATACATGTTTGAATGCCATTAACGATGCCTCCAGACAGGAAACCATGCTTCAGAAAGAGCAAGAGCAAAGGAAAATCATTAATTTGTTCAGAAGTTTTTTAAAGGCACATTTTTCTTTGTATTTCGTTACAAAAAGCAATCACCCTAATGATGGTTGAACAGATCCAAATGAACCATTACAGCTTGGACCCATCCTGAAAAGATTTTTCTTTTGAACACCAAATGACCTCACATTACTGTTCTTTGATCTACTCTAGTCATTGTTTCTTACATTTTCCTATAATATTGTAAATTAGAAGAAAATATAGTTCAGTGTAACCACATCAGTCTTCTCCAACCCAGCCAACCGTCGGCTGCAACAGGAGAGGTTTTTATAGCAAGAAGGGACACTTACCAAATCCATGGATCTCTTTGCAGAGTAAGCTCATTTGTTTGAGCAGTAACAGTAGGTCTTGAACTGACTCTGTGTCTCCAATATCTAGTAGGAGTATTTTCAGGCCAGTCCAGGTCAAAGTGTGACACTGTGAGGGCCATTTTAAAAATACATAGTATTTTCTGCCCTTCAGAAATGCAATTTCATTATCTTCTGATTCCTGCTCGCGTTTCCAGCATTTTCACAAATCAACACCCTCACTATGGTGACTGCCCCTCCGTGGCCAAGGTTCAGACACAAATGGCATCTCCTAGTCTCCACTTAGAATAATGATGGAGCTGCCTCTGAAAGAATCACTTTCGATGGGAGTTTCTAGGATACTGCCCCAGAAGAGAGGAGTCCCATTTGACAATCAAAATAGAGGATGGCCAAGGAGTCTAGCGACAGTGTTTCAGCTGAGTTGCTAGAACATTGAACAGCCCCACCCCACTCCTGACCAGCTACGCAGCCTGCAACAAGTTACTTAACCTCTTTGTACCTCAGTTTCCTCATCTGTAAATGTACAGTTTTCACGTGGGTAAATACAGTAGAAGAGTGACTGGTATTAAGTCAGCCCCTCACTCCATGTTCCCTGCTGCCATTATTAGCCATACAATAGTGCTAACACTACTGCTACCTTCCTGAACACCCTTCCCCGAAAGGCAGCCACTAGGCTCTTCATCCCGGCCCCATGTTGGCAGGAGGAGAGCAGTGCCGGGGGCCTTGGGGCAGGGCCTTGGGGACCAATGGGCCCAAAGCTGGAAGCCCTAGGAGTCTTAGCTGAGGTGTGGGACCGGAGACAGGCCCTCCTTCCCCTTCAGCAATCCCTGGCTTCCTCCGAAGGGGTCTCTCCCTCACCCTTCAGCACAGGATAAAATTAACTCTTCCTTGATGCCGGTTACATTTTCCTCTTCTGCACAATTTTTTGCTGGAGATAAGAGCCACCCAGGAAAACCAATAATGCGGATACTTATTTACTGCAATAAGTAGTCTATTCCTAGTAGGTCACCTCTTTGTTACTGTCACTTGACTTGCTTTTATATGCCATAAAAAAACAAGCTGTTCAAACACAGTAGATAAGGGTTTTTGTTTGTTTGTTTTTTAATCTTAGGCATAGCGAGATTACGTAGTGGAAGACTACATTTTATTTTTCAATATTGCTGAGTTCCTACAAGATAATTCAAGAGATCACACATCTTTTAACTCAAAGTTAATAGTACACGTGTGTGTGACTTCTGTACAGATATACTAATAATATGTAATTATGTATTAATCAGACCATTTTCTTTTTTTTTTCTTAAAGATTTTATTTATTCATGAGAGACAGAGAGAGAGAGGCAGAGACATAGGTAGAGGGAGAAGCAGGCTCCATGCAGGGAGCCTGATGTGGGACTCAATCCCAGAACCCCGGGATCATGACCGGAGCCAAAGGCAGACGCTCAACCACTGAGCCACCCACGTGTCCCTAATCAGACCATTTTCTAGGACAGATCCAACTGGCTAGAGCCAACAAGAAGCAGGGGAAGAAACTTGACCTTAACTTAGGAGAGGGATCTGCTCCTTCTGCCAACACAGTGTGAGCTATATAGGGTCTATCTGGCCTGTGGTTCATCTGAACATTCACTGGCACGTTGACTAATGATTCCCCAGAGATGAAGCTCCTTTAAGCAAAGTCATTGCATCATCGTGGCTGAGAAGGTTAACAAAGGAAAGAACATCTGTTGAAAGCCAGGGGAACTTGACTGCCTGCTTTATAGATCCAGAGCTCCCCTAGCTTTTTTATCCCAAGGGACCACTGATGAAAGCCATTCCAGTGCCTTTTTTGTTGCTGCTGTCCTTCCTCTCTGCATGCCTCCCCCAAACTTATTTATTTGCCCTCCTGTCAAATACACACTAGCACTTCACCACCATCCTCTCTCTGAAAACTGATAAAAGTCAGGGATGCAAACCTATATTTGCTGATTATTCTCTAAATGAAGATCTGAAGTGTTTGCTCAAGTAAGCATTGGGTTTCGAGTCTTCCGTGTTCTCTTTGTGCAACTAATTGAGTCCATGTTCTCTTTGTGCAACTAATTGAGTCCGTGTTCTCTTTGTGCAACTAATTGATTTGTTCATCGAATATTCACTGGGCACTTATTACCATGTCCAACACCGTGCTAGGCGGAAATTCCCAATGGATAAACAAGACTACCGTGGCCGCTGCCCTCATGAAGCTTGTGATCTAGTAACTGGAACTTCTATTAATCGAATAAGCAGGCAGATAGAGAATCACCAATCGTAAGTACTATGAGGAAATAAAGACAAGATGCTCCTGAGGACAGCAGAACATCTACCTTGGATTGGGGGTGATATTTAAGAGCGCTAAAGAATATAAAAAGAACCCACCATATGAAGAGTTGGGGAGAAAACTTTCTGGGCAGAAGAGTCAGCAGTGACATACATCCCAGAATAGAGAAGGAGCTCGGTGCATTTAGGAACTGAACGAAGACCAGTGTCTTCACTGGAAAATAGAGAGTAAATAGAGATGAAGCCGAGGGGGCTGGCTGGGGCCAGATCATGCAGTTTTTTCTGGGTCATGGTATTAATTTTGGGTTTTTATCCAAAAACAGTAAGAATCCCTTGAAAGTTTTAAGCAAAGGAATGACATGATCTAATTTGTGTGGCGAAGATATTGTTGTGGGTGCTGTATGAAGAATCAAGCAAGTCTGAATAAAGAGAAGGGTGGTTTATTGTAGCAGCCCATGTGAGGAACAGTAGCTTGGCAGGCCCATCCCTTGGGTGTGGGAACTAGGTTGGTTGTCCTGAGCATTGAACTCAGGGGAGGGTGTGTAGTTCCCAGTATCCTACACTGAACTTCTCTTGCCTGAATAACACTGAAAGTCACTGTTGAATTCTCTGCCTTTAACAGCATCACCAAGGGTTTATGAAAGATGTGCACACTATGGCCTTCTTTTAAATGGGATTATCTTGGGCAGCCTACACCGGTTGCATCCTTCCAGGGACAGCCCTGGATCTTGACCTCAGGTGGCGAAGGTGAAGGCGAACATAAGTTGACAGAGTCCATGTCCACTTGAAGATAAGACTCATAAGACTTGCAGGTGGATTCCGTTTGTGAGGTGAGGGAGAGAGAGCAATCAAGACTGACTCCAAGTGATGGTTGTACCACTCACCAAGATGGGGAAAGAAGGACAGAGTGCAGAATAGGTTCAGGGAGAAAAGATTTCCACTTGGGACTTGTTACAGAGAGGATGCCAATGGACGATCTGAGTGGAGATAGCAAATGGACAGGTGGACACCAGCCCAGAGCTCATGGCGTAGAGTTCAGAAACCTCTGGGAGTACTGCTGTTGTATAAAAGCTACGTGAATAGATGAGAACGCCTAAGAGACACCATAAAGCACGAAAATAACCTAAGACCAGTCCCTGAGGAATGCCAACATTTAGAGGCCAAGTAAAAGAAGAGGAAGGAACGGCCAGAGAGGTGGGGTAAAGAACAGGACGATGGAGTGTCATGGAAGCCAGGGGTTCACTTGGTGTCTGGGAGTGGTCATCTGTGTGAAAGGTGGTGAGATAAAGCATGACGATGAATACAGAGAGGTGTCCTCTGAACTTGCCAATAGAAAGATCACTGGTGACCTAAACGAGAGCAGTTTCACTCCGGGGGGCCAGCGGGAGAGGGCGGGTAGAGGAAGCCGGGCTGGAATAAGAGGCTCTCTCTCTCTCTCTCTCTCTCTCTCTCTCTTTTTTTTTTTTTTTTTCTGATTTCAGCCATTGGGTCTGCTGGGGTCTTTGTTTGGACAGAGGGGCTGCAGGAACCCCGGCAGGCCCACATGGCTGATTTTGTCTCCTAGGAAGCATCTCCATGATTTCTAATTCTAGGCTTCCTCAGACGGGAAGAACGTGGGGAGCCCGTCTTCTGGGCACCAGACTCAGTAAATGAACACGGTGACATATGTCAGGTGGTGGCCAGGTTCGAAGAGAAAGAGAAGGGAGAGGGGACCTTGCAAATACCAAAAGACAGTCTGAAGGAACCAGCAGGAAATGTGGCTATTTCTTTTGGTCATCATGTGTCAAGGCTTCACGAAAACCCTAGTTTGCACCCCAGTTCGGGTCACGTCGACGAGGCGGGTAAAAGGCAAGGTGGGGGACAGGCTGCCCGCCACCTTGGTCTACTACACTCAGCTCTGCAGGCTCCTGCCTGGTGCAGGTGCCACGTGGCTGGTGCTCGGGTGGGGAATTCTTGCCCAAAACAAAACCATCAAGCAACTTAGTAAAGGTCCATCCTTTAAAGTCATTTTACTTTAAGATGCAATTCATTTTAATTTCTGACTAATACTCTCAGTCACGAGTGGCTTGGGATAGTTTAGCTTTTGGTTTCCACCACTAAGAATTCAATGATCTATAAACAAACACTAGAGAAATCTTTTTTTTTTTTTTTTTTTTTTTTTTTTTTTAATAAGAGTGATTCTTCTGTATCTTTGCATTTGGAATGATTTCACCTTCTGGTTTACTGTCAAGAGTAAGAGGCTCAGAAATAAATACTAACCATTCTGTCCAGTGATGATGGGGTCCAGGTCCTGTTGGTCAGCAGTGGCCACTGAGCAGGTCCATTTCACATGCTTTGATCCTATTTGCAAGGCAACAGGTTAGGAAAATGTTCTTAGTAAGTAAAAAAGAGTAAAAACACCCAACCTTTTACTCTTGGCTGACCCATGTTGTAATCTTGGTCAAATTACTTAACCTCTCTCTGCTTCAATTCCTCCTTCAGGAAATGGTGTGAATAATATCAACCTCCCTGTATCTCACAGTTAACCCAAGGCCAGCTAATTAACTCGGCCCTACAGGATGGAATTGGCAGAGGTAGGGGAGGGGGGTGTTGGGAAGAGATAGTAAACTGTGAAATGGCATCATCACAGTCCAAGTTAGAGATTACCATTGCACCACTACCCTCTAGTTAGGCCTTTTGGAGACCACCGTTAACTCCTTCAGGCAATCTCTTCCTGTCTGATGGAGTGGACATGGTCTATCATTTGCTGTAACGGTTTGATTTTCAAATTCTAGCCCAGCCAGAAGCAGAACATACTCCCAATTTTCAACAAAAACATTTGCATTTGAGGATTTTAGAATACTCTTTGAAGTAGCCAAGGCCACCTGGGGGTAGAGCAAAACCACACCTGGGATCACAGCCATCAGGGATGGATGATTTACTGCACTTACAACCTCACCTACAAGTATGCTAGTTAATACGGCCAGTCCATACGTAGCTACTGGGACACAGAGTAGAAATCTGACTCAACTGTGTGTAAAAAATCGTTATAATCCTCCCATTGCAAAGTGCTGTCCCCTTTAAAAGTGCATATCTCATCTCTATGATGTAAACACTTCAGTCACCCCTTATAAAAGGAGAAAATGAGGCTCAGAGAGATCAAGTAGTTGATCCAAAATCACATCTTGGTGAATGCCAGAGGCAGGATTCGATTCCAGGTGTTCTGATGCTTTTCCAGGACTTTTTTACTCCTTATGTGAACATGATAATAGAACTACCTACAAAAAGAAGGAAGAGAACACTGAGCCCTAAATATTCCATTCGAATTGAACATCCACGGAGAAACTTTTTAAAACTGATCTGATATTGTACAGGTGGCCCAGAATTACTGGAACTATCCACCCCACTGCCTTCTGCCTGTCGTTTCCTCTTTATAAATCAGCATCAAAGGTACTGGATAAGAATCCTCAAATTTTAAGTCAAGTAGACCCTTGACATTCACTGATTGAGTCTGAATAAGGGCCTTTAATTGTCTGCCACGTATAAGGTTACAGCGGCAGGAACTGATTCCCAGGCACCGAGGCTCGTGTGTGGAGCTGAACGTCCTGGCTAGTGAGGAGCCTCTCCTGCCACCCAGCACCCCTGATCAGGAGGCCTCGTCGTCCCCACTCACGACCCTATGCCAGTTGTATGGAGAGAACTTACAGTCTAAGGAGATATTTCAAAGTTTGAGGATTTCCAAAGGTCTTGGGGCCTAGTCCTTGCAAATACCAAGGGAAGACTATGGGATTTTCCTGCTTTAATCTTGATTGGGGAGCTAGAAACCCAGGGGTAATGTTAGAGCTCATGGTAGTAACTAACCCATCTCTGCTTCCTAACACATCTGTCTTCCTTCTACTCGGCTTCTGACCAGTGGTTGCTTTAAAAAAAAAAAAAAATCATTCCTCATGTGTATCATCCTGTTTTGTGTCTTGTCGTAAATTGTCTCGAGTCCTTTCTCAAAGTAGGGAGCTCTGAAACCCCGAATAAATGTTGAAACTAGGCTTCCTAGGGAGAATCATTTCTGGTAGCCTGGCCCTGCTATGCTGTCAGAACTACTAGAAAGGATTAAGGAATGACTTCCAGAAGGACGACAGTAAACGGTTTCTGATGACTTCATCCAAATTCTGGGAGCGCCTGGTGGAAGCTAATGATGCTTCGAGTGACACCTAAAGGCTGCAAGTCACTGTCCCGACCCCTCCTCCCAGAGGAGCCAGGCCAGGGCTTCGGCGAGCTCGGTTCGCCCGCGGGGTCCACGACCCGCCCCACCGGGTCCACGACCCGCCGGGGGGCCTGTTCGCAGCGGATGTTCCGGGCCCCGGGCTGCTGATGGCGCCGGGGGGCCACCGGGCCGGCCTACGGGACACTGGGGCGCGCTGATTCCGGGGCTGCCGAGCGCGGGAGGCGCGCGGGGCCCGCAGCCGCCCCGCTCCCTGGGGGCGCCCGGGCGAAGGGGGGGGGGCCCGGCTGCAGCCTCGGCCTCCGGGGGCGTGGCCTGAGCAGGGGGCGTGGCCAGGGCGGGGGGCTCGGACCCTCGTGCCCCCGAGCTGGGCGCCGCCCTAACGCTGTGCTGCCCGCCCGCAGCCGCCCCGCTCCCTGGGGGCGCCCGGGCGAAGTGGGGCGGGGGGGCCGGCTGCAGCCTCGGCCTCCGGGGGCGTGGCCGGAGCAGGGGGCGTGGCCTAGGGGCGGGGGCCTCGGGCCGTCGTGCCCAAGAGGGGGCGCGGGGCGCGGGGTGCGGGGTGCGGGCGCCGCCCTAACGCTGTGCTGCCCGCCCGCCCGCAGCCGCCCCGCTCCCTGGGGGCGCCCGGCTGCAGCCTCGGGGGCGGGGGGCGGGGGGCGGGGGTCGGGCCGCCGGGGGGGGCGTGGTCGGGGGCGGGGGGCTCGGACCCTCGTGCCCCGGAGGGGGCGCGGGGCGCGGGCGCCGCCCTAACGCTGTGCTTCCCGCCCGCAGACGACCCCGGCTCCCGCAGCGCTGCCGCCGCCGCCGCCCCAGGGCTGCAGGAAGTAGGCGCCCCCCCGGAGGACGGCCCCCCTCCACTGGCCCCGTCGCACCCGGCCCCGCCCTCCGAGCCCTCCCGGCACACCGGCCCAGACCCGCCTTGGGACAGCAAGCGGGAGCACGACGTCCGGAAACCAAAGGAGCTGGCGGCCGGCGGCCAGAAGAAGCAGCGCCTCGGGGAGCAGGCGGAGCGCCCGGCCAGCCCGCGGAGGGCGGCGCGGCCCGGGCTCGAGGGGGCGCCCGGCGGCCGCTGCCCGGAGGCGGGGGCGCCGGGGCCCGCGGCGGACGCGGCGGGCAGGGGGGGCGGCGGCGGGCAGGGGGCGCCCCGCGGGGCGGCGGGCGCGGAGCTCGGCCGGCGGGGGGGCCCGGGGGCGGCGCCTGCGCTCGCGGGGCGGGGCGGGAGCGGGGGCGGGGCGGGCGCGCGGGCCCCGGGCGGCGCCCCCCCGCGCAGGGCCGCCGTGGCGCCGGGGCCCTGGAAGGTGCCGGGCTCCGACCGACTGCCCGGCGCGCGCAGGCCGGGAGCCCCGACCGCGGGCCGCTGAGCCCCGCCGCGCCCCCCGCAGGCCCCGCCCCGCCCCGCCGCGCCCCCCGCAGGCCCCGCCGGCCCCGGGACAACCAAAACCACGTGGAGAACACCGCGGAGACAGTGCAGTGTAGCTTTAGTAAAAAAAAAAAAAACGAAAAAAAGAAAAAAATCTCAAAAAAGTAAAAAAATGACCCCCGCTGCATGAAGGATTTGGATGCCATCCAAACTCTCTACCAAGAAACCGGACAAGTTAAGAGCAATCACAAACTGGAATATCGCCTTAAAAAAAAAAAATTCAAACTGCACGGAGCAAGCTGAAACTGAGACGAGATTATATCTTTTAATTGATCTAAAGAGTTGTAAATAAATTGTTCTCGACCTATCTAGACAGGGGTTAAAAGGTTTCTTTGGACCATCCGGAACTGCTGCCCACGACCCGGCCCGCCCCGGCCCGCCCCGGCCCGCCCCGGCCCGGCCCGCAGGACGACTTAGGAACCTAGTGCGTTCGTCGCTGTGATGCCATTTTTACTGCCATTTCTGTGATCAAATCATGTTTCTGTACATTTTCAGTGGTAGGAAAAAAAAGAGGTTTAAAAAATTGTATCTTAGGGAAGAGATTGCCGTAAGTCAGAATTTTGCAGTTTAGCTCATAGATCTTAATTGGTTTTCATCTAAAATAGGCATTTTATGATTGAAGGGCCACAATTTGTCGAATCGAGGTCGGCACCGCTGCAGTTCCTTCATGAAAAGGCTTTTTCCTAGGGTCTCAGGCTAGCGGAGAGGGTAGCTTCTTTGACAGCAGTGTTCTATTTCACTTATTTTATTGTCTTTTTTAAGATCCTCTTTCCACTACTTCATTTTCACTTTGATAGAGCAGAGGCAAAGGGTTTCGCCTGTATTTCTCCGATTAGAATGAATCCCCAGTATTAAAAAATCATGGCCAATTTATTTTCATGAAAGAATGTGAACCTTTTAGCATTCTTTTTCTGCTTTGCCTTCCCTTATTCTTTCTCCTTTTGTTTGGTTTGCTTTCTCGTCTCTGCATCCTTTGCCATTTTTAAATGTCTTCAGCAACCTCTGGATGTTTGGGTTTATGTTCATTGATCTGCGTTGATCCCCTATTACCATCCTAAGGCTTGCCTTTCTTCTCTGCCCTTTGAATATTCCTTTGTAAAATGTTAGGGCAGTTAATTATCCATTGGTACTTATTTGTAGCTACACATATTAAAAGGCAAACTGTTTTCTGAGGGCAGTTTCTCTTTAATTTGTCCTGAATGAATGAGGCTTCATCCTTCCCAGATTCTGGCCCTTACAGGAGTTCAAATGCAGATAAGCCTCACCTCCCTGAACTTGTAGTCAAATAAGTAAAAACGGGAGATCAGATCCATCACACAAGGTCACGCCTAATAGCCTCTCTCCGTTGACTCTTTCCATCTCTGTAAATTGCAGCAACCTGAGCACTGGCCGTTTAATTTCCATCAGGCATAGGTGTAGTCGAGTTGTTTGACAAGAGGAGAACGTGGCCGAAAGCCTCAAGTGAAGAATCTTGCAGCTTGTAAAAGCAATTTCCAAAAATGGAATCCATTCATCACAAACAAAAGCACAAACACATGTAGCAGTTTACAATACTTTTGGTTTAATCTCAATTAGTCTTTCTCCCCTGGACTAGACATCCAGTAGAGTTTGCCATTAATTTATTGAATCTGGTTTTGGACAATGCTTCTGTAGTGTAGCTGCACGTCCCGGTACTGTATCCTCTGACCTTTATTTTCCATGTGTTACAAAAGGATAAAAAAGTTGAGATTACGCTTGCATAAACTCTAATTTGCACAGTTCACGGCTACTACTTGTGCAGTAATTGCTTTATGCGGCTGTAATCCATAACCTGTGAAGACAGCACATCATCTAAATCCCATTCCAAATAATATTTCTGTGTAGTGTTAGCTGTGAATTTACCCTGTACAGCTGTATCTCTATAAATATAATTCCATGTATTAATAGTCACAGAAAGACTGTAAGTGAGCAACTATTTTTATGAAACGCACCACTATGGATAAATTAACTTTTACAGAAATCTTGTTTACTGTATGATATTCTAAAACACTGTCAAATAAAATATATATCCAAAAATCTTTTCTTTTTCTAACTATATAGGCTGTGTGTTAATTTGAAGTAAGTCGTTACTGGGGGGTTAATTTTTAAACTGCAGTTTTCATAATTCTTTTTAGAGTGTAAATTGAATGCCCCCAAACAGGACTTTTTTTTTTTTTTCCAAACTTGAATCTAAATGCAGTGAAGTTATACAGGAAAAAAAAAAAAAAGACTGTTGACTTTTTTTACCCAAGTAAATCCGAGTTTTCTCAAAAGCACTCTAGTTGACACTTGCCTTTCAGCCAACTCCATCTTTTATGAACTGCCAGTATGTTTCTGTTGCTTGCTACCCTGATTGATATTGTGCCTTTTTTTCAAAAAGGATTTCAAGTATCAATCAACAATAAATCCCATCACATTTTTTTTCCTTTTTATTCTGAATTTCTTCATGTTTATGCAGAAGCCAACATTTAGTGAGCAGTAGTGTAGAGGTCCAAAGTCAATGGCTGACTATGCCCTCTGCAGTGTATTCCAGAACCTACACCAGGGCGAAGAGAGGTCTGTGGAGTCTGGGGAGGATGACACCCCCGCCATCACCGAGATCACAATCCAAAGAAACAGCCTTCAAACCTCATCCTGTTGGGACTTCCTACTGATGTCAGTAGGGAGCCTCAAATCCCTAAACTGACCATTTTTCCTCCACTATTTTTTTTTCCTCCACTATTAATTTTTTTGAAAATTAGGTATGTGTCACTTTTGGGAAAGAGAAGAAGCTGACATGAAGTGTGAAATCAAGCACAAAAGTTATAGTATTTGTAATAAATTTATGTCATTCTTTATGAACTAATCTAAGAAGGCCTGGCACAAGCCAAAAAAGCAGAAGGCTCGCCAAATGATGCAATTAACAAAATGGGGTGTAAATATTAAGGATGCACAGCTAATTACCATTTTTTAAAATGTTTTTTAGAAGCAAAAAACATAAAAGTCATTAGGACATCGGAAAGGTCAGAAATCAGAGACTAGAAGGATTAAGACAGGGACAGAGTGGGAGTGTGTTGAGGCCAGTGAGGCACCCGGCTGGACAGGAGGCCTTCCTAGGAGTCAAAGGGCCCCAAGGTCAGGCAGGAAATACCAAGAAGTGAAGAGAGCCGGGTGGGGACGGGGCCCATGGACAGGCACTTCCCTCCTCTGAGGCTGTCATTTCCTCAGGTCCAAGTCCACCATGGAATAGCCTTTCAGGTTCTCAAGAGGATAAAAAAAAAAATCAGCTTTTTATTTGAAATTTTGTGGTTTTTATAGTTTGACAAGTTTAATTCACATTTTTAAGAAACACTGAACAAGAAGACAAAACGCTACCAGCACACCCACCACTGCAGGCCGGTCCGGCCCACGGCCCACCAGTGGGCAGCCTCGGTCTAGGGTCAACAGCCCGACCCTCAGCGGAGAGGCCCTGGCCCTCATATCAGGGTCTCATTCACCTTCCAGGCCCCACACGCGGGGTCTGGGAAAACAAAAGTGTGTGGCGCTTAAGTCCACACATGCCTAGAACTACGTGGACCGTGTATCTAAGCGTGAGGCCCTCTGCCGGAGCCCTGATGGCTGTTCTCGCACTAGAGGCGGTTTGCTGGGAAGCTGACCCAACTGAAGCCATTTGAGACTTCATTAGTGGCTCCTGAGGTGTAAGCGTGGGTCTCCCCAAAGGTGAATCTGCCCTGCCCCAATAGTAGTACTCTTTTCCAGGCCAGACTCGTGGCAAAATCAAATGGCCTAATTGCCAAAGAATTTGCACTTCCCAAAGATCCTTTCTCAGACAAGCAGAGGGCCAGACAGGCTGCCTGCAAAGCCCCACGAGTCCTCTCCCGGGCTAGTGTAGCAAGGGTACCAAGCCTAATGCCGAGCTCATCCAGGGCACCAGCTGAACATGCAGAGTATGGTCACGATTACCGGTGGCAGTGCTGTGGGCCACAAGCCGTAGAGCGACATCCCAGAAGTAATCACCCCCTTGCTGGACACTCGCTGGCATTTCGCCCAGACAGCCCAGTTACCGGGGACCCCACAGAAACGTATGTCCTACCACTCAGGGGAAGGTGACTGGCAGCCACACATAAGAGTCAGCTGTGTTTTTAAGGCTTCCAATAGTTGGATGGGATCTTTTCTTCGATGAAACTGCCTCCCGGAGAGTGAGTTCACCTAGAACAACCTGGGAATCTTGTGAAGCAACAAAGTGACCTTTGACTTCCCTTCTTCGGTGGAAGGGCAATTTTCTAAAAACCTCACGAGGTGTATCTGTGTGAAGGGAAATTAAGCATCCTCCGTGATTTCATCCCAGGCCATCTGCCTTCATACGGAAGAGCACACACTCCTGGGGCACGAAGAGATTTCTTAGGGGGCACACAGGCAGGGACAACTCAAATGCAATTCATTTTCAGAAATTCAACTTGTATTTTTATGCATTTCAAACCCATGGACTGCCAGTTCCACTTTGCCACCTGCCCAATGCAAGGGGCCTTTACGTTAGAGAAGCAAGATGAGCTTATCATCCAGCCTGGATTTCACTCTGGTACATGAGCTCGGGGGGTAAAAACAGAGAGAACTGGAGAATGCAGCCCTCCTGCAGGAGAATCCAGAGAGCATCGGTAAGAAATATTCAACTGAGCAACACCTTCCTTCATCCAGAAGCCCTGGTAGGGTTCCTATCTAAACCTGAGCACCCACGTTCATTTGAATTTTAAAATAAAGTCACAGTTTTTCTGATCGAATGCGTGATGGCTATTTGTCTGGCTTGACCACAACAACTGGCTTTGCCAGTTGGAGTCTGTGGCAGTTGTTTTCCATAAATTAAGGAGTTAAATCTACAAACGCAAGGTTCACACCAACATAGTTAAAGCACGCATACAAGAGAAAACACATCCTTTGCAAGAAATTTGTGCGGGAAAAATGTAGGTGTTAACTTTAAAATGAAACGGGATCCAAAATTTCATAAAATTATTTCAGGGGCTCCATGTGCTAACAGGGTCACTCCCTAGGACAAACCTACTTAACTCCGTCTCATAAACGTTTATAAAAAGATTGGAGTGTTATACCACATATGAAACCTTACCGGCGAACAGAACACAGCCTTCAGCCTCAAGCTGCGTGTCATCTAGTTGGGAGACCACGACAATTAACACAAGACAGGATAGGGGTGATCCGGGGACGCCAGCTTCAGCGGGGTGCGGGAATGGTTGGAGGCAGTTAGAAGGCATCCTGGGTATGTGGCATCTTAGCTGGGTTGGAAGGGTAGGCGAGATTGCAAGAGGCGGGTAAGGTGTCAGGGAGAGGTCAGCATGAGCAGAGTTCAGAAATCTAGAGATTTGTTAGAGAAACTGTGAATTGTTTATTTTGAGCAAGACTCTGTGAGAGAGAGAGAGAGAGAGAGAGCCAGAGCCAGAGCCAGAGAGACAGGGAGGTGGAGGGAAGGAGGGAAGGAGGAGAGAGATTAAACAGAGGTAGTTTCAAGCGGATAGCTTATTCCATTAGGAACAGTTGGGAGTTATTAAAGCTTCCTGAGCAGAGAAAAGATAAAATCAGCACGTGGCTGTGGAAGGAAGTCCTGGCCGGCCCGTCCAGGGTGAAGTGGAGGTGGGAGACGCTGGCAGGTGAGAGGTAAGGAGACCTGAGCCCCCAGAATGGAGGGGAGAGATAGGAGGGCTCTGCGGGAGGGAGGACAAGCAGGCCTCAGGCTTACCTGTTGCAAAGCCAGGGACATTCACCAGCTCCAAGCCAGAGTGAAAAAGAAAATGTCAGGAGGACCAGACCTAGAAGGGACAGTATTACATTTTTTTATAAATGTGAGAGCTCCTCACACTCAGGTCTCCCAGTTGGAAATACTCACCGGTCAATAATCATAGACTAAAAAGACGGGCATGCCCCAAGGAGAATGAAGCTCAGACAAGAGACTGAGCCTCGGATAAAGGTTTGGGGGCCACTCTCTAGGGTCTTGTTGGGATTCCCTCCCAGAGGTTCTGATGTAACTAAGACGGGACCATGTGGGAGGGGAAACGGCCCATGCATTATAAATACACCCACATAAGGATCAGCATGCAAAGCGTGCTTTGTTACAGAAAGGGAGGATTCTGGAAAGATGTGACTTCTATCTAATGTCCAGGAGCCACCAGGAAAGATGTGAGCCAATTTATGATCCCCGTCCTTAAGAAGAGAATGAAAGTGAGCTGCAAGTGGTTCAACTGCAAAGAACATGGAGAAATGCATAGGAATACTTCAAAACCAACGGTCCTGTCTGCCACACTTTTCACATGTTAAAGATTAGCAGGGGTTGTAGGACTCAGTGGCATACCTTCCAATTGCTTTGGTGTTATCTCTTATTAATAGGAACCCCTGGATTCTTGCTTCTTGATCTGGATCGCCAGCTCTGGGATGCCCTTAGTTGTTCCTCAAAGCAAGCTAATGTGGGCAAACGAGCTGCTACAAGATAAAAACCCAGAAAAAAAAATCTTATATATATACAAAATCACACACGTGTACACACACAACACACACTTGAACATGAACACAGGCATATACCCAGGGAATCCAACCTCAGTATATTAATTGTGGCCAAATAAGTTACACGCCCCCAAGGTACGTGAAAACCTATGGATGACTTAGTCCGTTTTAAAGCAGGCCCATGTGCAATCATCATCTAGACAGAGAACCAGTCGGGGCCCCTGACCTGAGCCTGGCGCGGAGGAAGTATTTGCTATACACACATTTTTTATTGTTGTCATTATTATCAGTTGAGAGATATGTAAACATTTTCAGTGATGCTGAGATTCTCATTTAACATTGATGGGGTGTTAGCTGTGGGCGAGGCACAGAGGTGTGAGACCGTAACCGTGTGCCAGGCAGGCACTACCCACTTCAGACAGCTGTAGGGTTGGAGGCACCAGGAAGAGAAATGTTTCACATGCCAAGTGCGAGGGGCTCTTGGGCCACCCAGGAGGAACTATTCATCCAGCCCATAATCTAGACCAGACATGGAGATACTCCATCAAAATGGCTTAATGTCATTTGAGCACCACTTGAGATGGAGGCTAGCTTGAGGGAGTGAGAGCTACCAAGGAGAAGTGAAGGAGGCAGAGGCAGGTTGGGGGTGAGGGGGCAGGAGGGGGGGAGGGGTGGCTGGGTAAATGGGGGCTCAGCAAGGGGTGGGAGGGGTGCAGGCGTCAGATGAGAACTGTAGGGGCAGGAGCAGCACAGAGGAGCCCGAGCCTCAGGGAATGAGGTGACCAACCCACCCCGCTTTGCCAAGGATTGCCCTTGTTTTCAATCTATGAATCAGTGTCCCAGCAAACCCGGATGGAAGGGCGTGTGGCCAGGACTGGCAAATCTGCGGGTCCCACTGGAGGTACAGATGATGGGAACCGGCCAGGAGGAGGCTGGAGAGCCACGGGACCCAGGACTCACAGGGCCTACCAGGCCTTGGCCGAGATTTGAGCCTCCATTGAAAAGGCAGTAGGAGGCTACTTGGGTTTTCACTGGGCAGGACAGGCCGTTCCTGTACCTAACACTCTGGCCTGGAGTGGAGACCACCATGTGCTCCCTTCACCCTCCTCCCTGCCTCTCTCCTTTGACCTTTAGCCGTGTGTCCCTTCCTCCATCGTCTGTGGGAGGTTTCAGGCCTCCCAGGCTCAGCCTCCTGGGACTTCTGTCTCAGGCACATGACGCCAGCCTCTCCCGGAGGACTCAAGAGCCCTTGCTGGTGCCCTGACGACTTTGCAAAGAACTTCCCTGTCTGGTCAGTGCACATGCTCACAACTCGTATGTTATGGTCCCCCACTCTTTCCTCTGTCACCCAGGTGTGGACAGAAGGCTCATCACAATTTTCTACAATCAACCCTCGCGATGCCTGGCATATAATAGGCACTCAGTGGATACTTGCTGAAAATTGGATATTAAAACAAAACAAAAAAAAATAAAATAAAATAAAACTGACCTCATATATAAATCCAAAATAGTTCCCTTCAATAAGAATGGCTCTCAACACGGTAGGTGGCCCTGACTGGTCAGAGTAGACAGTTCATAATTTTTCTCAGACTTTTTGCTCCTATTTCTTCAAATCCTGACAGAGTGGCTTGACCTTATTATTTGAGAACTGCTTGGCATGAAGGCTAGTTTCTGTAACTCACTCAAGTGCATTATTCAAAATAAACCCATGCAACTACTTCCCCTTGACTTTCTCCTGTTCATGCTCCGGCCCAGCCTCATCCCAAAGCCAGCAGGGCTGGAGCAGGACCTGGCTCTAGTTCTTATGTCGGTAAGGTAAGGTCATGGCTAGAGCAACGAGGATAGCATAGGCCTTCCTGTTCCAGCTGTCCTTGCTCAAAACACAGGGAGAGACTTTCCACTAATATCCTTGGCTAAATTCTAGCACACTGTGTCCAGCTGGTCAGCGTTCCTTAAATGAACTTGGCCTCCCCACTGTAAATGTTTGCCGAAAGCATGCAAAAGGCCCCTGAGGATTTTGGCCTCATGTGCCTGGTCCAGACTCTCTCTGCCTCTCTGCTCCAATTACAGCTCTTCACAGTAACACACACACACACACACACACACACACACACACACACACCCCTCACAGATTTGACTCCCTGTCCAGGCTCACTCATATCAAGCAACCTTTGAGTGATTGCACTTTCAGCTGGGCCAGTCCAGCCAACCATAGCCCTGCAGTCTATACCAGAGCCCTGATGCTCACCCACTGGCCCTTGACTAAGAGACTCCATCTGAGTTCCCTGTCCTGCCCTCTCAAGATCAAAGACCCTCATGGTCTGCTCTCTACTAACCTTCCCACTGGACAAAGCATATCATTCACAGCCCAACTCAAACTGTCTTTCACTCTCCGTTTTTAATCTGAGCCAACGAATACAAAACCAAGATTTTATTGTTTTCTTAACTATTGCCATTATCAAGGAACTAATGGTATGAGGGCTTATAGTGTTCTAAAGCACAGTGAGGTATGGATCTCTTAAAACATGAAGGAGTCACCTGGAACACACACCCATACTAAGGGGATTGGGGACAGCCAGTGGTGATTCTGTCCTGAATTCTCAACCAAGATGCTTTTAAACAGAAGCAGTGAATTGTCAACCACTTCCAGAAGACTAGCTGCTGTCCAAAAAGGTGTACACACAGGTAACAGGTCAGAAGTTGCTGATTAAAGTAGATTTTCCTTATTTAGTGATTCAGAAGCCCATGTTCCTTTTATTCTGTGGCTCCACCATTCCCTAAAGCTTTGCTCCTGAAAAATAGTTTGAGCATCAGCAGCACTGCCATCCCTGGGAGCTTGTTAGAAATACAAGATCTCAGGCCCTGCCTTAGACCCACCATAATAATCCTGCATTTTAAGAAGATCCCCCAGTATGAGTGACTTATATACAGAAGTTTGAGAAGCCCTGCCCTAGAACTTCAGAGCCCCCTGCACCAGACAACAGAAAGGGAAAGAGGGCTTGGAGTGAGTACAGCCTCTTCTTTGTCTCATTAAAGTTTCCAGTGACAGGTCACTCTCCAATCCCATTCTATGGGTAAGAACTAGTCACATGGCCACAACTGGACACAAAGCACTCTAGGAAATGTAGTTCCTGACTGGGCAGCCATCTGGCAGTTACCACTCCACATTATGCAGTTGGGAAGACAGATTTTGGTGGACAGACATCTCTGGTGCTCAGGCATCCTCAATGAGCAGGTGGCCGAAGAGGAAACATTACTTTGACAGCAAATACCAGGCCCTATACCAGGCCATGCATCACATGTATATGCAGAAGAGAAACAAATAGGGCTCTATTAACAGAGAAATCATCATGGTGAGAGTTTCAAAACTGAATATAGGCCCTCACAAGTGCAGAAGTCACGATGAAGGGTCTGCAAAGAGGAGAAAACTTGGTCAAGGTCAGGAGCAGTAAAAATAATGAGGAAATTAGCATTTAGCTAGTACGAGCTGTGTGCCTAGCACTTTTACATATGTTGTCCAGTTTTATCTAGAAAGCAACATCGTATAATCACAATATTCTCACCACTCCTCTCAAACTGCTTTTGCTAAGACCACACTGTCTTATGTGTCTTATGTATCTGGTGTGAGCACCTGAGATGTCTGTCCACCAAAATCTGTCTCCCCAACTCCACACTGTCTCATCCCAAGGTTTACTGTAAAGCTATGCAGTATGTCGTTGGCACAATTAATATTTTGGGCTGGATAATTCTTTGTGGTGGGAGGCTGTCTTATGCATTATAGGATGTTTAGTAACATCTCTGACCTCTACCCACAATTATAACAACCAAAATTGTCTTCAGACATTGTCAAATACCCTAGGGAATGGTGAGGAGGCAGGGAAGCAAAATTGTCCCTACTTGAGAGCCACTGAGCTGCAATAATCAGAACACTAAGGTATTGGCAAATGACAGACACACAGATCCATGGAACAGAATAGAGAGTCCAAAAACACATCCATATTTATATGATGGATTGATAGTCTTTTCGTTAGTCACGTGCAAAAATATAGTGTACCTTGAAGCATACCTCACACTGTATACAGAATTTAAGTCAACTTAGATCATAGACCTAACTGTAAAACCTTAAAATTTATTTTATTTTTTAAAGATTTTATTTATTTATTCATGAGAGACACAGAGAGAGAGAGACAGAGACATAGGCAGAGGAAGAAGCAGGGTCCCCAGGGGGAGCCCAATGCAGGATTCAATCCCAGAACCCCGGGATCATGCCCTGAGCCAAAGGCAGATGTTCAACCATTGAGCCATCCAGTTGCCCAAACCCCAAAATTTAAAAGACACTTTCAAAAATAGGAAAGAAAAAAAAATCACAGACTGGTAGAAAATATTTGCAAAGCAAAAGTTTCATAAAGGAGTTATATATTGAATAGATTTTTTAAAAGTCTGAAAATCTAAAAATCAAAAATAAATAATTCAATTTATAAAAGGCATGAAATATCTGTAACACTTCACCAAAGAAGATATACTGAAGGTAAATAATTACATAAAAATATGCTCAACATTAGAAGCAAAATAAATCAGCCAGAGAAAGACAAATGCCATTTGATTTCACTCATATGTGCAATTTAAGAAACAAAACAGATGAACATGGGGGGCGGGAAGAGAGGCAAACCAGAAAACAGACTCTTAAGAGAACACACGGAGGGTTGCAGGAGTTGGGGGGCTCAATGGGCATTAAGGAGGGCACATGTTGTGATGAGCCCTGGGTGTTGTATGTAAGTGATGAATCACTTAATTCTACATCTGGGACTAATATCACATTGGATGTTAACTAACTGGAATTTAAGTAAAAACTTGAAAAAAAAAAAGAAATGTTAAAATAAAAAAAGAGAGAGAGAGAGAGAGAGAGATGTTCGACATTATTAGTCACTAGGGAAATGCAGACTCTAACCTATAACCCCAAAGAAATACCTACTAAAAGCGACCAAAGTTTAAACACTGACCTGTATGGATAGTGAGAGCAAAAGGATACAACATGTTGGAAACCAGTTTGGCAGTTTCTCGCAGAGTCGAGATGCGTCGGCCGTCTGACCCTGCAATCCCACTGCGAGGCCCTTACCTAAGGGAGAATCAAACCGATGTTCACATAAAAACCTGTAAGTGAATTTTTGTAGTGGCTTTATTTTCACTTGCCCAAGAAAGCCAGAGCTGGAAACAACTCCATGCCCTTCATCGTGTGCACAGATAAGCCCACCGGGCTCAGTCCATACGCTGGAACACTACTCAGCGGTAGAAAGGACCGAACTACCTTTACACACAGCCACACCAATGACTACTCAGCCGGTGGACGTTTCCAGGCTCAAAGGCCACATAACGTATGGTTCCATTTATATGCCTCTGGGGACAGAAAACTAAAGGGCCAGAAAAGACAGCGGTGGCCACAGGCCCTGCATAGGGGAGGTGTTGACCACAAAGAGGCCCAAGGAACTTTCTGGGTGGCAAAACTGTACCTTGACTGGGGTCGCATGACTCTGTGCATGTAACAAAACTCCCCGAACTCTACACTAAAAAGGGTGAATTTCACTGATGGGGATTGTACCTGAAACAATGATGTGTGAGTACGATTTCTACTTAGACTTTTAGAAAGAGAGTTAATCAGTTAAGAACTTGAATAAAATGCTATGATCATAGTAAAGTACAAGTCAGATCCTGTCATTCCCCTGCTGCTGCGCGGCGTCCCTTGTCCCCTTCAGGCGCACCGACTTCACTTCCTTCCCCTCTCCTCGGCCACACCGATTTCCTTGTTCTTCCTGAAACATTCTGTTTCCTTTTGTTCAAAGGCTCTTCCTCGTGACACCTGCATGGCTCCCCCCCTCGCACCCTTCGTGGCCTGTGTGCAAGTGTCACTTTATCAGGGGGCTCTTTCCTGATCTCTCCCTCTTTCAATATTCCTTCTCCCCCTTGCTCTTTTATTTTTCTCCATAGCACTCCTCAGGCAGTTATTTTTATTTTTCATTTTTTAGAGAGAGGGAGAAAGAGAGAGAGGTGGGGAGAGGGGCAAAGGGAGAGGGAGGGAGAATCTTAAGCAGGCCCCTTGCCCAGCTCAAGCCCAGCACAGGGCACAATTTTACCACCATGAGATCAGACCTGAGCTGAAATCAAGAATCCAATTTAGTGGATTTATTCTCATTTGCCAAAGAAAGCCAAAACTGACTGGGCCACCCAGGCATCCCCCACCCCCACCCCCATCATGTTTATTTTCTATTTGCAGGCACTAGAATGGAAACTTCCTCCAACTGCTAGGAAAAGAGCCTCTGGGCAGGTCTCCATGGGCAGGAGTCAGAGAGGAAGGCCACTCTCCTGCCAGCCTCAAAGCAGTGGCCAGCAGAATTCGGGGCCCCCGAGGAGACCCAGAGAGCAGCCCTTACATTGGAACAACTTGTCTCATAATGTCCCTTAACTTTGCTTTGGTAGGACATCTTTTATTCTCCAAACTCTTATCCACACTCCATTTTGACACATTTTTCCCCCTGATCTCCTTCCCTGAAGCCCTTCCACTGAGCCCTCTGAAAATCACCAGCAAAATCTCCATCTCCTCCAAATCTTCTCTGAACTCTCCTGGACCTTTGTGCTCTCACTGGAACCTGACCTCCCCCACAGAGATGGTTTCCCCTAGAGCCTCTCTGGTGGCAGCTGTTTTCTCTACCATTTCTCTTGCTCCATGAGAATCTTCTTGCATCTCATTGTCCCTTTCAGCCCCTTCCCCATCCTCCTCCCTAAAATGCCTTGAATCTCGGATCCTCTCTCCTTCTCTGATACCTGCATTCACTGCTACAAATTGTCCTCTCAGCACTGCTTTTGCTGCACCACAGTAAATTTTAATCTACTTCAAAATATTTTTTTATACATTTCTCTTGTGGCATCATCTTTGACCCATGTGTTATTTAACCTCCAAATATTTTGAGATTTCCCAGATGTCTCTCCACTATTGATTTCTAGCTTAATTCCATGTGGTCTGAAAATATGCTTTGTAAGATTTCTATTCTTCTGAATTTGCCAAGGTATGTTTTATGGCCCCGATCATGCTCTGTCTCGGTTAAGTCTTCCATAGGAGTGTGCAAAGGATGAGTACTCTGCTGCGGCTAGATGGAGTATTCATTCTATCAACGTCAATTAGATTCAGTTGACTGATGGTGCTATTCAGGTCAACTATGTCCCTACTGATTTCTCCTTGCTGGATGTGACCTAGCTTAAATTCCATAGCCACTCACCATGCTCCCTCTATTGCACATCTCCCTTCTCTGCTTCCCAAACCACAACCGTGACTCAGTGCGGCTCTCTGCATATGCCTTGTCTATCTCCATACACATTGGCTGTGGTTAGAGAAAAACACCCACCCTTGCTGACTGGTCTCTTTTAAAATCCATGACCTCTAACCTCAAGTGGGCCTCATATGCTGCCGACTCAAAAGACTGACATTCCCGGGGACAGACCCATTCCCATGCCCCTTTCATGAATGGGTGTTTTATACCATCCCATTTCTCCTCAAATCGCTAACATCTCCTCTTTAACCCTTTCTCTCTACAGATGACCTCACTTCCTGTTCACTGCGAAAGTAGAAATTCCCATTGCCATATCTACAACTTGTATCTGTGCCCATATACTCTGCCTCCAGGCCTTTTACCGTGAACTGTCTGTGCCAGTAGCAAATGCCATCCTGTTCACTTATGCACTGGATTCTTCTTGCTTACTCAATAGTCCAGCAATTCCCTCTTCCTCCTGCATCATCCATTTGTCCCTCTCTTTGATCTTCCTCATTAGCACATAGGCTGTTTTCTTCTTAAAATGGCAGACATTTTATTCCTTGGGGCTCTACATTTGATGTTTTTTCTTGAGGCGATGCTGTTCCCCAAGATAGCCACACACCTCTCTCCCTCTCCTTCCCAGGGCCTTACCCAAATAATATCTCTCGGGGACACCTTCTCTAGCCACTTGTCTAAAATTGCAACCCCCTGTGGTGGACATAGCCTAGGGTGACTCCCAATGAGCCATGCCCTTGTAGAATCGCTCTCCTGGTAGTTGAAGGCAGAACCTGTTACTTGCTTCTAACAAATGGAGTGTAGCAAAGGTAATGGGGTATCGGTTCTTTTTTTTGGGGGGGGGTGTATCGGTTCTTGATTAGGTTATAGTATATGGCACAGAGTTGGACTGTCACCCCATAATTATGTTATCTTATAGAAGACTCCATCTTAGCAGACTAGAACAAGAGCTTTTCCCTCCTGGCTTGAAGAAGTAAGCTGCCACATTGGGAGAGGTCTGCTGGAACTGGGAGGCTTCGAAGATCCAAGGGCAGCCTCCTGTGGACAGCCATCGAAAAGCCAGGGCCCTCAGTCATGCAGCCATCAGGAACTGAGTCCTGGCAGCAGCCTGAATGAGCCTAGAAGAGGGTTGTTCTCCAGTTAATTCTCCACATGAGAATTCAACCCAACTGGCACCTGGATTGCAGCCCTGTGAGACCACAGACAGAGGACCCAGACTCCTGGACGCACGGAAACTGTGATGTAGTATCGTATGTGTTATTTCAACCTGCTAAATTTGTAGTAATTTGTTTTGCAGAAAAATAGAAAACAAACACACTCCCAAACGTTCTCTCCTACGCTTTTCTGCTTATTCTTTTGCCTTAGCACTTTTAGTCATTTAACATTTCCTATGTATGCCTTGTTTATTGTCTGTGCTTCCCCCTCTATTCTTGAACATAAGTTGTACTACGACAGGGATTTTTGTCAAGTCTTTTCCTGCCATTATATTTTCAGTGGCTTGAACAATCTCAGTAAACATCTGTTGAATGAATGAATAAATGAGTGAATGCTAAGTCTTGTTACCTGTCCAGAGGAATTCATTAAGGTCACACATATCTCAGAGAGGTAAGACATGAGAGGAAAGGTACATATTGTTTTTAACTTGTTATTATGGAAATGTTCAAGCATTTGTTCAAAGTGACAAGTTCAAGTAACAGCTTCTTACTCATATGGCTTATTCCAGGGGTAGCTTACAAATTCTTAGAGCAGCATTCTTCAAATTTTTGACTTGACTCACATTAAAAAATACATCTCATGGGGCACCTGGTTGACTTAGTCTGTGAAGCATGCAACTCTTGATCTTGGGGTCATGAGTTCGAGCCCCACATTGGATATAGAACTTACTTAAAATCTTTAAAAAAGGGATCCCTGGGTGGCGCAGCGGTTTAGCGCCTGCCTTTGGCCCAGGGCGCGATCCTGGAGACCCGGGATTGAATCCCACATCGGGCTCCCGGTGCATGGAGCCTGCTTCTCCCTCTGCTGATGTCTCTGCCTCTCTCTCTCTCTCTCTCTGTGTGACTATCATAAATAAATAAAAATTTTTTTAAAAATCTAAAAAATTAAAAAAAATCTTTAAAAAATACATCTCACAGTATGTGTCAGCACACACATACACCCACATAAATAACTAAAACAAAAGTTTCACAAAATAATACTTATCTTTGTAACACGCTCTGATGGCTTCCCATTCCACTTCATTCTGTTGGAGTCCATTTTCTAAAAACTGGATAAAACCCACTGCCAGGCCCCAGAGAAACCCTCCAGGCAATTCTCTGTGAGGCCCTCTGTGTTGTCAAGTACCTCCCAGGTCTGGACTGTGATAGGTTTGACACTGTTCTTCCAGGTGAATATGGCTAGGGCACCTTGCATGCTACCGGGAAAGCAGATGCATGTGCCTTAGCGGAGAGGAGAGCTGGGGGACAGGGCTGGGATGTTCTTGTGCAACTGAAGATGCCTGTGTCCACGCTGAGAGTGACCACCCTCTGCGTGCAACTGAACCACAGAAGCCATGGGCTGACACCACCATCATGTGGGTCTGAGCGCTCATTCATTTCAAAGACTCTGCAACATCTGAACGACCAGTACAACTAGTCTTTAATCATGGTCATGTCTCGGATATCTAAATGGTCTCTGAGTCCCTGGTATTTGGTACTTGAATTCCTGATTGTAAAGTGGTTTTTAAAAGTCACTAAAACATTAGCCATCTTCCACAGTTCCAAATGGCATAACTCGAGAAGCTAATGAAAAATTACGGCAAAGCACTTTTCATATAGCATGAACTAATCAGTGCGCCCAGAAAAGCCGATGTTGATGAAGTGCCATTAAGTTATGGCATAAAATGCCACCTGCAGGTAAATCTGGGTCTAATTTGCCTTTTTGCAAGTAGTTTTTTTATTTATTTGAATGTGAAATGAATCTCCAGCATGGGTGGATGATAAAGATGCTGCCCCTTCAAGACTGGTTTGATTTTAAACGTATTTGTTCTTTTGTTTAAGCATGTGGTTCCAGGGAAATTTTTTAAATCCTTTCTTAATTAGCTAAGCAGGGCATCCAGAAGGAAGAAAACGCCTGCTACCTTACTCCCTAGCTGCCCTTGCCCCCACCACTCTGCTGGAGGGTTTAGGTGCCCGGGTGAGAAGGGGGGGGGACCAGGAGACAAAGATCCCACAGAGATGGAGAGTAAATGAAGATCATCTAGAGTCCCTCACCTTTCCTGTGGGCTTTGCCCTGTTTACCGTGATTCCTTGCCTAGGGTCAGGTGGCCTCATCTCCCTTCACTTTTGTTTCCATTAAAGTATCCCTGCCGTGTTGCTCAGTCCTGTGGGATAATATTAAATTTAATGGATTTCTCTAAGGTAACACATTCTATCACCATGAGAAAGCAACAGCCACGATCACAATGTAGGAAAACCTACGGAACAAGTGACCCAATTTTTCTACCATATGAATACCATGGGGCCGGTACGGGTAGGGGGATAAAGGTGTGTTGAGAAGAGAGGAAGAGGGGTCGTTACAAAATAAGAGCGATAAAGGACATTATAAATCAGGTTCAATTTTGTCTCAAAGTAGACATGAGAGTATAATGAATTTCTGATTGCCCATCACCCAGCTTTAACATTCATCAATATTTTGCTGTTCTTGCTTCAGTGGTGTACTTTGTTTGTTTTGTGAAGGATTTTAAGACAAAACCCAGAGTTCATATTATTTCAGCCATAAGTACTTCAGTGTGTATTTCTTACAGAAATACATTTGGCAAATTTTGAGCCTTTAAAGAGGTCTCTCTTGGAAGTACCCCATGACTCTCAATGAGGGTTTGCTCTAAGAACATTATTGACATTTATAAAAACACATTGTTCTACACAAACCCTCAGGTAAAAATCCTTCTGGACTTAGCTTAGGAGAAACTCCACAATTTCTCACCAGAACCTGAAAATTCAGTACATGATCAAAGTTTTCTTTATATGAAACATGCTAGGAACCTTAGAGACAAATCTCAGCCAAACATGGCATAATCTCTACGCTCTGTAAATATGAAATTTTGCATTAATGTCATTTCCAGCTCTGATAGGTCCCTCTCTTTGCTCTTCATTTCTCTTTCTCACCTGCTTCAAATCTGGGTTACCTTACTGTATTTGTATATCCCTGTTAGCAGAAGTGTGCCTGTGAATGCTTCACAACTGGTTCTCTGAAAAAAAATCACATATAAACATAAATTTCTTACAAACTCCTGCAATAAATGATGTCCCACCCATAAGCAAAGAACAGTAAAATACACAATATTCATTACTGTAAATTCCATGCAGCCAAATGATTCTCATAGAATGCTTTTGTGATTTTTGTCAAACCCTTTATCCATAGCTAACCTATGGTTGCAATCAATCATGAATAGTTCAAACATAAATGTTGGTTGATGTTTTTACTTATATTTACATGGGGGTGGTGAATAACCTACGCTTAAAATCAATCAAGAATGGTTCAAACTGGATGTGGATGTAGGAAAAGATGTGTAGTATGGACACCATTCTGTAGCATTTTTATCATGCAGGTACCACATAAATAACCTCAACAGTATAAGGAACGGTGAAACAGGATTAGAACATGATGAATTTGAGTATTTATTACTTTTATTTTTAATATAATTATTGAATTGTAAGTTTCTACACTTTAGTTTTCAATAATGGCTGTTCAACATACAACTTACAAGATTCCTAGAAATTTAACAATAAATTTCTCATAAGCCAACACAAGATGACTCCAGCACACTACCATCTGTAAGCCAGCTAAAATAATTTTGGAACTAAGTGGGTATGAAAAATGAATAGAGGGATCCCTGGGTGGCGCAGCGGTTTGGTGCCTGCCTTTGGCCCAGGGCGCGATCCTGGAGACCCGGGATCGAATCCCACGTCGGGCTCCCAGTGCATGGAGCCTGCTTCTCTCTCTGCCTCTCTCTCTCTCTCTCTCTCTCTCTCTCTCTCTGTGTGTGTGTGTGTGTGTGTGTGACTATCATAAATAAAAATGAATAGATCAACATGCTTGTAGCGATTCATCTTATGGCAGGATTACAGATTTTTTTCCAAAGATTTTATTTATTTATTTATTTATTTATTTATTTATTTATTTATGAGAGACACAGAGAGAGAGGCAGAGACACAGGCAGAGGGAGAAGCAGGCTCCATGCAGGGAGCCCAATATGGGACTCGATCCCAGGTCTCCAGGATCAGGCCTTGGGCTGAAGGCAGCGCTAAACCGCTGAGCCACGGGGCTGCCCTTGGATTACAGATTGCTATTATAAAATTCTTCTGTGAGAATACTAGGTCCTGGGTTAATGATAAGAAACATACTTTTTAAAGTATTGCCAAATTATTTGTCATAACCAAGACATGGAAACTAAGTGTCGAATCTAAGTGACGAATGGATAAAAAAGTGATATATTTATTATATATTTATTTATACATAATATATAGAATGTTATTCAGCCATAGAAAAGAAGGAAATTTTGCCATTTGCAATAACATGGGTGGACCTAGAAGGCATTAAGTCAGATAAAGACTTCTCTTGCTCATCGCGTGGAGCGCTCCTTCCCCACCTGTGTCGTGCTCCCTGCAGCCCGGCCCTGCTCCCCGCGGCCCTTCTCCCCGCGGCCCTGCTCCCCTGGCCCTGCTCCCCGCGGCCCTGCACCCTCGGCCCTGCTCCCCGCGGCCCTCTCCCCGCGGCCCTCTCCCCGCGGCTCTGCTCCCCGCGGCCCTGCACCCTCGGCCCTGCTCCCCCCGGCCCTGCTCCCCGCGGCCCTGTTCCCCTCCGCCCTTCTCCCCGCGGCCCTGCTCCCCGTGGCCCTCTCCCCGCGGCCCTGCCCACTGTGGCCTTGCTCCCCCCGGCCCTGCTCTCCCCGGCCCTGCTCCCCGCGGCCCTGCTACCCGCGGCCCTTCTCCCCGCAGCCCTGCTCCCCGTGGCCCTCTCCCCGCGGCCCTGCCCACTGTGGCCTTGCTCCCCCGGCCCTGCTCTCCCCGGCCCTGCTCCCCGCGGCCCTGCACCCTCGTCCCTGCTCCCCGCGGCCCTCTCCCCAGCAGGACAACCTGCGGCTCCTCCCGGTGCGCTCCATTCTCCATTCCCCCCAGCCCTCGGAGGGCGCCCAGGTGCCCTTCCTTTCAGGCCTCTGTCGCCCCCAGTCCACGCGGCAAGCACCCCTCCCGACGGTCTCCCTCGGCCTCCGGAACCCAGCAGCGTGTGCGCAGGTGCTCAGGTGAATCGGAGCATGACCCGGTGCCCACGCTCTGCCACTGCAAACCCGCGCCCGAGCCATTGGGCCCTCACAGGATCCCGGACCCCTCTGAGAATCGAACCCCGTGCAGCATCTCAGAGCTCCAGGTTTCGTGTATTGGTTTTCTATTGTCCTCTTCCTCCCCATGCATCAATGACCTGCAAGGGTACTGCTGCTTGAATGGTTGAGCGCACACAGCAGAACCTCTATAGCACAGGAGGCACCGGCCCAGAGGTGCTCACCTGTCCCTAGAAGGCTGGTCTCTTTCCTAGTCACCTTCCCTCCCCTTAGGGACTGTAAACATTTAAAAAAAGAACAAATTAAAGTGGTGCCCGGTTGGTAGCACTACATAATGCCTGAGCCAAGCAAGCACAATTCTCTGAAAAGACGAATTACCTACAATCAAACAGGATAGGGGGTGGGAGGAACAACCCAATACAGAAGGAAATAAATCAACCTGGGTGGGAGTCAAGAGTAACAATACACAAGAGATTTGCATCCCGAAGAACCTCAGATACCAGAAACAAAATTACAACACGTGAGATGTTTAAAGGAAAGGATGGAATCAGAAAAGGATGGAGAAACAGAGAACCAGGAAGATTTGAAAATGATTCCTAGAAGTTTAGAAAAGAAAAACAGCATGAAAAAGAAAAGCAAGGGGAAAAAAATAAAGATAAAAACAAGGGGTGCCTGGGTGGCTCAACCAGTAAAGCGAGAGCAGCTGCCTTGGGTTCAGGCCTTGGTCTAGGGCTCCTGCGATCCAGGCCTGCCTGGGGCTCCCAGCTCAGTGGGGAGTCGGCTTGTCCTGCTCCCTCTGCTCTTCTCATTCTCTCTCTCTCTCTCTCTCTCAAATAATTTAATAAAACCTTAAAAAAAAAAAGAAAAAAGAAAGATAGCAACTACAAACAAGAGTGGGTTAAACTGAAAATTAGATACATGGACCAAAGCAGCTGCAAACTGGAAGACAAATCCAAAGAAATTATTCCAGCTTAAGCGCACAGAATCACAGAAGCAAAACCTGAAAATGAAAAGACAGAATAAGCAGGTTTAACAAATGTCCAGTTTGGAAGGAACGAGTGAAGGAAGTGTGAAGACATAGCAGCTGAGAGTTTTAAACATTCATGGGAGGGCAGCCCGGGTGGCCCAGCGGGTTAGCACTGCCTGCAGCCCAGGGCCTGATCCTGGGGACCCGGGATCAAGTCCCACATCGGGCTCCCTGCATGGAGCCTGCTTCTCCCTCTGCCTGTGTCTCTGCTTCTCTCTCTCTCATGAATAAATATATAAAATATTAAAATAAACATTCATGGGACATACTACGCAGATCAACAAGAGCAAATCCCGGGGAGCGGGTGCAGTTGCTAGCATAGGGCTGAGCCCCAGGCCGCAGAGCAGCCCACGACTGGGTGATGGGCCTGCAAGTCCGAGCCCGCCCCCGAGCCTTGGCTCCACGGGGAGGCCCACAGGGTGTGGCGGTCTCTGCCGAGACACAGGAACTGTCAACCCAGGGCCATGCGTCCAGCAAAGTGTCTTTTGGGAAGACAGGTGAAGTAACCAAACCCAGAGAGTTTACCACCAACAGGAGCTGCACTCAAAGAAGCGGACATGTCAGAAAAAGAGGCAAGTCTGAGGAAGGACTGGGAGTCAAGAAATTGGTAAACCTGGAAGCAAAATAAATACTAACGGCATGAAATAATAGCAATATCTAATCCTTTAGGGTTAAGAAGCCCTCAACCATAGCTTGGAAGTAAGGAGAGGGCGACCTGAGGGAAAGAGGTCACTTCTCCTTATAGTGACAGGAAAGGAAGTGATGACTAAGTAGTACTTGATCAGTTAAGTACACATGTGAAAGTGAGGAGGAACGAGTGAGGGAAAGAGAGAGAGAGGGGGAGGGTATGGCTTCCAAGCCAGTAAACTTTCATTAAACTTTCTGAAATAAGAGAAAAGCAAACAAAGAAACAAAGGCAATCCATTCCCCAAAAGGTCAGAAAGATGAAGAAAAAGAGCTGCACATGTCAATGGTGACATTTAAGATGGTCCCCAGAAAGCAGGGACTGATTGCAGCATCTGAAAGAGGGGTCCTTTCCCCACTGGTGCGCACCTGCCCCTCGGCCCCACCTCAAGCCAGGCTGTGTCCGAGCTCCCCTGGTGGCAGGTAGTGGGCAGGGTGCCCAAGCCCCACACACTCCTTCTCAGAGGAGAGGGGGGCTTGGCCCTTTGGCTCTAAATCCATAGCCGGTCAGGATGTCCCGGGCAACTGTGGCTCAGTGGAACTCCCCGTCCCCCAGCTGCCTTCCTGGAAGCTTTGGTGGTGGCCCAGTGACAGGAAATGTCTGTGGTCGCCTAGGGCTCCTGCAGGATAATTGTGTGAAGTGGATGGGCCTGGACAGAGTCAAGCAGGCTGAGTGTGAATCCCTGTGCACCCCTCGTGACTGTGTAAACTCAGGACATGGCTGTCACCTCTGCATTGACTGTCGTGGTCTGTACCAATGACAAGGTTGAACCAGACAATCGGCCAGGTCCTTTACAGCTCTAATATCCCTTGGTTGCGCTCCTCGTCAAATATGCATCAGATCCATTCCGGTGCAAGCTTCGTTTTGATGATTGAGCTCTGCTCTGTGTGCGCAGCCCTGACAGCTTGCTGCTTACACAACATGTTCATTTGCCCACAAAACACAACAGCAATATTCTCTCTCAGAGCCTCGTATTCATTTATTGCCTTTCTTAATATCACTTTTCTAGGACCTCAAGTGTGAAGATCTTAAAAAAAAGAAAAAAGGAAAGAGGAAAATAAACTTCAGTGACTCTACTCCTCTCTGACGTATCTCCTTTTGCCTTTTCTTGTGTATTCAGGTGCATCACCTGTTGGGTTGGCTCAGATCTTAAGTCCTCCACTCCGGGGACCTAATGGACCTTTATCTGCCTGAATACAGAAGCCAAGTCCTACTGACAGTGCACTATTAAGAGTTCCAAATGACCTTTCAGTAGCTAAATTAAATGGTCATTGTCCACCATGATGTTACTTGATTTAAGTGATGCTTCTGATGTGATTAATCACAGAGTATTGCTTCACTAACTGTCCTCATTAAACTTTCAAGGTTCTGGACTCTAGTCTCTGGTGTGTTTAATCCTATCCACACCTTCCCCTCAGACAGGTTTAGTGCCCATCATTCTCATGCAGAGGGCACCCCAAAGCCTAACACTCCCAGTTATTCTCCTTACTTATTACCTCTCACACTTAAGGTTAGCCACCTGTTTCACAAGAACAACAGTTGAGAAATGAAGCAGCCTCCTCCTTGACTGCCCACTCAACCCCCTCCAGCCCTCTTCCTCGGATGGGCATGTTGTGTTCAGATGGATGGCCCAGGTGCCTCAACAGTCAGAGTCTGAGACTCTCCCGGCCCCCCCCCCCACTATCCTGGTTTCTTCTCCAGACCTGCGAGAACATCCTCTCTCCTCTGAGGTCTTGGGGGTGTTCACAGAATTCACACCCCAGTCTGACAGCTAGCACCTCGTGCATTCTCAGGCAAACCACTCATATGCTATGCACCCAGGGCCATGAGAACAACCCTCGCCCCTTGACATTACTGTGCCAGGCCCATTTCATACTTGTAATACCAAGAGGTTTGCTATTCAGCTGGTTGACACCAGTAAGTCCTAATGAGTGATCTATGACCTACATCCATTCTCACTGGTCTGTGCCGTGCCTGTGCCACACCAACTGAGAAATGTATCATCTGTGCCCTGGAGGTAGATGCTACTGTCAGTCTATAAATGAGGAGACTGAAGTTCTGAGTTGCGTGGGAACAGGGGTAGGCACGAGGCATTCATTCTGCTGGTGTGGATCATGACAGAAATGAGGTGGTCCTGGAGCCAAAGGGGTGCAGTAACTACCTGGTCATGGACAAGACAGTAGTCTTCGGTAGCCCCGTTCCATTATGTGGTCTGGAAAGTTGCTCCTAGAAGCTTGACCTGGAGCCTATTTCTTCCAATTCTTCTAATTCTATAAAGTACTTCCCTTAATAAATGTGCATAAAGTAATTCTGATGGATTCTGTTTTCTGCAAAGAAGAACCCTAGCTAGTATACCTGTTTCCGGTGTCAGAACTAAATTACAATCCAGCGTTAAAGGGCCGGCAATGAAGATAGTGGGAAGTATACTAGTAGCAGGATAAGGGGAAAATGAGGCAATCACAGAGGGCACCTCAGGTTTCCTTCTATCAATATCTGGAAAATAAAATAACAGATCATAAAGTATTTTGAAGGCATTAGGGGAAAGAGAGAGCCATGTTTAGGAGAATATTACTATTCTCTACTACATTGTGTATATTCCTACGTTAGGATGAATTACCTCCTTGTTGTAGTTGTTTGAGAACATCATTCCTATGCTCCCTTGAGAAGAGCACATTGCCTGATGCAACTGGTGTCTAGAAACTCTGTCTCGTCCTCTTTAGGATTCCCCCAATGTCTAGAATGACAGTGGCTACAGTGTGGTCAGCACTTCATAAATATTTGTAAAAGAAAGAAAGAAAGAAAGAAAGAAAGAAAGAAAGAAAGAAAGAAAGAAAGAAAGAAAGAGAGAGAGAAAGAAAGAAAGAGAAAGAAAGAAAGAAAGAAGAAAGAAAGAAAGAAAGAGAAAGAAAGAAAGAAAGAAAGAAAGAAAGAAAGAAAGAAAGAAGAAAGAAAGAAAGAAAGAAAGAAAGAAAGAAAGAAAGAAAGAAAAAGAAAGAAGGAAGGAAGGAAGGAAGGAAGGAAGGAAGGAAGGAAGGAAGGAGAGAGAGAGAGAAAGAAAGAGAAAGAAAGAAAGAAAGAAAGAAAGAAAGAAAGAAAGAAAGAAAGAAAGAAAAGAAAGAATCCACACACAGAGCAGTTAGTCAGTGCTGCAGAAATGGATGATGCATATGGCTATCTCCCATAAACTCATAGAGAGTCCTGGTGGAGAAACATGTTTTCATCCTAGGAGAAAGTTTAGAAAGAAAAAAATAATAACTAAGCAATAACTGAGCAATTTTAAAAAAAGCAATAACTAAGCCCTGAATGAGGGCCAGAAGTGGGAAGGAAGTCCAGCTGGGAAGGTCAGTAGACAGCAAGCAGTGGAGAAGATGGACAGAGTAGGGAGGGATGTTTTCAAAATGTGGTCCTCAGATATCTTGCACCACAATTAACTGGAAACTTATTTACTATTCAGATTCCTGGGCTCCACGCAAGACACACAGAATCATACTCCTTGTTTGAGAGGCAGCCTCACCACCTCACCCCTCACCACCACCACCTGGTGGTTCTTACCCACACTAGTTTGAAAACTTGCCTATTATTTGCTAGATGTGAAGATAATGCTTCAGCTATAGAGCTGGGAATGTCACCTCTGCTAACCATGAGGGGTGAGAGGAGAGCCAAAGCAATGCATTTGGAGCCTAGATATTGATCTCATCTCTCTAGGCACAGACCTCCAGGGGCTCAAGGAAGAACTAAAGACAGAGTTAACTAAAGGTATGTCAGGTTGCTTTCAGCTCCAAAAATCAGGAAGTCCACCTTAAAGTGAATATTAGTAAATATGTAAGTCTCTCCAAACTAAAAATCCACAGGAGGGCTAAGTGGAAGGATTGCCATACATGAGGACTGTTTCCAGGTCCTCTCTGCTGCCATTCCCCTTAAGGGTATGTCACTGATTTGGGTCATAGCATCTAAGCCAAGAGCATTAGAGCTACCCACACAATCTCAAATGACAATATTACTTAAAGAACCATTTCTGGACTCTTCCTGTATAATTTTGTCAATGGGGATATAACTATATTTATCATTTATCTTATAATTTAACAAATATGTACTGAGAAATGAAACCCAAACCAAGCAGAAGGAAGGCGATAATAAGGATTAGAGCAGAAATTAATGGAATAGAGAAAAAAAATGCCATAGAAGACATCAATAAAACTGAAACTTGGTTCTTTGATAAGATCAATATAATTGACAGACTTTTCACTAGGCTGATTTAGCAAAAAGAGAGAAAACTCCAATTACTAAAATCAGAATGAAAGAGGAATATTATTACCACCTTACAGAAATAAAAATGACTATAAAGGAATGCTATAAACAACTTAGATAAAATGCACAGATTTCTAGAAAGACACAACTACTGAAACTGACTCAAAAATAAATAGAAAATCTGAATAGATCTATAGTAAGTAGAGATTAAATTAGAAATTTTAAAATTACCTACAAAGAAAGTCTTGACCCAGATGGCTTCACTGGTGACTTCTACCAACTGTTTAAAGAATGAGATAACTACGAACTCTTCACAAACTCTCCCAAAAACTAGAAGAGGAAACAATTTGCATCTTATTCTATGAGCCTGATACAGTACCAGACAAAAATATCAAAAGAAAACTATAAATCAATTTGATATATACACACACACAACTGAACAAAATATTAGTAAATAGAATCCAGCGGTATATAAAAAGCATACATCATAACTAAAATTTATCCCAAGGATGTGAGACTACTTTAACATCTGAAAAACATCAATTTATGCAATATATCATATCAATAGAATAAAAGAGGGGAAAACACATGATCAACACAATAGACACAGAGAACACATATGACAAAATTCAACACCGCTCATGATTTAAAAACAAACAAATTGCATTTTAAAAATATCAACAACTAGAAATGTAAGAAAACTCTCAATCTAATAAACAGTATCTATGAAATAAAAAACACAACTAGCATCACATTAATGGTGAAAACCTGAATGTTTTCCAACTAAGACCAAATACAAAACAAAGATGTCTGCTTTTTGATACTAACATTTTACTAGAGGTTGTAGCCAGGGCAGTTAGGCTAGGAAAAAGGAAAAAAGGCATCCAAATTGGAAAAGAAGAAATGAAACTATCTCTAATTGTAGATAACATGATCTTGTGTACAGGAAATCTTAAGGAATCCACTAAAAATCTATTGGAATTGGTAAACAAGTTCACCAAGGTTATAAGATATACGATCCATATACAAAAATCAGTTGTATATTGTATAGTAGTAACAAACTAAAAATGAAATTAAGAAAATCTCATTTATAAAAAAAAAAAAAAGAAAATCTCATTTACTGTTCAAAAAGAATAAAATATTTAAGTTTAATTTTAAAAATGCAAAACTTATACTCGGAAAACTACAAAACATAGCTGAAAGAAATTAAGATCTAAATAAATGGAAAGAAGTATAATATTCTTAAGATGGCAACACTTCCAAAATTGATCTATATTTTCACAACAATTTATATCCAAATCTCAGCTGGCTTCTTTGCAGAAATTAATAAGCTGATCCTAAATTTATATGGCAATTCAAGGGATCCAGAAGAGCCAAAACTATCTTGAAAAACAGAAAGTTAGAAGTCTCACATCTCCCAATTTCAAAATTTACCACAAAGCTACCATAACTAAGACAGTGTGATACCCAAATAATGGCAGCCATATAGATAAATGGAATAGAACAGAGAGTACAGCAATAGACGCACCCAGTTATGGCCAATTGATTTCGACAAGGGTGCCAGGGCACTCAATCCAATAGGGAAAGAGTAGTATTTTCAGCAAATGGTACGAGACAACTCGTGAGGTACATCCTCATGCAAAACGATGAGGTTGGACCCCTACCTCACAACTATCTATTAAAATGAACTAAAAATGGATCAAGATCGAAATATAGGGACACCTGGGTGGCTCAGTGGTTGAGCTTCTGCCTTTGGCTGAGGTCGTGATCCCGGGGTCCTGGCATTGAGTCCCGCATCAGGCTCCCACAGGGGACCCTGCTTCTTCCTCTGCTTCTCCCTGCGTGTTTCTCATGAATAAATATGAGAATCTTAAAAAAAAAAACAACAAAAAAGACCTAAATATAAGAACTAAAACTATAAAACTCTTCAAGAAGAACTTGGGCATAAATCTTTGTTACCCTGGATTAGGCAATGGTTTCTTGAGTATAATAACAAAGGCACAAGCAACAAAAGAGAGATAAATTGGGCTGGCTTATTACTAGGCAGGACTTTGGTGACCTTGAGAGTAGTTTTGGAGGCAAGGGTTGCATATGGAAACGGCAATGGGCATACAGGGAATGCAAGAGATGTGGCAGGGGATGAATCAGCAAGACTTGGCAAGAGGTGAGATCTTTCCTTGCAGTAAAAGAAAGAATGACAAGTCAAATATGCCATATATAACTACTTAACAAAAATCTTTGTATTCTAATTTGGTTTGCCAAGTGTGCAACCTCTCTAGTGTTGTAGAAAAAAAATGTATTTTTAGTAACAAGTGTGTACTGTAACAAATATATATATAATCCCAATTTAGTGTGCACACGCATGCATGCACACATACATGCATAGAAATAAGATAGAACATGCACAAAACAAATTTTATAGGCTTTCTTCTTGATTAGAAGATAAAAGATAATTTTGGTTTTCTTCTTTATAGTGTTAAATAGGAAAAATAATTTTAGAGCAAACAAAGAGTTGTTGAAATTTCATAATATATAATAGGAATAGGAAAAGATTAGCTTTTTCTGTCCTCTCATCTTCCCTCACTCATCTCCCTGCCTAGATCCTTCCTCGGCTGAGAAATTGCAGGTAGGCCTAACCTCCTTTTCTACAGGCTTAGTTCAGGCAAGTTTCACCCTCATGGACAAAGTAGGAAGGGGAAAGTCCCACACTTTTCTGAGGAAGGTCAGAAGGACTGCGTAAGGGTTAAGAGCAGCCCCAGAGCTCCTGACCCGGCTCTGTCCCTCACCCTGAGTGGCCCAGAGCCCAAATGCAATCTTCCTGACTGTAGTTTCCTTGGCGAAATTGGGCTAATTCCATAGGGATCTTTTGATGATAACATGAGCTAATGCCTGTAGGTGGGTTAGCACAGAGCACGCAGTAAAAGTCGGCTCGTATCACCACTATTACTTTTATCTGCATGAGATGATGAGTTTGAGAGTTTGCAAAGGGCAGCAAAAACCCTCTGAATGTTAGAGTACCTGCACTCAGCAACAAACTACCAGGATTTAGAGTTTTAACAATATCCTCTGCCTGACCTTACCTGATCCACACAGAAGACTAATCGAGCTCTTGAAATGTCACTCCCAGGCTGCTCTTCCCTGATGTTCACATGCCTTTAATCATCCATCACAATAGGAGACTTGATCAAAGTCACGAACAGCTTGGGAGCTGAAATCGCAGGAGAATTACAGCCTCTAAGATGACTTGAGACTTTAAATCTTACTATTTAAAAAACTGCTCAAACTTTAAAAGTTTAAGTAATCGGAAGAAACAAAAAAAAAAGAGAAATGTAATTTTTAATATTAGCAAAGGAGCTCAGAAAATCATAGCCTGTAGACCCATAGAACTTGTGCCAAAGGAGACAGGGGCTCCCCATCAAAATGACAAATGCAGGGTAGATGGAAGCATGACAAGAAGTCATCTTGGGAATGAGCAAGTCCCATTCTTTCTTTTTTTTCCTTCTCTTTCTTTCTTTTTCTAAGATTTTATTTATTTGTTCATGATAGACACACAGAGAGAGGTGGAGACATAGCCAGAGGGAGAAGCAGGCTCCCTACAGTGAGCTCAGTGTGGGACTCGATCCCTGGACCCCGGGATCACAACCTGAGCCAAAGGCAGATGCTCAACCGCTGAGCCACCGGTCACCCGGGCGTCCCAAGTGCCACTCTCATTTTACAGGAAGGTTGAGAGCAGCTCCAGCCCTGGCCCGTGTTCCTTTCTGCACCATGGCTTCTCTCCCATAGCTGACCTGCACTCATGAGCAGCACCAGGTTGCAGTGTGGACAGACCTCAACCACACGGGGTCTCCACACAGGAAGCCTCCCTTCGGGGACTCCCAGCTTCCCAGACTCCTAAGGACCAAAGTTGTCAGGATTCTTCCACAGCTGGGAGAGCAAGCCTTCCAAGGTGGGGTTTTTTTTTTTTTTTTTTTTTTTTTTTTCCAGTTTTTTAACCAAGCCCATTAAATGAAAAGCAGAAGAGCAAGTCCTACAGGAAGGGTCAAGGACAGAAAAGAAACTGGAGCTTCCCTGCCCAAAACTTACCCCAGCATGAAACTCTGCTCTGCATCAAAGGCCTCCACTAGGCGGCTCCCAATCACTCTTCCCATCTTACTCCAAGGGATTCTCTCTCTGAGTGACTGTTAGGAGGGTCTCATTCCCACCCTCCCCTCCACTGTCCCCACAAGTCCCATTGTCCTGCCCATTTCCATCGTTTCCCTCTATCAAAGTCCTGCTTATCCTTGAAAACCCAGTTCAAACCACTGCTGAGTTCATCCCAGATCAACCCAAACCCCTTTGAAATTGAAAGAGAACCACTGGTTACACAGTTTCTATAACCATCTAATGAGGACCACACCTGATCAGAGGCTCACTGTTAAATACCGAAGGACCCTGAGAAGCCTCCGAAGAATAGGAGCTGTGTTTCTGTGTTAATATTCTCCTGGGGTGCCAGGGTGGCTCAGTCAGTTAGGCAGCTGCCTTCAGCTCAGGTCGTGGTCTCGGGGTCCTGGGATCGAGCCCTATGTTGTGCTCCCTGCTCAGAGGGGAGTCAGCTTTTCCCTCTCCCTTTGCCCTTCTTCTGCCTGTGCTCTCTCTCTCTCTCTCAGATAAATAAAATCTTTTTTAAAAATCCCTCCTTAGTACTGAGCACAGAGAAGAAGCTTCATAATGAACAAGTGAATGAATGAATGAACAAATGAACAAACAAAAGAATGAAAAACCAGACCTTCATGCTTTTCAAGAGACTATCAACCCTTTAAAGAACAGCCTTCCTCTTAATGTCAATTTTAATCCAGGCGCAGTTCAGATAATATACTTATGGACCCACAGAAGACCATCAAAATGTGAAGCACATTTGCCATTGACATGAAGTACAACTAACTCTATTATTTTTGCTTTGTCCCTTCCTTTTCAGTAATGAAATAAATTCCAGTCCCAGTAAATGGCAAATCTCTATTCTTAAAGTGCATTTGGATTTTACTAATTTACTTTGCTTATACATAATTCAAAGGGGGATTTTATTTCAGTGCTTTATTTTGTGTCCTCTAGTTATTACTCCTTCTGGCAACAGCCCATCATATATATTGGGTCTAAAGCTCTACTAAAGGTTTTTGGGGTTTCTCTGTGTCTTTTTAACTTCATTTTCTTAAGCTTGCAAAGTGGCTGCATCAGTTTGGGTGATTGCTCTGTGGTAGTGCTCAATTTCTAGGACATTAAGAACCCTAGTGAGGAGTGAGGGGAGGATGGGGGATGAAATGTTGAAATACCCAGAATACAGGCTTATGGTTTCTCAGAAAAGATCTTTTTTGAGCCAAAAGTCTCTAATTGCAGAGGAAATGGCCTTATGCAGAGTTTAACAGGCACCTTGTCTTAAATGCCAGGAACTATATTCCCAGTGCCTGAATAAGCATGATTTTTTTAAAAAGAAAGAAAGAAATCCATCTTGCCCCAGCACTGTGATGTCGGGCACTCTCTATACTGTGGGGAAAACTGTAATGAAGTCTAGATAAGCACTGAAGACCCCAAGAGAGGCAGGCCAAGAACAGAGCTGCCCCATCCATCTTAGCTCCCCCGGCTGGCTGCCTCCTATCAGGTTGGATGTAATTATTGTGCTGCTAGTTTCCAGCACCTCTGTGGGAGCAGAGATAACCCAAAAGGAGCTTAGATAAAGTTGATTTTTAAAATAGTATTTAATTGCATGCCCAAGGCCATCAGAAATGGTTTATGAACAGAGGGGAGGGGGGCTTGGAGAAAAGAAGCTGATGGTCACACATGGAGCACGGACAATCTACTGGGTAGCATGGCTCCTTGTGAAGAGCCTCCCAAGCAGCCAGGCAACCTGACAACACCACTCAGATGTCCTCCATGCTGCCTTCCCCAACAGCACCTGCCTGGTCACCTTTTTGCTTAGGCCCTTACCTCTAGCTTTCCAGGGCTTAGTACAGATGCGCCCTTGATAGACATCAGGGAGTCAGACTTCTTTGGCAAATGACAGGAAGTCATGGACACCAAAGAGAGCTAATGAGAACCTTCAGGAAGATGGGGACAAAGGGGGCAGGTGGGGACAAGGGGAGAAGACACAGCAAGAACATAGCCAGACTATTGTCCCACAACTATCTTGCCAGAACTGTGCCCTGGGATGCTGGATGATTTTGCTCCAGGCTCACCTCTGCTAATGAAGCCAGTCTGGAAAGTTCTACCTCTCCCTGTATCTTTGTGTCTGTGCTTCTGCTTGGATAGGCCCTGGCACATGCTCATTTCCTGGCTGCCCATGAGCCTCTGTGCCAGGTGACTGGCCCCTGTGCTCTGCCTAATTTGGGGTTGTCCCCCAATAGTAAGAGTGTATGGATACTAGGCAGCCAAACAACAATCTCAGGAACCACTATGCAACGTCCAGAAACCTAAAGTCTAAGCACTTGTGTACTAATCCAAAGCCAGAAGTCTTTGGCAGCATGGCACAGTCACTCAGGCCTAATCTTCTAGAGGAGGCTGTCACAGGGCCCATGACCTCTGGCTGGACCACAGCACTATAGACCAAAGGAGGCTGGGAGATCACTTGGCCCAAAGCCTAGATGAGGAAATTAAAGCTTCCAGAGATCAAGCCCCTACTTCCCATCCTCTGACCTGAATTCACTGCATCTCAGTGGAAGTGTGCAACTTTTGGCTTTAACTTGCATGGTCATTGGCCGTGAATCAGTCTGAACTTGAGTGCATTAAAACATAATGGTTTTACTATCCTCAAAATAGAAACCTAATCTCTCTCCTGACATTTTCCATCTACCATTTTCCTTGCTGAGCTTTTTCTTAGCCTTCTGCTAGGAAAGTCTCTTGTTGAAACAGTTCTGCCTGTAATACTCCTGAAGAATATGCCGTCAGCGCCTGGGGTGAACTGATTAATATTAGCCTAAATCTGGAGCTCTTCTGTAGCTGGTTCCAGAAAAAAATAGAAAGAAAGAAAAAAAGAGAGAGAAAGAGGCTGGTATCATCCAAAGGATTTGTTAGGAACAAACGCTCAGGAAAGTAGGAGTAAGACAAAATGACATTTCCCTTTAAAATCCTTTGAACACTGTAAGACCCAACCCGTCCTCCTGGTGATGTCTGTCGTGATTTGCCTAATGATTGAGCCCTTATTTTATTTAATTAATTCAAGAAACATAAACTAGCCTCATTTCATTAGTGCTTAAAAGGCCGTTAAGATTTGGGCATTCAGCGGTGAATGGTTGTATTTGTGTTGATCAAGAGGATCCTCTATTTGAATAGTGACTAATGCTCTCAAACTAGTCAACTAGTGTCTTTAAGTATGAATGGGAAGTGGGAGACACAAAGGATGTTAAAATGCGCTCATCAAACAGAAGGATGTACCATTTTTGACTAATTTCCAGACTCACTTTACCACATATAACATCTCCTTCAATGGCAGTGCCTTTTCTTTCTTAGTAATACCCCAAACAACGATGTATTTTAAAATAGATGGTATATTGGATTCAATAAAACACGGTCTGGCAAACTACTCGTTTGTATGAAATTATTGAGTGATTTATGATTTGGGGGAAAAAGAGAATGTAGCCATTTCCTTATACTGACATTTGCATGTGGAAAATAAGATCATCCATAACATCTATGACATGATGACAATTTCAAGAATTAAAATTTCCTTTGCTTCAGTTGGCAGTGGCCCACCCTACATTTACTTTTTTGTAAGACCAGATGCTCTAAGACTTCCATTATCTTTAACACGTCTTACTCTGTTAGAGAAACAGACGGGATGGGTGACTATGACTTTGTCAAATACGGCCGTATGAACCAGAGAGAAGTAAAATAAGAAAGTTGATCTAGTGGTAGATGAGTATACAAAAAAGTGAGGCCCTAACTTTCACTATAGGATCAGTAAACTCAGTAGGTTTTATTTCTCTTTCTTTCCCTTTTTATTTAAAAGGAAAAGCCTCCATTCTGATACATTTCAATTTCAACGTTAATGATGACGGTCTTCCCTGCTATTAGCACTTCCTATGAGTAAACACAGTCAAGCCTTGCGAGGTGATCAAGTCATCCCTGGGACCCAAAAGATGAATCCCTAGTCCTTTCCCACCTCTGTGTTGTAGCCGACACACGGTAAAGACCATTTACAGCTGGTTCAGAGATGAGCAAACCCACTTTGTAGAACAGCATGTAGCATGTAATTACAAGGACAGTTGTGGCGTATTGAGCGATTTCTCTTGCCAACATTTCACCCCCATTTTGCTTCTGGTAATCTAATGAATTACCTGCTTCTACATGAAGAAATCGAGCCTCAGAGGAGAGAAGTGCTTCCCCCAGATCCCAGTGTTGCTGAGCGAGAGCCAGACTCGCACCAGGTTTGCCTCCCGGGCCTGTTCACACTCAACTCAGACCTGATGCTACTGGTGGGTGCTCAAGGCTCTTTGTAGGCTTCATATTGTTGACTTCGTTCTTGAACAAGTGGACCGTGAGTCAGAAAGAGCAGTTCCCACAGTCTGGGTCAGAGATTTGAGAGCTACCACACCGCTCTGGCCTCAGGAGCACTCTTCATCCACAAGGCTCCTCTCTCTGTGTGCTGGGCAGACGCTACCCAAACCTGACGCTCGAGCTTGCAGGTGCTCAGAAGAGATGAGCCAGGGTCCTGCTGGCACGTGGTATGTGTAGATTAGGTAAGTGCTTGAGAAGAAGGCTTAGGAGTGACAGGGTCTGCTTCTCAGGCAGTTTGCCTGTGGCTCCCACAGCCATGCACACACTACAGCTATATGTTCCCACCTTCCATTTTGACTCCCATGCCCAGAGGTTGGGAGAAAATTCTCTTCTTTTTTTGACCTCATCTGAAACCTTAGGAACTGCAGATCTGAACTTAAGCTCCAGAGTCCCCCCTGGGTCTGTCCTAAAAGGCCCTATCATGGTCTTGCAGACAGGACTCCCACAGCCCTCATGATACAGCAAAGGATCCTGAGGCGGGGACACAGGCCAGGCCCCACTGGGACCCTTCCCACAGAGTCAAGGCAGAATCAGAGTGCCCAGAACACTGTTCAAGCCAAGGAGTTTTGTGGGTGTCCGTCAGTTTCATTCAGTAGGTATGTGTTGCTTAAGCATAGTTTGGTGTATACTAAGACCTTTCACAATTTAGCAGAGGTAGAATTTTAAAAATTATATTTATTATGAAAGTGGTATGTGTTCATTGTAGAAAATTTGAATAGTTGAGAAGAGTTGACAAAAGAAAATTAAGATCACGTATATTTTCACCTCCAGAGACAACTTCTGCTGTTTCAAGTGTTTCTCTCCAGCAGCCCACCCATTTCAGGGCACACAACAAGTGATTCTTGTCCCTTACTGAATCATGAGCATTAGCTGGATCTATGGAAGAGCAAGGGCTTTATATTCAATTCCAAATGCAAATTGGCTTGAATATTCGAGAGCATAATAACTACCTGGCATGTTGCCTTTTCATTTTGATAGTACTGATCTAAATATAGCATGTAGGTGCTAAGCTGCATTCTGAGAGTATGCCTAAAATGACACTATTTGTAGATCTTATTTTTCTGAGTAAACAGATTCAGATTCTATGTTTTCATTCAGTCCTTCTGGACAAAAGGGAAAAACACAAGAATGAGTTCCAAAGTAGATTCATGGAAAGAGCTTTTTACTCAAGGCCACTACTTCAGGGAAAAGAGAGTATGTCTTGCATACTAAGCATTTCTGGTGCAGTGACTAAGTCCTTCACCTGTGTGTTCATTCTACTTTGTACTACTAGGGAGGCTGGAGGTGATGACTCAACTAAATGGTAAATCTGATGAGGACTCCATATCAAGAGATCATCCTCTTTGCTTTTTATTGATTTGTAGTCTTTTTGTCTCAAACTTGACTCTACATCTCTGTTACACACCAGGGTGAAAGAAAAGATTCAGGTAGAAGAGAGTTAGTGAGATCTGAAAGGAAGCATGAGGGATGCCTGGGTGGCTCAGCGGTTGAGCAATCTGCCTTTGGCTCAGGGCGTGATCCTGTGGTCCCGGGATTGAGTCCTGTATCAGGCTCCTTGCATGGAGCTTGCTTCTCCCTCTGCCTCAGAGAGTCTCTGCCTCTCTCTCTGTGTCTCTCATGAATAAATAAAAAAAAATCTTCTTTAAAAAATGAAAGGAAGCATGAATGTGTTAGCAGAAATTGGAGTCACTGACTGGGAATATTCTGGGTACAATGGATGCTATTCTTGACACAACAAAAGTTGGTAAAAGGCTTCAGAGCAAAGATGGAATTTAAACCGTGTAGATGAAATACCTGAAAAGCAATAGGAAAAGATAAACTGTTCCTAAGAAGAGACTCAGGGACTCCGAAGAAAGTGTCAAACTCCCAGCGATGCTGCAATAGCCACATGGTTGTATTTCTTTTTAAAATCATAAACACATAACAGAGTTTGATTCACTTCTTGACACTTCAAGAGTACACACTGCAGTCTGTTCAGCACCCCACCATTTACTGAGCTGCCCCTCATTCTAGGTGGTTCTAATGGGACAGCCAGTAGCAATTCATCTACCACTCCCTCCCAAAGGAGTGGGCGCCTAACCCAGTCTGGCCAATCTCGGTTCTCCATGGCCCTAAGGTCATTAGGTCAAAGATGGTCATGTGATCCAAGTACAACCAATGAAAGAAAGGGATTAGGATCTGGGGATGCTGGGAGAGAGCACATCTTTGTTTCTGTCTCTGGGCTCATGATCTCAAAGTCCATAAAAGCTTAAAGCTTCTGGGGGTGATTTTGTGGTTGAACGGAGAACAAAGCAAACAGGAAAGCAGAAGGTAATGGGCAGAAAATGGGAAGGAATAGAAGGAGGAAAGAGAAGATAGAATGAAGCTGTGAAGACACTGAACACCTGGATCCAATTGTATCAGAGCTAGCACTAGCTCAGCTTGGCTTCCCAGTTACACTAGTCAAAATGCTCTTTTGTGCTTAAGCTAATTTGATGTAGGTTTCTGTTATTCCAAACAAAGACCTAGAAAGTCTTCTGACTCTCATTTTGTAAATGTGTAGAAACTAAGTTCCAGCAAGATGCTGGCCAAGATTAGATAGTAAGATGAGGGAAGGTTCTGATTTTCCTCACAATGTATTGCCAATAAACTAACAAACATACTGAAAATAACCACAAAAATCACAGAACTTAGCTTCCCTTTCCATGCCTCCAAGTGTGATCTGTTAGTCTCTGTTTGAGCATCATGAACAGTATCCACCTTTGTCATAGCATTATGATTTCTGAACTCGAAAAGGACCTGAGGCTCTTAAAATATATTTCTTTTGAGCCTACCATAGTGTTTTAATTTTTCCCACCAGTTTCTTTTTTCTCTCTAAGGGGAAAAAAAAGACAGAATTTAGTTTTAGTATGATCTCAAAGATCCCAAAGGCAGGAGGTATAACTGGGCCTTGCAAATGTCTAGACAACAACTGGAAAATGAGAAATCTATGCTACTCTCTGTGTCTCTTGGGAGCCAAAGGGATTCTTAGCTTTTCTTTTATTGTTCTTCTTCTTCCTTCTTTTCTCTGTTTATGGGTCTTCTCATCTTTGTACTCATGCCTTCCCAGCATGGAGGTTACCCAACTTTTAGGTTCAAGCATCCAACAGTAACCACTTCGGTACATTTAGATCAACTGTTCTCAGACATTTTGGTCTCTGAAGCACTTTACACTCTTAAAAATTATTGAACCCAAAGGCCTTTTGCTTACATGGGTAATACCTATTGATATTTTCCATTTGTAAAATTAAAATAGAAAACTTTAAAATATTTGTTCATTCATTTAAAGATAGTGATAATAAAACAATTATAAGTTAACTTAAATGTTTTTATAAAAACGACGTTTTCCAAAAAAATAAAATCACTTAAAGAGTAGAACTGTTTTAAATCCTTGCAAATCTCTTTAATATCCGACTTACTGGAAGATGACTGGGATTTCTGCTTTCAAATGATTGAGTAACAGGAATCAGATTTACCCTCTTGCTTGAAACATCTAAGAAACTGGACAAAATTCTGAGACATCTGGAAATGAAAGTCAGTGATCTATGAGAGATGGAAAACAAATTAGATGAACCCTAAAATTACCAAAGCCTTGAGAGAGTTCGCAGGGATGCAGTGCCAGGAGGGGAACTCAGTAAAGTTCTGTGGTCTTCCTGAGTTGAGATGGACCTGGAGTGTGGGTAAGTCAAATTGAACACACTATGTAAGGTAGAGTACCAAAAGAGAGAGCCACAAAAAGAAAAAATTGCAGAGGTCTTAGACAGAACCTCTCAAATATTCAGGTAAGAAGTGATCAGAGAATCCACATAAAAAAAATACCTGAAGTTAATTAAAGAGTCACCTGAAAAGACTGAAGTGCACACAAGATTGAAAATAGTGTCTATTCCCATAAGCCAGAGCAGAAAACTTCATCATTCATGAGGCACCAAAGTAGAGGATTCAGAAAAGTATGCCTCAGTTACGGGAAAAAATAATCTGGACTGATCCTAAACACTCCCCTGGTCCTGCTTTTAAAAGTTTAGAAAGCAAGACCCAAAAGGATCAAACTTTTCCCAAGTAACTTATTCACTTCCTAGTACAAAGTTCAAAAATACCAAATATAGGAAATTCAAATATAGGAATACAAAAATATCCAGCACCCAGTAAGGTAAAATATACAATGCCTGGCATCCAATAAGTAATCACCAGGCATTCAAAGAAGCAGAAAAATACCAAAAATTAGAAAAATCAACCACCTGAAACTGAACCAGAGATGATACAGGTAATAGAATTAGTAGAAAAGAAATTAAAATAGTGATCCTAACTGCATTCCATGTGTTTAAGGGATAAGGTGAAAGAATGAACATGGATTCAGAGACATGGATTCATAAAGAATGAAATTGAATTGAATTAAAATTCAAGATAGGAAAACTATAATGTGGGACACCTGGGTGGCTCAGCAGTTGAGCATCTGCCTTTGGGCAGGGCGTGATCCCCCCTCCCTGCCCCCCGTCCCAGGATTGAGTCCCACATCGGACTCCCTGCATGGAGCCTGCTTCTCCCTCTGCCTATGCTTCTACCTCTCTCTCTGCGTCTCTTATGAATAAATAATTAAAATCTTTTTAAAAAGAGGAAAACTATAATGTTTCTGATGTAAAATATACTGGGAATTAATGGAGGAGTAAACACTGAAGAAGAAAAGATGAGTAAACTTGAAGATATCACAGTTGAAATCATACAAAAAGAAACACAGAGAAACAAATGACTGGGAAAAAAATGAACAGAGCATCAGTGATATGTAGGAAGGTTTTGAGCAGCCTGATATTCATGTTTTTGGATACTCTGAAGCAGGTGAGGACAGAAAAAAAATTTTTGAAGAAATAAGGGCCAATATTTCAAGAAATCAAATTTAATGAAATCTATATACCCACAGATCAAAGAATCTCAATGAATTCCAAGCACAGGAAATATGAAGAAAACTATGCCCAATCACCTCATAACCAAATTGCCTACTACTAGTTGTAAAGAGGAAAATCTTAAAAGCAACCAGAAAAAAAGAGACACATGTTATATACAGAAAAAGAGATAAGGATGAAAGTAGATTTTGTCATGAACACAATGCAAGGCAGAGGACAAATGGAACTAAAAAAAAAAAGAATTCCTACTAACCTACAAGTCTTTATTTCATGAAAATATCTTTCAAAAACAAAGGCAAAATAAAGACTTTTTCAGTCATTCAAAAGCTGAAAGAACTTATCCCCAGTAGATCTACACAAAAAGAAATATTAAAGGAAGTCCTTCAAGCAAAAGGAAAAAATCAATAGAAATCTTCATCTACACAAAGGGATAAAGCAGACCAGAACTGGTAATTATGTTAATAATTATAAAGATTTCCTTGTATTGTTTAAATACCTTTAAAACATGATCAATTATTCAAAGTAAAAACAATTACAATGCATTGTGGAACTTGTAACACACATAGAAGCAAAATGTTTGATAAGAATAGCACAAATTCTCAGAGGGTAGAAAGAGAAGTACATTAGTATAAAGTTCTTTTACTATATGTGAGGTTATATAACATCAATTAAATGTAGAATGTGATAAGTTTAAAACCAACTCTAAAGCAACCAATGAGACCAAACCAAACAAATAGCTATAGCCAACAAGCCAACAAAAATGATAAGGAATTGTTAAAAAATGCTCAATCTAAAAGCAAGCAGAAAAAAGATAAAAGAGAACAAAGAACTGATGGGAAAAATAGAAAACAAGTACTACATGGTAGACTTAAACCCAGCTATATGAATCATCACATTTTATGTAAATAGCCTAAATATCCTAATTAAAAGACAGAGATTGGAAGACCGGATAGAAAAGACCCAACTATATTCCGGCTACAAAAACAACTCACTTTAAATGTGAAGATACAAGTTGGCTAACAGTGAAAGGATAGAAAATATATATCATGCTGACACTAATCAAAAGAAAGCTGAGGTGGCTACATTAATATTAAACAAAGTAGATTTCCGAACAGACTATATTACCAGGAATAAAGATGGTCATTTCATAATAATAAAAGAATCCATTTGTCAAGAGTTCATAACAATGCTAAACATTGTATGCACTAATAAGGCTTCAAAATAAATAAAGCAAAACCTGACAGAACTAAAAAGAGAAATAGCTAAATCAATAATTACAGTTGTAAATTTCAATACCCTGCCTCACTAATCTCACTAATTGATAGAAAAAGTAGATAATTCAAAAGTATATAGAAAACTTTAACAACACTACTGACCAGGCAGCCCAGGTGGCTCAGCAGTTTAGCACCACCTTCAGTCCAGGGCATGATCCTGGGGTTTCGGGATCGAGTCCCACGGGCTCCCTGCTTGGAGCCTGCTTCTCCCTCTGCCTGTATCTCTGCCTCTCTCTGTGTGTGTCTCTCATGAATAAATAAATAAAATCTTTAAAAAAAAAAAAACACACTACTGACCAATTTGACCTGATAGCAATTTGTCATATACTCCATCAAGCAATAGCAGAATATACATTCATTTCAAGTTTATATGTCATTTACCAAGATAAGCCATATTCATGGTTGTAAAACAAATCTCAATAAATAAAAGGATCCAAATCATACAAAGCATGTTCTCTGACCACAAAGGAATTAAAATCAACAACAGAAAGTTTATCTGAAAAAGCCCTAAATTTTTGAAACTAAATAACACACTTGTAAATAGTTTATGGATCAAAGAATAAATCAAAAGGGAAAGTAGAAAGTATTTTGAACAGAATGTAACTGAAAATAAATCATGTGAAAATTTGTGAGATGAAGTATTCAGACAGAAACTCAGAGCAGTAAATGCCTATATTAGAAAAAAAGAAAGGTTTAAAATCCATGACTTCAGCTACACCCTTAGGGGCTTGAGGGGGAAAAAACCAGAATGGAATTAAAGATTAAAATGTTTATCAGTGAAACAGAAAACAAACAAAAATATAGAAAAAAATCAATAAAATAATAAAATTGATTCTTAGAAAATTATAATAAAATTTATAAATCTCTAACTAGACTAATCAAGAGGAAAAGGAATATATAAATTTCTAATATCATGAATGAAGTGCTATCACTACAAATTTCATAGATATTAGAAAAATAAGGGGAATAATGCATGAATTTTTTGTCAATAAACCAAACAACTTAGATGAAATAAACAAATTCCTTAAAAGACACAAAGTGCTACAACTCATGGAAAATTCCTTGAAAGACACAAGCTACTAGAGATCACTCCTGCTAAAGAACTTGAATTTGTAGCTTAAAATCTTCTACAAAGAAGAATCAGAGCCCAGATGGTTTCATGGGGAGTTCTGCCAAAACTTCAAGAAAGAAATCATACAATTCTACACAAGGCTACTCTAGGAAAAAAAGTGAAGAGGAAGAAATACTTCCCAACTTATTTTATGAGGCCAGCATGACAAGACATAATGAGAAAAGAAAAACTATGGTCCAATATTTCTCACAAATGTAGATACAGAAATTTTTGATGAAATGTTAGCAAACTGAGTCTATTGATATAAACAAAAGAGAAATACAAACAATTTTAACAGAATATTATGAAAACTTACATGTCAACAAATTAGCTTAGAAGAAATGGATACATTCCTAGAAATATACAACCTACCAAAACTAAAGCAGAAAGAAATAGAAAAAATTTTTTAAGATTTTATTTATTTATGAGAGACACAGAGAGGCAGAGACATAGGCAGAGGGAGAAGCAGGCTCCATGCAGGGAGCCCAACGTGAGACTTACTCCCAGGACCCAGGCAGACGCTCAACCATTGAGCCACCCACGCGTCCCAAGAAATAGAAAATTTGAACAGACTCATAACCAGCAATGAAACTGAATCAATGATCAAAAAACTCCCCAAAAACAAAAGTCCAGGACCAGATGGCTTCACAGGCAAGTTCTACCAAACATTTAAAGAAGAGCTGATACCTATTCTTCTCAAACTATTCCAAAAAGTACTAGAGGAAGGAAAACCTCCAAATTCATTCTGGGACACCAGAATTACTCTGACACCAAAACCATATAAACATACTACAGAAAAAGACAATTACAGGCCAGTATCTCTCATGAATATAGACACAAAAATTCTCAACAAAATATTAGCAAACCAAATCCAACAGTACATTTAAAAAATCCTACATCACAATCAAGTGGGATTTTATCCCAGGACACAAGGGTTGTTGAATATTCACAAAATGTGATATGTCACATCAGTAAGAGAAAGGATAAAAACTATATAATCATTCCAATAGATGCAGAGAAAGCATGTGACAAAGTACAACATCCATCCATTCATGATGAAAACCCTCTACACAACAGACCTAGATGGAACATATCTCAGCATAACAAAGGTCTTATATGAAAAACCCATAGCCAACATTATACTCAATGGTGAAAATCTGAGAGGTTTTCCCCTAAGGTCAAAAACAAGACAAGGATGTCTACTCTCACCACTTTTATTCAATATAGTGTTGGAAGTTAGCCCCCCACAGCAATTAGAAAACAAAAAGAAATAAAAGGCATCCAAATTGATAAGGAAGACATAGAACTCTTTGCAGATACCATATATAGTAACCTTAAAAACCCTACCAAAAACTACTAGAATTAATAAATTCAGTAAAGTCACAAGATTCAACATCAATGTACAGAAATCCGTTGTGTTCCTATACATTAATAATGAAGCAGCAAAAAGAGAAATTAAGAAAACAATACCATTTACAACTGTACCAAAAACTATAAAATATCTAGGAATAAACTTAGTCAAAAGGTGAAAGACTTATACTCTGAAAACTGTAAAAGTCCAATGAAAGAAATTCAAGACAACGTGAAGATATGAAAAGACATTCCATGCTCATGAATTGGAAGAACAAATATTGTTAAAATGTCTATACTACACAAAGATGTCTACAGATTTAATGCCATCCCTAATAAAATACCAACAGCATTTTTCACAGAACTAGAACAAACAATCCTATATTTGTATGGAATCACGAAAGACCCAGAATAGCCAAGGCGAGCCTGAAAAAGAAAACAAAACTGAAAGTATCATAGTTCCAGATTTCAAGTTATATTATAAATGGTAGTAATTAAAATAGTACGGTACTGGCATAAATGTAGACACATAGAGCAATAGAATAGAACAGAAAACCTAGAAATAAACCTACAATTACATGATCAGTTAATCTTCAACAAAGCAGGAAAGAATAGCCAATGGGAAAGACAGTCTCTTCAACAAATTGTGTTGGGAAAACTGGACAGTCACATGCAAAAGAATGAAACTGCATCTCTTATGGATCAGAAACCATAAAAATCCTTGAAGAGGGCATAACAATAATTTCTCTGGCATCTACCATAGCAACATTTTTCTAGATATGTCTCCTGAGTCAGGGGACGTAAAAGCAAAATAAACTATTGGGACTACATAAAAAAAAATGTTTCTGCACAGCAAAAGAAACAATCAAACTTAAGGTTGCCAAACTTAAAGGCAACCTATGGAATGGGAGAAAATATTTGCAAAGGACATATCAGATAAAGGGTTAGTATCCAAAATGTATAAAGAACTCAACACGCACACACACACACAAAAAAAAAAAAAACCAAATAATCTCACTAGAAATGGGCAGAAGCCATGAACAGATATTTTTCCAAAGAAGACATACAGATAGCCAACAGACACATGAAAAGATCCTCAATATCACTTACCATCAGGAAAACGCAAATCAAAACTACAGTGTTATCACCTCATACCTGTTAGAATGGCTAAAATAAAAAACACAAGTAACAACAAGTGTTGGTGAGGATGTGGAGAAAAAGGAACCCTCTTACTCTGTAGGTGGGAATGGAAACTGGTACAGCCACTGTGGAAAACAGTATGCAGGTTTCTCAAAAAGTTAAAAACAAGCAAACAAACAAACAAAAAAAAAGTTAAAAACAGAACTACCCTATAATCCAGCAATTACACCCAAAGGGTACAATAATACTGATTCAAAGGGACACATGCAGCACTATCAACAATAGCAAAACATTGGAAAGAGCCCAAATGTCCATCAACTGATGAATGAATAAAGAAGATGCAGGGGGGCAGCCCCTGTGGCTCAGTGGTTGAGCGCCTGCCTTCGGCCCAGGGCATGATCCTGGAAACCCGGGATTGAGTCCCACATCAGGCTCCCTGCATGGAGCCTGCTTCTCCCTCATGCCTGTGTCTCTGCCCCTCTCCCCCCCCCTCTCTCTGTGTGTGTCTCTCATGAATAAATAAAATCTTTGGGGGAAAAAAAAGAAGATGTAGGGTACACACACACACACACAGGAATATTATTCAGCCAACAAAAAGAACAAAATCTTGCCATTTGCAGCAACATGGAAAGAACTAGAATGTATTATGCTAAATGAAATAAGTCAGTCCAAGAAGGACAAATACCATATGATTTCATTCATATATGGAATTTAAGAAACAGAACAGAAGGACATAGGGAAAGGAAAGGAAAAATAAAATAGGAAATACAGAGAGGGAGGCAAACTATGAGACTCTTAACTATAGGAATCAGGTTGCTGGAGGGGAGGTGGGTGAGAGGATGGGGTAATTAGTTGGGTAATGGGCATTACAGAGGGCACTTGTGATGAGCACTAGGTGTTATATGTAAGTGATGTATCACTAAATTCTACTCCGTTTTTTTTTTTTTAATCATTTTATTTGAGAGGAAGAGAGAGAGAAGGAGCAGGGGAAGGAGCAGAGGGAGAGGCAGAAGCGGACTCCCCGCTGAGCCGGAAGCCCAATGCAGAGCTCCATTCGGGACTCCAGGATCATGACCTGAGCTGAAGGCAGACGCCTCCCCCAATGAGCCACTCAGGTGCCCCACTCAATTCTACTCCCCAAACCAATATCACACTATATGTTAACTAACTTGAATTTAAATAAAATCTTGGAAGGAAAAAAAAGAAAACTCAGCTTGGCACAGGTATGTGGCTGGAAAAGAAAAAATATTTTGTTAGACTTTTCTGATAATTGTAGATATTCCCCTTTGTTCCTGTACCAAAACTTGGCATGTTATCTTAAAAAAGTATATATATTTTATATATATATATACATATATATATATATGTGCACAGGAGCAGGGAAAGGGGCAGCGGGAGAGGGGAGGGAGTCCCAAGCCGACTCCATGCTGAGCACAGAGCCCTACCTGGGGCTCAGTCCTAGATGCAGAGACAATGATCTGAGCCGAAATCAAGACCACATCCAGCTGGCAGTCACCTAGGCGCCCTTTGGCATGTTATTTTCTTAAAGGCAAGTCACAGGGTGGAATCGGAAACCACACCATGCACATTTTATACTGTTACATTGAAATCCGTTGTCCGGCCATAATACAGTCTTATGGATCTCTTACCTGTGCATGATTTTAACCTTGCAGACCCGTCAAAGAATCTTGGGAACCCAAGGAGATCCCTGAACCATACTTTGACAGCCACTGATTTAAATTATTTAATTTCTTTAAAAAAAAAAAAGACTTACATTACCAACTAACACGTAGGCAATTATTGCAGCTGAGCCAACCATACGGGATCTGTGACAAAGTGAGGAAGGCAGGGCTCATGATCATTTAAAGACTAGATTTGGAAGGTAGTTTGGATTACATTTCAGCAACAAACTATTTTGTCCTTTTAAAATATCGCCTTGGGACGTCTGGGTAGCTCAGCAGTTGAGCATCTGCCTTGACTCAGGGCCTGATTCCGGAGTCCAGGATGGGGTCTCGCATCCGGCTTCTTGCAGGGAGTCTGCTCCTTCCTCTGCCTACGTCTGTGCCTTTCTCTCTGTGTCTCTCATGAATAAATAAATAAAATCTTTAAAAATAAAATAAAATAAAATATTCTCTTGAAACAAAAGTTCCTAAAAGACTTGCAGTACCTGCATGCCACTGATGAGCACTCAGGGGAACACAGAGGGGCTAAATGTCACTATCACTACTCAGCTGACATACACTGTCTGAACATATCATTTATCTTTAAGTCCTTGAAGCAGGAGCAGTAATCACTTGGGTGTGCTGTCAGCATGTATCAAGGATCAGTCTCTGGGCAGGAGAAGTGCCCCCCATCTGATAAATAAATAAATAATAGAAAACAGTGATACATTATTTAGGGCACAAAGCTGTAAGTTGTCAGCACAGCAGACACATTTGCTCTCGTCTCTTTGCTCATGGACCCACTGGCGATGTTTTCATCACTGTCTAAGTTCTTTTGAGAATGTAGACCAGTGTTTTAATAATGATGATTCTTGCTCCCCAAAAACAACTTGGTGAAGAGTAAGCAAAGTCCTCCTCCTCTCAGAATCTCTAGGGAAGGAACGAAGATACCAGTGTTTGTGTGTGGGGGGTGTGCGTGTCCAGGCCATTCTAACAGGCAGCCAGCAGGAAGTCCATTACGAAGACATCATGTCCATAGTCAACCTTTTGGTCTCCCTCTGCTGTTCCCCCTTTATCCTGCCCTCAGGGAGCATCCATGTTCAAAGACCTACATTATATTTTTTGGAATATGTACAAATGGAAAGACACAGACTTTGTTCTGAAGAGCATCTCAGATCCTAGCTACATCGATGTTATTTATCGTCATGGAGGCCGAAGTAGGCTGGTCTCCGCTAGGGGCTTACCTAACCTCCTAATAAGATGCTTAAAGAGGATAGAAAAAGTAAGTTGTAAACAGAAAATCCAACTACACAAAGAATGCACAGAGAGCCAAGTGCAATGGCTCTGTCACCATCCAGCAAGGTGGCACCTACTGCCCAATACCCGGGAGCGATGGAAGCAGGGAGGGAAGAGTGAAAGGGCCATCAGTCAAGGGTGCCGCGTCCCAACCTGTAATTCACCATTTAGAATGAGACGAGCCTGCAGAAAATAAGAAAGGAGTGGCCAAGAGCTACATTTTAGATATGGGTGGACAATCCGTGGGAGGGCAGCCCTGGTGGCACAGTGGTTAAGTGCTGCCTTCAGCCCAGGGCCTGATCCTGGAGACCCGGGATCAAGTCTGTCTCTCTCTCTCTTGTGTCTCTCATGAATAAATAAATAAAATCAAAAGAAAGAAAGAAAGAAAGAAAGAAAGAAAGAAAGAAAGAAAGAAAGAAAGAAAGAAAGAAAGAAAATCAATGGGAGAAGAAACTTTTGTTCCCAGAGTTTTAAAATAAGACTACTAATGAGATATCTGATTAACTCCACGGTCAGGAGGTAAAATGGTTTAAGACAGACTGTTTTCAAGGCATCAGGATAACTGGAAACTGAAGAGGGGCATACATTTTTTTTTTTTAAGAGAGAGGCAGAGACACACAGGCAGAGGGAGAAGCAGAAGCCCTGTGGGGAGCCCCATGTGGGACCCCATCCCAGGACCCCGGGATCACTACCTGAACCAAAGGCAGACGCTCAACCGCCGAGCCACCCAGGTGCCCCTGGAGGGGCAAACGTTAACACCCAAGCTCTGTTTAAAAGTGAGACTGTGTGATCCCACCAGCCTCAAACAAATGAAGGCTCACTTGGGAGTGGTGAAAAAAGCCTAATTTGCTAAAGAGATGGATCATGGCAAGAAGCAAAACCATCTGTACTCAAATACCTGTCCCATGAAAACTGTTTCCCTCAAATTAGAACAACTGATGAAAACATACTTCTGTTGGAATAACAGAGGAGCTGATCTTCTCCACCAGAAATCTCTTAATTTCCTTTTAGAAACTAGACACTTATAAATTATTTACGTTGGGAAATTACAACTGCAGTGAATTCTCTGAAAAATAAAATAATTTTTAATTCTGTTGTTCATTAGTAGGGAGAAAATAGGAAGAAAAACATCTCAGAATGGTAAAGCTAAATAAAGGAGGATAGATAGAGCAACTAATTCTAATTCTGAACCATCGCTATATAGATACGGGGTAAATGGCTGTTCCAGGTCACGCAGGAAATCAGTCTAACAGCAGAATCAAGCCTGGGTTTGTGATACTCAGAATGAGACCTCCTCTCCTTGTCATACTTGCAGTGTATTTTAACTGTGCATGAGAAAATACGGCTTCCAGGGTCACCTGCTAAGTGACAAAAGCACATGCAGGATCATAGAGTCGAGGAGGACCTCGTGTCTTGACTAGGCCAGCCCTCCTTTCCCAGCAGGTGAACTCCACCAGCAATCCTGGGGGCCCGGCATCCACAAATTCTGGTAGCATTCTGCATTGAGTACTTGCTACTTGGTGTGTGCGTGTGTGTGTGTGTGTGTGTGTCCAGCCAAAATCCCACAGTGCAATTCAAATGATTATCTGTTGCTCTAAATCCTGAGGTAGATGACGAACAGCTGGTCAGGACCTTGGCTGAAAACTGTAACATGCTTATCGACTAATGTAAGCCTTCCACTTGTTCTCTTTCCATATTGAAAAATCCCAATGCTTTCTCCCAAAGCCTTATTTTCATCCCTTTAACAATTCAGATTTCTTACTTTAGACAGTCAGTTTCTCCAGTTCATTTTCTAGTTGGATAATTTCTTTAATTTACTGAGATCTCTCTGAATCCTTGCCTAGTATCCAAAAGGGATGCTAATGAAAATAATAATGCTGATAGCTAATAGTTATCATGACTAAGCATGTTCCCCAACTGGCAAGATAACTTGAAATATTTGCTGCTGAAAGAGACTCAAAAGAAGCAGCCGTGTCTCTCCTCTCCACTGTTCCAAGGGGATCGCCACACAGTCCTATTTTGAGCTTGATTCATGGGGATTAGAGCTGTTCGAGATCCTGCGCTGACAGTAGAAGTTGTCAAGTCCCAGAAGACAAGCCAGACAGTCGTTGGCTTAGGAGTCCGGGGGATTGCAAGCAGCTGGTGGAAACCAAGGGCGTGGGAGTTGCTGCAAGAGGGGCTCCTCCTCCAGACAGGTTGCAGATGGGCCCGGTGCAGCGTGGCTGAGAGGCACATGTGGCAGGAGATGGACCCCAAGATCTAGGGCCTTACACAGAGGTGAGGATCGTGAGGCCGAGTCTGGGGCCAGCAGGGGAGATGCTCTGTGGAGTCAGCATCTCTCCTTTGGCTGGAGCATCGGTGCCCAACAGACACAAGAGGTGGCAGCTGGACAGCCGCCACCAGAGAATAAGGACAAGGCCATCTCCATACTGGCCAGGTGCTGGCTGACCCCATGGGATTTCTGTATCAATCAGGGGAGGAGGGGCTCCTCAAGCCTAACGGTTGAATTCTTGATAGTCTTTGGAGCAGGTGCTCGGTGCCGGACTTAGTTTGAAGACAAGTATGTTGATATATTGTTGCACAGGAGGGTTGTAGGGCTGGACTTGCCCATTACACAAACCCTCCCCGATTTCATCCTCAGAGGAACCGCATTAGGCTCCAGCATTAGCAGCTCGCCACTGCGTTTTACAGGTGAGAATCAGGGAAGTAAGGGGACTTGCCCAAGGTCACACACAAGCAAAGAATCCCAGCTTTGCCTGGTTCTAGAACCCATAATCTTTATCATAGTGCACATGACTTGGTGCATAATATTCTGTGATTTTTAAAAAACCCACTTTGCAAATAATTATAAATTAATTACATCATCCAAATGCGGATAAAGAAACTGAGGTCAATTTAATTATATATACTCTTGGATACACATTTGTGACATCTCGGTGGAGGTTGTTTTTTTATTACATAAAAATTCTAAGAGTCCTTGACATGTACTAAAATTTTAAGTGAAAAAAATTAATTCTCAGCCTGGAGCTGGTGATTAAACGTCCCAGTGAAGAACGGGACACCTCAATTTGGTATTTACCAAGCAGCTATGACACGCCAATACTGTAGTAGGCTGTCCTAATCTTTGAGGATAAAATTCAGATTCCTTGTCTTCACAAAGTGATGTCCCAGCCATACTACTACTTGTATGTGACACTTACAGTGGCAGCTCCATTTCAGCGTGTGCCCTCCGCAAACTGGAATTGATTTGCATGATTATACCACCTCCTAACCTCTAAATTAGATGAAAGGATGGACTATATATTAATTTCTGTGTATCTAGTACCTAGCTCAGCACCTGGCAGATAATATTCAAAAACTATTCGTGGAATGGATGGGAGAGAAACTGAATAAAATTGGAATTTCAAAAGTATTTGGTCTGTCTGTCACCTTTTGGAGGTTCCTGTCTTTCCCTAACTTGAACCCCAAACAACAACATTCATGTTTTAGGAATCTTCCGGCACCACTCATCTGACCCTGCAGTTCTGTCTGAGAGCAATAGGAAGGATATAAATAGAAGGCAAAATAGCTGCTAGCCCCAAGTCTGCATTCCCAGGTAAAAATAAGTAAATGCCTTTGCTAACACTGGGTACACATCCCAAGGGATGCAAATTGGTCATAGGCTTTGGCAACGAGTCTATTTGCCTTTAAAGCATTCCTCTTAGTACCAAAGTTGGGAAAACCAGAAATTCTCATATGATCAAAACTTAGAATTAGAATTTTGACTAAGACAAACCTGAACTCCTGAAAACCTACCTGTTGAAGAGATTATAGAAAGCCAGTGATCACGTTTGTTAGTAAGAGTTGGATTTGCTTTAAAAGACAATAAAGAAATCAAGCCACTAATTTGAACTTCAGGTCACAGTTGAATACACAGAACTGAATGATCTCATACAAACTGAGCAACGAGCACGACTCTTGGCCCTGAGATTGAGAACTCTTTCAGAGACAGAAGAAGTCTGATGTGCTGAAAGGGTAGATTGCCAAGTCCTACACGTTAGCAGACACGGGGAGAGACACAGGGTGAGAGCCAATGGGAGAAGAAAAAGGGCTGAAGATTCAACAAGCAGCCAGACGTGTGAGGCTTGTTCAGGTTGAGAAGCACCATTCGGTTACCTCAGGTGATGAATTTACCACAAGATAAATGGGGACGTCCTGGCCTCACGAGTCAGGCTACAGAGGGAAGCCACCACACTCTGAGACCCATGGCCCAGCCGCACAGGCTGCCAGGCTATCACGCAGTTTCCCTGCCTCTGCCAGTTTGGGGCAGTTTCTTCCATTAATTGCTCCTACGTCCTTTCTGCTTTATGGCTCTGCTTACTAATTCATGGCTTCCCTTGGGTCTCTGCTTCTCTAGCCACTCTCCCTGCTTCCACTGCGTCCTGGCTCGAGCTTGCAGTGACAGAGCTTCTGACCGGGTCAGCTGGTCACCACTGGGATAGGGCGCCTCTACTGGGCGCAGCTCTGCGCCAGCTGGTCTCGCAGGTTACTCACAGGCCCCAAATATGTCTGACCCCTGACCCGTTCAGCTGTGTCTGAGGGCGAAAAGTAATAATTTCCCCCTCGCTATCTCAAAGAACAGCATTCCTATTTTGTAAACTGAATAGTGTAAAGCAAAGCAGCAATCACCATTACTTTAGAAAGAAGACCTCTTTAGTGTTCTTAGACCTAAAAAATAACCTACCTTGGGCTTTTCAGGTACCTTAGGGCTCATCTTGCTAATGGATCATACAATTAATTGAGATAAATTTAGCACAGGTGCCCACAGACACGGCTCAAAAACCAAGGCTGCTTGATGCTGAGGTGCTGAGTGTAGTTCCCTGGGAGGAGCTTGACGGGCCCCTCCTGGGGCTGGGGGGCCTGCTGCGTCTACAAGGCCTTGCTGCAGAACAAACTCTGAATGCTGCTTTCGCTTTTCACCTTTTCTTGAAATAGCTAAAGTGCTCCCCGATTTCTTTTGGTTAGAGAGAACAGCTATTAATGTAAGTCCTTCCTAAGAGCAAGGCGGCCTCACACAAACTTTCAAGAAACGGCGGGGGGGGGGGGTGGTGGTGCAGGGGGGATACCTGTGTGGTGCAACAGAACTCAAGGAACATGAAGAAGCAGCTTCCTGCTTTGTTCAGATGAAGGCTGCAGGTATGGCAAGCCGTCCCGGCGCCACCCAGCATACCGCCGTCCCACCCAACCTATAAGCTTTATTTTTTAAAATTTTTTTTATTGGAGTTCAATTTGCCAACATATAGCATAACACCCGGTGCTCATCCCATCCAGTGCCCCCCTCAGTGCCCGTCACCCCGTCACCCCAACCCCCTACCCACCTCCCCTTTCACCACCACTTGTTCGTTTCCCAGAGTTAGGAGACTCTCATGTTCTGTGTCCCTTTCTGATATTTCCCACTCATTTTCTCTCCTTTTCCCTTTATTCCCTTTCACTATTTTTATATTCCCCAAATGAATGAGACCATATAGTGTTTGTCCTTCTCCGATTGACTTACTTCACTCAGCATAATACCCTCCAGGTCCATCCACGTCAAGGCAGATGGTGGGTATTTGTCGTTTCTAACGGCTGAGGAATATTCCACTGTATACATAGACCACAGCTTCTTTATCCATTCATCTGTTGATGGACACCGAGGCTCCTTCCACAGTTGGGCTCTTGTGGACATTGCTGCTAGAAACATTGGGGTGCAGGTGTCCCGGCGTTTCACTGCATCTATATCTTTGGGGTAAATCCCCAGCAGTGCTTTAAATAGTGCTCTCTTACTCTAGATTGAGCACCTCTCATTGAAATCTAAACAGCTGATAACGTCAAATCAGAAAAGGAAAAGATTAAAGATGACAGCAAAACCAGAGAGGTGTCATGTAGAAGGGCAGGGCCCGAGTCCCGAGTGCTGAGGACGGCGGGCCTCACATACCAGCACCTGTTCCACAGACTCCACAAAGGGAGAAGGTGAGTTCACACAGGATGATTTCTATCTCTTCGGAATAGAGAAAAAAGTGCTGACAGTTATAGGATGAGGGGGAGTCAGGAGCCCCAGGATGACAGAGAAAGTTTGAAGGAGCCAGTAGAGGGAACATAGAAGTGTCCAAGAGATTGATTAAAAACACCTGCCAAATACACAAGGTTCCAGTAAAATCTTGATAAGCACAAGTTGCAGAAAGTCAAGTCAGATGCCTGCTAGCAACTCAAAGCATGAACAGCAAACAGACAATTTAAGGTTGAGGGTTGAGACGAGGCAGACGACAAGGCTCCTGGGAGTTCTTAGAGAGGGAACCCATATATAAATGAAACCCAGATCGCACGATGAAAAGATATGAATGGAATATGTATCTGAGAATTAAGCAGAATTGTCCAAACCGGGTAGAACATATAGGCCCATAAAAGAATGAGAAAACTTCCCTTCCGCATTGTAGGACGCCCGCTTATGCACAAATTAGATGTTGACTCCCTGTAAAAGAATTCTTTCTGGATGATAATTTATATGCAGGATAATTCTTAATTATGTCTCTTATTTGCCAGAAATGCCCATGATATCATATGGAATGTGAATGGTTTAGCTTGTTAATAGCCTTCACTGTTACTCCTTAGAGGAGAAAGAACCACCTTTGTGCATGCCCCATACGTGTCAATTCCTTGGCGAGGGGCTTTGCGTACGTTGTCTCCCTACTCCTCCTGATAGCTCTGGAATATGGGCCTCAGTGTCACCGTCAGTAATTTACAGCTGAGAAAACCAAAACTCACAAGTGGCTAATTTGCCCGAGACTGTAAAGCAGATCCGCCTCCAGAGCATACGCGCTTTCCAACGAAGCCGCCGCGAGGGCCGCAGAGGCGGATGCCAAAGGGCTCCTGATGCTCCCCTACTGCCCAGGCTTCGAGCTTCCTGCATGGCCTCGCCACAAACGCGGACAGATCATTTATCAGCATCTCGGCTTTCTCCAGAATGTTTTCCTATGATGAAGTATTTGGATCAGTCAAGAGGTGCACAGGTACTAGGACAGAAAATCTTTTCGTTCTTTCTTTTTTAAATAGGGGAGTCTTGTGTTTAATTACTATTAAGCTTTTATTTAAATTCCAATTAGTTAACATACAGTGTGGTACTCATTTCAGGTGCACACTATACTGATTCAACAGGTTCCTATAACGCTGCTGGTGCCAATCCCAACAAGTGCGCTCCTCAATCCCCATCCCCGACCCCATCCATGCCCCCTGCCTACCTCCCCTCGGATAACCATCAGTTTGTTTTCTATAGTTAAGAGTATTTCTTGGTTTGCCTTTATCTTTCCCTCCTTTGTTCGTTTGTTTTGTTTTTTAAATTCCACATATAAGTGAAATCATATGGCATTTGTCTTGCTTTGACTTATTTTGCTTAGCATGTCATTGCAAATGGCAAGATTGCAATCTTTTTTATGGAAGACAATATTTTATATCACTCAGAGCAATATTCCATTGTGTATGTATACCATTTCTTGTTTATCCATTCATCGGTCGATAGACACTGGGGCTGTTTCCATAATTTGGCCGCTGTAGATAATGCTGCCATAAACATCGGGGGCACGTGTCCCTTTGGATCTGCATTTTTGTATTCTTTGGGCAAATACCTAGTACTGCAACTGTAGGGTCATAGCAGAGTTGTAATTTTAACTTTTTTGAGGAACCTCCATACTGTTCTCCACGGTGGCTACACCAGTTTGCATTCCCACCAGCACTGCAACTGAGGTCCCCTTTCTCCACATCCTCGCCAACACCTGCTGTCTCTTGTGTTGTTGATTTTCGCCATTTTGACAGGGGTGAGGTGACAGCTCCCTGTGGTTTTGATGTGCATTTCCCTGATGATGAGTGATGTTGAGCATCTTTTCAGGTGTCTGTTGGCCATCCGGATGTCTTCTTTGGAGAAATGTATACTTATTTCTTCTACCCATTTATTAATTGGATTATTCATTTTGGGGGTGTTGAGTTTTGCACGTTCTTTATATATTTTGGATACTAACCCTTTATCAGATATGTCATTTGTAAACATCTTCTCCCATTCAGTAGGTTGCCTTTTAGTTTTGTGGAAGGTTTCCATCACTGTGCAGAGCCTTTTATTTTGATGTAGTCTCAAGAGTTTATTTTTGCTTTTGTTTCCCCTGCCTTAGGAGACCTATTTAGAAAAAAGTTGCTACAGCCAGTGTCAGATAAATTTCTGCCTGTGCTTTCTTCAAGGACTTTTCATGGTTTCAGGTCCCACATTTAGGTCTTCTTAATTCACTTTATTTTTGTGTATGGTGAATGAGGATGGTCTTTCATTCTTTTGCATGTTGGTGTCCCTTTTTCCTAAGACCATTTGTTGAAGATACTGTCTTTTCCCGTTGGCTACTCTCTCCTGCTTTGTTGAAGATTAATTCACTATATAATTGTGGGTTCATTTCTGGGTTTTCTATTCTGTTCTGTTGGTCTTTGTGTCTATTTTTGTGCTAGTACCATACTGCTTTTGATGACTACAGCTTTGTAGTATAACTTAAAGTCCAGAACTGTGATGCCTCAAATTTTGCTTTTCTTCTTTCTTTCTTTCTTTCTTTCTTTCTTTCTTTCTTTCTTTCTTTCTTTCTTTCTTTCTTTCTTTTTTCACGATAGACACAGAGAGAGAGGCAGAGACACAGGCAGAGGGAGAAGCAGGCTCCATGTAGGGAGCCCGACACGGGACTCGATCCTGGGACTTCAGGATTGCGTCCTGGGCCAAAGGCAGGCGCCAAACTGCTGAGCCACCCAGGGATCCCCTGCTTTTCTTTTCTAACACTGCTTTGGCTACTCAGGGTCTTTTGTAGTTCCATACACATTTTTTAGGATTGTTTGTTCTAGGTCTGTGAAAAATGCTGTTGGTATGTGGATAGAGATTGCATTTAATGGATTCATTGCTTTGTATAGTATAGACATTTTAACAAGATTCTTTCAATCCGTGAGCATGGAATGTTTTTCCATTTCTTTGTGTCATCTTCAATTTCTTTTAACAATGTTTTGTAGTTTTCAGAGTACAGTGCTTTCACTTCTTTGGTTAGGTTTATTCCTAGGTATCTTATTATTTTTGGTGCAATTGTAAATGGGATTGGTTCCTTAATTAGTCTTTCTGCTGCTTCATTATTGGCATATAGAAATGCAGCAGATTTCTGTACATTGATTTTGTATCCTGCACTTTACTGGATTGCTATATCATCAGTTCTGGCAGTTTTTTAGTGGAGTCTTCTGGGTTTTCTATTTACAGTATCAGGTCATCTTCAAATAGTGAAAATTTTACTTCTTCCTTGCCAATTTGGGCACCTTTAATTTTTGTTGTCTGATTGCTGTGGCTAGACTTTCATCAGTACTAGGTTGAATAAAAGTGGTGAGAGTGGACATCCCTGTCTTGTTCCTAACCACAGAGGAAAAGGTCTCAGTTTTCCCCCATTGAGGATGATGTCAGCTGTGCATTTTTCATATATGGCCTTTATTATGTTAAGGTATTTTCCCTCTAAACTTATTTTCTTGGTGGGGATCCCTGGGTGGCTCAGTGGTTTAGGGCCTGCCTTTGGCCCAGGGCGCGATCCTGGAGTCCCGGGATCGAGTCCCATGTCGGGCTCCCTGCATGGAGCCTGCTTCTCCCTCTGCCTGTGTCTCTGCCTCTCTCTCTCTCTCTCTCTGTGTCTATCATAAATAAATTTTAAAAAATCTTTAAACTTATTTTGTTGGAGTTTTTTTTTTATCATGTTGGATGTTGTACTTTGTCAAATGTCTTTTTCTGCACCTATTAAAATGAACGTTTTATTTTATTTATTTTTTAAAGATTTTATTTATTTATTTATTCATGAGACACAGAGAGAGAGAGAGAGAGAGAGGCAGAGACACAGGCAGAGGGAGAAGCAGGCTCCATGCAGGGAGCCCGATGCAGGACTCGATCCCGGGTCCCCAGGATCACACCCTGGCCAAAGGCAGGCGCTAAACCGTTGAGCCACCCAGGCTGTCCAAAATGAACATTTTAAAAAAGATTTTATTTATTTATGAGAGATAGAGTGCTTGAGCACTCTAGAGGAGTAGAGGAAGAGGGACAAGCAGACTCCACACTGAGCACAGGGCCTGATGCAGGGCTCGATCTCAGAACCCTGAGATCAAGACCTGAGCTGAAGCCAAGAGTCAGACACTTAACTGACTGGGCCACCCAGGTGGCCAGATCATATGGTTCTTATTCTTTATTAATGTAATGTATCATGTTGATTTGCAAAAACTGATCCAATCCACCCTTGCAACCCAAGAATAAATCCCATTTGATCATGGTGAATGATGTTTTTAATGTGTTGATGGATTCGGTTTGCTAGTATTTCATTGAGGATATTTGTATTTATGATCATCAGAGATACTGGCCTATAGTTCTCTTTTTTAGTGGTGTCTTTATCTGGATTGGTTGTCAGGGTAATGCTGGCCTCACAGAATGAATCTGGACGTTTTCCTTCCTCTTGTATTTTTTTTGAATAGTTTGAGAAGAATAAGTATTAACTCTTCTTTATATGTTTGGTAGAATTCACCTGTGAAGCGATCTGGTCCTGGTCTTTTGTTTGTTGGCAGTTTTATGATTATGGATTCAATTTCTTTGCTGATTATCAGTTCGTTCAAACTTTCTATATCTTCCTGTTTCAATTTTGGTAGGTAATAAGTTTCTAGGAATTTATCCATTTCTTTTAGGTTGTCCAATTTGTTGGCATATAGTTTTTTCAAAATATTCTCTTATAACCCTTGGTATTACTGTGGTTTTGGTTATTATTCTTCTCTCATTTGTGGTTTTTATTTGGATCCTTTCCCTTTTCTTTTTGATAAGCCTGGATTGACGCTTAACAATTCTATTAATTTCTTCAAACAAGCAGCTCCCGGTTTCATTGATCTGTTTTGTTGTTTTCTTTTAGTTTCTATATCATTTATTTCTGCCGTTATCTTTATTATACCCCTAGTTCTGATGGCTTTAGGCTCTGTGTGCTGTTCTTTTTCTAGCTCGTTTAGGTGTAAAGTTGGGTTGTTCATTTGAGATTGCTTTTGCTTCTTGAGGTAAGCCTGTATTGCCATAAACTTCCTCTTCGAACTGCTTCTGGTACATCCTAAAAGTTTTGGACTGTTGTTATTTTCATTTGCTTCCACATATTTTTAAGATGTCTTCTTGGACTTCCTGGTTGACCCATTCACTGTTTAGCAGCATGTTATTTAACCTCCATGTATTTGTGGTCTTTCCAAATCTTTCTTGTGGTTGACTTATAGAATGTTCCATGTGCACTTGAGAAATGTGTATTCTGCTGTTTTAGGGTGGAATGTTCTGAATATATCTGTTAGATTCACCTGTTCCATTGTGTCATTCAACACTGCTGTTTCCTTGTTGATTTTCTGTTTGAGTGATCTATCCATTGATGTAAGTGGCATGTTATAGTCCTATACTATTATTGTACTATTATCAGTTAGTTCCTTTATGTTTGTTATTATTTTAATGTATTTGGATGCATAAATATTTATAACCATTGTATCTTCTTACCAGATTATCCTATTTATTATTATATAGTGCCCTTCTTTGTCTTTTGTTACAGTCTTTTATTTTTTTAAAGATTTATTTATTTATTTATGAGAGGCACAGAGAGAGGCAGAGACATATGCAGAGGGAGAAGCAGGCTCCCGATGTGGGACTCAATCCCAGGACCCCACAATCACGACCTGAGCTGAAGGCAGATGCTCAACCACTGAACCACCCAGGCATCCCTATAGTCTTTGTTTTAAGGTCTAGTTTGTCTGATACAAATATTACTACTTTGGCTTTCTTTTGACATTTGTTTGTATGATAAATGTTTCTTTATCCCCTCAAATATTTAATTAAGTATCATAAGTATCAAAGCCAGAATTCAAAAACAGTTACTTAGAGATTACCTCTTTCACAATTTCATTGCTTTATAATATTTTGCAATTAAGCCTTTGCCTTTTTTTTTTCAAATTTTTATTTAAATTCTAGTTAGTTAATATATAGTGTAATACTGTTTTCAGGAGAATTTAGTGATTCATCATTTACATAAAACATCCAGTGTTCAACATAACAAGTACCCTCCTTAATACCCATCAACCATTTAGCCCATCTCCCACGCACCTCCATCAACCCTTAGTTTATTCTCTTATGGTCTGTTTCCCTCCCTCTTTTTTTCTCCTTCCCATATGTCCATGTGTTTTGTTTCTTAAATTTCACATTTGAGTGAAATCATATGGTATTTGTCTTTCTCTGCCTGACATTTCTTTTAGCCTAATACACTCTAGCTCCATCTATTGTCATTGTAAATGGCAAGATTTCATTCCTTTTGATGACTTTATCCTTACTTTTAAGTTTGATTTATTTAAATAATCTCTATAACCAACATGGGGCCCTGATTCTTGACTCCAAGATCAAGAATTGCATACTCTTCTCACTGAGCCAGCGAGGTGCTCCTTATCCCCTCACTTTTAATCTGCAGGTGGCTTTAGGTGTAAAATGAGTCTCTTGTAGGCAGCATGTACATGGGTCTTACTTTTTAAATCCATTCTGACACCCTCTTTTGATTGGAGCATTTGGTCCATGGGTAGTCAAAGTAATTATTGATAGGTATGTATTTATTGCCATTTTATTACTTGTTTTGTGGTTGTCTCTGAAGATTTTCTCTGATCCTTTCTTGTCTTTCTCTTTTATGTTTTGATTTTCTTTAGTGATATATTTGAAATATATATATATATGAAATATATATATTTCTCTTTAATCTTTGCACGTTCTTTTTGGGCTTTGATATATGGTTGCCATTAGGTTTATATATAGCCTTTTCTTCATACAATATGAAGTCTATATTTATGTTGATGGTCATTTAAGTTTGAACTGATTTTCTCCTCTCTTCCCCATATTTTATGTATATGTATATGTCATTACATTTTATATCCTCTTTGTGCATATGTGTGAATTCCTGATTTTTTTATAGAAATATTTTTACTGCTTTTGTGTTCCCTACTTTTATACTGTCACTTTTGGTCTCTCCTTTCCACTTAAAGAGTCCCCTTTAATATTTCTTGCAGAGCTGGTTTAGTAGTCATGGACTCCCTTAGTTTTTGTTTGTCTGGGAAACTATCTCTCCTTCCATTCTGAATGATAGTCTTGCTGGATACAGTGTTCTTGGCTGCAGATTTTTCCCATACAGCTTTTTGAATATATTATGCAATTCCCTTCTGGTTTGCTAAGTTTCTGTTGAAAAATCTCCTGCTAACTTTATGAGTTTTCCCTTGTAAATTACTTTTTTGGTCTCGTTGCTTTTAAGATGTTTTTTACTCTGTGCTTTGCAAATTGAATTGCATTATGTCTTGGTGTAGGCCTTCTTTTGTTGATTTTGATGGGAATTCTCTGTGCCTCCTGGATCTGGATTTTTTTCCTTCCCCAAATTAGATAGGCTATTATTTCTTCAAATAAATTTTCTGCCTTTTTTTGTCTCTTCTTCTTCTGAAACTCCTATAATACAAATGTTATTATGTTTGATGGACTCAGTGAGTTCCCTTAAATCTATTCTCATGTTGCATAATTCTCTCTTTTGTTCAGATTCTTTGCTTTCTATTACTTTGTCTTCTAGGTCAATAATTCATTCTTCTGCTTCTTCTAACCTGCTGTTCAATGCATCAGGTATGTTTCTAATCTCATTTATTGCACTCTTCATCTCTGATTCTTTTTTTTAAACTTTTATTATCTCTGTGGTAAGGGTCTCACTGATGCCTTCCATTCTTTTCTCAGGTCCAGTAAGTACCCGTTATGATTCCTGTTTTAAATTCTCCATCAGGCATGTTGCTTATATCTGTTTTCACTTAGATCTCTGGCCATGGCCTTGAAATAAATTTTTTCTGTCTTATTTTGTCTAACTTCCCACCTGCTTCTGTATATTAGGAAAGCCAGTTGTCTCCTGCTCCTAAAAGTGATGGTGTTATAAAAAAGGTCATAGGTAATGCCCGGGGCCTGGAACTTCCAAGGAGCGTCTCCAGCGTGCGCTGTGTGCTCTCTGCTACTGTGTTTTGGCTGCTCTATCCTTCAGGTCAGTCATCTGCGGAGGCTCTCCTTGCCTGCTGTGGCAGTGTTTGGTGCTTGGCCAGAATGTGGTGAATTTTAACTACATCTGTTCTGGTCGGCTTGTGAAATGAGACCTGTCATCACCTCCACCAGAAATGAGGCCCTGCAGAACTCACTGGTTGGGAGAGGTAGTGTGGGCAGGAGTTTTACTAGTCTTCTAGGGAGGGGCCCATTGTGCTGGGGCTGAGGTAAGCGTGACTGCAGTTCCACCAGAGTGCAGGGGAATGGGGCTTAGCACAAGAAATTTACTGGCCTCCCACAGGTAGCTCTATGTTTATGCTGAGGGGCAGGGGAGGGAGAGGAAATGGCACCAGCCAGCTCATTTGTCCCCAGAGAGGTGTCTCCATGAACACTGCCACTCTGGGATATGCTCTGAGAAGAGCAAATAGTCTCTTGACCGAGTGCTCCAGGTGCTCTTCAGATCACTTGTTCCCACACTGTATGCCCCCCAGGTTGTCTGCCTTCTCTCCAGGACGTACTCTCCAGAATCTATTCCAGCCAAGCCTGCTGACCTTTAAAACTCTAGGCTTTAAACCCCACTGATTGCAAGAACTCACAAAATTCAGCCCCTCTCACTTCCCAAACCAGTGGCTATGGAGAAACATTTTTTGTGTGTTCCCCTGTGAGTTCCTCTCTCTCTCCCCTCTGTACAACCACAGTTACCTCCTCTCCACAGCAGCCAGGATCCGTTTCTCCCCTAAACCATGTCTCCACACCTCCTACCTTCTTTGATGTGGCCTCTTCTCTACTTATAGTTGTGGAGTTTGTTCTGCCAGTCTTCAGGTCAATTTCTGAGGTATTTAGGATGATTTGATAGTTATCTAGTTGTATTCATGGCATGAGGTGAACCTAGGGTCCTCCTAATCCACCATCTTCCTGTCCCTACAGAATATACTTTCAAAGAGAATAGAAGAGAGTTTGGGTTCTATCATTAACTAACTAGGGCAACCTTGGGCAAACTTAACTTCTTTTGTGGTCTCATTTTTTTATCTGGTAAAATAATAACTTTGGACTAGGTGGCATCGAAGGTTCCATGTGACTCAAGTCATTCATTCGTTCGTTCATTCATTCATTCATTCATTCATTCATTCAATAGTTTTCTATGTATCAGGCACTGTTTTTTTTTTTTTTTTTCAGGCACTGTTTTATGTGCTAGGAATACTGGGCATCCCTGGATGCCTCAGCGGTTTGGTGCCTGCCTTTGGTCCAGGGTGCGATCCTGGAGACCTGGGATTGAGTCTCACATCGGGCTCCCGGCATGGAGCTTGCTTCTCCCTTTGCCTGTGTCTCTGCCTCTCTCTCTATCATGAATGAATAAAATCTTAAAAAAAAAAGGGGGGGGGGAATACAGTTAAAATCTCAGAGAATTTACATTCTATAACATTTCTTATCTTAAAGTAGTAATTCTCAAGGTGGTGAGGACTGACCAGTGGGACAAATTTTCCATATTGAGGAATACCTATTTGAAAATATACAGGGATACAAGTGGCTCAGTGGATAAGTGTCTGCCTCCAGCTCAGGGGATGATCCTGGTATCCAGGATTGAATCCCACATCAGGCTCCTTGTAGGGAGCCTACTTCTCTCTTTGCCTATGTCTCTGCCTCTCTCTCTTTCTCTCATGTATAAATAAAAATCTTTAAAAAAAAAAAAAAAGAATATACTGCCTCCTAGATCCGTAGTTTCATCCCCAGGAGGTAAGCTCTGTGGGGAGCCAGTACTATTGATAAGCATTTGTGATATCCTTCATATAAGCTTGGCAGAAAAAAAAGTTGAGAATGTTAGTGTTCTAAGTGATGTAGCAATTCAAGGGTGTGCCAGTCATATGCTCTATTTTGCAGTCTGAAAGGAGATTCATTAAAAGAGCCAATTCTAAGCTTAAGGTAAGCTTGAAAGTGCATTTGAATTAATAGTCTCTGATGTATTAAAGTCCTATGAACACCTGTACCAATTAGGAAATAGAAATATTAGAATGTTTACCCATTTTATTTTTGGCCTATGATCTCTCATGCTCAACTCATGTGGCAAAATTGTTTGATTAAACATATCACTATCCTTCTGACAATGAGTTTTAATATCCCAGGCCACAGCCAATTTTCTCTATTTAAATATAAACAAGCAAAGAAAAATATGATATTATAGCATTTTGGTGATGAAAGACCAGCACATGTATTATTATTCTTTCTTGTTAAGAATCACAACAAATCTTAAATATCAAGGAGTTTAAAAATACTTATTTCTATTCCCCCCAAATCTAGGAGTTATAACTAAAGTTCATGCTATAGTAAATAAAAAATTATCATAGAAATGTATATGGATTGAAAATGAAAACAAAACAAAAACCAAACAAACAGAAAACACCTCCAGTTTAACACTGTCAGCATAGAATATTTTATTTTAAACTTGCTGTTCAAACTTTCAAATACAACACATGTGGCAAAGAAACAACAGTTAACACACAACATCTGCCACAATTCTATCTTTGAACTGCCTTTTCTATATTATGTGATATGTTACAATTTCTTTCAATTTCTTACATTCATGGTATTCTTAAAGGCAGCAAATGTCAATTTTTCTGCTTTGAAAACATTTCCATTAATGTTATGAAATTGCTTAAAATGACAACTTTTTCCTTTTGGTATTCTACTGCTGCCCATATCAGTGACATAATTCATATTATTTATAGGTTGTTGAGAGGTATACTGTACTTAACAAATCAACTCCCAACTCTAAGTTAAAATGAACTTCAATCCAAAACAAGCATTTTCCTAAATCAGTATACTCAACTACCTTTCTCAAAAATATTTCCATTCTGAAATAAGTTTCTTTTTGTGTGAGATACAATAGTTTTATCTTTTATTCCTAACAGAACTCATGCTGTACTTTTTTTTCTCAAAATATATTTGATATATTCTGTGCAAAATGTTAAGTTCTGTATAGGTATGTACCTTATCTGAAAAAGTTTATAAAATATAATTCCTAAAAACAACCTCAACATTAGACAATAGAGGAAGAAGAAACATATCAAACAAAGCCTAATTTTTCACATGAGAAAATAAGTATGTTCTTAAAGCTCCAGTAATACATTCCTTGAAAAACCTCAGAATGCACTTTGGTCATTATTAAACATATGAGAACATAGGCAAATAAAACAAGTTGCTTTTGTTGTTTTCTACATAAAGAAAATATACCAAACAATGAGGCTGAATTGAGGCTGATCAAAAGGAATGGTAAGAGCAAAGTGATATTATGACATGGCTCTATTCTCTACACATTCCTGATTTTAAGATTATGACTTGGGGATTAAAACTGCACCAATCAAATAAATCATTTACAATTAAATTCCCTAGAACATGGTAGAAAACGTGAGGATATTCAACATGATACACCTTGCACCAAGAAAATTCTATACTGTTTCAAATAAATTCTTTGTTTTAGAAACTAGATACCCAGTTTAAAAAAAATTGCAAAAACATTTCATGTTTCATGTAATTCCTAATATATTCTTGATTGTACAAATATAACAACTTAAAATCAAGGCCCAATGTAAGATATCATCATATTCGCCCTACCTACCTAACATGCCAACATGATAAGTTCTCATTTGGACACTTGGCAAATTGTGTGTGTGTGTGTGTGTGTGTGTGTGTGTGTGTGTGTGTAGCATGGGGGAGTAGGTAACTTTCCAGGTTAAAAGCATCTAAAATAGCCCTTATGAAATTGAGGGTAAAGGGGGGTGCACCAGGTTAAGTTTAGAGGATAGAATTTACTGAAGCTCTTTTCTGAAAATCTGGATATAGTTTTATAACTAGCCATCAGAGGAATATTTTATTGGTTCTTAACCTTATTCTTAAGTTGTTCATTTGAGTGTGTATACACTATAGTGTACCATGGGGAAAAATTATTTTACTTGAGTAAACATAACGTACTTTAGTAATATCAATAGGCACTTCACTTGTGAGATGAGTGTATACCTCACTCAAAAGGATACCATATCATGCCCTAGTACACTATAACATATCCCATATAAAGATACGCATTAAAAGTAACAATTTTAAAAAGTGCACATTTTGAGCATGCACAGTTGGAGCTGTGCAAACAGCCCAGTGTTTCAAATAAATACAATTATTACTAGTTAATTTTTATCAAAATATCTTACAGTATGGTAACCATTTACAATTATTGCTCTATTAAGAGTTTTATCATCAAAGAGCACTTGTTGACCTGTTATGTAATACCATATATATTAATACTGAAGGGTGTGTAACTGCAGCTTAATCAGTGTAGATCCTGGCACTGCTCCAAAATAATTCAAGAGAAACCCTGACTGGATCTTGATTTACCAAAGAAGATACTTTCTGTGTTTAGCAGAGTCCAATGCAATATTCCAAAGTCAAAGAAGTTTTCCTCAAGTAAGGCAAGTTCACGGCATTGATGGAGAAACAGTGCTTAGCAATGGCTTCTATTCTCATAATTTGTTATTTTGTCAATTATTTATGAACAATTACCAGGATCTCAAGTATCTGGATATCAGTTTTATCACCCTTGCAACAACTAAAGTACATCGATGCTAAAAATAAAATATAAAGAAAGACTAAAATAAATGTAAAAAACAGTGAACAAGTAAAATAAATATAAGAATTGCACAAGACAGTGTGATGTAAACACTTCAATTTCCCAGCTGAGACTCCTGAAGCAAAGAGTCAGTGACTGCTTTCAGGCAGCTTAGTTGGTACTCTTATTCTGGAAAAGAGGCTACATCTTTTCTCTGAATTGTCATGATTTAATCTTCCACAGCTAATGAAAAGAAAACAGAAGGAGTAACCATTAGAGTCAGTTTTAATACTGCGACTTATTAAATTACATCCCATAATGCTTTTATTTAAATTTCGTTCATAAACAAGTATAGTTCTATTATTTTAAACTCTTTTATCCTTTTTTCTTCAAGAAGAATTCACCTTGAAATTAAAAAAGTGAGAATCAGATTTCCCCTGCTTTCTTTTACTGAGAAGTAGCAGTACACACACACACACACACACACACACACACACACACACACACTTGTTTAATATGAAGAGTCTATACTTTATTCACCAAGAGCTGTGCATATGTTGGAAGATGTATGCATTGCTATCTAGTAAATGACATAACTTTTGGTTAAAAAAAGAAATAGGACTCTTTTTTTCTTTTGTATCACCTCAATTAGATTCAGATTATCTGAGTAAAAATAAATACCTTTAATTATTCTATAAAAGAGTCCTATTTTATATGAATACTCTTCTAAATTAGGAGTTCCATCAGCACTGTAAACCAAGAATTCTTCAAGTACAATATTATCAAAATGACTTCATCACTGTGCATATGAGATCTCACAAGACCGATAAGGTAAAATAAATGTCACAAAATGTAACAGGGCACTAAGAAATAAAAAATACCTGGAAGCTCTTACCTTTAAATTAAATCCAAGCAAGTCACTGATAACACCTGAAACAGCTGACAGGATGACAACCTGGGTGATGTTATAAAGCAGTGGATTCATTGTAAGCCCATATAATCTAAAGGGACTGTCCAATTCCTAGCAGAAGAAAAAAAAAATCATGAGCCCAGAAGTTCATTAAGGATTATCAGTTAAACTAATTCAGGGCAACATACAATAAGAATTTTCAAAAACACTTTCAAAAGAACGGTTACAGATTATGGATATTTTTAGAAAGGATAAACTTGATTAAACTTGTAAGAAGTGAATATATTTTTAGGTTTTCTTTTTTTTTTTTTTCAGAAGTGATTTGCACTAAAAGAACTCTATAACCTAAAATTTTAACTCCAATTTCTGTCTTAAATGAATCACTAGTAAAGTATTGGTCTAGTAGCTACCGAGAAGTTTGAAAACATTTTTTAGTATAAGAACAGAAAATGTAAGAGAACAGTATCTTTTTGGAAAAAATTAGAGAAATTTTCTGCATTTAATTATTAAAACATACATAAAACTTTGAGATAATTACTTCTCAAATATTACAAATTGATTGATTCAAAGATTTAATATTCTGTGATTTACTGATTCTCAGATTTAAAGTTATATGGCAAGCCCTGTATTAGGCTCTGGAAAATTAGGATTCAGTCCCTGTGCTGAAGGACCCCTACAGTCTAATAGACACGCAAATAAATAATTCAACTATGAGCCTCCCATAGAAGAGGTATATATGAAAGGTATGGGCCCTAGAGAAAGGTGCCCCTAAAACTTAGTAGGAGGAGATAACAGATACTCCGTTAGACACATGAGAACACGGCACCTCTGAATTGCTACAGGTTGCTCAACATTTTAGAGCCCAAGTGCAAGGAAAGAAGTCCTTCAAAAATTTCTAAAACCTGCTACTTAGGTAAGGGTCATTCTTTATGCAGATCGTACTGATAAACTGGCACCAATGGAATTTAATTCGGGGAGAAGTGTATCAAATGTGCAGATGAGAAGGATCACACAAAGTGGAAGCAATGTGGAAGACAGGCTGGAGAGCTGTGAGACTAGAAGCAGGAAGGCACTGAGGGTTCAAAGGATTGAAGCTCAAGTGAGAGACAATGAGGGTCAGACTTAGGGCAGTACTGACAGGGAAGCAGGGATGTACTAGAAGCTATTTGAGAGGATGAATCAATAGACCTCAGAATTTCTGGGCTGTGAAGAGTGAGAGACAGCAAACAATCTATATTAAGTCCCAGGATTCTGAGTAGAGACTATACAACTGTGTATGATCAAAAAGGATCACATTGTTGTGCTTTGTATTTTAGTTATCTCCTATTTCTCTCTACTCTGGGACTGAAGCTGTTCCTAAGTCTCATCCTGTCTAGCACAGTGCTTACACTCTGAAGACACTGCACACTATGCACTAGAAAGCCCACCCACCTCTTCAGAACCTTGTCAATGCCTAAGGTATACTGTGAGGCAGTATACCCAATTAAGACTTTTTAACTGACTGAAGACATAATTGTAATGTTAGGACACAACTAATCTTGTACAATTTTCTGAACACTTATGAACACTTATGAACAACTCTAAGAATTACATTCAATTTGGTAAAGAAATTGAGATTTTAAAAGATATTTCCCTTTTAGGAAAGTATTATACACACTGCAAAGTAGTATTAAAATATTTTATCAAATTTATCAAGGAGTTATTATTTATCAAATTTATTATTTATCAAATTTTATCAAATTTATCAAGGAGTTATGAAATCAAATATTTTGAAATTATATTTTTTGATTGTTACAAAAGTGATCTGAAAATTTAAATGTTTACTGGTGATATATATTTATTATAAGTATTATAATTATTATGTATTACTACTTTTTAAGCTGACTCAGCCCAAGCAGAAGACTGCTCTGAGAAATACAAAATGAGAAAATTTCCAAATTAACATCAAATCCCCCTTTTTGAAGTCTATTTTAAATTCTAGGAGACAAAATTTCCAAAGATGCCAACCTTTAACAATACTTTAAACATTATTAAAGTCTTAAATGTTCAGAAGTTATTAAAATTTTAAAATGAAATGATTTGATTACTTTGGTTAGTTTTACAGTAAAAGTAAAATGTACACAGCATAAGTGTGTTCAAATGTAATTTGGAAACAATCTGGATAAATCATAAAAACCAAACACAAGGTTGGAGCTGCAAACAAAAGACTCCGATATAATGTCAGAATAGAATATCCTACGCTAGCTATATCCATTTTCAATTTTATTTTTACCTTTAGCAGTTTAGTAGCCAGCTTTAAGACATTATTCACTAGTGTCAGTTCCTCTTTTTTGTTAGGTTTCTTCTCCATTTTCAAGTAGAGGTTTATCTTTTTATAAAAAAAAGGAATGAATAGTTAAAAATACTTAAAATTACAATAAATACTCATTTTTAAAAGGAACTGAAATATTAATGGTGGTTCTTTGGTTACTGAGATTACAAATGACATTAATATTCTCTTTCATACTTACTGCATAGTACAAATTTCCTACAATAAACATGTTATTTTATAATAAAACAAGAACTTATTTAAACTTTTTAAATATTAACAAAAGCTGGCAAAAGAAAGGCAAACTGATGTCATTACTTAATAGGTGAAACACTTTCATCCCAGAGTCAAAGCAATCTAAAGTAAGATCTAAGGTAAATCAATTGGTTTGTTTGCCACTCTCCTTCTTCCCTTTAATTGAGCTTCTGTGTTACTCAAAAAGTTTTCACTGGTTGTAAGTTTCTTTGAATAATTTCTATGACAAGGAAGGAAAACACTAAACAAATTCATACAAAATAAAGTTAACCATCAAAATTATTATGCTCTACCTTCCTAATGAATAAAAATTCATACTTATTCAAATACAGCCCTACTACACTGCAAAGCAAACGTATCCTGCTAATGGTTTAAAATTCATCATTTCTAGAAACAGTACTTCCTTCTTGTCAAATAAAAGTGATACAGAAAAACAGCAGATTAGATTTGAAACCTGCATCAAGGCAGGAACACTGCAATCTGCAAGTCCTGCTTTGTAACAGAAAATGCAGACATAACAGGTTCCTAAAAAAATTGACGTAAATGAAAAGATTTTTAGTTTAATATGTAGATTAAAGACATCAATTTATAACAGAATAAACATGCATTCTCACCTGTTCAGTAAGTAATATTGAGGTATTGCTATACTTTTTACTTGTTTCTGACCCAAGGGTAACAAATCTTAGCAGAAAAAGCGTTAACGAGATGCACCAGATCACTAGTTCCCAATTGTAGTGGCAATCAAGGAAGATCTCATGAACATGAAGCAACTAAAGAGTGTATGAAAAAGGCAAGAGGAAGCAGCAATGTGATTAAAGGAATTTCTTTTTAAAAGGAAGTTACACTTTATTTCATACAAACTGATCATGAATGCAGTAGCACATTTTAAAAACACTCCACATTTATTAATAGGGACTATTTCAAACACATAAAATGTATAATATAATCAAAACCCGTGACTAGAGTGGTAGAGAGGGTAGCTGTCGTATTACTAATTTAAATACCCCTAAGGTAATAAATATCATATGTACAATGCTTGCTCTAATTTTTGAAATATACACTTTATCAGATTAGGAACAGTACTTTTCAGAATTAGGAATCTCCACTGAAATTCACCAATTTGGTTTCTGCAGCTGTTGATCCTGAAAGAGCTCAAACCAGATTCAGGGAATTTCTAAATTATAAATCTTTGCAGTCCAGGGATAAACTATATTGGTTATGGCATATTTATTGTTACTAAGTTGCTGGTTTCATCTTGCTACTACTTTGAAGTTAACAAGAAAAATTAGTTCCTATTTCCCATTCTCACACTCTCTCTCTGGCAATTGATACCAAGATCCTGTTAGTCACTTAAAATAAGGAATATTCCCTTTTTCTACCCCCTATTCGCTAGATGTTTCGTGTAGGATTAGAATTAGCTGTTCACTTGAATAATTGGCAAAATTCAACTGTAAAGCCATATGGGTCTACAGGATTTTTGCCAGTGGCAAATTTTAAACTATTGAATCAATACCGTTTTATAGTTACAGGTCTCCTCAGGTTTTCAATTACTTTTTGAGTCAGTTTTAATAAATTATGCACTTGTACAAAATTGTTCACACCTATGGTTTCAACTTTAATGATATAAAGTAACATATATTGTTAGCATTCTTTAAAAAACTTCTCAACTGGGCAGCGTGGGTGGCTCAGCGGTTTAGAGCTGCCTTTGGCTCAGGGCGTGATCGTGGAGACCCGGGATCGAGTCCCACATCAGGCTCCCTGCATGGAGCCTGTTTTTCCCTCTGCCTGTGTCTCTGCCTCTCTCTCTCATGAATAAATAAGTAAAATCTTAAAAAAAAAAAAACCTTCTCAACTGTGCCAGTAGCTTATTAATGCACCTTTTCTTTTTAAATCTTTGTTATTTGCATGTTTTAAAATTTCTAAACACATGAGTTTTTGTGTAGCTGTCACTGTTTTCTACTGTAACTGCATTAGTTGGATCAAAGGGTCTGTATAGTTTCAGCTGAGGATTACTTTATGTCCAAGTACACGGGAAAGTTTTATAAACTGTCCTTATGCCTCAAAAGAAAATGTGTTCTTGGATTCTAGAACAAAATTTTAATATTCTTGTTTACATATATATCTTCATTATATTCTGAAAAAATGTGTTGAGACCTCCCAATGAGGTTTTTTCCTACAATTTCTCACCTTAGTGCTATTGATTTTGGCTATCTATACATACATTTGACGTTATATTACAAGGGAATTATTAGGTCTTCCTGATGAATATCGTCTTTTTTGTCAAGCTTCCCTTTATCCCCCCATTGTACTTAGACTACCGTCCATTTCATCTGATATTAATGTGAACTCACTGGCTTCCTTTTGGCTAGTATTTGCCTAAGGTATTTTTCTATCCTACAATCAAAACCTTTCAGAGTTATTATGTTCTATGTGGCTTTTGTAGATAGGCATAGAAAGGTTTTATATTCATAGGAGTCAGACCTACTACAGGATGTACTTCAGGAACATGGAAATTATACCCAAAAGAAAAGGCGGAGATGCAATAAGGAATTCTGAGTACAGAAATCAGTCTTTTCCTCTTGGGTGCTTTTATGATTTTTCTTTGTTTTTGGTGTTCTGCAGTTTCTCCAAATCATGTCTAAGTGTGGATTTACTTTTATTGCTTCTTCTCCTCCTTGTTGTGCTTTCTAAATCTGAAATTAATGTTTTTCATCAATACAGAAAAACTCTTAGCCACTATCTCTCCAAGTACTGCCCTCCTTCTCCTTCCCATCTGGAACTCCTACTGAGTATTTGTTAGATTTCCCGTATATATGTCTCAATCTCCTTTTCATATTTCCATCTCTTTATCTCCATTCTATATTATGGATCTTCCATCTCTTTCTTTTTAAAGATTTCATTCATTCATTCATTCATTCATTCATTCATTCATTGAGACACAGAGAGAGAGAGAGGCGCAGAGACACAGGCAGAGGGAGAAGCAGGCTCCATGCAGGGAGCCCGACATGGGACTCAATCCCAGGTCTCCAGGATCCCACCCCGGGCTGCAGGCGGCGCTAAACCTCTGCGCCACCGGGGCTGCCTGCCCCCTCTTCCATCTCTCATTCATGGTTTTCAGCTGTCTTCAATCTATTTATTGTTTAGTGTGTTTTAAATGTTAATAACTGTATTTTTCTTTTCTCTGAAGTCCCTCCAGTTCTTTTTCAAATCTGTCTGTCCTTTTTTCCTAGTGTTACCTATGTCTTTATCTTATAGTTCCTATCTGATCAGTCTATTATCTGACATAGCCGGAGATCTAATCCTGCTGTTGGTTGATTAACTCACTCATGGTGGACTGTCTCTTCGCAGTGTTTTGAAACCTGAAGGGGCTTCATCTGTGGAAATCCTAGGAGGCCTAGGTTGAGGTCATATCCCCCCAAGAACAATCTTGGTTTTGCTTCTGCCAAATACCCAGGTATCCAGGAACCTAGGACCACTTTTCTTATTAACTTCTTGATACAGAAGTTACAGAACAAGATCTGTAATGTACATTTTGAACCCGGAAACTACAATAAAGGCAGACCTACAGTTATATATTCTTAGAAGAGAGACCTACTCCCTCCTATTCTTGTCCGAGTCCAGGCAGAGTCAGATGGGCTTTCTTACTGTCCTCTGTGCCGGTGAGCAGACGGTATTTCTTACTTTACCTTCTCACCGGGACTGTAGTTGTTCAAGGGGCAGCATGTATTAGGAGGTATGTAGACTGAGGCCTCATTTTCTGTCCTCTTGGCACAGAATCTCAAGTCTCTAGGATACTAAACTAAGATTGACCATGTAACCTCATCTTATCCAAGGGCTGCCCCAAGCATTAACACATACACTTAATTGCTCTGTTTTTAAATTTTATCCTTAGTTTTGGCCCCTTACTGTCTTATAAACTCAGATATGTATATAATATGTATATAAAAAAGCTTATATATGTATATTAAAAAGCTGAGGTTTTTTTTTCTCCCTCCTCCCCTCCAGCATTGTACAGTGCTTTAAAGCAGAAGAATCTTCAGGTAATCTAGTATGTCATATTAAAATGGAAGTTTAATTTTATAACCTAGAATATCCTGAGATATTTTGTGCTTCTTGACTAATCTTGGCCAATGAGTTCCTTTTTAGAGCCTGAGGCAGTTAAGTCACAGTGACGATTCAGATATAAAATGAAAGAATTAGTGCTAAATGTGAATAAATCAGAGATTCATGAAAAATGGTCTGAAACAATCCCATAATTCTAGTCACTCATATGTTTGTTTTGGGAAATAAAGATAACCAAGTGAATGGCAGATAAAAACTAATTCCTATACAGTCAATCAACAGACATCTGAGAACACTAGCCACTGTTCATGACATAGATTTGAATTAGACACATATATTTATTCTATGAAAAAAAAACTGGAAAAAAGCCCATTTTAAAACTTATATTACTAGGTGTATAGGTACTTTGGTTGTTTATTAGAAAGCCTTCTGGAGTTAAATAATTATAAATGCGATTATCTAATTTCTACACATTGGAACAAGTCAACTCACCTGGGCACAACAGATAAACACAACTGATATAGTCAACAAGAAAGCAGATGAAACTATTACATCAACTGATCGCTGAGGACCTCGACGCTGGGGAAAAAAAAGGGAAAACATTTTTAAATATATTTACTAATTAGCAGCTAATTCCATGCTTTCAATTAAAGTGTTGATCCATCCCTGCAGGTTGATCAAAGCTTACAATGTTGAAAATATACCTAATTTGTCAGATGAATTTAATTACAAAGTGTTACTATTTCCTGAGGATTGGCAATACAGTGTAATGAGGAATATATAGCACAGAATTCACGGCGTAACTTCCACATTTTTCATTTAATTTCAAACAGTCATCATTTATTCAACAAATGTTTCTTGAGCACCTGTTCAGAACGAGGTGCTGTGTTAGGTACTGGAAATAGAGCAGAGAGTGAAATAGACATGGCCCTATCTTCACAGGAGCTAGCAGGGAGCCACACAGCAAGCTTATAACCACAGCTATATGTGATCGGTTGTAATGAGCGCTATTAAAGGAAAGGTAAAGGATGCTTTGAGAAAACTGGTAGGGAATTTGTTGTAAACATGACTTCCTTAGGGAGACCTTTCCAGGCCCGCACTCCTAAGTCTCAATTACGAGTTAGGAAGATCTCCCTAATAAAGTGTTATTCATGCCAAAATAAGATGTCAGGGTATGATGGCACATGGCAGCATTCCTGGCAGAAGGAAGGGCAAGTGAGAGCACAAAACAGGAAAAATACTATCGCATTCAAAGAACTGAAGCGGTCTAGTGTGGCTAGAATGGAGAGAGGAAAGTGCTTCAAAATGAAACAAGAGAGAGAGGCTTTCCTCAAGAGCTAGGTCACGAAGGGAATTACAGGCCTCGTTCAGATTTTGTTCTTTAGCTTAAGAGCAATGGAGAACCTCCAAAAAGTTTTAAGAATTATATGATGAAACTACATTTTGAAAAGATCACTGGTGGCAGACTGAGGAATGTATTGGAAGGAGGAAAGCTGAATGCAGAAAGGCCAGTAACAGGCAACTACAGCTATAAAAAGCAGATGACTGACGGTTTTAATTAGGGTGGCAGATATGGAAACAAAGAAAAGTAAATGGACCCAAGATATATTTTGGAAGTAGAAGGGGTGGGAAATGGTGATAAGTTGGATATTGGAAATGCAAGAGAGGGAAGTAAATATCAAAGATAATTCCTAGGTCTAGGGCTACATGTTTCCCTTGTTGAAATGTAAGCTCCTAAAGGTAAGGACTTTCATGTTATCAGTAGTGGATATTACATGGTTAACATTAAATAGAACAATGTACAAAAGAATGTAACACCAAGTTAGAGTTGATAATGAGGAATTACAGGTGGCTTCTTACTAAGCCACATAACAAAGATCATATCCATCCCTCCATACGACAGGAAAGTCACACTGAGCAAAATAATCCAAGCCAATTTTTAGCATTTCCCAATGGAGTCTTACAAGTTATATCAATGAAAAGAATAATGCATTTTTTAAACAGAAGGGTAGACAGTGCAAACCTTTTTTTTTTTTTTTTTTTTTTTTTTTTTTTTTTTTTTTTTTTTACTTCTTTCATTGTTACTTCAAAAAAAAAAAATAAAGATCTAGGTTTATTAGAGGGTTTCTGGTCTTTGGGTCAACTTTATTTAAGACCTGATTACGTCATGCATAATGAAAATCACTGTGTCTTAATGCAGCAAAGAAATAATCCTCAAAAGAAGTGCTTTCCTAAACCTAATTCAGATGTTTCCCATTTCCCTCCTAAGTTTTTATATCTTACTTCTATAATTAGGAAAGTTATTTAAAAAGATTAAAGGAAAAGAACAGCATGAAAAGAATGACTTAGAATTGCAAGCGAATAGTAATAGACCACTTCAGTGAGGCTAAACTCACCGATTAGTTTTTTTAATTCTTTTTTAAGCAGTGGGCTCCCTCTGCTGGTTTCTGATAACCATTCTAGATAGAAATAAAATCTTTAAGCTTTCTAATGAGTAAATGTGGTGAGATTTATGAAGAAAAGATAAATGTCAAACCTAAAAAAACAAATCATACAGATAAACAAACAACCAGAATCAGACCTATAAATACAAAGAACAGACTGATGGTTGCCAGAGCTAAGGGGGATAGGGATGGTCAAAATGGGTGAAGGGTAGTGGGAGGTACAGGCTTCCAGTCACAGAAAGAATAAGTCCCAGGAATAAATGGCACAGGTTAGGGCACATAGTTTATGGTAACTGTATTAATGCTGTACGGTGACAGGTGGTAGCTACTATACTTGGTGGTAAGAACAGCATAACCTACAGAAAAAGTGAATCACTATGTTGTACACCTGAAACTAACGTAATATTGTATGTCAACTATGCTTCCGTTAAAAAAAATTAAAAAAAAGATACATTTAGAACCATCTGATCTTGGAAAAATCTACCTAAAATGTATTTAAGCCGTTCAGACCTCTGGTGTTTTACTCTAAAGAACAAGTTAAACATTTATTTCGGATTTCTGCATATGGATTAAAAAGAATACTAAGTATGGCCACATAGTACCATGTTAGTACACAGGTAACTATACATTTAGACATACATACATATTGATAAAAAGACTGAAACTCAAAAAAAAAAAAAAAAAAGACTGAAACTCTCAGAGGAAGTTAGCATGTTAACAGTATTTTTATCACCAGCATTCTACCTTAAGATAGGACCGGAGAGAGAGCCACATTTTTATATTCTGTACTTTCTTCAAACGGAAATGAGGAACTTCAGATTTTCGAGCTCTCCTTGCTGATGTTAAATGTCCAAAGAGTTTTGCAAAAAGTAATCGCTAAAAAAGATTAGGATAGGATTAACTTTCAAGTAGATTACCACAGAAAAACAAAAATTGACAAAATATGGCTCGTTATGATTTTCTTTGGTTAAGTACTACAAAAACAAAACAGGAAAATAGCAGATCAAAATGATTTAATGAAATACTAAAATACTTCAGAAATTCTTTAAATATTATGAAAAGTATTCTCTATTCTGAATTTTGTACTATACCCACCTGTTTATAAGTTCTTTCTGCTACACAGAGCAAAAAAAAGAAAATCCACACTAGAGACACACGAACCACAAAACTTATTATAACCATAGAAAGAACTATGACATCTTCATTAGAACCAAATGCAATCACATAAAGTTCTGAAGCAGAATGTGCTGTGAGTTGTTCCAAGTCTGTAGCTTGGGAGAGTCGGAAAACAAATGGAGTTAAACCCAGGATTAGAGAGATTGCATTTCCAAAAATCTGGTATCCTATTCCTGGTATATGGTTGTTCACCTTTATAGAGAAAGAAAAAAAAATTGTACATAAATTTTATCTACAGCAAAATGAATTTCTATTAAGCATTATCCCATTTATAGCAATATGAAATCATTTTGTTAAAATCAGTTTTAATACGTGAATTATGAAATATAAATTTATTCAAAGTTTGAAGTATATTACAGTCAAATTGTAAGTCATTAGGTCTTCAAGCTTTTTTTTTTTTAAGATTTTATTTATTTATTCATGAAAGACACAGAGAGAGAGAGGCAGAGACACAGGCAGAGGGAGAAGCAGGCTCCATGCAGGGAGCTCAATGCGGGACTTGATCCCAGGACTCTAGGATCACGCCCTGAGCCGAAGGCAGGCACTAAACTGCTGAGCCACCCAGGAATCCCCAGGTCTTCAAGTTTTTAAAAATAGATTATTGGATTTTTTTTTAAAGATTTTATTTATTCATTCATGAGAGACACACAGAGAGAGAGGCAGAGACATAGGCAGAGGGAGAAGCAAGCTTCCTCTTCCTGCAGGGAGCTCAATGTGGGACTTGATCCCAAGACTCTGGGATCATGACCTGAGTCAAAGGCAGACGCTCAAGCGCTGAGCCACCCAGGCATCCCTCATTATCAGATTTTTTTTTTAAATTTTTTTATTTTTTTATTTACTTATGATAGTCACAGAGAGAGAGAGAGAGGCAGAGACACAGGCAGAGGGAGAAGCAGGCTCCATGCACCGGGAGCCCGACGTGGGATTCGACCCCGGGTCTCCAGGATCGCGCCCTGGGCCAAAGGCAGGCGCCAAACCGCTGCGCCACCCAGGGATCCCCATTATCAGATTTTTAATTCACTAAATAGATGCAAAAGAATGAACCATCTTGGTCTTACCTAGATCTGGAAAAAAAAAATTCTATGTATGTCATTATTTCAAAAGTTAGAAATATTCAAAAATACTTCAGTATTAAAAAGAATGAGATCTCATTTCCACTTAAACTTGGTTCATAAAAAGAAAAACCAAGAGTTTTATTTGACAAACTTGCAACTTGTGTTTTCCTTCAAAGAGTTCAAAATACAAATGGGTATCTCCTTAAACTCTCAAACCATTTTAGAAGAGAGAGTATGTTAGGGAAAAAAATTAAGTAAGAAAGAGGGGAAAAAGGAATTATAAAAAAGGAAATTGGAAATTTAAATAATGGAAAATAATAAGACTGGTAGGAGTATGAGGGATCTTAAATACCAGCTAATTTTTTATCATCATATTATCCATTCTGTAAATGACCTGCTAGTTCACAGCTGTTAAGGAATGGAGCACCAACTATATCCAAATCTCCAGAGACTCCTTCTGCATATGCATTAGGAAGGAGATCAATTTCTAGCACGGTTACTTTTAATTTCTGTCCTCCATGAAGTATGCACAATAGTTCTAACACAATGAACAAAAGACAAGAAATTTAGAATGGGAAGTTAAATTATGACTAGCTGTCCAGAAGAATCAGATAAAATTTAAAAAGTGTAATGATCTGATAAAAGACACAATTTAATAGGAACTGAAATTAAAACCCTTACTATTTGTACTCCACCTCCTCACACTGCTCAAGATTTTCACACCACTAGCTGCATCACTTCTATATATTTAAGTGGGCAAGGAAGTATCATACAAATATTTTACTTTGAATTTTGAGAGTACTAATAAATAAATGAAGCAGGAGGGATGATACAGGAGAAAAATAAGCCTTCAGCAACACTTGTGTATCTAGTGCCTCCTCAGTCTGATCCATAAAAAACAAAAGAAAGAGTAACATAAAATAAAGAAATTTTACATTGTTTCATCTAATCTTGGTTAGAAGAATGAAAACATTAAAAGATGACAGTGGATTGGTGAGAAATCACCATTTAAATCACAGTGCCAAATATACATAACTTCTTGAAGTTGAAGAAATAAGGTTAAGTTGTAAATATAACATCCTAGTAATTATTTAATACATAAATAACCAATGTCTTATTCTTGAACTAAAAGAATAAAATTTAAAAACTCACTCTGTTCATTATCATTCCACTGATTTCAAGCACAGACATGTCTGCTTTCTTACAGTCATTGCCTTCCCATACTATAGCACTGATTTTTTCTAATCCTGGGTGGGAACTATGCAGCCAGGGCAAATGACTCTATAAAAAAGAAACAGAAATCAGTGAATACATTTATCACATCTCATAAATAAAACATGTGTGTGTATATATATAAACTACACTAAAAAACAAATTGATGAATACATTTATATTTTATAAATAGAACACACATATACATATTTCTCTGAATATGGGTATATGTGTATTTACAAATACTCAAAATCAGTGACTCTAGAATTCTGTTAATATTAATTAGCACATACATTAAGCAGATGGCATATGAAATTACACAGTCATAAAGAAGTTAAGAACCTCCTATAACAGGTATTAGGCAAACTAATTGTTCAAAAATCCTTTAAAATGTATCAGCAAAAGCACTTAGTTGTCAATTTGTCTACATAGCTACGAATATGCTCCTGTTCCAAGACAAATGGATATCAGTTTGTTCTTATTACTGACTCTCCAGCTTATAGTCATTCAATACAAAAGCAGATGACAGGTATGGCTTAAACCTCTTTGAAAGATGAAACGGTGATACAATCTCATCCTGAAAGAGACTCTCCCTCACACCCTCAGCCTCAGTATCTGATTGAGTTACTTTTCTGATATTTTAATCTAGAGATTCCCCAGAGGATTAACTTAACTTTTTTTCCCCCTTAAATATTGCAAATAGAAGCATATGGAACTATAAGTACTCTCCCAAGAATTAAGCACCTCTCAGTTTTTCAAGGAAAAGAAAAGAACAATTGAGAGTGTTAATACACAGGATCAGATGCTTAAGTTTGGGGTGTTTGGTTTGTTTAGGTTTATATTTAAAAAAACAAAACTGTGGAGCTCCTGGTTGTCTCTTTTGGTGGAGTGTGCAACTCTGGATCTTGGGGTCGAGAGTCTGAGCCACACATTTGGGTGCAGAGAGTATTTAAAAATAAAACCTTTTAAAAAATAAATAAAAGTTCAAAATAGGATAGTCGGGATTAAAAATAGCAACAAAATGAATACAAAACTAATCTTTACATTATCAGACATAAGAGAAGTTAACATTAAAAGATGAGACCCCAAATGGATGAATCTGTTTATGTTACAAGTATTGCTATTTTTATAATTTATTTCATTAAAATAACTTCTAACAATAAACAGAAGAACCTACTATAGTTATATTCATCCTTGGAAGAACAAAAATGTGATTAAAATATGGTAAAGATATGTATTTGAAAACTTAAGGAATATAATATTTTCCTGTAGGGAGAATAAAATTACATTGATTCATTTTGATTAAAGATATAATACTTTAATAGTATGTAAGAAAACAGAAATGGGTAGTTATTAGCATTCTGACATACATTAATTTTCTTTATGTAAAGCTAGATACACCATATTTACTATAAATAGAATAAACAGTGATGAATAATTATAGACAAACCATAATGCCAGTAGCCATATTATTGGCAAGGCTCTTTTACATTTAGTTTATTTGACTATGAAAAAGTTTCCATTAAAAATTTATCTTTTCCAAAGATATAATATTTTAACATACATTAACCATCAAAGCATATATTTCACTACTGGAGAGCCTTAAAAACTGTAAGATACTAGTTATTAACTATTCACTTAATTCCACAAATGAATATTCCACAAAATATTCTAGCTAGGATAGAAGTAATCTGTGCCAAAATACATATCAAACTTTCCATGGAAATCTAGTTAATTATGAAACAGAACAGAACTGAAAAGACAGAACAAGTGGGAGAAATTGAATGCAGAATGTAAAGTCTGAGAGGTGAGGTTTCAACCACTGATTTACAGGCTTCTAATCTTTTTAAACTCTCAAGTCTGTTAACAGTAAATTAATGGCTTCCCAATTACATGAAGCAAGGCTTATCAAGAAAGTCTACCTAGAGACAGAAATAGAATTCAAGAAGCTCTTCACCCTCCTTCCAAAAGTATTCATTTTGCCCAGCTACCTTTGCAGTTGTTTTAACTAGTGTCTGATATCATCTTTCTGTTTCTAGAAAGCCAGAAGGCAGGTGAAAAGACAGCAACCAGAAACTGGTGAATTTAAAGAGTTAACTGAAAAACAAACAAACCACCCTGTATCTCTGTGTGTGAACATAGATACACCCTGAATCTGTGTGTGTGAAATATATTCTGAAACAACAGTCTTGTGGAAACATGCACTGCCTACAGTGTGTCAAGAAGAGCACTGCAGGAAACACTTTTTCAAAAAGGCTCAAGGAAAACATCAGGGCAAATAATTCTATTTCAAAAATCTCAACTACTGCCTGAAAACCTTAACACTTAAATGGTGGTACGTTTTATTTCAAGTAAATTCACCATGACAACTGCTTCACTGGGGTTTCTACCTGTGGGAACTGTACCCATGAAAATTTGGCTTTACCTACTGAAAAATGAATCTCACTTGAATATGGCCTCATACTTTATTATATACTCAGCCATGACTAGAGGAGAGCAATTTTCTGCTGTAGAAATGTTTCAGTGATTATTGCCAAAGAAAATAAAATAAAACAAAACTACAAATTTGGTAACATCCTGACTAGAACATCCTGACTAGAATGGATGGATACAAATGCTCAGTTTCTTCACAAGTTGGGATTTTGCAGTCTCTATGGTGGGCAGAAAAACGGCCCTCCAAACCTAATACAGACTTTAGTCATAAGAGAAAAAAACTGGTAGCTTTGCATTAAAGGGAGCTAATTTCCATTACATGGCTACTATTAAAACTGAAAATATAAACTTATTTTTTAGAAGCCTGAGAATAATAAATGTGTGTAAAATCATGTCTTGAATTCAAAAGCAATAGCAATGTAAGCCTATGGTACTATAATATGCAGAGTGGAACATTAAAAATCTTACTAAAAAAAAAAGCAGAGTGGTATGATAGATTTAGGGCCAATTTATTCTGTATAGCATGCATTAAAAACAATTTGGCATGCTTTGAAAAAAAATTTATTTCCTTTCACTCAATCTTTGTTAAACACCTACTATGTACTAAGCGCTGTGTGAGTCAGCATGAGGAAAGAACACATGGTCCCTGCTTCTATGCTTTTTTTATGGAATCACTGGGAAAATAGCTCTGTGGCATTTTCCTAAACTTCAATTCCAGTTATTATGCTCAGTGAGGTAGATGAATATCCCGATGACTCATCCAACACCCTATTCTCATGGGCTGTTCATTGTTTTCTTCACTTCTTAAATTCCAGTAGACCTTCAGCTACTCCCATGGCCACAGCCTGAACCTTGTCAACACACCGAAATGTTCGACTTGCTCGACTTCTGAACTAAGTCTTCAACCACAACTCCTTTTTTCAGGTGTCTCAAATCTTCAATTCTAAAACCCTTCTAAACACACCTATCCTTCAATCCATCTGTCCCTTCTTGGTTTCATTTCCTTCTTCAAACTAAGAAGTCTGGATTCTTACCATATCCATTACTCCCTGGCCTCTCCTGTCCCCTGAGTAGCAACTATTTACTGAGCACCTACATTGTGTGACTCTGGTGCATTATTTAGTTCCAAGCTCCAATTTTTCTCATCTATAAAATAATTATATAAATACATTAAAAAATGCACCACAATGTCATAGGTTGTGAGAATTACATGACATAATGCAGCAAGATTATTTTGCACAGTGCCTGGCAGATAGTGAATGCTTTTTGAATGTTTGCTATTCTTGATTACCACAACTGAACTCCAGAGAGTATCACACAACTGTGTGGATTGGGCAACCACAAATTCCTGGCTTCAGATTCCAGCTAGACCCTCAACAATGCGGCAGTGTGACGCTAAATACATGCACACATACTCTCCATTTCCCACAAGTGATAACTTTGAGCCTTCATCACCATCTACAAGCCCCCAGTCCTATCATCTCTCTTATCGTTAATAGACCTCCTGCACCTTCATCATTCTACTCTATGCACTTCTCCTCTTCCTTCTATTTCAGCAAAAGATGTGTTCTCCTTCCTACTGAAGGCAAAACTTCCTAATTATGCTTCCCCTCCAGAATCATAAGAAATCTCATTCAACAACTTCTTCTCTTATAGCTCTTCCATCCTTCCCTCCGGTTTTCCCTATGTATACATATACACGCTCAAGTGGCTCACATCTCAGGGTAAGGGGACCAAAACATTTTGTCAATTCTATTTATCTTTTAACAATGTTTATGGCTTAATTTGTGGCCCCAAATTTTAAAATTTTAGGATATTTGAAATTTATCATTTTTGATATTTGTGTTTTTGTTTTTTTTTTTATCTTCTTTAAAAAATTCTTCTCTTGGGGCGCCTGGTGGCTCAGTCAGTTAAGCAGGTGACTCAGTTTCAGCTGGTCATGATCTCAGGGTTGTGAGACTGAGCTTGATATGGGGATTCATGCTGAGCATGAAGCCTGCTTGGGATTCTCTTTTTCCCTCTCCCTCTGCCCTGGAATATATTTTTGTATGTGAAGAATCATTTGACCTATAACTATATACAGAAGAGTCCATCCTTTCCCCACTGGCTGTAATGCCACTTATGTATTAGGGATCCATATAAACACATACTACTTTGGGGTATTTTATTCTGTCCCATAGGTCTATTTTTGTATATGCTGCCTTGGTCTGCTTGGGCTGCTATAACAAAGTATCATGGACTGGATGGCTTACAAACAACAGATAGGGCAGCCCCGGTGGCTCAGCGGTTTAGCGCCGCCTGCAGCCCAGGGCCTGATCCTGGAGACCCAGGATCGAGTCCCACATCAGGCTCCCGGCATGGAGCCTGCTTCTCCCTCTGCCTGTGTCTCTGCCTCTCTCTCTCTCTCTCTGTGTCTCTCATGAGTAAAACAAAACAAAACAAAAAAAAAGAAACAAACAAAACAAAACAAAACAAAACAAAAAACAAAACAACAACAACAAAAAAACAGATATCTATTCCTCACAGTTCTGGAGGCTGGAAGTCCAAAGATCAAGATGCTGGCAGATTTGGTGTCTGATGAGATCCTACTTCCTGGTTCACCTCCTGGTTTTTATAGTCAAAAAGACTAAACTCTTTTTGCTGTAACCTCACATGGTGGAAAGGCCAAGGCAGCTCTCTGGGGTATCCTTCCTAGAGCTCTACCCTTATGACCTAATTACCCCCCAAATGCCCCATCTCCAAATACCACTACCTTGGGCATTTGGTTTCACCATATGAACCAGTGGCTGGGAGGGGGTGGGCACAAACATTATGCAGTCCATAGCATACAACTATCCCATACTACCTTTATTACTATACTTTTTTAAAATTTAAATTCAGCCAACGTATTGTACATCATTAGTTTCAGATGTAGTGTTCAATAATTCATCAGCTGCCTATAACACCCAGTGCTCATCACATCACATGCCCTCCCCAATGCCCATCACCAGTTACTCCATCCATCCACCCACCTCTCCTTCTGCAACCCTCAGTTTGTTTCCCAGAGTTAAGAGTCTCATATGGTTTGTCTCCCTCTCTTATTTTTTCCCATTCAGTTTTCTCTCCCTTCCTATACTTTTAAAATAAATTTTTATATCCAGTTGGAAAAGTCTCCCTGTTGTTCTCTTAAACTGTTTTAGTTATTCTCAACATTTTGCTCTTTAATGTAGACTTTAAATCTAAGTTCAACCAGACAAACATAACTGGTAGGATTTTGACAGAAAAAGCAGTGTGATAAAGGGTATCTCTGACATGTTTCTGCATTTAATAGAAATACTCCCAAAATTTCACTGTTAAAATATGATAGGCTTTTAGAAGGTTCTTCGGCAGCTACCCTTTAGCAGATTAAGTAAGTTCCCTTCTAACTATAATTTTTTAAGAGTTCACTTGGTTTTATTATTAGAGTTTGGTGAAAAGTTACATGAGGGAAAGAAGAGGAAGAGTGAGGATTTTAAATGACCATGGGTTTCCAGACTGGTGAATGGAATGATGGAGAGGTCATTCACTAAGACTTTGAGCGCCATCAGAAAAACAGATTTACAAGATAAAATGGGGTGTTTGGTTAAATTTGAGAACCTGGTGGGGCAATTCAAAAGAAGATATGGTATGGATGTATGCTGTCCAATATGGTAACCTACTCACACATGGCTAGTGAGCACTTGAAAAGTGGTTGGTCCACATGAGATGTACTGTAAGAGTTCACAATAGACTTTGAAGATGTATAAAAACAGTAAAATATTTCATTTGTATTTTTTACACTGGTTATATGTTGAAGTGATAATATTTTGAGTATACTGGGTTAAGTAAAATATATTAAAATTAATTTCACCATTTTAAACATTTTAAATGAGGCTACCAGAAAACTTAAAATTACATATGTGACTCTCATTATATTTCTGTTGGACAGCATTACTAAAGCTCTTGGGAGATGTAAATCTGATATTCATGAGATAGAAATTTATGAATCATAATTTTATCGGTGGAGTTAAGGCCACAAGTGCTGATCCAACCATGAAGTATGTTGACTGAAAAAAAAACTAACGCATCTAAAACACAAATTGACTTATAAAACTCCATTTACCAACAACTTCTCAGGAATGTAAATTTGCAAGCCGAGAGATACAACCATAATATAAATACTGAAATTCTATGTTCCAATGAAGCCAGACTACAGCTCACATGAAAAAACAAATCATAGGACTATTACTTTAACTGAATGTAAGCTTTTTTTCCACCTCTATAAAATCTGTACATACATTAAAAAAAGCTGGACTGAGAGCCCCAAATAACCCAATGCTGTAAACCAACCTGATGAAAAGGGTCGTCTCTATATTCTTTTTTCACACTTGGATTAATTTGAGGATTTTCCATATCTGTCTCACTGGTACAAGATGACCGGCATTCTGCACAGTGTAACAAGTCTTCCCATAATACATCTTCTGTTTCAGATTCTGGCCTTGTACTTTCAGAATCCTGTCTGGAACTTGAACAGCGAGAGCTGCAACTAGTACCCGATTTAGGGGCATCCTGAAATCAAGATATTCTTTGACATTAATGCAATTTATGTACCCTTTCCAACTCAAAGGATTCTATCAGAACCATACACTGGTATTTTTTTTTTTTTGCTATAGCAACAAATACACTGTCAAATGACAGTGAAACAGAGAGCAAAACATTAAAAATAAGCTTTTAAGGAGTAACTAAATTTCCTCATTTCAAAATTTATTAAACTTCAAATCTCAGCTTCAAGTGTTATTTTGCATGCGAAGGTTGTGCCTATTTCCTCTTAAATTTTTCTACACAGTTCAGAATTAAGTTTGTATGGACTGTATAGTCAGTGAATATTAACCACCTTTAACTGATGTGTTTAATGGAGTTATTTCCTTACTGTAGTCTTTTTTTAGCAACACAAGATCTCATGTATCTACTGTTTTTGTTTTTCAAACAGAAGTTCAATAAATTGATGTAAAATTAATAATCTATCCCAGGAAGATAATTGCCAACTCATGTTTTTGAGATAATCTATGGCATAAAAATGAAAAACTAAAAAGCACAAGTTAAATAATTTCTAATCAGTTTCCTTTTTTCTCGCAGTTATTATTGTGCAAAATAAATATTTTGGGGCAAAATTTTGATGTAATAATTCAAAATAACTTTTACTGAATAAAGAATGATAATAGCTATCTTTATAGCCAAGTATGCTGAAATTCTCAGATTTGTTTTTAATTATCCTGTCACTAAGACCGTCAATTTCACCTTTAAAATGTTTTAGATGTATCCCTTTCTTCTTCTTGTATTATCATCAGAGTTCAGACTTTATCATCCATATCTTATTTGGTATAAAGAGCCTCCAAATTGGCCCCCAATCTGAAAGGCCTTCCCCACTTTCCAGATTATCTTCCTAAAGTGAGCTTTTTTCCCACTCCTCTGACTAAAGTCCTTCTGTGACTTCCCACTGCTCTCCTGGATGAAGTTCAAATTCCTTCACCAGCATGCTTGTCTTCAAATGTGCTACTCTTTGGACTTTATTCTCCACTTGTCCCTACCATCAGCTTCTCCCCCAGGGACACTGGGCTACTCCCTAGCCCCTAAACACAGCTTGTTCCTTGTCACTCCAGCCTCCAATTATGTGTTTACCTTGTATCCTACTCTCCTCTACAACCAAGTGTCAGGAAAACACCATCTGTGTCCCTTTATAACCGGTTTCCCTCGTTTCTGACCCTTGCTTAGTCTTCTGGCAATGGGGAATAAAACTATCTTAAAGAGACACTGAAAATTATATGAGCACTGTAGCTTTCAGTACAAACCAGGTACAAAGCAGGAGCTCCACAAATGTTAGTTTTGAAGCTTTCTACTTAGAGTGATCCCTTAGTCCCTAAAGTGAGGTATTATTATTTACTTCCATGACAATAAATTTTACTTTGCTATTCAGCATCTCTATTGTCTGTGTTATTAAATGTTCACGTATTTAATATTCTCAAGTAAATCATAACTCTCAAATACACTGTAAGTCGATGAAGACAAAAAACAATTTTTTTTGCCACCCTTACCATATGTAACAAAACATCCTGAACGAATGAGACAGGTTTTTGATAATTAATTAATTAATATTAGAATAGGGCCCCATGAATATATATTTAGTGTGTTAAGGATTTGTGGGAAAATAATTATTTGTTTGAAGGAAGGAGAAGTAAAAATGTTTTGAAAGAGTTGAGCAGGAAAGTAGAGAAATAAAAAGAAAATACAGAAAGAAAAAAGGTAAAAATCAGTCTGTTTTATAAAAAGCACCCCAAAAATGTTTGATTTACTAATGTCAACCAGAATACTCAAAGCATACACAATTTTTAATCATAACTGTTTTCATTAGATAGTAAGGCACAGAAAGTATTAAGTAACCAGTAATCGCTCACCTAAAATTTTGATAAAACTAGCTTTTATCTATCACCAGCTTCTGATGCAGACTTGCTCATCTGATACAGAAATGAGTAACAAGATTAAAGGCCTGATGATTATTTAAGTGAAACTAATGGGTGATTTCAGAAATATCTTTAATTGTTTATAAATGTATTTTGCCAAATTCTGATTAATAAGCGGGCCATTTTATAAACGGAAAATCGAAAACTTATGACCTATGACCGCTTGTATGTCAAAAAGAATTTTACTGCAACATTTAGGTGGCTAATGGCCACTTTGAATTTCACAAAATATTGCTGAAAAAAGGCTCTCTTCTCCTCGGTGCTGCCTGCGGAAGTGGCAGCCATCTATTGCTGGGCATCATGGCTGCCCTCAGACTTCTGGTGAAGCCCAAGATCGTTAAAATGAGGACCAAGAAGTTCATCTGGCACCAGTCAGACTGATATGTCAAAATTAAGCGCAACTGGCAGAAACCCAGAGGCACTGGCAACAGGGTATGCAAAGATTCAAGGTCCAGATATTGATGCCCAGCATTGGTTACGGGAGCAACAAGAAAACAAAGCACAGGCTGCCTAGTGGCTCCTGGAAGTTCCTAGTCCACAACTTCAAGGAGCTTGAAGTGCTGCTGATGTGCAACAAATCTTATTGTGCAGAGATTGCTCACAATGTATCCTCCAAGAACTACAAAGCCATTGTGGAAAAAGCAGCCCACCTGGCAATCAGTCACCAATCCCAATGCCAGGCATAGTGAAGAAAAAGAATAGATAGCTTATGTTCATGTCATATTTGTGTTAATAAAACCATAAAACTACAAAAAATGCTGAAAAAAGGCTAAAAATTGGAAAATTTTGCATTACAGAAAATAGCTCAAGTTAATAGCTCATTTAACTTGGTCCAGTCTGCTTATTTTAAATCTTTTGACAGCTAAAACTCTGAGCATATAATCAATTATTTATTTGAAGGGAATAAGAATTTATAACATAAATGCTTTGTACCAGGCAATTGTGTATAATCTTATTTAGTACTAACAATCTGAGGAGGTTGGTCTCCTCTCTGTACAGATGCAGAAACTGAGACTCAGAGAAGTTAAATAATTTTTCCAAAATCACTTAAATATTCTGAGTCCAAGCCCATGGTTTCTTCATTATGCTTCTTTCTCGTTGAATGCTACTTTCATTAGATGAAAAGCTAATTTTCAACAGGGAATAAAAATTGAAAGACACTTGTAGAGTTAAACAAAGCAGGAGAGAGTAGGAAACAGGGTAAATGCTTAAAGGAAGTTATCAATTCCACAGGACACCTCCCATTCTAAATAATCAAGTAACTCCACTACCATCTTCCCAACAGGAGACTAGAAGAAGACAACCAGATAAACATCGCAGATAGTAGAAAAAGGCAACAAACTGGGGCAGGGGTGGAGCTGGGAGGAAGAGGGGTTAAGTGAAAGTCTACACACTAAATGACAAGATTACCACTTCATTCCCAATCCCCTTGATGACAAATACCATGGCAGCCTAGAATAGTATTTACTACTCCCATACCACCAGCAGATTGGAGGATTCTTCCTAAAAAACTAAAAACCCCTAAAAAGTATATCTATAGATATTGACATAAAGGAGGCTTATAACAAATGGGTGTGTCCCTAACCAGTCATTTCATTATGAAGAACGCCAGATCTATCCATGCACAAAGTGCGTTCCAAAAGGAGTTCCTTGTGTCTCAACCTTAAAGAAAAATATCACTAGTAATTTGAAGAGAACAGGATACATAAAGATGTAAAACAACACTACAACACTACTGTTTCCTGTCTCAATTTTATTCATAAAGGAATTTTTGTTTTGCTTTCTTAAAATACCTTGTAAGGTTGGCTTGATTTGAGAGTCAGAATTTTCTTGAACTGCAATGCAGCTTTTAAAATATCTTCTAGTTCTAAAGCTCCCTACTTTACAGATAAAGAATCTGAAGACCAGGTTTTATTTTGAGGTAATCTTTTATATCATTAAAAAAAGACTTAAAACAACCAATGCCTCCTAGCTAATTATTAGCATTACTTAGCTTGAAATCCAGAAGATTTACTCATTAAAATAATTATATTTAATATTTATTTAAAAGTTGAGATCCGTAGGATATTGTTCTGTTCTTCAAGAATCTCAACAGTTCAAAATATAGCTGCAAATCAAGAAGAACAAAGATTATGGGGTGAGAAAAGTACTTCTAAAGCCCAATAATTTATTCTATTGGCAAGTGAAGATCTTCTATAGAAGACCTGGAATCCCTTCCAAGACCAACTGACTTGACTATACTACTGAAGTTCACCAGGGGACAATATAACATATGATCTGCGTGAACAGGCAAAGAGCAGACACACTGGCATTAGGGGTGTCTATGACAGCTACCGAAGGAAGAAACACAGCCAGTCACCACTAAGATTAAATAGAGATATAACCACAGAGAAGACTGTATGAAGAACAAGTAACTCTTCTAAGCTTAGAATAATCAAGGTATGCACACTCCTGCACAGGATAATACTTGATTTTTCTAAAGTATAGCCCTAAATCATCAATAAAAAAATTCAAATATAGTCTAAAAAGAGAAGGCAATGTTCATCAAAAAGTGTCATAAGTGACATTTGCCTTGAAGTGAGATAATGAAATGTTCTGTCCATAGAATAAAAACTAAAAAAAATACAATTGAATGAAATTCTTTTTCTACTTAAGTAGTTGTAAGGGATATGATAACTTCAAGTGATGTGATAAAGTTGGAAAAGGGTTTAGAGAAAAACAAATATTAAAAAAGAAAGAATCAAAGGAGAAAAAAAGAATTGAATTTTATAGTATGGGCAGCTTAATAACTAGTGATAGTAACATGAAGAAAGTCACTTAGAATGATAACTGCTATCACCAAAAAGCTACAAAACCTTACAAATTGTGAAAAAGACTCACACAGGAGTTCATAGAGTGTCTCTCTAGGATGATTGTCTTTATTTTTTTTTTAATTTTTTTTTTTAATTTTTATTTATTTATGATAGTCACAGAGAGAGAGAGGCAGAGACACAGACAGAGGGAGAAGCAGGCTCCATGCACCGGGAGCCCGATGTGGGATTCGATCCCGGGTCTCCAGGATCGCGCCCTGGGCCAAAGGCAGGCGCTAAACCGCTGCGCCACCCAGGGATCCCGGATGATTGTCTTTAAAAGTAAACAACAAACTGAATGTATGAGTCTTCAGAGATAATGCACAAAAGGAATACAAAAGTGTAGCTATCAAGTGTGCAATACATAAATCTAAAACTGCTACTCCATAAATCCAGATCATGTAACAAGATAATTGACAGTGATGGGAAATAAACTTATTTCAATAATTATATTCAATTGTTGGAAGAAGTTGTAAATTAGTAACACATAAAATAGGTATATATACACATATGTAAGGACAAAGTCTATACCTCATTAGGGTAATGTTTCTTATAATGGTGTGACTTTCTGTTCCGAAGAATGCTCTCAGAAGTCCTGTCCATGTGACGGCGTAATGGGTATCCCGTTTCAGGACCTTCCTCACTGGAGACTTCATCAGAGACATTTGTTATTGTCCTTTGAGTATCCTAAGTTGGGAGTACACAAAGAGAATTACTGGTAATTTATGACTGAATTTGTAGCTTCACAACTGCAAAATTTTAAATTATATGTATTTATACATACACCTTCAAGTATCTTCAAAAACCTCAAAGTGATAGATTAGTATTACTCAATCTTCTTTAAAAATGTCTTAAATTAGTGATTATACAGTTATTTCAATTTTAAGAGTAATTCAACAGCCATTTGTCAAATATTGTCCTATAACACCTCTGTTCATGAAAACATTTGAAATAGCTTAGAAAATTAAGAATATAAAAGAGAATAAAAGTAAAACAGAGACCATTTAAAAGAAGCTGAGAAAACTGAGATGAACTAAAATTACTATTTCTACAAACCCAAAATGCCATCAATTATAAGACCATTACTGATTTAATAATGACATGAGGCAGGAGGAAGTAAATAGTAGTTGCATGTGTGCACATATCAGACAGACATTATGTACATCCAGATTTTGGATATTCTGAAACTGAGAGAGTCTAGAGCTTAGGTTTTATTGATATTTTTATGTTCCTCTCATAACTTTAATAGGAAATAAGTAGCTGAAAATGTGTTTGAAAACTGTATGACTGAAAACTTACCTTTTGAGTGATGACAGTGATGTGAAGCTCACATTATTAGCTAAATGCTTCAAAAATCTAAAATCAGAGTAAGGGATTCTATTTCACTGCAGCCCCATGCTACTGACTGTATAGCTACTGGTACTGAAAACGCATGTACTATCAAGTAGTAGCACATACTTCACTCAAAATGGAAGAATCAACAAAATGTTTATGTTCACATGATATAACAGAAGCAATATCTTTTAATTTGGCCATATTTTTTTTACTATAAGTTTTTTTAAAAAAAAAAACCTAACCCCAAAAAAAAAAAATCAGCAAAATGAGGAGATAGAGGTTATCACATAAGGCTTTGTTACAATAAATGCAGGATTTCTTTATTATTTTGGAAAAGTAAACAAATAATTATTATCCTTATTAATAAATATGTCCTCAATAATTTTTTTTTTCAAATTAAAACCAAAACAAATGTGCTGACACCAAAGGTAATGAAGGTAGAAAAGACAAGGTAATATTCTTGTATGGGGAACATGAATGGAAAGCCAGATTTCTAGTTCAGTTTTAAGATAATCTAGATGTTCCATTTAAAACAAATTTGCATGCACACATACACAGAAATGAGGAAAGAGAAGACAAGGCTTAAGAAACATCAACTATGAAGTGCCTTAACATTTTGAAAGACGTGGAGCCATCAATCATGAATTCGGAGGGTGCCAAGTTATATCAGCAATCGAGTTTATTCATGTAACTTTGATTTTCAGCTTTATCAGTGTGATTTGTAACAGCTCAGAGAATAAATTCTGGAGAAAACATGTAGTTCAAAGGTGATTCCGATATCTAAGTCACTTTCCATTAGCTGATGTGAAATCATACAAGCAAAAAATTTTAAAAATCACACTGACTTTGCTGGGAATGTTCCTCAGTGTTCCCGTGTGCCAGGTTGTCTCTTCTGGTCGAACAGTTTCACACTGAGGTTCATGGCTTTGGATTCCCTCTTCACTGGTTTTAACAGTCTTTTTCCCTTCAAGGGATACGTAGCCATTGTCAGTCTCTGTTGATTTATCAATTGAATTTTTTGCTTTCTTTGATCTAAAAAGAAAAAGTTGCAGAAGCATGTTATGTGTACCTAGCTTATTTTGGATGAGTTACTGATGGAATATTATGTTCTGTTAATAATTAAATCTGGTAGTTATTTCTCAGGATGTTAATGGCTACCTTATTTTTATAATAAGTAACTTAGAAATATAATACCTATCGTATAAAATAAATCAATAATTGTAAATAAATGTCCTAATTCAGCTTACCGGATAGGTTGGGAGGTCTTACAGATAGCAATTCTAAGACATACACCCTAACTTATCAAATGATTCTTGGTCAACAACTTGGTCTTTATGTAAAATCTATGATAAAAATTTTGCCAATTTTATTATGGTTAATAATGTATTTTAAAATTTTGAAAAAAAATAAAATAAAATTTTGTTTAAAAGACTTTCTGTAATTATTAATTTGCAATTAGTGTTTTAACTTGGTTTTAGCACTTTCGTTTACTCAAATAAATACTATTAATATATATATACATAAATAACTCTGATAAATTCATTTTAGTGTCAAAGGAGCCATAGGACCTTTTGTAACATAAAATATTTGAAGAAAATGAAAACCTTGTAATACAAGTTTGTAAATAATGGAAGAAATAGAAATGAAGAAAACCAAGAAGATAAAGAAGTAACCTCTTTCACCCATTGAAATACTCTGAAAAAATATTACTATCATGTAGCCATTAATTACCTAAAAGGCTACAACTGACATTCCTCACTGATAGGGATTTAATTTTTTCAATATACAAAATACAACATGAAAAGTAATAGGGGATCCCTGGGTGGCTCAGTGGTTTAGCGCCTGCCTTCGGCCCGAGGTGACATCCTGGAGTCCCGGGACTGAGTCCCACATTGGACTCCCTGCGTGGAGCCTGCGTCTCCCTCTGGCTGTGTCTCTGCCTCTCTCTCCCTCCCTCTCTCTCTGTCTCTCATGAATGAATAAATAAAATCTTTAAAAAAAGAAAAAAATATTTTGATTTATAGGCCAATGCTTGAGGAATCTTCAGAGACTACAGTGGGTGAAAGAATAGTTATCCAAAAGAAATGAAAAAAAGAAAAGAAAAGAAAAGAAATGGTTAGTAAAAATACAGTGTAAGTCCTATACAAAATTAAAATGTGCTCAATGCAAATTAAGTTTATCATGAAATTTATTAATTTCTTGCATTTAATTTTACTTAAAATAAATCCCCTTGAATTTTCTGCAGAGTATCCATTTTGCAAGAAAAAAATTAGTACAGGTCAAAATACCAAAAATTTTTACCAATCCACAAAAGAGGGGCAACTGAGCGGCTCTCAGTTGGTTAAGTGTCTGACTTTGGCTCAGGTCATGATCTGGGGGTGGGGGAAGGGCTGGAATTCGGCCCTGTTGGGCTCCCTGCTCAGTGGGGAGTCTGCTTACCTCTCCCTCTGCCCTCCCCCTACTCCTGCTTGCATTCTCTCTCTCTCTCAAATAAATAAATAAATCTTTAAAAAATGCACAAAAGAATTTAAGAAACAAAACATAGGATCATAGGGGAAGAGAGGAAAAAAAATGAAACGACAAAATCAGAGAGGCAGACAAACCATCAGTGACTACTAATCATAGAAAATGACTGAGGGTCAATGAAGGAGGGTGAGGAGATGGAGTAAGTAGGTGATGGACATTAAGGAGGGCATGTGATATAATGAGCACTGGGTGTTATATAAGACTGATGAATCAAAAAAAAAAAAGACTGATGAATCACTGACCACTACCTCTGAAACTAATAAACATTTTATGTTAATTAACTGAATTTAAATTTAAAACAATTTTTTTTAAAAGCACAAAAGAATTGCCTTTAACACTATAGTTACTCAGTCCTACTGGAATCTTTTAGAACTGTGCAGGACCTTAGAACTCACCTATTCTAAATGCTCATTTTAGAAACAATGGATCAGAAATACAAAGAGGTCTAATCAACTTATATAAGGTCACACAACCAGTTAGAGGCAAAGCCAGCACTAGAATACTGACCTTCTGACCATGAGGTTAATGATATTCTCCACACTACCTCCAACTACCCACTCCTGGGGAAGTTGCCTGATAGGATTTCTTCTTAATACACTCATCAAAGCCTAGAAAGCTTTTGTTTTATACAAACAGGCCCCTACAGGCCCCTCTCCTTCCTGACCTTCTACTGTAAGGTTATTAAAGGAGACAGACTCCACTTCTTATATGCTTCACAGAGCTCCTATGCTTTCTAATCATTCAGAACACATCTCCACAGAATTGCAAGACTCAGAAGCCTAATCCTCTGACCCTTTTCTTTCTATATGACCCTGAGAGGCATGGCAAGACCAAGGGAATGAGCTATAGAACAAAAATCATTTAAGAGTAGCAGAGGAAAGGAGGAAAATGGATTAATGTAGTGAAGAGAAAAGGCAAAAACAGAAAACAAAAGGTACAGAGAAAACTTGTGACCTACTCTGTCTCAGGAAGAAAGTGATAAAAACACCAGCTATTAATTATTCCCATCACCTCACCCTTGAAAACTATGCAATTAGTAGACTTAGAAAAAGACTTAGGGAAGTAAAGTTCCTGATATTCCAAAAATGTGAGAAACCACAAAAGATAGACAAGGCGTGTGCTGGAAAGTTATCTATGAAGGGTCCTGGAAATTACACTGTGCTGGAAAAAAAGGAAAAGGAGGTGAATGATGTGAACGAAGACTGGAGAGTTGGTAGAACCATTAAACAGGATGTGAAAGAGAAGAAATTTATTTTGGAACTTGAGGGCCTAGAAACACCCTTAGAAAGATTACTAGGCAGTTGAAAACAGTGCTTGGAGGCTGGTAGTCAAAGTAGAAAAAGTGGCTGAAACCTTATAGAGTGAACCAGAACCCTAGAGGGCAAAATGATAAGGACCTGGTGAAGAGGGCTTTGAATCATTAATAAGTGATGCTTCAGGGATTTTTCTAAGGGAAATGTACTCTTTGCTTACCAGGACAGGGTAAAGACTGAAGCTATGGAGGGGGTACTAGTAGTACCCACTGCACATACCTTTCAGCTATCTCCCTTCCTCTCTTATCTCTGCCTACTTCCGATCTTCACTGGGTTTTTCTTTTCCCCACTACCTCCTCAGACACAGAACACTCTCAGGAGACATGAACAATAAGTTACTAAACTATAGCAGCTTTCTGATGTTTCTCACAAACTGAATTCAGATAGTTGCAAACCAAGTTAAAAGGACGAAGAAAAAAAAAAAAAAGAAAAAGAAAAAAAAAAAAGGACGAAGAAAATGCTAAATATATGTACCACCCTCAGAGTTTACAAAGTAGCTCAAAATTCAAATTGAGGCAGATTGGAAGTGGCTGGTAATAACAACTCTTGCACAAGATCTGTTGCAGTGGCATGGGAGGGGCAGCCCGGCCATAGCTCAATGGGCTGGGAAGGGGCTACATCTAGAGATTAACTAAATAAATTAGTTTATTGAGAACAATGGGAACCAGGTTTTTCAGTGATAGAGAAGGAAGATATAAAGACAAGATAAAATGAACTCTGAGGTACTATATTTGAACTGGAGCTATTATTGCAAATTCATGGCTTATAATATATCTAAATACAGAAATAAATCTAAATGTAAAAGAGATAAACACACACACACACACACACACACACACTTTTTAGCTCTACCCACTGGGGATAGTAATACCACAGCATCTGTAAGCATTTCTAGCACTCAGATCTTGCTTTCTACATACCACCTTCCTAGAAGAAATGGCTGACTTCAGGGCTGAGGCAGAGGAGTACAAGCTGAATGTAATACATTTTGTTACCCTAGAAAGGAAGAAAGTAACCAAAGAAGGAAAGGGACATATCAAAGAAGACAAACTACTCAAAGGGATCCCACTAAATTTGCCAATTTAGGCCAATCTGATCATTGAAATGAATAATGACATTAACAAACTGAATAAAATAGAAATCCATAAGTAAATAAATAAGGGAAAGCTTATCCTTAAAGGAAAATGTCAACTAAGAAATGTAAAAGGAATAACAGAAAAACCACCATCTGGCAACTATCATAGCAACAATTCAGGTAATAATTAATCATCAATGGATGTTAAAACTAGAAGGTAAAGGTGAGATAAGAAATGGATTGTTTTTATAATCTTAATGTGTCTCCACATAGGGCATTTGTTGATTATAAAGAGAAAAATAAATTTATAATGGAGAAATCTGACAGATATTACATTAATCAAGCAATTAATGTAAATATAGTAAGGGAGCAAATTTATGTTGATCCTTGATAGGATGCAACGAGAAGAACTAAATATCCCTTCTATTATATTCCTGCCAAAAATGCATAACTTGGGTTTAATCATGAAGAAACATCATGCTATTAACTCAGTATTAGGCTGAATTAGTTAAATGTTAAACAACTAGCTCTCCAGAGGTAAAAAGTCCTTGTTTGTAGTGTTTCTTGATTTCCATGGTATAAATAATCCCATCATGGCCCAATTTCAAGTACCAAATGATAATGCTGACCTTGGAGGTGGGAAGAGATATGCATATTCCACACTCACAAGTCACTTGGACTCTGATCCCGACCAGAGGCATAAACCCAAATTAAGGAACTCTGTACAAAGGGACTGCCTTTTAGTCTTAAAAAATGTGACAAAAGGGACGCCTGGGTAGCTCAGCAGTTGAGCATATGCCTTTGGCTCAGGGCATGATCCTGGGATACGGGATCGAGTCCACATCGGGCTCCCTGCATGGAGCCTGCTTCTCCCTCTGCCTGTGTCTCTTCTCTCTCTGTCTCTCATGAATAAATAAATAAAATATTAAAAAAAAAAAAACGTGACAAAAGTGAAAATTGAGGAAAGGCTGATGTCTGCTCCAGGTTGAAGGAGACTAGAGAGACATGACCACTGTGCAGCACAAGATCCCAGATTAGAACTTTCTCCAGAAGCAACAAGGCTATTAATAGGGATAATCAGCAGAATTTAAATGGGGGCTTGAGTGAAAGATATATGGGAGTTCTCTCAACTTTTCTGTAAGTTTGCAATTGTTTCAAAATCAAAGTATATCTTTTAAAAAGTACAAACTGATTTGTACCCTGATAAGGACATTTTGAATTTGAGCGTAGTGAAAATGCTGAAAGGAGAAAGAGAAGGAGAGCTAAATTCTAATTAATGTAGGTAAGAGGGTCAAAAACTGTGACTGCTCCAGGTAATGTTTAGTTCTACCACCGATCACTGTATCATAGTGCCATTAACAGCTGAAAGACAGGACCTCACAGAATAACATTAATTTCTCAAAAAGAACACCAGTTACCAGGACTCAGATGTTTAATTACCCCCACTCCCTGTTTTAGGGCACAAAGATACTAGCGAAAGGTAGTGGGACTGAGAGATTTACTTAATTAATATTGTAAAATTCCACTTAGGAATATTAATATTTTTTAAAGGGAAGCTACTTCATTTAAATCAACTTTAATATATGTACAAATATAAAAGCAAAGTAAATAGTATTTTGATTTTAAAATAAGCATATATATCTAAATCCTCATTCTCTACTGAAAAATAAATTTAAAAAAAACAGAGTAGGGGGGTTCTTGGGTGGCTCAGTCAGTTGGATGCTCAACTCTTAATTTCAGCTGAAGTCTTGATCTCAGGGTCTTGAGTCAAGCCCTGCACTGGGCTCCTTAAAAAAATAATAATAATAATAAAATAAAATAAAATAGAGAAAAAGCTGGTATCATGAAAAGTACTGCAATATAGAAAAAATGGTACTTTTTAGTATTATCCACAAAAAAATCTCTTTGACAGCTACACTGAATGCATGTAATACATTTGCTTAATAAAACAAGAGTTAACAATTTTGTTTTAGATCAACCCAAACAACATGAGTCACAGGCATGTGGGCAGTGAGGTAGTACTGCCTTGAAAACAGGAGACATAACAAATCTATACTGATCTTACTTATTCTGTGATAGAAGAAGTATTTCCTGCATTGGATTTTGAACAAAAAGCATTTGCAAAGAAACAATGTGCAAATCCACTGCCATGGTTAAAGCTTGCCATGTTTTATAATCATAGCTAATTTTGTAACTAGCCTACTGCGTGAATGTTTGAATGGCATGACCTGTGTAGAATTTTCTTTAAAGTATTATGCTTGACACTCAAGAAAGATAGCTCTATGTTGCAAATACTCTCAGAAAGAAATGACTTTTAAAAACATAAGTAGTATAATTAGGGTAGTTCTTTTGTGAGATGAATAATGATTGGTCCTGCCTGGAAAAATGCAAAAAATGTACAACTTACACCAAAAATAAATCATAAAACTAGATGTGTTTTTCAATATTGAAAACTTTAACCAAAGAGTTGACACAACTTTTAAATAACTTATTAACTTATGAAATTTCAAATCTTTTGTATCAAACATGAAAACCAGGGCATGTGAGTAGCTCAGTGGTTGAGCATCTACCTTTGGCTCAAGTTGTGATCCTGGGGTTTTACGATCAACTCCCGCAGAAGCAGGAAGCCTCTGCCTAGGTCTCTGCCTGTCTCTCATAAATAAATAAACAAAATCAAAACACATGAAAACCAGTGTGTTTCTATTTGAAAAACTCGTCAGGTAATCAAGAACACTTACGGCATTCTGTACTGTCCTGGGGAAGAAAAAGGTGGAAATGTTTATTGGTGTTCTAGAAAAGGTGTGTGTGTGTGTGTATAGAAGGTGACAAAAAAATGAAGGTATATAAACAGATTCAACTGAAGATCATCCTTCTACTACTAAAGGACATGAGAGAGTTGCTATGGGGAAAGTTAACAGTAGCAAATAGCTTTTGTTCTAGAGCATGGTATGAAATTTCAAGTCCTGCTCTTATTTCTACAAGATCAGGAATCCAGAGGGAGGGAAGGCTACAGTAACAGAATGGATAAAATCTCAGATATAAGAAAATGACACAAAAGCCTACATACATATCACCATCACTGCTGTGTGCAGCTATGCATACACCTTGAAGATATGCTAACATAGCCCTTCAAAGACGTCTGGGTACTTATGTTTCCCTAGATATACTCTACAACACCTAAGTTTGAGAGGTATATACCAAATTATGTATTATGTACCAAATTTATATATGGTACCTGTAATTTTTCTAGAACTCATCCAATTCTAAAATAGAGTGGCTATAGCAAAGGTAATGAGTTATCTAGTTTTGGTCTAAGATATTTTTTAAAATCTGGGATATACTGACATTACATGGTCTTCACCCTTGTCCGTGGGAGACAGACTTCACCCAGTTTACAGCTTAAATGACTGAACCATTTAAACTGCAGTCACTAAAAACCAAAATTTTAATCCATGTACCAAAAATTTATGGTGGGACTACATTCCACTCTTACTTAACATTATACAGTGTATGTACTGCATTATGTGAAGAAAATCAATTTATTAAAAATCTTTAACATTTATTTAAGTGTTAAATCCAATATGGAGGTTAAATGGGACAGTAATCTTTCATGTAGGTCAGTCAGGGGGTGCCTGGATGGCACAGTGGATTATGCATCTGACTCTTGGTTTCAGCCCAGGTCAGGATCTCAAGCTCTTCATCACGCTCTGCGCTCAGCACAGAGTCTGCTTGAGTGAGACTCTTTCTCCCTCTGCCCCTCCACTCTCCTCCCCTCTAAAATAAATAAATCTTTTAAAAACAAATCAAAATCCCTACCCACCCAAACCCTCTAATCTTTAAAAAAAAAAAAAAAAAAAAGGTCAGTCAGGCAGTGAGTTAACATATGACCTGGTTTTACTCTGGCATCTGTCTCTAATCCACCAAGTCAATTTATTATTGACTTTTTCAGTGATATTGTAAGGGTGAAATTAAATTAATCTTAAAGGACATGTAAAAAAAGCTTAAGTGTCAAAAGTCTGAAATAGGTATTATGCTGAAGAGATATACTATCAAGATATAATTCTTCCTACTCAAATCTTCTTAGTAGAAATTACAATTATGCTAATTTAAAACTATAATTCTTTGAAATTAAAGTACTAAATACTCAGGAAATATGGTTAATTTCTACATCTTTTTAAATTGATACTTTCTTTGGCTTTGTTTTCTCAGTTTCACAGAGTTCTTTTACAATAATTCCTAAGTTTTTTTAAATGAGAAAGTTATGGGACGCCTGGGTGGCTCAGTGGTGAAGCGTCTGCCTTTGGCTCAGGGCGTAATCCCGGAGTCTTGGGATCGAGTTCCGCATCGGGCTCCTGCAGGGAGCCTGCTTCTCCCTCTGCCTGTGTCTCTGCCTCTCTCTGTCTCTGTCCTGAATAAATAAATAAAATCTTAAAATAAATAAATAGAGAACATTATGTCTTGTTTAAGAAAAATAGTTTTATCCTGAGAATGAACTGTACTTAGAAATGATAAATAGGGCTTTTCCAACTTGTAAACACAGGATGTAAAAATAGTAGTTTTCATTCTAACATCTAAAAAAACAAAACATACCATATATAAAGCTTAGACATTTGTGTGGTTATACATTTATCTTCCCATTAGTTATGATAATTCAGATACCTTAATGGGAGTTTCCAGCTTTTCAATTTATTATCACCAGGAACAATTTTAAGTCTCAGCTGATCTTTCTCTTTCTGACTTATAAAAACTTGAAAGGATAAGACATGATCAAGATTTCAGAACTCAGTTTAGAACTTCCAAAATTAACATTTTTCTTAAGATCTCTTTGTACCTAATATTTAAAACATTCTCATTCATATGCTAGCAAACCAGTTCCAAATGAAACAGCCGAAAATAGTGCATCCTTAAAAACATTTAGATTATAAACTTGTCATTTTAAAGAGAATAAATTCAAAGGGATTTAGCTACTATATTATCAGTGGCTGGTAGTCAAGGTCATTCTAATAGCTCAAAAGGAAAAAAAAACTGAAGTCTGAATCTCATTTGACTAGAGAAACATAGCAGAATTCCAAAGGTACTAACCTACCTATCTAGGGGCATTTTGAATGTTACATAATAGAATATCAGTTTTGGGCAACGAAGACAACTAATTGATTCCCCCAAAGCAAAACATATCCACTGTGCTATTTATTTTATAACTGCTCATCAGAAAGTCTTGAGAAATGTGCTTAAGACATTGACTTTACAGAGATTAAATGATCCCATCCTACTGTCAGAAAGCTATTTATTACCAAGAAAAAAAAAAAGACTAACAGAGACAGAATGCAATTCAAATTCAAAACAAAACAAAACAAAACAAAACCTGTATCTTTTCTGGACTAAGAACAGGTGGTTAGACTAGTCAGGGGATCCAATCTAATGTCATGTTACTTCAGACTATTAGGCTTTTGTTCAATTTCCCTCAAAATTACAAGCAATGAAAATATCCCAAGATACAAATGCTTAATTTTATAATGCATGATAAACTTTATCATATGAGCACAATCACAAGGGGATGAAACAATGATATTAGTAGAGGAATTAACAAAAGTGATAAAAAATAGTTATGTGCAGTATCCCTTTTCTTCATTTAATAACTTAGCAACTTTTATCATTATACTCAGTAGTTTGATCATATGTTTTAACTTTTTTCAAACTGATCACACATCTATGTAAACTAGTAATATAACTGAATTGTTATATTACTCATTCTTGTATTGAGATACAAGATAACAATACAAGATTGAGTTAGGTTTATTTTTGCAGTTTGCTATAATTATATTTTCCTATTTGGTAAACCTTTACTGTGATACAAACTATACAAAGAGCCCAATGTATAAAAATAGAATTTCATACTATGGTATACATTTAATTCCTTGAAATAACAATGCCATATGTCAGATAATTTTACACAATTGAAGCAGAGATTTAAGAAAAAAATGTACAACTCACATGGCATTAATAGTCAATTTGACCTATAGTGCTGATAAAAATAGATAACCAATTTCATAGAAGTAAAATAATACTTGACAAGCCACAAAATAAACCCAAAGAAAGAAATCCCAACTATATATACTTTGATGATATACACTCATTTTCATATAGGTATATTTACACATATCCCAAAGTAAACTTTATGGTCTCTATTTTTCCATTATTTTATAGCATTATAATTTATCAAAACAAAATCCATAATGAGAGTCATATTTAAACTCATTAATCTTCACTACCAGAGAAGGAAGTGCCAGAAAAGAGATAATGCATCTCTATACCATATAAAGCCTTGAATAAATACAAACCCTGATAAAAAGAAAGCAGCATGCCAGAGATCTCTGAAGACAGCGCCAACACTGTAAGAGGTGCTTGTACCGTGGCTCTGAACTGTTCCCTCCTGTGTGTTATCTGTGGTACTAGAACCATCTCCTTCCCTATGTACTTCCAAATGGGCTGCTTTTCTTAATTTCCTTCATCAGAAGAGATTAAAAGTAGAATATAGCTTTAAAATTTTAACAACCACTTTCTTGGTAGCACATTGAAAATTTTGATTAAACATAAACACAGAACTTTAATACACAATAAAATTCAGATTAACTGGATAAAAGTTAATCCAAACATTAAGGTACATATTCAAGAACGATTTCTCTAAATGTTAGGTTATTGTTCCTTGCTCACACTGACAAGTCAGTGGACATTAGGTTGTAATGATATCATTGGACAGATTTTTACAAAGCATTTCTTCCCTATTTGAATGCCACTTATCTGCAGAAGAAGAAAGAAGAAAATTTAGACCAAAGAGAATTATAATCTAACTAATCAGCAATGCTATTTATCTAATGTAGGTATTATCTTTTCAAACGAAAAAGGCTTCAATCTCAACATCCCCAAACTGCAAATGTCACAATCTCTTAGCAACGATATTCAAAAGAGGAATCGCTCCAAAAGACCCTTAAAACAGAACTCCATTGTGCCAGTGAGACTTGCTATGTTTACTTAATCAAGGGGCAATATAAACAGCTTCAAACAGCAATTAATAAACAGAATTTAGCTGAATTTTTTTTCCTGGCTACTGTTTTTGCCAAAGTGTTAAGTACAAGATTCTGTGAACAGAGGGAATTATCAGCAATTCCAGCTAATATATTCCCTACAATGATATTAGGTGCCTTGGAAATGAGCTTTAGGAAAGAAAGCAAAAACAACAAAGACAGGTATGTGGTCTCATAATAGCCTTGAGGCAAATACATAAACTAAGTTATTTGGTAGCTTACTCTGAAGCTTTCTGCTTTATTTGAAAGAGTGACTTTATAAGATAATATTTTATTTGAGTCAAGAACAATCCCAGATTCAAATTACACAAATCCACAAAAAGATCACTTTTAACAGAATACCTTCGTCTTTTACCCCCTGTACTTAGAGGAGGTTTGGGGGTTCTTGTTGACACAATCTGGCAGTGCACGGTTCCCAGGAGCAGCATCAGCCATACTGGCCCAATCACTTCAGTTAGAGGTATACTATGTGGGCTAGAAGCGGAACAGAATAATACTATTGCAGCAACTACAAAAAGGGAAAGAAATATGTTTAATTATAGATCTGATAGTCATTTCTTCAAAACTTTAAAAAATCGTTCTAACATCACTTCTTGACAGATTCCTTTTCTAAATTTAAATAAGTTAAAAATGTTACTCCAGACAAGCTCTTTTAGACTATTTGTTTTTTTTTGCACTGGCTAACCACACTATTCAGTAATAAGCTCCTGGAACAAGATAACATCCAACAAAGTCTTTAAAGTACACATTTTAATGATGCAATGAAAACCAGCTGCATATGAATCTAAGAGCATTCCTGATAAGATCACAATCAAAAGAACCACTAATCTCAAGAGCACTTAATTTCTTTGTTTTACAAACAAGGAAGTCTATGATAGGTGTGTAACAAGGCTATCAAGAGCTTCTTTTCAATAGAGGTTTATCCACTTGGGAATAATAAATTTATTTGGGTATATTTTTCAGGAAAACCACTAAACACTCACCAATGCTAACCACTGCCATATGAAGAAGAAATATTGTTTTTGCCTGTTCAGCATCCTTTACACTTGCCAGACATTAAGTCTCTGTCCTTTGGGAATTGGCCTTCTTTATCTGTCAATCAAATGGTCTTATTTCTCCCACTTCAGGGATAGCGAGTAATCTAGTCTTGCCTGAGTCTTAATTCTAGGCACAGGAATTAATAAAGAGACGGGCATGTGACCTTAACAGGACCAATCAGAATCTTTTTAAGGGATTAATACAGATACTTGGAAAGAAAGTCTTTCTCCTACATCACAAACAGTAAGAGCTGTGGAACTAGGAAATTGCCAGGGGCCACCTTGGCCACCTCCTTAAGAATGAGACCAGCACAATGAGAACAAAATTAATAGCACAGAAAGTGAAGACATCATCTGAGCCTCTAGATCCAGCAACACCTGAACATAGGGCCTAGGAGTTCCTAATTCTGTTTTGGAACAATTGGAGAATTTGAAAATTAGGAGTTTTTTAATTCATTTTGTTAGGTGTGACTGTTGTAATGTGCTTGTGTAATGTGCAAATTTTGAAGAGAACCATGTTGTGTTCAGGGGTAAAAACATCATGAGGTATATAATTTAACAAAATATATTAAGTAAATATTCTAAAATATGAATAATGATTTAATAAAAAGATGCACATATGCTATTTAGAACGACTATGTAACTTATCATGTAAATCAGGACTCTTCTGAGAGTGAAAGGAGAGCTGTTAATAAACGCACCAGGACGACACAAGTAGACTTAGACAGTTGGACAGTCCCAAGCAAACTGAACAAACAGCCATCCTGGTCTACCTAGTTTCCTGGGTTTTTTGAAAATTTTTGTGATCAGTGGTAAAAACAAAAACAAAAGCAACACTTTTTGCAAAAGCTAGTTTGCATTTGGTTTTTGCCACCTGCAACTGAGAGAATCCTGGCCAAGCTAGCATACCAAGATGCAAGCTTAAAATACCACTTTATCTCCTAACATGTTTAAGAAGTATCATAAACACAGCTTTCCGCTTTATATTCTCCTGAATGATAAGTTTCTTTCAAAAGAAAAAAAAGACTTACATTTTTAAAAATGCCAATCATCTTTATAAATTACCCTGGAATTTAACACAAATTCTCTAGTTGTTTTATAACAGAGTCTACAATTTTGAAAAATATGGAATTTTTGTTGTTTTTAATGTGAACTCTAATGTGACCCTTATTAAATTCCTTTAACTTTTTGAGCCTTGATTTATTTTTTTTTGTACAATAAAACAGGATATAGGTACTATAAACTCCAGTGAGGTCATACATATAGAACATTTTGAAAAACTCCTTTACATGAGAAAATGTGTACTTCACAATGGCAAATAGTATTTTTATTTGCTATCATTAACTTTCTTTAAAAAGAAGGGGAATGCAAATGCTACTTCAGAGGTTCCGGTTTCATGGGGCGCCTGGGTGGCTCAGTTGGTTAAGCATCTGACTCTTGATTTCAGCTCAGGTCATGATCTCAGGGTCCTGGGATCAAGCCCCAAGCAGGGCTCCGCATGCAACGGGAAGTCTGCTTGAGATTCTTTCTCTCCTTTTCTTCTGCCCCTCCCCCTGCTCTTTCTCTCAAATAAGTAAATCTTAAAAAAAAAAAAAAAAAAGTTCAGTGTTTCAGGCACAAAGAACATCTTAAAGTACTTCAGATTTTATATGGCCTCTTGCTGGTTATCTGTAATCTTTCAGCTCTGTGACCACTGTCCCCTGGTGGGGCTGGAACCGGCAAACTGTACTTGGTATCTTGACAGGAAGTTATTATGCTCTGTGAAATTCTGCCAGTAGAAAGCATCAGGAAAAGCTGGGGGCGGAGGGGCAACTTCATTCCTTCCTCTTTTTCCTGGCTGTGCCTAAGTGTCCATATCACTTCCATGGCCTCAGTTCCTAAGACAGTGGTCCTGGTATAATGTCCAACATACTGTTCCCCTTTGAGTGAAGGGTTAAGGAGAAAACATTCACTTCTCTTATATAATGCTAAGCTATACCTTAAAAAATAATTTATTTATTTATTCATGAAGACACAGAGAGAGGCAGAGACACAGGCAGAGGTAGAAGCAGGATCCCCATGGGAGTCCAATATGGGATTTGATTCCAGGACCCTGGGGTCACGACCTGAGCTGAAGGCAGACGCTCAACCACTGAGCCACCCAGGTGTCCCTAATTTATATTTTTGATCATTTAATGAAGTCCTATGAACTAGACAGAAGATTTTTTGCTAGACAGTACTTCTACAGATTCCTTGAAGAGCTCAATGAAGACAAAATGTTTTATTAGGCACAAAAGTTCCAAGGCAGGACTTCACATACTGGCCAAGTGGAACTCTAAGGATAACTGTCAGAAATATAAACTATATAAAGTTTAATTTTCAGGTCTGTCAATCTTTGAGATTTAGTGGCAGATGTCAGGCACTGGGAATAGTAAGACAAAGAAACGTAGTCTCTGTTCCCCGCCCCTCCTCAATTTAGAAGAAAAGGGGGACACATAAACAAAATACTGTAATGGACTGAATTGTGCCCCTTGTCCTGTTCATATGTTGAAGCCCTACAGGGCCTATATGGATGTAGTAAAGGTTGAATGAAGTCATAAAGATGAAGCCTTAATCCAATAGGGCTGACATCCTTTTAAGACAAAGATATACCAGAGGTCTCTGCTCACACACAGAAGAAAGACCATGTGAGGGCACAGTGTGAAGGTAGCCATCCACAAGTTAGTAAAAGAAACCTCACCAGACACCAACCGGATGGCACACCGATCTCAGACTTCCAGCCTCTAGAACTGTGAGAGAATAAATCTGTTGCTTAAGCCACACAGTCCGTGGTATTTCGTTATGGCAGCCCAAGGAGACTAATGCAATACCTATGAAGAGTGCTATATAATACACACAGGGAAGACCTACAGCTAAAGTGCAGGTAGGAAAGGATTCTCACACAAGGTGACACCTGATGCCTAAGCTAACTGAGAGAACAAGTAGATGCAGACTAGGGAAACAGAAGGGGAAAGGGCCACCAAACAAAGAGAGTTGCACATTCAAAGGCATATAGGATTAAAAACAAACAAAAAAGTACCACAAAACAACACAAAAAAGAAACGGCAAAGAGCTAATTTAGTCTGGTAAAACCTGAGGAAAGATTCAACAAGGGACTGATTAAAAACTTCGCTTTCCTCTTGAAGGCAATGATAACTAGAAAGAGATTTAGACCTTAAGTGGCTGGTTTGGATTTGCAATTTAAAAGGTAAATGGACAGAAGGCAGAAGATAGGACTATTGGCAGTAATCTGGGTGAGAAATGATATAAGCAAAAAGTGTAAATGGAGTTGAGAATATATAGTTGAGATACTCAAAAGGCATGGAATTGAAGTAAAATAACTATAGTTAGTTATACCAAACCAAATCTGACTGTACAGGATTCTTTCTACCTTTTAGGAGATAAGGGTGGGATAGAGAATGAGGTCTTAATTTAGCACACTGCATCCTATTTTTATATGCAAAAAGATGGAAGCCCGGGGGTTTTGAAAGGTACCAGCAGATTCCTGAGGGTCATTAAGGGTCATATCATTACTTTGTCACTGTCTGTGATGTGACACAGATTAAGTCACTTCTTTAAGCTTTACTAGGAGAATATTCAGTGCTCATCATTTAGGAACAAATATAATGTTAAACTCTATTTCTGAACTGAAAAATATCTTTTTCACATCTGATCTAACCAGTCTTCCTTATTTAACATAGATAAGCCAGTAAGTGAATTTCAGACACAATATGTGAACTTTTAGTTACAATGGAAATTAGTCATCATGATAGTAAAAGACAGCAAAAAGCTTAAATGTCCAATACTGATGTAGGATATTTTACAATAATTTAAAAATATATTTTTAAGACTCTGATGCTTGTGATGACATATGGCAAAAAAAAAATACAATTTTTATATAGAATAATCTCAACATATAAAAAATGTTACAAAGTAAACTGAAAGGCAAGATTATGGGTAGGTTTCTTTTCTTTATTTTTTTTTCCTACATTTTCCAATGAATGTTTGGAATGAATGTTTATTTATCACTTCATTAATGAGAAAAGCACACATATTCTATTGATAAAAATCACAAAATCTTCAGAGTTCACTCCTTTTCATGTATGTAAGATGTACTCTGGCTAAAAAGAAACAATTTTCCTAAATGAAAGTCTATAGGTTTATTACACTTTTTATTTAAAAGACATTTATCTGGGAAAGAAAAAGATTTTTATCTTCTATTAAGAGTTGTTGATAAAACATATTTAAATCATCATTCAGGATTACAATGTTTTTTAAAAAGCAAGACATTAAAAAAGGCTGAAAAGGTGCCCACTAAATTAAAATCACTGCTTTTATTAGAGTACTGGCATGTGAGTGGTATCTTCTTCATCCCTCCAAAAGCTCTACAGTGTCTTATATTATGTGTTGTACACTGCTGCTCTGACTGGGCACCACAGCACCGCTGCACTGGGAGGCAGCTTGCTGGAGGTGTAAGCATGTGGCTCTGCAGTCAGACGGCCTAGACCTGAATCTGCAGACTGTGTGGCTTTGTGGCTTCAGGGTCCTTCGGGTCCCCTTTCTATAAGCTAGGCAAATACCAGTACCTATACTTCCCTGTGTGATTGTGAGAATTAAAACAAGAATCTGAAAAGCACTCAGAAAATGGCACATAGGGGCAGCCCTGGTGGCTCAGCGGTTTAGTGCTGCCTTCAGCCCAGGGCCTGTTCCTGGAGACCCGGGATCGAGTCCCATGTCGGGCTCCCTGCATGGAGCCTGCTTCTCTCCCTCTGCCTGTGTCTCTGGCTCTCTCTCTCTCCCAGGAATAAATAAATAAAATATTTTAAAAAAGAAAAGAAAAGAAAATGGCACATAGACTCTCAGTACGGAATGAGGGCAGTCTCAGAACACAATGGATAAATGAGAAGAGAAATCATGGCTGACACAGGAAAATGAACTTGTATAACTTACATAAAAGACGACTGGTGTGGTAGGTATACGTGGTATGCATTTGAAGAGACTTTCTAATTGCTAAATTCCTCTCCATCTGTATTTTTCTTTAGCCACCCACAGATTCTAATTTTCATAAAATTATACTGGAAAATAACTGCTTTGTTTTCTCAAACATTTTAATACTAAACCAGCTTTGTCCTACTAAATAATATATCACAATAAATGTGTATCTTCACACTCAGTGTGATTAGTATGTTTTTAAAGAAAGTCTTAGTAACCCTTAAAACATAACACCCCGAAAAATAAGGCAAAATTAATTTCTATCACTTAATTATACCTTGAAGGAGATAAAGGACAAGAAGCCAGAAAAAGATGACTTTTGATGTTACTTGTAACCACCACCGGAAGAAAAAGGGAAAAAACACAACTCGAACAATTCCCTTTCTAGTCAGAGAAGTCCAAGGACTTTCAGGTTTTGCCTTAGCAAATGCAGACCCTGAAAAAAGTAAAATAAAATGACAGAGTACATTTATCATTCTTTAATTTCCTTAGAGAAAAAATTTCAAAATGTGAAGAACAAAAAACCATGTATAATTTTATTTTGCATTACACTGTGAGTGAGAAATGCCCAATTTTGAGTAGTGGACAGGTTTATAAACATTCTCACGCTACCATATTAATATAAACTCAGGTACTCCAGAAAAAAACCTATTTTTAACTGAAATAACAGCAGAATCTCTCCCACATATTTTATAAATGTAAGATGAAGTTCAAATGTAAGCTCCAATTAAGAATTAAAAATTATCACTTTAATTTTTTATAACCAAGCCATATAGCTTGCTAAGCAAACACAAGCTGGTTTTCTTTTATTATTATTTCTTGGACTGATTTTTATGGGAGTACAGACTAGTCAATGGTATTTAAACACCTGCATTATCTCTTTCTTATACTATTCCCACCTTCACTTTATGCTTACATTGCTTTTATTTCTACAAATCTGTATCTAACCCACTTCGAATTGTTTCTTCAAGGTCAATTTCTAATTACATTAAGCTTTTATTTATTTAAGACTCACCTCTTACAAGATCAACATCTATGAGGTCTGGTTTCACATGCGCTGTTTTCTTTGGTTTATTCCTTAAACCCTATAATATATTAAAGTAGTACTGGTAAGAGAGTAGATCTCAGAAGTCCTTGTCACAAGAAAAAAAAAATCTTTGTAACTGTGTATGGGGATGGATGTCAACTACTTATAGTGATATCATTTCTCAATACATACAATATATTTCTCAGTACAAATACTATATCATGTTGTATATCTAAAAGTCAATATAATCTTATAGTCAATTATACATCAATAAAAATAGTATTGGAATTCAATATATATATCTTCAAATTTAGAATAATAGAAGATAAATTCTAAAGATTTCAATTAAAAAAACTTTAAGTAATTATAATGAACAAAAATATAAACACATTATATATTTGTTACAATTGGAACATAACTTTAGTATTGTAATAAATTTTATTACTTCCCAAAAGGATAAATTTGGGGATGTGTGTAACAGGAGAGACCTGTTTATTACTAAAAGTAAAAGTCTAAAACAAAGACAATCACTACCACCCAACTAGGATGTACAGTCTGAGATGGTCCATGAGACTGTTTGGGGCCCAGATATGCATAAGAGAGGCTGGCTGGGAGAGCAGTGGCCCTGAAAGGCCCTCAAGGGGCCTTCATGATGCTGGGGCGTTTCTGCAGGAAGCAGTGGCTCACAAAGCTGGGATGCAGACTTCTCAGCTAATGCCAGTAAGTGGGGGTGGAATTAGCTAAGACCCAGAGAGGATGATGCCCATCTCAAGGTGGCCACTATGTTCACATGCCAACCACTAACGAGACCACAATGCAACCTAATCACCTTAGAAATCAGACGCCATGCCCAGGCGGAGCAGGATGAGGGAAAAGCAGAAGTCACGAATTGAATTAGTTTAAACTCGGAATTATTGAACATTAAGTTTCTGCCACCAGTGGAGGTGGGAATAGAGATAGAGATCAAAATCATCGGGGGAAAAAAAATCACACTTAAGACTAGGATGTTAAGAATTAGAAGAGCTTAGGCTAAATTCCTTAGGGGCCAAGTGCTGAGATATGCTGCAGTGTTTAGATGATTTGTTTACTATTCATTTAATTCATCAAGTAACTGCAGTAAATTCTGTTTGGTCCTGATCCAAGTAACAATGACCCCTACGGTAAATTTTTAGTTAAGGACTATTTGCATCTAAAACAAATAAGAGGAGGCTATTTGAGCTCAGAATTAACTGAGATGTTTAAACCAAAAATGTTTCCTGAAATCAAGAAGAAAACTACCGAGAGGTACAAAAACAGAAGAAAAGAGGACAGAAGACAGAGCCATGGTAATTTTAAATATAGCCAATTCTCATATTAACAGATCCTGTATTTGCAAATTATCCTACTCACAGAATTTATCTGTATCCCCCAATCAATACTTGCTGTGCTTTTGTAGTCATTTGCAGTCATGTACAAAGTAAGAGTGGCAAAAATTTTGAGTCACCCAATGTGCACATTCCCTGGTGAAGTCAAACAAGGCAACAATCTGCCTTCTTATTTCAGCTCTCATGCTGAAAATAAGTATCCTTTTCACAGTCAACTTAGTGCTGGGTTTTGCTTTTTTTGGTACTTCTTTTTGGTAATTTTGTTGTTTAAAATGGCCCTCAAGCACAGCACTGAAGTGCGGTCTAGTGTTACGAAGCCCATGATGTGCCTCACTGAGAAAATGTAATCTAGATAAGCTACGTTTGGCCATGAGTTACAGTGTCGCTGGCCATGAGTTCAGTGTTAATGCATCAACAATTTATATTAAACAAGGTGTTTTTCAACAGAAAAATACATAAAACAATGATAGGTATCGATCACTTGACTTGTGACTAGAGGTGGAGCAATGGTCAGTATCTGTTAACTCAAGTGTTCATGGTGACTTTATAGAATGTAACGCCTGTGAGTAATGACTGCATCTGTACTTCATTTCCCATTTTATTTATTTTTTATTTTATTTTATTATTTTATTTTTTAAAGATTTTATTTTATTAGAGACACACACACAGAGAGATTGAGATAAAGATTTTATTTATTTATTAGAGACACAGAGAGAAAGAGAGAGATTGAGAGAGAGAGAGACAGAGGCAGAGACACAGGCAGAGGGAGACGCAGGCTCCCTGCAGGGAGCCCGACATGGGACCTGATCCCAGGACCCCAGGATCACGCCCTGGGCCGAAGGCAGACGCTAAACCACTGAGCCACCCAGGGATCCACTCATTTCCCATTTTAATATCAGGATAGTGGCTAGCAGACTATGAATCACTCCCAGTGTTTTGCACATTGGAAAAGCAATTCTAATAATATATACACATTTAAAGCAAAATTTCATTAATAGAACATTGTTTAGATTTGGTATGAAATCTAAGATTTAATCTTTATTACTGTCAACAAATTTGAAAACAGTAACATATTTTGATTTACTTCTACATTATTTTTCTAATAATTTTAAAATAATCTTATTGCCAATGTTTTATGACAAATCTGAAGCTTAACTTATTGCTGTATACCTAAAATTTTTATCAGGTTGTTTTAAGAACTTAAAGTCCTTATGAAAGGAACAGTAAATTATCTTGATTTATGCAATTGTGTTGTCTTTCAACATGTTCATTCTTCTTGACCTTTTTCGTACATGGTTCATTTCCTATTTTATATTTTATTAAAACATTTATTTTGAGCTACATTGTAGAGTCACAACACAATTGCCATTTTCATTTTATTTTATTTCAAAGAGAGAGCGAAGCAGGGTCTCGGAGGGAAGCAGAAGGAAAAGCAGAGAGAGAATCTTAAACAGGCTCCATGCCCAGTGCTTGATCTCACCATCCTGAGATTATGAGCCAAAATCAAGAGTTAAATGCTTAACTGACTAGGCGCCCCATATATATGTATCTATTGATCTATTTATCTATTTACTTATATTTTTTATAATTGCCACTTCTGATAAAACTCCCTTCAAGGTAACCTATCAGAATATTTAGAGGGTTTAAAAAAAGAAAAACAAAGAAGAATTTCATTGATAAATCTCATAACATTTATAATTTTAATCACAAAAAAGATATTAGTATTCATATGTAAGTATTCATAAAATCAGTTTAAGTAGATATTTTAAGTTGGAAAATTTTATTTTTTATTTAAAAAAAATTTAATAGATTTTACTTATTTGAGAGAGAGAGTGAGAGATACAGAGAATATGAGCAGGGTGAGGGGCAGAGGGAGAAGCAGATTCCCTACCTACCAGGCAGCCCGATGGGGGGCTCAATCCCAGGACTCTGGGATCACTACCCAAAACAAAGGCAGATGCCTAACTAACTGAACCACTCAGGTGCCCAATAAGTTGGAAAATTTTAAATTGGTTTAGAGTAAACTATATTCACACAAAATAACATAGCTTTCAGGACTAACTATAATTATGGACCATCAAAAAGTTTAAATGAACAAAAAATGAAAACTAAGTTCAAAAGAAAAGATTTTAATAACTAGTGATTAAATTAGAAAGTAGAAATAATCAGACACCACAAATACAATTAATCTGTAAGAATCTAAGTAATATATTTTTTTTGGATATACACTTAAAATCTTACAGTACATTCCTAAGGCACAATAATACAAATTGTATGAAGTTCTGAATTTTTTTTTAAGTTCTGAATTTTTAAAAATCTGTAAGTACACAGATAATGTTGAGCCAAAAAGCTTACAACAGCTGTTTAAATTTAGAAAGTACTTCTGTTCAACGATGCAGGCTTCCCATGCATGGAGCTATTATAATACTGTGACTCCTACCAAAGGATGTAACCATCAGTTTCACTTTCCAGAAATCCTATTTAGTTTCCCCCATCCTGTTTTTCCTCTATAATGACTTTAAATAGCATAATTCTTTTTACCGAGGCTATACAATTCTAGTAAGTACTAACACTGGGGGGAAATTCCACATTTACTTCTAAATTTGGGTCAAGGTGATCAGGGAATGGAAGTTTTCAGGTATAATTTCTAAAATGTTTAAGAAGAAAATAATTTGCAACTTACAAAAAACCTTAGCAATATCAAGTAAGGGTCTTCAATTAAAAAAAATAAACATATCCAAGAACATGTTTTCATGGCTCTTTTGTTTCTTTAGTTGCTGATCACTGCTGTGACATACAGACAATCCATTAGGGAGGACAAATTCACTGCATTCCGCAGAGTCTTCTCTGGGGCAGTGTTTTGGGTTTCTTTTGAAATCAAATATTAATACATCACAGTAATTTCTCTATCTCCCTTAGAATAAATGCAAAATTATTTTGCAATACAAATAACTTGCCTCAACTAAAATGTTTAGCAAGAATGGAATGTTTTAGGCTTGTCAACAAATAGACCCTGTTATTTAATTCAAAATAATAAGTGTTAACTTTAATACTTTTTAATTCTACAATTACTATTATAAAATACTATCTTTAAAGGAAGATAGATTTCAGAAAAAAGCTATAGTTCTCCAAGTTCATCCTGTCAGTACACCCAGGAAAGACTAATATAATCCTCCGTTACCCTAACCTCTGTTTCGGCATTAAAATAGTTCCAAAAAGTGAGGAATGTAGTGTTTTGTGATGAGCAGCTTAAGAGGTTTCAAGGTATCTTACTAAACCCGCATGCTGCTCTTTGCTTGCTTGAGGTATTTTTACTCTTCATGATACTCTTGCTAGACTACTGTCTCATGGATCTCTCACCTCCTTCACTTACATCTCTTCCTTTACCTGTCCATTAAATGTTGATGTTTTGTAGTGTTCCATTCTCAGCTTTTTACTGTCATCACCCAGTGTAAATCTCCTCACTCCTAGAGCTGCATCTACATAATGTTATAATAAACAGAGCACACATATACACATATGCATGTATACACACGCACACTTTATTCCCCAATCTCTTCTCCAAGTACCACCTAAATATTTCTAAAGCACAATTTTAAATCTGTTCCTCTTCTAGTATTTCCCATACCACTTAGTGCTGCCTGAGTGAAGTTTCTAAAACATAAATTTAATCAGGTAACTAGTTCTGCTTAAAATCCTTTAATGTCCCCCTCATGGTTTTCCAGATTACATCCAGACTCTGGGGTGAGGCAGTCAAGCACCTGCACTATCTGACTCCTATTTTCTTGTAAAGCTTCCCGACTAGCTGCCCCAATCTCCTTCCTCCATCCAACCTATTACCTACCAAGCTCCTCAAGGATTCCTTAGTCAATCATGCTCCATCCTTCCTGCATGTTTATTTCTATATGCTCTTCGTTCTATCTGGAATGTTTTCCTCATTCTCCCTAATGTTTGTCAAACTCAGCTCATGAGTAACTTCCTCTGTGATGTCTTCCCTAACCTCCTCAGGGCTGCCTCCCCCTGCACTCTCCAGTAGAGGCCTACATATCCCTCCCTTAACTGAACTGATCTCATTTGTAATTATGAATCTCATCAACAAAATTGTAATACATTCCATCTTGCTGTCCTCAGGATTTAATCCTGTATTTAACACATAGCAGGTGCTTATAGCAACTTTAACTCTTCCTGAAAATACTTTAAAGATTAAAACTGACCAATGGCAAAGAATCTTGCTCTTTATTATAGACGACTAAGTTGTCTAAACACTGAGATTTTTTTTTGAGACTTTTAAGAAACAATAGACACTGGTTTTCAATCTAATATAAACCTTTTCATACAAAATAGAAAATGTCAAGCAACTAAAGTAACATTCTTTGGGCCCAAATTAAATTTAGCTCGTGCAGGAACACACAGATTAGTATTATCTATGCAAATGAAAATATAAATCTTATTATCAAAAAGGAGCAATTGCTGAGAAACAGAACAAATTTAGTTTAAAAAATAGTTTTCATGCTAGCAAGGTAGCCTATGAGAATGTCTTACCAGCATAAGTGATTACATGTTCAAGAAGAAACCACCTACTACAAAAACATTTTAATTAATGCTTTACTTTCCTAAGTTCTTTTAAAAAATGACCAACTCTTCAGCAACTCTACTTGCGTCCAAGTCATTCTGTTAGTAGCACCAAAAGCAGATCTCAATGAAGCAGAGCGGCATTTGACAGGATCACTCAGGCGGGAAAAGTCCTGAAACACTTACCAGTTTAATAAACTGTACAGAGCAATGACAGCATCAAAAGGGAGGAAAAGTAAACTAGAAGTATAAGGTGACAAGTGAAAGGGAAAGAGAGCTGATAAAAAATAATCATTAGAAATTAAATTTTAAAAGATAGAAAGATGATAAAAAGCAAAAATAAATAGATCAATCAATCAATCATCAGAGGTAAAGACACATGATTATGCCAGCATAAGAGTTTACCTCTTTGTTTAAAAGTTTGGATAGAATAAGTAATATTCATACCTTAAAAGTGTGTGGAAAGATATAAAATAAAAAGTGGTTAATAATTAATTTATAGAACTGTTTCAGGATACACAAAATGAAATAAATTTGTTACCTTGATTTCTCTTTGTTCAACAGATTTTTCCCATATTTGTTGATCATATGCTCCAATCTATGAAAAATAAGATAAAACACTGCATTAAATGATCATTGTTGGTACCTTTCCAACAGGTATAATTCTGCTTGCATTATAAGCAACTCAGCATTCACTCAGCACAGAGTAGATTTAGCTTTGTCTCAGACTTCAGTGATCAATATTGTACTGCAGTAGTTTTCAAAGGTACAACTTCAGGACCAAAAGTTTTAGCATCACCTGAGAACTTGCTGGAAATGCAAACTTTCTGGCCTCATTTCTGAATCAGTAATATGGCTGTGGCACCCAGCAATCTAGGTTTTAAAAATTCCTCTAGATGATTCTGATGCACTATTAAAGTTTGAGAACCACTGCCCTAGGGAATCCTTTATTTTAAATAAACACAGCTCTGGTACCTTCAAGAAAAAACTACCAATAATACATTCTTTATGGAGTTATTTTTTAAAGAAAAAATACAAATGTTCTACAGAACTAAAAATTCATAAACATGTAGATCACAATTACCACTTGGGTTATGGTTTAAACTGATAAATAAATCTTGAAAGTGATTGAAGATGCAAGGTAAACATCAGAAGTAAAATTCCTTTTAGCTTCTATACCCATTACTCTCAGATGCTAGAAAGTTCTCTGATCTATACCTTCACCTGGGTAGGATGAACAAACCATTCTTACTGTTTGTCTCTACTTTCTTTGCTGTTAACACCTACTGTCCTCAGCACCTTAATTCCCAATGTTCAACAGGACACTGAAATGGATCACTAGCTTATAGTTTTAACTGAGGATTTTCACTTATAGTGTTAATTGAAAATTAGAATCCTGAGAAATTAAAATTATTTCAGTTACTTACAATTAAGAGATGAGACAGAGACCAGAGACAGGCAGAGATATTATGAGGATATTCAGGCAGAGTATTTTCTGACTTATAACATCACATTCCACCCAAAAGTCCTTTTATCTACATGTTTTTAAAAATCTTGTTCCAAGAAATGAGAAACTGAGAATCCAAGATGGTTTAAAGACAGACATGAAGGAGGTAGAATAAAATGATTACATGACTCCATGGTCACCTTCATTTTGATTATTCTCTCTTATACACTATCTTATTCATACTAATTTTTCTGATCCTTTAAATCTTCTTCTCTTTTTCATCACTTTCCTGTAACTCCTTTCTTATTTTTAAAATCACTTTGTAATATAATTTTCCCTGCAAATTAAAATCTTAGAACACCTAGGCCAAGACACGGACTGAACAACTTACTTATATGTAACCGAAACTGCCATGAGTCTCTATAAAGCAGGATAGATAAGCAATAACCAATTGTTTGGACTTAATGGCAGAGCTGACCTGCTCTAGTTGTCAAGTGACTAGTTGTCCTTTACCCTCTTAAATTCTGAATTCAATTAAACGATCATCTTCTTTAAAATCAGAAAAGGTAAGTACGGGGACACAGATTCCACAAGAGCAATTCTGCTCTAACTTGGTAACTCAGAAAAACTGGGTTTAATCCAATCAAAATTTATTTTAAAAATAAATTTTCTATTTCAATGGCACTGCATATTTTTTAGTGGAACAATAACCCAAACTAATAAAGAACAGGTACCAATATGTTAGTTTTTTTGTTTTGTTTTTTTTTTTTTTTACAAAATTTTATTTATTCATGAGAGGCAGAGGGAGAAGCAGACTCCCTGCAGGGGAGCCTGATGTGGGACTCGATCCTAGGACCCCAGTCATGACCTGAGCCAAAGGCAGATGCTTAACTACTGAACCATCTAGGCCCTCCATGTACCAATACGTTTTAATAATCATTTGGGCAGTATTTTGTTTTCATGTACAAAACAATGCACCAAATTTTCTTTTAAAAGAATCATATTTTTATTTCAAGATGACAAGAATATGCACATGGAAACATATGCTCCACAACCTTAACATCAAGGAAAATAAAATAATGCATATGCAAAAGACCAATGAGAAATGCACGTCAATCCTTGGCCTAACCAGGTTTGATGCAATCCCAGCATGGTACTCTATGGCCCCAGGCTTAAAAGGGTTCAGAAAGTCTAATAAATCTTGCAGTGAAGTGGTGGTTAAAAGTGGAAATGCTTTTTGAAGGCTGAGGTATTTGTAAATAGCAGAATGTAACCAAAAAAAACAGGACTGCTGGTGAGGGATATTCCTATAAAAAGGATAAAGATGGTTTTATTTTTTGGAGATTCTGTTGTTTCTTTTTCCTCCAAAAGATTTGGTGGATTAGAGGAAGGACAATTTTTACTGTAATAGAATATGGGATCTTAATCTTTAAAAAAAAAAAAAACTAGATAAATGTCACTTTCAGTTACAAGCAATTAAATGTCTCTCCACATGGAGACATCGGTTTTCCTTTGCAGCACACATTTTTTATTTTAAAAATACTACCAGATGGACTCTTCCGTTACATAAGCAAATAGACTACTTTTCTTGAAAAACATTGTGATGGTGCCATGAACCTACATGCAGGTGCTTTACATGGTCATAGCTCTGCTTAGTAATGCATAGGCCATTAACAAATTACTCTTAAATATAAACTCAGACTGAACTGTGTCTGAAAACTGTTTGTTTATTGGGATGTGTGTGTGGTAAGAGGCCTCATGAAATCAAGGTGCTGGCAGAATGCCAGAAAGGACAGGGAAGGAATTCAAAAGACTCCTTCTGATCTATAAAGCCTCATTTGATTCCACGATGAAATCTGTCAAGATAGATCAGAACACCTGTGGCTGAGGTCAAGCTCTTCCCCTGAAAGAAACATGATCTTCTGGTCAATCATTATAGAGCAGGAAAAGAAGTGAAACTTAAACTGAAGAAGAGAAGAACCATCTGCTCAAGACTTAGGGTCAAGGATAAAGAATAACTTGCAGAAGTGTGCTTACAAAATTAAACAAGTAACTCAACAAATTTTCTGAAGGGTCTATTTCTATTCTACCTCTGACACAGAGACACTTGGCAGATTCTAAATCACTTAAACTTGAAATTCTTTCTCTCTCTCTTTTGTATTTCTTCTACATAAAATTAAATCATAAAGCTGAGTTCAATCATAGTTCTCTGCAAAAAATCAGGACAAAAAATTACCTTATTTTTTAAATGACATACAAAAGATTAAAGGAATCCTGGCAGTAACATTTGTCTAACAGAACAGAAATTTTAAATCAGATAATATATTCTTCTACTGAGAAAAGAATATCATGTAATATTTTGGCATCTTCCATATTTCAGTTACTCCTAACTATTCTCCCCTGCCCCCTACAATGCCTCCACTATTTGGATGTCTAGAAAAGTGCCCAACATTCTATGGAAACAAAAGGATGTATATACAAATAATGCTGTGTTGGCAGGCAGATTTATAAATACCACGGTAATTAGTGTATGAGTAGTTCTATGGCTTTCCGGCCATATTCTTCCTGACGATCTGTTTCAAGGAGTGAAAAACACTGTTTCTCTCATATCATGAGAAAAGACTCTGAAATCTTGATTTACTTTGGATGTGCAGGCAACAGTTTTGTACGTATTAAGGAAGTTCATTCTCAGGTTCCTGGCTATGGTAAGCAATTTTATTAAAACTCTGGTTATTGGGCAGCACCGGTGGCTTAGTGGTTTAGTGCCGCCTTCAGCCTGGGGTGTGATCCCAGAGACCCGGGATGGAGTCCCACGTCGGGCTCCCTGCATGGAGCCTGCTTCTCCCTCTGCCTGTGTCTCGGCCTCTCTCTCTTTCTCTCTGTGTCTCTCATGAATAAATAAATTAAAAACCTTAAAAAAATAAAACTCTGGTTATTACTCCCTCAGATGCCATGAACACCATAAGCCTCCAGGGTACTCTTACTCAACCAGAGAGGACCTATAGTCAGCTTTTTTCTTTTTTTTAAAAGCCTGGTCCCAGACTAAACACTTTACCCTCTACAAATTCATTGTGTATCTTCAACAGCAGGTCTCACAATCCTATGTTGATCTCTTCCAATACTTCCCATAATGACAGTAAGGACAGTTCTAAATTCCCTTCCCACAGGCTTTAATTCCTAATGACTGTGAGCATTATTACCCCTCCAGGCAGAACACCTAGCCAACTACTTCAACTACTAAGATTGAAGCCACAGATGCAAATATCTTTATTTGCTGTCTTTTCTATCTCTAGTATCTTCCTCAACTATTATTTCTAGTATTATTTCCCTTCCTTCTGTTTTTATAAATGAACTTTGCACCTTTACAGAGGTTAAGACTGATTAAAAACAAACCAAAAAAACAACTGAAGGAACAGCATCCTGAAAGTGGTAAAAATGTTTTTTGAAAGGAAAAAAATGAGAAGAAATTGAGATATTATAGTAATACCACATGAATTAAAACGGAATTAAATGAATACTATAGACACTTCCTGACATACTGAAGACTCTCATAAAAGGAAAATGTACATAGTATAAATCTGAAATTAATATAGCTAATGTTACTATTACGTATATATGTAAATATATATAGTAGGTACTTAGAAACATGAAAACCATTAACAGAAATTATCTAAAAGAAGCACACAAGAGAACAATTCTGTTACTTTCTTCTTTGTATTAATTGATACTGTACCATTCCCCACCCCCAATAATAGATATGTACAACTTTTATATGATTCTAATCCAGGTCTGGTGGACTCCAAAGAAATTTGAACTATTTATCTAAGAAATTAATGTTTCTGTCACTAAATAATATCTTTACAGGGAATCATCATCGACCTCTACCTATCATCAGCCTAATTTTTTACCTTTCCGTACACTAAGACAAACAAAATGGGGAAGGGGAGGGAGAGGGAAGGACAAAGGAAACATCAGGAATAAGGAGAAAGGACTGGTAGATAGAAAAAAAGACTTTGTCTCAGTGTCGACCAGAATCAGGCTTCTGAGAAAAAAAAAATTGTAACGAATATGATGGTATCAAACGTACAAATGTTAAAACCTAGATAATTATATGGTGAAATGGGAAACATATATCACTAAGGAATTCCAGAAAAGAAATGTTTGAAAAACAATTTGAAAAGCTACTCTTAGGTAATCTGATTACGGCTTAGGTCATCACATTCAGAACAGCAGTGGTTCAAATAACAAGAGGCTAAAGAGAAGGTGTCTTGCTTCAAAAAGGTAGTTACCACTAGTTTAATTAGATTAAGTGCTTAAATAAAAGATTTAGAGTTCACAAATGTAAATGTAAGCAGGGCAAATGGAAGCCCAGATTTGCACACATATTTTAAGCACCTCTTTTCCTTAGTGAATGAACAGACAGACCATAATATTATATATCAAAGTCCTAATTTTTCCTACTTCTATCATGCTCAGTTTCATTTTTTAGAACCTCATTTCAGAAACTCTAAAAAAAAAAAAAAAAGAAAAGAAACTCTAAAAAGCAAGCTATTAATTCTCACAAACATCAAATTTAATTCAAAAAGTTAACACAGAGCCCAAATCCCTTCTGAGCTTGGCTCACTCATTAAATATCAGAGGCCAATCATGTGCCAGGACAAATATAGTCTACCTTTGGTAGCAAGAGCCTGTGTTAAAAGCATGACAAGGATACCCTCAAGGCAAGAAGCTAAAGAATCTCTTAAGACAATTTCTCCTTAAAACAAAACCCAAAAAACAAAAAAAGCACATAAAAACAGAGTTGCCTGTAACCTTGCTGATTCTTCCCATCTCTAAAGTGACAGTAAATATATTCTATTTTTTCTGTGACTATATTTTTATACATACATCATCAATTATAAGACCCTTATAGGTAAAGGTCGTGTTTCTTTTACACCTATGACAAGTCCCATATATTTTTAAAAAGATATTATTTATTTATTTGACAAAGAGAGAGAGAGAGAGAGAGAATACAAACAGGGGGAACATGGAGGAGAAGCAGACTCCCTACTGAGCAGGGAGCCCGATGCCAGGTCTCCATCCCAGGACCACGGGATCATGATCTGAGCCCAAGGCAGATGGTTATCCCACTTAACCACCCTGGCACCCCAGACAAGTCTCATATTTTAATAGTGATTTAATAGCTGTACAACCAAAGATAATTTTTATCTTTGAGTCTTTTCTTTTTTTATAAAAATAGAAGCTACCAATCAGAAAATACCCTTTGTTATATTTGGAGTGTTGGTTTTTAATCCTTTGTTCTTATTACCTCAGTTGATTGGCTTTTAATGTTTACTGACAGGAGTAGAAAAGACCCTGGACTATGCAAGAGAAGTGGATTTTCATCCTGCCTCCATCATGACTAGTCTTATGTTACTGGCAAGTTTCTTGAGTCTGAGCATCTGTAAAATAGGGAGAATGAAACATACTTCACAGAACTAGAATGTAAAAAATATGTCTCATATGCCGTTGGTGCTCCTTAAATAGTAGTTCTTTCCTTTCTTGTAAATCAATCTCTCTAAGCCTTAATACCTCATTTCTAAACTGATAAAATTGAACTATACTTAATTTTTATTTATATTCACTAAAGATGATTTGGATGGCCAAAATTTTTTTAAAACTTTTAATTCCAAAGTATAACCCTCAAAGCTTATCAAATAGGTTTTCACTGTTCTTTGTCCATAACTACCGCCATTCAAACAGATTTCTCTACTGAATCCCTGGCAATATCTATGAGTCCTTAGAACTGCTCCTAGAGAGCTTTGTTTCTAACTACTACCTTGAAATCAATTCCCCTTACTTCTCCATTTATATGCTCACCTATCGCCTATTCTATTCTCGTTTCTTCACAATGTTCTATTTTCATCAACATACTGCCCAATGTTTCTGATTGCCCATTGTGCGTGTCCAAACGCACCCCCCCCCATGCCTACAGAAGTCACTCAAGTGACTTTAATGATGAGGAACAAATGAGGAAGTTGAATCACTTAATTACAGGATATGAATTATGAATTAGGATGATGTCACACAAAAAAAGTGTGGTCCGCGGATGGGGAAAGAGCTAGTGACTCTTCTGAATGTATAACAACTACCAAATCATTTAACCAAATCTTTAATTCTTCTGAATCAATCTTTTCTTAGAACTCTAAAAAACATGAAATGTTAAATCACAAAAGCCTTTTAATTTAACCATTAAAACATTCCTCTATAGTTACAGTGCTATTTGGAGGAGGGGATGACATGGGTAAGTAGTCAAAGTTAAGATACCTTAATTGGAGAAAGAAATCTAAATCATGAAATAATTATGAATAATTATAAGAAAAGAGTGTTTTTGTAGCCTCTTTGCTTCAGCTGCTCTTTATTTCTTCTATTAGTTATTAGCAGAATCATATAATCAAAAGTGTTAACTAGAGAAAAGTAAAAATAAAACTTTTTAAAAGATTAAAATCTTTGTGGGGGGAATACATATCTAGCTAGCCTCTGACATTCAGACAGAAATATCAAAGTCTGAAAACATCATCTTATAGATACTAAAATCTAGGTAATTAGCAAAGATTCCATTAATTATAAATAAAAATGGTTAAAGCCATTTAAAAATGTTCCCACATATTCTGTCAATTTATGCATCATCTAAAATTACACCCTTTCCTGCATTAACCCTAAGACTAGTGTATTACAGGTCCATACATATAATCAAATCATGAATCATGACCAAGTTCCTATCGCCTAGGGAAAACCAGTTAATGGTATAGTAAAACAATGACTCAAGTTTAGAAAAAAAGTCTAGAAGAGTGTTCTTTAATTCAACAAAAAGAAACAATTAAGTTAGAGCCTGCCCCTAAGAAGTGCCAAATCCAAAGGAAAAAAGTTAGAGATTTACTTATAATTCAAAGCAGAATCAAGTAAGCACTTTTGTACTATACAAGTGAGAGATGGTCTGGAAAACAGTAGTGTTTGTGAAGTAAATACACAAAAATAGGAAACAAACTGAGTATGTGGGCTTGGGGAAGAGACAGAAATGACAACCTCTGGCTAAGTACCTAGGACTGCACTGGTATCATTAACCACGACATGGAATAAAAACAAGATTTGGGGCGTGGGGGGCGGGAGGGGAAGAGGCTGTTGAAGTTCTAAGCCAGCTAGGAATCAGGGCTAGAGTCAAAGAATTGGGAAGGTATGAAAACTGGAACTCAGGAGCAAAAACTCGGCGTTTGGATGATCTGTAGTTAATGATAATCTAGGGAAATAGAAATGATTCAGGAGATCAAGGACAAAATATTAAGAAAGATAAATATCCACTGGGAGAGGAGATGTATCAAAGTCAGGTTAAGAAGACTTAGAAAAATTAGACAAGAAGGAAGAAAAGTGGGACAATAAACTATAATAAAAGCCAAAGGAGGAAAGAGTTTCAAGAAAGGAAGTAAAATTAGAGCTGAAAATACTGAAATGTTTTGAGATGCTTAGGTAGTTAAACATGTTCATGTCAAACAACCTTGATCTCATTTAAATAGGGGGCAAAGGCATGAGCCAAGATATAGAAGTTTGGAGTTTGGAGAATGGGGGACAATAAAAAAGTCTACTGGGTGATGATTGTATTTTTCCCTATACCACTGAGACTAGAATCAGGAAGGGAAGAATCAAACACATGCCTGTATACCCTGCCACCAGATACCTACACTATGCTAGGCATGATGCCATGCAACTGACAAGGTGCCTCAATAAATCTTCCAACTGTATAGTGTCCTTTGCCTTTCTTCTGCCTTTCCTGAACAATCCAGTGCTAATGTCATTAGGGCAGAACCACAGGGGCCTAAAGCAGGGTGTCAGAGTGTCTGACACATGGGTGTGGCTAGGTGTGAGGTATCAGCCCAAGTGGGGTATAAAGGGGGCCTTGTGGGCTATGGGGACTCAGAGCCTGAGCATGGTGAGAAAGGTAACCACATTTTGGGACAACCCAGCACAGAGAGGGTATTGAAATCTATGCATGGTGAGGAGGACATTCAATTGGAGAATATCCTAATGGGGGATGTCAGAGCCCAAGAAAGATGAATAGGTCTAGAATAAAAAGTGTGAATGGGATGAAAAGGATATCCATATATAGAATGGGATGGCAAATGAGATGAGAGTCTGGTAACACAGGTGGATACTGATGTCTTGACAGTCTGAAAATGTTCACCCCTGTTTATTCAGAAATCTCTACCTATAAAGCTATTAAAGAAATAAAAGATTAGTTTGATGACATGAATACTATATGTAAACAGGAAGGGTTTAAAAATTAAATTATGGCATATTTATACAATAGAATATTATGCTTATTAAAATTTTGTTTAAAAGGATATTCAGTGATTGAAAAAAATATTTTTGGTATGCTACATGAAAACAAGATAGCAGAAAAACTAAATACAATATGATCCTAATTTTGTTGGGGGAAATTCACAAGGTTAACAGTAGGGCAATTGTGTGACTTTATATTTGCCTGCATTTTTCACTTTTCCTATGATAGACATTACTTAAAAAAAAAAAAAGATTAAAAAAAAAGATTTAAGAGAGCAGTGATAAGGGGAAGGGGTAGAGGTAGGGGAGACAGAATTCTAAGCAGACTCCGCGCTAAGTATAGAGTCAGACCAGGGGCTGAATCCCATGACCATGAGATCATGACCTGAGCTGAAACCAAGAGTCAGATGCATAGCCAACCCAACGACACCACCCAGATGCCCCAACATGTATTACTTTTAAATCATGATAAAATATCAAGAGAAAATAAAAGCTAATATGGCAGTAATATCAAGTGTTAGGCACTGGGCTAGATGCTTTTGAATACATTTCCTTTTTTTTTTTTTTTTGAAATGCCCAGGTGAGTGGTGCTGAAGAGTGAAGTAGAAGTAGGTAGAGCATCTTTTTTTTTTTTAAATTTATTTATTTATTCATGATATATATATATATATATATATATATAGAGAGAGAGAGAGAGAGAGAGAGAGGCAGAAACACAGGAAGAGGGAAAAGCAGGCTCCATGCCAGGAGCCTGATGTGGGACTCGATCCCGGGGCTCCAGGATCGCGCCCTGGGCCAAAGGCAGGCGCCAAACCACTGAGCCACCCAGGGATCCCCCTGAATACATTTCCTCATGGAAAAGTGCTGGGTGCTAAGGAAGCAATTGCCACTGCACAAAACCAATTTCATTAAGTATCATTATGAAAATAAAGTTTTTCCTATGAGTGATAGAATGGAAATCTCAGCTAAGAAGTTATACCTTAATTTAAAAAAAAAGTTATACTTTAATAACAAAACTGTCAAGTCTATGACTGTAAAAGTGCAGAGAGACATCTACATTCTAGGATATAAGGGGGGGACAATGAGTTAAAGAACCAAGATGCTAATATATACCAAGTGGCCCAGAAAACAGCAACATTCTAATGGGACTCTTGTGGCAGAAGGGTAACTTCAACTGCATCAGGTGGTGATGGAAGGAATTCAAATGGTTCACATAGGAAAGGGGGGGAAGGAGGGAAGGGAGCCCAGTAAATGGTTACATGGTGGAAATGAGAGAACTCCAAGTTCTGGATGGCCAAGTTCTTAGGCCATCAGCAGCTTTTTGGCCTCTCGAGCAACCATCAGGAACCAGCCATATGAGATAAAGAAGTTGCCATGGACAAGTCCCCTCTGATTCCTGTTTTCTGTGCCTCCCTAGTTCCCAAGAGATTGAAAAGATAAACCTTCAGAGATTTACTAGATACAGTGTGATTTCAGGGGTCCCTTAATAATCTTCAAATGCCAAGCCCCCTCTTTAAAAGGACATAATCTTTAAGATTAAAAAGCAAGTACCTACTTGATTCAATACCTGTCTCTCATTTATACTTAAGTAAAATCATTCACTGAGCATGAAGAACTGGTATCCTGAAGGCCTGCTATTCTGTGAGGGGCAAGGTGGAGAACCAGGTCTGCGTCATCTGATCCTGCACACACCCCTCTTTCATAGTGATCCAAAGCTAGACAGCTGACTCACGGTGAGCCAATCAGATTCTCTCCCCATTACTAATGTCAGATGAACAAGACAGACAGAGACGGTTGGCTAATAAAGAAAAATAAAATTAAAACAACAAAGCCTTACAGACAAGTTTCTAGAAATTCTCCTGCTAAGGGGCTCAACACAGGACTGCTTTTTGCCTTTCCTTCCCAGGTGTTGGCTGTTGCTGTTGGCGCAGTTGACGTGCGTAGTGAAAACTAGAAGCAGAACACGGTGGTGTTTTTTCCTAGCCCAACTTTAATGAGAACATTGCTGTTAATGCAAACCAACACCACTCTGCATAATTTAAGAAGATTGTTTATTTTCCAACTTGCTGGTACATGGCAGTACATTCTCAGTGGATTTATTAATCAAGGTACTGCCCAATTAATAACCTTTCTCAAGAAGGCATCTTGGCAAAGATAATTTAACTTCTGCTTTTCCACTTAACCTAATCTGGCATCATGAATTATGAAGACCTTCCTTGCTAATGAGGAAAAAAAGATCATTAGTGGCTTTTATCAATCACATGAAATAATTCAAATGTATCTTACTTCATGAATTAAACAGAGGGTCAAAACACATTATCCAGGGTAAATGCTAAAATTCTATTTAATAAAGTTATAACATTAATCCTCAGGTTTTAAAGCTTTTACGGCCAAACTCTTAAAATTTAACATTACTTAATAATTATTTGAATTTTTGAGTAAATTTTATCTCAACAATTTATTAAATAAAATTTGATTTTGTTAAAAATAGTCAAATTATTAAACTATTTTAAACAACTTTTTAAAATAAAGCCCTACCTAGTCCAAGAAAAGGTTTTCACTGACAACACAGGTCATGTAGCCAAACATACATTTATGAAAGTTGATGTACTCAGTTAAGTAACACTGACCAAAACCAAGCTAGTCAGTATACGTGCAAGACTTCCAATAGGCGAGGCAAATACATTCTGGTGAAATCAATAGTCGTATTAACAATCATTGCTGCTTCATTTACTGAACATTTGCTGTTTCTTCACATACTGCAGTCCAGGCAAGGAACAAGACACAAAAGGCATTTAATGCCATTACCTACAACTATCTGAGTGCCCCACAGCCAGGGGAGGAAAAAGTGGCAGAAGAAATAGGCCAGATTTGGCTGTAAAGTTGGGAGTGGCATCACTATCAGTTAAAGTGTATAGAATCTGTAGTCTACTGCCCCTGGGTTTAAATTCTGGCTCTATTGTGCATTCTCTGTGTGGCCCCAAGCAAACTATCAGACTTCTCTGAATCTTAGTTTCCTCAATTATAAAATCAGGACTATGACAGGAATGCCTATTTCTTAGGCCCATTGTGAAGACTACATGCATGTCAAGTACTTAGGAAAGTGTGTAGCACCCAGTAAGTGTTCAGTAAATGTCACCTGCTCTTATTCACCTAGTACAACACCCATGACAGAGGAAGCTCTGGGCCAACTACTTTACGTATACAATGTCATTTAATCCTCATAACAATCCTTGACATAGACAGTGTTATTTCAATTTTAAAGAAAATTTAACAGATCTAGAGAAGTTCTATAACTTGCCCAAAGTCACAAGACAGCAAATGACAGAACCAGATTCAAACAAAAGATGGCTGGCCCCAAGGGCCTTGGTTTTTTTGTCTTTGTTTTAATGCGATTGATTTCTAAGTTATTAAGACTCATGGAGTTATCTGTGTGTGGTACAAATACAAATTGTGTCAACATGAAAGGGAATGTTTATTTTAAAAGCTCTCAGACACTGTGCTGGAATTTTCTCATAAACCATTCATAAGTCAACATTTTCACTTCTATTTTAAAAATCAAGAAATTGAGTCTCAGAGAGAGAGAAACAACATGCTCATGGTCACACAACTTTTAAGATACAGAATTTGGATCCCATCTACAGACACAGATGTTACACAGATGTTGTGTAATCTAACATTACACAATGTTACCTTCCTAAGACAAATCTTAGTTGTCTTTTCTCAAAATAATAGCAATCTGTGAAAACTGCTGTGTCTTAGTAGCAGAAACCACTACAAACTATTTGTTTAGAAAATAAGTAAACAAACAAAAAGAAAATAAGTAAACATACCACCTATTTCAGATATATCCATTCTTTCACTTGCCAAGATTTGTTTTTAATTAATCACATGCCCAAGAATAGCTATCGTTTTCTCTTTGTATTCATGATTATAATTAAAAGTCCAATTTTATTACACCTTGTGCACAGTGGAGGCTCTAAGCCATCTTGGAAGAGTGGAAAACATTCCCACCAAGGCACCTGAGGTAGACTGAGAGGAAAAAAAGGAAAAAAAGGAAACATTTCCTTTTTATAATGTCCTCTCAACTGTACTGTTTAACAGGTATTGGGCATGATTTAACCCCAAAAAGCAACTTAATTTAAAGTTCTGTACACCTTGTAAATTCCTTAAAACAGGGTCTCATCAATTTAAGTAAAACCAAAAGGAAAATTCTATAAATGTCTTACTGCATCAAACTATAGATTTTTTAAAAATATTTTATTTATTTATTCATGAGAGACAGAAAGAGAGAGAGGCAGAAACACAAGCAAAGGGAGAAGCAGGATCCCCAGAGCAGCCTGAAATAGGACTCGATCCCAGGACCCTGGGATCATGACCTGAGTCAAAGGCAGACACTCATCCACTAAGCCACCTAGGCATCTCCAAACTGTAGATTAAATATTTATGTTACTATACCTTTTATTGCCCAATCTAAGAAGATGAAGAAATGAACACTTTTGCCAAATGAGATCAATCATTTGATATGTTTTCTTAGATATACCAGAAAGGGGAAAGAAAATTCTATGACTACTTCATCAACTATCATCACACTTTCAAGAAAACGGAGTGCTATTTAATGATAATAGGTAAGATCAAAATAAAAAAACAAAAACAAAAACAAAAACCAAAACCCCTACAATTCAACTAGTCATTGGCAGAGCTAAAGTAAATGATCAGTAATATGCCAACCAACTAAGATTGATTATTGTTTTTGTGACAAGTAATCACTCTCTTTCCCTTTGATTTTACCTGAAGAGACCTAAATTTAAAATCACAATTCAAAGACTTTATTTCAAGGATGGAGTCAGAATTTTCTGCGAAACCAGCACTTCACATGGCAAAGACAAGCATGCCAGTCTCTTCCAGAATTTCTAAAGCTACAGTAATTTTGAAGTAAAATTATAATACCCAAAATAAACAATCAAGGAAAAGAAACATCTATGCAAATTAACCTATGAGACACTACTTCACTCCTACTAAAGTGGCTGTAACCAAAAGGACAAATAATAACATACTGGCAAGGATGTGGAGAAGCTAGAATCCTCATACACTGCTTGTAGGAATGTACGGTGAAGCAGCCGCTCTGAAAAAGTTTGACAGTTATGACCTGGTACTTTTACTCCTACTTACCCGCCCAAGAGAAATGAAAATATATATACATATAAAGATCTCTACATAAATGTTTATGCCTGCATTATTCATAACAGTCAAAAACTAGAAACAATACAAATGTCCATCAATTGTGAATTAAAAAAATGTGGCACAATGGGATCCTACTGGGCAATAAAAAAAAAAAAAAAAAAAGAAGTAGTACTCAAACATGCTACAACAGAGGCTGAGTGCAGAGCCTGATGCAGGGCTAGATCTCATGACCCCGAGATCACAACCTAAGCCAAAAATAAGAGTTGGATGCTTACCCAGGCATCCCAGTAAGAATTATTGAATTGGATACTTAAAACAAGTGCATTTTATGGCACTTATTTAGCATCAATAAAACTGTTTTGTAGAAAAAGAACAGCTATATTTCTGTAAAATTTCTTTAAGTAAAAATAACATGACAAGTGTTTAAAGGGAAATACACACACACACACAGATTGATTTGATTTTAAAAATCTAACAATATCAAACTATAGTCTGTTGATATCACAGTATTTGCTTTCAGGGAAAAAAATCCTTCTTATAGAAGGATTTATAAGCAATTAAAAAAATGGAATCTAGTCCTATTACATGACCAACTTAAGACATTATCCTCTTTACAAAATGAAATAAAATCAGAAAACCTATATTCACTCTAAAATAATTTGTTTTATTATTTCTTCTTAAAAGCAAGAGAACTGGGATGCCTGAGTTGCTATGCGGTTGAGCATCAGTCTTTGGCTCAGGGCGTGATCCCGGAGCCCCAAGATCGAGTCCTGCATTGGGCTCCTTGCATGAAGCCTGCTTCTCCATCTGCCTGTGTCTCTGCCTCTCTCTCTGTCTCTGTCTCTCATGAATAAATAAAATCTTTAAAAATAAAAAAATAAAAATAAAAATAAAAGCAGGAGAACTAATTAGTTAGTAAGGGCACAGGACTAAATCCAGCCTCACTACTTACTAACTCAATGACTTCAGTCAAATTACTTTGATTTCTCTGGGTTTTCTCATTTATTATAGTAAAGAGAGATTTCTGAAGAATTTTCCCATTTTTAAACAAAATCTCTCCCCAAACTTTTCCCCCTGAGAATTCATACAACATCTTTATCAGGGGTTTTGTCTGAGAAATAGTATGTATTAAAATTATGGGTAATTTGAAAATAAAAGTAAAAAAAGTGTTGGTATCAGGTAATACTCACTGAAAACAAACAACTTTTATACCACCCAAGATCACAGTTAGAGCCTATCTCTAAAATAACCATAGACTGATTGGGACCCAGCCAGATAGAAGGCCCTCACCCCTGGTTGATGAAAGATATTAGGGTTTCTGGTTTCCAGGTCCTTGTCAGCCAAGGCAATTAATATTGTTAATAATAATAATAGTTAGCATTTATTATTTATCAAGCACCAGACACATGTTCCATGTACTAACTCATTTAATCCTCACAACTCTATGAAATAGATATTATTGTATCCCTAATGCACAGTTAGAAAAAGTTAAATTATACAAAGTTAAACTTAAGTAGCAGAATACAGGAATTCAAATTCTGGTGATTGGCTCCACAGCTGAGCCAGTAACTACCTACCAGTATTTTCATTCACAACCTTACACAAAACCTATGTCCTCTTGTCTTGGCTCTGTTCACTAACAGGTACCTATGAAGAGTGGCATTTAACCCCTAGCCCCTGTTAGATAGTCCTATCTCTCTTGTTTCTCCCTGGCTGCCTCGCCAGAGGGAAGTAATCAGACCCTGCTAAAAAAGCAAATGAGAATACACCAAACTTCATGAAGTACAAATTATTCAGCTCTAAAAATATGTAAAACAGTTAATACTAATCATGGTAACTATGAGGATTCAATGTGCTACTACATATTGAGCTAACAATAGTAACTGACACATATGAGCTCAATAAAAGTTAGCTATTATGTCATTTGGATGAATTGCCCAATGCTTCCTTTTCCTTCATACTGCAGCATGAGACAAGGAAGGAACACATATGCCTTATTTGCATTCTTTCAGTATTTATCATAGGGTATATTCTGGTTTATTATTCTCAAACATAACTCTGACTAAACCATGTGTACATAATACCAATCAAGACTACAGTATTTTCCTTGTTTACATATTTCTAACAGTGTACTACAAATAGCATAAAAATGTGTTTCATTTTTTGAGGCAATTTCAATGCCAAAAGTATTAACATATGTTGGTTATTTAATTATACTTGTAATTTAGAAAATACCTGACATTATTGCTGTTAATTCAATCACTTGAAATAAAAAATGAGACCATGAAACAGATATAAATTATTCAAAATCAAATACATTAATATTGTTTGGCTTCTTTCCATTTATCTATACAGGATAAGAATAAAATGGAGAAAAAAACTTAAGATACATTGCTTTTAGGTGCTTAGTCCAGATTCCTCAGAATAAGAATCTAAGGGAGTTGTACCACCATCATCATTGGTCAAGAAAAGGTATGCGGTAGGGCACCTCAGTGGCTCGGTTGGGCAGCCGAATCTTGCTTTCAGCTCATGTCATGATCTTGGGGTCCTGGGATGGAACTCCACATTGGGCTCCAAGCTCTTTGGGGAGTCTGCTTGAGTGATTCTCTTTCTCTCCCTCTGCTCCTCCCCTATGCCCCAGATGCATGTGTGTGGTCTCCCTCTCTCATCCTCTCAAATAAATATTAAAAAAAAAAGAAAAGAAAAAAAGGTATACTGTAATTGTAAGAATCCAGAAGGCTATAAAACTGCTACTGACTCAAGTATGTCTATAGAAGTTATACCTTTAATCTTTAGTATGGATATTTAGGCCTCAGAGGAAGAAATAAAATATTCACTTACAGTATTTGTAAAATTTATAATGAACTATTTATCCTGACACTAAGACTGTACAAAAGTATCAATTTCTGTCAAGTGCTTTGTAAAAGGGTTTGCAATCTTATGCTGTACAGACCAAATTAACTTCTTGTACTGATGAGACAACTGAGACTTTAAAAGGTGTCAGAGTTCTCTACACCTAGTATGTTGGAGCAGAAACTCAAGTTCTGATTTACAACTCCATGCCCTTTCCACTGCACCACATTCTTTTATGTAACTTGGCCAGCATTTTCCTAAGTAAGTTCCACAAACAGGGGAAAAAAACTAAGTCCAATAAATTGAGAAATGAGGGGGCCTGGGTGGCTCAGTGGTTGAGCATTTGCCTTTGGCTCAGGTCATGATCCCTACAAATACACAAATACACAAAATACAACAAAGAGGTAGAAGAAAAACTGAATTTACATAAAAAGAGTTCCCTATAATTGCTCTTAGATGGAGCAGAAAGAATTTAGTTTATAACTATACCACCAACACTGTTTCTATCTAGGGTGGTAAAAAGGATCAGGATCTCCCTGTGGCTTTCCCTGTCTATATGCAGAAAAATTGATCCCATTTCAAATTTGTTTCTTCAAAGGAATAACAATATAACTAGAGACTCAGAAGCCACCTGAATAGGCTCCTAGTAGCAAGAGAGGACCACCTGAGCATGAGTAACTGCCAACAGGCTGAATCACATCAAATATCTTGAAGCCAAGATTTCAAAATGATAATTAAAAACAACCAAAAAATAGTGTTGATATTTGAAGGACGGTAGGTAAGTACCATTCTACTTTATATAGCTGTGAAAAGAGAAAGAATTGGGATGCCTGGGTGGCTCAGCGGTAGAGCATCTGCCTTTGGCCCAGCACGTAATCCTGGAGACCCGGGATCGAGTCCTGTGTCGGGCTCCCTGCATGGAGCCTGTTTCTCCCTCTGCCTGTGTCTCTGCCCCTCGTGTGTATGTGTGTGTGTGTGTGTGTGTGTGTGTGTGTGTGTGTCTCATAATCTATCCACTTTTTAAAGCATCATTTGTTTTGTTCCTTCCCCAAACACCTCTCCTTGCCATGAAAGAAAAAAATGATCTCAAATACATGACATATGCTGAGAAAAAAACAATTTGTGCTAGAAGTTAAAACAAAGGATAAGGGAGAAAGCAATGAAATGCAAGAACAGAATTCTCAAAAATACAAAAAAATCTGACCACTTCTTCTAATGAGAAAAAAACAATTTGTGCTAGAAGTTAAAAAAGGATAAGGGAGAAAGCAATGAAATGCAAGAACAGAATTCTCAAAAATACAAAAAAATCTGACCACTTCTAATGTTTTCCTTCTAATGTCTTCTAATAGATACAAAAATGTCCAGTTTAGAAAAACTACTAAGCAAAACCTTTAGTTATCCAAATATATTATTAGTAACAACACTCCATATTTAGCAAAAGAGAACAGAGAGAGGAACTACTACTCGGTAATCAGTAAGTAGATTGAACACCTACTATACACCAACACTGCACTTGGTGTTTACATATGTTATCTCATTTAATTACCTTTAAAAATTCTCATCTCAATAATCTAGACAAATTAAGCTCAATAAAGTTAAACTAATTTAAGCTTGGTAAATAAAAATAGTATCAGGTAACCTATTCAGGAAAGCCAAATATGTCCTCCAGCACATAATCAGTCTAATGTGTTGTACATATTTAGCCCCAAACAAAATCCTGAAGCATCTAAGAGATAGATGATTATTCAAAATTCTGTAGCCATTATGGAAAAAAAATAGAAAAAAATATATTCTCATACATTTGATTCAGTAAGAGTTTGAATTTTAAAAACTTTATACTTTAACTCAACTTTTACAGTTTTATATCTGGAACCACAGATTAATATTCTGTAAACATTTAAATGTTTACCTTTACATACAATATTGTTTGGTTCTAATAGAAACAACTGGTATTTTAAGAGTCAAAAATTTATCAAAAAGTAAATCTGACGATGCTCAAGGACTAGAACATTGAGAAATATACACAGTGGTGTAATTTACATGTGCTTTTTTAAAGGGAAAGGATAGTATTATAATTTATAATAATTAAGACACTAAACCTCATATAATTAAAGAACACAAATACTTCTGTACTTAGTAAGAACTGGATGTAGAAAATTGTGCCTAATTCTATTACAAACTTATTCCTTAACATTTCACATAGGAAAGTAGCTTAATGAATAATTTTAATCTTAACTTTTAAGAATATAAAGAAAATATTGAGGATCCTGATCTTTTACTCAGTCCAATACTGGTAGTCTAGGATATAGCTACACAGAAGGGCATAAAGCTACACATCTCCACATGGAATCCACTCAAACCAATCATATGCTTTAGACACACTCCTGTAGCATATCCCACAAAAATTCATGTCTACCCAGGACCTTGGACCAGGACCTCATTTGGAAATAGGGTCTTTGCAGATGTAATTGGTTAAGGATCTCAAGATGAGATCATCCTCGATTTAGAGTGGAACTAAATCCACTGACCGGTGTCCTTATAAGAAGAGTGAAGAAAAAAAAAAAAAAAAGAAGAGTGAAGAAAGGCAACATGAAGATGGGGACAGAGATTGGAATGATGCATCAGAAAGCCAAGGAACACCAAGGACTGTGTTCACCAGAAGCCAGAAGAGACTCACGGGGCAGTTTCTCCCTCAAACCTCCCTACAGAGGGAACCAAACCTGCTGACACTTTGATTTTAGGCTTGTTGCCTCCAGAACTGAGAAAAAAATTAATTTCTGTTATCTTAAGCAACCTAGTTTGTAATGAAATGAAATGAAAGCCCCAGAAAACTTATATAACTTCTCATAAATCTTATTACAACCACTGAGTTCAGTCATTTCATTGTCACAATAAATGAAACGATAAAAACAGAAATGGAAGCATTCTGAAAAATAAATGCTATTTAAATGTGTGGTGGTACTATCATCATCACTGTAATTACTGCTGCTAAATCTACAGATATGTATATATAATACTAACCATCTTTTTAAGAAAAGATGTATACCTCCCCACATTCACATCAGAAGTCATCTTTAAAAAATTCTCAAATTAAACAAGGAAATTTTATAGGAGTTTCTTCAGTCCATTTTTCAAAGCAACTTTAGTAGAGAAGTAAAGAGTGACCTGAAAGTCAGTAGACCTGAGTTTTGGTTTTATTACTAATTCATGACTATGATCAAGGTATTAGATGTACAGGCATCAGGTTTCTTATTTATAAAGCAAAAAGTTTAACAGAAACTAGATGATCTCCAAAGTCAAACTATCATGACTACTACACAGTGTTGTTTTTTTCTTGTAAACAAAATTAAAACTCGAATTATTTATGCTAGAAATACCCAACCTGGGAATGGATAAGAGTGGAAAATTAAGAACTTCATAACTAAAATGAGTAGAAAAATTGTAAGTGAAAAGGCAAATATTTCAGTAACTAACCAATCTATTTCTGGTAGGACAAGTCTTGTTTTTGGCAAGTAAGAGACATGAAAAGGGAAGAAATGGAAAACATGACCAGTGACTGCAGCGAAGACAGCTGGGCTTTATAAATTACACTTAATCATGACTTTACTGTAAGAGTGTTAGAGAGCAAACAACAACAAATACCCGCTGTTCTCGTGCTGAATATTAGACATTCTAGGTTTCTCATTTAAAATAAGAGTAAGAATCTTTTTTTAGCCTCATGAGAATTTTTAGAATTCATGAAATAAAGCACTCTGTTAAGTTTGGGGAGCAATTCATCTGAGAAGTATGGGGAATACAAAATAATAATAGAAATAACTTCTATTTATTGAAAGCTTACCCTGTGGAGCACTTTGCTTAATACTTTACATATATAATCAATTAATCCTCAAATAAATACAAAAAATAGTATTTATATATACAAAGAAAGTGAAATGCAGAAACATTAAGCAACTTGTCTGAAATCACACTGGCTTTCAAGAATGAGGATTCAAATCTCAGCTTTCCAACCCCAAAACCTATGTTTCTGTTACCCATTAAGATGTACTGCCTCATACAGTGGTCACCCTCAAAGAGGGCAGCCTGTGGCTGAAAGCAGGGAGGAAAGCTCTGAACAGCTGATAACACTGTTTCTTAACCTGAGTTCTGTTTCATAAACAGGACACAAACAGTCCTGAACACAAACAGGTGTCCAGTTTCTCAAAATTCATGAAGCTGAAAACCTAAAATCCCGTGGTCTTCTGAGTATACCTCAGTGAAACATATATATATATATATATATATTGATTGCCTTTGCATTAATCAGAACTCTTTTATAAGTAAAAAAACCAATTCACATTAGCATCAGCAAAAGGGGGGGATTTATTGGCTGATATGCCTAAACAATTCAAAGTTCAGGGGTGAAGTTAACATCAGGGTGGAGTGAATCCACAAACTAGAGCACCATGTTGGCCTGTGGTGTCTCTTTTTTCCCTACTCCTGACTCATTCTAGTGCTGTCTCATTCTCTTCTGGCTGCTGCAGACTGTCATCCATCTAGCTCCTTGAAAGAGGCAAGAAGGTATTTTCCATCAGCTTTACTTAAGAACAAAAGGGTTAGGGGTACCTAGGTGACTCACTGGTTGAGTGTCTGCCTTTGGCTCAGGTTGTGAGCCCAGGGTCCTGGAATCGAGTCCCACATCAGGCTCACCATAAGGAGCCAGCTTCTCCCTCTGCCTATGTCTCTGCCTCACTCTTTGTGTCTCTCATGAATAATAAATAAAATCTTAAAAAAAAAAAAAAAGAATAAAAAGGTTAGGGGCACCTGGGTGGCTCAGTTGATTGGGCGGTCCACTCTTGATTTCCACTCAGGCCATGATCTCAGGATCATAAAATTAAGCCCCACCTCAGGCTCTGCACTGGGCTTCCACCTGAGTTTCTCTTTCTTCCTCTCCCTCTGCCCCTATCACCCACCCCATTATTTACACTCTTAAATAATTAGGTTTGTAGAAGGACAGTTGGGTCATCAGATATACCTAGGCCAATTACTGTGGCCAAGGAGATGAGTGAGGTACTATATCTGGTCTTGTCTTAGCCATATAGCCACCTCTTTGGCCGGACAGAAGGAGGAATAGCTGTACTATAAACATGGTTATTACAGAAACTGTTCAGTACTGAAAACCATTTTAATTCCTCATCTAATATATCCCAACTCATAAAATACATAATATTATTTTTAAGAGTGATGCTTCAGATTTACTGAACAATTCATAAACTGCTTTGAAAAACTTTTTAAAAATCATAGTTAAAATTGATTTATTCCTTCACAACCCTGTGAAGAACACAGGAGAAACATGACTATCCTCAGTTTACAAAAGACAGAACTGAGGCTGAGAGATTAAGTAACATCTTCAATATCACAAGCTGATAGATGTAACAAAATCAAACACAAATGTTCTTTCAACCATAACATGCTATAACTCACAATAGCCTAAAATTACATTAAAGATTTAATGATATGTATGAGAACATGGTTCAAGAAAAAAAATTAAAAGAGAAAATGTAATAAATCCATCTGTCTGAGGCTTGGTACTTCTATCTTGGTAGGTCTCAATTTCCTATCTACTAATACAACCATCTAGAGGCAAAAGAGGCCCTTATGGGAAACCATATCCCATTACAATGCATTTCTTGTGTATCATTTGGAACATTTTCAGCTGCAAGGAAATAAAACTCTAATTCAAGTAACTGAAAAAAAATAAGGGAGTTATTAACTCACACAATAAGAAGTCCCAAAGTAGGTCATTTCCAGAGTTAATTCTGTATCTCAAAAATCCTGAAAAACTGAGGTTCTGAGTCACCTTTGCCATCCTTAGCCTGCTGACAAGCTTCCCTCATGGGAGGAAGTCACTACAACAGCTTCAGGCAGCAGAGCCTCACCCATCAATGTTCAGAAACAGGAAACAGACCTTCTCTCTCTCTCTCTTCTTTTTTAAGCAGGATCCACACTCAGCCTGGGGCTTGAACTTATTACAATCTTGAAATCTAGAGTCACATACTCTACTGACTAAGCCAGCCAGGTGCAGCCAGACCTCCTCTTTCATTATTTACCTATGCTAAATTAGTTCACAAATGTAAAGCTATTAGAAAATGTCCCGATGCGGGACTGGATCCCAGAATCATGCCCTGAGTCGAAGGCAGACGCCTGACCGCTGAACCACCCAGGCGTACCTAAAGTAAATACTATCAAATGATTAGTCACAAAATCAAAGAATGTTTAAAATACTAATGTCTTAAAAATTACCTTAATATAAGACTTATGGGGTTCAAATCAGATGTGAAATTTTGTTGTGTTTATGTGTTATACACACTTTTCTGGAAGTAAGATTCTGAGAATTTGGAAATTTCATAGGGATGCATGACTGAAAAGATGAGAACCATTACCTAGTTAACGTATAGAGTGGTAAGTGAAACTCAAAGAAATGAAATAATCAGTAAGTATCAGCATCAGTACTCAAGCTTCCTTTGCATTGAAACATAACTGCCTCTAAAATGACTTTTTAGGGCAGCCCGGGTGGCTCAGTGGTTTAGCGCTGCCTTCGGCCCAGGGCGTGATCCTGGAGACCTGGGATCGGGTCCCAGGTCAGGCTTCCTGCACGGAGCCTGTTTCTCCCTCTGCCTGTGTCTCTGCCTCTCTCTCTCTCTGTGTGTGTCTCTTGTGAATGAATAAATAAAATCTTAAAAAAAAAAAATGACTTTTTAAATAAACATATTTTTAAAAGAAAAAACAGAAACAAATTTGTGTGACTCTGAAGGAACTCTCAGGCTGATGATAAAAGGGAATACCGAGATAGCAGATGAGAGGTGTAACATGAGGCCAGTTCCCCCAGCATGGAGCAGAAGGGCAGAGAGTTCTAGGAGGCCATTCCCAAGGGAAAAAAGGAACTACTGGAATACTGGAATGCGATGGAGTACAACTAAAGGAGTTCTATAGTTTTATCAGAGACTTTGGAGAACTAGGAAAATCAAGCGAAACAGGAAAAAAGTAGCATAGACAGGAAATATCATAGTATATGACCCAACTCTACAATGCATATACAAATAGAAGTCCTGTATATTGATTTCACCAAAATTTGTTGTTCCTGGGAGGATTGGGGGAAACAAGGTTGGGGGGGGTAACTCATTAATAAAGCTAAATCCTTATCATACAGTCAGAAATCAACAAGTAACATCTATAATGAAATAATAAAAAAGCAAGGTTTAAAAACATGAAGTAAATACCATTAAAAAACCCAATCAATATAATTTAACAAGGCACCACTGCATTTTGAGCAGGGCAATTCTTTGTTGTCTGGGACTATGATAGAGCACAGATAAGCAGACTAAGACCTCTGGGCCACATCTAGCCCACTGCCTGTTTTTGTTAATTATTCTATTAGAACATGGCCATCCCCATTCATTTCATTCTTACATACAATCTATGGCTGCTTTTGTACTATATGACAGCAGAACTGAGTAGCTGTCACAGAAACCTTATGGCCCTCAAAGCCTAAAATATTTACTATATGGCTCTTTATAGAAGTCTGCCAACCCTAGTTTAGAGTATCGCGTGCCATTTAGTATCTTTGATTTCTAACCCACAAATGTCAGCATTCCCCCAAAAGTAATTATGAACCAAAACTTCACACCTCACATTTGCAACTCATCCTTCCTCATTACCTACCAGGGATGAGGAGTAGTAGAACTTTGGTTCAAGCTATAGAGAATTTAATTGCCTCTGGGGAAAACTCAGAAGTTGCATAAGGTTAGAGAAAGGTAATATGAGTACTGCTATTTTTTTTTTAAATAGGCCTTGAAACACTCATCTTTCATTCACATGTATTTCTTTAAGAAAATTAAATATAAAAGCAAAATTTAAAAATAGAACAAATAAAATCTGGTTAATGGTTCTGGTGGCTCACTAACATAAAATGTGTGATTACATTTGCTAGATACAATTTGTGACATCTGTGATGGTTGCTCTGGAGAATTTTTTGGTTGCACATATCCAAAGCTACTAGGTAAATGACCCTCCAATAAGAAGGGTATTAGTGTGCTAACTGAATGTAAGTGTAATATTTCAAACCTTCTGTTACCAAGAAAAGTCAAACTAGTACATTCTACAAATGATCTTTAGTGAAGTTTGAAATGTTTAACATAAAAAGTCACATAGATAAAATGTTTAATAAACATTACTAAATCTCTTAAGTAGACATTAAGAGGAAAGCTTTCAAAGATCTATGAAGGAAATAAAAAAAATTTAGTTTTATTTAATTCAGTTTAAAGCTGAGTGGAGGTTAAAGGCAAAGATGACACCAATATAGAGAACTACAAAAGACTAAATTAATAGTATGATCAACATTGGTACTTCTGATTCAGTACGTTCCATGTAACATGATAGTGTACATCTGTGGTATATTCTACACAGAAAAGAAATAACACAAAGATGGACTGTATTCTTAGGTTTCTTTAATTTTTAAAGCACCCTAATTACCATTTCCAATTCAATTAAATTTACAAATTGTCTGATTTTATCCCATATGAGAAAAGCTTTCAATATATAATTATGTTTTGTTACTAGGACCTGAAGAATAAGGCACCAAAAATGTTTTAAAGCATGAAAACAAACATAATTCACTGTATACGCTAAAAACCTAAAAAACCAGATGTACAACATAAATTTTAAAGAGTGTAAGCAACACTCTTCAGGAGTAAATGCTCCTGTGCAAATACAGTAAATGCTTTACTGTATTTTGAAAAAAGGCATTTATTCTTTCACTTCATAAAAAATTACTTGGGTAAAGTTTATTTTGAAACATATAGGATGACACAGCTAGTTAAGTAGTTATGACAACTAATCCTAAAACATCAAAATAAACATTTTAATATTTTGGTTTGAAAAATGTAGTCCTCAAAGGCTTATTTTACTGAAAAGATTCAACTGCTGAATTGCACCTTAGAAGAAACAGATTAAGACTATAGTTTCCTGAAATAAAACAGTTGTAAATTATAATAGCTCTGCTAATCCTAGCTGCAAAAGAAATTAATACAAGAAAAATTTAATGTTTTAATAAAATACTAGTTATATTCAAAATCATGGAAATTTGGCTTATAGCTAAAAATAATTAATCTAGCCACTTTAATTAACTTTAATAATGTGGAGTAAAAAGTGGAGAAAAACCATTGATAAGTGTCATCTTTCTAGCTTCTTTAGAAATAAAATTAGCAGAAGGAAAACCAAAATGCTCCCCTTACACTCAAAAGATCCTGAAATCTATTTGTCATTACTTCAGGTAATATGTGACACAACTCCACAGCATCAAAAGAAAAACTATGCATTTTTAGAGTAAGAATATTTAAAAAGTTGAAAGCCTTGACTATCAACTTACCTTCTTTTGATACCAGACTATAGCATCTGTGACTTTGGACGCCATTTATTCCACTGAAATCACACATTCGTCATTTTAGGCTGTGCAAGAGAGAAAAACATATGGACGACTTTACTTCCACCTTCCAGAAGGAGACTGAACAACATGCGTACATAGCACTCTGGTTACTTGCAGAGCAAGGGGTGTATGACTATACTTATATTACACCCTTCCTCATTACTATTTTAGCAACAGGTTCTTCTTAAGTAAACAAAAATCAGTTGCCATAATAAAAGGATCTTTCTATGTGAACATAGCACTTGAATTTTCTAACAAGATGGATTTTTAAAAATAAGCCTTTTAAATAAATTTCTGAATTTCCCAGGTTCTACTGGAAATTCTTCCTTTATAAATTCACATATGACAGAAATCAATTCATCCACTCAGTAACAGACCGGTTTTGCTATAGTTCCTATCTGGGAATTAATGCCAATTACTGTTGCTAAAGGATTGCTGGATAAAGATGCCAAAATTTATAATCATATTTAATGTTCTCTGGTACTCAGTAAACACCAATTTGAACTAAAATCAAATAACTGGAGAAACTTAATTTATGTTAAATACTAAACCAATATTAGACTTAATTACACAGGAATAATTAATATTACACACTTCCCAGATATCACAGTTTGCTAATACTTAGAAATTTACCACAGACCATTTCATAAGCATCTTGTTCGTGTTTGCCTAAAACAGTTCTGGATACTAAACTTAATGGTTCCTAAGCCCTGGAGAAAATGAATTCCAGTTAACTCTGGAATACTGCTCTAGTCATAAGACCAGGCTGGCATGGAGGGCGCCTCTGGTATGATGTTAAGGATGAGCCTAAACAGGTTCAAACACAGATACTTGCCCCAGAACTCATTACAAACCAGGATCATCCAAGGCCACAGAGGATTTCAGGGAGCAACACACCACAGCAAAGCTGATCCCAGCACGTGCAGATCTGCGACTGTACAGATGCTACCACTCCAGACTTTGCCCAGAGTCAACAAAATACTGGAGGTTTATAAATCATTCTTGGGAGCACATTAGGCTTCAAATATAAGAAAATTACTATCAGGAAAGTCAAATGTTCAAATCATCAATCTCTAAATAAAATTTAAGGCAGTATTTATTCGATATCTGTATTTTTGACAGTGATGAGCTGGATTATTTTATTAGCTTTCCTAAGATAATAATTCTGTCTTTAACTGACTAAATTCAAGTAAACTAGGTTTTGAAAATCCTGACAAATGCCCTGGCATTTGTCATAGGAGGAGCATAGAGTCAAAAGACCTGGATTCAAATACCACCTAGTATGTAATTTTGAAGCAGTAACTTAATCTCTCTAACCTCAGCTTCTTTTAGCTGTACAACAGGAATAACTACCTATTCACTCCCTGGAGGGATTTTGCGACTGATCAAGTAATATTCATAAAATGTCTAGCACAGTCCAGTGTATACAGCAGCTGTTCAACTATAACTATTTTTATTTTTATTATTAATTTTAAAATTCTGCAAGCCAGGAACTGGGAAGTATTTGTATTTCCTTTTTAAAACATGGAAAATGGTTTAGAAAAGGAATACATACAATCAGTTTTTATTGACATTTAAAATAAAAATAGCTACTAGACTATCATAAAATCACAATGTCAATTCCCAACTATATGCACATGGAGTATTTAGAGATTTCAAAGTTCACCTCCACTGAAGTTTCTTAGTCAGGTGTGGCTACTATTAATTTCTCCCACCAGGGGTTTGGGGGAAGCTTTCTCTTACTGACCTTAAAATCTCCTGTTTTGGTTCTTCTGTCCTGGAGATTTCTGGGGATAATTCATCAGCTTTAACACAATTCATCCCAGAAGTTTTTTCCATTGATTCTGCTATAGGACTATCCATTTTAACATTACACCTTCATTATGTTTGTTGAGACAAAAGACTGACAAGACACATGTTTTCCAAACTGGTTAGAACTCTCCTTCTCCCCTCTGCTGCCCCTAACCCTTGACAAATGCAAACTAGAAAAAAATGGTATAAAAACTATAAGAATTATCAACTTTCCACTTTTACTCTCCTTTCACTTCACCCAATCTTTACTGATAAAAATTCCAGATTATCAACCAAAATGAAGATTCTCTCTTTTAATTCTCCAAGAGTGTAAATAATGTGCATTTCATATACAAAATGTGAAAGGATTTTTTTATTCAGTCCATCTATTAAATATATGAGATATTTAATATATTTGAAGAATATTTAAGTGGGTATGTAAGTACTAATAATTTTTTTAAAAGCTTCAATGAAAGTGAGGAAAACACTGACTCCTTCAAATAAAATGATAGATCATTTTCAAATATACTTTGGTTTATACCTAGCTACATTTAGAAATAAATTCTGAAAATCAATTTTAACAGGGCACAAAGTATATGAAATGTTATAAACATTTTATTTATATTTATTTTGATCTACAGAAATAACAATTCTATCTGTTTAAAAAAAAAAAAAAAACACAACACAAGCCCTCTTCAGTAATGGCAAGGTTTGCTCTGCAAACTCATTTAATAGTTTTTCCATTGTGTCAACAACTTTTCAGTGACACAAGTGGCTCGTACCTATTTTTAAAACAGGTTTTACAGCATGCTGAGATGGATTTCTGAATCAGACTTCTGATAAAGTATACTCAAAGGCAACCAAATTTCACATGAATATAAATAACAAAGAATAAGTCAACAAATGATTTCATGAATAATTAATATTATTTCTAAAGCCCTTCGAATGTCTTTGATTCTGAGAGTCCAGGAATACAGGTTTACAGTCTCTATTATGACAGTTATCAAGCTAACTATTTTAATGCTAAATTATGACATTAAAGTTAATTTACAGGAAAAAAAAGTAGCATAGAAAGCTTACTGAGTACCTTGAACTGAGGATCTTAATCTTTTCTGATCAACTGATCTGATAGAAGGATGGGTATTAAGATATAGAAATAATCCAATTATAAAACTACAGAGCTAACTGCAGGCATAATATTTAAATCTCGGTATAGACAGTTACTCTGAGCTAATTCTCTCCTTAACACCGCTTTAATCATTATACCTTGTCAAAACATCTGAAATTACATTTTACTATGTCAAAGACCACATAAAATGTATTTATGATGTCAAAGCCTGGGTGGAGGAAAAAGGGGACTCTGAAGAGATCTTACATTAAGTCTGACTTTATAAAATCTCACTATCAAATATATTAATGCCCAGGGGTATTCTTTGTAAACAAAGAAATGGTCAGGTTTTTAACTATTTCCTACGTTAGGAAAAAGTCAATCTATCAAACACTACATATTACAATGAACTTCTCTCATTATTCTGAAACAAATTTCTGTTCTAGCACGACTTTCACTATACTTGGAAGCAACTTTTGCCTGTCCCCAACACTTGGCTTGTGCTGTTATTCTCATTCCTTTTCTCCTCTCATCCATTCTCTTAAGTCAGTTCAAATCCTACTTACCCTAAGATGAAGCTTCTTACAAATGTGCACTTGGACAGAAAGTGTTAAAGTCTGAGTCTCTTCCAGCAATGATTGTACTAAGAAATCTGGTATTTAAATAAAAATGAAGAGCTAGGGCAGCCCGGGTGGCTCAGAGGTTTAGCGCCGCCTTCAGCCCAGGGTGTGATCCTGGGGACCTGGGGTTGAGGCCCATGTCAGGCTCCCTGCATGGAGCCTGCTTCTCCCTCTGCCTGTGTCTCTGCCTCTCTCTTCTTGTCTCTCATGAATGAATAAATGAAATCTTAAAAAAAAAAAAAAAAAGAAAGAAAGAAAAGCACTATGGCCACCCATGATTTGATTATATATAAACACACTAAAGGAAAAAGAGAGGCATCTTTCCTCCTTCATGTTTCTAAGTACCCAGTACATTATAATATGCAGTAGAGGAAGTAGAGCAGAGAAAAAGTGATGACTAAGCATCAGGAGAACTGGGTTCTAGATCCAAGTTCTGACGCTACATGCTATGTGCCTTTTTTTTTTTTTTTCTTAAGATTTTACATATTCATTCGAGAGACACAGGCAGAAGGAGAAGCAGGTCCTCCCCTCCGCTGCAAGGAGCCTGATGTGGGACTTGATCCCAGACCCTGGGATCATGCTCTGAGCCAAAGATAGATGCTCAACCTCTGAGTCACCCAGGCGTCCCTAAATGCTATGTGCTTTTGAGTAAGTTTCTGAGTTCTCTGGGCCTTAGTTTCTCACGTATACCATCTAGCCAAACATCCCACAGCTCAATAAAGGCTACACAACTAACAACTCCAATAACATACAGCAATTTCTCTGAATTTCTTTACTAATTCACCCCAAAACACTACTATTAGTTAAATCAATGTTATGTGCACAGAACTTAACATAGCAGAAACTTTTAGACAAAATGGAACACATGCTATTTTTAAAAGGTAGTTTATAGAAATCTCCTTAGGCCCTGATCTCAGTATTATTCTTTTCAACAAACTTACATCACTCCCTGCTGCCTTTAGAAAACTATTCAGACCCATTACCCTTTAGAATTATATTCAGACCATCTAAAATCTCACCCTAAACTACTTACCAATATTACTGCTACCATCTTCTCATATATCCTGTTTCAACCACACTACGTTTCTTACACTTTTCTACCTCTGTGCCAAAATTAACACCTCTCTTTCCAAAACAAGGAGGATTTCCAGAAGGCCTCCTAAATTCTACTTTCTCTACAAGTTTCTCCCAAATTCCTCCACTAAAGACTGTTCATCATCCTACAAGTTTCTCCCAAATTCTTCCACTAAAGACTGTTCATCATCCTGTTCTGTGTTCCCAATAATGAACATATTGTTTTTTATGTACTTGTTGATATGTGCCCCCATTCCATTCATAAATTGTTTCAGAGCAGTTCAATGTCTTATCTCTGAATTCTCCTATTGCTCTTCTGTATATATTAAACACAATGTTCACAAACCAAATTTAAAAATTGCTAACCAGGGGCGCCTGGGTGGCTCAGTCAGTAGAGTGTCTGCCTTCGGTTCAGGTCATGATCCCAGGGTCCTGGGACTGAGCTCCATGGCAGGCTCTCTGCTCAGTGGGGAGCATGCTTTTCCCTCTCTCTCTCTCTGCTCACCACTCTGTCTACTGGTGTGCACTCTTTCTCTATGTCAAATAAATCAAGTCTTTAAAAATAAAAACTGTTAACCAAAACACCCTCACACATGAATCAATTTAAGGACCAGAACTGAAAATTCTACTGGTTCCAACTCCTATACCACCACAACATGCACATAAACACAAAAACATACTCTTTCCTCACAGTAAGAGGTAAAAATATTGTGAAGTATAATAAACATGGCCAGTCTGTTTACTGACATGTCACTCAATCAAACAGTGTATAACTATTTGTAGATTTTAAAAGTACAATGAAAAGGAGTTAAAGTCAAATCTGCCATGTTCTAAATGTTAAAATTAAATATAACTCAGTTGCTTCCTCCACAGCTAAAATAAGTGATTTTTCGACTTTAGAAACTAGGAACAAGTCCTTTCCAACTAGGGCCTAGCAAAATGGCTCCCGCAAAGAAGGGTGGCAAGAAGAGGGAAGCCCGTTCTGCCATCAACGAGGCAGTGACCAGAGAATACACCATCAACATTCACAAACGTATCTGTGGAGTGGGTTTCAAGAAGCGTGTCCCTTGGGCACTCAGAGATTTAGAAATCTGCATGAAGGAGATGGGAACTCCAGATGTGTGCATTAATACCAGGCTCAACAAAGCTGTCTGGGCCAAAGGAATAAGGAATTCCCCATACTGTATCCATGTGCAGGTATCTAGAAAATGTAATGAGGATGAAGATTCACTAAACAAGCTCTACACGCTGGTTACCTACATACCTGTCACCACTTTCAAAAATCTACAGACTGTTAATGTGGGCGAGAACTAATCGCTGATTGTCAAATAAAGATACAAAACTGGAAAAAAAAGAAAGAAAGAAAGAAAGAAAGAAAGAAAGAAAGAAAGAAAGAAAGAAAGAAAGAAAGAAAGAAAGAAAGAAAGAAAGAAAGAAAGAAAACCAGGACAAAGCTCTCTTATGCCCTTAAAAGGTAATAAATACTAAGGTTCAAATCAAAACTTTTATACTGATACTGAAAACAGTGAAACCCAGGTAATGGGCAGAAAGAAATCTACTAGTACCAAGACTGCTACTTTCTAATCATGTGACCTCTAAATTGTTACAATTCTTGGAAAGTTTTTTAAGCTGGAATGAGGATATGATTTCATGGAAATGTTGTGAAGAATAAATACCACACACTGTATGTTTAAAGTTGTTTTCAATCTTAAGATAGAAAAATGAAATGCAAAATGAGGTGTAACAAAAAGAGCATTTCCTCTTATATGAACCAGTTCATAAAAAGAATATTTATTTACAATTTTTATTTTCCTGCATGGAACCAATGCATAGTCTGTATATTTTGAGTGAGAGGATAAAATCTAATCTAAGCAGGAAAATTATAGGCAAGTAACTTCTCTTAAAGCTATATGTATAAAAGCATTTTGAGCTATTGTGAAATCTAAGAGAATCTCTAGATTTATAATTTTAACACTACCCACAAAGCCCTCCATGAACTTTCTGATGGGTACAACCAATCCACCTGGTTATGTCCTTTAATGCAACTTTGTAAGTTTCAGGGTTCTTAACTTTAACATATATCCACAACATCTCTACTAGTAACTTGTTAAGCATTCTTTGTGCTTTTTTTTAAGTACTTAATATTTTTATTTGACTGTTGTGTCACTTGGAAAAATCAAATAATTATAATCCATTTAAATGGTTTAACTTCCTCATTTACTACCAAGAAATTTTTACCCTCAACAAATCAGGCTCCATTCAAATATGGATATGTTATTACTGGCCTCTAATAGAAACATTAACTGAATAAGTGGTTCAGGTATCTTTATCAAAATAATAGAGAATAATGATATTCAAATAACTTAAAGACATAACAGATCTTAAAAATGATCTTATGTAGAGATTAAAAAACGCTAACTGAATTCCTACTTCATTTTTACTCAAAATTCCTACATTTACTTTTTTAACATTATGTTTTAAGTACTAAAAGTAATCTTTTAAGTTACTGACTCAACTGAAAAATAAAATTTAAATATTCTAAGACAGAGTTGTAAAATGTTAACAATAAAAAAAGACAACAAACCCAAAATCGAGTCACTTGTGCTAAGTCCCATGTCAACAAACCAAGGCTTTAATACCTAACTCACCTGCAACTTCAACCCCTCCCAAGAATGTAATCTTAAATCAGTGAATCTGGAATTTCCTAGTCAGCACTAGTGAGGTTATCTGCTTAACAGACCCCTTCTATCCCCCAACGAACGATAAAGTAATCTGCTCTTTCCCTGTCTCTGCTCCTTCTGCCTATAAAAGTCTTCCATTTTGTTCAGCTCTTTGGAACTCTTTTCTGTTTGCTAGATGGGACACTGCCCAATTCATGAATCACTGAATAAAACCAAATGACTCTTTAAAATCACTCAATTGAATTTTTTTTTTTAACAAAACTCAACATCTGCACTTTTACTTCTGTTATTCCTAACAGAGGAAGTAAAGGGAAGACACCCAGTTTCACTTCTTATAAATTCAAAATACTAAACAGAAACTATAGGACCATAAATTAAGCTCTTCTATGAACCTGTTACAAGTACCTCCAAGGGAAAAAAAAAAAAAAACACGAAAATGCATTTTCCCTCCTCAAATCAACTCCTCTTTTACTATCTACTCAAGCACGGAACCCTAGAATCTTTCTTGTCTCTTTCCCTTTCCCACCACCACCTGTTTGATAACTGGCAGATAGTAACTAGTAAGTATTAAGGAATAAATTAATATAGTCTATTTGTCATACTGTCAAAACATTTTTCATATAACCCCTCCGTGGTCCACTACCAGACCTGGTGCAAGTCCACATCATCTATTACCAGAACTACTCTAACAGTCTCTTACTACTCCTTCACTTTGTAAACTCCTGATCTCATCATATCTATCTTCTTAAAATTATCTAATGATTTCCCATTGCCTAAGAAAATAGTTTAACCAGACAAAATATCCTTTTTTTGTTTACAACCCAATCACAGGTTTATCACCTTTACAATCAGCAGCATCCAACATCTTTATCTTCTTCCACATAAGACGTCTCACCTACCCTCTCCAATCTGCCATCCAAATACACATCCTATAATCTAGCCATTTGGGCTTCTGACTGTACCATTTTCATGCTTGCCTTCTAGTCCTTGTCATATTTCCTCTGTCTAAAATAATTTTCTCCCTGTTCTGATCTGACAAATCATATTGGATTCTTCTAGGCCATGATCATTAAGAAATTAAATTATGAGATATAAGCAGTGGTGTTCAAGTAACTTCATTACTTAAAGAGTTATTTTAGATTTAAGTATTTCAAACTAGCAAGGAAAAAAAAGCAGACTAAACACAGGCATCTAATTCTACTCCTTTACAATATATAACTGAAACTAGAGCAAACGCATGTACATATAAGGACAGGGAGAATAGAGAGAAAACAAAAATAAAAATGAAGCTTGAAATAAGATATATGACTGGTAACCAATCTAGCAGATATAAGACAGCAGTAGACAATAGTGGACAAAAGAGAGTATCAACCCAATTTACATAATAAAAACCAACAAAAGCTTCAAAGACTGTGGCACAGGTTCCACTGAAGTAGAAGTAAAGGTGGGATCTACAAAAGAGGTCTAGTTGAAAGCTATGAAGCGGCAGATCCACATTCTCACTGCATACCACTGAGTGACTATTTCTCCATGCTCCTGTAGATGACAAAGTCATATATGTATCTCTACAAAGATAGGTAAATAAAATTTATCAACTAAAAAAGTTGAAAGTATTTGCCTCGGAAAGGGAAAATGTGGGGATGGTGTTCTAGGGCTGTATTTTTCCTAAACTTTGTATAACCATCTGTTTGTGGTAGTTCAATTCATAGTAAGAAACATAAAACCCTTGAATAAAAAGGGGTTGCACCACAGATCCCCCTGCTCCACAAAGTTGAAAATCCACATTTCTCACTTTTCTCACTTCTCTAACACTTAACTACAAATAGCCTGTTGTTGGCTGGAAGCCTTAACGATAACATAAACAACGGATTACAAATCCGTATGTTGCATTTATTATATCTTGTATTCCTATAGTAAAAGAAGCTAGAGAAAAGAAAATATGATTAAGGAAATCATAAGGATGGGCAGCCCCAGTGGCGCAGTGGTTTAGTGCCGCCTGCGGCCCAGGGTGTGATCCTGGAGACCCAGGATCGATTCCCACATTGGGCTCCCTGCATGGAGCCTGCTTCTCCCTCTGCCTGTGTCTCTGCCTCTTCTGTGTGTGTGTGTGTGTGTGTGTGTGTGTGTGTGTCTCTATGAATAAATAAATAAGTAAAAAAAATCTTAAAAAAAAGATCTACTTTCTTAAAAAAAAAAAAGAAAATCATAAGGATGAAAAATTACATTCACACTACTGTATCTACGAAAAGAATCTGCATATAAGTGGATTCATGGAGTTCAAATCCCTATTGCTGAAGGATCAACTGTATTTGGCTTTTGTTCCTACTACTGGCCCAGAGCTCCTGAAACCCTTTAAATTTTCCACAGTGAGAGTGGTAGTGGTGTCTTTTGTTATAATGAGGTAACTTTCAGAAAGTACCTAAACAAGAGTACTGGTTGCCAGTGGAAAGTTGGAACATTCATTTCAATTACTCTCTACTTTCCCCCAATCTCCTGCGAGCAGAGAGCAGCTAGAGATTGAGCTCAATCACCAATGGTTGATGATTTAATCAATCATGCCTATGTAATCAAACCTCCATAAAAACTCAAAAGTACATGATTCAAAGAGCTTTCAGGTTGGTGAAAATGTGGAGATTTGGGGACAGTGATGTTCAGACAGCATGGAAGCTCTGTGCTCTTTCCCCATATCATATCCTATGTATCTCTTATATCTGTCTGTTCCTAAGTTGTATCTTTTTGTAAAAAAAAAAAAAAAAAAAAAAACAAACTAGTAATCTAGTAAGTAAAATGTTTCTCTGAGTATTGTGAGATTCTCTAGCAAATTAACTGAATTCCAGGAGAGGGTCATGGGAACCTTCAATCTATAGGTAAGTCAGAGGCCTTGGAAATAACTTGGACTTGTGGCTGGCATGGGGGAGGGTAGCAGTCTTGTGGGACCTAGCCCTTAAGTGGTAGGATGTGATAATGTCAGAATTAAGCTGAATTACGGGACACCCAGCTGAAGCTGGAGAATTACTTGGTGGTGTGGGAAAAACACACACCATGGAATTGATACCAGACTTATACTCTTAAGACAAATATCAGTAGAACTTTGAAAAGATTACAACAAATTTTATTTTTTAAGATTTATTTACTTGTTCATGAGAGACCCAGAGAGAGAGGCAGAGACATAGGCAGAGGGAAAAGCAGGCTCCTGGTGGAGAGCCCGATGCAGGACTCAACCCCAGGACCCCGGGATCAAAATATGAGCCAAAGGCAGACGCTCAACCACCAAGCCATCCAGGCGCCTCTACCAAGTTTTAGATTTCAATTTCCAAATAGTTATAGTTTCAGTTAATTGGAATCCTACTATTCTTAAATATGATTTGATTATGTAAATATCTTCCAAGATATTCATTTAATATATTGGATTAACCACCTCTTACCTAACATAGTCTTCATTATTCACAAATTCTGCTCTATGCAAACTTGCCTGCTATTTAGTTTTTAATTTGTAAGCTCAAAATCAATACTCATAGTACTTTCCTAATCATTTCCAGACATGCACAGAGTAGCAAAAAGCTTGAGATGGCTGATTTCCAGCAGATTTCCAGCTGAGGTCAAACAAGATGATGCTCTGTCTTCTTAGGACAGCTTTCATACTATAAGTAAGTTCCTTTTTGTGGTCTATTTTGTGACAAATTTTCAATTTTTGCTTTTTGTCGCTGATTTTTTTGTTCAAAATGGCTCCCAAGGGTAGTGCTGAAGTGCTGTCTAGTGTTCCCAATGCAAGAAGGCTCTGAGAGGAAAACACAGGCAGCAAACTCTTTGACCTCAGCTGCAGCAACTTCTTGCTCTAGTACATCTCCAAAGGCAAGGGAAACAAAAGCAAAAATGAACTACTGGGACTTCTTTAGGATAAAAAGCTTTTGCACAGCAAAGGAAACAGTTAGCAAAACTAAAAAACAATCTACAGAATGGGAAAGATATCTGCAAATGATACATTAGAAAAAGGCCAGTATCCAAAACCTAGGAAGAACTTATCAAACTCAATATCCAAAAAACAAAAAAACTGAGTCAAGAAATGGGCAGAAGACACGAACAGTCATTTCTCCAAAGAAAACATATCATATAAATGGCTAACAAACACATTAAAAATGCTCAATACCATTTGGCATCAGGGAAATACAAATCAAAATCACAATGAGATACCACCTCACACCCGTCAAAATGGCTAAAATTACCAACTCAGGGAACAACAGATGTTGATGAGGATGTGGAGAAAGGGCATTCCTCTTACACTCTTGCTGGAAATGCAAACTGGTACAGTCACTCCGTAAAATAGTATAGAGGTTCTTCAAAAAGTTAAAAATAGAACTACTCTACAACCCAGCAATTGCACTACTAGATATTTATCCAAAAGATACAAACACAGCGATCTGAAGGGGCAAATGAACCCCAATAATTATAGCAGCGATGTCCACAATTAGCCAAAATGTGGAAAGAGCCAACAACAGATAAATGGAGGGATCCCTGGGTGGTGCAGCAGTTTAGTGCCTGCCTTTGGCCCAGGGCGCGATCCTGGAGACCCGGGATCAAATCCCACGTTGGGCTCCCAGTGCATGGAGCCTGCTTCTCCCTTTGCCTATGTCTCTGCCTCTCTTTCTCTCTGTGTGACTATCATAAATAAATTAAAAAATTAAAAAAAAAAAACAGATAAATGGATAAAGATGTGGTGTGTGTGTGTATGTGTGTGTGTGTACACACACATCATAGAATACTACTCAAGATCCCATCAAAAACAATGAAATGTTGGGATGCCTGGGTGGCTCAGCATTTGAATGTCATGCTTTGGCTCAGGGCATGACCCAAGGGTATCAAGTTCTACATTGGGATCCCTGCAAGGAGGCTGCCTCTCCCTCTGCCTGTGCCTCTGCCTCTCTCCCGGTGTCTCTCATGAATAAATAAATAAAATCTTTAAAAAAAAAAAAAAAGGAACGAAATTTTCCCATTGCAACGACATGGATGGAACGAAAGGGTATTATGCTAAGCAAAATAAGTTAGTCGGAGAGAGACACATACCATATGATTTCCCTCATATGTGAAACAAAATAGATGAGCATAGGGGAAGGGAAAGAAACATAAGATGAAAACTGAGAGGGAGGCAAACCATAAGAGATGCTGAACTCTAGCAAACAGAGTTTCTGGAAGAGAGAGGGGTGCGGGGAAGAGATAATTGGGTGACGGGCATTAAGGAGGGCACTTGATGTAATGAGCACTGGGTGTTATATGCAACTGATGAACCACTAAGTTCTACCTCTGAAATTAATAATACAGAATATGTTAACTGAACTGTATTTAAACAAAAATCTTTAAAAGGCCTTGAAATAGCTTATGAAGAAAATGTATGTTAGATAAGTTTTCATTTACATATGAGTTCTAGTACTGTTGGTCATGAATTCAACGTTAATAAACCAACAATAAACCATAAATGTCTTTAAACAGTAATACATATGAAACAAGGTTATGCATTGATCAGTTGATGAAAATGTGACCAGTGGCTTACAGGAACTTAATCCTGTATTTCTTCTAGGACCTATGCTTCAATGTTCACTAATTCAGTGTTTGCTGCCACCTTATAGAACACAACTACCATGAGTAACAAGAATCAATTGTAATAGGACTTAGTGACTGGACTTAGTTCTAAGAAGGTAGATGGAGGGTTAATGGTAAAGTAGAAATGAGAACCAAATTATGTTCCCTCGGTTTTCTGGTCTTATAGTTGCAGTGGCCAATTTAAAACTAACATGTATGGCTTTACATGTATCAGAATACTTCTTAATGTTTACTGATGTTTCTTTCAACTGTCGTTGGAAATGAAGTCATTTTTAAAATGATGAACATATTGCTAGTCAACAAATCTCACTATTTTATGTAATGCCAATATATTACATCATCAATTCAGGATTAATAAAAACAAAATTTGGGGGCTTTGCTCCATATTGCTACTAACTACCAAGCCAAGTGGCCTAAACTGCCTGGAAATTCAGGAATGCAACATGCTTTAACAGCCACTAAAATTACAGTGCTCTTCTAATCTGAGGGAATTTTCTATAAATCAGGAAACCAATACTTCAATTTTTAGCCCATTCAAATCCATACCACAGAGAAAAGTACTTTATAAACCTGCTACAACTACCACTTAGACCAGAATCACGAGCTCAACTACAGAGTTTGCTCTTTTCATTTTTGCCTTATCTTTTCAACAATAAAAGATGACAGAAGGTATTCAATAACTGCAACTATTCCATTTCTCTTCTCTCTGTCACAGCAAAGTTTTGCTACCTCTTTTAATTTCTCCACCTTCTGTCTTCAATCCAACTATGCCTTCACTCCCCACACTTTACCGAAAACTCTTGAAGGATACCAATGACTTCTAGTTGCTAAATCCAATGATCAAGTCTCAGTTGTTCATTGTACTCAACCTACCTGCAGTATATGATGCAGTCAATTATGTTCCTTCCTCCTGGAACACTTTATTCACTGAGCTTCTAGAAAATCTCTCTTGGGTTTGCTCCTAATCATCTGGCTACTCCTCAGTTTCTTTGCTGGCGCTCTTCTTCTCCCTGAGCTCAGTGCTTGGACATCTTCTCTGGCTTTACTCAGTCCCTTGATGCTCACTTCAGGTACCTTAGTTTAAATACCATGTATGTATGTTACACCTGCAGCCTAACCTGTTCCCTAAATCTACTAGTTTAGAAAAAGTCAGATAAAAGTTGCCTGACTTAAGGACTTCTCAGAACCTTCTTATGTGCATTATAAATATCTAAGAGGAGACTATGTACACGTTACGTCTTACACTTATTTAGAACAGAATCCTTTCCTCATCTTGTGATGCATCTTGTGAGACATACAATTAACTAAGCCACTAAATATAGCATACTAAGACATCTTTCAAGTAGTTCCAATTTCTCACAGCACGAATTAATTATATAAAAATGGGCAAACTTTCCTTCTGATTTAACAGAGGTAATAACTGAGTTTGAATTTTTCAAGGCAGCTCACTTCATTAAAAGTGAGTTTGCCTCAAAGTTTTCCTTTGAGACAAACATTTCCAGAGACAAATGTCTCTGTATTATACATTAACCTGTATTAGTTATATACTTAAAATATATTTACAACTTCAGCCTTCAAATAAAAATAATATATAATATATGCTATTGTTAATCTTTCTTTCCCCAGACTAAACATTCCTAGCTCCTTCAACTGTTCTTCACAGAACATGATTTCCATACATCTCATTATCCAATCATCTTCCTCATCAAATAAGACCTAAATAATTCCTGAAATCTAGTTGACTGACAAAATAATCTATTTATCTGAAAAATAAAAAGCACAATAGACTTATTATAACTTGTATTAATTCAGACATGATCACTTGGCCATGCAGTTTAAGAATATATTCATTTTTTTATTCTTAGTAGCCATGACATTGCTTAATTCAATAATCCTTTCTGAAAATAAAGGTGTATTACACACATCCACACATATACATACTCATACATATACATTTATTTATATCCACTAAGAGCACCTAAAAGAAATGATTTCTTAGTAGCAATAAGCAACAAATCTGTAAATACCATTCTACAGTAAACAAACAAACAAACAAAAAAAAACAACAACAAAAAACAAGGCTCCTTAGAGAAATGCTTGATTCCAGTTGGCACAAAGACAGTACGAAATTATTCTGGAACATCTCATGGGATGAGAAAGTAAGAAGGTGCTCAAAGAATGACAGGGACGTTATTAAAAGTTAAAATAAGGATCAATGAGTCTATACCGATATGAATGAATGAATGAATGAATGAATGAATAAGAGAGGGAAGCTTTTCTTTATAGCAGGAAGCCAGCTAACACAGAAGAAATTAGAGAATTAGAAAAAAAAAGTCACCATTTGGCAATAATCTTTTTTTCCCAGTTTTACTGAGATATAACTGATACATAACACTGCATAAGTTTAAGTTGTACAACATGATTTGATATATATATATACTGTGAAATGATTATCACAATAAATTTGGTTAACATCTATCACCTCAATTACAAATTTTTTTCATTGTGATGAGAACTTCTTTCTTGGTAGGTTCTATATCCAACGTGGCACTTGAACTCATAAGCCCTAGATCAAGAGTCATTGCATTCTTTACTGACTGAGCCACCCCTGTGGGGAGCATGATGTGGGACTTGATCCCAGGACCCCGGGATCATGACCTGAGCTGAAGGCAGATGCTCAACCATTGAGCCACCCAGGCCCCTGTGATGAGAACTTTTAAGCAACCATATTAATAAGTGATTCATGCAAGAAACATCAATAAACATTAAAGCTACTGGGCCAGTTTGAGAGTAATAGGATATTTACATGATCAAAGTATCTCTCCACAGATACTAATTAGCTACAAAGAGTGACTTTACCTTGGAGAAACCTGGCAGATATCACCTTAACTCAATGATCAGTTATCACCACCAGAAATAAGAGAAATTGCAGCATTTGCTTACTGATATAATGCACTGTGAAAAACACATTTTATCTTCAGTATTCCTGCCCAAAGTATAAAACCTGAATCCAATCTTGGAAGAAAAATTAACCAAACTAAAATGAAAGACATGCAACAAAACAATATCTCAACAGTTTTTCTAAAAAGTCAATTATCAGTAAATACAAATAAAGGCTTAAGAAATATTCCAGCTTAACAAAAACTACAGAGACACGACAACTAAATGCAGCAGGTAATCCTGGGTGTTCTTTTGCTACATGGATAGTATTGTAACAATTGGAAAAATGTGAATAAAATCAGCAGATTAAATAACAGTATTGTATCCAAGTTAATTTCCTGGTTTTTGATCACTAGTCTTTGCTTATGTTTGTGAATCATCTTATTTTTAGGAAATAAAACTGACATGTGTAGAGGTAAAGAAATATCATGACTCAATGGAGTCAGATAAAAAAATATATCTGTACATATAGATAAAAGTAAGGATAAAGGAAATGTAGGAAAATGTTAATATATAGTTAATCTTGGTGAAGGATACACAGAAATTCTTTACACTATTCTTTTTTAAAATTACTTTATTTATTTTAGAGAAGGATAGAGAGAAAGCATAAACAGGGGGAGGCGCAGAGGGAGAGGGAGAGAGAGAATCCCAAGCAGACTCCTTGCTGAGCACAGGGCATGATGTAGGGCTCAATCCCAGGACTCCAAGATCATGACCTGAGCCTAAATCAAGAGCTGGATGCTCAACCAACTGAGCCACCTAGGCACTCTTATACTATTCTTATATAACTTTTCCTGAAAGTCTGAAACTATTTCCAAATAAAAAAGCTATAGTAAGTTTTAATTCAGCTTTAAAATACCTTTTACATGCTAATTTTCTATACACAATCAATATACATAAAGCCTTCCTCTTATAATTTAAGCTTATTTTCTCATCTAGTGTGGTTTCAGTGATGGAAAAGAACAGGATAAGCAGAAGAAAACTATCCCTATATCCTGATTTTACAAACTTACAAATCTATCTCCATCAAAAGAAAAAGGTCATTTCAGTTGCCTATGATCAATGAGATAGATTTTTAGATATACTCTTCTAATACCTTAAAAACCATTTCCTCCACAGAGATTTTTTTTAAAATTTTTTTTAAGGTTTTATTTATTCATAGAGACAGAGAGAGAGGTGCAGAGACACAGGCAGAGGCAGAAGCAGGCTCCATGCAGGGAGCCCGATGTGGGACTCGATCCAGGGTCGCCAGGTTCACGCCCTGGGCTGCAGGCGGCGCTAAACCGCTGCGCCACAGGGGCTGCCCCCTCCACAGAGATTTTTTAACAGTGTTTAACACCCATTACTTCAAAGGTTAAGTTAAATTGACTACTCAAAATATAAAAGATAACTCTGGACCACAGCAGCATTTTTAGTCATTGTTGCAAATATTTTCCAATGATGATAAAAACTGAATGATTACACCTTTGGAGAAGTAAACACTTCTCATTAATTTCCCATGGTAATAATCTAGTCATGTTTTTCACAATCACACAATTTTTCTCATGAGAACTAGGTTTATAAAAGAAGAAAATGCAATTAGTTGCTCATCTTTTAACTCATACATTCCTACACTTGTTTTAAATGAAATAGGAATGCTGAGGAAGATGAACATAGACAAATTCATCTAGTCAAAACATATGGTATACTTTAGTTCTGGGTATGCATAGCTAATACATTTTGAAATCATGGGACTTAATTAAAACAATAAAAAATGGTATTTTATGTACTTCCCATTAAAATTTTGACTTTAAAATTTAATATACAGGGCTTCAACCTTTTTTTCTAAAGATTTTATTTATTCGTGAAAGACACAGAGAGGCAGAGACATAGGCAGAGGGAAAACTAGGCTCCCCACAGGGAGCCCAATGCAGGACTCAATCAGGGGGCCCCAGGATCACAACCTGTGCCAAAGGCAGACACTCAACCACTGAGCCACACAGGTGCCCCAGGGCTTCCACTTCTAAAGATGATGGAGTATCAGGGACAGGATTAATCTTAAATACTAAAAACACAGACATGATAGTGAAAAGTTTTCAGACTTTGGGCAACAGATGGCACAATCTCTGAAAGAGGCAACAAAAGTAAGCCATATGATTCCCCAAGTGTAGAGTTTCCAGGATGCAGTACTAAGATGGGAAAATCAGATCCAGACAGACTCCTCAAATTGAGAAGACAGATAAGAGGGAACACCAAGGCAGCTACAGTTCCCAGAGCAAAGTACCAGAGAAGAAAAGGTAGCACAAAGAAAGCTCTGGAGTTCTGCAGAACATTCCCTCTGAGTCTCCTGCTGAATACATACATGTGATCAGCACATGTACGTGGGGAAACTATCTGAAACCAGGGACAGAACCACCAGAAAGGAGCAAGAAGAACAATTACCAACGTTCACCTAGGGATGATAAGAGTTCACAGAGTGAAGAAATCCTGTAACAATAGGCACCAGAATATTCAGAAGGGTATTATGTCTGTACTAGGAACAAATTAACCTTGTACTAAAGGATGCTCAGGTTTCAACTAACAAAAGTAAAAATTTTGTTTGGAAAATTAAGGTGTTTCTAAGTAACTTAAACTATTTCTAAGTAACTTAACTGTGCTCCAGAAGAAAGCTCAAAATATTAAAAATAATATTAAAAATAATGCAAAGGAAAGGTAGCTTCAAACAACAAAATTTACAGTGTCTGGCATCCAAACAAAAATTAGCAAGCATGAAAAAGAAATAGGAAAATACAATCCATCGTAACTGAAAAATCAGTTCTAAAATGGACCCAGAAATGATAAAAGTGATAGGATAAGTAAGGAAAGACATTAAAACATTATATTCCTTTGCATTAAATATAAATGGTCTAAATATGTGTATGTATATGTGTGTATACATGCATATACATATGTATATAATAAAATATTATTCAGCCTTAATGGAAATCTTGTCATAAACTACAACATGGATGAATCTTGAGGACATTACTAAGTAAAATAAGCTAGTCACAAAAAGACAAATACTGTATGATTCCATTTATATAAGGTACCTACTATAGTCAAATTCATAAAGACAAGAAGTAGAAAGGTAGTTACCTGGGTCTGCAGAAAAGAGAAAAGAGATGTTTCAGATTGGTAAAATGAAAAAGTTCATAGAGTTGTTTCACAACAATGTGAATATACTTACTACTCTCCAACTGGTTAAAAAAAAAGGGTGAAAATGGTTAGGATGGCAAATCTTAGGTTATGTATTTTTAACCGTGATTTAAAAAAAAAATCTATTATAGACTCCATATATTTAAGAAAGTAAAAGAAGAAAGCATGAGCACTGTTAAGGAGCACTGAAGATATAAAAAGGTTCAAATTGTACAGATGAAAATACAGTGTCTAACAAGAAACATACAATGGATAAGATTAACAGAATATCAGAAATCAGTACAAGAAAATGTCAGGAATTTTGAAGAGATTAGCAATAGATATTATTCAAATTGAAACAAAGAGAGGAAAAAAGAAAAAACAAAACGAAAAAAATCCAGTATTAGTTAGGGTGTGGAACAATATCAATTGGTTAACATATGTGTAACTAAGGTACAAGAAAGAGAGAGTGAAGGAAAAAAGAAAACCTATTTGAAATAATAATGGCCAAAATATTCTAAATTTGGTGACAATGATAAATCCACAAACCCAGGAAGCTCAACTAACACCAAGCATAAGAAACATAAAATTACACCAAAGCACATCACAATAAAAGGTTCTTCAAACCAGTGGTAAAGAGATCATTCTAAAAGTAGCCAGAGGGGGGTGGGAGTGAATGGGTGACGGGCACTGGGGGTTATTCTGTATGTTAGTAAATTGAACACCAATAAAAAAATTAAAAAAAAAATAAAAAATAAAAAAATAAATAAAAGTAGCCAGAGAGGGCAGGCTGGGTGGCTCAGTGGTTTAGCACTGCCTTCAGCCCAGGGCCTGATTCTGGAGACCCAGGATCAAGTCCCACATCAGGATCCCTTGCATGAAGTCTGCTTTTCCCTCTGCCTGTGTCTCTCTGTCTCTCTCTCTGTGTCGCCCATGAATAAATAAATAAAAATCTTAAAAAAAAAAAAAAGTAGCCAGAAGAAAGAAAAAGACAGTTTCAGTATAAAGAAATAAAGGAAATAGTAGATTTCATGTCAGAAAAATACAAATGAGAAGATAGTGGGGCATCATTAAAGTCGTATCTTCAAAGTCCTGAAAGAAAAAAACTGTCCAACTAGAATTTTATAGCTAGCAAAAAATGTATTTGAAAACTGAAATACCAAAAAAGGTTTTTTTCAGACATATAAAAGCTGGAAGAATTCATCAGCAGTAATTCAGCTTATAATAAATGATAAAGGAAATCATTCAGGCAGAAGGAAAGTGATACTAGATGGAAAAGGAATTTCAAAGGAATGAAGAGCCTTGAAAATGGAACAAATATGGGACAAATAAGAGCCTTTCTCCTATTATTCTTAAATCCACTTAAAAAAAAAATTAAAAAAAAAAAATCCACTTAAGAGAATTGACCATTTAAAGCCAAAAAACTAAAAATATATTGTGGGATTTAAACACATGTAGAACTAAAATGTATGACAACAACACAAGAATAAGAAAGAGACATGGAACTGTAGTGTCATAAAGTTGTTATATAATATGTGAAGTGATATTTTACCCAAAATTAGACTGTGATAGGTTAAAGATGGAGTCATAAAAAACAAATAATAGAAAGTAGAAGGCAAAAAGCAAAAATAAAAAAAAAAACAGATTGAACAAAAAAAAAAGACACAAATAGCAAAATAATAGAGTTAAACCCAACAATATCAATAATCATATTAAATATAAATGGTCTAAATTAAAAAGCAAAGATAAGGAGACTCGATAAAAAAAACACACAAAGATGGAACTATATGCTATCTACCAGAAATCTACTTCAAATACAAACACACAAATAGAGAAAAGCAAAAGGATGGAAAAGGATGCACCATGCTAACTAATACCAATCAAAAGAAAGCTGGAGAGGTAATACTGACAAAGTAGATTGTAAAGCAAAGCATATTACCAGAAATAAACAGACCCATTTCACAATGATAAAGGGATCCAATTCATCAAGAAATCACAACAATCCTAAATATGCATGAATTTAGTAACAGAAATTCAAAATATACGAAGGGAAACTGATAAAAGTATAAGCAGAAATTGACAAATCCACAAGTATAATCAGAGATTTCAATACCCTTCTCTCAAAAACTGCTAGAACAAGTAGACAGACATAAAATCAGTAAGGATAGAGAAGACTTGAGCGATTCTATCAATCAACTTGATCTGACATTTATAGCTCACTCCACCCAACTTTCTTTTCAAGTGCACATGAATCATTTACCAAGGCAGACCATATTCTTGGCCATAAAATAAGTCTCAATAAATTTAAAATGATTCAAATCTTACCATGTACATTCTCTTGAGTACAGTGAAATTAAATCAGAAATCAATACCTGAAAAATCCCACATGCATACTCATTTATAACCAATGGAATCAAAGAAGAAATAACAAAGTCAGCAAGGATTTCTGAACTGAATAAAAATGAAAATACACCATAGCAAAGTTCATAGGATGCAGCCAAAGCACTATTTAGAAGGAAATTTTACAGCATTAAACATTTATATCAGAAGAAAATAAATTAATGAGCTAAGTTTTTAAGATTCAAGCAAATAAAATGCAAAGTGAACAAGCAGAAAGGAAATAATAAAGAATAGAAATCAATGAAATTGAGAACAAAAAAATCAGTGAAGAAAACCAAGAGCTGCTCCTCTGAGTATCAATAAAACAGACAAACCTCTAACCAAACTGAAAAGGGAAAAATGAAAAAAATACACAAATTAACAGCGGGAATGAGAGAAAGGACATAGCTATAGATCTTTTTAAAATATTAAAAAGATAATAAGAGAATATTACAAACAATTTTATGCCAATTTAACAATTTATATTAAACAGACAAACTCTTTGAAAGATAACCTATTGGGGCCCTTGGGTGGAATAGTCAGTTAAGCATCCAACTCTTGGGTCTCAACTCAAGTAGTGATCTCACAGTCATGTGACTGAGCCCTGAGTCAGGCTCTGTGCTCAACGTGTCTGCTTAAGACTCTCTCCCCTCTCCCTCTGCTCCCCCCTCCCCATCCCATTCTCTCTCTCTCTCTCAAATAAATAAATCTTTAAAAAAAAAGATACAAACTATTAATGCTCATTCAAAAAACAAAGAAATAAACTAAATAGCCCTCTATTAATGAAATTAAAATAGTTGTTAAAACCTTTCCTGTATAGAAAACTCTTAGGTATAGGTATGTAAGTCATTCAGTATTATCTTAAGTTTAACATACATGGAGGGATCTAATATTTATTAACTATCATCATGTGCTAGCATTAAGGATATAATTTTAATATGACTACATTAGCATCCAGCAGCATCATTCTGGAAGGAAGCTGTGTCAAGAACTGATTAATACGAGCTTAACTAAAACCAAGGAGGCTAATGATAATAATCTGGGGAAAAAATGATGAATGTCTGAAATAAGTCAATGGCAATGAGAGGTGGGAGTTGGGGCAGGGCATGGTTAGAAAATGGACAGCTAGTAAAGAGAGAGACCAGATGTAGTGACTGACTTGACCTGAAAGGTACAGAAAGTGAAAGAGTAAGGATGCTTTATGATGCTTGCCTTGAACACTAGAAGAACTACTCATTAGGATAGGGAACACAGAGAAGAAACAGATTTGGGAACAAGAAGATATGTTTAATTTTCAATACCTGATACATTTAGACATTCAGGACCCAAAAGATATATTGTAGGCAATGGGATATAGGGAATCAATACTTAGCAAATACTTGTAGTTAAATTAACCTGCTCTACCTCCCAGGATTACTTGCAATTAAAGCCTTCTCTAGAACTATAAAATTAATGATTTTTATCTGTTAAAAGAATTTCAGAGATAAGAATGTGGCTAAGGGATGTGAGAAAAGAAAGTCCCTTTCCATGTATATACTAAACTCACTCACAGTACAAGAGACCCAATTTCAGTATTCTTTTTGTTGTCATTTAGAATAGTAAAATCTGGGGATCCCTGGGTGGCGCAGCGGTTTGGCGCCTGCCTTTGGGGTGCGATCCTGGAGACCAGGGATCGAGTCCCACATCGGGCTCCCGGTGCATGGAGCCTGCTCCTCCCTCTGCCTGTGTCTCTGCCTCTCTCTCTCTCTGTGTGTGACTATCATTAAAAAAAAAAAAAAATAGAATAGTAAAATCTTATTTATTTACTCTATTTGGTTTAATGAGTCTGACCTACTTCCTGCAGAAAAAAACAGTGAGAATATGAAGCCCTCTCATCTTTTCCCTTGTTTTGTATGTGGTTGCAATGACTCAATTTTTTATTTAACTCTGCCTGCTGCCTGTATAACATCCTATTGCCTCCTTTTAAGATTTTACTTGTCATTTTCTGGCTCTCCTTACTCTATTAGAGAATTGTATTTTTTTAGAAAACACACTGTCGGGGGCACCTGGGTGGCTCAGTCAAGGCTCCAACTCTTGATTTCAGCTCAGGTCACCATCTTAGGGTTGTGAAACCGAGCCCTGTGCCTGGCTCCACACCCAGCATAGAGCCTGCTTAAGATTCTCTCTCTACCTCTCTCTCCCTGCACCACCCCCCACCTCTCTAAAGTAAATAAATAAATAAAATAAAAAACACACCTGTTCAACTTAATCAAATAACAGCAACAACCATTTTTTGAACATGTCTTAGAAACCAGGCAATGTGCCAAGTGCTTTCCATACATTAGCTCACTGAATTTTCAAAATCTTGCACAGTAAGTATCTCCATTTTATGATCAAACAAAACTGAACCTCAGAAAGATTACATAAGCCCAGAGTCATACAAGATGGACTGTAGAATTGAGACTTGAATCTAGGTCTGTAGAACACCAAAACTTGTGCCGCATAACTTTCATAAATTTTTTACTATCTGTAACAGACCTTTTACTGAATGTTTTACAAAGGTGCTGCCATTCATGCAACAAATATGACTGCCTACTACGTATCTTCAAAATTTCTGTAGAAACACTTTTAACAGCCCTTTTCCCCTACTGTTTCTAAAACTGGAAAGCTGCATACAGTGCACATTTTCCCCCCTTTACTTCCTCTCATTAAATGTCAAATTCAATCATGTTATGATTATTATCAGGTAGTGGGTTCAGCCACAGCCATTTCCTGCCCAGTTCCTGTTCACTACTCAGAACGAAGTCCAGCATATTTTCTTTCCTTGTGCTCTGAAACTACCTGTTCCAAGAAGCAGTTTTTTTGAAGTGAAATCTGATCTCTGTATTTTGTGTCATTTTAGCGATTTGTATGAGACTAACAAGTTGGAATAAAAATGCAGCTTTCTTATAATGGCATGTAAGATTTTCAACTTAGCCAAATAATTCTGGTCATGAAGTGATCTACATTTGTAAATCCAATGACAGTATTTATGGTTCTGTGCTAACCTGAAGGGAAGACATACACATGGGACTTTTTCTCAGATTTTTAAAGAACAGCCCCAATTTAAAACACTGTTATGTCTCAAATTTGGATTCAGAAAAGACAGTCAACATATATATATATACAAAGCGTAGTTTGCAATATTAGCCCTGTGTGGCTACATACTAGGTACAGGGGTTAAGGAAAGTCAAGTCACTTCAAGATTCTTCTTTTATAAATAATCCCAAAATATATTCCACAAATTAAGTGCAAATGCCTCTAGTGGTGTAAATCTTCCTTTACAGCTTAGAATGAAATACTGCAATGAAATGATGAAACTGCTTAGCTGGACACATTTGGAAAAGAAGTTTTAACTGACACTGGGGAAAATTAAAAGGTATTAAAAGGTAAATATTAAACAAAAGCGTAACACTGCACAAAACTGTTGAGAATTTCCTATAATTTTAATACCTAAATATGCAATTTCCAACTGCCAAAACCCGGTAGTGGTCACCTTGACGAGCCACATTTATATACAATTACCACTTAAATTTTGACCTTCGCAAATACTTTTTACACAAAGCTACAATTACTTGCTATTCCCTCAACAATCCATATTCCTGGTCTGTGACCCTGCATCCTGTTCTACCCGAGTGAGATGCCTTCCTTCCCCAACAATGAAAACTACTATTTACCCTTTAGGGCTCCAGTGATAGCTCCTGCTACACCTCCAACCCCTTCTCCACTGTCTCTGAATATTATTCAGTCTTCTTCATTCAGGGCTTACCAGTGTGCCAGGACTTTACATATTCTATTTAATGCTTAATACTCCCCTCTGAAGTAACATCCTCTCCACTTAATGGATAGATAAGAAAACTGAAGCTGAAAAAAGGTTTACTATCATGTTAAAGGGAACAAAGCCAACCAGGAATTCAAACGCCAGTGTGTCTAAACTTCAACCAAATTCTCTTGCATTAAATTACAGACTCTATGGCACTCTCTTAATAGTATATATTGTGTTATATTATCCTTATTTGTTTCTCTCCCTTACTAAAGACAAGAAAGGTGACACCATCCTTACGCCCCCAGCAATACTCAACAGTGTCTATATACAGTGACTCAAAGTGTTACTGAATATGTATAATATCCTCATTCTGTTTATGATTTTGCAGCATTATTTTCCACTGATTAGTCTCCTTGCACCCAGTCTCTAAGAAGCCCTGTGGTGGTAAAGCATACTGGCTGAGAATGGAGGCTTTGTAATCAGATTGCCTCGCTTTGAATCCCACCTCCACCAATTATGAGCTGAGAAGTCTTGAACAAATGAGTTAAGCTAGGCTTTGGTTAACTCATCTATAAAACAGAACCGTAATCACAGTTCATATCTCACAGCTTTATAAAGATTAAACAAGATGGGATGGAAGCAATCCAAATAATTTTTCGATCCCCATTTTTTCTACATGCCATTCTAAATTTTCTTTGGCTTAGTCTAGTGTAGCCTTTTTAATTACAAATTCCTTGCAATTTTGTATTAAATGGGCTAGCGTAAAAACTGTTTGAGCCAAAAAAATAAAATAAAATTGCTCAGGCCAGGATGCCTGGCTGGCTCAGTCACCAGAGCATGTGATCTTGATCTCCGCGTTGTTGAGTTCAAGCCCCACGTTGGGTGTAGAGCTTACTTAAAATAAATAGATACATATTTTAAAAAATAATAATCAAATAAAAATTGCTCAGGGCAGCTACCTGATTTTTAGGGCCAACCGTCCATTGCCAGTTGGGACTCAAAGTCTATGCTGGGAGGTTTAACTATACAAGAGTGCCCCCACTGTACGTCATACTTTTTTCTCTTACTACATTTTCATTCCATATCAGAAAGTGGTAAAAAAAAAAAAAATTAGAAAAGACACTTCCTACCTTACTAGGACCGAACTTAACAGTATTTGATGCATGCACACAACTAACCTGTGTGGGAGGCAGGCTATTTTCCCAGCAAGAAATTTTCCTGGAACTACCCTGGGTCTGGTGTCAGCGGCGCGGCTCATTCTCCCCAGACCTCTGGATTCCTTCCCTCTGGAACTACAGCTGGCCGGGGACACCCCCTGCCTTCTCCTAAACTTAGCAATGTCGACTCCAAGAAGTTAGGATTTCAAATTGTTCTGCTATTTTACAGCACTTTAGGCTAAAGCGCATCGTTTCCAAATTCTCAGAATTCCCCCTTCCAACTTTAAAAATGTTATGAGAAAATCCAATTTGGGAGGAAACGATTAAAAAAAGAAAAACATGAACTCTACAAACAAGAGCAAATACTATGACTAAACGCAAAGTCTCGGGGATGCGCGGGGTGTGTGTGTGTGTGTGTGTGTGTGTGTGTGTGTGTGTGTGTGGAGAAACAAAGAAAAATCCTAAAGCTAACCAAAAACTGTAAAATCAAAGCATCCAATTAACAACAACAACAAAAACCTCAAGGTAAGCAGGAGATACCATAAACAGAGACAGCAAGTGTGCATCACAAAATAGGGACTAATTCACGAATCTGAACAGAGCTTGGTATGCCAATACTTGGATTAATAGATGTTTCAGAGTCTGCACTGCCTAGTCGGCATAGGATGATATAAAGCAGTTCCCTTTTCTTTTTTTTTTGGTTAGGCTAAAAATAAAGAGTGATGGACCAGTGACAGAATGATCTCCAAAGTTAGAGAAGGAGGTGTTGAGTTTGGAAGTCGGGACTCGGGGAGCCACACCAGAACTGGCTTGTCCGCAGCGGCCGGCCGGGGACAAGGCGGGTCCGGCGGGCGGCGGGCGGCGGGCGGCGGGCTGGTCCCGGCCCGGGAGGCTGGCGGCGGCGGCACCGGCGCCGCAGTCCGCGCGCGTCGCACAGCGCGGCCGAGACCCTGCGTGGTCCCCCGGCCGCCGCGGCTCGGCCCCCGGCCCCCCGCCCCCAGCCCCGCGCCCGCCGCGCCCCCAGCCCCGCGCCGGGGGAGGGAGCCCAGGAGGCGGCGGCGCGGGGCGCGGGGCGCGGGGCGCGGGGGGCTTCGGCCCGACCCCCTCGAGGCTCGAGGACGGCGCGCGCCCGGAGCCGGGAGGCTGAGCCGCTGCAGCGGTCCGAGGATGGGAGGCGACCGCGGCGGAGCCCGCGCGCAGGTGCCAGCGGCCGCCCGGGGAGTCGCCCGCGGCGGAGGGCGACGCGCCGGCCCCGCGGCCCCGCAGCCCCCGCCTGCGTCCCGCCCGCCGCTCTGCCCCCTCGTCCCGCTGCCGCCCCGGGGTCTGTCAGAAGCCAGAGACCGGCCACGGCCCGCCCGGGCGCGGAGGCGATGCCGGCTCTTACCGGAGGAGCGGGCGCCGCGCCGCTAGGAGGCGGCTGGGGAGCGCGCGGGAGGCTCCGAGGCGAGCGCCGCCGCCGCTGCGGGAGCCGGAGCGGTCGCGACGAGGCTGCCGGCGGGCGCGCTCCTCCACGGCCGCCGCCCCACCCCCTCTCCCGCGGGGTTTGCGCCGGAGCCCGCAGTCTCGGCGCGCGGGCGGGGCGGGCGGGAGGGGCGGGGCGCCCGCGGGGGCGGGGCCGGCGGCCTGATTGGCGTGGGGGCGACCAATGGGGCCACGGGCCCTCCGGGCGGCGCTGAGACTGACGGGGCTCCTAGCCCGTGGCGGGAGGGGGGCGGGCCTAGTGCCGCCTTTTACAGCCGCCTTTTTGACAAACCCGAACGTCAGGAAAGGTCGGTTGGTTCGCAGTGTGGCCAAACGGCCCAATTAGCACAAGGCGAAGGGCCTCTGAACCCGGATTGGCACCGTCTCTGCCTATAGAGAGAGGGGGCGGGCCTGGGGCGCTGAGGCCCCGCCCCGGATGTGGGCATGGCCCGAGCTGGAGCCCGGAGCCGCCGCCGCGCTGCCCCGGCGAGGCGGAACTGAGATCTCTCTCTTGGTTATCATGTGACGGGCTCTGGATTTAATGGAGGAGAAAGGGTGGAAAAGGCCGAGGATCCAAACTGGCGAGCTTTCTGGTCTCCGCGGCCCTCCCCGCTCTCCGGCCGGCGGCGCTGCCAGGTGAGTCCGGGCGCCCCGGGCCGGCTGCGTCGCGAGTGCGCTGCCCCCGGCGCCCCGGCCCCGGCCCCGCGGTGCTCCGGGCCCCGCCGCGCCCCCGCCGGCACCTGCTGGGCGCCGGGCTCCCGCGGGCAGGAAACCGCGCAGCTCCCACAGCTCCGGGGCCCGGTCGGGGGCGAGCGCAGTGGGGGACACAGACCCCAAGGCCCTATCGGGTGTGAGCAGCATCCTCCTCGGAAGGAAGGTGAACTTGGCCAAGGCTGTCGCAGCAGGGCCCGCCCGAAAGCGACTCCTTGTTCAGAGGAGTTGGGTTGCAGGCTCATGAGCAGAACTGTCCCTGGTCTTTGGGACGAGGGGCGTTTATTTGGGAGAGCACCGGCCCTAGCGAGAGAAGCAGTGGACATGGTGTGGCGAGCACCGTGGGCAAGGTAATGAGCGCACACGCAGGTGATAGATGCTGGCCCTCTGGGCACAGCCCTTCTGATTTCCAGTTTGAGACGGTGCAGAAGATTTTGGCAGTGAGGAAGCATATGAACTAAACGATCTTCCAGGCCAGAAGGCATCACCTCAAACAGGGCTTTAAAGCAGAGCAAATTTTTGTTTTGTTGGAGTATGCAGTCCCCCCCCCCCCCCCCCGAGAAAGAGCGATAGTAATAGTAGTAGGCAACAAATACAATTACTGCAATTAATGACGATTTGTGAATAAAGGAGTAAAATGGGTGGTGTAGCCCAGCATCCAGGCTTCTTCCGGCATCACTTAAATGTCAGTGTAGTAGTGCTTCATACAGAAATTTGTTGCATCCCGCATTTTGAAACTTGAAGCCACAAGCCTGCGTGTCCTTCCATCTGCGACCCTGAAGTACCTGTGTTGATTGATTGCAGCAACCCTTTCTCTGACCAGTTGCTTACTCAGTCCCATATGCGAAAAAAATAAACCCCGACTCATCCAGTTACTGATGGAAAAGTTGTGCTTAAACAAGTGTATTATCATAGACTTTTTGAAGGTTCACAAAAATGGCCAGGTAGTTTGGAGATCGGGATGGAGTAAACTTGATTTACAACATGAAATCCGTTTGTAGTTAATAATCAGTACACACCCCTCATACCTCTTCTTCCAAATTCAGCCTCCTATGCCACCATGGCAGCCTTTGGTCAGGAAAGGAGACCTGGAGAAAATGCCTTCCTGGGAGCAAAAGCCTCCGCTTTTCATACTGCAGTATGAAGCATCCCGATCTGCCAGCTAAGTAAATGAATACTAGCAGATGGGCGTAAGGGGAAAGGGGGAGTTAGGAGGTCCCCAGGACATCACTGTTACAGCAAAACAGATACATGCTCTTGCCCCACTGTTGGAAGTAGTAGAGGTGTATCAAAGGATATATCAGAGTTAGTTTTAAAATATAATTAAACATGCTAATCTAGGGCATTTTATTCATCTAGCCTGTTTCTTTGCTTTTTCCTTGTTTCTCATATTCCTGCATTTGTAATCCTACCCCTCATGCTTTTGCTGTCCCACCACCTTCTGATCTTTTCCTCTTTTCATCAAATGTCCTCTCAATCTATCACTCTTTTGTGGCTTATTTCCCTCCGTTTATAATCATATTCAGATTCTTCCTTTACTGAAAAATTTCTTATTGGCCCTTTCTCAATCTCATTCTTTGTCTTGTCCTTTATCTTCTCCAGGTATTTCAGAGGAATAAAATGTTGTCAACTGTTTACATTTTGTTATCTTCTTTAACCCCTCACTCAACTGCATACAGTCTGGCTTCTGATTTCCATTCTACTTACCCTTTTTCCAAGTGGTCACAAGGTTAATATAAAAAGCTTGAACAAGTATAGACAATACTGTCATCCTGTATGTGAAGACTAAATAAATGCTTATACTAAAGTTTTATAGATTAAAGTGTTCCAATCAAAATCCTAAGTTTTTAAGAATTAGTGATTTTAGCGTGGGGGAAAAAAAAAGGAAAGGGCAAAATATTCTGGAGAAGAAATCCATGAGTAGGTGGGTTGTAGGCCTTTCAGATATTAGAGTACATCCTAGAACATATCTAATCACAGTCATATAGTACTAGTGCAAAACAAATATAGATCAATAAGACAGATCTATATCTTAGATAGATATATGACAGATCTTATATTTTAGGGATATAAGAAATAGCTTTGGTCTGCCAGGCTGGCTCAGTTGGTTGAGCATGTGACTCCTGATCTCAGATGCCTGAGTTCAAGCCCCAAATTGGGTATAGAGCTTACTTGAGAAGGAAAAAGAGAAGGAAGAAAGAAAGGGAGAGAGAAAGAAAAAAGAAAGGGCTGTAATTATCGAATAATTTAGCATCTAATAACAAAATGTCAGAAGTTTAAATGGTCTTGATGATTGGATAGGAAGTAGTAAAAAAGTCAGGATCTATACCACAAACCAAAAAATAGTGAGTTGTAAAAAGAAAAATTCAGACTGGGATCCCTGGGTGGCACAGCGGTTTAGCACCTGCCTTTGGCTCAGGGCGCGATCCTGGAGACCCAGGATCGAATCCCACATCGGGCTCCTGGTGCATGGAGCCTGCTTCTCCCTCTGCCTATGTCTCTGCCTCGCTCTCTCTCTCTCTGTGTGACTATCATAAATAAATAAAAATTAAAAAAAAAAATTCAGACTAAGAAAATTGGTATTTGTAAGAATTTCAGTGAGAAAGTTTTATTAAAAAAAAGTATAGGCTAAACTATGTGAAAATCCAGTATTATCAATGTGTTCTATATTATTTAGCCCAGTGATCTCCTTAGAATCAGAATTCTATTTAATATCTGAATTTTTGTTAACCGTTCCCTCTTTATTAAAACTCTCCTCCCTTGACCTAATACCACTTCCTCTTTTTTCAGTACATTGATTTTTTAATGCTTTTTCTTAGTATATGTTGAAATTAGGTGAAATTTTGGATGTACAGATGTACAAAAAAGAATATAAGAATATCCTTGAGGTACAGGAATAAAGTCATGAGTACCTGGACTTGAGTGACAGCAATGACAAGGACCAGACTATTCTTGAGACATTTTGAATAGAGCTCATGCCCAGTTGATATACTACAAGTTTTATTGCATTTTGTCATGGGCTATAGGGAATGATGAATGTAACGTTGTCAAAGGTGGCTACAAATTTTAATGGAATTTGAAAGGAAAAATAATAGAATGTTATCAAAAATAGGAAATCTGTGAGTGGGGAAGAGCCAGCTTTGTTCACCAGGAATGGAAGTGATTTTTTTTTTTTTTTCTGGTATCGAAACAATCCTGACTTTTTTTCCTTCTCTTAGGGTATATTTCCCTTTTTTCGACTCTGCAACAGCTTCTTTAAACTGTTTAAATGAGAATGTCCTTGGCTCAGAGAGTACTACTCACCTGGCTTTTCACATTACTCTTCTTGATCATGTTGGTGTTGAAACTGGATGAGAAGGCACCTTGGAACTGGTTCCTCATTTTTATTCCAGTCTGGATATTTGATACTATCCTTCTTGTCATGCTGATTGTGAAAATGGCTGGGCGATGTAAGTCTGGCTTTGACCCTCGACATGGATCACACAATATAAAAAAAAAAGCCTGGTACCTCATTGCAATGTTACTTAAATTAGCCTTCTGCCTTGCACTCTGTGCTAAACTGGAACAGTTTACTACCATGAATCTGTCCTATGTCTTCATTCCTTTATGGGCCTTACTGGCTGGGGCTTTGATAGAACTTGGATATAACGTCTTTTTTGTGAGAGACTGACTTCTAAGGACATCATCTCATTTTATTGCTGTTCAACAAGCTATCATTAAAGTGTTTGAATCTTTGCAAGCTTGAAGAATACCAGAGAACTGAGAAAAATAACCAAATGTAGTTTTATACTGCTTCCATAAAATAGTCTTTGTGAATCATGGACTTCTAGTCAATCCAAAGCTTAATTATTCAATATTTCAGTTATTAATATCCTTATTATCCCTATATAAATAAAGTTTGTTTTTTGACCTCATTTTTCTACTTGACTCTTAAATAATCTGTTGTACATATGTGGTCAATTTTTAAAGTCTTTAATCTACATTATTTGGATAGAAGTTTAATATATCATAGCCCCATTATGACCAAAGTAAATGGTCATTTGTGCTTGTAAATTACTAAGAAAAAAACCTAGTTAGTGAAATACTTAGTCGTGTCACTTCATGTTTACATTCACAAATAATCTGAAAGTTTAACAGATTTTTATCTAAGCTAACGTGTCACTTTTTCCTTCTGTTTAAAACCCATGAATTAGAGATGGCATACTAGAACTGAGCAGAGCTTTGCCTCTTCTAAAGTGAGAGAGGGGCCTTTCATCCTGGTTGAATCAGGACCGGTCCCCTTTATGCCTGTTGTCCTGAGCCTCAGGAAGTTAGTGCCCCTTTCACTCTTAGAAGTCCTGGTCTGAGAGTTTATAGGTGATCCTACCAAAGGCACTTAAACCATTCCAGGGAAGCATAGGTGACATCACTTGTAAGAATTCCAAACAGTCTTAAGTGCATTATAACCCTAAAGCAGGTGATTGTTCCTGCCCTTACACCGCCCTCACTTTTAGCTTTGGGAAGAACCCAAAGTAGTATTTTGTTTGTTTTAAAAATATCTAACACACAAGAAAGTGATTCCTAGGTGGTAATACTTGAGAGGATTGCTTTGACTATAGCATTTTGGTCTAGTTCTCCTTTGTAAAGCACATAACATGACAACGTTTAAGCTACAACATCAGATTAATATGGTTTTAACTCCTTGTTTGAAACTACAGAGCTAAGCTAAATAAATAAAAAACGATCAGTTACAAGCGTTTTACTGTCTTATAATTGGTATATATTCCTATTTTGAGCTTCTAAAAATAGGATGGAAAAGGACAGTTAATTTGGGGAACATAATGTTCCAGACTTGATCAGATATTCCTTGTTCAACTGAGAGTTCCAAACTATTTGGTCTCTCTAATGATAGATTCAAAGTAGAAGAAAGCTTTCGTTTCTATTAGAAACCAGACAGGAGGATTTTGAAATTCAGCAGAAGTTGTATCTGTGCAAGTATTATCTAAGGATGCTCTCTCACAGGGAAAAGGAAAAGGACAGCATCACATGCAATTAGCTGGGTCAGGAGTCAGCAGAAATTTTCCGTAAATGTCTATATAATAAATATTTTAAGCTTTCTATCTCAACAGCTCAAGTCAGCTCTGTGATGAGAAAGCAGCCATAAACCATGATTATGTTCCAATAAAATTTTATGGACAATGAAACTTAAATTTTGTAAAACTTCCACATATCACAAAGTAGTATTCTTTTGGCTTTTGTTCCAGTTGCTTAAAACTATAAAAACTATTCTTGCCTCACAGCCACACAAAAAACAGACCTGTGAGCTAGGCCATAAAACAAGCAAAAGCAAAAATTCTATATGAGATTTCTAAGAGAAAAGGTGGAACAGGTCTCCAGTTAAGAGAGAAACCTGGGTAAGAATTGTATCTAAAAGGCAACACAATAACCAACCTGTTGATCCATGAGGGTCAGTTAATTGTAATAGTATCTGAAAGGTTCCCAGAAAGTAGAACATTTTCTTACCTAGTTTGGTAAATAAACTAAATAAACTAACTAGACTAAATAAATACCTTAAAGCAGCGCAAGTTACTGACATGCGCCTCCTTGATTCTGGCACCAAATCAAATGTGCGTTTTATCCCCATACCACCAAGGAATTTATTCAGTTCTGACACTACTTGGAAATAGTATCTGATACCACAGGTTAAGGTGCAATCCCAGAAGATACCTCCTCCCTCCAAACTTCAGATACCAGTTACAAATCCAGCTATAGATTGTTCTCATGACTCCCTTGATTAATTTGCCAGAGCAGCTCACAGAACTCAAAGAAACATTTTACTTATTAGATCACCAGTTTATTATAAAAGAATATAACTCAGGAACAGCAAGATGGAAGAAATGGTAAGGCAAGGTATGGGGAAGGGGCAAGGAGCTTCCATGGTCTCCTGGCATACCACTCTTCTTCCATCTCCTTGTGTTCACCACCCCAGAAGCTCTCTGAACCCTGTCCTTTTAGGATTTTATGGAGGCTTGATTACATCGAATATTAATGAAATCATTGGCTATTGGTGACTGAACTCAATCTCCAGTTCCTCTCCCCTGGAGATAAGGAAGGAGGAGTTCTAACCCTTTAATCACAATGTTGTTTCTCCCTGGCAACCAGCCCCCATCCTTAAGTTACCTAGGAGTTTTCCAAGTTACCTCATTAACGTAAGTTCAAAAGACACCTTTTTCATGCTAAACACTTAGAAAATTCTAAGGGTGTTAAATTCCTGTGCCAGGAATAGGGATGAAGACCAGATGTGTATTTCTTATAAAACACAATATCACAGCCTCAGTGGTTGGAATACACTTAAAACATTAAGTAATTAAAAATAGGATAGAAATTATGCTCACAGAAAAAGCAAAACTAATGGAATAATATATAAACAGTATTGCAGAAAAATACCTTCCTGTTTTAGTTCTAGGATATTTTGTTTATAATACAAAGATTTAACTTAAACATGAAAGGTTCCTTGTGAAACCAGTATTTTCCAGGTCAACATGGGTAAGAAGTAATGTAATCTGGTGTGGAGCAAAAGATTTATCAGAAAGTCTGGGTAAAAGCAACTTGTGGACAAAATAACTTTTTATGACTTGAAAATGTGAAAAGTAGAAAATATTGAAAGAATTCACAACTTGTTCAGCAGTATTTCATGAACAGAGGCTGAGTATATTGGTGCCATCAATCCACCACATGAAACATGAACACAAATCCAGCAAGAGAGCTTCCAAGCACCAAGAAAAATAGTTGCACACAGCTTCCATTTGTGGGCTAGAGTTTACTGTAATTTTAAGTTATTAATCTTACAAATTAAATCATCTGCTTTCCAGTCTGTTTTTGCAATGCAGCAAGTAAGAGAAACTGACGTTGACTAATGAACAGAAGTGATGGCCAAAAAAGAAGAGGAAACCATAGAGGCATTTTCATATAGGGGCAGGCATATTAATTACTATGCATCTGGGTCATCAAAAATAGTTATTTCTCTTTACTGAGAGAAAATTAATCAGAGTCCTTTTAGCATTACATTAAGAAACAAGCCACAAACTACAAAACGAGTTTCCTTTAATCTTAATTGGTCATGTTTCCACAGTAAATATCAGTTGTCCTCAAAGTATTGTTGGTGTTCTTATAATTAATGACATAGTGAAAGTACACGGGAATTATAATATTAGAACCAGGATAAAACAAACAGGGGGAAAAAGCCTCATTATAATGATGGAAAAACTAAAGCCCAGATAAATGAAATGAGATCAGCCCATGATCCCTGAAAAATGGAGAAGTTTTAACTCCAAAAGCTATTTCCAAAATTGGTTTGCTACAGAAGAAAAAAAATGGCATCCATGGAAGATACATACCAGTTACCAAATGCCAGATAAGGTAACCTTGGGTTAAAAGCTTTTATGAGAGGGATCTACTTTACATTTTAATGTTTTACTCTCATTTTGCATGTCCTGTGTTCAAGTTATACTGTAATCATACTGGTATCTTATACCATGAAGTAAATTTACTGCCATCATCTATATACTACAAATACTAATTTGTAATCAGAAAAGGGCAGTCTGTAACAAGACATGATTTTGAATTGCTGGCCCTGGGCAAAATAGTGAACTAGGAAGAAGTAAGTTTTTGAAAAAATCTACCTACTTCCACCAAATCTCATGATCCCTTGATAAACATTTTCCTCTTCCCAGATGCCTATCCTTTGCCCAAAACTAGAGGGAGGAATGCAGAGAAGAGATAATTAGTGAGAAAGGTGTGAAATGATTAGGCTGACCCAGAACATAGCTCTTCTGTGTTAATTCTAGGATCAGAAGCTAACATTTGTAGTGTCTACAATATATAAACCAATGCACTAAGCAAGCACTTGGCATGTTCTCTGATTTAATTCTCACCACCAATTAACAGAATAGATAGGTATTCCCTGCCCCCACTCCCCACCTTTTTACCAATGGGAAAAACTGATTTCTCAACATTTACAAGTTTATTAGTCCCCTTTCGTTACCCATAGCTGTACTATTCAAATGTTCTCAGCATAGTATCATATCAGAGGCTTTACAGGAGGAGGTCTGTGAAAATGTGCCACCTTTATGTCCTTGTCTCACTCCTGCAACAGAACACATATAGACTAAAAATATTGGTGCATGTTATCACATTCAATATTCCCAATTTTTGAATATTTATATCAGTAGGGAGACTTCATCTTGCCAAATAAGACTTAGTATGATAAAAACATGCTTCCGACTATAAGATACTAAACCTGCTTCTTAGATTTGCCATTTTAATAATTTTAAGTCTAGTTTAAATTTATCCTCAGTTTATAATAAGTGTATCTCTCGTTGGAGAAAAAAAGTTGGGTCTTACAGGTTTAGCAATCTTTACGATACTTATTTTATCCACATTGCCCAATGGGCCTAGATATTTAACAGGGGTACTTCTTAAACCTTATTCATAAGACTGAAGTACCAAATAGAAACTTAGTCTCCTTATGGTGCCTGCTGATCGAATTTTCTCCACTTTTCTATTGCAATTCTAGAATTACATTATGAATTAAAGTCAGAGGCAGAGTTTTTAAATCATAGAAACCTACATGATTAGTTTTTCCCACCCCAGTAAAGGTGCAACTTTTGTTCCTTCAAATATTTATTGAATACCAGGTGTATATATTAGGCATTGAGGACACAAAGGGATAAAAATAAAATTGGAACTTACAGCTCATGGTTTAGCTAGAGCCCAACATATACTTAACTAATAGTTATATTAATGATGTGAACAGAAGGACACAAGAAGCAGATGGAAGAAATGGTTCTACACCAGCTTTGGGGTAAAGGGGACAGTTGGAATGCATAAACTCAGTAAAACACAGAAGAGATGTTTAAAGTTTTGGAAAAAGATTTCACAGTGTTGTATTCCAAGCAGGGATTTCCCCAGCAAAGGTAAAGACTTTTTAAAGTACACAAAAGAAATGGCAAGTACTGGCACTCAGTAAAGCTGGAAATTGGGCACATTAATGGAAGATTGTGATGGATGAAACTGGAAAAGCCATATCATGAAGGCTTTTTGGTGTAATGCTGAGCGTTTGGCTTCTATTCTTTAGGAAAACAGTCATAGAATATTTCTAAGCTAAAGAGTAACAATCATATCTGTCTTAGGAAGATCAATCTGGTAGTAACAAAGAATGGACTGGAACAGGCATAGGGGCAGAGGAGTACAGGCAGCCCAGAACATTTTGGGATATTTTAAGAGTCCTGGTGAGATGAACATCTAACATGGCTGTGAACATCTACAACAAGTAGACAAATTATGAACATTTCTGGGGTCAACTCAAGAAAATCTCACAATACATTGTATATAGAAGAAAAGAGAAACCAGGTAACTTTTGCAATGACTAGGTAGAGACATAGTGATGCCAATAACCAAATTAGGAGGGAAAGGAACAGCTAATGCTTGGGGGCAAGGGAGAAGAGAAGGATTTAGTTCTGATTATAGAGATCATTAGAGCTGAAGTGAGAAACCAACACTGACAAGTCATGGGGTCACGAAGATAATTCAGGGACAAAGTGTAGAGACAGAACCTGAGACTGCTTTAAATAGTGATGGCTACGGCTGAAGAAGACATCCAAAGAAATGGAAAAGCAAAAAATAATAATAATAAAGAGAAATGGAAAAACAAAACAGATAGGTTATATATACACAGAGTTTTAAGGAGTACAAAACTAACAAGTGCTGAAAGGATTAAACAGAAGTATTAAGGAATGAAGCCACTGAATTTGGCAGTCATACGGTGACCTTTGAGACTACCACTTCAGCTGGGTGATTAAATCTGAAGATTAAGACAAAATTGTAGTGAAATGAGGAAGTGAAGGCAGACAGATTTCCAAGAACCTTGTCATCAAAAAGAGAGATGAAACAATAACATAAACAAAAGCCAGGCTGAAGAAACGCTTTTTTGGGGTTTTTTTTGTTTTTGTTTTTTTTTTAAAAGAAGACAGACCCAAGATTTGTCACATAAATGTCTGGCTAAGTTAAAAACAAAAACAAACTTTTAAAGAAAGAAAAAACTTGGGTAGAGGGAGGATGTGCAATTGCCTATCCAAATAAAATGTTAAACATTATGCAAAATATTTGCAACTCTACTGACTTGTCTCTGAATCTGTATATTTTGTAGTCTTCAGTAGTACCAAAGCAATAAACTTTATAGGCAAGTGTACAGATTTAACATTTTAAAAATATAGATGCATAAATTCTAAATTTCAGGGGATCCCTGGGTGGCGGAGTGGTTTAGCGCCTGCCTTTGGCCCAGGGCGCGATCCTGGAGACCCGGGATTGAGTCCCACCATCGGGCTCCCGGTGCATGGAGCCTGCTTCTCCCTCTGCCTGTGTCTCTGCCTTTCTCTCTCTCTCTCTATCATAAATAAATAAAAATTTAAAAAAAAATTCTAAATTTCAAAATGTGTAGAAGGATCCAGAGTTCTCATTATTTTAATAGTGCAGTTCTTGGAAGGCAGATAATAAGACATACAAGTAGTATGTCACAATTTCACTTTAAATTTCTAACCAACATAAATCCTATTTGCCCACATTTTATTCTCACACTCCCTGATTGGGTCTGAAGTCCTAGAAGGGAAGATAACCTGAAATCCAAGATGTTTTCCCCTCCTTTCTCTGACCTCCTGGTAGAGATATGTCAAGATATGTCCTGCAACATCTGTAAACTTAAAGAAAAAAGCATCTCTGCTTTTATCTTCTTGTGCTTGACATTCTAAAGAGCAATGATTTCCATCTGAGATATGCTAAAGAAAGAAAAGCCAGAGCAGAGATAGAAATTTATACTTCTCCCAAGTTGTCCTTTTAATTGTTTTATCTGAAGTACACTGTCAGTGCCAAACATGTCAAACATAACTAACTCTTTCATGAAATAGACTAGGCATTCTAAAACCAGTAAAATTCTGTTTACATATCAAAATAGTTACATGAGGTGGAAGAAAGATTAATAATCAGATCTTCTATCAGTCTGAAGACCTAAAACCCATCCTGTCACTTTTTACCACCTTAAAATACTTTGAAAACAATGCATTTTTGTCCGCCCCTCCTAGGATAGAAATAATCCTGTCTAGAGGGAAGGGAAGTGATTTAGCATGCTATCCCAGCACCTACACTGAACTAAATAACTAGTTTAATAACCTTGCTTAAGGTAATCCTCAATATTCTAGGTTGGCATGAATCAACTTTTGATAATTTTTAAGAGAAAAAAAAGGTATTCAGATTGGAGTCACTTTCAAGATCTTACGGCTTCGGTTGAAGACAGAAACAAGAACTTTTAAAGATGATGAAATGAAAATGTCAAATACAAGAAAATAATTACAAAACAAAGGTAAAAAGATTACAGTTATCAATTTTAGTATTTATTAAAAAGGTGGAAGACAAGGAAAATTCCTCTCAAACTCTAAAATCAAATCTTGCATCTTTGCTAAATGTAAAACGAATTTTTAGGTATTTGCTTTACATGACAATAAACTTGTCAACAAAATAACTGAATGAAAATTTACCAACAAAACACTGCTAATCTATTATTTACAAAAATGATCTCACCTGCCGTAAGTTATTTGGGGAAAAAACCATTTCAAGGAACACTAATGAAATACCGTGAAGACATAACACAAGAAATAAAATTTGTCCTAATGTCTCTGACCCCTCCCTTCCCCAAAGTTATAGAATGGACTGAAAATGAATATCTGTGGGTATAAACATAATATTTCCAATAATCTTACGCACACACACACGCGTGCACACACACAGTTCTGTGCCAGATCAACCTAATCTTTATTTAAGGTCAGCAGCCTGAGGGTTAAGGGTAATGAATATGGCTTTAGTAAAGTTTTCAACTAAATATCACAAATGCTTAATTCTTTTGCTAGCTAACCAACTAACCTGAGAATGGAAAAGGTTCTACTTCTTGGCTAAAAGGGTATAAAGCAAAGTAATTAAAAAAAAAAAAAAAAAAAAAACACTGCAGCAGACACCACTGATATACCTTATTTTTTTAAGGTCTGTGTATCAATTTAATACTTTATATAATGACTATTTAGATAGCTTAAGATCATATAGAAACTACATCTTAAGCACTTTATCATTCTGGTCCAAGAAATTGGAATATCAACAAAAAACTTGTGTTTGGAATGTACTTACTAGGAAACCGTTAATAATAATGCAATATTGAAATAGAAATGATTTGTGTTTAACAAAGGCAAGTCAGCAAGTTCTTAGGTTGCATCCGAAGAGGATTCAAAAATTATAACCCACTAAGACAAGGAATATAACATTATTCAAGGTGACAAAGCTATATCTTGAAATCTGAGCCCACTGATTTATATTTCACTTCATACATCATATATACATCACAGAGATGTATGCATTTTACAAAACATTAAATTTTCAAAATATGGAGAAATTTTGAGTATTGGTTATATAAGAAACTACACCTAAAAGCAACCACTGTGGTTGTTTTAGATATTTCTTTTAGTTAAAAGTTTAAGGCTCATATATAATATTTTTGGGATACCCTAAAGACATTTTATTACTGTATGATCTCATGCAACTATGTGTATACTACTAGGAAACTAAAACTAAAACATTGTTAAATATATCACCCTTCAATTAAAAAAAGAAAACATTTTAACCACATGCTCTCCTATTTCTCAATACTAGTTTGTTATGAACTTTTATCCCCAAAAAGGTAGATGGCAAATGATAAATTTAGCTTAAAAAAGAAGATTAAAGTGATGAGGAGCAGGCTAAAACTAACATATAAAACAGAATCCCTATTTACATTATCATGATTTATACTTTCCTTATCCCATGAAAATTCCTATATTGCAAATATACTGATTTCCTATAAACCATTGAGATTTCCTACAATATTTGCCAAGCCCATTTAAAATGTGGGCCAGAAATGATGTCACTGCTGCAATTGATTTTTTTCTGGTGAAATGCCTCTTAAGTGGCTTCTCCCTAGCCCAGAAAGATAAGCAGTTTTAGGGGTACCACAAACAAGGCTGGAGCAGAAACAATTTCAGGAGCAACAGTAACCCAAAAGACTACACAAAGAACCTCAGTTAAAAGTCGTCAAAGTATAAGCCCAGAAAAATACCAAAGATAAAATAAATTTGCAATGAGCAGAGTTCCTTATATCAAAGCATAAAGACATTTGTTTGATTTTAATTACAGTAGTGGAAGCAGTCTCAAATAGTGCTGAAGTCCATCACTGAAGAGATTTGTTTTAATCTTTAGCTAGGCACTAGCCATCCTGTTTCCTACCCTAATTTTACTTTCTAGAGTTTTGGGAAAACAAAACAAAACAGTATTCTAAGTTGTTTACCTTGCTAGGGTAGGGAGAAGGATCCTTAGAAAACTGAGGTAACACATCTTATTTTGTTAATTATATCTCTGTATATGGCAGTTGAGTCATGGCCCTTAGGTTTATCATACTTTCTCCTGTTCTCTGAGAAAAATGTAAAAGAGGATTTTAACTGCTTACAATGAAACATTCTGTAACTAAAGATTTTTACCCAGCTACTATTAAATATAGTACAGGTGTCTATTAGTAAGAAAATTTTCTCAACTTTTTTTTATCATTCCAAACACTATGGAGATTTATGTTAGGGCAATGTAATCTGGCCATGTTACTTCATGAGTTGAGTGTTAAATACCAATAACTGACCTTGTTTCCCCCAACTTCATAAAACTGCTTCTATTACCTAAACTGCTTTCTAAATGTTGAACATAAATATTTTAAAATGTATTCCCGGGAGTGAGGCTAGGAAGTTTCACATATTCATATTATTCAGCAATTTAAGAAAGAAGTTATGCAAAATATGATATACATATCTCTATATATTCCCATAATACACACATATATAAATATGCTTTCATAACTGAATCTTGGTTTTAAAAATGCTTACACAATGTGGGGAATTTAAATATTCGCTAGATTTGAATACATACATTTGCACTCCATTACCACTGTAAATTGATATACCAGCAGAAACATAATAGACCAAATAAATGATTTAACTGAATTGTCAGTTTGTGTTTTTGCAGACCCAAGAGAAAACATATTTATTATTATGAACCTTTATTAAGTGGCTCACATTTCAGTATAAATCACACTAAAAAGATTTTTTAAAAGCTATTTACACTACAGTGCTGACACATTAAAATGAAAAAAAAATTGGTATAAATAAGCTCTATGGAAAAGCCTTAAATTGTCAAAAAAGAATTCTGGCTCATATTACAAAAAATATATATATATGTTAATGTCAGCTCTATTCTAAAACCTATAATTCCAAACCAAATGATTCTTTAAAGACTCCTTTTGTTTAAACCTGTAATGTTTACAGTGCATCTGGCCCTAAGTGCTTTGATACTTCACAGTTATGGACAGGCACTGAGGAATGTTACAAAGCTACATAAACTCTATTTTGTAACAGACTTGGGAGCAAGTCCTTGGCTTGCTTTCAGAATTCATGAATCTTTATTACATTATTAACTTTAAAAAAAAAAGAATTTTAAATGGTATGTACAAATTTAGCACAAAATGTCATCATCTTTTCTATCTTGATTTGAATGTGCTGAACTATGTTGCCTTGTATCAACTAGACTTATGAGACTTCCAGGACATAATTCTTCCTTTAAATCTTTGTTGCTATTTTCAAATTTAGAGTCCATGTCAATCTTAAATTCTGTAAATTGAACATGATCCAATTTTGCTTTAGCATTCTTGCCATCCATATTATTCGGTGCTCTAGTCTTTTCAGGAATATAAACATTCACAGGTTCTTCCTTGATTCTTACGGATGCAATAGGTTCATGTTTCATCTGCTGTAATTCAGATTTAGAATGAAGTTTGTCTGAAAAATTAGAATCCAAGGAGGTTTTGCTTACAGCACAAATCATGTGATCAGTGTGAGATCGAAGAATTGATGATGTGGAATCTGGTGATGTGCCTGTTTCATGAGTATCTGTATTCTGAGCAATCTCCTCCTCTGAGTGATACAACTTGAGCCGAACGTGCCAGGCTAAACTGCATACAGCTGAAACTGTCTTGAACTGATGAACAACATTCCTTGGAATAAAATAAATGTCATTATCATACAGCTGAATCCTGGCATAGCGGATGCCTTCCCTCCTCAGTTGATTAAGTTTTGCATCATCAACCCACTGGACACACTAAGAAAAGAAACAGGAATACTGTTAAGTCTTTTCCACAATAAAAATTAAACTGAAGACAGTAATGCTTTAAGATATACCTGAGAAAGTGGAGGCTCATGTAAATCTAACTGCATTCGTTGAACTACTTCTAAGAAATCTTCAGCATGAAAACAAATTACATCTTTGGTTATTCGGGGTTGAGCAGGCCTAAAAACATGAGATAATGAAGAATCTTCCATTAATATTTCACTCTGTTAAGTCCTTATTAAATTTAAAGCAAAAATAGTTTATGGTCAAAACAAGAGTCCCTAGAAATAAAGTTATTAGAAGACCACTTTACATACTTAAAGGGATAAAACCATGAGTTTGGGCCTAAACATAAATTTAAAAAAAAAAACCTCATTTTATTATAGCTATGTATAACCACATTTGAACTGGTTAATTATTGAAATAAAAAAACTAAGGGCTCTGTCTTCAAGGTCAATAACAGATTAAATGCTAAAGATGAAGCTACTATGTAAAAATTGGAGGTAATAAATATGGGGAGAAGAGAATACTTTCTTCCAATAAATACACATATAACTGCAATTAAACCTAAAATTCCTAAGTAATCCTTAATAAATTAAGAGATACTCATTAGAAAAGTGCTAATAAACTATTATCACTCTATTTGTGGGGGTTAATAGTGTCTTTAAATATAATTCTAAAAAAATGCCCAAATTATCCAATTAATCAGCAATATACAAATACATTTTTATAGAACATGCTCGAAAATGGATTTTAGAATGTAATTCCAAGCAACATAAATCCAAAAAAAAAGTCATACTAAGGCAAATTATAAACAAATTTCTAAAAACCAGTGATAAAATCTAAACCTTATACTTTACATTAATGTACAGGGAAGGAAGAGTTAATAATGATGCCAGCTTCTCATCAGGGACAATGACAATACAGTAAGCACCAAGTGAACCTTAGTTTTTCTTTAACCTTAGTCAAGACAATTGTTTTCACATCTAGTCACTTAGAAAATGAAATTATTACAGTCAAACTCAAAAGAGTAAAACTACATTCTAACAACTGAAAACCTTTAGTGCATTTATACAATTAGGATATCCAAATACAGGGACACCTGGGTGGCTCAGTGGTTGAGCATCTGCCTTTGGCTCAGGGCATGATCCTGGAGTTCCGGGATGGAGTCCCACATCGGGCTCCCTACAGAGCCTGCTTCTCTCTCTGCCTGTGTCTCTACCTCTCTCTCTCTGTCTCTCATGAATAAATGAATAAAATCTTTAAAAACAAACAAAAAAAGGATATCCAAATACAAAGAAAACTGAAACTTTCTTTCCCTACAGTAAGGAGAATTACAGAGAAACCACCCAAGAAAACCTCTCATGAAAATAGCAGTTTAAAAAAAAAAAAAGGCACTTAGTTAATATATACCACTCTCCACAGTGCACAGCCTTCAACACTCCAACAGCAGCTGTAGTCTGTCTTTCAAAACCTTGTCCTATATGATCTGCATGGGCTCTTGTCCTGTCTTCAAAGAGCATCTCACGGGGCTCACTGGTTCGAGGTAGGTACTGCAGGTTTTTTATTTCATTGGTAGTTCTGTTAAAATAAAATTACATTTATACAATATTATATATATTAATTTTATATATATATAAAATATACATCATTTTATATATATATAAAATGGAGGTGGGGGGAAAGAGGCAGTCCTGTGTATTAAGGTTTAATCGCCTTGAAACATTTGTATTGATGTACTGAGAGGCTTAACTACCATGAAGCATTTAGTAATCACATAATTCAGACAAAAGGAAATTTTAAATCATCTGCTTCCAAATCAGGTTCTATTTTTAAAATGAACAAGTACAAACAAAAACACATACTCCTTTTTCTAACACACTCTTCACAAAAGTGGCAGTTGTAAGGTAGATAAACAACGAAATGACAGATGGTGTGGTTTACCCAATTTCTCCTGCCCAGAATCTTTACAAGGTTTGTTTGGGCCTTATCTGTAGAACCATTCCCCTACCTCTCCACCCCTCAAGTCACATGGCTAATGTAAGATGCATATATGGAACAAACAGGTAACTTTAAAAATGGATTAATTAATATTTATAGAATACCTACTATATACCAGGTCCTACCTAGGCACTGCAGCCAATGAACAAAACAGTAATGAATATAACAGGTTTCCCACTTTCATGGGAGTTTATACTCCAGTGAGAGAAAGACTAACAGATAAATAGCATGAAAACACCAAGTAATAAGTACTTCCACAAAACATGCAGGATTTTTTTAGAGGCAGAAAGAAAATCTTAGCTCCCTCTTAGAAGACAACCACCTGCCATTGGCCATCCCCCTACGGCTCATCTAGACTCATTGAATGCAAAAACTCTACTTTTGCTACAGATGGGGAAAAGGGTGAGAAGAATTTCTTTGGGAATCATCATCTTATTTATTTTCCTGTATGGTTTTTCTATGGCATTCAGAGACAACTTGAGATTGCCCCCATAATTTTCTCCTCTCATCTTAGTCTAAACCCCTAGAATCATTCTTTCCTATTCTCTAATTTCCCATGCTCAATCTCTACAACTTATTGCTCTTGTGAACTCTTGTATTACAGTCTTATTACACATATACACACACACAGAGGTGATGTGACGAAAAAAAAACCATGCTTTTTTTGCTCTTTGTGATTAATGTTCTGCATGTGTCTGAAAGCTAGACGAGGACATTGATTCCTATGGAAAGCTAACAGGGGCTTGAAAGCCTACAACTCTGGTATGATTAACACCGCATTCTAACAAATTAAGACTTTATATGAAGCATTTAGCACAGTAGTGCCTTGGGTAGTGTTGTTATTAGTAGGTCAGGCTAAACAGTGTGATGTGAAATCATCACATTTACATGGGTAATAATCCCTGAGGTGCAGGCCAGGTTCCTCAGAGGGCTGGTGAACTCCTTTAAATTACATGTAAAACATGTATATTTGCACTTGTTCTGGGGAGAGACTTTCAGATTCTCAAGATGATTTATAAATCCAAGAACTACTGAGAAACACCAATTTTATCATTTACTACCAACTTATAAATTAACTTGTAAAAATGTCATTCAACAGATATTTAAGCACCAGGAACTCTGTTTAGGTGCTTAGAGACACCTAAGTAACCAGCATAATATAGTCCCCTGTCATCGTGCAACCTACAGTTTACTCAGTGACCATTTTCCCTGTTTTTTCTTTTAAAATTAATAATCACTGTAATTAGTAATTATGGATCTAAAAAAAGTTCTATTACCCACTCCATTCCCACCAATGTTAACCCAGTATACATTTTTCCATACTTTTCTGTGTTCAATAATTATAGACTTATACATGTTTATTTCTTTCATACAAACAGAATCATACTGGCCACATTACTCTATATTTTGCTCTTTTCAAATGTCATGAACATCCTTCCATATAAACAGACATAAATAATTCATTTATATATATATTTTTAAGATTATATATTTTTTAAGTAATTTAATCTCTACATCAAACATGGGGCTCGAACTCACAATCCCAAGATCAAAAGTCACATGTTCTACCAACTGAGCCAGCCAGGAGCCCCAAAGGAATGGAAATTGGGTTTTGTTTACTTAAACATTTTTTTAATGATTTTTTAAAGATTTTATTTCACCGTATTTTTAATAGTAACGTGCCGAAATGAATTCAATCATTCCACTATTGATGGGCACTCAGACCATTTTAAATTCTTTTTCTTACTACAAATAATGCTGCAATTAATATTCTTATACATTTACCTTTAGTGCTTTCATTTCCTAAGACAGATTCCCAAAAGTGGTAGTGGTGGATCAAAGAATATATATGTTAAACTTCGTGAGCTATTGTTAAATTACTTTCACAGAACAATTACAGCAGCTCACCTTTCTACCAACAATATATAAATATTCTGTTTTCTCACATACACATGCAGTATTATTGCTCTATTTGTTTTGGTAATGTAATAGGTAAAAGTAATATTTCATTATTCTTTTAATATAACTGGCTGAGACCAATTTTTCTACTGGGTTGTGTTACATTTTCCTTGTCAATCAGGGAATGCTCTTTGTCTATTAACTTTGTCACGTTACAAGTTCAGTCCATGATAGTTTTGAACTTTGTTGTTGCTGGTATCTTTTCTCTCACAAATAGTACTGCAATTATATTTTTCATCTTGCTTAGAAAGGTCTCTCCTAGGTTTAAAAATTTTATTCTTATATTTTAATTTTTTATCTATTATGTTCACATCTCTAACTTATTTATGAGATGGGGGTTATGGCTTTGTTTTTCTTTTAAATGGACTTCAATTATGCCAGCATTACTCATTAAACAAATCTTCCTTTTCTCATCTATCTCATATATTAAGTTCTCAATACACTTTGATCTATCTGGGTTCTTTATCTTATTCCAAAGATCTTTTTAAGCTTTATAATAATTTTTAACTTCTAATAACAAAAGCCCCCCCTCATTTATTTTCTCATTCAGTTTTCTTGGCTATTTGTTGATTTATTCTTCCTTCTGAACTTTAAAATCATTAAATCCAGTGCTGGAAGTGTGAGTTCAACTAAAATCCTAAAAATTTCAAAGGACTATCATTTTTATTCAATCTGAAAAATAGAAGGGTTTTTCATTTGTTTAGGTATTATTTTAAATCCTCCAGAAGATGTTTAAGTTTCTTTATATGTGTTCTGAGTATTTTTAATTAAATTTATTCTCAAATGGTTTACAATGTCTTTGTTGTGAATGACATTTTTCCATTCCTAATTACAATTTACTGTCATTTACCTATATTTCTTAAGCCTTATTTATTTCATATTTTATAAAAAATTTTATTAGCACATGTAGCCATTTTTGAATTCATATTCCAAGTATGCTTTAAACTTTCCCTTCCTTCTTTCTCTAATTTTCAACGAACACCCCCCTCCCCCAACATACAAAAACATCTATCCCTGGCAATAAAAATTTGTATTCAACATACCTTTTCCTTTTGAAAGGTGACTTTGGCATATCAGCCACAGGGATCATTTGTTCTCCTGGGCGTACCCACATAATGGGACCATCATCACTGTCTTTTCGACTCTCTAATTTTAGACTAGATAGTGTCCCCCATGGCAGTGTACACTAGAGGCAAAGAATTACATAGGAACCAATTATTTTCAAAATGCATCTCCAAATGTACATTAAAGAATACTGCCCCTTAACAAAGTTTCATATATACCTTTATACTTACACATTTGAAATACATACTATATTGAATATATTCCTATGTTGTCATACATTTTCCTTCAAAAATTCTATTTCAAACATACCAAGAGTAATTATTCTTGGGTAGCTCCCTCCTCTAACCCTGCCAGAAGTATGATTCACTATATTCAACATTTGTTATTCTTCCTTCTACCAAATACAAGGGTCATATGATATTAGTAAGTTGGTAAAATAATCAAGTGTTCTCCATGAGAATCTATAAAGATGAATAATTGAGTTTTTTTAAAAAAGCAATCTCTGGGCAGTCTGGGTGGCTCAGCGGTTTAGCACCACCTTCAGGCCAGGGCCTGATCCGGAAGACCCGGGATAGAGTCCCACGTCGGGCTCCCTGCATGGTGCCTGCTTCTCCCTCTGCCTGTGTCTCTGCCTCTCTCTCTCTTTGTCTCTCATGAATAAATAATTAAAAACTAAAAAAAAAAAAAAAAAAAAAAAAAAGAGAAAAGGATACCAGTCTTTGATTAGTTATAATGAAAGCCTAACAAAACAAAAAGGAAAATCAAATCAAAATCAAAATTTATTTCTTTAACCTCTCTTAAAAAGGTTGCTGGTCTAAAAGCAACTTTTCCTTTGAAAAGAAAAGAGAGATAAAAATGTCTAAAGGCCATTGTCCATGAGATGGTGGAGAATGAGATTTAAAAAAAACATCCAGGGATGCCTGGGTGGCTCAGCGGTTGAGCATCTGCCTTTGGCTCAGGGCATGATGTGTCTCTGCCTCTATCATGAATAAATAAATAAAATATTAAAAATAAACAAACAAACAAACAAACAAACCATTCATTGCATCCTCTTTTAAGAAAGGGTAGGACTGTCACATGAAATTTCTCCTAAAAGAATGCATTTAGCTCATTTGCTTTTAAAATTAAAAACAAACATAAATATTTTAAAAAATTTTTAAGATTTTTTTTTTATTATTCATAAAAGACAGAGAAAGAGAAAGACAGAGAGGCAGAGACACAGGCAGAGGGAGAAGCAGGCTCCATGCAGGGAGCCCGATGTAGGACTCGATCCTGGGTCTCCAGGATCACGCCCTGGGCTGAAGGCAGTGCTAAACCACTGAGCCACCCACACTGCCCTTAAAAATACTACTCAAAATAAATGCAATCAAATTTCATGAAGACACTAGCTGGGAAAAGTAGAAAAGTAACAAATTAGGTTTAAAAGGAATAAAAAAGGAAATGAAAGAAAAATGGATTGGAGTGAAAAAGAGAGGATAAAAAGCTAAAAAATGGAACAAGAAGTGAAAATAGATGTGTAACAGATTATTTGGCAAATAATAGAGACAAATGAATTGTCACATTCTGACCTCTGAATTACTAATTAAATAACTACATAGCTCAGAAATTTCTCAGTGGGATAGCCCCAGCAGCCCACAATAAGAAACAGAATGCAGAAAGTACTGAAAAAATATAAAGAATCTGGCTAGAAATCATTTAAAGAATTTAAAGAGGCTTTAAAACCACCTAAATCTAAATGCAATGTTTTCTGGATGAGAAACTGAAGTCCAGAAAGTTTAAATTAGGCTTGCCCATTCCAGCTAGGTAGAGCTAAGATTGAAATACAGACGTACAATTTCCCAAGCCAGTTTTCCACAATGCCAAGCAGGCATTCCCTTGTCCTAAATATTTAATTTAGCAGGCATCCTTCCTATACATCTTAAATCCTCTGGTTCTCAATTTATAAAAAGTTAATAAACAGATGGAACCTAATTTCCTAAAGTGGCAGCAACAAGCATTATTTTTTAGTTTACCACTTAGCTCTGCCATTATAATTAATAACTGAGTCACATGCACACACACACACATACACAGGAATTATATTTCTGAAACAATTATGATTTGTGACACCCACAATTCAGACTGCTTGATATGGTTTTCTCTTACTTTTAAAAATGGTGAATCTTCCAACATGTCAAGGAACTCAGGGAAGTAATCTCCCACTTCTTCATCAACTGCTCCCACCAGGCTGATCTGTCGCATTGGGCCAGCTCTGTAAGTACCGTGAGAATATGTTCTTTTTACCTGAAGGATATGGATTTAATTAAAAGTTACACATAAGATAATGCTTGTTATCATTGTGTAACACCAAATTATATTGTCTGAGAATATTATAACATAATGTGAGGTAAGCAAAACAAAACAAAAAGGCCTTTACAAACAGTAAAAATAAGTAAATAAATAAGGCATGAAAAAAATCTATGCCAAAGCTATTTTATCTTCTCTATTCCTACATACTGCTTATGAAAACACAGATAAGATAAACTGTATAATTCTAGATAGCTGAGTCTAACTTCTCATAACATTCATTATTTGATCTATAAGGCCAATGAAATTTATATTCAAAAATTCATATCCTACATTCTCTTAAATGGTTGATATCTTTTTATCAGAATTTCCAAAAGTTAAAAAAAAAAAAGAATTTCCAAAAGTAGACTGCCTCAAATGTTACATTTAACCTTTACCAGTGGGTTGTATGTCTAAAAGGCCACTGGGAATGATCTTTCCTTCTAGATCATACCATATTAATTAAAACCCAGGTTTACATGTCTGTCATTAACTCTGATAAAAACTACTAGAGATTGAGAATCAGGTGTGCTAGGTCCCAACTTTACTTCTACTATCACCAGCAGCTATGTGACCTTCAGAAATCACATAAATTCATTGAGTTTTAGTTTCCTCAAATGGAATGATTTACCTCAGATTGCTGAAAGAAATTTAATAATTACATAAAGCTATAAAGCCACCCACACAATGCTAGCAAATGGGTAGCATTCAAGTATCAACTGAAATACAACAACCTGCACTTCAAGAATCTTGATATCTGAGGCCACGTGCGTGATCAGTCAAGCATCTGACTCTTGATTTTGGCTCAGGTCATGATCCAGGGTCGCGAGATCAAGTCCCACATCAGGCTCCATGGAGCCAGCTTAAGGTTCTTTCTCCCTCTGCCCCTCTCCACCCACTTAAAAAAAAAAAATCTTGATACCTGAATTCTGGCAAGCACATTTAAATACTGCAAAAAAATCTATGCCTTTTCATATCCTAATGTTAAGAAACAAGAATCTTTATAAAGGAAAACAATTTGCTTTCATGGGGCACCTGGGTGGCTCAGTAGATGAAGTCTACAACTCTTGATCTTGGCTCAGGTCGTGATCTCAGAGTCATGAGACAGAGCCCCCCCGGTGGGGCTTCATGCTCAGCAGGAAGTCTGCTTGAGATTCTCTCCCTCTCTCTCTCTCTGCCCCTCCCCACCTCCACACGTAAAGCATGTGTGTTCTCTCCCTCTTTCCAAAATAAATACATCTTAAAAAATAAAGTGCACTATAAGTGGTTTACTTCTATACCACTTAACACAACTTTTGAGTTTAATAACCTAATATTCAAACATACACTAAGTCAGTTGGAATCATGAATTTATTTAATGTTTTAAACATGTCAAATTACATGTAACAATGCATTCAAGTTCAAAAAGTATGTATCTGATAAAATATACAGATGGCACTTAAGCAGTTAAAACAAAATATAAGAATACAATCCATACACCTTTCACAAAAATGGAAATACTTCTTGATTTAGATGACACCTATGTTATTAAATACTATATAAGCAAATATCCCATTACATGGAATGAAATAAAATCTACAATATTATAAGATAAAAAGGTTCAACTCTCCAAAAATCATCTATCCAACAATTACAACTCAAGGGCTGTAGGGATAGTGGGATAGGGGAGGAAACAGGTTAAGGATTTAAAGAATCTCTATGTAGCCGAAAGAAATGCCATAAGACCATGACTCATAAAACGGTCTCTTCTGACATACATTTCTACATTAGGCACATTTCTCACCTCTGAAATCATAAAGAATAAGAAACTACAAATTTAAAATGGGAGGAGTCAAAAAAAAGCAAGCATACATAGCTGCAGCTCCCCTAGGAAATCAGTATTATAGCATCATAATGACCAACCTAGACTGAAGACAGAGTTAAATTATATTGCGTATAATTTTGTTGCATATTACATTAAAAATGTTATCCTCATTAAAATCGTGGTACCTAAAACTAAAGGCTTCCATTATCTACAAAGTCACTTAACTAGAAAACCTCACACACATCCTGATGATAGTGGACATGAGATTACTAAATTTGTTTTATTTACTTCAAAAACATTAATCAAACCATCAGTTTTTTGATGCAGTAGAAAGTTTACCAGAAAATATCAAAACAGGACAGCCCAGGTAGCCCAGCGGTTTAGCGCCGCCTTTAGCCCAAGGTGTGATCCTGGAGTCCCAGGATCGAGTCCCATGTCGGGCTCCCTGCTGAGCCTGCTTCTCCCTCTGCCTGTGTCTCTGCCTCTCTCTCTCTCTCTCTCTCTGTGTGTCTCTCATGAATAAATGAATAAAATCTTAAAAAAACAAAACAAAACAAAAACACCAGAGACCTGACTCTGAGGCCAGCATGCTACAAAAAGAATAAAGTGGCTTTTCTGACAGGGAAACAAAAAAGTAAATTTGTAAGACTTAAAACTGTTTTCTCTTATTTTATGTATAAAAATTGCTACAAGGGAAGAAGCAAATATGGTAATAAGGAATTCAAAGAAACCACAAGAATGACTCACTTGAAACAACTTGCTGTTTCCCAAAATATGTTTCCTGATACGCCAGCCCCTGAAAAGAGGATTCTATATCGTCTTGTAAATTTGGAGGAAACTCTTCTGTTTGGGAGATTTACCACACCCAGTACTACCGTTTCTGAGAGGTCTCACAGTAAACAGAACTTATTTGGCTCAGTATTACATAAACTGTTCTGACTTCAAAACCTGTTTTTCTCATAGTAGTTTATCTATCAACATCTCAAAATATTAAAAGTTCCACAGAATAATAGTGAACTATAATAAATACAGAAGATATTACAGATGTTCCTACCTAGTATTAGCATCAATCTGAAGAAAATACAGTAACAAATTTGATAGTTATCAGCACAAAAATTGAGGAGGTGAGGGGAGAAGAGGCTGTTGGGTCAATTCTACTGGGTGTTTTGAGGGGAGGGGGGAAGGAAGGGAAAGTCTTATTTTAAAAAACAAGATTTAGCTCATCACATTCTTACAGAGGCAATCTAAAATCCAACATAAATGAGTCTGCCACAAGAGGGAGCCATTTCCCATAACATCTGACATATCCTTTCAAATCAAAATATAACAGGTAATGAATGACCTTTAGTCAACATTCTATTTCAAAAATATCCATATGCCTTCAACTAAAATGAGTTATTATTCACTTTTAAATCAGTACAATAAAGGAAAAATTCCCCTGTCTCAATTAGAGTATCTGGTACCTGCCAAAGTAATATTGTATACAGATCAGCTCCTAAGCACTCAAGGAAGATGTGACTGGCACAAATGGTCAAAATGAGAATTTAGTAAAAAGGCAGCTGATGGTTCAAAGAAGGTATATCAAACGGTCAGCAAGAAATCAGTAAGTTAATTCTCTTCATTTTGCAGAGTGGCAAAGCTTAACAGATCAGATCAGGTTTAATAATTGTTTCACTATTAAGATATTAACCACTTTAATCATGAGTTACCACCCTGACCTAAGTTATTTAATACAAACAACTCAGAATTAGGATAAAATAAAAAACAAGATTTACAGTTTGGGGGAGGAGAAAGTGGTTAGAAGACAACTGTTCTTCCAGTTTTAATATTCTCACAGCTCTAACTATAGGGTTCGAGTATGTGCTGATTAAATACTGAGTGACAAGAAAGAAATCTCATTTATTCCTTGACAGACCAAACTCCTCTGTCTCACTTGACTTTTTGTTTCCCTACTATCAAATGAATATCTGAACAAGATGGAGATGGTAGAAAAGCTAGGACAAATGTGGAGGTTGCAAATGGCCAAAAATTCTTCCCAGGTATGTATGCTCATTTCTGAGCAGCATAACTGCATCATCAAGAAGTGAATCTGGGTATGGCCATTTCACTTCCTTTGCCCAATGGAGATTAGCAAACACAGCACAAGCAGAGGCTTGTGCACTGGGGACTGCACTTTTTTTCTCTATGAAACCCTACAACAACCACCATGTGTATGAGCCCAGGCTAACCTGTTACATGAGGAGAGAAATGTGATCATCACTCCAGCTGACAACTACACCAACCGCTAGACATACAAACAAGATCTCCTAAGACCAATTGACCTGCCAACCACTAGCCATGTGAATGAAGCCACCCAACCCCAGCCAAGATGACAAAAACCATAAAAATTCTCCAGATAGCCCAAAGAATTGTGAGAAATCACTTTAGGATATTAAGTTTCTAGGGTTTTGTTTTCCACAGCAAAAGAACTGATACAGATAGGTTATGAACTTACAACAAAAATCCATGTATATGTTTCTTCTCAAAGACTTTTATCATACAGTTTGACATTATATCACTAACCTCACAGCCACAATATTAGAGACATGACATGATCTATTAAAACAATATCTATATTTCACATGGTCTTTAAATTTTTCAGGCAACCTGCAAGGATACAGATGAAGATGAGAAACATTATTATACAAGTAAAAAAAATTCCAAAACCGTTCAAAGACTAGGATGTCTTGATTCTCTGTCACTGCCATGTATATGTGTACTGTGTGTATATATATAAACACATAAATCCACAAAAAAACTCAAATTAACATGTTTTAAGGATAAAAGCTAAACAGGTACAAAAAAGTTTTTGTGAAAACTACAGAGTAATATCACAAAGATAAACGCTATCACTATAAAGGTCACAGAAATGTCTATATCATTTGTCATATTTTAGTTTCCACCGAATTAAAGGCAAATGAATTTTGGTTAAATTCTAGCTGCTTGGATTTTAATTAGTAAGGAAGGGAGGGAGGGAACTAGTCTCATGAAGATGGACTTAGTTGGGTTCCACAAGGCACTGACAGAGCCACCAGGCTGCACTATCAATAGCTGCAGTAACAACTTAGGTCCATCATATACAGTGGCCTGCTGGTGGTATTAATTCTTTGGTTCTGATACATACCTGGGCATATGAGGATCTGTTTTAAAACTGAAGTTAATGAAGTTTTATTTACATTTCAAGCCTCAATATTTGCACAGAGTACAATATTAGAATACAAGAAAATACAGAATATGTATCTTAACATACTATACTATATTACCCACTAAAAATAGTGCCAATGATTCATTACACAAATACTCATTATCATGAATTTCTTTAATGCTAAATGTATATTCCAAACTAAGATTAAATAAAAACAACAAAGGTTAGATTTGTACCCTTCTCTATTAACTCATTCAATCATGTTTCTAGATCTCTTGAATACTGCTTTTCAGACTGGTTTTGACTTGGAATAAAGGTTTTTCAGAATATAAGAGGTAGAAAGGGGGAATTAAAGAGTAGTTACTAGATTACAAAATTTAAAAAATCAAAACTTCCCTACAGGTCTGCTTTCCTCTGCTCTGTAAAAAGCATTATCTCTCAAATAGAGCAGATTCTACTGAACCTACTAACCTCTTCAACTTTGTTTACAAGAAGTCCTGATCAAATCATCAAGCTAGAACATGAATTTGGCTTTCTTTCTCACAACTGGTTTTCACTATGGTTGATATTAAGTGAAACTACATTCTAATATTGATACCTCCTTTCCTTCTTCCCCTAGAATACTAACACACAATTAGTTCGATTACTGTTATTTCAACCAATTCTTCAGTGAAGACAAATTCACAGGCTAATTCATTTAACATCACCAAAATACACAGCTTCACTATGTGATTCTACTAACAAGCATGCATGATGCATGATAATCCTATAGATAAGGGGAAGAAGGATACTGGAAGAGAACTAAGGCACAAGATACATTTTCAATTTCTCAAGGTGAGTGTCAATGTCATCTTCTAAAAGGTACTCAAAACTTCCAAATTTTTAATAACAGTGACCAATAAAATGAAATCCTCAAATACCTAGGAACAAACCTCAAAAGACGTAAGATCTATAGGATGAAAAAAAATATTATTGAGAGAAAATAAAAGACAAATGAAGGTATGAGATATCATGATTATGGACTAGAAGACATCAATTCTACCCAAACAACTATAACTTCAATGTAATCCCAATCAATATCCTAAGCAGATTTTTCTGTGACTGACAAACCATAAAGTTTATATGAAAATATAAATAGCCAAGAAAATCTTGAAGAGCAGCAAAATCGATATTTACTCTGATACTAAGTTTCATTATAAAGTTCAGGCAATTAAGACAAACAGAATAATGAAATTAGAGCCCAGAAACCCACACCATATATATGATCCAGCTGATTTATGGCTAAGATGGCATTGTAATATGTGGAATGAGTGCCTTTTTCAATAAATGATCATGTCCATGAAGAACCATATGGAAAAATATGTACCTTGATGCTTACTTCATACCATACACAATAATCAATTCCAGGAGAACCGTAGATTTATTTTTTTTAATTTTTTTTAAAGATTTATTTATTTATTCATTCAGAGAGAGCAAAGAGAGAGGCTGAGACACAGGCAGAGGGAGAAGCAGGCTCCACACAGGAAGCCCAATGCGGGACTCGATCCTGGGTCTCCAGGATCACACCCCGGGCTGCAGGCGGCGCTAAACTGCTGCGCCACCGGGGCTGCCCAGAACCGTAGATTTAAGTGCAAAAGGTAAAACAAAAGTTTCAGAAGAAAACTTCAGAGAATACATTAATGACCTGGGGTAGGCAAGATTTCTTAAACAGCACACAAAAGCACAAATCATACATGAAGGAAAAAAACTTATAAATGAGATTCCATTAAATTTAAGAACTTCCAGTCACCAAAAGACACTCTTAAGAGTGAAAAGAAAGGACGCCTGGGTGGCTCCAGTGGTTGAGCATCTGCTTTTAGCTCAGGGCATGATTCCAGAATTCTGGGATCCAGTCCCGCATTTAGGCTCCCCATGGAGAGGCTAATTCTCCCTCTGCCTATGTCTCTGCCTCTCTCTGTGTCTCTCATGAATAAATAAATAAAATCTTAAAAAAAAAAAAAAGTCAAAAGCAAGCCACTCAAAGAGAGGACATATTTGCAATGAGAGGACATATTTGCAATACACAGAGCTGACAAGATTTTTGTCCACAATATATTAAGAGCTCCAACAAATCAATTAAAAAGAAAAGCCAATAGGAAAATATAAAAAAGAGTACACTAGTTTTAGAAAGAAGATAACCCATTGGACAATAATTATATAAAAAGAAGTTTGATTTCTTTAGTCATCAGGAAAATGAAAATTAAAACCACAATGAGATACTACTACACAGCCACCAGAATGGCTAAAATGAAAGGACAGACACTACTAAGTGTAGCCACAGATGTCAAACACTGGTGGTAGGAATGTAAATTGGTACAACTTTGGAAAACCTGTAGTATCTAATAAAGCTGAACATTTGCACACTTTTTGATCCTGAAATTCCAATCTTAAATACATACCAAACAGTAAGAAATACATATGTTCATCAAAACATATGTACAATAATATTCACAGTACCCCTATTTTAACAGCCACAAACTAGAAACAAACATCCTTGGTAAACAAAACAAATAAACTGTAGTTTATTCATACAATAGAATACCATACCACAATAAGAAAATAAGCCACTGTTACATATAAGATAGATCAATCTCACAAACATAATGCTAAAGGAAGGAAGCCACATACAACAATTCACATACTATTTGATCCTATTATATAAAAGTTCAAAAACAGGCAAAATTTATCTGTGGTATCTGAAGTCAGGAAGTGGATACCTGGGTCTTTGTGTATATATGGGGGAGTGCACAGTAGTGATAACTACTAGTAATATTCTACTTTTAAAAATCATAGGTGTGTTCATTTAGTAAAGCTTCATTAAGCTATACACTTATAATATGTGCATTCTGTGTATGTATACTGCAATAAGGTATATTTAAAAAATCAGTTTAACAAAAGCTTTAAAAAGTTTATCTTTAAAAAAAATTTTAATTGAAAATGAGAAATAAAACTATTATACAATCCAGCAATTTAATTTTACTTCTAGGTCTTTAACCAAAGGAAATGAACACTGTCTTGAATAGATAGATGCACCCCCCACTACCGCCCCATGCTTACCTCAAGTCCCTTTCCCCCAGGTCCTGGCAGCCACCAATCTGCCTATTCTAGGTATTTGATATAAGTGAAATCATACAATATGTGACCTTTTCCGACTGGCTTCTTTCACTCAACATAACGTTTTGAAGGTTCATCCACATCATGTATCTGTATTTCATTCCTTTTTATGGCTTAACAATATCCCACTGCGTGCATATACCATAATTTAGTCAACTCCTTATCTATATAAAAAGTATTTGTGGTAATTTTTTATCTTTAGTACTTGCTGAACTCACTACCTTAAATGAACACACTCAAAAATCCTCTTTCAGAAGCCAGCCACCATCTATTCAGCAGAGTGGAAAGTCATAATATTTTACCAAGTCAGTATAACTCTCTTTGTATAACCTGTTAATGTTCTATGAAATATTTCTAACCAACAGAATTAACTGAATTATCTTTATTTTGTAGGTGAGAAAACTGAGACATAGAGCTAAAGCAGCTGTCTAGTGTCACATTTAGTACGTGTCAAGACCAGGACTAGCCCCCTTCTCTTTCCATCCACCCCATATCAGAGTTCCTCCAGCTACCCACATTAACCCAGTCACAACTCACTACAATGACTATAAAGTATTACTACAAATTAAATCTGGAAGAGAGGTTCCAAATTTAGGACAAGGGACAAGAAAAACCTCAAGTTATAGACTGGTTTAGCTCCAAGTACATGTTGTTAGTCCCTGTAACTCATAAAGCATTTTCCCAAATAAAAAACTCTATAAATGGTTAAAAAAAAAATCATTCTCTGGAGGGATACCACAAATTAGATTAAGAGACAGAGCTTTAAAAAGAGAGAGAGAGAGAGAGAGCGCTTTACTTAGGAAGAATCAAGAAATCAGAAATAAAAGTATGTGTGGATGTGACTGGATGTCCAGACCTTAAATAGTTGGAAACTATAACTTAAACATGTATCAAAAAAAAAGAAATATACTCAGAGTAAGTAAAACAGTTCTGGATAAAGATTAAGGAGATTGTGTTCTACTCCTGGTACTGCTGCCAAACTTAAAATAGAAAGTTACGCCTATCTATGTTTGTTTGCTTATTTGTAAATTGAGAAAGGTTGCAACAGATGATCACTAAGATCCCTTTCACACTTTCTTTACTTTTTTCCCTCCTTCCAAATTAGAATAATGTCAATTATTACTTAGAAAACTGGAGACTTCAGCACCCATAAATATGAAAATCAGCTAATCTCCTGGCCTAAGCAGTCCCTGATCTGAGAGTGGGTGAAAAATGTCAATGGCCTTTCAGAGGAGTGCACATTCACTTTCAAGAGTCAGTGGACCAGATTTTGCCTCCACTGTCTACGATGATGGACGTTCTATTCTATAGAAAAGGATAGGAAAGGAAGTTAGCTCAGTAAATGCAGTGCTACTTTTCTCACATAATTGTACAATTAACTGATTCCTTTGTACGACAATATATTTAACAGCTGACATTTACTCAGCACCTACTATGCGATGCATCGAGCAGCAAGCGATTTTAAGGCATAAAGCAAGAAGTCAACTTTAGGTGATTTTCAAGTAAGAGAATTGCTTACATGGAAAATACATGGCTAAATTCATTTCAGTCCTTTCATTTCCAAGATAAATACTTGCAAAAAAGGACAACAGAATCCTATTTCAATAATTATCTTTAAAAAAAAAGAGATTAAGTAGACTCTGAAATTTATACTCTTATGTTTACATCAAGAAAGTAATTTATTCTTAATATTCCCAAGAGTTGTCATTATATTCTTACCTTTTTATTTCAAACCTACAGTAAAATGAACAGAAACTTGTCTAAAACATTTAACTAAACAAAAACAAAAACATTTAACTAAAAGTTAAAAAAAAAAAAAAAACCCTACAAAACTAAAAACCTCTTACCTGAGCATGAAAATTGGACATAGTCGTCGTTTCTATATCCTTCTTTCCTAATATCTCCATTTTCACTGGTGAATTGGGAAAATTAAATGAAAAGTAGTCTAAAAAGTCAGGTAAATAAGTAGCTGCCCCATGAACAATACCCATTACATAGAAAGCTGCAGAGTTTTCATTTTCACTGAACACTAGACCCACAAACTCTTCTGCAAACCTCTCCATCTCCACAGGAGACAGGTGGGAGAGTTCATTACTGTAGGCGTGGATAACGGATGCGCCTCCATTAGGCTGGTGCTCAATATGAATGAGCTGTTTGAACTCCAAAGTGTCCAACCTTTTGAGGTTATTCTGAACCCGTGGCTCCTTTAATGAGACAAATGGAAACTCATTATTCTCTGGAATTTTGGAATCATAGTTCTTGTTATCCAAATTCTTTCCACTGTAATCCTTTACATTATCACTTAGGATGCCTTTGGCTTCTTGATCTTCAACATCAGATAGCAATCCTGAGCAGATGGTTTGAATTGATTTGCTATACATTTTTGGACGCTTCCGTTTTTCATTCTCTTTGTGTTTCTTTTTCTTTTTCTTCTTTACCTTTTTTATTTGTAAGTCTTCTGCATTTGTTTTTGGTTTCTCCTTCCCACCTGTGAGGGGAAAAAATTTTTTTAACTCTGTATTGTAGTTACTTAAAAAAATCATGCTTAAGGAACTGTCTAGAACAAACTTACACCTATAGTCTCCCATGGTACCATTCTGACATGTAGCAGATTCTCAGTGTTTACTGAAGTAATGAATGGACATTACAGAAAGTATATTCTTCAAATTTAAAGGGAGAAAATCAGAAATGGGATGAACAGAGGTCAATATGAATAACGACCTCCAGATGTTTCCCACTGATATATATCATCATTTTTACTCATCTAAGTTCTTCAAAATTGCATGTAGTTATCAATACTTGTAAATCATAATGGGAGAAAACGACTTGCATAGTGTAACAGTAACAAACACAGCATTTCCTTAGCTTTTTACCATATTTCCTCCTTAATAAAACTACTCTCTCATCTAAAATGGGCTATTTTAGAGGTCCACTAGAGTTTGCAAAGTTCCTGATGAAGATCCAATAAGGCGCCATAAGGAAGATGATAGAATAATTTCTCACATTCTAAGCATAAATAAAGTATACCCATGTACTAATAAAGAGATAAATATAAAAGACTTGGGGCATTATAAGCTTATATATTAATGAGCTTATGTAACTGAAGTAGACTCTAGGCCCAGAAATTTAGAATTCCAAAAAATAAGAGTAATTTAGAGTCTATATAGCTACAGACTAAGTGTACCTATAAACATGTAACATTATCACAATATATTTCTGTACAATAAGAAAAAAAGGAGAAAGTAAACACCTTCACAAGAAAACATGCTTCCTAATATGAGAAAGCCAGTAAGAGTTAAGAAGGCATTCACTGTTTCCACCTGTTACTTCACTTTTTACAGATTGCCTGTTATGAATTAAATTTTCTCAATCTACTTCCTTACCTAAATGTTTTCATATTCACAAATGTCTTTTATTCTTGTCTCTAGTGAGTGAGGTGTCCTGCAGACTTTTCAAAAGTAAGCCCTTCCCACCAACTCCAAAAATCGTTACAAAAAATATAGTTTCCTCTCCTCTTCTTTTGACCAAACTCTTCATAAAGAACCATCTATGCCAAGTGCCTTCTATTACCTTATCATTCTCATCCCTTAAATTCTAGGTCTGCTTCTAGTCTACTCAAATTTACTTTTCCGGAACATTCAAATATCAAATTCAGTGATATTCTTTCAAATCATTCTTCCCAATCTCTCCAAGATTCAACAATTATCCTGTTCATCCTTGATTTTTCACTTCTTTATTAATTCTTGGTCTAATAGTCTCTTGATTGTCATCCTAAATGCTAGAGCAGTATTAATCTTTCTGTAAGTTTTATATATTGTTTGATCATATTCATCCCTTGAGTACACTTCTTTCAAGGGTTCTCAATGCCTCCCAAATAAAATATAATCACTTCAGTATGGAATCCCAAGACAATGCTCTCGAGTACTTCATTCTCTGGTCAATCTGCACTATTTACAATTTCTTATAAAACAGCTAGCCCTACCTTATCTTTCTATCACTTGCAAAGGCATTTCCTCTCTCCCTAAAATACCCTTATCCAGCCCAGTACTTACTCCTGACCTCTTTCTTACCCATTCTTTAAAGACAACTCGTATCAATTCCTTCATTTTGCTTTCTCTCATTTCTCTAATTGGAACTAGAATCACTTCATTCTAAATTCATACAAAGTTATTTTTTTCACTCATAGAATACTTTTATATCATGTGTCCTTCCACATATTATATGAGTGAAACAAGTAACTTTTATATGAATTCAAAGTGAAGTGATACTTTTTCCCCGTCACTGTATCCTTCATGTTATTTAATACCTTGCTATAGATGAATATTTAATGAATCCATGAACGAAAAGATTTCTCTCACCAACTGAGATCTGTGGAATTTTTCCTTGTCCCCTTTACAGCCACAGTTTTCCAGAATATAAATACCATCAACTCCTAATCTTGGAAACAACAAATATCAAAATTCTCTCAAGGTGGGGCACCTGGATGGCTCAGTTGGATGAGCGTCAGACTCTTGATTTCAGCTCAGGTTGTAGTCTCAGGGTTGTGGGATGGAGACCCTTGATGGGCTCACATTCAAGCGTGGAGTCTGCTTGGGATTCTCTCTCTCTCTCTCTCCCCCTGCCCCTCCTGCTCACTCTCAAATAAATAAACAAATCTTTTTTAAAAAGAAAATTCTAAGTTGATAGCAATTCTAAAAAAGGGAGTTTAATGTTAACAATAAACCATTACTTCTAAAAATTCATAAATATGCAATGAAGACTAAATTGGTATAATCACAAAAAGCAAAAATAAAAGCCTTTCAACTTTACTGAGGTTTGTAAAGCCATAAAATTCTCTACAGAGACCACAAGTAAGTAAGTAAATATATTAACAAATTCATACTTGGAACCTTGGATGAAGTATCGAAATATTCGATTCAGGTAAGTATCTTAAGAACAAAATTAATAATAAAAAACAGGGAGGTAATCAAAATGAAAAAAGAAGTGGATTTTTTTTTTTAAGATTTTATTTATTCGAGAAAGAGCAAGAAACAGTGAGCACGCATGAGTCAGGGGAGCAAGAGGGAGAGGGGAAGAAGACTCCTTATTGAGCAGGAAGCCTGATATGGGGCTTAATCCCAGGACCCGGAGATCATGACCTGAGCTGAAGGAAGACACTTAAATGACTGGAGACCCAGGTGCCCCAAAGAGGTTTTATATGTAAGCAAAATCCAAATATATCAAGGAAAAAAGACAGAAATGAATTTAAAAACAAAACATAAAGTTTAAAAGGCCTAAGTATAATAACTAAATTGAAAACACAGTAAAATTACACAAGTTATATGGATTGCCAAAACAATTTCATTTGAATGAAAATATAAGTTTAATATTATATTACATTTATGCCTAGCATATGTTTAAAAAGTAAAACAGAAAATATCCAGTCATTAGAATACATGTTACTTTGAAATGAAATAGGCACAACAACCTATTTATTTTCTTAGTCACGAGAATGGATAAGAATAGTAATAGTATTAAACAGAAACTGAAAAATGTAAAATAGTAAAAAAATCAGTGAAGAGAGTCTCATAATGAGCATCAAAGAATTAGATTCCCAAGACAAACTACTCTGTAATTAAATACTCAAGAGAGCACAGTATGCAGAAGAGAGTTAACATAACATGCCTGAGACTGCTAATCTTAGAAAGGCCTGCTCGCAAGGTTGACCCTTGGCTGGCATCTGAGAAACTTGTTCTTTGGGAATGTTCCCACAATTCGCTGATAGGAGTGGCTCACTGTACCTAAACGTTTTGTGTCAACGATATTGTTTATGCTGAATACCTGTTTTCCTTCTGGGAGCCTGGAATTTTGGTAGATGCTAGACAGAAGGTGCCTATGTAACCAACATTCAATAGAAACCCTGGGCACCAAGTCTCTAATCAGCTTCCTGGTAGACAACATTTCACATGAGTTGTCAGTTCACTGCTCAAAAAATTGAGTGTATCCTGTGTGACTCCACTTGAAGAGTACTCTTAGAAGCTTGTGTCTAGAGACTTCCTCCCATTTGCCTCCTCTCTCAACTGATTTCACTTTGTATCCTCCGCTACAGTAAATCATAGCCATGAGTACATCTATATGCTGAGTCCTGTTAAGTCCTTTAGCAAATCACCAAACCTGGGGGTAGTCTCAGGGTCCTCTGATGGACACAAGTAAAATGCATTCTTTACATTTAAACCAAACCGAGGCACCAGCATTCACTAGATAGATTTTTTAAGTTTTATATAATCTGTCATTCATTTCCTATCTTAGAATGACATGAAATGCAGCAGACATATGGAGAGAAAATTTTTAAATACTTTAAGGAAATTAGACCATTTTGAATATCAATGTTCTTCCCTTACACTCCCTTACTTACTAAAAAAGAAGTATTTAAAGCACACATTTCCCTAAATCCTGTAATTCTTCAAATCAGACCTATATATTTTTTAAAGGATCCTGATAAATAACCGTAACAGAAAGAAGAGCTGTCATAATATGGACCCTCAAAAAGTATGAACGTGTAAGGTTGATAGGGGATCCTCCCCCAAGACACAGATACACACACACAGTGGACCCCATACAAACACACATACACACAGAACCACAGATATGAAAATGCAAAGAGAGATTGAGATACAAAGGAAGGTACACAAAAGCAGCCAGAGAAAATGAGACTCTCACTCAAAAAAACAAAACAAAATAAAACAAAACACATAGAAACAGATAAAAAACAAATTATGTGGGGCAGCCCGGTGGCTCAGCGGTTTAGTGCTGCCTTCAGCCCAGGGCCTGATCCTGGAGACTCGGGATAGAGTCCCAAGTCAGGCTCCCTGCATGGAGCCTGCTTCTCCCTCTGCCTACGTCTCTGCCTCTCCCTCGCTGTATGTGTCTCTCTTTAAATAAATAAAATCTTAAAAAAAAAAAAATTATGTGTTAATAGCTAATCATATAAAAAAACTTTTTAAAAAATCACAAATTTACTGGCATTAATTTCCATCACTAACCTTAGTATACTTTTAGTGTTAAAAATAGAAAAAATAAAAAATAAATTTAAAAAATAGAAAAAATAGGACAGCGTGGGTGGCTCAGCAGTTTAGCGCCGGCTTCAGCCCAGGGCCTGAGCCTGGAGACCTGGATCAAGTCCCACGTCGGGCTCCCTGCAGAGCCTGCTTCTCCCTCTGCCTGTGTCTGTGCCTCTCTCTCTCTCTCTCTCTCTCTCTCTGTTTCTCATGAATAAATAATCATTAAAAAAAAAAGAAAGAAAAAAGAAAGGCTGCCCAGAAAAATTGGTTCTAATTTCACATCTAATATGGGAATTAATATTTATATATAACTTCATTACCATACATAGAAAAAAGTAGTAATTAGCTTAGCTATTTTCAACCTCTGGTCTTTATAGAGAATGACTTTGTTCGCACAGCATTATTTTCACTCTTCCTGACATGAATTACCTACCTATGACCTTTGGTAAACTACCAATAATCTTGGATACTGGCTTTTTTTAATCTCCATTCCCCCCTGCTCACCAGAAAGCTTCTCTGATATACTATAATAAAACTTACTCTCAAAAACACTATAATCATTAATATCTCTGTTCTTACAACTTTTCACAACATAGAAATGGCTGGAACATATAATTATGCTCTGTATAAGTAGTTGGCAGACATTAATATAAAAGGATGAACTAAATAAGCTTATGTGTCGGGGGATCCCTGGGTGGCTCAGTGGTTTAGTGTCTGCCTTCAGCTCAGAGCATGATCCTGGAGTCCCGGGATCGATTCCCACATCAGGTTCCCCGCAGGGAGCCTGCTTCTCCCTCTGCCTCTCTTCTCTCTCTCTCTCTCTCTCTGTCTCTCATGAATAAATAAACAAAAATCTTAAAAAAAAAAAAAAAGCTTATGTGTCAAATATATTTGTTCCTTTAAACTATTTCTCATAAAGCACATTATCCTATTTTATGGATTTCTGCATTAATAAAAACTTTCTAGCATGTATATAATTATGTACACATTTCTAGTCATATTCAATCTGATGCAGTTTTTGATGAAAACCTGAAGGAAGTGAGGCTGGTGTGGAGTTAACAGAATCTATTTTAGATGTGCAAGTGCTGTCATCAAACAATCAATGCTTGAGTGTGCCATTGCTTGCAACATTAGCATTATCACAAGGAGAAAATTATAAGGACAAAATAAAGGCTGAAAGCCATGAAGCAAAAAAGGGCACACAGTAATAAGTAACAGTACACGGCCTCCACCAAAGTGATTCTGTTGTTGCTACACGAAACCAATAACAAAGAGGGCCTTTCCCTGATGATAGATTAGCAGAGCAAACTGTTTTTATTGGATAATGACAACAGCTAACACTTACTTGGTGCTTATGATAGGACAGGCATTATTTCCCAAAGGAATCATGTTTTATTCATTTAATTATCTATATCTTACCCAGGGAGGAGATAATTTTGTTGCTGTTTTGCAATCACAAGATTTAATCTTTCATACACGTTTACAAAAAAGATTCATATCCACTTATTGAATTATATGTGGGCCAAACACCATAGTTAGGACCTCTACCATACTTTACCTCATTTAACCTTCACAACCCTGTAAGGCAGTAATTAAGTTATCATTTACCTCTGTTTTACAGTAAATACATTTTCCCATGGTTATCTCAGAGGTCACTAATTCATTTCCAAAATTATTTTTCCTTTTATCTTCACTAGGTTTTCAGTTTAGCTCACTTCAAAATATCTCCTAGATTTTTCATCTACTTCAAAGTCAAGGTTACTATTGCATATTACTGAAGCATCTCCCATTTTCTAAAATTATTTTAAATTTTGTTTGCATATGTAATCTCTAGATTCACATATTTCACATTAATGGTATGTAAGGAATCCAACATTCAATTGAGCAACAGGAATTTTCATCACTGTACATTCCACTGGATAAGAAAATGACTATCTGACTAAACCAGTAAAAAATGACTATTTGACTAAACCAACAGGGTAAAGTTAAGTAAACACCTCAAGCATGAATCATTAGCTTCTGTACAGCACTAGTGTAGCTAGATTTGATTCCTGCCTCAAAGGCTTACACTCTAATTAAACAACACAAATAAAACACATTGTCAAAAGAAACAGAATAAAAGGACCACGAGCATTTACTAAGTAGCCATCCACTTAAGCTCAGACCTATTTCTTCCAAGGTCAAAAGAACTTTACAAAATATAAAATTCTGACAAGTAGAAAATAGAGCTTAAATAAAGTGTGACAAAAAAAAAAAAATCAGGAAACATGACAAAAAATGAAAATATAGAATCTAATATTCTGTTTGTCTTAAATAATATAAAGTTTATCCAGTTATTTCATTACACATACAGTACAATAGCCTTTTCTTCTTAATGTGGATATAATGGTATATTAACACATAAGTCTAATATCAAATTAATCAAAGTCAGTATGTTCTGACCCGCAAATTCTCAACTAAGTAGGGGCAGCTAATGAATTTGTTAGCTGTCTAGCAACCAGACTGCCACTGATTCTTCTTATCTTGCTATCAGAGTAAATTTAAGACTGTCCTTACTTCAATTTCTACCACACATATTCCTTTAAAAAGTTCAGATTTATTGATAGGATTTGTATTATTACCCAACAACCACCCCCTAAGTATAAATAGCAACTGAAAACAAATGTAACAATAGAGAAAAAAACAGGAAACAAAAAAGAGGACATTCTTTAACCCTGCAACACACACACAAAGTAAAACAGTATACCTCCTAATTCAGGTCAGAGTAAAATGTTCCCTCTCTGATAGTAGACTATACTATGGTGATTATTGTCAAATATTTTTAAGCTCACTTCTTCTACCATCCCTATCTTACTAAAATTGTTTTAGCCTTTTTAGATGATCTAAGTATGGGTAAAAACTAGTAATGCAAACATAGAATTAGATAACCTACTTCAAGGAACCTAATAGTTTAATGAAGCCTAATCTTTTCTACTTTTTCATTACACACAAATGAAATATACTAAAGATGCTACCATACAGATTAGAACCCCTCACTATTACAAAACTTTTCATATTCTATTAAAGTTTATTGTCAGCAAAATTCAGCAACAAACCTTTATTTGAATCACTAAGCTAAAGTACACTGAGCAATCACCGAATATAGGGATGCCTGTGTGACTCCAAGTCGATTGAACGTCTGCCTTGGACTCAGGTCAAGATCCCAGAGTTTTGGGATGGAGCCCCGCCCGCATCAAGCTCAGTGCGCAATGGGAAGCCTGCTTCTCCCTTTCCTGCTCCCCCTGCTGGTGCTTGCTCTGTCCAATAAATAAAACAAACAAAATCACCGAATTATAAACTTACTTTTCAGCAAAATCTTTACTTCTCCGTTTTCTTTCTTGATCTCATTCATTACTTTATGCTTCTTCTTCTCTCTCTCTTTTTCTTTATCTCTCTCTTTAATTTTGTCTTTGATTTTATCTGAAAGACAAAACAAAGGAAATATTTAAAACTCTTGTAATTTTCTCCCAAGAACTATACAGAATCTAGAATATACAGAATCGAGAATATACCATGAAAAATCAGAATGAAAAGCAAACATGCCTTTTATTCTTCCTCTCAGGTCTGGAGAAACAGATTTCCAAATTTCCTGTCATATATTAACATGGAACACATAATATATACATCATAAACTATTAAAATTTATCATTATACATTTCACTCTCAAGATTGTTCTTCTTTAATTCATGTCAACCACAATATTAGACTAACCTCAAGTCACTTAAAATAACTAACTTTAATCAAGATGGTAAACTACAATGGATAAAGTGCTAGCTTTGAAGTTGATCGTATCTGGATTAATACCATAACAATATAAAAATTACTCAATCACAGTTTCCTAACTTATAAAATGGTGGTTATCTTTCTCACAGGTTACAAAAAAAATGTATAAAGTGACTACCCAGAGCCTGGTACAGATAGGATTGGATGTTAGTTCCCTTACCCTTGTACCTTTTAAAAAAGATATGACTGATCTGACTAGGTAGTGATAACAGGATATTAAAACAAAAGATATAAGAACTCTAGGAATCATTGATCTGCATTCTAAAGATTCAAATTTGAGTTTAAGATTATTTGATGTCCTATTCTTATTCAATCAAGCTACTATGTACCCAGCAAAACAGACGATGTAGAAAAGAATTTCAAAATAGTAATGTAGTCTTTGCTCTCAAAAAGCTTACTACTGAGGAGCACCTAGGTGGCTCAGTGATTTAACATCTGCCTTCAGCTCAGGTGGTGATCCCAGGGTCCTGAGATCAGGGCCCCTTCTCCCTCTGCCTATGTCTCTGCCTCTCTCTATGTGTCTCTCATGAATGAGTAAATGAAATCTTAAAAAAAAAAAAAAAAAAGAAAAAGTTTATTATTGATTACAAAGTCATGATTGAAGCACTTTAAAACTGTAAAATATCTTGTAATGTAACAGAGATTATACAGTACATGCACATATTGCAGAATTTCTTAAAATCCTTCCTTACTTTCCTTTCTATAAATACTACCCTAATTCAGGTCCTAATCACCTCCTGATTAGGTTACCGTCTAGATTAGTACTGCCCAGTAGAAATATAAAGTTTACCAGATACATAAATTTGAATTTTCTAGTAGTCAACATTAGAAACAAAAACCAACAGATGAAATTAATTTTAATAATGCATTTTATTTAACCAATAGATCTAAAAATTGTCATTTCAAAATGAAACCAACACTAACAAATTATTGAGACATTTTACATTGTTTTTCACTATAAGACTTCAAAATCCAGTATATTTTACACCTAAAGCACAACTCAATTCAAAGTGTTTAACAGCTGCATGAGGCTAGTGGTTACTACACTGAATAACTCAGGTCTAGACTACTTAAACAGATTAACTCTCAAAAACTAAATCCATGTACTTAATAAACATTTTAAAACACTCATTCATATAATAAAAAATACAAATTCGAATAAGAAACTTTACCTATCAAACTGACAAAGTGCTTTGATTAAAAGTGGTAATACTCAAAGCAGAAGAGAAGATAGTTGATGGTAGAACAAACTCACCAAGTTAACAAATATCCACTGCTGAGTATAGGAAAAGGGTTAGGGATACAGAAGTGAGTAAGTAAGGTCTTCATCTGTTCATAGAAAACTTAAATTCTAGAAATAGATTAAGCTGTTCTCCTGCTTCAGACTAGTTTGCTACTCTTCCTGATGTTCAAAGTCTTTGAAATCCTGTCACAGGCTGTCATCCAGCCATAAAATATTACTCCAAATAGATGGAGCTTACACACATATAAAAGTCAGGCTCCCTGTGAGGAGCTTGCTTCTCTCTCTGCCTGTGTCTCTGCCTCTCATGAATAAATAAATAAAATCTTTAAATAAATAAAAATTATAAAATTATAATATTAATTATTAATATATACACACATACAGAAATAATACTAAAAGATAATAGTGCAAATTATTAAAAGCCATTTTAAAAAATATTTTATTTATTTGACAGAGTGCATAAGCAGGGGAAGCAGCAGGGAGAGGGAGAAGAAGAGGGAGAAGCAGGCTCCCCATGGAGCAAGGAGGCCAATGAGGGGCTCAATCCCCAAACCCTGGGATCATGACATGAGCCAAAGGCAGATGCTCAATCAACTGAGCTACCGAGGCACCCCCAAAACCATTATTTTGTTTAAATTCTACACTTAATGTGGGACTCAAACTCATGACCCCAAAATCAAGAATCACATGCTCTACCAACCGAGTCAGTCAGGCACCTCTAAAAGCCATTATTTTTAGATAGCAAGAAGTTTCAAAGTCTCTACGACAGGACCATATTAGTTTCATAAAGTAGGAAAAAGGGTCCTAGAATATGCCTTCAGGTATAATATTAAGTAAAGATAAACTGAAGATATAAAGTCATTATATGAAAAATATCTAGAAACAAAAACAATAGCATAGCCAAAACAAGAAGAGTGACTGACAACATAATTATAGTTACCTCCCACCCCAAACCCAAAACCTTCTAAGGAAAGCAAACACAAACCATCCTATATATTCATAGCAGAAAAGCATTTTTGTGGGACAACAAAATCTGTTTGCTGTCCCAACCTACACACATCTCAATCTTTCAACCTTTTGCCCTTCCTAGAATTTTTTGCTTATCAGGGCATATCCTTTTTCAAAATCTAACTTTAAATGTCTCCATTAAATGTCTCATAATTGGGATCCCTGTGGTTCAGCGGTTTAGCACCTGCCTTTGGCCCAGGGCATGATCCTGGGGACCTGGGATCGAGTCCCACATTGGGCTCTCTGCATGGGAGCCTGCTTCTCCCTCTGCCTGGGTCTCTGCCTCACTCTCTCTCTCTCTCTCTCTCTCTGTCTCTCATGAGTAAACAAATAAAATATTTTTAAAAATAAATAAATGTTTCATAATCAGATTACAGATAATATAAAGATGTTGTAACACATGTTTACACGTTATAGGTAAACATTAAAGTGGAAAGCCTAAAAGTTGAGAAGACCTAGGTGCAAGTTCTGCAACTTTGATAACAAACTCTCAGATCTCCCATTTCAGCTATAAATGGAGTTTACATAAAGATTAAATAGGAAATAGACAAACGCATACTGTAAAGATATAAGCCTATGAATGCAGATTATCTATGTCTATCCATTATATTGAGCCATAATAAGCATTTTTTGGCTATAACAATATAGAATACCATTGTCTATAGAATCTCAAGTCTGCTGTTATATTATAGTGTATTCACACTCATAAAAGCCACTTCTGTATCTTTTCAGAAGGAAAACGGCTCCCTGGCATCATGTTTCCTATAATATATACTGTTCTTCAAAAAACTGTCATTCTAAAAAAAAAATTGTCCTTTTTAATTTTTATTCATTTCTCTTCATGACCAAGAATTTGTACAGTTTTATCTTTCATGGTCTCATCTGAGACTCCCGTCTGCTCCTCCCTCAGCCCCTCTCTCTGCTTGTGTGTGCTCTCTAATAAATAAAATCTTAAAAAAAAAAAAAAAAAGAATGAAGGAAAGGAGAAGGAATAAATGACTAAGTCATTATAAAACCAAAATAAACTATAAATTACACATATGGAAAAATACACATGTGCTAAAGACAATTACTGTATGTAAAAGATTAAAAAAATTGATTAAAGTAATTTAAAATAAAATAGAAATGGGATTTTCAAACATATACTCAATTTACTAACTTAGCAGTACCTTTCAGATTTCATACACCCAATATATTTCTATTAAGTATTTATGCGCAAGAGCAAAAAATGACTAATAGTGCTGTACACTAAGAGTCTTAAAATCAACAATATCATTTGATTCTTACTGTGGGTCCACTATGGAAAATCAGTTCTTAAATAACAAAATCATTGTTTTTATTTTGTTGTAATAAAATTTACTAGTCTCTACCTGTATCAGTCATTATAATAATACAGAGAAGAAAACACACACACACAAATATTAGATGAGTCACTTCAGTAAGGAGAAAGTCATAAAAAGCATTCTTAGAGAATCCTTTCAAGAAATTTTTTTAATTTTTAATTTTTTTAGAGAAAGAGAGAGAGAGAGAGAGAGAGACCCAGAGTGGAGGGTAAGCAGAGAGAGAGGAGAGGGAAAATCTCAAGCAGGCTCCACATCCAGTGCGGAGCCTGACACGGGGCTAGATCTCATGACCTGAACAGAAATCAAGAGACAGACACTTAATGGATTAGGCCACCCAGGCACCCCTTTAAGAGATTTATAATACAATAACAATCCATTTATCTGGAATCTTAAGAATTAATTCGTAGTTTTAAGTAACAGAAAATTGCCACTATTTTTTAATCATTCTAAAAATTTTCAAAAGTATATTATATATTTCCTTGCTTGCAAAAATCTAAGAAATAGGATTGTCTTTTCATGACAAAAATTTAAACTCATTATTATACTCATATTGATGAACTCAAAAGCAAAAAAAAATGTACCTGTTCAAAACTAAAAAACAGTATTTCAGTATCATTTAATTTTTATTGTCTCAACTATCATTTATCATTCCAAGTATGAGAGGTGACAACTCTAACTTCTGGTGGTCACCAACAGGCTCATTCTCATCTGTTCTGTACTAAGAAATCAGACCAGGTCCATTAATACCCTACTGTATAATATAATAAGCAGGTTCTCTAGCTTTGTTAGAGCAAATTTCACACTGTATTTTTTCTGTTATAAACTTATCTTTCTTCTTATAATGATCCCTGCTCCCACCAGTGTATAGCTTATGTTCCTTAAGGGTAGAGAAGGCTCTACTTCTTCAATAAATGTCTGATTCATGAAACAGGTCCTATGACACAGTAAGAAATTATTGTGTTATTTTTTACAGTACATCGTGACTTTCTTTTTAGGTGCTCTATGTTAGTCTGTATTCATTCTTCCTTCTTTTCCTAGTCATACCACAGCAAGGAAGGAAATTCTTAGTTCCTACAGCCTTCCAAGAGTAGTTCCTCAAATTTATTTCCCTTTTCTAACCGGCCTGGTTGTTTTTGACAAAAAATCCTAAGATTTAATGAAGCTACTCCTTCAAAAATATTAGGCATCCACAATTTTTCTGTGTGTCTCAATAAAAACAATTTTCCTTAAAAAGCCATGGAGTAATTTCTTTTTTATGTAGGTCTCTTTTAATAGGAAGAATACTTACAACATAATATCTAAAAAAAAAAAAAAAAAAAAAAGGAAAGGAAAGAAAAGAAAAGAAAAGAAAAGAAGAAAAGAAGAAAAGAAAAAAAAAGAAAAGGAAAACAAGAAGAAAATAATAGTTCAGGGGTGGCTGGGTGGCTCAAATGGATGAGCATCAGACTCTTGGTTTCGGCTCAGGTCATGGTCTCAGGGTCTTGAGATCAAGCCCTGCCTCAGGCTCCATGTTCAGCAATGAGATTCCTTCTCTCCTTTTCTCTCTGTCCTTGCCCCCCTTTAAAAAAAAACCTGATCGTTCCTTTGATCTCACAATCCCACTGCTAGGATTTAATAAAAAGGAAAGAACAAGCCAGCACAAATATACATATACAGGAGTCCTCATCTTATATTATTTAGAATTATGAAAAACTGTAAATAACTTAAATGTTTAATAATTGGGAACTGATTAAATTTGGGTATATTCATTAATGGGAAAATATGAAGACATTAAAAATCATGTTTGAATAACAGTTAATATCATGAGGCAGGGATAATTATCATGAAATGTTAGAGGAAAATGGCAACTTACCATATATAAATGTAAATTTATAAAATGTTACCACATCTGTCATATACATATGTACACCTGTAAATATATGCTAAACACATACATACATATTTAGGTATATACATCTGCATATACACCCACACAGGAATCTTAAAGGAAATCATTTAAAAAAATAGTTGGACTTTATATAAAAACTAATAGACATAAATATATTTAAAAATTACATAAAAATGAACATGACACAATAAAAATAAATATAATATAAAAAATAACTGGACTTCCCAGTCTTCCCACCCTTGTCCCAGTCAAGTAATCATTCAATCTCAGTCCTTTAGGCAAACATCCAGTTTTTGTTGTTAGGAGAAAATGAACAGGCTTGAAACTCAGGTACTCCAGGCAAGGCAAAGAGTGGAGCTAAAAACAAGCTAACTGTCCTTCCCTAAAATGCTTAAAATAAATTGAATCAGGAAAAAAAAAAAAAAAAAAAAAAACCTTTCAGAATTTAAAAATACAATAGCAATACTGAAAAGCTCAAAAAGTTGGAAGATAAAGTTGAGATAATCTTCCAAAAAAGAGAGTAACAAGACAAAGAAGTGGAAAATAGCAGAAAATATAATGACCTAAAGGATCATTCCTAAGGGATTCAGAGATTCAATATCAAATTAATTAAACTTCAGAAAAAGAAAACAGAATTTTATAGGACAGAAAAATGCCAAAATAAATAAGTGTAAGAATTTTTTTCAGACAAGATAAGTCACCAAAATTAAGATTCCCTCAAGGGATGAGCACAAAGAATGGAATTCACAGTGGTAGCCCCCTCTTACCACACACACACCAGGCACACTATCATGAAATTTCAGTACACTGGAGATGAAGAAAAGATCCTAAAAGCTCGTAAGGAATTAAAACGAAACAAAACAAAATCAGATCACATATAAAAGATCAGGTCATAACATGGAATTCTTCAACATGACAGCAGATGCTAGAAAACAATATAAATCCCGTCAGAATGCTGAATGAAAATAATTTTTAATTTGGAATTCTTTAATCTGCCAAACTATCAATCAAGTATGAGGGAAGACATGATCAGACAAGCAAAAATTCAAAAATTTTTACTATACACACATCCCCTGTTATGATATGCTCAAGTAAATTAATGAGTAAACAAACCACTGCAGAAACTACCTCCAGGAATAAAAAGGAATTGTCAGATTACCTCTTATCACACAACACAAAGAACAGGACAGAAAACGAAGACGCAATAGACATAAACAGATCTTTCTTGACTTACAAGGGGATTTTGTCTCAATAAACCCATTCATTGTAAATTGAAAACTATCATTAAGTCAAAAATGCACTTAATACACCTAACTTACAAATGTGCTCAGAACACTTAAATTTGCCTGCAGTTGGACAAAATCATCCAACACAAAGCCTACTTTATAATAAAGAAGTGTTGAGCACCTCAAGTAATTTATCGAATATTGTACTAAAAGCGAAAAACAGAATGGCTGTATGAGGACAGAATGGTTTTTAACTGTATAGGTTGTTGATCCTTGTGATCCCATGATTGACTGGGATTATGGCTCGATGCTCCACACAGCATCACCAGATATGTGATACCAATATGCTACCACATGTTGCTAATTCAAAAAGTACAGTTCAAAATTTAAAAGTACGATTTCTCCTGAATTGCACTGCTTTCACACTATCATCAAGTCAAAAAATTTTAAGTCATTGCAAGGCAGGGACCATCTGTGTGTAGAGAGGCAATTTTTAACTATTATGAAAATCCAGGGCAGCCCCAGTGGCTCAGCGGTTTAGCACCGCCTTTGGCCCAGGGTGTGATCCTGGAGACCCAGGATCTAGTCCCACATTGGGTTCCCTGCGTGGAGCCTGCCTCTCCCTCTGCCTGTGTCTCTGCCTCTATGTCACTCATAAATAAATAAATTAAAAAGAAAAGAAAATCCAGAATGCTGTACAGAAAAGGATCTCTGACTGTACCGAACAGTATTTGCAAAGTCATAATTAGCACTGATTATCACACTTTAAGTTTTATTATATTACTGGATGGAAAAAAAGCTAGGTTATAAAAAGTGCTAAATCCTATTACTCTCAACAAGAATGCAATATATGTCTACAACTGACCAATCAGAAACTAAAAGGCAGTATGAGCACTTTATTCAGAAATCTGGAATTAAAAGATGAAACTAAAGGAGTTAATAGCTGGGGCCAGGGCAGGAAATGCAGACAGTTAGGGACATAATCTCATTAAAAACCTTTCAGTACTACTTCATTTTTTAAAAAAAGATTTATTTATTTGAGAGAGGGAGAGCACATGCAAACACACACATACACACACACACACATGCACACACACAAGTGGGGGGAAGGGCAGAGGAAGAGAATATTCAAGCACACCCCTTGCAGAGCATGGAGCCCTGGGGGGTCTTGATCCCAGGACCCATGAGATCAATGACCTGAACTGAAACCAAGAGCTGGACATTTAAAACTATCAGAGCCACCCAGGTGCCCCTTGATTTTTTTAAATTAAAAAATTTAAATTAAGTTTTTTAAATTAAATTTTATTTTTAAAATTTACAAAGTCATGGCCTTCCTCTCAAAAACCAATAGCCCCATTCTAATTATGAAAAAAATCAGACAAACCCCAATTGAAGGACATCTTACAAAATGCCTGATCATTACTCCTCAAACCATCAAGGTAATCAAAAGCAAGAAGTCTGTGAAACTGGCATAGCCAAGAAGAGCCTACACAATGACTAAATGTAAAGATACTACAGTATCTTGGGTGGGATCCTTGAACAGAAAAATGACATTGGGTAAAAACTAAGGGAATCTGAATAAAGTATGGACTTCAGTTAATGATAATGTATCAATATTGATTCATTAATTGTGACAAACATACCATACAAATGTAAAATTTCAATAAGAGAAAGTGAGGACAGAATACATGGGCACTCTGTAACTTTTCTTAAATCTAAAACTATTCTAAAATTAAGAGCTTACCAAAATTTATATTTATAAAAATTTATAAAGGTAAAACTGAGTTAATTAAAAGAAAGAAATACAGTGCTTACTTCAGCAGCACAAATACTAAAACTGGAACCACACAGAAAAGATTAGTAGGGCCCCTGAGCAAGGAAGACATGCAAATTCATGAAGCCCTTTCATATTTATGGGACAGATGGTGGCTACACTTGTGGTGAGCATAGCATATGTATAAAGTGTCAAATCACTATTTGGTACACTTGAGGCCAATGTGCCACTGTGTGTCAACCATAGTCAAATAAATAAATAAGAAATACCCAAAGAGTTTGTGTGCATGAGACTAATATGGCATTGTGTCAACTATACATATATACATGACACAGACACACATAGTTTGTGTGCAAGTGTGTATACATTTCACTCAATGTAATGGACAGAGTTCCAAAACACACTCTTAAGTAAAATGAGCAAGTTATAGAAAAACGCATATAGTATATTTAGGTTTTTAAAAATAGGCTATGTATTCTTTTCTGTGTGTACATGTACTTATGTATATAGGTAAATGCATAGGAAAAAGTCTGGAAAGAAGAACACAAAACACCTAACAGGGTTCACTTCTGTAGAAGGAATAAGAGGAACTGTTGGTTTTTATTTCATGTACTTCTAAATTATTTATATTATTAATTATAATTTCTACAACATAAAGGGATTCATATTACTTATGTAATTAAGTTGTTAGACTATATCTCTTTCTTGCAATTAGAACTGATAATTATATTCAGGTTTTTTTTTTTTTTAAAGATTTAGAGTCACTTAAGATTTATCAGAAGAGATAAGAAAAAAACACTTCAAAATAAAACCGTGAATAAATATATAACCTAATACACACACATAATGAAAATAATACTCCTGGGGATTCCAGGGTGGCTCAGCAGTTTAGCCCCTGCCTTTGGAGTCCTGAGATCGAGTCCTGTGTCCTGTGTCAGGCTCCCTGCATGGAGCCTGCTTCTCCATCTGTCTGTGTCTCTGCCTCTCTCTCTGTGTCTCTCATGAATAAATAATATTTTTTAAAAAGGAGAAAATAATCTTCCTTTTTAAAAAAGTCTTCCCTTCATTACAATTGTTAAGTGCACTTCTACTTCACTTTATATACAGTAGCTCAACATCATGCTATAGTTAACAAAAAGAACAAAAGGAGAAAATATGATACAATTATATGTGTATTCTGAATAAGTATGAATATACTTATTCAACATAATAGATTTTAAGGAAAAGACAGAAATCCCATACTATATATACCATGACTCATTAAATGAAATATTTTTGTAAAAAGAAGGATCTTCATATAGGTTCATTAGATTTTTGTTGTTGTTGTTAGTGTCACGGGGGGCCTGGCTGCCTCAGTCAGTAGAGCAACTCTAGATCTCAGGGTCATGAGTTCAAGCCTCACGCTGGGCATAGAGTTTACACTAAAAAAATAAAAAAGTAAAAAATAAAAAAATGAAGAAGTGTCATAAAAATCCACACTACCTATTCTTAAGAAGTATCGGTAGAATTTCCTACTAAAGCTTTCAGCCACAATACATTCTTCTCTCTTCTAAAGATCTATTTATTTGAGATATAGATTTATTTATTTGAGATTTATTTATTTGAGATAGAGCAGGAGCAGGGAGAGGGGCAGAGGGAGCAGGGAGCCTGATGTGGGCTTGGTTCTGGGATCAGGACCTGAGCCAAAACCAGACACTTAACCTACTGAGCCACCCAAGCATCTCGCCACAATACATTCTTGTGGCACAATCCTCAAATAGGCTTCCTGCTATCACAGTTTTGCCTGCTGTGGGTATGCAGCAGGATTCACACGTAATAATGCAGTCTATGAAATCAGTCTGAGCAACAACACTGATATTCCTGATCACCCTCTCCAGATAGTAAGTATACCTATAAATAGATCTGAAAACAAGCAGGACCCAGGAGAAAATGAGAAATAATACAGAATTGAAGCGGGAGGTAGAGGGAAAGTAACATTATAAAAATGGAAAGAAAAAAGATATATTAAAAAGAGGAGTGATGCCTTCTCAGCTCAGCCTTTTTTTAATTGGTTCTCATTGCAAAAGATTAACTAGCCTCTTCCTCAAAACTTCTTCCTACATCTCAGTGGAATTGCACATCCTGACTACTCCAGAATTCATGATCCTATCTATCATCAAAACCTGTACAATCTCCTTAGCATCTTATCTTAGGCATACTTCTTTCTTTTTACTCTATACTTGTCTAAGAATGCACTCCTAGGATTTAAACTATAACTGTTAGGCAAATGAATCCCCAAGCTAATATCTCAACCCAACCTTCTAAAAAAGATTTTATTTATTTATTTTTTTTTTTAAAGATTTTATTTATTTATTCATAGGCACAGAGAGAGGGGCAGAGACACAGACAGAGGGAGAAGCAGGCTCTATGCAGGGAGCCCGATGTGGGACTCGATCCTGGGTCTCCAGGATCACACCCCGGGCTGCAGGCGGCGCCAAACCGCTGCGCCACCGGGGCTGCCTTACTTACTTACTTACTTACTTACTTTTACTTACTTACTTACTTACTTACTTACTTACTTATTTATTTATTTATTTGACAGAGAGAGCAAGCACAAGTGCGGGGGAGTGGGAGAGGGAGAAGCAGGCTTCTCACCGAGCAGGGAGCCCAACATGGGGCTCGATTCAATGACCCCAGGATCATGACTCCAGCGGAAGGCCAGATGTCTAACTGACTGAGCCACCCAGGTGCCCCTCCACCCAACCCGTTGGCCAAACTTCACCACTTCGTCTCCACAAGAAATATTTAACACCCTGGGGCACCTGGCTGGTGCAGTCAGTCAGCAGAGCCTGCAACTTTTGATCTTGGGGTTGTGAGTTCAAGCTCCACATTGGACATAGAGATTACCTTAAAAATAAAAATTAAAGGGATGCCTGGGTGGCTCAGTCAGTCTTCGGCTCAAGTTGTGATCCCAGTGTCATGGGATCAAGCCCTGCACTGGGCTGCCCACAGGGAGCCTGCTTCTCTCTCTCTGCCTATGTCTCTGCCTCTACGTGTCTCTCATGAATACACAAACAAAATCTTACAAAATTTAAAAAAAATAAAAATTCAAAAAATCTTAAAAAGAAAAGAAATATTTAACACCAAAATCATCATCTTTCTCATATAAAGGCCCAAGCTTTCCTTTTCATTCCCTGTTTATGTTAAAGGCACATCCCCCAACATCTAAATTCAAAATTCTCAGAAACCTTTATACTTCCCTCTTCAGATTTTTCCTAACATTCAATTACTTGGTCAGTTCAGCCTATTCTTCCATTGAAATATGTCCATCTTCCTTTACCTTTCCACAGCCATCACCATAACTGATTAATTATCTTCTGAAAGAAGTGATCTTCCTACTTAGTTTCTCTCCTCTTCACCAATCCATTCAGCAGAGTGACCAAAAAATACTCCTTGAAAATACATCTCATCATGTCACTCTCTTCTACTTTAAACAAATGAACAAACCCACCCTATGTCAAAAAGGAAAATCCTCGCAGTATGCCATTCAAGAATCTGTAGAGTCAAAACAAACTTTAATAATTTCTTCTACTACTCAACCACATGTATATGTACACAAGATTCTGGATTGTTTGATTCATTACTACTTGTACTCCATTTAGTTAGAATGCCTTTGCCCATCCCAATTCCTGCCAATCAAAATTCTACACATCCTGCAAGATTCAGCTGAAATTCAGCTTCTCATTAAGGACTCCTTGATCCCTACTACTAGAAATCACCACTGCCTCTTCCTCCTTTTTTATGATTTGAATGCTGCTTCTTTGAAACCTCTTCTACCTGCCATGCTGGATTATAAACTTTTCTGCAAGTTTTTATATCTAACACATCTTTGTCTTCTATAGAATCTAGAATAGTGTTTTGCACATTACTGATGCTCAAAACGAATGAAGTTTCCACAGGGCAAAAGAAGAAAAGGGTTATTAATATAAATAAAAGCAAATTACTGATAATCATCTGAAGGGTCAGCAAAGAAGTTAAGAAAAAAGTAACAAGAAAAAGAAACAAGATGAGTAACAATACAAAGTGTCTGTTATATCCCAGCTAGTAATCTTTCCAATTAAATTATAAATTCTTGAAGTCAAGAAATATAAACAGCTTTCCTCTCTGCATTTCCGTACACAGTGTCAAGCACATAGCAGGCAGTAAGTAAATAAATGTTTGTTGAATCATATGGAAAAAAGTAGAGGACAAACCAGAGAAATGAGGTAATTTAAGAAATTAAACGCTGTTGTAAGTATTCTACAAGCTTCCAGAAATAAACAATAAGAAAATAGTTAAGAGTATGACAAGAATCAGTAAGACAGTGTTGAAGCAGGGTAGTTGCCAGAAAGTTTCCACAAATTTAGTGTTTTCATAGGAACAAATTAAAGATTTCACCTACTCTCATTTTACAGAGAAAAAAGTTGAGGCCCAGAGTTTCAAGATTTTCTCACAGACACTAAGTAGCATAACTAGGAAAACTCCTAACCAGGTCCCCAAATTTCCAGTTAAGAGCTCTTATGCCACACTTTAGGAAAGAAAACCAAAAAAAATAAATAAATAAAATGAGAATTCTTTGGATTGCAAATGTTTCATTGTATTTAGCTAATAATAGATAATTCTTAACTTATAATCTGTACATATAAGCAGCACTATTTCTAGCTCTTCTGCACCAAATATTTCCCAGTAGATAGTTATTTAATAGGAAGGAATGACATAGAAATGGGTTCCAGAAACTTGGAAGGCAAAGCAGAAAACCCTTTCTTTCTAATTAAAAGATGGCTGACATCTGACAGGCTTGAGGCTGATGGTATTTAAAATATCCGACTCCTCTAGAGTTGTCTGTTCATCCATACTGAGGGAAACTACTGAAAGGGTGAAAGGTCCTTAGGGATTAAACTGTAAAAGCTGCTATGTGTTAAGAACCCTGAAATATGAAAGACCCATGCAGTTCACGTAACTAAGACCACAAGGACTTAGGAATTGCTGAACTGAAGGAGTGTAAGGGAGCTTCTCCTGGTTGTACTTGCAAAGTCAGGAGCTTATGCTAACTGAACTCTGATGAACCTTTCTCTTTTAGTGTTCTCTGATTCGATGTTTCTGCTTTTTTCAACAAGGGGCAAAATTTAGGATAATGACTCATACAGCAACAACGTCCTATGTTTTGTGCAGTAATGCAAAAAATGTTTCTGTCTGAAGATGTTAGAGGAAGTTCAAATTGTATAATACTTATCTATCGTGCTATTCAGGAATAGGCAGGTTGCTCTAACATATTGAGACCAAAAACAAGGAAGAGAACATTGAAAATGTAGTTTAAGACAGCTGGGTATTACAAAATTCTCTATGTACTGTAATACATTGGAAATAACTCAGGCTTTGTAGTTAGACATATTTAATTTCCAGCTCTGCCACCAACCGACACAAATTACTTACTATGTTAGTGTGTCTCTGTATTTTCATCTATCGAAGATAATAGCCCTTATCTTTTAAAATTTTTAAGGACTGAAGGCAACACCGGCATTATTTCTAACACTACACCCAGTATGTATAACAGGCATTTGACCAAGGTAGCTATCATTATTAGATATAAATAGTAGAATTTTATTAGGAAAGCATCTAGTAACATCCTAGCAACATCTAGTGACAAATAGTAATAGTAGTCACAAAAACAGACTCACTAAAAAGGAAAACAAAAAATTAAATACTAAATAAATAAATAAATAAATAAGGTAAGGTAAGGTAAGATAAGTAAGTACTTAGAGGAAAGCCAAAGCCAGGAATAACATGAAATAGTGGTCTGGGCTCCCTTTTCTATCGTAATTAAAAATTTCAGGTCAGGCTTTCTTCACTGACCAACCATGAAAGATCTGCCTCCAAAACAGCAGCACAATTACTTTTCCTCCTCTCAAAATATTGTAAAAGCAAGATACAAATGTACTAAGGCATTATATTTGGTATCTAGATCACAGACTTAAATCCCCATAGTCACTGAATTTTATACTATAGCTGTCATATAAAATGTGATTCACACACAATCTGGGATATTCTAGACCTCTAAAGTCAACATTATACAATTACATACGTTATTTAATTAAAATTATACTCTATAATGCAAACAGTAAATCATATAATATTTAGTTAATGATAACAGCATATATGGGAACCACTGCTCTTATATACTATTGTTTTCATACAACCAATTAAAGTTCTAAATTTTAAAAAGTTATATATTTTAAAAGTATCATTAAATATTGCTCCTAAAGGTTCTTTATCTATTTTCAATTTAGAATGTACTCTAAGTGAAATTTTACACAACAAACATACCTATTAATGCCCTAATATGTGTACAGGGAGGAAATGATTCAGACTTCCAAAGCTAGGTTATAAGAAGCCTTGCTGTTTCTACTCAGGTCTCTTGGAGTCCTGAGCTTCCATGTAAGAAATCCAACTATCTTGATGAGATCATATGGAAAGACCCCAAGATGACACAGAGAGAGAGATGGACTCAGCTTCGCATTCACTTACCCAAGGGATGAGAAAATACCCAGGTGAGTAAAGCCATCTTGGGATCTAATAAACAAGACCAGCCAACATCCAACCACCACTGAGCAACTCTACTCACCCCTGCATGAAGCAGAATCACCTAGTAAATCCTGCTGGAATTCCTGACCCATTAAATCATCAAATATAATAAAATTGCTGTTATTTTAAGCCACTATGTTTTAAGTTTGTTACACAGCAATAGATGGTATATCCTTCACAAAATCTTAGAGTCCATGAATAAATTGTTTGGGGTAAGTTATGTATGTACAAAACTTGCCCTGACTTCAGAGAAATGTTAAGCAGAATTTGTCTTATAAAACACACTGATGGTTAAAATCAAAAGTGAAGGGCCAGAATGAAGATGCTCAGCAATATATAATGTCAGAACTATAATCAAACATCTTGAAATTATTTTCTTCCATTAGTTTTTATGACATAGTAGAGCTCTTTTCCTACCTAGTTCCATGAATGTTATACTTCAAATAATGCTCTCTACCTAGAATTCCTTCATTTCTTTACTGAAATCCTACTACCACCAAAGGTTCTCTCAAACATCCATTCCTACCTCCTGTATTCCTTTTCCCTTTCTTAATATCTGCCTACTTCCATTTCCACCAGTACCTTCACTATTTTCCATCCATCTTGTGGTATTTAACTTACTGCATTAAACATTATAATTACTTTTTTCTAGTATCCTATTCGATTGTTTAAGGTACTTAAAGGCAGAAGCTTTATTGTTGATTCTGTCATTTTTATTAAAACCTACCACGGCACCTAAGCACTAAAAATGTTTGTCAAGCTAAGTAGTTCTACTCTGCTAACAGAAACCTCAGGTTTCAAAGACAAACACAACACTGGAAGTACCACCAAAAAAAAAAAAAATCACTTCCTGAATATTACAAAGTATCTTATTGTGATTCAATTTGTTGGGATCCCTGGGTGGCGCAGCTGTTTGGCGCCTGCCTTTGGCCCAGGGCGCGATCCTGGAGACCCGGGATCGAATCCCACATCGGGCTCCCGGTGCATGGAGCCTGCTTCTCCCTCTGCCTGTGTCTCTGCCTCTCTCTCTGTGTGTGACTATCATAAATAAATTAAAAAAAAAAACAAAAAAGTGATTCAATTTGTTTCTCTGGAGTCCCTGGGTAGCTCAGTCAGTGACACATGTGACCCTCAATCTCAGGGTCCTAAGTTCAAGCCCCAAATGGGGCATGAAGCTGAATTAAAAAAAAAAAAATCTGCTCCTGATTATGAAGAATTGATAACCTTTCACTACTATATAACTTCATACCCAATTATCAAGTATATATAGAAAAACCAAAAGCTTTCTTATATACCAGTAGCAATCTGGAAAAAAATCCCCCCAAATGAAACAACACCAGAAGAAAACTTATAATCTGTATTAAATATAAATAAATTTTTTGGAAATATAAAAGAATATGAGTAGGTAAAGATATACATGTAGCTTGTAAGTATAAAGAAAATTCTGTAATTACAATCTGCCCCTACTTTAATCAATAAATTTAACAAAAGCCCCCAGGTGACAGGGAGGGGGGAAAGAGTAGACTTTACAAAATAATTTTCAACTTAATAAGGAAAAATAATGGGATGCTTGAGTGACTCAGTGTTTGAGCACCTGCTTTCGGTCCAGGAATCGAGTCCCACATCAGGCTCCCTGAGAGGAGCCTGCTTCTCCCTCTATCTCTCTGCCTTCCTCTGAGTGTCTCTCATGAATAAACAAATAAAATCTTAAAAAAAAAAAAGAACAAGGGAACTTTGATCCAAACCTCAAAAACAGAAATTTTCAAAATGTACTACGATCCTAAAGGTAAAACCTAAAACTGTAAAGTATCTAAAAGAAAACATAGAGGGGCACCTGGGTGGCTCAGTTGGTTAAACATGTGACTTCAGATCAGGTCATGATCCCAGGGTTCTGGGATCCATCCCCACATCCCTGCTCAGCAGGGAGCCTGCTTCTCCCTCTTCCTCTGCAGCTCCCCCGTTTGTGCACGCACTCAAGCTCTCTCTCTTTTCCTCTGTCAATAAAATCTTTTAAAAAAAATAAGTAAATAAAAGAAAACATAAGAGAAAACCTGTGTGACCCTAGGTTACAAAGCTCTCTCAGTTAAGACACAAAAAGCACAAATCATAAAAGAAATAAAATAAATTTTTCTGCTATGAAAAAGTGTGAAAACCAATATTAAGGGAATGAAAAGCCACAGGATGGGAGAATACATTGGTGAAATACAAATCTGGTGAAGTACTTGTACACAGAATATGTAAAGAATATTCACAATTTGAAAATAAAAATAACACATAATTTGAACAGACACTTCACCAGAGAAGAAACAGGGATGGAAAATAAGCAAGCACATAAAATGATACTCAACATCATAGTCACTGGGGAACTGCAAATTAAAACCACAATGAAATACTACTACATATCTGCAGGATGACTAAGATTTAGTAGACTAACAATATCAAGGGCTGGTGGGAATGAAAAAAGTACAGCCACTTTAGAAAAGTTTGGCCATTTCTTATGAAGTTAAACATAAACGTAAACCATACAACCCAGGGACTCCACTTCTAGATATTTGCTCAAGAGAATGAAAGCATATGTCCACCACAAGATTTGTCTGTGAATGACTGTAGTGGGATTATTCATAATCATCAAAAACCAGAAACAATCCAAATGTCCATCAACTGGAGAAAGAAAAAGCAAACTGTGGTATCCCTATGCAATGAACTCCTACTCAGAAATAAAAAGAACGAATTGATTAATGCAATAAGACTGATGAATCTCAAAAAACAATATGCTAAGTAAAAGACACGAATTGATTAATGCAATAAGACTGATGAATCTCAAAAAACAATATGCTAAGTAAAAGACAACAAACATAAAAAAGACAGTGTAAGATTCAACTTAGATGATATTCTGGAAAAAGTAAAACTATTGGACAAAGGATCACTCCTGAGACTGGAGGTACAAGTAACAAGTGACAAAAGGGAACTCTTTGAGATGACAGAAAATACATGACTGTGCTGATCGCTACTATGCACGCTTATTAAAACTCATAGAACTAGGGTACCTGGGTGGCTCAGTCAGTTAAGGGTCTGCCTTCAGCACAGGTCATGATCCCAGGGTCCTGGGATGGAGTCCAGCATCAGCTCCCTGCTCAGTGGTGCTAGTCAAGAGTGTGCAACTCTTGACCGCAGGGTTGCGATTTCCAGCTCCACAGGGGGTACAGAGATTACTTAAAAATAAAAAATCTTTAAATAAATAAATAAATAAAATCCTTTTGAAAAATTTAGAAAAATAAAAATAGACCCAAACACACATGACTTTATGATAAAATTGGCATTCTACATCTGAGTGGAAAGAACAAACTATTTAATAAATGGTATTAAAACGGTGTTAAGAACTATCTAACTGTTGAAACAAAATTAATTTTAAGTCGTATCTAATTTTATGTCTAAATAAATTATAAATAGGATTTCCATTTATAATATTCTTACAGGTTTTGTACACGTATGTAGATTAAAAACAAAATTTTCTCATTGTATGATGTAGTGATAAGTTCTTTTTTCGAGATTAGAGTGTACAAAATGGCAATTCTAATAAGTCAAGGGGAGTCAAATATAATATTCACACAGTGACTTTCTAGTTTTCATGCCATTAATATCTGCCTCTTGTGCTCATTTGTCAATTTAACCATTGTCTGCGCTGCTGGTCAACTTCTCATCCCATTATCACTTTTCTGCTGTTCTTATTTAAAAATACCTGCCAAAATTTTCCCAACAACCAGGTGGTATCTCTTCTTCAGCAGGCAGAAAGGGCTGAAATGTAGTACAACTCGTTCATTTCTCAAATAGCTATTGACTACCCAGAGATACCCTGACCTGAAACAAAATAACCACAGCCCACAGATTTCATAGGCTGTGTGTCTAGTGAAGAAAACAACTAAATAAGTGATTAAAATGAAGCGAAGAAAAGAAGTCAGGATGCTTAGAAAGTACAAGGTTCCAGGGGAAGAGACAGCAAAGGGATCTAATGTAGTCTATGGGGGGATAACAAAGGCTTCCTTTCAAGTGGAGTCCTGAAAGATGAGCAGACATTAGCTAGGTATAGTAGAAATCTGAAACTAGGGATGGAATAACAGGTAGACAAATTTCTAGGCAGCAAGGAGCACTGAGGAGAAGCATAAAGAGCTAAACAGAACCTTGGAGGACATTTTTAGGAATTTAAACATCATCTCATAAACAGAAAAGTGACATAAAGATACAAGATGGCACTGAGATAAGGAACATAAACAGCAAGACAAATTTGACTAAGGAAGGCTGAATTTTGAACATATTAATTTTACAGTTCTGTGGAACATCTAATAGTGACTATCAAGGAGGCAGCTGAACATACGGATCTCAAACTCCAAACACTAGAAAACCAACAGAGTGATCAGCAAAGCCAGAGAGAGAAGTACTGTAAAAGGGTCCCAAACTAAACCAAATGCTGAAATAGTAGCAGTAGAGTTAAGGCCAATGATAAGGGAGGCCATGAGAGCGAGGATGAATGGAAGGTAAATTGTTATATCACAGTTAAGGTTAAGGAATCATGCCTATTTTTTTTTTTTAAGACAGCTTTTAAAGGCTGTGAACAGAAGGCTACCTAAGAACTAAGAGAGGATCTGAGATTATTTGTTCCTCAAAGAAAAAGCATTAGTTGTTGTCTGCAACTATGAGACTTTTTATAAGGGTCCCCTCCACATACGTAATACTGAAGCATACATACACTAACAGAATCTCCTATACATAGAACATTTTTTAAATATTTTATTTATTTATTCATGAGATACACACAGAGAGAGGCAGAGACACAGGCAGAGGAAGAAACAGGCTCCATGCAGGGAGCCTGATGTGGGACTTGATCCCGGGTCTCCAGGATCACGCCCTGGGCTGAAGGCGGCGCTAAACCGCTGAGCCACTGGGGCTGCCCTACATAGAACATTTTAAAACACCACTAATTTGAGCTGCATCTGATAAGAGAACTCTAAGGTACCTGTCTATAATGTCAAACTCATATCCATCTTTTCCAACAGGCCCACCCACAATTTTTCAATGAGATGCTTATTCCCGTCATCTGAAACCATAAAATTAAGTATATAAATCCTTTCTCGCTACATATTTGATAATCATGAAGCTTTATCATGATTCCGTGTCCAGGAGTACCATTTTACCACTAAATCAACTCCATTTTACTACTACAGTAGTCTCCGATATCCGTCTCTAATTTTTCTCTCAGCCAATTCATCCTACACAATGTTAACAAATTAGTATTCCTAAAGTACCAATTTGAATAAATTATCACTCTACTAAAAAAAACCAAAAACCTGTGCCTTGCTGTTGCCCACAGAATGAAGTCTGAACTTCTTATCCTGGCAAATAGAAGGCATACTGTGGCAAACTTTCAACTGGCATGCTGTGCTATTTCCCAACTTTGTACAAAATCACCAATTCAGCTGAATGGTTCTATTCATAGACCACTGAACATGGCATACACTCTCCTGTCCCTACAATCCTGCTCACAACATTCCCCCTAACAAGGCTGTCTCCATCATCTCCATTTACCTAAGTCCTACTCTTACTTCAAAGTCTGGTTCATTTATTTGGCAAACTAACTCACAATGTAAGGTACAATTCAAGATGAAGGAGATTTAAAAACACTAACACAGTTTGCACAAAGGTTTAGAGCTGGAGCTCTAAAGTCAAATTATATAATGATCTGAAACTTAGATTGACTACTTAATATCCTTAGGCTAGTATTTAAATTTTCTGAACTTCCATTCAGCACTTATAAAAGGCTAATACCTAACTAAACTTCAAAAAAACTGTGAAAATTAAATAAAAACATACAGCTCTGAGTATAGTTCTATAAGCATTAACTGTTATTATTGTTGTTTCTGTACTCAAGAAGCTCATATTCTAGCTCAAGTTGTACTTAAGTACTCACTGCATCAGCTTTTGGCCCAACTCAAAAAAACGCCTGACAGTATTTACTAATCCTGATATTTTTATCATCCTCAAGGGAGAAAAATGAAAAATGGTGACTATTACTCCCTTAAGGTATAAAGTGTGTCAGTGATTCAGCCAGAAAATGTCCTGGAACACTGGCTTTCCAGAATATTGTTCCACATGTAAACCACTGAAGGTGGCTCTGCATTAAGTGGTATCTAAAGAAAATGTATACCCTTTCTATTAAAAAGCTAACAAGAGTAGCTACTTAAAATTTGTACTACAAAGAGGACAGATAAAATTAATTTATTAATAAAAAGTATTGTTTTTTCTTCAAATCAATCACTGAGTACTAGGCAAACATAAAATGATGACCAAAAGTCACCTGGGTGGCTCAGTGGTTGAGCATCTGCCTTCAGCTCAGGTCATGATCCCAGGGTCCAAGATCCAGTCCCACATCAGACTCCCCCCACAGGGAGCATGCTTCTCCCTCAGCCTATGTCTCTGCCTCTCTCTCTGTCTCTAAATAAAATCTTAAAAAAAAAAAAAAAAAAAAATGGGGATCCCTGGGTGGCTCAGTGGTTTAGCGCCTGCCTTCAGCCCAAGGCATGATCCTGGAAGCGTGGGGTCAAGTCCCACAACAGGCTCCCTGCGTGGAGCCTGCTACTCCCTCTGCCTGTCTCTCTCTCTCTCTCTCTCTCCCTCTCTCTCTCATGAATAAATAAATAAAATCTTAAAAAAAAAAAAAAGACTAAAATGATGCCTGCTGTGAAGGAATTGATATAATCTAGTTAAATGGGAATTCACAAAGGTATATAGTTAATTTATATTAGTTAACAAAACACATTACATAATATTTTAATTTTGAAATATATATAACATTTAACATATTATACTAATATGTATTTATTATATTAAAAAAAACTGGTAAGGACTTCTTATTTTTGGCCCATGTTACCAATATTGTAACAAACCATCAATTGTAACTGGACTATTCGACTCAATCTTTAAAAGCATTCTGCGAGTGGCTTTCCAAAATTCAAACTATGGTGAATTAAAAATTCAAGAAAAGTGTTTACCAGAGGATTCTAGTCATACCAATGAACTTATTTACTTTGGCACCCATAATCAAAATAGGCTGCCAAATTTTAATCTAAATACTAAAGAGTAGCAATTTATTCTGAATTCCCCATTCCCAAATCTAATTCATTTTTTATTTAGAAATAGTTTGGCATAATTCTTTAAGCTCCAACAATTGGGTGACTCAGGCAGAAATCATTAATTGATACTGAAGCCATTAGGTAAAATATAACTGGGAAACTGGATATTCACAAATTATCAGCACACAGATTACAAACTAAATGCAAACAAAAATGAATTAGTATCCTTCTGTCTCCTTTTCTTTCTGACCTTCCCTCTGGCTCATGCTCACTCTCTCGCACTCTCTCAAATAAATAAAATTTTGAAATAAAATCTTTAAAAATAAATACAATAAAATAAATGTTTAGAAATCATGAACATAAAAAAATATACAAGGTAACAGTTATGTCGAACTAGTATCTTCAAAAAGCCAATGTCTTGGGATCCCTGGGTGGCTCAGTAGTTTAGCGCCTGCCTTTGGCTCAGGCCTGATCCTGGAGACCCGGGATTTGAGAACATCGGGCTCCCTGCATGGAGCCTGCTTCTCCCTCTGCCTGTGTCTCTGCCTCTCTCTCTCCGGGTCTCTCATAAATAAATAAATAAAATCTTAAAAAAAAAAAAAAAGCCAATTTCATGAAGAAAAAAGTGAGAACATTAAAATAAATAGATGTGGAAAAAAAAGAAAAAAGAAAAGAAAAGAAAAGAAAAGAAAAGAAAAGAAAAGAAAAGAAAAGAAAAGAAAAGATCACTCAAAAGAAGGCATTATAGGGGCAGCCCGGGTGGCTCAGTGGTTTAGCGCCGCCTTCAGCCCAGGGCCTGATCCCGGAGTCCCGGGATCGAGTCCCACGTCAGGCTCCCTGCATGGAGCCTGCTTCTCCCTCTCTGCCTCTCTCTCTCTCTCTCTGTGTGTGTCTCTCATGAACAAATAAAACCTTTAAAAGAAAAAAAAAGCATTATAAAAATAAATAAAGCACATAGTGTGTTTGTACACAATGGAGAAACTGGGGGTTACTGGAACACTGATTATGCACTAGCTACATTATTTTCTTAAATATTTTAATGTTACTGTAATTATGTGGCTACTTTTAGAAGATGAAGGCTGAAATACTTAAGAATGAAGTGTCATAATGTCTACAGTTTATTTTCAAATGATTCAGTGCATATACAATAAAACATTAACAGCTGTTAAATCTAGGAAGAAAACATATATAAGATCATTGTATTATTCTCAGCTTTTCTGTATGCTTAAAATTTTTCATAATAAAAAGTTAGGAAAAAAGAAATAACTTGGAAAAAATTTTAAAGTTCATCTCCACTTTCTTCTTCCTGTTTATCAGTCTAAAGGGGAAAAACTAAGTTAACCATAGCGTTGTGTAGTTAGGCTCACACTCTTGCAGAGATGGGCTTGATCCAAATTCTTTACACATTAGCTATGCAACTCTGTGTGAGCTAAGAAAAACTCAGTTTTAATCTAAAAATACTGAGATAATACCATGGCACATGACAAGCATTCAATAAATGCTTTTTCTTTCTCCCTCCAAACCCCCAAACTTTATTTCCTAAGCTATCATGGCTGACCACACATTGATTTCACAAGTATCTGCTCCAAATAAATGTTATCGGGAGTTTTTTGTCTGTTTACTTATATTTACTTTTTTGATACTAAGCAATTAACCCTTGGGCACAGCAGGTGGGAATATAAAATGATTTAACTACTATGGAAAACAGTATGGCAGCTCCTTATAAAAATTAAAAGATTACCATATGACCCAGCAATTCTACTTTAGGGCACATATCTGAAAGAACTGAAAGCAAGGACTCCAACAGATGTAGGTACACCCATGTTCATATCAGCATTATTCATAATAGCCAAAAGGTAAAAGAACCCAAGTGTCCATCAAGGGATAAACGTACAAAATGTGGTATATACATACAATGGAACATTATTCAGCCTTAAAAAGGAATTCTGACACATGCTGTAACATATATAGAAAGAGGGAGACAGAGGGAGAGACTATGTGTAGGTGTGTGCATGGGAGGAGTGGCGGTTGATTCTGCAGAACCTCTTGCCTTTCTCACCATCTGCAATTTCTAAGCCTTTCCAGGAGTACTGCAGAGTAAATAGGATTGTTTAGCATTATCTCTTTCTGTAGGAATTTACATTAATCTTCTTCTATTATGCTCTCACATGCTCTCTCAATCTCTCTCTCTCTCCTTTCCCCTTGGCCCCCAAAGGAATGAGAGGTATGATCTCCAGCAAAACTGAATCAGAGTAACTCCAAGCTCAGGTACATCCAACATAGAATAAGAAGTGAAATGTTGGTATGAAAACAGGTAGATTAAATGTAAATTTAGAAACTGAATGGTCAAATTTACAGCTTTCTTTCTCCACCCAGCACTAAAGCCCTGCCATCTAAACTCATTACCTCTATCAATCCTCTCCTCTCCATTTTTCCAATTACACAGACAGAAAAATGAAGGACCTTTATCTGAAGAAAATGAAAACTCTTACCCACTACCCAGAGGAAAGAAGTACAGATAAAATATTGGGGGGTGGGGGGTGCCAGCTGGCCCAGTTGGTAGAATATGCGATTCTTGGTTTCTGGGTTATAAATTCAAGCCCCACGCTGAGTGTAGAGATTACTTAAAAATAAAATCTTAAAAAAAAAAAAAGGGGGGGGATAGAAAATGGGAGTTCATTAGTCACTAAGCCATGCTCAAGCATGCCTGGTGAACTTTCAATCAGCTTTGAACATTCCTTGTATATGAAGGAACTGCTAAGGATCACGAACATCTGAAGAAAGCCTCCAAGACCAAAATCAACAACAACAAAAATGTTTTAGAGGAACCAAAAACAATGCAAGAAACAAAGAAACTATAATTAACATCCTTGAAGAGATAACAAATGCTGCAGCCATGAAAAAGGAACAAGATGCTACAATACAGGAACAAAGAACCAGAGCTCATAACATTGTTTTAAAACAGACCTAAAATTTAAAAATTCAATGAAAGGGTTGAAATCTCCCAGATTGTGGAAAAAAAGACAACTTTTTGGAGATCAAATTTCTCAACATCAACATTGGAAGCCAGGCAATATGGGAATATCTCCAAACTTTTGAGGGAAAATGATTTCCAATATAGAAATCTCTCAACAGCCAAACAGTCTAGCGTGAGGGTAAAAATAAATCCAAAGAAAAAAAGTATTTCCAACACACACTTTCACAGTAGTAGTAGAGGAAACCAAAATGAAGGAATAAACCAAAGGCAGGCACAGAATCCAGAAAAAAGGGACTCAAGGAAAGTGAAAGAAATTCCCAGAATGTCAGCTAAGGGAAGTCCCAAGATGACAGCTTTGCAGCAGGCCTAAGGAGAAAACAATCCGGACTACAGCAGGAAGAAAGACAGCTACAGAAGAGATGACTACAGGAACAAATACAACTGATAAGTTTATCTGACAGATTTGACCATGTGGAAAATTGTACAGAGAAGCATTTTATGCAGCTGCTGGAGGGTGTATAGAAAGACTTGGCCAGACAAAACTAAGCAAATGAAAAAAAAAGAGGTATGAAAAACAAAGGTTACACAAAAAAATGAAATCATAGTAAACTATTTCAGCAGTGACAAATAAGTGGTTATAATGAGAAACTTCTGAATATGAATTTAACTTAAAATTGTGGAATTAACAATATTCGAAAAATAAGGAAAGGTATAGTTTGAAACATCTTCCAGCATCTATCTCTTTAAATCACTGGTATTTACATACTTCAAATCACTTCTAATAGACTCTTAAATATAGAGAACAAACCGATGGTTACCAGTGGGTGAGGGGATGGGTTAAATAGATGATGGGGATTCATGAGTGCCCTTGTGGTAAGCACAAAGCGATGTATGAATTGTTGAATCACTGTATCATATACCTGAAACAAATATAACACTGTATACTAACTAATTAACTAGAATGAAAATTGAAACAAAAATGATTAATCAATTCTTTTAAAAAGCCTCTTTTCATTAGAGTTAAATTCTATAACTATACTTTCAAGGCAAACATTCTGTGAAATGCTCTGGTTTTATCTTGGGATACTTCACAGGATCATTCTAAGGAAAAAAATAAGTTAATAAATGCAAAGCAAAAACACTAACAAAAATTATAAGATCTATACACTTTTTATTAGTTACTGGAATCATTAAGACATTTGTTATCTAATATGTTTGTTCTGCTATTTGCTATAATTCTTAATGTCGGATACCTTCAATACATGTCCACTTTTATCTTCCGCATTTAACAAATCAAAAATTTATTCAATCTTAAAGGAAAATGGGAGATGAACTCTTCAGTAGATTACCTCCCTAACAACTAAATCTAAAAAGCTTTGTACATTTTCTTTTTATAAGAAATAAGTTTAATTTTTACATAATGACTCAGGCTATCATGGAAGTCAGCTACTGCACTATGACTGGATGGCCTCATAGGTTTTAGGTGTGAAAAGCCCCAAGCGCTATACTAAATGGGCTTATTAGACTGGTATGCCTTTGTAATTCTGTTTATCACTCTTAACATTCAAATCTGCCAATGATCTTTACTCTGTCTGGACTAATCCACTTCTGAAATTGTTATGGGGTTAAAATCATCATGTTTCTGACTCAAATAACATGTATTAAATGGCCTGTCAACCCTTTTCACACACAGTTTCATTTAATCCAAGTAATTCCTGTTAGAATGGTAGCCAACGTAAAAAATTTAGCAATTCTCACTAAAGATTAAAAACAAAAAACAAACAAACAAAAAACCCTACTACCATACAGGAACTCAACTAGTTAATGGAGTTGGAAATTAGATTTTTTGAATGTTTGAATGTCTGCGTTTTGAGGGAAGGGATCTATTTTCTTTGCTTAGGTGTCTTTATAGCTCAGTTCCTATTCTGATTCAAACTCTTCAATCGGCCAGCATGGGATAATTGGGGACACTGAACATATCCTATGTGCTATCCATGAACTATTTAACTTAGAGAAACACTGGAAAGAGCTATATATCTAAAACAATAGACACATCCACTCACTAAGATTTTATTTTTTTTTAAGTAAACGCTAAACCCAAGGTGGGGCTCGAACTCACTGATCCAAGATCAAGAACCGCATGCTCCACTAACTGAGGCAGCCAGATGCCCCAACCAACCATTCACTAGGATTCTTACATAAAGCCCAGAGAAACAAGACTGTATTACAATTTAGGATTTTCAGATTTGTAATTATATTTATATTGAATTAATGTAAGTTTATATTTTAATAACACTTGCTTAAGAATATTCTTAATTTTTTAAAACAGAATCTCAATTTAGTTAAAATTGAACTGTAGAAGGGTAAGAATACTCAAGAAAGATTTTCACCATTAATCATTAAGACACTGAAAAAATACTTCTCTTGTTTTTCCTCAGTAAAATAGCATTTCTCTCGAAAAAATGAAAATCTTACGACAGTGTTTATATCTAGTCACTACTCAAAAACAAAACAAAACCAAAAAACCCTACACAGGTCACAGAAAAACATGTTCCCCACATCCTAATGTAGAAGCTATAATTCCTCATATTAAGACTTCATAAGGTGTAGCCTTCAAAATTAAGAATTCTAAAGGCAATTTAAAAAATTAGATTTCTTCCTAACAGCCATTTCACTTGAAGGGCCATTTTTAAGCACCGTATTTTAAGTTAGACTTGTGAAAGAATGCTTACGATTTTCAGCCACTCCAATGCACTGACACTGTCATACTCCACATTTACTTCCTCATTCAAAGAACTCAGAAGAACAAATACACTGTTTACACATCACAGTAAGGCTAACACTAAGCTGCGAAGGCGGACTTTGAGGCACTTTAAAAGGTAAGCGTAAAAAAGAGCTTTAAAATACTAACCACCTACAATTCCAGACTAAAAGTAGCAAAACTTCCATCCTCAAAGCCACTTTCCTAGAAGCAACACGAGAGAGAGAGAGAACTTCGCCCTGGGCCAGGGCAGGAAGGCTCTGCCTGTTGCCCAAGCTTTTCCGCAGGCAAAACAGCAGGGAAGATGTAACCCTGCTCCTCCATACGCCTGTGCAGCATTTTAAAAATCATGAAAACTGGCCGTTCTAATTCGAACATACAGAGAATTATTCATGATTTAAGCTGCAATTAGACCAGCGATGCCAAAACTGCTTGACATGTCATTGTTCCTAATGAATAAAAGTACTTTCAGGCCACATTCTCCATGTGTATTTATAACGACGATCGCGGTACGCTTGAGGGTTTTGATCCCACAAGTACCTGATTTCCAACCACTCTCCAGGTGGTACCACTGTCAGACGATCGTGGACCAACAACTAAATAAGCAGTGCCATCTATCTGAGGTAAATACTGAGAATCGTAGGGCTAGCTCGCATTTTAGGAGAGAACTGCCTAGCCCGGTCTGAGAGGGACGCTTATGAATTTGCCATTTTCTGCTGTTAAGACCTACTGCAGTCACTTGATGTGGCCGGAAAAAAAACCATCCACGCTCCTGATTTTATCATTTGCTACAGGAAAAAAAAAAAAAGAAAAGAAAAGAAAAGAAAAGAAAGAATATGGCTGAATATCCTTTCTGAAGGGCGGCGGTACTCCGACCAGGACCCCCCCGCCCCCGACCACTCGGGGAGGCGGGGCGGACGGCGCCCCCGGGCCCTGCGCACCACCTCACTTCCCTGACGGGGATGGAGAGCTCGGGCCTCCGGGGGCTTCCAGCGGACGCCGCCGCTCTCCACACCCCTTTTCTTGACAGGATTTTCTGGCGTCGGAGCCCGTGTCACGGACACGCAATTGTGCCACCGCGTCCGCACGGCCTAGACCGCTCGAGGCCGCGACCCCCGGGCGATGGCGCCGCCTCCCCGGCTCCCCCGGAGCCCCGCTCGCCCGGGCGGGCACCCACACACAGGGCGACAGATCTCTGCGGCGCAGGCACTGGGAGATGGAGACAAACAATATAACAAAATAAGAATAATTTTTTTAAAAACACATTAAAAGAGTTTGGGCCCTTCCCGTCGCAGCGACCGAAATTTCAGGCTCCATTTCCTGTCCCCAAGGGCTGCGCGACCGCCTGCTGAGGACCGGCCGGCGCCCGCCCGCCCGCGCTCCCCCTGCCCGGCCCCGGGGCGCCCTCCCCTCCCCTCCCCTCCCCCCCCCCCGGCGGCGGCGGCGGCGGCGGCACCCACCTCGCGGCAGCGGCTTCACCTCCCCGTTCTCCGCGCGGGCGGCCCCGCCGGCCTCGCCCGCGCCGCCCAGGCCGTGCCTCCGCCTCTCCTTGTCCCGCTTCTCCTTGGGCCGGCGCGGCTTGGCGGCGGCGGGCAGCGCGAGGTGGGGCGGCTGAGCGCGCAGCGGCGGAGGAGGGACCAGCAGCCTGCGCGGCACCGGCTGCGGCGAGGGAGCGGAGGCTGAGGAAGGGACCGCCGCGCCAGCCGAGAAAGAGAAAGTGCCCCGAGCGGAGGGCGGGGAGGGCGCGGCGGGCGGCGCCGGGAAGCCCCAGGGCGCGGGGCTGCCATAGCCCTGAGGCGAAGGTGCCGCCAGCGGCTGCAGCTGCCTGCTGCTCCCGCCGCTGCCCCCTTCTCCGTTCAGTCTCCGCGGCGCCTTCTTCTCCTCAGTCCGGACCTTCTTGGCCGACAGAGGACCCGGTGGGTCCCGGAACGGGGGCTGCAATTTGCCAAACGGTTCCTTCTCGGCGGCGGCGGCGGCGGCGGCGGCGGCGGCGGGGGCGCCGTGCACTGGGCCCGGCGGTTCCGCCATTTTGCGCTCCTGTTGTATTTACTCTCCTCCGCTCCCGGGCGCGGGGCAGGGGCGGGCCCTCCGCGAGGGGCGGGCGGGGGCGGGGCGGCCGGCCGCCGGCGGAGCCTCCTATTGGGCGAGGCGCGCTGAGGGATCCCTCTGGGAGCCAACCAGAGGCGTGAGTCTGGCGCCGAAGGGGCGGTGCCGCCCAGCGGCCCAGTGTGGGAGGTCGGAGCGCCGCGGGGCGTGGCTAGCGGGGCGCGGGCTGCGGGGGCGGGGCTTCCCGGTTCCTCGGGAGCGGCGAGCGCGAGCCCCCCAGCTCGGGACCCCCGGCTGCGCCCGCCCCGAACGGCTGCTCCTGGGTCGGACCGCGTGCTGGATCGCTGGGGCCTTTGGTCCCTGCGCGTCTCCTGGCGCCCAGGAAGCCCAAGTGCCCCGACGCTCAGCTCGCAGGACGCAGTTCTGTGCGGAATCGAGTCCTTCCCCGGTGCGGCGGCGGCCGTGGGGGGGAGCGACTGCGGATCGCTGGGCGGCGGGCCCGACCCGCGGTGCCCCCGGCGCTCACATCGCCGCCTCTGATGCGTCCCCGCAGACCCAGAACTCTCGGATTACTTCTGAGCTGGAAGGTAAGACTCCCTGGAAAACATTTTTTTTTCTTTTGGACTTTTGGGACACCCTCTTAAAGATCTTCATTTTATCGCAGTTGTTTCAACCGAGACTTCCTAAGAAAAGTCTGTTTCAGCGATATTTATCGATGTTTGGAAAGCAAGGATGATTTTTTTTTCCCAACTGTAAACTAGCGGTTAGCATCCTGAGAGTGTTCGATGCTTTTTTCTTAGGAGCGTGCGTGTTGATTTCTGGTTTAGAAAAGCTAAGGAATTGGGAGAGAGAGATCAGAGTGACACGGTTGCAGCCAAAGCAAGGAGCACAACTTTAATTCCACTCTGAGGTCTCCCTTGAGGTTAACAAGCCAAAGAAGTAGATTTAAGAATAAAAGCAGACAGATGAGGAGAATACCCTTAAGTCCTAAAAGGAGCCCGATGTTACCTGTAGCTTTTTGGAAAACAGAAGTAACGTTCCAGGATTACTGATCCTTGTGACTTCATGAAATCGGAATTTTTTTAGTTTTCTTTTCCCTTTTTTTTTTTTTTTTTTTTTTTTTTGTTCGTTTAGAATAGTTTGGAGTCAAAATTTAGTAATGGACTTATTTTTTTTAGGTGCCTCAAATTTTTAAGATAATGAAAGTATTTCTTTTAATACGTGACGATGAAAGAAAATGAAAATTTTGTGAAGCATGTCCTCAGGGAAAGTAGCATTGTTGGAAGAGTGGACAGAGAGGATGGGGCTGCAAATGATTGGCTAGTAACTAGCTTTGCACCCTCAGTCACAGTACCTCAACTGTCAGAACCTCTGTCTTATTTGAATAAATTCAGTTACATGGTCACTGCGGTCTCTTCCATGCTCTAAACTTTTACCACATTCAAGGAGCTTTTCAAAATCACACTGAAACCATTACAGTTAAAATAGCCTCATAATTGATCCTCCAGGTATATAAATGTGTCTCATATACATTAATATACTACCTGGAAACTTGCACCGTTTATTTTCCTCATCTCCCACAGAAGTCTGTAAAATCCAACTTGATAAGGACCCAGACTCTAACCCTCATGAATTTGTTTCTGCTTGCATTAGAGTCCTTTATACTGTTACACACTCTTATCAGTCCTCACCCTAAATTTGCAGAGCCTGGCCAAGAGTGTGGCTTGAAGGTTCATTTACCATGTGTCTAAGGATTGAAGTTATAAATCAAGATAACAAACTTATTAAAAATGTAATTTGGGGCACCTGGCTGGCTCAGTCAGTGGAGCATGCAACCCTTGATCTCAAGGTTGTGAGTTCGAGTCCCACTTTGGGTGTAGAAATTACTTAAAAAAATAAATCTTAAAAAAAATAAAAATGAAAAATGTATCCTACTCTACTACCTTGGCTGAAATAGTAATCTGGAAGACCAGGTTTAAATTTATAATTCTCAGACTTAGAGTATTCTCAGCCAGACCCTTTTCTGTATCTATTCCAAGTTTCTTCACCCACCACACCACAAGGGACCATGCTAACATGTCCAAGCTTATGTCCACATCCCTCACTTCCTGCAGTGCTATGTAATCAGCAGCTTTGTCGTCCCTCTGATCTAGGCAGACATGGCACCTTGATCTCACGGACTCCTTGCTCTTTGCAGGAGGAGGAAGATCCTTCCAGGTCTAAGGGCAATCAGTTATCTGTTATAAGTGCTCAGTTATCTTTTTTTCTCTCCTGTGTAATCAGCCATCATGTTTCAACTAGATCAATACTTATAACATTGAACTAGGAGAGAATTCCCATCACTATCACCCATTCCTGTTGACTTAATCTACTACACTGGCCTTTTTTGTCATCCCATTATATCCTTGTTTTCTCAGATCTGCTCTCCATTCCACCCAGAATGCTCTTTTCTTTTTTTCTTTTCAGAATGCTCTTTTCAAACCCTAAATTTGGTCATATCATTTTCCTTGCTTCAGACCAGCCAATGGCTTCCATTGCTCTTAGGATAAAGAACACATCCTTAATATGACCTATATGACCCGTCATGAACTAGTCCCTTCTTCATCTATACCGAGGTGAAAGCTCTTTAGTGTCTAGATTGCACCATGCTATCTTTCAACATAAAAGTATTGCATATGTTGTTTCCACTGCCTGGAATGCTTTTCTTTTTACCTGATGCTTATATGATAGTTGGATAATGAGCATAATGGAGGCAGATATCATGAATACCTCCTATGTTTCTAACCTGAATGACTCTAGAAACAATGGTACAGTTCACCACGCTAAGAAATGTTGGAAGAGTGACAGGTTTGGGCTACTCCTTGACCTTGATCTGTTGAACATGAGATGCCTGTGAGAAATCACATACTTTAGATCTCAGCTCAAGCCAAGTCTCACTTGTTTAGAAAAGCCTACCTCTTCTTCCCTATCAGGACAAGATTCCTACCTTGTCTGTGCCTGTTCTTTTTATTCCCATTTCTTTCGTTTTTGGTTGTTGTTGTCAACTCCCTGGTAATCCCTTCCATCCGTTTTCATTCCCTCCAAAACAACAGCTCTCTTGAAAACATACTACCGTATATCCTGCTTCTCCATCTTGTTTGAAACTCTGAGGATACAGTCTGTACAGTTGAAAGTTGTTCCTTCTCTGTGAGCTGGGGATCACTTCCCCAGTTCTACATCACAGAATTTCAGGTTATTATTACTCTTTCACTATCATGCCAAAAGCTCTCCCTTCTATCAGATTTTTGTAGTTTGGCTGTACCATCCTTCATTGACTTCCTGGTCCTTTTGCCACACTTAATGAAGACTTTACTACTTTGCTCATGTTCATCGCCCCTACCCTTCAGCCAACATTTTAACTGACCTCAGTGTCCATGCTAATAAGCCATCCAATATTCTAGACACAAGCCATTCTTGATGTGTAACCCCAGCATTCCTGCCTTTCTCACTCTTCTACAGCTTCCCTCTCTTTCATCTATTCTGAACCACCTTTAATTGCCAAGAGAGTTGCACTCCGTGTGCATTTGTACATTGTTTCCTCTACCTGGAATATAATACTAAAGGTCTACTTACCCTTCAAGGTTTAGTTCAAAGATCTCCCTTGTGCAGTGTTTCCTGAATTGCCAATTAGATTTGGTCATGCCTTGATGCCATCGTCATTCTGTGTAGGATCATTTAACACATTGGTCTCTGCTTCTAGCCTGTGAGCCTCTAAGGCAAAAATACTGCAGTATTTATATTTGTGTGCATAGTATCTGAGATACGGTCAGTGCTCAATAAATGTATGTTGAAAAGAAGTATATAAAAGTGCAGGTTTGTGATCTTTATGCTAAGATGGGGATCTGGGGTTACAAACTTGAATGCCAAATAGTCTTGGTAGTTTAAACAATAATAAAAAATAAAGCAGGATGAATGTAATGGAATAGGAAGTGGTGAGGACTGTGGAAAACTGGGAATACATGCTTTATCTCAAGGAACATTTGTTTCTAGTCTCTAGCTGATTATTCCCATATGGAAATGAAGTGGGCCTACCTGCCCACTAGATTTTTTTTTTTAATGTGAGATCTCCTAAGAGGCTGTGTAAGCCAAACAAAATATATCTGTGAGTCATGTAACCCAGTCTGACTTCAGAGCTAGAAAAGAATAGCTTAGTTCGGATCAGGTACCTTTTGAGAGTTTTGTTTGTTTATTAATCCACAACCCTCCCTTTGTCAATTGCTGGCATGGATGCTAAGCAAATAAAAATGGGCCTTGAATAGCATAAATGTCAACTGCATGATCCACTTATATGCAGATTTTTTTCAACAAATACAGTACAATACTATAAATGTATTTTCTCTGTATTATGATTTTCTTAATAATGTTTTTTTCTATCTTAATTATAAGGATAAAATATATAGGGGTGCCTGGGTTAAGCGGCTGCCTTTGGCCCAAATCAGGATCCCAGGGACCTGGGGTCAAGCCCCATCAGGCTCCCTGCTCCCTCTCCCTCTGCCTGCTGTTCCCCTTGCTTGTGTGCACACATGCTCTCTCTCTCTCAAATAAAATCCTTAAAGGGATCCCTGGGTGGCGCAGCGGTTTGGCGCCTGCCTTTGGCCCAGGGCGCGATCCTGGAGACCCGGGATCGAATCCCATGTCGGGCTCCCGGTGCATGGAGCCTGCTTCTCCCTCTGCCTGTGTCTCTGCCTCTCTCTCTCTTTCTCTCTCTGTGTGACTATCATAAATAAAAAAATAAAAAAAAATACGATATATAACACATACAACATACAAAATATGTGCTAATTGTTAATGTTAAGGCTTCCGGTCAATGGTAGGCTCTTAGTAGTTAAGTTTTGAGGGAATCAAAGGTTGTGTGCAGATTTTTGACTACACATAGCACCCTAACCCATGCATCGTTCAGGGGTCAACTTATGCTCAGATTTTATCCATAATAAATGGTCATTACCAGTGCTTAGAACTGCCCTCTGCACGTCTTGGAATCTGCTTTCTCTATACATGATGCCCTCCAATATTCCTGAGCTAAACTACATTTTTACTCTGCAGGTGTACTATCTTCTGACCTTGTCCAGGTTCCTGACATCCTTGGATAATAAGGATCCTTCGCTTTATAAAACCCTATATTAACCTTAAAGACATCTCTTTTACCCATCTGGCTTGGACATCTCAAAGTCCTGCCTCTACCACATTGACCTGTTCATCTTTATGTGTCTTTCTGACTTGACCTATCACTTGTAAAGGGTGGTTCCGTGCTTTAGGAAAGCCTGACCTTTTCAACTACCATGTTGTTAGTTCTAATTTAGTCCACATCTAGTACAGGGCCAACAAACTTGTTTTTAAAGAGTCAGGTAGGGATGCCTGGGTGGCTCAGTGGTTAAGCGTCCACCTTTGGCTCAGGTCCTGATCCCGAGGTCCTGGGATCGAGTCGTGCATCAGGCTCCACAGGGAGCCTGCTTCTCCCTCTGCCTGTGTCTCTGCCTTTCTCTGTGTGTCTCTCATGAATAAATAAATAAAATCTTTAAAAAATAAATAAACAGAATCAGGTAATAAATATTTTAGGCTTTGCAGACCACATGGTCGTCTTTTTTTTTTTTTTTTAAAAAGATTTTATTTATTTATTCATGAGACACACACACACACAGAGACAGAGAGAGAGAGAGGCAGAGACAGGCAGAGGGAGAAGCAGGCTCCATGCGGGGAGCCTGACGTGGGACTCCATCCCCGGGCTCCAGGATCACACCCAGGCTGAAGGTGACGCTAAACCGCAGAGCCACCGGGGCTGCCCCCACAAGGTCTTCTTAACAACTATTGCTTATTGCACAAAAGCAACCATAGACAGCATGTAAACAAATATACAATTGTGTTCCAGCAAAACTTTATAAAATTAGGAAGTGGGCTAGATTTGACCTACAAAACATAGTTTACTGACTCTTGCTGTAGGATTTTGATTTCTACCTTAATACCATGCCACACTCCTCTTTGCTCATGCTGTCTCAGCCACACTAGCTTTCTCTCTGTTCCTTGATCATGCCTATTCCTCTCTGAGATCCTTTGCCCAGGCTGTTTCCCCTGCCTGGAGTGCTTCCTCCTCCCAACCTCAACTCTCTCTTCTTGCAGATGTCATAAAGGCCTTCCTTAGTCATTCAAATTAGGTGGCTCTCTTTTCATTACTCTCTTTCTTCCAGAGCACCTCTCACTGCTTGTAATTACTTTAAAGTTATTTATTTACTTTTTATCATTTGTCTCCCTCAGTAAATAGTAAGCTTCATAAGGACAAAGATAATATATTTTTTTTCCGCTCTTATTCACCTATGTATCTGTGGAATCTAGCAAAATGCCTTGTGTACATTAAACACTCAACAAGTGTTTATTGGTTGTATCAGTATAGACAAATCAGTCAGCGACTCATCCTGTATTATAATTTGCCAAGGTAATTGTTTTCACCAGAAACTGTTAGAATAGTTCTATAGTAGTCCAAAGGTATATCCACCAAAAAAGTCAAAAGTTTAGCTTTCTGATGAATCAAGTTATGACTATTTGTGGGTTTCAGTCATAGTTACTATTTCTTAATGTATTTGTACATTGATACATTGAAAATTTGTACAACTAGGGGCCTGCCTGGCCCAGTTGTTGAGCATGGTTGTGAGTTCATGCCCCACATTGGGTGTAGAGCCTACTTAAACAAACAAATTTTAATTAAAAAAGAAAAGTCATACAATGAGAATGCCATTCTATAACTTTTTTCTAAAGGTACAGAATAGCTCCAGCTGCAGATCTGAATAGGTAAAACAACACCAAGTTTATAGCCTGAGATTTTATGTGGGTATTATGCCTCCTATAAGGGTGGTCAGGGCTATAAGAAAAACACTGATAGGGATCCCTGGGTGGCGCAGCGGTTTGGCGCCTGCTTTTGGCCCAGGGCGCGATCCTGGAGACCCGGGATCGAATCCCACGTCGGGCTCCCAGTGCACGGAGCCTGCTTCTCCCTCTGCCTATCTCTCTCTCTCTCTCTGTGACTATCATAAAAAAAAAAAAAAAAAAAGAAAAACACTGATAAAATCCTGTCCTTTAGGAAGAAAGGTCTGTTTGGGTAATAGATGAAGTAGTTCCTGGCGTAAGAGGGTCAATTTGATTCTTTGATAGCTCTCTTCACAACCCTGGAGTTAAGCAACTCTGAATAAATTTCAAAAAGAACTCTTAAATAGAACAAAATATAGTCTAAAGGTAGTCTCTATTCATCTGAAAACCTTCTGTTATACTATTGGAGTAAAAAGCCTTTAGATCAACATTGCATCCATCTAACCTGTTGAAAGAAGTATTGGAATTAACTCCAGAAAAGGAAACTAACGAAGCTGCATGATACTATATTAATGTCCTCTCTATTGGCAAATTAGATTTCTATCAAGTTTGAAGTCTATGTATACATATGTGGCAAGAACCCACTGAACCATAGATTGATCAACAATTTCTCTGGCATACCAACACTGGGCTCTGTAATGATTATGTAAATCCTTTCCCTCACTCTGATTACAATCTTTAAATATGAGAAGTAGAAAAGAACTTATTTGAGATCCCAGTGTTGAAACTTATGTTGTAAATATAACATATGGAAATAATTAAAATAATTATGGTTAAAAAAACGACACTCAATTTTATTGGAGTTACAGAATTAAAGCACCTAGGTAGCATTTGGTTAGCCATATAATATCCAATATAAGATTTAAAAAAATAAATAAAGAAAGAATGGAAGCGCCTGGCTGCCTCAGTTGGTAGAACATATGACTCTTGGAGTTGTAAGTTCTAGCCTTGGTTGGGTATAGAAATTACTTAAAAATAAAATCTTTTAAAAATAAATAAAGATTAAAAAAATAAAGGATGGGTGTGGGGATACTGGGAGAGGATTATCTGTTAAAGTCAACTGTCACTATCAGTTCAATTGGATGTCTCAAAAACATTTCAGATCTATCATCCAGTTCCTTCTCACAGTATTTTACAGGTTCCTCCTCTTCTTCTCAAGCATTATTAAGTGGGGAAGCCCTCAAATTTCAATTCAAGGGCCCTTCCCCCGCATGCACATTATTCTTTATTCTGGACAATCTCAAACATGCATTAACTTCCATAAATTGGTTTTATAGTAACAGCTCCCAATGGACATCTCTAAAGCTGACTGGTGCTCTGTGTTTGTGACCTGACCTTCCACATCTTCCACATACATGTCAGAAACACCTCAAACTCAACGCATCTGGGGCAGAGATTGGCTACTACATGTTTACCTCCTTCTTTTTTACCACCGAATCTTTTTGTATTTTTTTAAGATTTTATTTACTTATTCATCAGAGAGAGAGAGAGAGGCAGAGACACAGGCAGAGAGAGAAGCAGGCTCCATGCAGGGAGCCCGATGGGGGACTCAATCCCAGGTCTCCAGGATCATGCCCTGAGCCAAAAGCAGATGCTCAACCACTGATCCACCCAGGTGTCCCCTGACCTGAATCTTTATTTCATTTGGTTTGCCATGTACCTAGCTTAAATATTAAAAAAAAAAAAAAAAAAAAAAAATAGCCTACCCAACCTCCCTTACTCTTGGAGAGGGCAGTGATATGGTTGGAAATCTTTGGATGAGGTTTTTAGGAAGTTCTTTTAGGGGTGGGAAGAAGCACTTAGCCTATTTAACGTTCTGCCTTTCTCTCCTGCCTGGAACTTGGATAAGGGAAAAAAAGAAAGGGCAGGAACTGACCAAGACAAAGCCTTCAGCCTAATGTATATAAATATTTTATCCTTAAATATTTATATTTAAATTTTATTTTATATTTAATATATTATAAAAAACATATATAAGTATTTTTTATTCAATGTTTTTAGGTGAGTTGAATTCTCACCTCTTTTTGAATTCTCACCTCTTAACCAGTAATATCGTTTTCCAACAAATATGAGCCAACTACTTGCTCAACCTCAATCTTCTTTGTAGTTTGAGTATGTACTTAAGTTCAGCAGAAGGAGAGCAAAGAAGGGGAAAGTAAAGTTGAAAATTGAAGTGAGGGAGTGGCCCGCAGTTTAGAGGCTTCATTGAAGAGTCAGGTGGAACCACAAAGCAGGAAGAAAAGTATAAAGAGTAAAAGGGGCCAAATAGAGTAAATAGAAACCATCCATAAATGTCTCTTTTGGAGTTAATTTTGCTGCCAGAACATTTATATAGAAGGTACATATCAGGTCATTTTAGAAAGGGCTGGAAAGTCTATAAAATGTATGACAGGAGCCTTATTCAATGTTGTAAAGCTCTAAAAGAAAAGCATGTTTTGTTGTTCTTCTCAGTTCTCTGGGAAGAAGGAACTATTTTCACTAGTAACTTGTGGGTAGAGGGTAAAGTATATTATAAACTTGAAACCTAGGTGTGATAAGAGGTAAAAAGAAAAAATGATAAACTCATAGAATGTCTGGATTGAAAACCCAACCCTGTACCCAATTTGTGAATTTTCTTTGCCACATCTCCTTTCCTGTCTTCTTGAAGACAGGTACACTTCGTACACTTCGCCTCCAGAGTAACTATTCTCTGCTTCATAGTTGCAGCCACACTATCAGACCATCACTGTGGGTAGAAGTATCCTATCTCAGTAGAGTGCCTCGTATAAGCCTCATTTTTGTGGACATTTCACTTAATCCTATGCTTTGAAAAATTTTCCAAGGCACTTTCAAAACTGAACTGGAATTCCACATTCATTCTGACGCTAAAAAAAAATTTTTTTTTAAGATTTTTTTTATTTATTCATGAAAGACACAGAGAGAGGCAGAGACACAGGCAGAGGGAGAAACAGGCTCCATACAGGGAGCTCGAAGCAGGACTCGATCCCAGGACTCCAGGATCACGCCCTGAGCCGAAGGCAAACGCTCAATCGCTGAGTCACCCAGGCATCCCCATTCTGACTCTAAACCAATTTTCTTTCCAATATGTCCTATCTTGCAAAGGGAAGCAGAAGTCTAAAGCATCAAAATTTTAAATTTAAACATTTACTAGGCCTTTTGAGAGGTTTCAGTCAATTAAGTTGCTCTATTCAGAAAACATGCATTCAAAAAAGATGCAGTGCTTCTTAGGCACTGGTGCTTTATCTCATATGAAAGAATAGGCCAGGATTACTTCCGGGGAAGGCGTGAGAGTGGGAGAGAGTAGGGAAGACCAACAGACCTATAGAAACAAACAGTGGCCTCAGCTTCTAGAGACACTTTACATAATTTAGTTGCTCCAAGAAGCTCTGGGTAACCTAAACGTCCTGAGGTAGGTCTAGCAGATTCCAAGGGGTGACGGGAATGACCCACAGTTAGAAGAACATAGTTTTGTGCAAATACTGCATGTAGAGCCAGGAATTTACAAAGGCATGACTGTCACAGAGTTATCATTTTATTTTTTTAGTTTCACAGATTTTACTTTGAAAAGCTTTTCTGTATATTTATTTACAAGGCCATGAAATACATGAATCTTGCCTTAGATTTAGGTGCTGGCTCTTCCTGAATAAGTACTTTTATATCTTTGATTGAAAAATATCTGTAACATTAAACAGCTAAAGAACCATCAAATAAATAACCACTTTTTAAGTTAACTTTTAAATCTAAACAAAAAGAACAGGAATTACAACGTGAGTACATTAAAATCTACTCACGTTGTAATTCCTGTTCTTTTTGTTTTTGTTAAGATTATATTTTTAAGTAATCTCCACACCCAACATGGGGCTGGAACTCACAACCCTGAGATCACAAGTCGCAAGCTCCACGAACAGAGCCAGCCAGGTGCCCCTGTAATTCCTATTCTTAGGATATTAATCCTGGTCTTTTCCCTATACTGAATTTTAATACGTGAAAAATACTAAGTTCTGTATTATTGTCATTTGGGAAAGAGGACAGGAAAAGAAGGTACAGATCTAGTACCTGGAAACCTTGAACACCAAGGCATGAAACCTGGGATCAGAGTTTGCCATAACCAGCCTTGCAACATAGATGCACAAGTCCAAGTGCCAAAGTTATTGTAACTTGTGGAGTTTGCCTTGAAGCCTTAGTCTTGCCAGCGGAGTTCACAAATACTAGCAGTGTCCCTTGCTCATCACCTTGAGCTCGGTCAGAAGTGGGAAGAATATGGACGTGCAGTCTTTTCAACTTCTTCACAGTGAACTGTCAGTACGTAGGCACAGGTGTTGGAGTCACACAAGTTCTAGAAACCAGGGGAAGTGCTTCAGTGATTATCGTAGGAAAATACGCCTACCTTAAGGCAGAACCAATATAAATGACAGGTACATAGTCATACTGTACTTATAAATGAATAAATAACTTATTTGGGATTCAGTACTAATTCTGATACTCCAGGTAGAGGCATTAAACAGAAAAAGACAAATTTATTTGTGGCAAATGACACAGACTTTTTTTGAAGATGTGAAGGACATTATTTTTATTTCTATTGGCATACTAATAATGTCTATTATCACTCTATAACTAGTTGAAAATATAAACCCTATTTATATCACCACACATTGCCTCTTCTGCCCCTCAGAATAATCTCTCATGTTTATGATATGTTTAGTAATTTAAAAAATTTTTTTTGCTAATCAGTGATGTTATTATTTTCTACAGTTTCTTTATTCCTTGGTATAGTACTATCAGTTTATCTTCAAGTAATTATTATTCTGCTTTTTCTTATTTTCCATGTACATTGTGTTTAGTTAGCAGATGCTTATTTTTTTAAGTTTTTATTTATTTAAGTAATCTCTGTACCCAACAAGGTGCTCAAACTCATATCCCCAAGATTGAGTCACCAGGCACCTCAAGTTAGCAAATACTTATTAAGCATGGTCCCAGGCAGTAGGTTGAGTCTCCGACTATTGCAGTAGACAGGGCAGACCTGTCCCTGTCCTCCTCATGGAGCAGACCTTACTTTCTAGTCACAAGATATGTTTCCAATAAGCCTTTCATTGGTGCCTCATTATTCAACACTATCGTCTCATTTCTTACTCACTTATTCAGTACTGTTGTACTGAATATAGGTATGTACCCAGCACAGCATGACGGTATAATTAAGAATATAGACATAACAGGGGTGCCTGGGTGGCTCAGTCAGTTAAGTCTCAGACTCGTGACTTCGCTCAGATCATCATCTCAGGGTCATGAGATCGGAGCCACACATGGGGCGCTGGGCTCAGCACAGAGTTTATTTGTCCCACTCCCTCTTTTCCCTCTGCACCTCCTACCACTCACCTTCTTTCTGTCTCTATCTCTCAAATTTAAAAAAAGAAAAAGAAAAAGAACTAACATAAATTCTAGCATTGTGGTTAAAATAATGTGGCAGTACCATGAACGATGTATATTGAAGATAGAAAAGGTAAATCAACAGCTTTAGCTGGAAAAGCAAGCAAAAGCGTCCTGGAGAAGATAATATTCAAGCTGAATTAAAGATTAGTAGGCAAAGAAGGTAGAAGAAGGACTTTTGAGGCTAAGGAAAGAACATTTGGAAAAACATAAGGAATGATGTGTTCGATGTAATACTCTCTATAAGAAGTTCATCAAAGTTCAAGTATAAAGGACATGAAGTATCTAAAAGGAGAGGAGTCTCTCAAACGGGCTAGAGCCAGATTGTGAAAGGTGTTGCTTGCGACTGCCTTGGCATGCTAAGGAGTCAGTGAACACGTCTTACTAACTTGAGGGCTTTAATGAGGAAGAGTGAAAAATGTTCATGTAACCATGTTTCACTTCCTGCTAATTGCTCAGGGTTTCGCCAGGTACTGCTTCCTGACTTTAGCTGAATAGTTCTGCTTGCCATACAGAACTCCTTTGCCTTTTGACTATTTTGCCTAAACACCATTTCAGTTATCACAGCTTTTTAACATTATTATTCATTTTAGAGAGAGGGATGGAGAGGGGCAGCAGGAGAGGGAGTGAGAGAATCCCAAGCGGACTCCACATCCAGCTTGGAGCCCAAGGCAGGGCTGATCGCACTACCCCCAGATCATGACCTGAGCAGAAACCAAGAATCGGATGCTTCACCGACTGAGCCACCCAGGTCCCCCTCACAGCATTTTTGCAAACCAAATAATAATGAAAACTTGAAATTCTGAAAGTAGATTTATTTTTGCTCTTACTAAAAAATTGTTGGAATTGAAAATTTCATTCACTTTGCACAACTGATATCTTCATTTAGCTGTCTTATTTCTATTCCCACTTACGATTACTCACTTTTTAAATTTGAAAGCATACAAATACTTTGAGAGTAAAATCATTAAATACTTTGATGTTGGTTATAAAACAGTATTTAGGTAGCTTTTTCTCTATTTTTAAAAAATGTTTATTTTGAAAGGATATTTGCCACAGAGCCAGGTGGCAAGCAGGGAAAAATGATTTAAAATGCTATTAAACTAAATAAAGCCAATGAAATTTAAACCAATGGTTATTCTTAAAGGAGAGATCAAGTCAATACTTACCCCATTCTTGAAAAGGAAAATCGGAAAGTAGACTGTGGTGTTAAAGTTAGCCTTTCCTTAATTTCAAGAAGCATATATTAAGCACTTACTTTGTGCCAAACTCCATTTTAGTTACTGGAAACATAAAAATGAATAAAACAGGGGATCCCTGGGTGGCTCAGCGGTTTGGCGCCTGCCTTTGACCCAGGGTGTGATCCTGGAGTCAAGTCGGGATCAAGTCCCACGTCGGGCTCCCTGCATGGAGCCTGCTTCTCCCTCTGCCTGTGTCTCTGCCTCTCTCTCTCTCTCTCTCTCTCTCTCTCTCTGTCTATCATAAATAAATAAATAAATAAATAAATAAATAAATAAATAAATAAATAAATAAATAAATCTATCTTTAAAAAGAATGAATAAAACACAATTCCTGCTCTCAGTAGACATGTTGTCTAGTGAAATGTTAAGTTGAACCACATGAAATTGCTTTGGTTTTTTCAGCAGGTCAAAAATGATCAAATGCAAATTTAGCCTAACATGTATATGTGAACAGAGATTTGCCATGCTAGAGGTAGGAACGAGGTACTCCATGCACCGAGAAAGTGCTTCGTGCTGCCTAGAGCACTCAGTGAAAGCTTCCCAAAAGAGATGACATTAGAACTGAGTTTCAGAAAATGATTGGTAGTTGACTGTGTGTTTACAGGAAGCAAAGAGAATGAGGGCATTCCAGAAATAGGAAACAGCATGTGCAGAGTCGTTGAACTGAGAATGAGACTTGCACATGTGGGAAACTGCAAATAGTTCAGACTGGTTGGAATGCCAGATATGTTGGGGGTGACAGGAGACAAGCAGGTGAAGTGAACAGAGGGCAGAGGGTCAGGTGTGTTGAGCCAAAGAGCTTGATTTTATCCTTGAGATTGGTGAGATGTGTGCAATCCAGAGAGTATGCAAGGCAATCTGTCACGGTTCAGAAAGAAAATATTACCACTTATATATTTACCTTTGCCTTATCTTTTTAACATTTCTAATTAAATAGGGGTTATAATAAATGTAATTCCTAATGCAGTAGTGGATGTAAATAACTTACGAGTAAATAAATATGCACATATTGTGGTGTGTTACAGATTGAGTTGTGTCCTCCCAAAATTCATGTTGAAGTCCTAACCCTAGTATCTCAGAATATGACTTTATTTGGAAATAGGGTCATTGCAGTTATAATTAGTTAAGATGATATCACACCAGAGTAGTGTGGACCCCTAATCCAATATAACTGGTGTTCTTATAAAATAGAGCAACCCACATGAAGATGAAGGCAGAGATTGCGCTGGTGTTTCTATAAGCCAAGGAAGTCCAAGATGGCCAGCATATCCTCAGAAGCTATGGGAAGAAGATCTTTCCCTCACAGCCATCAGAAGGAACCATTCGTGCTGATACCACAATCATGGATTCTAGCCTCCAAAACTGTGAGATGATTTTCTGTTGTTTAAGCCATCCAGTTTGTGGTACTTTGTTCTGGCGGCCTTCGAAAACTAATATGTGGTGCGTGGTCAAAAAGTTTCTAGACCCCAGTTAGACAATGAAAGCCATTGAAGAGTTGGTTTATGTTTAAGAGTCCAAACTCTTTATGTCCTCTCTTTAGTCTCTGTATTTAATAATTAATTTTAACTTGAAGAGATTGCTTAGTTTCTCAGTACTTACTCTATTTCTTAAAGCCATATAGGTGGAAAACAATCTGTTCACATTTGTGTTTGGTATAGTTTATGTTAGAGGAAGAAGGATTAGGAAATACTTGACCTTCAGTTCAAAACTAAAGTTTTGAGTGGTGATATGCAACAGTTTTTGGGGAAAAAAATTATGTTTAAAAACCCTATTAGGCAGAAAGGGAGCCAAAATCAAAAATAGGGTCCTACCAACAGAACTCATAGCTTTGAAAAGTCTGATGGTATATCATTCAGTGCAGGGAGAACTGTAGGCAACTCACGTATTATACTGGCTGTATAATCTTCAAGTGCTAAAGGCAACCGATCCTTTTTATACAAGTTCTACATTAGTCATGTGCCTGAGGTTCCCAAACAGTATGATTGAGAGAGTTTTCAAGGCCAGAGGTAACACCTAAAAGTCAAATGTATGTCTTTGGAAACACAGATAACCCTATGTGTGGGTCTGCAAAATCCTGAAGTCAGCAATACATTGATTACTATGTTACTTAATATTGTAACTAATATATTACTATAAAATCCAGGTCAATAATATATTAATAAATAACCGTGTTTATCACAACATATTTACATATTAATATAATTAACATAGATATAAATATTTTTGTAATTTTTTTGTTATTTTAGGTCTTTGTGGGCCATGGAATATTTGATCATTTCTGGTCTTATTTATGCAACTCAGCTAAAGCATTTTGAAGTTCTACAACTTTTCTGAAAACTCAAATGTATTTGTAATAGCTCTGTCATCTTTTAAACAAATTGTTTTTAGGCTTTTTAAAGTAATAGAACCCTTTCTTCAAATAAATTTCTATGTGGAAGCCCAGTATGCTATAACTGCATTAGTAGTTTACCCATCATAGAGGACTGGCCATTTGTAAAAACACACCCTCAGAAGCTATGGGAGGGTATGTTTAAATCTTTTTTCTTATATCTAGTCTGGAAGTCCAGTACTTTGTGGATATATTTTCAATATTCACTGTAATTTGGTAGCAAAATGAAAAGGTATTTATATAGAAGAGGATAATAAATATGCTACTCACCCATGATCATAGAGCTTGTGGTTGTCATAGCGTTCCAGTAGGGGAACTACATTTATAAGGATCCATCCACCATCTCTCATTTGGTCCTCTTTGAAACCAACAGAGCAATCCGTGACCTACAGCTACTTGGTCCAGAGTATAATGTCTACTGTCCCATAGAAACACATTTCTCATAAGGGACTTCCCTTTTCAGCTTCCACAACTGTCAACAGTGTGTTTTTTACTCTCTCCACTTTAACTACACTTTTGCCACCTTTGGACTCTGATAGACTCAAAAACCTGTTTGTCCAGTTCAGTACATCGTTTGTTTTTTTTTCCCCCCTCATTCATCACTTATAATCATTTATTGCTGTAGGCTGATAAGTATTGGGAACTGTATATACTTTTTATATGTTTAGATTGTTACAAAAGCTAGCATCATATGGAGAAGTTGGGGATAGCAGTCAAGTCTTTCAAATTAGAGTTTTCGCCTTCATGGTATTTATCAAATGGCTCATTTTTTAAGAACAAAATAGGCCAGGTAGCCAGTCTGACTGCCAGTAAATTACAAATAAGATGTTTAATACCTTTTTCTAAAATGTACGTGTAAACGGGTAGAAATAACAGGCCATAATTTGGTAATCAGTGAATCTTTCCAATAAAAATAATACCTAGAGTCTTTATTCTTTTTTTGTTGTTATTGAATTATAATCAACATACAATGTTATTAGTTTCAGGTGTACAGTGTAATTTAACAATTTTATACACTACTACCCAGAATCCAATGATTTTTTTAGTCCCTACTGTGTGGTCATTATGCTAAGTTTTAAGTATATAGTGGCAGGCTAAATGAACATGATCCTGGCTTCATAGCATGGTTATATTACAAACACAGACATACACTATATATATATATATTTTTATATAGTTAAAAAACAAAATATAAAAATAAAATACAGAAGTATAATACTCTGATAAAAGTTATGAAGGAAATAAACAGTTCTTCAGTGAGAGTAGAAGAAGCTGCTTTAAATAGAACAGTCAGAAAAGGAATGAGAAATGAGTAGAAAGCATTCTAGGTAGAAAATAGCTTGTGCAAAGGCCCTGAGGCCCAGTAAAGTACTGGGCTTATCAAGGAATGAGACCTTAAGTTCCCTGAGGAAAAGATTTTTTCTTTTGTCTAGAACAATGTGTGTTATGTAAGAATCACTATAGAAATATTCGTGTACACTGAATGAATATCTATATACCTTTAGATATATATAGTGATTTACTGAGTACAAGTTGAGGTTGAAGAAGTAGGCAAGGACCAGACCATGCCAAGCCCTGTTAAAAATTGGAATCAAATTTACATTTTATAAAGATCACCACAACTGTGTGAGAAATTATTTGGTAGAAGAAGGAAAACCCAAAACTGGAGAAAGAGAAACCCAGGTTCGTGATATAGTGGAGGCAGAGACAGGTGGACCAAAGAAATCAGTAAATAACTAAATGTTAGAGCCAAGGCCAATGGGTATAACTTCCTGCCCACTTCACCTCTTCAGCAGCTTCGCAAAGTGATTGTATCCAATATATATCTTTGTACCCCCTAGAACTCCCACAGCCCTTGGACCTCCAGACCAAGCCAGGAAAAAAATTAACCTTTGGATAAGAATTTAATCAAGCCCTTGAAGAAAGTAATTTCAGTTTCTCCTGAGTCTTTGTATAACTGAGGGAGTGACCATCTTAAAGGAAGTCACAAGGAAGATCAGGAATGTAGATTACCCTACATAACTGACTTGGTTTATGCCCAATGAGTATTTCTTTTGAAGAGATTTTACCACACATACAGAAGCAAAAGCAAGGGAAAATCATTTTTTAAAATATTGCTAGGCTAAATCAAACGATGATACTACACTAATGATTGTTCTTAAAGAAGGCTTGCCCCTCTCATACCTCCTTGGGCAGTGTTGCAAGGAAATAGTTCTTTGCTAGACACACTATCGGTCATTCTGGGCCGTGACCAGCAGAATTGAGCCTGGGGACTGGCAGAGAAGTGTCTGGGATGCTGAGGAGCAGTTGCTTAGTGGGCAACTTAGAGGGACACTAAGACAAAGTCTGCTGGCGTGCCTGGTTTGCTCAGATGGTAGAGCATGCAGCTCTTGATCTCAAGATCTCATTAGTTTAAGTCCCACATTGGGTGTGGAGCCTACTCAATTAAAAAGTAAAAATAAGGGGCACCTAGGTGATAGAATTGGTTAAGCGGCAGCCTCTTGGTTTTGGCTCAGGTCATGCTCTCAGGGTCATGAGATTGAGCCCTGGGTCTGGTTCCATGATCAGTATGGAGTCTGCTTTAGATTCTCTCTCGGGCACCTGGGTGTCTCAATCCTTGAGTCTCTGCCTTTGGCTCAGGTCGTGATCCCTCAGGATCCTGGAATCGAGTTCCGCATCAGGCTCCCCAGAGGGAGCCTTTTTCTCCCTCCGTCTCTGCCTCTATCTCTCATAATAAATAAAAGTTTCTCTCTCCACCACACACTTCTCTCCCTCTAATATAAATAAATAAATAAATCTTGAATAAAATAAAAAGACGAAGTCCCTTTTCCTCCAACATACACTAAAAATAGCATTCACTGGGGCTGTGAGGCTGACAGTTGTTTTATAACACTGATGAGCACATAGGCTCTCAGTGAATCAGGATTTGCTGCCTCACAACGTAGCCTGTCCTACTTTTGCATCGCCCTAGTCATTAGACGGTTATTTCTTTTGCTGAGTCAAGTACTTCCCCCCCGCCCCGCCCAATTCCTACCTGTTATATATAATTTTACTCTCTAGAACCTCTGTAAATCAGACTAATCCCTTTTGTTGGAATTTTAAGATTTAATTTATTTTGGAACAGCCGGCTGGGCTGCCTTTAATCTTTTAATCTGTTGCAAGAGAAAATAAAGCCGAGGCAGGAGTTAAACTTTTAAGATGCAGAGGACAAAGCGCCCCATGTGAAGGCAAGTTTTGTCTTAAGATTTGCCAAAGATTTGCCAGTCAGGGGCAGCCTGGGGGGCTCAGCAGTTTAGCGCCGCCTTTGGCCCAGGGCGTGATCCTGGAGACACCGGATCGAGTCCCACGTCGGGCTCCCTGCGTGGAGCCTGCTTCTCCCTCTGCCTGTGTCTCTGCCTCTCTCTCTCTCTCATGAATAAATAAATAAAATCTTAAAAAAAAAAAAAAAAAAAGATTTGCCAGTCACTGCAGCCTTTGCCTCTAGGCACCTGCACCAGTGCTGTGATGCTCTCCTAGGTCTTAAGGGAGCCCCAGGTTCCACGTGGCAGGCCGCTGCTGGAATAGCAATAATAATAGACAAAAAAAAAATATTAAAAAACATATCATCATTTTCTTTTCTTCCCCGTCTCCATTCCCTGTACAGCACTGGTAGAAAGTTTTCTAGCTCCTCCCTGTGCGTGCTGGGATACCGGGCCCCTCCGGCCTTGACCTTGGAAGGACCCAGTGCCCCCCAGGGCTGCATCCTCCTGGGTTCCGCGGGGGGTGTGGCTGTCCCCTGGCTGCATCCGCCCTCAGCGTATTCAGTACTGCTCTTCTCCTGCCCTCTTTCTTCAGGAGCTAGTCCTCTCGTCCAGAAATGTGACCTCTTTGCCGTACTCTCCGGGTTGTAGTTTTACACCGTTTTTTTAAAAATTCCTTTAAGGGCCCCTGGGTGGTGCAGATTAAGTGTCTGACTCTTGGTTTCAGCTCAAGTCATGATCCCAGGGTCGTAGGATGGAGACAGGCCTTGGGCTCTGCACTCAGAGGGAGCCTACTTGTCCTTTTCCCTCTGCTCTGTCCCCCCGCCCCCCCCATGCACACATGTGCGCGCGCTCTCTCTCAAATAAATTTTTTTTAAATCTGTAATAAAAATTTAAAATTCTGGGACACCTGCATGGCTCAGCAGTTAAGCACCTGCCTTCGGCCCAGGGTGTGATCCTTGGGTCCCGGGATCCAGTCGCACATCGGGCTCCCTGCATGGAGCCTGCTTCTCCCTCTGCCTGTGTGTCTGCCTCTCTCTCTATGTCTATCGTGAATAAATAAAATCTTAAAAAAATAATAAATTTGGAAAACAGGGAAGAGTGAACATCTATAACTGTACCACACTAACACAAACCCATTCATCCATTTTTTTATACATTTGTGTATTTGTTCAAGGCACTAGATATTGAGTACCTCTTCTGGTAGTCATCACCATGCCTTCTGGGAAAGTTAAGATCTAGCAATGGAATTATGATGAAGAAATAACCATGAAAATGCCACTGTTTTGGTATATTTTTATTGGACCCTAATTTTATCCCGGTTTTTTTTGTTTCAAAAACAAAAACAGTTATACTGTCTATTCCATCTTAGCTGCTTTATTTTACTTTTTAATTTACAGCACAGTGGGAATGACAAGAGAGATGCAAAACTCTTTATTCCATCTTCTTGCCTGTCAGGAATAAGATTGTTATTTTTAACCTGAGTCTGTGGTTCACATAGCAAGCCCTGTTCTTTCTGCCTCACGGAGCCTGTCCTAGCTACACTGTCCGCCCACTTCACCCCTGGGGCATCAGCTGTGGGTAGATGGGTGCCCCTTACAGCCTGTGGCCTTCAGTAAGGGTGCCCGTGGGCTCACTCTTACCAGACTGGAGCCTGGGGCAGAATAGGCATCAGGCTGGGAGGCAGAGCAGCCCTGCTCTAGCTACTTCAGTTCCTTATACTCAGCAAGCGGATGACACAAATGACAGAGGCCTCATGCCTGAAGCTGTAAGACAGTGATCCTATGCATGTTTCCTTATCTCCTGATTCGACTCTCCTTCCTTCCTTCCATCCCTCCCTCCCTTCCTTCCACAGTCTTGTTCTTTTACCTCTTCTCCCAGATTTTCACAAAAGACTGCTAGATTTTTTTTTTCTGAAATGCCACCTCTCCCCATGGAAAAAGTGAAGGCCTAGTTCATTTGATCCTTTGTTGTGTCTTAAAATTTCATAGCCTCAGGTATCCATTTGAGGTCTGTAGCTAAAGCTACAGTGGGCCCTTGCCTAGTTTCAGCTCTTCTTGTAGTTACAATCGTATTTTAATATAACTAAATCACATCCCAGTATTTTTTGTTTTACAAGTTCGTGGTTTTTAGCGTATTCACCTAGTTGTGCAACCATCACCACAGTCTAACTTCATAACATTTTCATCACCCCAGAAAGAAACCACACACCCATTAGCAGTCACTCCTTATTTCCCCCACTCTCCTGCCAGCCCTAGTTAACCATTAATCTACTTTCCATCTCTGTGGATGTCATTCCTGCCGTTCACAAAGGGAGATTGGGGAGTTCTAGTAAGTACAGATGCAGATGGGGAGAAGGGGAGTTCTGGTTTGGAGTGAGCTTCCACTTCTATCTCTGCTTACCCACCATCCCCAAAATTTGAGGTTAAATTTCTTGCACCTTCGAAGATGTTTTTCCAAAGATTTTCATCGGGTCTCCAAAACACAACCATATATAATACGTGTGAACACAAATATATTCCTAGATTTTAATCGTATTCCAGAACTTTAATCTTGAGTCATCCTAGTGCATACACACACATACCTGGCCCTGAATTATATTTCAGAGCCATCTCTTCTGACCAGGCAGTGAAGGGCATCCTGCCTCAAACACTGTCCCCTAATTTCCTGATTCCTAGGTTTTTCAAAGCAGGTGAGATATATAAAATATTTGATAACAGTAAAGAGTGGGAGCCAGTAGAATGAACCATGGGGAAAGACTTGGGCATTACACCCATCTCTCCCATGTGTAGAACCAGAATTGACCGTGGAGAGACAAAGAGAAGGAGTCAGTATGAGAAGACTCTTTCACAGTTGCCTTTTCCAGCTAGAGCATCTCAGCCAACCAAGCATCCCACCCCCCACCCCCCCACCCAGGGGTGGTCCTTTGTGATGTCTAAGCTCCCCGTGGCCACCATTGGCTGTGGTACGTGCCCTGCTGACCAAACAAAGCAGAAAGGTGTGAGCCCTGTTGTCCTGGGAGGGGTATATATGCAGAGGGCAGGACTCCTGAGGTAGACAACTGAGCAGCTGCAACATGGCAAAAGTGGCGGAGAAATCATGGGCGCCACGAACCAGGAACACCAAGCGGTGGAAGAAGAGGAAGAGCCCCTCTCGGTCCAGATCAAGGGGCGCTAAAAAGGTCAGATGATCCTACCCAAGCTTCTCTTCTTCTGCTTCCCCATTTATGTCTCTCCCCCTCCAGCCCATCCCCAGATAATCCTGCCTACGCCTGGCGCAAACCTCCTCCTTAGGGCCCCACTTCCACTCCGCCCCCGTTCCCTTCTCCCAACCCAGGGCCCTCCAGGCTCACCTTGTTGCCTTGCCAGGTGCTAAAGATCTACAAGAAGGTAAAAAGATCACTTCATGCAAATTCAAGAAAGAAACACTCTCCTAAAGTCACGACCACTTCAGGAAGAAAGAAGAGAGCAAGAAGGGCCAGCAAGTTTCAGCCATTGCTGTAGACTAAGAGCCACAAGCAGCCAGGCCCAGACCCAGTGGACCCTGCAAGCTACACCACTCCCAGACAAGACCATGCAGCAGTACCTACAGAGCAGGCTTCAGAGACCTCGGACAGTCTTCATCTAGAGACCTGGCTGCAGAGAAATGGCCAACTGCGTAGAGACCGACTCAGACCTTAATGTGGAATTCAGAACACGAATGGAGGTGATTCAAATAAAATCAACATGGTGGGAGAAGCCCCTCCACGAAATAAAAGTAGGCACTCTGCACAGCAATGATGAATTGTGTTGCGTTACTACTTGAGATCGTTCCTCAGAATGAGAGAGTGAAATGGCAGAGAGGCTTAGTTAGCATCTTTAGTTTAAACCAAGTCCCTGGTCCCCTGACATCTTCCCGAGCAGAAAAAGTACATACAGCTTGCCAGGGGTGGAAAAATATCCTTTCCACCAGAGTCCCTATCTCTGGCAGATGACTTTAACAACTCCCTTACTTGGTAGTCAACATTCGTTTCCAATGTGGGTGAAATCGGGAGAACACAGCAATGGCCATGCTCACTCTGAGAGGCTTAAGGGCAACGGGGAAGGGAAAGGAGAGAACCTCGACGTCCCCAGGAAGCTCTGACTTTGTCAGTCTTGATACAGAACTGAGCTGCTCTGGTCACTTGGGAATAATTCAGTGGGGAGTCGAAGGTCTCTGAGCTTCATTGGCTCCCTCATCTTCTGTTGACCTCATGGTGAGTTGTAACAAAGGCCAGCAGCACCAGGCCCACCCACCAGGAAGGGGGAGTCATGTGGCCACGTGAAGCAGAAGCCTCACCAGATACCCATCTCAGATCTGGTGCTGCCCAGGCTCCCCCGTCTCACACTCCCTGTAAGTCATTCATCCCCTTGAAAGCCCTTCTAGAAGGGAGCCCTCGCACGGTGTGCCCTCGCGCAGTGTGCCCTGCAGAGGCAGAAACTGTTGGGATTCAATATTTATAGGTTAGAACACTGATACTCAAAAAGTTTTGAGTCTCTCCAAGAGAATTTGACAAACTCAACACTTCCTTGTACAGTTTTAAGTTGACATCCCCAAATTTTTATCGTGAGTTTAAATACTTAGGATGTAATTTCTGATTATCAATAGTGATGTCTAAATAGAGCTGTTACATTAGTTGCTTTTTTAAAATTTACAGCCTGGTGTATATCATTGCCCAGGTAATTTCTACCTCGCTGCACTATGGGATTACTCTAGAGAGGTGCCACCAGCCAGGATTAGTATTTGGCCTGTATTTTTCTCAGAAAACTATGCATCTGCTTAAGCATTTATTTTTTTTAAGATTTTATTTATTTATTCATGAGAGACAGAGAGGCAGAGACATAGGCAGAGGGAGAAACAGGCTCCACGGAGGGAGCCCAATGTGGGAATCGATCCCAGGTCCCCAGGATCACGCCCTAGGCTGAAGGCGGAGCTAAACCGCTGAGCCACCCGGGCTGCCCTGCTTAAGCATTTAAATAACCACATGGTGAGACCATTCTTTGCCCTGCCATGTGAACGAGATGGTTTTTTCTGTACATTTTTAAAGGCTGCTGTTTCCTGATCCTCGCCTGAGCCACAGTGACAAGTGGCAGGCTGAGCCCTGTGTACTCTGTGCTTGCAAGATGGTTTGGTGCAGACCGTACCTTAGCCGTAGAACAAATAAACTAATGGTTTGCAGTCAGGTGTCCAGTGTTGTATAGCATCTTCTGTGAACAGGAATGTTCTATAGGAGTGTTTTGACCATATTTTGCTAGTGAAAAATAAAACACAGGTGTACTTCTATCAATTAGCTGAAATTTAAAATGCTTATGGCATACCATTGAAAAGTCCTCCATCACCTTTGGCACTTTGCAATTTTTTTTTTTTTTAGCGATTTTATTTATTTATTTATTTGATAGAGAGCACAAGGAGGGGGAGCAGCAGGCAGAGGGAGAGGGAGAAGCAGTCTCCCCACTGATCAGGGAGCCCTATGTGGGGCCCAATCCCAGGACCCTGAGATTATAACATAATGGCAACAAGAAAATTACTGGTAGGGGGCGCCTGGCTGGCACAGTTGGTTGAGCTTCCAACTCTTGGTTTTGGCTCAGGTCTCGATTCAGGGTCATTAGATCGAGCCCCACATTGGGCTCATGCTCAGCACATTGTTTAGGTTTCTCTCTCCCTGCCCCTCCCCACTGCACTTGCTTTCTCTCTCTCTCTCTCAAATAATAACTAAAACAGATCTTTTAAAAATAAAAAAAGAAAGAAAATTACTGGTAGGAGGGAAGACATCAAAACAGGTTAATAAAACCAAATTAGCAAATAGGGGGCCCAAACAAGAAGCTAAGACTCAGAGTATCCCAACTTTTTATTTTTAAAAAGGAAAAGATTAGTACGTGAGCCCGCATATTAACACTCTTCACCTGGATCTCACCAGTAGTTAAAAACATTACAGATACCATATCTGCTTTATCACTAATCTGTTTTGGTCTTCAGTAGGCCCAGCAGACACCAGTGCTGTCTGGGACTTTGATGTTGTTAACAGCTTCATCAGAATGTCCTAACAGGACTTTGCCCTGTGAAACCCTACAGCATATTATTGTCCTATCACCAGGGCTGCTGGTGTGGTAACTGCACACCTGAGGGTGTTACCTGCCTTTATAACTTGGATCTGGGTCCTTTTATGATACAATCAACAGAACTCAGCATTAACTGAAATAATCATTAATTTTTGTCAGGTGAATTGTACGGAGGTGCTATGGAACCGGCGTAGAGAAGGAAAAAGTTAGGGCTCCTTGGAGGAGTTATATCCATTTACAATAAACTGCTGATCTAGTAAATAATATGTTTCTCTGAGTGTGAGCCACATTAGCAAGTTAGTCGAACCCAGTGACAGGGTTGTGGAAACTTCCAAGTTAGAGCTCGTAGGTCAGAAGCGCGTGTAGCAGCCTGCACTTGGGATTGATTCTGAAGTAGCGATGCAGTCTCACCGGTCAGGATCCTTAACTGGGCTGCGATACTATCCCAGGTAGAGTCAGAGTCAGAAAAGTTGAATTCTAGGACACTCGGCTGGGGTCTGAGAATAGCTTAGCCTGGGGAAAAACACATTGTAATTAGTGCTGGAATCATATTAAACACAGGGTTCAAGTGTCAAACGTCAAACACAGGGAACCAGAACACTTTAAGTGTTCTGAGATTATTGTTAGATCATCTACATTTCTAAGTTAAAAAACAAGTTATCATCAGGCTAATGGAACAGCCTTAAAGTAAAAGAAAATGGTGCCAACTTTGTGGTTTCATCTTTCTCCCTTTGCATATAAGGATAAAGAGTGTAAACTGGAGAATAAATTTTTGTTTATGTGTTTGCCCAACACGATTTTCAAAAAGCAGTAAATACTTCAGAGAGAAAACGATTTCCCCTGGACAAACAGAAAGAATAACAGTTCAGGACCACTCTGGAGAGAACCATTGTGTCATGGGATTCCTGGTAAAACAGGTAAAGCAGGTCAGGGAAACTGCTCACTACGCCGCCTCCCCACCCTAAACACACAGGAGCTCCCCTTATTCTGAGGGCAGACTTACAGTTTCTGTTCCTGCTATCCTGGGTCCCAGAGAAGACCACCAGATACAGCTTTTTTTTTTTCCTTAAAACTATTCTTCATACTTAATCTGATGATTTTTACTTTTCTTTTAATCGGTGTATAATTGACATACAATATCCTATTCGCTTTAGGTGTGTATCGTAGGGGTTCATTATTTTTACACATTCTGGGAAGATAGATCCCCATGATAAATCTCGTTCCCATCTGTTACCATACAAAGCTACTGCAGTATGGTCAACTGTCTGTCCTACGCTAAACATCACACCACGCTGACTGACTTATTTTACAACTAGAAGTTTGTATTTCTTAATCCCCTTCACCTATTTTGCTAAATCCCCTCCCCTCACCAGCCTCGCCTGGCTCTGGTAACTAGTGTAGGTTTCCTGTATCTATGAATCTGTGTCTGTTTTGTTTTGTTTGTTCATTTGTTTGATGTTTTAGATTCCACATATAAGTGAAATCATAGGATTTGTTCTGTCTGACTTAATTCGCTTAGAGATTTTTCCTTTTTAATGCAATCCAGCGAATGCTTTTTCTACTTCGTAAATTATTTCTATTTAATAAGTACAAAATTGAATTGTTTTCATGATCGTTTTTGCAAAAGTCTGAATTATAGACTGCTTCATTCATCAATTTCTTAAAATGTTTTTAGTTTAGTTTTGTTTTGTTTTTACAGTATTTAGTTTCTTCCACTGCTCTGACTTTTGTTTTGTTTCGTGTTCTTAATCCTGCAATTTAACTTTGCATTTATCCCAAACCTCAGGCTTGGGAAGCATCTCTTTACATACTTGCAGGTAATTGTTCATCCTGCCTGAGTGGCTTGCATTTGACTGAACATGCCCACTTCTTTTCACAATTTCATATAGGTCTAATTTTACAAACCTTTAATCAGTCGCTGTTCTCCTCTGAACATGCTCCAAGTTTTTTCTCTTTATACAGCGTGACAGGAAAATTAAATATGGTTTCTTCCAACTGAAGCCTGCCCAATGCCAAATAAAGCAAAAATAATTGCCTTTTTTTTTCACACCTGTGCCTTCATGCAGTCCTATAAAGCCATTTGCCTCCTATTTCAACATAAAGAAGGCTCATCCAGTTGAACACCAACCCATAATTGTTGGATCTCACTGGGCTAGGCTTCATGGACGGCTGTCTTAGCTGGTATTTCCACATGGATTACAATTCAGTAGCATATTAAAACTTAAACATTAGGTCTATAAAATGACTTCTTCCACATATTTTTTCTTCAAAGACTGTCCTGTGAACAATTGGTATAAATGTGAATTCAGCGGTAGGAGTCTCAAGAATGAAGACTTGAATGATTGTTTTTTGATTTTTGTGTTTTGCAGCCTCAGTGAAATAACACATTTGTGTGTCATGTTTTGATATGAAGTGATCACAAATAATTTACCCATAATAAGTCACCAAAGCTTTGAATTATTTAGGTATATTCATGTTTGTGTACATACACTCACACACACACACACACACACACACGTTTTGAAATCACACAAGTGATTTGAAAATCACTGTCTCACATGTATTCCAATATGATTTCCTGAGAGAGAAAGAGTTAAAATTACAGCTGACATTCAGGGAATTACACATGATCCACAACCTATGCTTGTGGCCATTTTGAGTTATTTTTATGTTTTTGAGTTATTTTCCAAACTTTTGTCCATGACTAGGTAGAAGAGGAAATTACAAATAAGGGCATCAGAATCTATATTAAAACAAAATGTCTATAAGCATTGTTTTAATTGAGACCTAGCAGTTAAGATGGCCAAAAGAGATATAAAAGTCCTCCTTACATTAGTAGCAAGAGGGTAGGGGTGGAATCCACCAATTTTATGTTTTTAGTTTAGCAATAAAATAAGGTTAATTTTTGTGGTTTTCAATAGTGTGAACCTGTTTTATTTTTTTATTTTTTCTGTGTGAACCTGTTTTATTACTGTTGATGCAGAGTAGAGGTTAGGGGAGAATTGTGGCATTTTTAAAAATCCTCAAGGTATATCTTGTTGACTCTGACATGACTGATTTTCTCGTATTCATAATATCATTAGATGAACATTTAACAAAGTATTTTATAGTACAATTTTTTTCATTTATATACAAAATTGCTTTGAGTCTTTCTTTTTTTTCGTGGTTTTTTTTTTTTTTTTTTTTGGAAATCTGGGTACATCTATGGAAGGTCAATATCCTCCATCCTTTGTGGTAATGTGGCATAATGATTAAATAACAATGTGATAGGGATGCCTGGCTGGCTCAGCGGTTGGGCATCTGCCTTTGGCTCAGGTCGTGATCCTGGGGTCCTGGGATTGAGTCCCACATGGGGCTCCCTGCATGGAGCCTACTTCTCCCTCCGTCTGTCTGTCTGTCTCTCTCATGAATAAATAAATAAAATCTTAAAAAAAAAAATGCTATACTCTCAATACTCTCAAAGCTTTTGGGATAGTTCAGAAGTCCCTGAATGTTGATAGAACTTCATAATTTTAAATTTCTTATATTTAAACCCAGGCCACTGTTGGACTACCACAAGCATCTCTGAGCAGATCATTCTGGTTACTAGGTAGCATCTTCCATTCTCTTCCTCTGCCGTTCAGGCCAGTGCAATAATGTTTGTGCAGGTGTGGGACTGTCTTCTCTCCGTACCCAAGTCAAACTCCTCAGTTCTGTCAAAGTAACTAACTGTACCCGTGCTGAGAATTCTTTGCACCCTCAGTGACACAGCAGGGTTTTAGTGAAATGGTCCCTTTAGTTTTTCTTCTTTTATCACAGCCGTCTTGGCTTAGAACCCTGGCCTGAATCTCTAGGAACAAGGATGCATAAGAGGCTATTCTAACCCGTGCTCAGAATTAGCCTGTCCCTCAGACACCTAGGCCAGTTGCCTATTTGGAGATAAATCTCCACGAATTTGGCATTTTTACACATACAGTGAGTGAAGCACTGACTGCCCTTTGTTCTGGGCTACCTCTTCGAGATGTTTGTTTGGCAAACACCCTTAGAAGATGGAAATAGTATCTGTCCATTATAAAAGGTTCAGACTCCCTAAAATAAAGGTTCCTCTCCTATAACGCTACCCACTGCCTGTGCGGGGTATTGGGACTCAGTTAACAAGTCTCCTCCTCCCTGCAATACCGATATTCTGGATGCTGCTAATGCTGTCATAAACTCTCCTTCCTCTCTGACTCACGAGTCTCATGTCTTCTACCAACATCCATGCGGCAGGCGAACTCTTAGCTTGCAAGTAGAGTACAATCTCAGACCCTTTACAGTTCTTGACATTGCCTTACACCAGATGCCTGAGCTTGGCTCCTAAAAGCCTTTCTGTCCCTCATGTAAATACATCCTCAGGTACATGGGCTCCACAGTGCTCCAGATAGACCTTTCCATGGCTTCATCTTAGAGTGAACAGAGCATAGGCTCAATACATGACCCCTACACAACTCTCCAAGTGTGAATTGTTATCACAAGTCAGGCTCTCGGGGCACCTGGGTGGCTCGGTCGGTTTAGTGTCTGCCTTGGGCTCAGGTCATGATCCTGGGGTCCTGGGATCGAGCCTGCACCTGTTGGGGCTCCCTGCTCAGTGGGGAGTCTGCTTCCCCCACTCGTGCTCCCTCTCACTCCCAAATAAATACAATCTTTAATAAAAAATAAGTCTGGCTCTTTTTCGTATATACTCATTACTACGCTCATAAAACTCCCTTGAAATACCCTTGGGCTTTATTCAGCTCGTGTATACTCCGTGTGTTCATGAAGCTTTTTCGGAGGACCCCTGCTGTGTTAGGTCTTACTCCTTTGCATTCAACAAAACTTGAACTCCTAATTAGGGACTAAGTATTAGCTAATGACTAATGAAGGATAGTCAGAGAAAGGCAGGCAGGGACAAGGCAAATCCCCCTCCCCCAGGAAGAAACCACCCCTATAAGGACTCTGCACCACCCTGGAAGGTGTCCTCCACCCTTTCCCATGTGAACACCTACCTGGAGCTCTTGGGCAAAAGCCTGATTGGGTGACAGACACGGGGAGGATTAAGCCGATCACAACAGCCTGCCAACAAGCCCACAAAAACCCCTAGACTTAGAAATCCTCTCCGGTCGCCTCCCTCTTCCAGAGCTTTGCCTGTTACTCAATAAACTTTGCTTTACTGTTGCCCAGGAGGATCACCCAAGAAACTTTGCTCTACTGCCCACCACTCTTGGTCTGGTCTTCCTCTTCATTCTTCATTTTTCCAAGTGGTGGGACCAAGAGCCACCCAGGTACCAAAGAAAAAGAAATCCTGCAACATGACCAACATCTACGGTGAACACAGTCATTACTTAGTCTGCTGATCCCTAGATTCTCAAAGCTAAAGTCTTTGATTTAAAAAAAATAACATATGTGTTGACTGAGCTTATTTCCTGGCTTGACATGGAAACTTCTGAAGGTCAGACATAAATGTGAAATGAAAACACCTATTTACTAATTAACCCAAATAGCATTCTTATCAATCGGATTCTAAAGAACATAAGCCTGTAACAGAAGGGGCTTAAGAGTATTTAAATTTCTGAGGCAGTGCCTGAAGCAGTTCTGCTGAGGGCCCAGGGTACCCCCGTCATAGTTCCTCCTTACCCTTCTTCTTAGGAACAGCTCAGGATCTTTTCTTCTACACATTATTGGACATTTTCCTCTTCTCTATTCTATTTCCAGGTATTATTTCCACTCTCTCTAACCCCAGTTATGGACTGAATTATTTCCCCTCACAAATTCATATGTTTAAGATGGGTGAGGGGATGGGGTAACTGGGTGATGGGCATTAAGGAGGGCACGTGATGTTACGAGCACTGGGTGTTTGTTTTTTTTTTTAATTTTTATTTATTTATGATAGTCACAGAGAGAGAGAGAGAAAGGCAGAGACACAGGCAGAGGGAGAAGCAGGCTCCATGCACCGGGAGCCCGACGTGGGATTCAATCCCGGGTCTCCAGGATCGCGCCCAGGGCCAAAGGCAGGCGCCAAACCGCTGCACCACCCAGGGTTCCCCGAGCACTGGGTGTTACATGCAGCTGATGAATCACTAAATTCTGCCTCAGAAACTAATAATACACTTTTGTTAACTAAACTGAATTTAAATTAAAAATGTTCAAAATTCATATGTTTAAGTCTTGTCTAATCCCCAGCACCTCAGAATGTGACTAGGGGATAGAGTCTTTAGAGGGGTGATTAAATCAAAATTAGGTCATTAGTGTGGGCCCGAATCCAATATGACTGGTGTCCTTATAGGAAGAGGAAATTTGGACAGACACAGAGGGAGCACAGCACGGGACCATAAAGATGGCCATCCAGAGGCCAAGGAGAGGGGCTTCAGAAGAATCCAACCCTGCCAACACCTTGATTTTGGACTTCTAGCCTCCAGATCTGTGAGAAAATCAATTTCTGGTTGTGTAAGCCACCCAGTTGGCAGTACTTCGTGGAGCAGCCCTTCCACACTAGCACATCCACCCCTTCCCATCAGCTGTGCACCCGACAGTCTGGCTGTTTGCACCCTGCTCCTCCCTGGGACCTTCTATTTCCTCTGAGTCCCCATTTCAGTATTGGATTCAGCAAATCCTTTAAATTACAAATTATTTCTTTGAGGGCTTCGATGAATCACTGTTCTTGAGGATTCCGTTTCCAGCAGATTACCTCATCGTGCCACTTGAAATTGTGAGCATTAGCAGGCAAATCTTAACGTCGCTCATGTCTAGCAAAACTGGTTTTCTGTCACCGTCTTTCAAAATAAAGAGAAGGGCACCTGGGTGGCTTAAGTGTACAACTCTGGATTCCGGCTCAGGTCGTGATCTCAAGGTTGTGAGACTGAGCCACGTTGGGCTCCACCACACGGGGTCCTTGCTCCAACGCCGGTTGTGACAGGGAGTCCCCCTCTCTGCGCCCTTCCCCCGTGGCCCCTTCCCCACCGCCACTCTCAAGCGTGTGTGCGTGCTTTCTCTCTAAAAAAAAAAAAAAATTAGGGGCACCTGGGTGGCTCAGTCAGTTAGGCTTGTGCCTTGGTCCCAGATCATGGTCCCAAGGTCCTGGGATCGAGTCCCCACACCGGGCTCCCTGCACAGCGGGAGCCTGCTCCCCCCTCTCCCTGCCACCGCCTGCTCCTGCTTTCTCTTGCTATCTCTCTCTCAAATAATAAAGTCTTTAAAAATAATAATAATAATAATAAACAACTTTAAAAACTGCAACGTCCTTTAACTTCCTCAGGTATCCCCAGTCTGAAGGTACACCTGGGGAAGCACATCAACACTGAGGATTTGAATTCCACTGGCTCACTCTTCCCCCTACTGAGGCACAGAAGACATCAGTCCCATTTCAAAACTGTTTCTGGGAAGCCCTAGGGCCTGTGTGAAAGTGGCAGCGGGGCCTCACTGTGGGAAGCTTTCCTGTGGCCCCAGGCCTCTGCAGGACGGGCCCCAGTGGGTTGGGGGTGCACAGTGGCTTCACCTGACTCCTGAAGCACGAGTGGAAACCCTGGCTGTTTCTGTACAGCTGCAGTCCCAGCCGTAGGATAACCAACCTAACGCTGGGAGCTTTATGTTAAGGCTTATTGTCCTTTAAAAAAGAACCAACACGGGACACCTGCGTGGCTCAGTGGTTGAGCATCTGCCTTTGGCTCAGGTCATGATTCCGGAGTGCTAGGATCGAGTCCCATATCTGGCTCCCCACAGGGAGCCTGCTTCTCCCTCTGCCTGTGTCTCTGCCTCTCTCTGTGTCTCTCATGAATGAATAAATAAAATATTTTTTAAAATAAAAAAAATAAAAAGAACCAACACACGACGCCTGTGGTTAGTGGAGACATTAAATGCGTGACGTGAAGCACTTGCATCCCCTCATTGCTGCAGTGACTGTTTACTGAGTTCGAGTCTACTTGCTGGGGCAGCGATGAGGACAGCCCCGGCCTGTGGAGTCAGCCAGTGAATTCGGGTCCCTGATACCAGCGCACCTCCACAGTCCAGCACCTTGGTCTCCATCAGGTGTTCTGAGATTCTGAGCTAAAGAGTTGTGACCTTCAGCAGCATAAATCATGGGGAGGGAAGGGGAGGCTGTTGGGTATTTTCTCTTTCCTAATGAAAGTAGCTGTAAAAAAAAAAAAAAAAAAAGGAGAGTCAAGATAAAAGGTGCTGTGACCTGGGGCTAGATTTCAGATTGAGTCTCTCACTCTAACTGATGCCATTTATACTCCGCACAACCCCTTCCGCAGACCTTCTCAGACCCCAGGACACTGCAAACGGAGTTACTTCCTAATGCATTTTATGGCATTTGGAAGCCCTCCAGTGGCCAAATACTGTACTTTAAAAAAAAAAAATCCATTTGCTGTGCTGAAGTATTTAGGTGTGAAATGTACTCATGTTTGCAACTGACTTTGAAATCTGTCAAAAAATTAAGATGAATTAATGTATGGATAGATAAATAGATCTCAACATAGATATTAGATATGTGATCGAGCAAAAATAACAATGCTAATTATAGAATGCAGGTGACACACATATGGGTCACTACATAATCTTTTAATTTCTCTGTTGGAACATTATATAAAATATTGAACAAAATCTCTTGGCTAGACCCTGAATATTTGTATCTTGTAGTTGGCATTATTCTATTAGAATTTTTAGACATTTAAGCATCTCAGTAGAATTGTCTTCATTAATGGACATGCATCAATTTTTCCTAACAGGATTAATTTCTAAATGTTTAAAAAGCACTTCTAGGTTTCTTTTGAGAAAGTTTATACCTCACACTTGTGAGAATGGCTAAAACCAAAAACACTGGAAATAAATGTTGCCGAGGATTTGGAGAAAAAGGAATTTCTGTTAGTGAAAATGCAACCTGAAAACGGTGGAAAACAGTCTGGAGTTTCCTTTAAAAAAATTTTTTTTAAGATTTTATTTATTTATTTGACAGAGCAAGCGAGAGAGCACAAGCAGGGGGAGCAGCAGGCAGAGAGGGAAGGAGAAGCAGTCTCCCCACAGAGCAAGGAGCCTCATCGCAGGACCCTCAGATCATGACCTGAGCCAAAGGCAGACACTTAACCGACTGAGCCACCCAGGTGCCCCACCTCAGAAAAAAATTTTTTAATGATCCTGTAATTCCACTAGTGGGTAATTAACCAAAGAATATAAAAAACAATGATTTGAAAAGATAATGCACCCTGATGTTTACTGCAGCATTATTTACAATAGCCAAAATATGGAAGCAACCCAAGTGTCCGTTGATAGATGAGTGGATAAAGAAGATATGATGTATTAAAAAAATGGAGTATCACTCAGCCAAAAGTGATATTCATTCAGAAGAATGAAATCCTACCATTCATGACAACATGAATATGTCTAGAAGGTATTATGCTAAGTGAAGTAAGTCAGAGAAAGACATATTTCCTGTATGATTTCACTCATATGTGGAGCCTAAGAAACAAAACGAATAAAAAAGACAAAAGCACATATTCTTAAATACAGAGAACAAACTGGTGGTTACTAAAGGAAAGAAGGGTGAGATGGGTGAAATAGGTGAAGGGGATTAAGAGCCCACTTACATGATGAGCACTGAGTAATGTATAGAATTGTTGCATGACTATATTGTACACCTGAAACTAATGTAACACTGTACATTCATTATACTGGAATTTTAAAAATAAATGTTTACATTCCTAGAATATCTATTTTACATACTCAGGATATTGCTAGCAAGTTAAGTAGATTACCTTAATTTTTTTTTTTTTTTAATCAGAGAAGCAGTTGTTTAACAGTTTGACAATTGGTCAGGCTTCGATGCAGAAAATAAAATCCACCCTTGAGTAATTTTAGCAAAAAGGGATTTATTGCATTGTATATTACAAATGGCAGGGTTGGGGACACCTGAGTGGCTCAGCATTTGAGCGTCTGCATTTGGCTCAGGTCGTGATTCTGGGGTCTCAGGATCAAGTTCCGCATCGGGCTCCCTGCATGGAGCCTGCTTCTCCCTCTGCCTGTGTCTCTGCCTCTCTCTCTCTCTCTCTCTCCTCTGTTTATCTCATGAATAAATAAAATCTTTAAAAACAAAACAAAGGGGCAGCCGGGTGGCTCAGCACTTTATTTTTATTTTTATATTTTTAAAGACTATTTATTCATGAGAGACACAGAGAGAGAGGCAGAAACACAGGCAGAGGGAGAAGCAGGCTCCATGCATGGGGCCCCATGTGGGACTTGATCCCGGGACTCCAGGATCACGTCCTGGGCCGAAGGCAGACACTCAACTGCTCAGCCACCCAGGTGTCCCGGCTCAGCACTTTAGCGCCGCCTTCAGCCCAGGGTGTGATCCTGGAGACCCAGGATCAAGTCCCACATCAGACTCCCTGCATGGAGCCTGCTTCTCCCTCTCTCTCTCTCTCTCTCTCTCTCTCTCTGTGTGTGTGTGTGTGTCTCATGAGTAAATGAATGAGGTCTTTTTAAAAAAAAAAATGGCAAGGTTGTAAACTGAGCTTCAGGAATGCTCACAAATCACGTCGCCCTCACTGTAATATGGCCCATCAAGGAGGATGCCTCATAACCTGGCCCTCCCCCCTGCAATGCTAGATTCTTCACTGGACACTAGTTGGTGTAATTTAAGTTACATCCATAATTCTAGCTGCCAAGGGAGTTGAGAAATGCATTTTTAGCCTTCCTGACATTAAAGGCTAGGAAAGCCTGTAAAGAGGAGGATGGCATGAGATGAAAGGCTGTTGGAGACTTTAGCGAACAGATCATAAGGACAGGCTGACGGTACCCGAACACATTGATCAGCATTGCCACGGAGACTGCCAGACATTGGGACCCTTCTGATGTGTGTAATGAGAAGTAGGTGGCAACATCTATGAAGCTTTTTTTTTTTTTTAAGATTTTATTTATTCATTCATGAGAGACAGAGAGAGGCAGAGACACAGGCAGAGGGAGAAGCAGGCTCCCTGCGGGGAGCCCGACATGGGACTCCATCCCGGGTCTCCAGGATCACACCCTGGGCTGACAGCAGATGCTCAACTGCTGAGCCCCCCGGGCGTCCCTATGAAGCATTCTTGCCCCCAAACAGCAATCCTGAATCTGAGAGCCTCCAGATCCAAACACCAAGTTTACAAAAAATAGAGGGATAGAAGCACACGTTCACACCACAGGGACGCAGCCAGTGCAATCCAGAGTGTGGGAAACTACAGGACAAATGACAGATTCCTCAATAAATAAATGGCAAGAAAAAAAGGGAAGGGAACACAAAATTAAAAGATCTAAAAGACAGGTGAACGCAGCATGGGGCTGGATTCAAGCAAACCAGTTGTCAAACATTTTATGAGACTCAAATCTGAACACATACTTGAATAACTGATCACATTGTTAATTTTTCAGATGCACAATGGCTTAGTTATGTCAACAGTCACTCCAATTACTTTTACAATAAGCTCTTTGTTTTTTGATTGTTGTATATTGTTTCTTTCATAACTAACATATGGCTCTGTGTCTTATGCCAGAAAGCAAGCTTCGGGTGCTGGGCATTTTACATGTTAAATAATCGACTCCTTGTAACAGTGCCGTGAGGATCAGTTACAGTGTTCCCCGAGAGGCGCATCTATCATGGCCTTTCTGGAAGTGGAGAAAAACAAATGCCTATTTTTAAAAAAGATTTGTTTATCTGTTTGAGGGGGGGGGGGAGCGCACGCGTGGAGGGGAGGGTCAGGGGCAGAGCGGGGGAGCAGGCTCCTGCCTGAGCGGGGAGCCCACCCCCGGGGTCATGACCTGGGCCCAAGGCAGACCAGCTCGACCACCGAGCCGCCCCGGCGCCCTCAAATGTCTATTTTATTTATTTTTATTTTTTTTAAGATTTTATTTTATTCATAAGAGACAGAGAGAGAGAGAAAGAGGCAGACACAACACAGGCAGAGGGCGAAGTAGGCTCCCTGCACAGGCCCCACACAGGCAGCCCGACGTGGGACTCGATCCGGGTCTCCAGGATCAGGCCCTGGGCTGAAGGCGGCACTAAACTGCTGCGCCACCCGGGCTGCCCCTCAAATGTCTATTTTAAAGTACACTTAGCGTGTCTAGGAATGAAGGAAGCAGGCAGCCTTTCAGAGAAGTAACACCACTAATTAATAGGGCCGCTAAATTACCAGGTGATCTTTTTTTAAGACTTGTTAGTTTTTATAAAGTAAACATTAGATTTGATGTTTAAAATATCCTCAAAATGTTCTTTTATTCCTGAAAGTATGAAAGGGCACCTATTGTCTCATTTTAAAGATAAGAAAACCCCAGAGCCCATCCCTATCCAGGGGAGGTAAGTGAGAAGTGCACTGAGATCTTGCTGTTACCGCCCCAGCCAAGGGGGGGACACTGGGGCTACGGGGCCCCCCAACGCTAGCTGGCTGCAGGCCTGCACTGTCCTCGGGCAGAAACGGTGGACGGCACAGTGCTCTGCCCCCCGAGGCTCAGCAGCACCGACAAGATAGTACTCCTATTCCTCTCCCTAAGGAGAATTTGAATCTATACTTTCTCCTTGTTGGGGTGGGGAGAGGCTAATAATTTTTAAAAAGGGGATCCCTGGGTGGCGCAGCGGTCTGGCGCCTGCCTTTGGCCCAGGGCGCGATCCTGGAGACCCAGGATCAAATCCCACGTCGGGCTCCTTGCATGGAGCCTGCTTCTCCCTCTGCCTGTGTCTCTGCCTCTCTCTCTCTCTGTGACTATCATAAATAAATAAAAATTTAAAATAAAATTTTTTTTTAAAGTCTCAGAAACACTGGCTTAGATTTCTTTTTTTTCTAAGTTTCCTTCCTTCCTTCCTTCCCTCCTTCCCTCCTTCCCTCCCTCCCCCCACCCTGGGCAGGGCTCAGACTCGGGACCCTGAGATCCAGAGCCGGGCACTCCTCCCACAGGGCCAGCCAGGCCCGCCTAGATCATGGTGCTTCCTAAATCATGAGTTCACATTCTTGGAAATGGACATCATCACATTTACTTTTTAAATTTAGTTAGCTTGGGATCCCTGGGTGGCGCAGCGGCTGGGCGCCTGCCTTTGGCCCAGGGCGCGATCCTGGAGACTCGGGATCGAGTCCCACGTTGGGCTCCCGGTGCATGGAGCCTGCTTCTCCCTCTGCCTGTGTCTCTGCCCTTCTCTCTCTCTCTCTCTCACTCTCTGTGACTATCATTAAAAAAAAAAAAAAAATTTAGTTAGCTTAAAGAACTTTTTTCTTGTGCACATAACATCCTCTCCGCCAGATTTCAAAGAGCTTATAAAAATCAAAATGCTACCTTGTTTTCCTAAGAATAATCCACTAAATGCCACTGTCCTCAAGGAAAACTGCGGCACCTCTGCCTAATGGAAAATTGGTAACTAGTTGGGTAAAGGGGTGTCCCCCCGGGGAACTGCAGCTGCTCCACCAGTGGGCTTATTAGCTGGTTCTCACTGGGCGCTACTGAACTTTGTGCCTCGTAAGTCACCTTAACCCTTGGGAGGTGACCGTGTAGGTGAGTGTCCCCTGCCTCTGGGCCTCACCCCCTCGCTTCTATGGAACTGGGGTGAATTTCTAGCTTGAACCGAAGATGGGAAGATGGGGAGTTGCTGTTCCTTACCCTCAAGCCGACGCTGCCCCGAGGCGACCAGGGCCGCCCCCTGCTGGTCTCTGAAGCTTGTGTAGGGATTGGAGTCCGAGGAAGGCGCCCTCCGGCCCCTCCGGCCCCTCCTGCGGGAGGTTATTGCGGCGCCTGCGTCCACGCCCTGGGGAGAAAAGGGGGTTGGGCTCCCAGGAGGCTAGCCGGAGGGCTCGGGAGCTGGGCCTCTGGGACGGCACATTCATCTTAAGATCTTGTTTTTAAGTCATCGCTGCACCCGGTGCGGGGCCGGAACTCGCAGCCCCAGGGTCCAGTCGCGAGCTCCCCTGGCCCAGCCGGCCTCGGCCCCACACAGCTCGCCCCAAGCGGCGCGGCGGCCCGGAGGCCCGGAGGCCGGGGGGAGCGGGGGGCGGGGGGAGCCGGAGGGGGAGGGGGGGAGCCGGGAGGAGCGGGGGGGGGAGGAGCCGGGAGGGAGCGGGGGGCGGGGGGAGCCGGAGGGGGAGGGGGGGAGCCGGGAGGAGCGGGGGGGTGGAGCCGGGAGGACGGAGCCAGGAGGGAGCCGCGGGGGTGGGGAGCCGGGAGGGAGCCGCGGGGGAGGGGGGGAGCCGGGAGGGAGTCGGAGGGGGAGAGGGGGAGCCGGGAGGGAGCGGGCGGGGGAAGCCGGGAGGGAGCCGCGGCGGCCACGGCGAGGCCCACCCGCACGTTCGCACCTGCAGGCGGTGGGCGGCGGCCCTGGGAGCGGAGCCCAGGTGACCCCGGGTGTCGGGGGGCGGGGCGGGAGGCTGGGGCGGCCCCGGGGCCTCCAGGCCAAGGCCCCTGCTCGCGGCTGGGCTCCCGGGCCCCCTCCCCCCCGGACCCCCGCCTTCATCCCGCAGAACACGACCCGAACTTTCCTGCCTGCGACCGCGCACCCCGACTTCCTCCCACACGGGGTTAAGGACGGCCGCCCCGCCCCCCTCCCCTCCCCCCGCCCGGGAGCCGCGGCCTGTGCCCGCAGGAGCTCGGGGCGTGTTTGCCGGCGGGTTCTCAAGATCCCTCCTTGTCCGCAGGCACGGGACAAAAGGGAAGGATCGCACTTTTTCGAAGATTTTACTTTATTCATGAGAAACACACACAGCGAGGCAGAGGGGGAAGCAGGCCTGCGGAGCCCGCCGCGGGGCTCGATCCCGGGACGCGGGGCCACGCCCTGGGCCGCAGGCAGCGCCCCTCCAGGCAAGGCTTTAGGATGACTGGGGAAGACCTGTGTTCCGAGATGGTCCGGGTGCCTGGCACCCCGCAAGGATTAGGCAAGTTAATCAGAGACCAGCCTGAGTCCGCACGAAGGCTACAGGTGCCCTAGGAGCGCTCGTGCCGCCTGCGAGGCGGGGCCCCCACCTGGGCCCCCCGCGGGTGCAGCGCCCACGCAGGCGGTGCGGCTGTCGGCTCCGGGCGCGCGGGGCCTCGGGGCGCCTCGGGCTGGCTCTGCCGCCCCCGCCTGGCGACCGGGGGAACAGCCGATGTTCCAGCGCCTGCAGCCACCACAAAGGCTCTACTTAAAATCCTTTGTCAAAGATTGCAACTTTCAGAAATCTTTGTTCCTAAGCGAATTCACATGAAAGTAAAGTATAGACATAAAACTCCTACATACACGTTACAATTTACTCCCACTACAGGGAAATGGATAGTGACAGGTGGAACAGTAACAGAACAATGGGCAGCTCGCCTTAGGTTGAAAAGATGGTAAGAATACTTTGTCCTGCTGATTGACTAGCAATAGGAAATTCCCTATAAACTGCATTTCACTTCTGAAATAATGAAATGTTCATATATAGAATTTTAATTTTTAAAAATTTTTCTAATGTTTATCTCAGCTAATCTCTATCTTTCAAATTATGACATGTAATATGGTATTACATATTTGAAATATTTTGCATAGAAGCTGCATGAAACTGTTATTGTGTGCTTACTTTAAATACAATGAGAAATGCTGAATACTTAGGTTTTATGTTTAATACAGTGTATTACTGGGATCCCTGGGTGGCTCAGCGGTTTAGCACCTGCCTGCGGCCCAGGGCATGATCCTGGGGTCCCGGGATCAAATCCCTTATCGGACTCCTTGCATGGAGCCTGCTTCTCCCTCTGCCTGTGTCTCTGCTTCTCTCCCTCTGTCTGTGTCTCTAATGAATAAATAAATAAAAATCTTAAAAAACACAGTATATTAAATACTTTTTCACATTTAGTATTAGAAGATATTGGAAATATTCTAATAAGTTAAAAACAGACAAAGCTAAAACTTAGAAGGCACAATACTTTAAAAAATCACAGAGGTATAGATAATCTGCACGTTTGGGTACTTACTAAACCATCCTACCAAAGAATTTTTCAATCAGAAAAAAATAGAATATTGAGGGGCAAGGTGGGCAAAATGGGTGAAGGGGGTCAGTAGTCCAAACTTGCAGGTATAAAACAAGCCAGGGAGATGTACTGTGCAGTGACTGTAGTTGATAATACTGTACTGCATATTTGAGAGTTGCTAAGAAAGTGGATCTTGAAAGTTATTGCAAAAAAAAAAAAGTTACTATGGAAAAAAAAGAATTAATGATAAAAGAAAAACAGTATTTTAAGAAATTTAGAATTGTTTCCCTGTTTGGCTATTTGGGGCTAACTCCGTGGTAGCTAAAGAATGTTTTTGCTTTAAAAAAAAAAAAAAAAACATTTTATTTGAGAGCGAGAGCACAGGGCACAGGAGCCCGGGAAGGGCCGAAGGAGCAGCAGACTCCCCGCTGAGCAGAGAGCCGCCAAGGGGCTTGATCCCAGGCTCCTGGGATCCCGACCTGACCAGAAGGCAGACGCTGAACTGAGCCTCCCGGGCGCCCCTAGAGGATATGTTCTTGTTGAGCCAGAAGCACATTCTCAAGTCACAAATGCTACGTCATGACGTCAGGATAGCGGTTACCTATGCCGTGCTATCTCTAAAAAATGTAAAACGACTGGAATCTTTGGAATTCCCTTCCCCCACTAATTCAGCAAAGCCCAGATTTGTTGTAGGTAGAACACGGAGACACGCCCTCCAGAGCCACAGAAGATAGCTGCTTTCCACTGGTTAAATTATCTGATGTGCACATCTTTCGAGATTTGTGCACCTTAAAAGACAAATAACTAAGGAAACAGATTGGAGCAAATCTGTTTAAAAAAATACAGTTCCTATTCAAAACTACATCTGCTTTGCACTTTTAGCAAATATGCAAGGGCTTCCCATCAAGTGGTTATGTGCCAAAATCTTAGTTTAAAGCTTTTGCAATTCTCCATCTGCCAGAATGAAAATGTGAGCTTCTGGCCTTTAAGAGCTGTGTAACAAAGATCCAGTATTAGAGAATACTTAAAAACTGAAATTGATTCACATTTTGTTATTTAGAAAGCTATCAGTAGAATCTTGGGGCACCTGGCTGGCTCCGTTGGTAGAGCGGATTTCAGGGTTGTGAGTTCAAGTGCCATGTTGGACACAGAGCTTACTTAAAAAATAATAAAAAAAGAAAGCTATTAATAGAATCTGAATTTTAGATATCCAGAGTAACGTCACTAAAAGCAGGTATTGAGATATCTGAGAAAACAACAGCAAGAACTTTTCCCAAACTATCACAACAGTGCTTTAATTCAATTTAATCCTACATTTAGGATTAAACTAGAATGATTTCATGGATTGTAATCAAGAGTACCAAATACGTATTTCAACAAAAATATTACAATCGGCATACATTTTAGGGCTCAATATAATTAAGATGATATTCTTTGAGTCTCAAAAGCTTCAGATTGCAAATTGCAATCATTCTTTTTATTGCTCCCCTTCACATTTGGCACAAAACATTTTTTGGTTTAATTATGAAAAAAATCTTTAACGTATATGTATAGATGTCTTCAGAACAGAGCCAGCTATTCAGTTTGGACACTATGGATATATTTTTGGAAAAGCACTCCCAGTGAGTGGATGATGTCTAGTGGATGATGTCTTTGACCACTCTCCGAGCTGGCTCCAGGAGCAGGGACAAGTAGAACAATCTATTATTAAGCTTCGCTCCATGAGTGTATTTATGTGAGTGCTTTAAATTGTGTCAAGAGGTATGAAGTTTGAAAATACAAAGACTTAATAGAAGGGTGGTTGGGAATGTAAATCAAAATCAGGTGTGGGTTAACTATCTTAACATGTGCTATGGTTTTGGATTCAGTTCACCTATTCAACTGACATTTATTTTCTCCTCTGTCAGGACAACGTTCAAGAAAACATATATTCAAAATTAGTTCTACTTTACACATTTAGCTGTTTTCAAACATATATATATATATATATATATATATATATATATATATATATATGCCAGCATTTTCACGAAATATGATCATTTCTCTCAAGGGGCTAGGTTAGTAGAGCAGGAAGTCTAACCAAGTACACTAATAAATAAATGGGGTACAGTGTAGACAGACACAAAGAGAATACGGCTGATTGACTTGGTGTGGGAAACAGAATGAGATGAAGGGCTTAATGGAAGATGCAACACTTGAATCAGTTGTGATAGATGAGTAGGGCTCACCAGAACCAGGACAAAAGTAGGGTGTTCAAGACAGAGGGTATAGTAGGAGTACGGAATGGGGGCTCAGGAAATTTTAAGTACAGGTGACCCTGTACAACACGGAAGTTAGGGCCCCCTGTGCAGTCAAATATCTTCTTAGAACTTTGACTTAGCTACTACTAGCCTACTGTTGGAAGTCTTACTGCTAACATAAAGTCTGTTGACATATATTTCGTGTATGTATTAGATACAGTATTTTTTTAAAGACTATTTGAGAAAGAGAGAGGAAGCATGAGCAGGGGGAGGAGGCACAGGAAGAAGCAGACTCCCTGCTGAGCAGGGATCCCAACACGGAGCTCAATCTCAGGACCCCGAGATTATGACCTGAGCCAAAGGCAGGTGCCCAACTGACTGAGCCCTAGATACAATATTCTTACAATAAAGTAAGCTAGAGAAAAGATGATTAAGAAAATTAGGGACGCCTGGGTGGCTCAGTGGTTGAGCGTCTACCTTCGACTCAGGGCATGATCTCAGGATCGTGTCCTGCATCTGGCTCCCTGCACGGAGCCTGCTTCTCCCTCTGCCTGTGTCTCTCTCTGCCTCTCTCATGAGTAAATAAATAAAATCTTTTATAAAAATAAAAAATCATCAACACGGAGCACCTGGGAGTGAGAGGCACAGGCTTCCAGTTATGGAAGGAATAAGTCACAGGGATGACAGGTACAGCCTAGGGAACAGAGCCAATGGTAATGTAATAGCATTCACTGCATGGTGAAGATGGTAGCTAGAACTGTGGTGAGCACAGGGTAACCACAGAGTTGTTGAATCACTATGTCATACACCTGAAACTAATGTAACATTATGTGTCAACTAAACTTCAATAAAAAATTGAAAAAAAACTTTAACAGTGAAAATCCTAAGGAACATACATGTACAGTACTGTACCGCCTGTAGTGAAAAAAATCATATTGGGGCATCTGGGTGGTTCAGTCAGTTAAGCATTCGACTCTTGGTTTTGGCTCAGGTTGTGATCTCAGGTGGTGAGACTGAGCCCCACATTGGGCTCTAGGCTCAGAGCCAGAGCCTGCTACAGTTTCTCTATCCCTTTTCCTCTGCCCCTCCCTCTGCAGGCTCTTGTGCAACCAATCTTTAAAAAAAAAAATCATGTATAGGTGGACCTGTTTCAAATCCTTCTTGTTCGAGGGTCAACCACAGTTCATTATGACCAGAGCGCAGACATAAAGCGTAGTTTAAGACTATGACAGGCAGCAGCAGACAGATCTTGGATGGGGTCTTGCATCATCTGCTAGGTTAGGCTTGATCCCGTGAGCCTGGCTCTCCAGTTTCGTTATGCACCACAGTCATCTATGGTGCTTGTCCAAAACATTCTTTTTTTTTTTAAGTTTTATTTATTTAAGTAATCTTTATACCCCAGGTGGGGCTTTGAACTCACGACCTCAGTATCAAGAGTCACCTGCTCTTCCGACTGAGCCAGCGATGTTTGTTAGGTGTTTTACTGGATCTCAGTAGGTGAGCTGAGAAGGCTGCCTAGGGCTGACTCAAGTATTAGAATTATGAAGCCATGTTTTTGCAGAGGCGCTCTCTATTCTTTAAGAGTTGAAGCCCCATTCACACTCATAACGTAAGGACTTAAAGAGCCAGCAGGAAGGCAGACACGAACTCTAATTTGCTAGGAATGAGGAATGAAAAACTAAGACAGGTTGGCACTGTAAAATTGTTTTTGTTTTTTTAATGGCAGGTCAAATATCCTGAAACATACATGTGTTTTGATAGTCTTCTAATCCCACTTGAGTTCAAATATTAAAGTAACACACACAAGCTAAGAGAATTCAATATTGTTCCAAGGCACTTACTGAATCTCCATGACTAGATGAAAACAAGGACAATTAGGATAGACAATTAGACAGTATATAATATAAAAATAACTTTTGCTTACAATTTACAAAATGTATTATTATTACAATCTTTGATCTCTGATAACCTGCAATGCTGGCTGCATGAATCCAGCAATTTTAAAATTCAGAAACTATTTTCTAAAACTTCAGGGCAAATAATTTACAAATAAGGTACACAAAGATTTAGACCATGCAGAAATTTCTTACATCTTCTGTTAATAATATTTTATGACTGCAACTTTATCAAATTATATACCTACTTGCCCTGTACATATACAAAATAATGCATACATGATAAAACATTAGCAAAAGAGTAGTCCTTAAACTCAATTTATCATAAAAGTATTACTATATTAACATGTCTACAAGCAGCGTGTAACAGGGTTAAGAGACATTAAGGCAATAATACTTGAAGTTACAAAATAAACCATATGTAATACTTTTTCCTAAGTGTAGTATAAGGCAGGTAGATGGTCCCAGCAAAAAAATACAAAGGTAACAATCTACGCTGCTGTTAGTCCCACATTTTTAAGATGGAATACTATAAATCTGGCTTTCGGTGGCACTTGAATTTTCCAGTATAATTTAAAGTGTCTTTTAGCTCCCTGAATCATGTCCATTCTGAAGGTGGATCTCTTGGTCCTTTGGGTTTCCCACAGCGATTACGAAAACCTGTAATCACAATACCATAGTAGCTGGTCAGATTCCAGGATGTATTATAGTTTACTAAAAATTCTTAATTTGCTTTAGGTATTTCATTTAAGAACCTGAATAAATCATAGCACAAAGTTTGATAAACTTTGCCTTAAGGAAAGCCTGAAATGATGGCAAATAACCTTTTCTCATTCTTGCCAGCATTAACTACATAATTAAAGCTTTAAAATTACTGAGCAAACGAATTACCAATATCTGTGGCCTCTGTTGGACTTTCTGATATCTGATCTTTCTGGTTACTGAAAATGGCTCGACATTCTGTACAAGTTTCTGTGTGAATACCTCCTGATGGATGATCTAAAATGTGAAATAAAGCCATTGTTAATCACCATCATGTGTAGCATCATATGTAAAATCCTCTAATCGTTTTAATGTCTGTATTAAGTTAAAAGAGCAAGTTTTCTCTCTTGGGCATCATAATTTCAGAGGCCCAGATACATAAAAATGTAATGGTAGTGAACATAGGAAAATCATGTTAGGTGTTCCTGAGGGGACCTAGAAATCTTCACGCAATGTATGCATTCTCCTTATGCTCTTAACTTTACTTAATAAACCTCAATATTGCCATTTTGTTTCCTTAAAGTAGTTACAGTGTGTGCTAAGGCAATAATTGCAAGTGAATGTCTTTATATGGAAATCAATGACAATCAAGTTCATAGTTAATGGACTACTGGCTTCTAATTTTTTTTTTGAAAGTTTTACATCACTGAAATTTTAGTTTACTTATTTAATTACCAAAGTATAAGATTAGTAACAAAAGAAATTTTGTTAAAGAAACGTTTATGGAAACTTGGAATACAAGTCAAAGAATACATGATCCTTGTCCTTAAAATGCTTATAGTTTAGACAGGGGTCAGCAAACTTTTTCTATAAAGGGCTAGAAAATAAATATTTTAGGCTTTACAAGCCACATACAGTCTCTGTCACATATTCTTCATTGATTTTTTGCTTGTTTTTAAACAACTTTTTTTTTTTTTTTAAGTAAGCTCTACACCCAATGTGGGGCTTGAACTCACGGCTCTGAGATCAAGAGTCACATGCTCTACAGAATGAGCCAGCCAGAGGCCCCTAAACAACTCTTTAAAAACGTAGAAGTTAATCGTTCAGCTCAAGATCAGAACAAAAACAAGCCAAGGCCTAGTCTAGTAGGAGAGACCGACAAGCACATTATTATTATACTGATGTGGTAAGTCTTACAGTTAAATGATGCAGAATGCAATGGGGACTGAAGGGAGAGGCAAGGAGGTGAAACTAGTGGTTTCAGGACTGGCTTCTACTAGGCAAAACTGATGATCTACTGAAAAGGCTTCAATTTTCTCAGTGAAGTAAAAGGTCACCTACTGAGTAAGTCAGTAGGACTGATAATTTCAGAAGAAATTAGAGATTTATTATGTACGTATTTATATTTATTTAATTCAGGGGTGTGGGGGTGTGGGCAGCAAAACAAAGTTTAATGAGGCATAGTACAAAGCTCCTGATGAGGGAAGGGACCCCTGAGGGTTGCCCAGAAGAAATTAAAGATTTGGAAAATGCAAGGAAAACAAAAAGGATACCAACTAGAATATATGAGATAACCAAGCAAAGCTAAGAGCTCAACTATGGATGAAGACTCAGAATTGTAGGCTCAATCTATGAAACGGAGTGAGGTTCTCAGCAGTATTCAGGAGTTTCAAGGGATAAAATGGTATGAGAGGGAGGAGCAAGAATGCAAGGGTAATTTCAAGCATGACAAGAGTAATGGAGGTCGGTGCCTACACTGGCTGGAGAAGAGAAACGGGAAAGGAGTTAGCGTGCAGTAAGAAATAAAGGGCCCATGGATCCAGCAATAGCGACAGAAGTTAACAGAATAAAAACAGTAACAGTAACAGGCCTGCTTCCATCCGAGTGCCTCCCATCATTTGCAGACCACAGAGCTGATAGTCCACGAATGGGATCTGATTAATTCCTCACAGCAGTGCTCTAGGGTTGGTGCTGTTATTACCTCCATTTGATGGAGAAAACAACCGGGGCTAAGATTAAGTGACTTGCCCGAAGTCACATAGTAATTAAGTAATATGGAAAAATGAAATTCCAAACCAGATGGGTTTGACTCTAAAGCTGCTGTTTCTTTCCTTAAGTTGCCTCAGAAAAGTAGACAAAGAGTAATGAGAATTTATGAGAGGGAATGGAGCCGCATCAGACAAAGATGCAGGGAGGAGGGCCAGAGCAGTGGGCCGATCAACTCGGGGAATTCATCAGTCTGGCTAGGATGTCTGATGAGCTGCTTTCATGGTCACTGATGTACAGGAATTAATAATAACTTGATGTATTCTACCATTTCGGTATAAGAAATGTGGCAGAACGATTTTCTCATTTGGCATTCTAACTGGGCTGAGCTACACAATCTTATTGGTCCTTCACGAAGGCAGAAGTCCTAGAAGGGAAAATTTTAAAACAACTGACTTTTAGGGACCTCATTCAATAATCTGGTGAATTTGGGACATTTATTCAAATCACTGTCTGATCTAGATTCTAAGTGTTTATTTGATGCACAGCAGAAAATAAAACACAGAAAAATATTTTTAAAATCTTTTCTTTCCCATTACCCTGTAACTACCCTTAGTAAATGCTGTTACTTTCCAGATTTATCTGGGTATATTATCCAGATATAGTATCTGATACAGTAAGTTGGAAGAATTATGCTACATAGTTCAGGTTCTAGAAGTGCCCTTCACATTCTCACATACAGAATGGGACATGCTATTTTATGGAAATTATCAATATAATCTATAACAAAAATCTAACTTACCACGTTTTTAAGTTAGAGCAAACTCTACTTACCACATTTTTCACTTCCAGGGGTTATCAAGCCCTATAAGGAAGATATTTAATAGCTATTACAATATATCCCTTTTGTAACAAAGAACAGAAAAATTTGTCTGTTATGAGTATATATCCCAAGAAATCAGGATCTATTAAGATTCTCAGTGTCAAAGGGAAAGAAAACAATGGTATTTTCAATTAGGCTCTAAAATTTTTTAAATGTTATGGTATTTTATACTGGGAATAAAAAGACAGGTAAACTACTTTATCCTTCTGGATGGAAACTGAAAACGCAGGAGCTACAACACAAAGAAACACGCAACTCCATTTTGTCAGTCCTCTACCATACTCATCAAATTATGACATTGTAAGACATAACATCATGAGTATAGGTTACCGCTATTTTATGTGCCAAGGAAAGTATATTATGTTTCTTGATCAATTGTAAGATGTGCCCTAATTTGGGGGATACTAAAATATGGGGGAAATATGAAAAATAATAATGTCGATGAAAAATGGTATTTCCCATGACTAATATATTTAGCTACCAAACATTTCCTGACTGTGAGAGGAAACCTCTTATGACCAGACAAACCGAGGGATGGGACTATGTAGTTAGTGTTACAATCTAAGACAGTATTATGACCCTGAAAATGTAGCTTCTGTTCTATTCACACCTCCAAAATGATTCAAAATGTGGCATAATTTACAAATTTCGAAAAGGGTCCAGGAAAATGACACCCTGAAGTGATAGTCATATATATATCATGTTGCCCTTTTAAAAAATTTCATGTCTCACATTTCATATAGGCTTTTCATCTGAAATCTTAGCATAAGAAATGCTGATCAAAAATGATAATTAGCAGTCTTAAGGTTACAGTTATTGTAACAAAGATAAATTGACAAAAGAGCAAAAATACTGAGTTACAGCCGTTCCCATCCCAAAAGGACTCACTTCAGGTATTTTTTGTTCAGAATGTTCCTGACTTTGAAGTTCACTCCATTCAGATCTTACAGGTATATCTGAGAAAAATGAAATCTTACAATTAATATTCTTAATTCTTGCATTTCTTGCATTACAGTAAGATACAAAAACAGACCCTAGAGATTTTTTAGAAACTATCACTTCTATAAAATATTCTCTTATTTATTAAGTCAAGAAAATCCCTTTAAATTTCCTTCCTTAAAAATTTCAAGAATTCAGTTATCAGTTTATTACATAATTATAAGCTCACTGTAATCTATACCTGTGACAGACTTAGATATATTCATTTAGTAGTACTGAAGTATATGACTTCACTGTTTTTAACATTCTTAAAATCTGTTAAAATTAATATAATATTGGTAAAATGTAACTCAGATAAGACTGAGTGGGGAGGGACCCCACGGAGCTTAAGACACTATAAATCTAACAAAGCTGTTCCTGTACTCTTTTTTAAGAAGAGACAGAGAAGAAATATATTATCAAGGCTTTGGAATATAATCACTTTTTCCCAGTTCTCACAGATACTCATGTGGCCTAAAATCTCCCTCAATTAACACCAACTGAATTGATGCCCACCTACAACCCAAGTTAAATATTTATTTGCCTAAACTGGCACCCAGTGGAACTATGCCTTTTCATATATATTGCTATTTTTAGTGAATGAAAAGATACCAACTTGTGAAAACAATTATAACTGAACTGCCATTTTTCACAATCTTAGCAAATAAAAAATACCACTTTAAAGTATTTTTCAAAAAAATAAAAGTATTTTTCATACAAGGAATTAAAAACATTTGTATCAATTCAAACCTCTTTTTAAACTTAACTTAATTATGCATTTAAATTTAAATTTGCAATTCAATAGCAAATAGACTAAAATCAGCCATATTTTTTGGAGTTTATTATTACAGTATGAAGAATGTAAAAGCAGAAGAGACACTCACTATGTTCACTTGCTAATACAAAAGATTCAGGAGTTCTTTCAGGTAGGGGAGGAGGTGAATCTTCACTAACGTCAACATCTATATTAAATACATAAAATTCAGACAAATTATGAACTTGTTAAAGAATATCAACTCATTGAAGAATGAATTTGTTATCTAAACAAAATAAAATTTTACTGACATTGTAAAAATCAATTCCTAAGTATCTAAGAGAACCAGTTTTTAAAAATGCAAAAACAAACAAGAAATCTTTACTACTTGACTCGTTATCAAGAATTATTGATGCTTAATGAGCAAAGTGGAATGAACTCCATCACCGCTGCACAGAGAAAATGACTCTCTCCTGACTTTCCTGACACCTTGCAGACATTATTCACTCTGCCCTCTCAATCTGAATGCAATCCTCAGTAGAAAGCGAGGGACCTCTCCATTAGGCTTGCGGGTGACGCTCGGAGTCCACGAAGGAAAGGTTTGGTCATTGACAAAAGCCAGTATTTTACCAAGCTGGATTCAATTGCTTAATTCCGCTCCTGAATTCTGCCATACTACATACTACCATCTGTCCTGATTTTACTTTTTAAATCCCACTCATTTTTAAATTAACCATATCCTTTGGTCACATTTTATTTATTTGGGGGGTCATATTTTAAACAGTAATGACTAAAATAACAAATTTGAAGTGTTATTTTTCTAATATACATAAACTATTAAATTTTTTTGAATGTTCATTTATTTAATGCCTAAAATCTTCTGAACAGTGGCTATGACCTACTCTGAGAATACTGAGCCCATATTAAAGCTTTTCACCTATAAAAAAAGATTCACTCTTGGAAAAGATAATGCCCTAAGTGAGCCTCATCAGTTAGCATATGACCTATTAAAGGTGTAGTAAATCTTTTGAGGTGTCACTGGAGGTAAAGACTATATGAGGATATAATTCCTTGTATGGACTCTAAAAGTTAGGGAGGATGGGGTGAAGAAAGGGAAACATACGAATCCTATATTATTTTGTCTGGGCCCTGACAATTGTTCTCTTTAAAAAAACGAACAGTCTTGCCATGATACTTTGCTATTTAACCATATCTGATAGGCTGTGCATTAAAGAGACTGAAAATCAATAAAGCCTTTTCAGTTTTCAACTAGCATAAGCCAGGTATGACTGCTCATGCCCTTCCTACACTATTTAGCTGAAGACCCAAGAAAATATAGCCTCTGGGTCCTGCTGAGAAAAGAATTCCAGTCCATGACTTTATGTGTCTATCACTAGTACTGGAACTCTCTCTTGCATATGAAGTTAAGCCACTGAAGAACAATCCACCTTATCCAGTGGTAATAACCAGAGCCATCACCATTCTTCCCCTTGCTCTTATGTTATAACAGCTCACAACTGAAGAGGCGGCTGTTGGAAGGAAGGGATGCATAATCTTGCATTGTGGTGCCAGTTCGATCAGGAAGGACAGTCCTGCTTAGTTTATATTAAATATCAGGTATCTTTCAGAAACTCTATACTTCTTTTTCCCATGACAGTCTTTATTCTTAAAGACTTTTATTTTCTAACTGTGGCTCTTGCTTCTCAGCTCTGGTTTTCCTTGGAACTCTAGACTGCCTTTCCTATGTTATAAACTTCTGTTTTTAGAGGTTATCCAATCAAAGACTGGACATTTTACACAGGCTTTTGCAAATCATACACTGAATGGGGACTCAGTGTAGTCATGTTTGAGAAATCTTTCCGGAGGCCTGAGTCAATATTAAAATCGCAATTCATAGCCAGGAAGTTAACTTAATGCAAAGGTTGTTTTAAGTATCAAAACAAAATTATTCTGTTTAACTCCCTAACAAGTTTTAAAACGAGCAAACAAAAACCTAATTCTTATGCCAGTGGTTCATCTAACAAAGTAAATAAACATTAAAATAGAATTGCTTGTAATCATGTTGCAGCACAGAGCACTTACACAGGAAAATTTTTTCAGTATACCAAACTCATTTAGCATAGTTACAATAGGGCAAAAAGAAACCAGAAATCACATTTACAGCTATCTTTGCTTTGACATACAAATAAAATGGAGAGAACAGACGTGAGCTGGTTTACAGCAGAAAGACTTCAACTATCCTTACATAACATTTTGTATTTTAAAGAACTATTGTCACCACCAGAAGATTAGTCCTGTAGCAATAACTTTCATGTATCCTTCCTGCCCTCACACCAAATTCTATTTCTACTAATGGTTTAGAGAAATAAATTTCCCAGGTACAAGATGCATGCCTGATATCCTCCAAAAGCCCAAAAAGGAAGTTTGTCAGCACATTTCCTTGTGTTAGTTACAACCTGGCTATTATGTTCCAAACTCTGAAGTGGAAGAAGAAAAAAGATATTAACAAATTTAAATTATAGCAAACTGGTAAAGTAGTATTTATTGTGGTAACCATTATCGTACGACGATCCAAAAGACAGTTGCCTGGGTGGCTCAGTCAGTTAAGTGTCTGACTCTTGATTTTAGCTTGGGTCCTGAGATTGAGCCTCCACTGGGCTCTGTGCTCAGGGTGGTTTGCTTCTCCCTCTCCCTTGGCTTTTCCCTTACCCCCTCCTCTCTCTCTCTCTCTCTTGAATTAAACACACACACACACACACAACAATCAAGACTACAGAAAATCCTGTAAATTTAAGAAATGACCTTGGATTCTCGCCTACTCTATCATATACATTCTCAAGATTAAAAAACACAGTATGTGTGAGTTGGGGAGAATAAAGGCATCACAGTACAGATAGTACTCATTAGGTCAGAAATAGAAAAAGAAAGTTATCTTTCAAGTTCACAGTACTTACACTGCCTGCACTTTGTAAATACCAGCCTATGTAGGTGACGACCAAAGTTCAATGACAAGTAAATGACCACTGATAATCGATCTACCAGTAATTGCTTTCACATTTATTACATTTGCTCTCAACTTATGGCCTATTTAAGAAGGCAACCAGAATTATCTCAGTAGATCAAAGATGAGTTCCAACAACAAATAATTCAACTTGGGAACCAAGTGCACATATTACCTTGAAAAGCTAAGACAGTTTTAAAAAGAGTCATTAATTAATAGTATCAATGACTTACATAAGAGGATAGATATACCCTGTTCACTACTGACTGAATTAAATTTCCCATATTCTGCTGAGTAGTTGGAATTTTGCTTTTTGGTTACTCTCAAGAGCTAAAAGTAGCCTCATTTGCAAGAATTTTGTGAAGGGACTTTTTTTTAAAGGTATTCTGTAGTTAAAACATAAAAAAGATGATGAACTAAAGTCTGTGATAAACATAGATAAAATTAAATTGTTACTTTAAGCAATTCTATCTTCCCTAAATTATTTCTGATTTTCAGTCAGTTAAATCTTTGACCTACATAAAATACTAAAAACTGTAGCACAGGAGGAAAAAAGTAAAAGCACAAAAATTTTCAGTTACAACTGAAATACTTGGGAAACACAAAACCTAGCAACGCAATTAATAACCAAATTAAGGTAACAAATAGAAGCTGACTTTTAAAAAATGAAATTCTGCTGTAGGTACTAGAGCAAAATATGGAATAAAACATAATTAATATAGAAGAATGCTTAACACAGAAACTGGCACACAGTAAAAATATTCAAATGTTAGATACTGTTATTACCTTTTTCAGCACCTGAATGTATTGTTCCTGCTATATCATGTCTAGCAATGGACATTGGCAATACTTTCCTTGTAGAAATGCTTTCAGTACTAGTGGCACCAGAAACTGTGGCACTTGCTGTTGAAATATTAGTTTTATTCTTGGTCACAGCACCATCAGAGTTCCTTTCATCTGAGTCCGAATCATCAGAGTGAAGAGGATTAGTAAAACTGAGGGGTGCTCTGAATAGAGGCGAACTGTTATGATGATCTGCAAGATCATGGGTTTCAACTGGTGTTGTGGGGCTTGGTGTTAGACTCACAGTTTTCATTGCTTGACATGGGGTATCTGAAGGTTTGCCTTCAGATGAATCAGGCCTGGGTAGGGTATTTTCAGGTCCATGAAATGACCATGTTACATGTCCTTTCTCATCAAGAGGCAAGCGGTCTGGCCGTGGAGGTGTGCCTGAATTCTTCTGTGATTCTTCTGGTGGAGTAAGTGGAATTTTATTTGACTGTGTTGCACTGCAGTCTACACAAGAATTCTGAGAAACATCATCAACTTTTAGATCCCCTGAACTCAATTCCTGTAACTTAGAGATTTTATCACTTATACAAGGTGGAGTCGATTTAATTTTAATGGCATGTCCCCTATTCAAAAGTGTGTTCCCATCAAAACTTTTTGGTCCCTCTTGGAGGGGGACCTTCTTAATCTCAAAACTTAAATTTCGCTCCAGTTTTTTATCCATCTGTTCAATGGTTGATTCATTTTTCCCCGGAAGTTCTGCTGACTTGTTGTAGTTTCTGTTGAGGTCTGTTGAATGTTGTTCTGATGAAACCATGTGCAACACTGGCTTTGGATGGTATCTGTCATTGTCCTGCCACACAGTTGTGACTGTTGGAAAAGCTGAAGGGGGAGAAGGTGTCAAGATGGGTGGTACTGGATGAGGTTCCGGTGGCTGAAGTATTTCTTCCTTGGCATCCCCTTCTACAAGGCAACTGAAAAACATTAAGAAAAGGGCATCATAAGAATGTTCATCCTTTTATGAATAAAGAATTGTAAACTGTCAAAATTTAATGTTTAATAAGGCAATACATGTACACTGTTTATAGCCCTTCAGCTTTCCAGGGACATCAACTTTTAACCTTCTTAAATAGCTGCTTCTAAGATTCACCTCCATTATTTAAAATATTTCAAAATGCACAAATTGTTATTTCTTGATCTACTTCAAGGTTCTCCATTGTCTTCCTACTATGTATCTTTTGTCTTCTCAATACTGTTATATTGTAACACTTAGCTAGTTCAATCTTATGACTATAAATATTATTCTCACCCAAGACAACATGATTTCCTATATTTTCTTATACAACTTCTTGTTTTTCTCTAAAATTGCCTTGGGTTTCAGATGGCTTAGTTCTCTATATCATCAGTAACTCTGCCCTTCTTCAAACTTTCTTTTAAAAAAAAAAAAAGATTCCATTCATTCATTCATTCATTCATTCATGAGAGACACAGAGAGAGAAGCAGAGACCTAGGCAGAGGGAAAAGCAGGCTCCCCACAAGGAGCCTGTTATGGGACTCGATCCTGGGCCCCAGGATCATGCCCTGAGCCGAAGGCAGATGCTCCACTACTGAGCCACCCAGGCGTCTCTTCTTCAAACGTTCATACAGATTTGTGTACTTCCTCTCAATTGGTTAATCAAGCAGACTAGATAATCATCAATACCACAGGTGTCCCTCTTAGATTCTTGGGCTTCCTACTCCAGTATGTACCAGTGACTACCTAGGAACATTCTCTCCTGTGTCAGACTCTCCAGTTTTCTAGGTCCCATCTTAACTTTCCCTAATTATATTCTTCCGTTGCTTCTTAAGAACTATACAGGAGACAGGGGCGCCTGACAGGGCCGCCTGGGTGGCTCAGTCAGTTAAGCATCTGCCTTTGGCACAGTCATGATCCCAGGGCCCTGCAATCGAGCCCCACATCAGGCCCTCGGCTCAGTAAGGAGTATGCTTATCCCTCTCCTTCTGCCCCTCCCCACCCCTGATCTTTTACCACTTTCTCTCTCAAACAAAAAAACAAAATTTTTTTTAAGATTTTATTTATTTATTCATAAGAGACACACAGAGAGAGAGAGAGAGAGAGAGAGAGAGAGAGAGAGAGAGGCAGAGACCCAGGCAGAGGGAGAAGCAGGCTCCCTACAGGGAGCCCAATGTGGGATTCGATTCCAGGTCTCCAGGATCACACCCTGGGCTGAAGGTGGTGCTAAACCTTGAGCCACCGGGGCTGCCCAAAAAAACCAAATTCTAAAAAAAAAAAAAAAAATCTGTATATAGGAGGCAAATTTCTTGAGGCTTTTGTATATTTGAATATTATATTTTCAAGTTACCGATTTTTTGAAAAGATACAGAATTCTAAATGAAAAATAATTTTCCTTCATAATTTTAAGTGTTTTTTTTTTTTTTTTTTGGATGGGGGGTAATCTCTATATCCAACGTGGGGCTGCTCAAACTCATGACCCTGAGATCAAGAGTCACATGCTCTTCCAACTGAGCCAGCCATGCACCCCTCCTTCACAATTTTATAATCTGATTCCTGCTCCTTTAAATGGGAACTGTGTTTTTTTTTCTCTCTCTCTTTCTTAGAGCTTTTAGGTTCTTTCTGATTCTTGATGTCCTAAAATCTCATCATGGAACTTTCAAAATCCATTGTCATGTAATTTTTTTATCCATTATGTTGTCAATTTTCTTTTTAATTTATTTAACTTATTTTTTTTTAAAGATTTTATTATGTATTTGAGAGAGAGAGAGATTATGAGCAGAGGGGAGGGAGAAGTAGACTCCCCACCAGGCAGGGAGCCCAATACACACACACAAATACATATATATATATATATATATATATATATATATATATATATTAGAGAAAGTCAAAGTATATATGTGTGTGTGTGTATATATATATATATATATATACTTGAAAAAAGCACATATATATGTATGTGTTACATATGGTATGTGCTATATATATATTTATAAATTAAAGAAAGTCAAAGCATATATATATTTGAAAAAAGCATATATATATATATATATATATATATATATATACATACACACACACTACATACAGATTTTCCACTATAATGTCTAATACTCCTTTTTTTTTTTTTACTATTCTGATGTAAAAAAAATTCCACTGATAGACATATGACTTGGGTAATTCTTACTGCAAGTATTGGTTTTAATCTGATCTCTTTGGAAGAAGGCTTATTTTTCCCTTCTTAAAAACAAAGCAAAATATTCAGGACCTACCACATAGTAATAAGCATTGTACCAGTGTCAGAAGAAGACAGAACAATGAATACAACAGTTTGGAGAAATAGTGAAAAATAAGGCTATAAAAGTAGATTGAAGCTATACTCTGAAGGCCCATCATTTCAACACAAAGACGTGAACTTTATAATAAAAAAATTTTACATTTCTTTGATCAAGTCTTAAAACAAGTGACTATAATTTTTTTTCAAATTGATGTTTTATTTAAAAACCAGAAATTACTTTTCTTACAATAATTTAGGCTAAATTGCATATGGGGTGGAAAGAGTATGGAAGTGAAGAAAATGGCAACCAAAAAATTAGAACCTAACACTTAAACGCAAAAACCTTTACCATTCTCCTTTTTTCTAGGGAGGTAATAGCATATAATGACAAAAAGCATTACTGGACTGGAAGATAAGAGATTTGTGTTCTCAGCTGAACTTTGCTAGCCTATGCAGGTCAATTCTTCTGGAAAGCAGCTATGTTAATATCCCTGTAATCAAAATCACGGTAAAAATCAATGAGTTTGTGACATCACTTATCATCACTTTGATATATTACTATCTATAGAATAGACAACAAAAAAGGAAGATGAGAAAACATACATAGTAGATGTTAAAACAATGCAAATGATTACTTTTTTAAACCAAAACAGTAGTATATCCTATATTGCTTAAACTTTGGAGTTAAGAACAATGTTCTACTTATGTTTATCCTTTATTTCTTAGTTTTATTAAATTTGTGACTGTTTATCAATAACTTTTAAAATTATGCCAGGGATCAAAAGTATTTCTAACAGTAAAAAGAAACCAACACAAGAATCAGAGAATTACAGTAAGGATGCATAACTTTGCATTTTGCCAAAATTGTATTTTGCCAAAATCTACCCTTATTTATCTTAAAGGGTGCCAATTAGGAATGAATAATTCAATTAGAACTTAAAAGTTTTAATTAGTCACATAGATCAATTTTGTCCTTTGTAATTTCCTTTATCCCTTCTAGGATATCCCCCTCCTATAAAAGTTTGCCAAATATTATATTTTGTTTTAATAATTGACTTTCTCTAATTTAATTATCTGAAGCTTGCTTTGATATTTGATATAAGGATCTAAATATATTTTTCTTCAGATGGTTACTAACATTATATTCTGACTTAATAAATAAATAACCCTTTTCTTTCTCTCCCTATTTGGTATGTATTAATTCCTAACAGGATCTATTCCCTAGCTATTTATTCAACTCCATTAACTGGCAATTAAGTTAAATAAATAAAAAAGAAAATTGCCAACGTAATGGATTAAAAAAATTACATGACAATGGATTTTGAAAGTTCCATGATGAGATTGTAGAACATCAAGAATCAGAAAGAACCTAAAAGCTTATACCACTGACAGACTATTTTATTATCACTGATAAACTATTTTAAATATTATAGTTTTAAAAGAGTTGGTCCGGGCAGCCCCAGTGGTGCAGCGGTTTAGCGCCGCCTGCAGCCCAAGGCATGGTCCTGGAGTCCCGTGATCGAGTCCCACCTCAGGCTCTCTGCATGGAGCCTGCTTCTCCCTCTGCCTGTGTCTCTGCCTCTCTCTCTCTCTGCATCTCTATGAATAAATAAATAAATAAAATCTTTTTTAAAATAAATAAATAAATAAAATAAAAGAGTTGGTCCTCACTTATCACTATTTTCATCCCAAGTTTTGATATTTCTGTCTCTTTACTCATCCAAATGAACCTTCACATTGCATTGTCAAGTTCAGAAAAGATTCCTTTAGTAATTTGATGAAAATTACGTGAAATCTGAAAAGAAATGGTATTTTATATATCATTGATAAAACTAAATTACATTTAACTTTTCCAACCAAGAACACTTTTTTCAATAATACAAATGAGTATATTTCTACCTAATGTTCTACTTTCTATATATAAGGTTATTTCCAGGGATTTAATATTCTGAAAGGCAACTCTTCTAATCATTTCTCTTCTTATTTGGCTGGTCTATAGGACCATTTCCTACTGTTATACTATCACTTTGCTCCTTTCTTAAAAATTAACCACTTTAAAGCAATATATTTGGATTTAATATAATCTATTTTTTAAAAATCAACAAAAGAAAAATAACATTTCAAAATAGAACCAAGATTTCTTTTATAAACAGAAAAACAGTGGAGTAGAATAATAACTGTCGTGTGAGATGGATTTCTCCCATCACCTCATTTTCTACTTGCAATTTTTCTAGAGTCCTTGGTCACCAAAATCCTACCAGATTCTTTGCTAGATGAGAACTCCCCAAATCAGGTAACTTCAAAAGCCTCCCAAGTGAGCAGATCTTAACTCCTTGTTTTGACCCCACAAATGCCCTCATCTATTCAGGATATGCTATGAGCCATCGATGTCTGCAAGTCCAGTTCATTCTCCCAGGGAACCTTTAAAGAAGTTGATATTCCTTTATTTCTGCCAGATATGAAACACCTTTATGGCTTATAGAATGCTACGGTTTCCTGGTTTTACTTTATCCCTTGGTGGTTTTCTTTTTTTACAGCTTTCTTTTTTGGTCTGTTCCTCACAAATTATGGTGCTTATCAGGATTCCCTCCTTAGAACTTTGTTAAATGTCCAGAATCTGAAAGACTTTATTCCTGCCCAAGTCTTCTATATACCAAACCCTCAATAAGTCTTTACCTCCAGCCTAGATATCAAAATGTCTGAAACAGAACTACATTCCGGGGATCCCTGGGTGGCTCAGCAGTTTGGCACCTGCCTTCGGCCCAGGGCGTGATCCTGGAGTCCCAGGATCGAGTCCCACATCAGGCTCCCCTGCATGGAGCCTGCTTCTCCCTCTGCCTATGTCTCTGCCTCTCTCTCTCTCTCTCTCTCTGCGTGTGTGTCTCATGAATAAATAAATAAAATCTTTAAAAAAAAAAAAAAAAAAGAAGTACATTCCATCTTCCTTCCAATACCATTCCTACTTAAAACTGTCTGAATTGAGAGGCGTTAGGTAAAAATATCCAGTATACTGTCACTGTCTCTAGTATTACTATAGCACATACCCATTTGTATCTCTGCAGTAAATTTGTTGACAATTTATAGAACCTAACAAGGTATACTTCCAGAGTGCTGGTGTTAGTGAAAAAACATCAAGAACTGTATTAGTTTAACAAAACATGTAATGAAAATGGAAAATGAAATCTGCTATTCAAAATCTTCAATAAGAGCATTGTATAAACCAGTTTGTATAAACCAGAATTATATGACTGATTAAATCTAATACGATCTCTAGATCTTTCTCCAAAAACATGTACTGAAAACAAACAATTCATGTATTTGCTTACCATAGCCATACTGAAAAACAATGTGTACCATTTTTACTTTTTATCAATCACAGGGCTGTCATGATTTTATTTTTAGTTAATTTACAGTAGTTCTAAAACTCATCTCAACCAGGAACTCACAGAGTATGCTTTGTGGAACGTAATGAAATTCTGCCATTTAACTCTATTGCATGATAAAAAAGATGACCTCAGAATGTAATATAAAATCACAGAAATATAAAAATTTGAGCACATATCCCTAAATAAAATCCTGTCTTAAACTGAATGAACATTTTTCTGCTAATATTCATTTGCTACTTCATTATCTTTTTATTAAAGAATAAGAAGATTCAAATTTTCAAAAAGGCAGATGAGAAAGACTTAAAATTCAGAACATTCTATTCATTTTTTTTCCCTTCAAAATTAGGTAGATACTACCACTATTTGTTGTTGGAAATACATGACCATGTACAACACAAACATCAATGTACACTCTGAGAACCTCTACACTGGCTCAATCTCAAAAAACAGATTAAAAGATATTAGGGTAGCAAAAATATTTCTTGTTTTATCACCTTTATATTTATAGCCAGTACAGTTTCTTTTAGAGTCCCACAAACTCATATGTGGAACAAAGAAGTTAGAGAACTAAAACCTTAAAGATTTTAACTGGATAGCTTCCATAGAAGGCTAAAATCCCAATTTCAGAATAGATACCAAAGTGTAAATCAAACAAGAAACAACTTCTGGGAAGTTTTGTTAGTGCATAGTTAACATCCTGAGCATTTAAATGCTGACGCGTAAACCCATCTTTGGGTTCCTTAGAGAAGCACACAAAAGTATTCCAGAGACTATAGTAGCTATCATATCTTGCCTTAGTTATCAAAGAAAATTGGAGGCTTTTCTTTTATAAAGAGGAATAATCTCATTAAGGTATAGCATCTCAAGGAGAAGGCTGAACCCCATTCAACTTTAGACAATTTCTATCACACGTTTAAGGGAAAAAAATAATTGGTGAGTCATATATAAAATAAGTCCTACTTTGATGTAAGGCCAATCAATCCCTTTGGGCAGATCTTTGCTCAAGACAAGACCCTGTGTAAATCATTCTAATAGTTTATTATTACAGATGTTCTACTGTGCCTCCTTTTAAAAATAATTCAATTAACACCATTTTAATTCCACATTCTAATGGGAAAATTAACATGTAATGGAAATCTAACATGTGCCAAGTCCTATATGCAGTATTTTCACATAGTTTATTTCATCCATAGAACAATACGTAAACAAACAAAAAACCCAAAACCAACCGTTAAATAAGTGAAGTGACTTAATCACAACCTCAAAGCGTTTAGCCTTTCAGCTAAATGGCTGAAAAAAACTTGAAACTGAAACTTTCTGATTGTATCTATATTCTTTCTATACTACCATATAACTGACCTAGCAGCTACCCTAAGTGAAAAAAGAAATTAAAAAAGGAGCACAAGAATATATCTTGACTTTATTATAAATGAGCTTGATATAAAAGTAATAAAGTGCTGAAACTCATTTTTGCTAGTAATGTTATTAATTTCTTCAATGTGCATATAATTTTTGACAATCAAATATTACTTTAGTCATTATGCAAATATTGAATCTTTAGAATATTTAAAATTTTAATTGTACTACATACCAAAATATGAGCTATTGTCAGTTCAGTTACATTCATTATTCTGGTACAGTATACTACTGAGATTTTACCGTAAGTGAAACAGAATTCTTAGTACACCAGTAACAAATTAGTTGCATTCACATGCTATTCCCTAAACAAAAGAATGATAAAAGTTCCAAAAATAACTTGGAAATATTCAGGTTTTGTTTTAATTAACAGTGAGTAAAATGAAAATAACCTTTCAAAGAAACTGTGACGTACAATACCTGCGGGTCCTTGGTGGTTTTGGAGGAGGAGAATCTTGTTTATCAGGATCTATGGAGCTGACCATATTTTCAGTGTTAATTTCATTCTGCTGAGGGGGGAAAAATGCTTCATTAAAGTCAGAAGAAAAATAATTTTTCATGTTTCACATAAACTGTTTCTAGGCTTTTGAATTTTTAAAATAATGCCAAATGTCCCAAATAACAAAATGGGTTTTATATTCTCTATATTTTAGGCTGAAAGGGCCAATGAGAGAGCTTAATATCAAAAAATAGTCTAGGGCACCTGGCTGGCTCAGTCAAAAGAACACGTGACTCTTGATCTCAGAGTCATGAGTTTGAGGCCCCCATTTGGTGTAGAGATTACTAAAAAAATAAATAAATCAACTTAAACCCAGTCTATTTCCAGTTACTGAACATTCAATTGTGTACATGGCAATTCAACACATTTCAAATGCTACTGTAAAGAAACAGATTTCCCAAGAAAATAAAGATAAAACAAGATACAGCTTTATTTCAGGCATTACTACCAGCAGAATCTTAACATGTACAGAGAAGAAAAAAAGCCAATAAAATAAGGCTTATATCTTTTAATTTTCCCAATCTTTTCTGGGATTCCTATTGCTATCTAGTACTTTTAAGCAGGTTCCAGATCTCATTTTAATCATTCTTTGCCCTACCCTTTATCACCATGGAGTGCCCTGCTCCATTAGCATATATAGCCCTTATATCACTCCCTAGCCAAATAAGCCTCCAAAAGGCAGAGAGCCCATCTAGGCATATCTTTGTTCTTGCTGGTCTCAAGGGCCAGTAATATTAACATTGATGTTTCTAGAGTCATTACAGTTATAAGAATCTTAAGTTGTTGGGGCGCCTGAATGGCTCAGTTGGTTAGGCATTTGCCTTCAGCTCAGGTCATGATCCCAGAGTCCTTGGGATTGAGCCCCACATTGGGATCCCTACTCAGTGGGAAGTCTGCTTCTCGGCACTTGATGGGATGAGCACTGGGTGTTATTCTATATGTTGGCAAATTGAACACCAATAAATAATAAATTTATATAAAAATAATAAAAATAATAAAATCTAGTTTGCCTGAAAAAAAAAAGACAAAAAATAACAAGTGTTAGAGAAGATGTGGAGAAAAGGAAACCATCATGCACTGTTGGTGGGAATGTAAACTAAGTGCAGCGATATGGAAACAATGTGGAGGTTCCTCAAAAAACTCAAAACAAAACAAAACAAAACACAACCATACGATCCAATAATCCCATTTCTGGGTATTTATCCAAAGGAAGTGAAAACACAAACTAAAAAGATATATGCACCACCATATTCACTGCAACCTTATTTGCAAGAGCCAAGACATGAAAGCCACCCAAATGTCCATTGATGAAAGAACTGATAAGCAAAATGTGACATATACACACAAAGGAAATCTTGCCATTTGCAACAACATGGATGGACCTTGAGGGCGTTATACTAAGTGAAACATGTCAGAAAGAGAAAAACAAATACCGTATGATCTCAATCATATGTGGAATCTAAAAACAAATAAACAAAAAACTAAATCATGGATATAAAGAACAGGTTGGTGCTTGCCAAAGATGGGGGGTGGGAGGTGATTGAAATGGATAAAGGGGGTCAAACAATGCAAATGTCCAGTTATAAAATTAAAAAGTCATGGGATATAATGTGCAGCATGGTGACTATACTTAATAATACTGTAGTACATATTTCAAAGTTCATTAAGAGAAAATCCTGAAAGTTCTCATAATAAGAAAAAAAATTGTACCAATTTGTAATAATGGATGTTAACTAGACTAATTGTGATGATCATTTCACAACATACACAAATATCAAATCACTATGCTGTACCTGAAACCAATATAATATGATATGTTAATTATATCTCAGTAAAAAATAAAAATTTTCTATACATTTGAAAAATATAATGGTTAGAGTATTTTTCACTTGTATATACCAAGGAAATGGTAGTCTAAAATATATACATTTCTTTTTTTTTTTTAATTTCTGTAGTATAGAAGCTTTAATTTTGAAACTAGTCTTGCATTTTTAAAAACAACAAATATCTGCTTAAAGGATTAAAGAAAAAACTATTTAGCTTTCTGAAGCATCAACTGAATGTCAATTTAAATAACATTATACAAAATAATATATAAAGCATTCTATCCTATTTTATAGGATATTTGGCTACATTCAGCACAGATTATAACAGGTTTTAATTAAACTAAAGGGAATAAAGACAGGTGCCTGGGTGGCTCAATTGATTAAATGTCTGCCTTCAGCTCAGGTCATGATCTCGGAGTCCAACATCAGGCTTCCTGTTCAGCAAGGAGTCTGCTTCTCCCTCTGCCCTTGCTCATGTTCTCTCTCTCTCATAAAGAAATAAAACCTTTAAAAGAAATAAACTACAGGGAAAAAGAGATAGCAACGTGTAAGGCCTATGTTAATATAGGAAATAAAAAAGAGGTCACATGTATTAATCTTAAAAATCAGCAATTATCACTTGGCTACTAAAGGAACTACTTACTACAGCTACTTAGCTAACGCTAAACTCATGGGTCAATATTAGATTATTTTAAGACACTGAGATCAGCATTGGGTAACAAGAAATTGTTACCACTTACAAAACCAAAAAATTTCAAATAGTCTGGAAAAATGCCAAAAACAATGTGAAGATAGAAAGGGGGAAAAAGGTTATAAATTTTACAACTTATTTCTTCATTTTACTTTAATTATTGAGGGTAAGTTGATTTATCATGTGATGGCTATCTTAGGTTCAGGGATAAAAATGTAAAGAAATTTTACCAAAAAAATAGCCCAATTCCTTCAAGGACAAGATGATTACATAAAGACAGCAAATAAAAGAACTAGTTACAAAACAGAGACAGAAATGAGAACTCTATGAGAATAAGTATTTCTGTCAGGTCAAAAGTGTAAATGTCCAATAAGATCTTTTAAGGCTAAAATGACATTGAACTGAACACATGCCAGAAAGGGACTTCATTGTAGCACTATAATTCTACTAATTAAAAAGCCTGTACAAAATTAACTACAAAACTTTATATCATCATGACCAAGAACAAAATTTAATTCATGTAGAATCAACTTAAAATTACTTACTTGAAGGATAGAAGAAAAGATGGAACACTGCAGTTAATTTTCTTAAAAGCAATTTATACTTGAAACAGTAATGATTTCTGACATAAGACCTATCTGAATATTATTTAACTTGTACTAGTCATTAAATATCCATGACAATAGAGATATTCAAACAGGAAGAAGGAAAGGGGTTAACAAAATTGAGGTTAAACAAAAATAACAACTGTCATGGCTATTCTCCTGTTAGATAAAACACAGATGACAGTTAAAAAGCTAAATATTAAATCTTGGTAAAAAGTAAAAGTTTTCAGGGTGCCTGGCTGGCTCAGTTGATAGAGTATGGGACTCTTGATCTTGGGGTTAAGTTTGAGTTCCCATGTTGGGTGTAGAAATTACTTTAAAAAAAATAAAATCCTAAAAAACAAAAAAGAAAGAAAAGTTTTCTAAAATTAATAGACCGAGAATACCTACCACTCCATCAGCAAGTTTCTGAGCTCCATGAATTTCATATAGTTGTAGCTGTTTTTCAAACAGCTGGGCGATAGCTCTATGAACAAGCTCATACTGCTCCTATTAGGGAGATGACATGATAAACAAGGAAAAATAAACAAAGGAAAAGACATTTGGGGAAAAAAAAAAAACACAAGAAGGCATTTATAAAACTACAGTTTATAAAATGAAACAAAAAAACTATACCTTAGTTTGCACTGCAGAATGCCTTTGTGTTCTCATTTCTTGTATTAAATTAAATACATTAAATTCCTCTGGTATTTTCTAAAACAAAGAATTTAATGCATCAACTCTTTTTCACATAGACCTTTAACTTTTCATACAGACCTTAAATTACATGCTGGATGACCAAAAACATTTATTGAGCACTACCTAACATCCACTAGACACTACTGCTAGCATAGTGAATACAAAGCTAATCTTAACCCTCAGGGTTAATCTTAACCCTAGTGAGATATGTGAACAAATAAATATCCAGCCAAGATATAATTGAAGTACACTGGGAATAAAGATGCTGTGACTAACTCTAGTTGGTGTGTGGAGTGAAAAGTGAAAGAAATATACATAAGCACAGCAAATTAAATGTATAATGTATTTGGGGAATTAAGCTCAATGTGGATATAGCCTAAAACTGAAAGAAGGGGAGGTATTTAAGGAGGAAAGAAGATAAGGGTACTTGGGATCAGACTATAAACATAATAAGAGTTAGAACTCCTTCTATAGGCCACTGATTTCCTGGGCTGGCTACATAAGGACCAGCTAAGAAAATTGGTAAAAATACAGATTCGTCAGCTACATCTCTGGAGACTGAAACATCCTCAAGAATTCTTTGGTACACCTGTAATTAGAACTACTACAACAGGTAACACAGACATTGAGTAGATTTGATACTTGGTCCGCTTTTGCAGCAGAGGAAGAAGACAGTCTGAAAAGGGGAAAAAACTGGTAAAAGTTTACTGAAGGAGTCTAAAAAAAGATACAAAGTTAAAAATTATTCCCAGGTTTAGTGCTTGAGAGTCTTAATATACATCAAGAGATTTTTACATCAAGTCCTAACCTAAGACAAAGATTATAGATATGTTAAGCCAAATGCAATCAAATGAGGACTATGTTCAAAATACACAACTTCTGAAATGTCTAGATATTTATTTTACTTACTATTTAAATGCCTTTTTCCATACCAATTTTAATCTTTGACTTTTATGTTAAAATGGGTTAGGATCCTGGTTAAATTTTGTTAAAATTTAAAATTTTTTAATTTTTAATTTGAGTATCAGAAGGTGATTACAACTTTTGAGGAATACAAAAATAAAATTTAACCCCAGAGGGCTTTTGAAGAAAATTTAAAATTTAACTATTCTCTCGCAAAATTGAAAAATACTAAGAAGGCGGGGGGTGGGGGAGAGAAAGAACAAAGGGAGGAAAGAAGGAAAAAAAATCCTATTTTATTAATCCTATTTTACACACAATAAAGATGGACATATTTACAGAACATACTCTAAAACTATAAAGGTGTCTACCTGGCTGGCTCAGAGTAGAGTATATAACTCTTGATCTCGGGGTTGTGAGTTCAAGCCCCATGTTGGCCATAGTGTTTACTTTAAAAAAATAATTTTTGAAAAAGCTATGAGGAGGGGATCCCTGGGTGGCTCAGCAGTTTGGCGCCTGCCTTTGGCCCAGGGCGCGATCCTGGAGTCCCGGGATGGAGTCCCGCATCGGGCTCCGGGCATGGAGCCTGCTTCTCCCTCTGCCTGTGTCTCTGCCTCTCTCTCTCTCTCTCTCTGTCTATCATAAATAAATAAATAAATCTTTTTTTTAAAAAAAAACAAGCTATGAGGAATTAAAAACTTCTCCCTAACGCACAGAATATGAATAGTATAGAACTAGCAAAAGAAGCAAATCTACATACACTGAGAAACATTTTTCAAATCTGTAATGAGGGCTGTTTTATTCACCTTTTATCTTTCACAGTACTGAACACAATGTCTTGGAAATAGTAGTGGTGGTAACAACAGTAACCCCACAGTTGTAATGAAAACTCTGAACTGAGCACTTGCTACAAGACACACACACAGTTCTAAAGAACTTTACAAAGGTCAATTTATTTCTTATGAATTATTAATACTATCCCCATTTTTTTGGTTGAAAAATTGAGGCAGAACGAAATTAAGTAATTTGACCAAAATCCCACAGCCAGTAAATGATTAAATTTTAACCTGGGCAGTTTGGGTCCAGACTCAGCATCCTTAACCACTATAATACAATGTTTGCATTTAGGCATAAATACTTCTTGAATTGACTACATTTATATCTAGAATATATGTAAAAGGTAAGGAGGATTCTGTATTGGAAAAGTGAACCCAGACTTTACATTCTTAGTGTAGGTATCAATTCACATAAAACAAATTGTGGTAACATGTTTACTTTGCTGCCTCATGCATTATCTCAAGTAATATACATCATTTATACTTTTTTCCAGTTCTACTACCTTTTTTCTTACATAGTAAAGCTACTTCTAAAAAAGTAACATGTAAAATGAAACACATGCTATAATTTATTGCAATTAGCCATTAAGATGGAAAATAATAGATCAATTGGATATAATGCTATATAAAAATTATTCTTACCCCAGCTTTTAGTAAATTCCATGTATAATCTATGGCACAAATGGCACCTGTTCTTCCACAGCCTGCACTATAAAGTTTGAAAGAACAATTTGATTTTTGTCATAAAAGAACTATAAAATAAATGAACATGTTAATTCTCAGAAGCAAAAAAAAAAATCACTTAAGAAATTTGACAACATTCTCTTTTAGTAAACAAATTGTAATTTAGAGTGTGTACACAGCAAACATCTTTAAGATTAGTATTTATATCTCGTTTTTATTTAATTTAGGGAACTTCCAAGATTCAAAGGAAACCTAAGTGATTCACAGATTATTTAAGAGTTTTAACTTTGGAAGTCTAATTCTACCTCAGAAAATCTTGTCTAGCCAACTTAGTTAACTTGCAGAGAGGAATTTATTTTTTGTCCAAAATGGCTCTGGTGCCTTAGAGAAGAAACAATACATAATTTCAATTTGCAAAAGGTAGAGAAAACATGAGCAATACCACAAGCCCTAGAAACTGGTTTGAACACTAGCAGTGATTTCACCAGAGCAACAAAGATGCGTGATGCACTCTCATTTCCTAAAAAAAACAACAGAACTTGGAGAATGTAAAGTGAAATTCTGCAGGTTTCTTATTTTAAAACATGACAAAAGTACTTTAGAGCAACTGCTTCTCAACTGGAGGGAGTCAGGAGACATGTCCCTCAGGACTGAGAATAACTCTGAGTAATTAAAGACATTACTGTCTTCACCAGAATAATTTTTATTTTTTTATTTTTTTTTCAGAATAATTTTTAGATAGAAAAAAGTTGGGTAGCATTTTAATGCACATCTTGAAACCTTTAGAAATAGCAGTAGTTTGTCAAACATGTCATCTAACAATTCCTGATAAATTACATCTATCAGCAATTGAATATGATTTTTAAAAAGCTCTTTAAAAATATCAGTAATAGGGATCCCTGGGTGGCGCAGCGGTTTAGCGCCTGCCTTTGGCCGAGGGCGCGATCCTGGAGACCCGGGATCGAATCCCATGTCGGGCTCCCGGTGCATGGAGCCTGCTTCTCCCTCTGCCTGTGTCTCTGCCTCTCTCTCTCTCTCTCTGTGACTATCATAAATAAATAAAAATTTAAAAAAAATCAGTAATATTTATTTTTAACTACTGATATATTTATCAATTCCTTCCATCAAAACATTTTCAGAATTCTGAGTTAAGAGTTACTCTGGGCCAAATGACATATATTTAAAACTTGATGGTTAAAGTGTGATTTTACAAAGACTTACACAACCAGACTGATGAAACACAATGCAAAATTCAGAAACAGAATTGAGTATATGTAAGTATTACAAAATGGTGGATTCTCCCATGAAAGAGGAAAGATCAGACCGTTCAATGAATGATACAGGGAAGTAAGGCTAACCAGAACAAAAGCTGGATTCTTACCTCATAACTTAATCATAAAAATTCCAGATGGATTAAAAATGTTTACAAAAAAACCTATAAAAATGCTTAAAAGGAGTTTATGTACTATTGTTATAAAAGGACTGTCTAAGCATCTTAATGGACAGAAAGCATACATGAAGATTTACAACTCTGACTACATAACAAATTAAAACTTATGTGTGGCAAAAGATAGGCAGAGTAAAAGCTATTTAAAAACCATGCTACTGGGATCCCTGGGTGGCGCAGCGGTTTGGCACCTGCCTTTGGCCCAGGGCGCGATCCTGGAGACCCGGGATCGAATCCCACGTCGGGCTCCTGGTGCATGGAGCCCGCTTCTCCCTCTGCCTGTGTCTCTGCCTCTCTCTCTGTGTGACTACCATAAAAAAAAAAAAAAAAAAAAAAAAAAAAAAAAAAAAAAAACCATGCTACTTAAAAAAGAAAAAAGAAAAAAAAAGTGCTACTGGGATCCCTGAGTGGCTCAGTGGTTGAGTGCCTGCCTTTGGCCTGGGGCATGATCCTGGGATCGAGTCCCGCATCGGGCTCCCTCCGTGGAGCCGGCTTCTCTCTCTGCCTGTGTCTCTGCCTCTCTGTGTCTCTCATGAATAAATAAATAAAGTCTTTAAAATAAAAATGCTACTTAACATGACTAAAAGTGTACAACCTCAATATATATATATAAACAATTTATAACATGATTATTAAGAGATGAATGACTGCTATAAAATAATTGGTAAAGTATACAAACAAGCAATTCACAAAAGAATATGAACCATCAAGAAAAAAACAAAACAAAACTCTTGCCTGTCATGCAGGCATTAAATCAAACAAACAAAAAGATAACAGTATTGAGGAGAGTATGGGAAAATGGGCACCCCATAAACTAATTATAATTAGCATTAGCTTTATGGATAACAAAAGTTAAAGTATGTACTAAAAGCATGAAAAAGTTCATGTTCTTTCACTTAGAAATCCCATTTGCATATATATCCTTTTTTTAAGTTACGGTTTTATTTTCTTCTTAAATTTATATTCAATTAATTAACATATAATGTATTATTAGTTTCAAAAGTAGAGGTCAGTGATTCATCAGTCTTATATAATACCCAGTGTGTATATATCTATCCTAATAAAGTAATTACAGATGTGCTCAAAAATTTCATGACGAACACCTGCCACTTAGACATTTAAACTATTCTTTTAGATGAAAAAGAATGGAGGAGGGATAGTAAATACCAAAGAATGGGGAAGTTAAATATAAAGTATAGGGCAGTCATAATTCATTGTAGAAAGAATAGTTACATGATTTAGAAAAATATACATGATTATTTTACATGGGGAATATTCTTTAAAAATACTACACACATACTGAAAGGACATATACTGAAGTTTTTAAATGATCACCTCTACTAGAATTGTGAGCAATTTCCTTCCTTTTATGTAGGTATTTTCTAAGTCACTACAGTTAACATACTATTTTATAGTGGTTTAAAAATATTAAATGGTCTATTTAATTTTTAAAGGAAAACCCTCCTATCAAATTGGATTTATGATCTACATATACTGACTGGGTAACATTGATAGAACAAATGATTCTAACTTGTGAAGAAAAGTCAAAGCAATTTCTATAATTAGATTTTTCTTCTTAAACAGTCACCTATTTAATTAAATGGTCAACTAACCACTGAATTAACTGAAGAAAAATACTTTTTTAATTAACTAAGTTGTTAACTGACTCCCACATGCCCATAGCAAATCACCCTTCTGGCCCATAAATAAAAAGCAGCCTTTTCAACTACTAATAGTTTTTCTTATCCAATAGGTCTGACTGTAATGCTTATCATTGATGTTCTGTCTCCACTAAAAAAAAATCTTTGAACTATTTAAGTAACCAGTAAATTTCTGAGTCTGAGAAATTTCATTTACCTTTTATAGCAAATGTGAATGCAGATACAAGTCACTTAGAGAAACAGTTTTATGAAGTACTGTGTTTCCAAGTCTTTTAGAAGAATCTAATGTAAATTAAAAATTAAGAGAAGAAAAACTGCCTCAGAATTCAGATAGCTTTTACTATTTGGTAACCCCATATAATGACTTATCTCACTTGGTAATTCCAAAAATTAGGTTTCAAAATACCATACATCACCCATATTACAATGCCACTTATATTCCAAAGTACTTAAATATTTGGAAAATTCTTTTTACCTGCAATGAATACAAATAGGCACATCTTCATGCTCTTGATATTTCCTCATTAAGCTGATCATATCCAGAATAGAATCAAATGATGTGGGAACATCATGGTCTGGCCAATTCACATAATGAAATTGATATAGCCTACGAGATTCCTTCAAGAATAACAGAAATTCAGCAATTATGAAAAGACACTACAAATTTTAAAACCTACAGAAAAGCGTATCTCACTTTACCATCATTTCTAAGATATTTATGTGGTATTTAACACTGCCTCAAAAAAATAAATGATAACTACATTTACTGACTCTCATATACTAAGTACTGATCTAAGGGTTTCAAATATAACAATTTATTTATTCTCCATGTGATGCTATGAGGAAGGTACTGTTAATACTATCCACGTTTTATAAGTAAGTAAATTGAGACAGAAAGATGAAATAACTTGCCTAATGTTTCACGGTAAGTAACAAATGTGGGATCTGAACCCAGGCACTCTTACCTCCAAAGCATGCACTTTAACCCTTATATTTTGCATATTCTTTAATTAATCCACAGTAAATGGATGAGCAGTACATCATAAGCACTGTTTGAGTCTACGGTAATTAGAAGACTATTAGAATAATAACTGAACTGAAAAAGAAAATTAGAAACAAACGTGTCCAACCCCAACCCATTTCTTTATTTTATATCAGTGGTTCTCAAAGTATGGAGTGCTGGAACTATGTCTATTTAGAAACAGGAAAGTAGGAGGTGTAGTATGTTTACAAATGTAATAGTTGGGCAAAACTGATGCACTTGATGGCCATGATTAATTGTTCAAAATGGTTTAAAATTTTAAAATAATCAAAATATAGAGACTGAGGAAGAAACCAATAGCATTCTCTAATGTCCATCAGATTTTGATTTCTTCCTAGAAAATTATCATTTTATATAGATCTGAAACACTAAAATCAAGGGCCTCAAGTGAAAACAATATATAATCTAAATGAAGACTTCGTTTTGATGGTGGTTCGTTTCTAAAAAGTTGTAAACTAGCAAAAGTGAGTAGTAATTCTGTAAACAATGTAATAATCTGCTTACTGTAATAGAGGAAAACTATTTGTAGCAAAGATCCAAATATTCCAAATATAGTAAATTTTATTTAGGAAAATTGTTTTAAGGTAAAATATATATTACTTTATCTAATTTGATAAGCTTAAATTAAAGCTCAAAATACTAAGTAAAACATTGCACCCTGATTTTCTTCTTGTTTTACATAAAGGAAATTAACAAATTTCCTTAACTATGCAAGATAAGACAGGCTACAATTTATATATCTTCTCTTTAAAAATTATCCTTAGAAACCATCTCTAAATGGAAAAACTTACATTTTGAAATTCAAGTAAGAGTGTCCTAATGAAGTAGTCTGTTCTTGCTTGTTCAGCTTCCTAAAGGAAAACATTGTAAGTCAGTATGAACACTGAAACAAAAACATAAACACAATGAAACAAACAATAACCTTGTATTTAAAGTCCACAGTATAAAATTAATCATTAAAATTCCAGGTATACCTCATAATTACAAAAACAACCATTCTAGGGCACCTGGCTGGCTCAGTCAGTTAAGCATTGGACTCTTGATTTTGGCTCAGGGTGGTGAGATCAAGATCCAAAACAGGCTCCACAATGGGCATGGAGGAACCTGCTTAAGATTCTCTCTTCCTCTGCCCACCCAGCAGCACCCCTCGACCGCTCTCCCCACTCAAAATAAAACTACACTAAAAACCATCAAACCATTCTAAAAGTCACTAAGTTTTACTTAAAGTTAAAAACAAAACAAAACAAAACCCAGAAGTGTCTGTTAACCAATTACTTAACTAGGAGTCCATCACCAATAAAATATTTGCAAATTTATAACTTCCCCAGAATTATGTTACAGAAATAATACAAAAAATATATAATAGTACAAAAAACCTACTACCATCTTCAACTATGATTTTCCTAACCTAACAGTCAACTTTCAGTTAACTGAATACCAACTTGGGAAGGAAGAAGATGCACTCATAAAATTCTAAATTATTATTTTGGTTGATGACAATATAACTACTTTAGAAGTCTCTTATTATCATTTGTCAAAGTATTAGAATGAAGCCATTATATCGGTTTGTCCCTTAGGAAACTGTTCTTTCTGCTTTGTAGTTAAAACCACAGATAATCTTTGACACCGACTGTCAAGAACAGGGTAACCTGTTTTTTAATAAAAAGAAGATTCAATATTACTCCTGCTTTAATTTTTTAAATCACAGTAGTTCATTTTGAACTTTTCAAATAACAATAAAGGGGACGTTTATGTTTTTACTTTCAACAAAAAAAGGAGTATGGATGAAAACACCATTCCAAGACTTAACTTCTTTTTTCTTTGAAGATTTTTTTTTAAGATTTTATTTATTCCTGAGAGACAGAGATAGAGAGAGAGAGGCAGAGACACAGGCAAAGGGAGAAGCAGGCTCCACGCAGGGAGCCTGACATGGCACTCAATCCCAGGTCTCCAGGATCACGCCCTGGCCAAAGGCGGCGCTAAACCGCTGAGCCACCCAGGCTGCCCTTTATTTTATTTTCTTAAGTAATCTCTACACCCAGTGTGCGACTCGAACTTAAAACCCTAAGATCAAGAGTCATATGTTCTACTGACTGAACAAGTCAGGGACACGTAGGCTTAACTTTTTCTTGCCTAAAAAGGCTAGATTGTAAATATTTCTGGCATTGCAAGCCATAAAAGTCTTTGTCTACTCAGCTTTGCTGTTTGCTGTTGTGATAGGCAATGTGTACATTAATGGTCATGGTGGTATTCTAGTAAATATTTACAAAACAGGCAGTGGGTCAGACTGACCTATGCATAGTGTGCCAACATCTGGTCTAAGTGGTTACATGCAGCAACATGCAACTGAGTTCCTCCTAAGAAGTCCTCCCTCCAGGGATGCCTGGGTGGCTCAGCAGTTAAGTGTCTGCCTTTGGCTCAGGGCGTGATCCCAGTCTGGGGATCGAGTCCCACGTTGGGCTCCCTGTGAGGAGCCTGCTTCTCCCTCTGCCTATGTCTCTGCCTCTCTCTCATAAATAACAAGTAAGACCCTTAAAAAAAAAAAAAAAAAAAAAAAGGAAGTTCTCCCACCCTCTCCCACCAATATTTTACCCTCTTTCTCATCACCAAATCCAGAGAGCTCCGGATACTGTTCCTGATACTGATTAAAACCTGACTGTCAGTCAAGTCACTTACTATGGTTATTTAATTATAAAGTTAATCTTTTTAAAGATTCATTTATTTAAGAGTGCGCAAACAGGCACAGGGGGAGAGAAGAAGGAAGAGCAAAGAGAGAATTCCAAGCAGACTCCCCACTGAGTGTGGAGCATGACTTGGGGGCTTGAACCCACAACCATGAGATCACGACCAGAGCTGAAATCAGGAGTCAGACACTTAACAGACTGAGCCACCCAGGCGCCTCTATAAAGTGGATTTTTGTTTATATCAGTGATAACAAATCCTGAGTTGTTGGAAATAACCACAAGACATACAAATTGCTTCCTCTTTGAAATCTTGAAAGGATTTTCTTCTTTGGCATGAATTGACCCCAGTATTGACACATCAAACCAGCAACTGCTAATCAAATCGAACTTCTCATCAAAAGAACTTCTTAAATTATCTTTTAGTTCAATTTGAAAAATCACCCAGGACCCCTGAGTGGCTCAGCGGTTGAGCATCAGCCTTCAGCCCAAGGCGTGATCCTGGAGTCCCAGGATCGAGTCCCACATCGGGCTCCCTGCATGGAGCCTGCTTCTCCCTCTACCTCTGCCTCTGTCTCTCTCTGTGTGTCTCAAGAATAAATGAATAAAATCTTTAAAAAAATGAAAAATCACCCCAAAAAGTCAATTCATGTTTTTCCAAATTATAATCTTTCTTTCTTCTATTCATTATTTTAAATATTGTTTTACTATTCTTAAAGCCCAACTCTTCAAAAATTTCAACTCATTTAGTTGTAGAATGTTAAGCATCATTTGTTTTTTAATTCGTTTTCTCAGATTTCTGCTGTGTTAGTTTTAGAACAAGAATTTAACTCATTTCCAGAGCTTATTAAATAGATATTTAAGTTTCATAATAAATTATCTGCCATATAGGATCAATTTTTACTCCTAGGATTGCAGTTCTCAAAACATCTTTGTATATAATTTTTAAAAATCTGGATAGCATAACATATGAAACATTAACACAATACACTATACTTCAGTCATCAAGGGTTTTTCACATATCAGTTTGAAATTACCCTGAGATTAAGAGTCACATGCTCCACTGAGTGAGCCAGTTAGGGACCCCAACTTGATACTAATTTTCAAATAGATCATTCAAAGCACACAGCTAGGTTACTCTGTTTACCCTTATATACATAAACATGTATTATCAACTTATATACAAAGACTAACACAAAATTAACATAATAAAAGGAAATTACACATTTATGAAGTAACTTTCAAAGCTTTTAAATTTAAAAGCAGCATAAAAATAAACAACATTTTTTTTTTTTTGAAGATTTGTTTGAGAGAGAGAGAGAAAGCAGGGGGAGAGGCAGAAAGAGATGGAGATAGAGAATCCTCCTGCAGACCCCCTGCCAAGAATAGAGCTGGATGTGGGGCTCAATTCCAGGATCCTCAAATCATGAACTTAGCCAAATCAAGAATTGGTCACCTACCTGACTGAACCACCCAGGCACCCCTAAAACCAAACATTACTATTATTATTTTTTATAATTAAGTGCCAATTTATATGGAAATATTGAATGCTTAGCTTTCATAAAACTGAGTTCATACCATATTATAATTATTCAACAGTTTAGCATCCCAATTTTCTAATTAAATAACATACATATAAATAAGTACTTACGCAAGAAATTTTAAAAGGTGCAAATGTTATAGGTTCTTCTCCATACAAAGGCCAATAGCGTTCACATTTTTTCTGTTGTCCAAAAAAAGAGTCAGTAAGTAATTCGTATGATAGTTTTTCCTGAACTTTTACAAATACTTTGTGTACTAGTGTGCAACTTGTTGCTTTTCCCAGAAAACAAAAAAACCTGACATCAGTAAGACAAAGTGTTAGAAGAACTTAGACTTATCCAACTGTTCTTAAAGGGTAGCTACTGTTGGCTCTTCAAGATTACTCATAAAAAAACTTATTAATGTAAGTGTCTGAGCTGTTCATTGCTATCTGCTTGGTCAGTAAGAGTAAACTCCAAAGATCCTCTTCTAGAAAAGAAACACCGTTTTAAAAAAACAAAGTGCCTGGCACAACAAAGTTCATTTAGTATAAAGGGTTGCCAGACAAGTCCTAATACTTGTAAAATGACAATCTCTATAATATCTAGCTGAATTCCCGTTAGGTATAAAATCTGTGGATAGTGGATAGGATAAAGCTACTTGCTTTAAAAAGAATTTTCCAAGTCCTAACGTTACTATTTTATTGACCCTTAGGTTCCTTTACTTGTAAAAATGGGAGTAATAATCCTTATCTTGCACCATTGTTGCAAGTACTAAAAATATTTTTCAAATATTCTATTGATGGTAAAAACTCTATACAAGCATGATGTACTATTTAAATTATCCACTTTTATTTGAGATTACAGAAAGTTTAATTAGTTTGCCCTCTTACCTTCCCATTTTTAACAAGTATAGACTTAGAACATTCAACTTTCACTGGTTACTAATATTAAGCCCCATCATTTTAGAAACTTTGGTTAAGTGAATGCCTAACTTTGTAGAAGATACAGTGATTCTGATGCTAAGAAATGATGCAATTTTATCAAGATCCTATAAAATTAAAGCCTGTAATTAACAATCTAGCTTAAAATAAACCTTTGGCAGTGGGCAATGCATCAGTTCTTACCAGATTCTTACAGGTCTAAACACGTAAGTGAAATCATTAACTACAGACTGGAATTATCTCTAAGTTGACAATAATGCACACAGGACAACAAAGTAGAACTATATAGTAAGTATGTCAATTTAGCTTACAGTAAATAGTGGTAATATTTTAAAAGACTTAAAACCACACACCTCATTTCCCAGTGAAAGTTTACAGAGAATAATAAAATTAATTAAATTATTTTTTAGGGTTTTTTTTTTTTTTTTTTTTTGAAGAGAGGGTTTTCTACTGGGTCAAGTCTTAAATCTTGAAACAAGCAAAATACAAGTTATTGGAGTTTAATTTAGTAAGAAATGAAAGCTGCATGACTAACATGTCCCTCTTTATAAGTTATAACTAAGGACTGGTATTTATATTCCAGGTATAAACTTAATAAACAATCAATACCAAAAACTATGTGCTAAACATCATACACGTGTAACCTAAGAACATCATTCATTACAAAGATGAGGAAACTAAAGCTCAGAGAGATAGTTCACTTCACCATGGTCAAAATGATAGTAAAGTGTAGGTTTATTTGATTTCATTATCTATGTTCTTTCCATTAAGTCATATTCTAAGTCAAGATGAATCACAAAATCTTTAGCTTCAAAAATTTCTGTATTCAATACCTTTTTTCATCAAGTATTATTACTGAAATACAAGTAGTAAACTTATTAATAGAATGGAAGGAGGAATAAATCCTAACCTTTAACAGTAACTTAAAAAAACACTAGGAGAATGAAACTGAAATATTCTACTGCAAACAATTAATAATACTGTTTGTTACTAAAGTACATCCTGTCGAATCTTAAACAGATAATTACTTAATTTCTTGGTTTGTGTATTTTCTAATCTTAGACTGTTAATTTTCTACCCAATGTTAATTAATATTTCCACTACTGGTAAAGGATTTAGTAGGGAGGAATGACAAAAATTATTAGTTAGAATAAGATTTTCCGTTGACTTATATATTACAATGTCCACATAACTAAAAGATGCACTATCTTGCTTAATGCAATATATCTCTTACTGAATAAAATTTCACAAGAATTTTTACAACTTTTTTGCTAGAGGTGAATTGGGTAAGGTGATAAGTGAAATAGATTTTTAAAAATTCCACTTTAACGTACCACATTAATATAAAGAAAATTCAAATCACCACATAATTTGTTCTAAGTCTGATATGTGTGTCGGACCACACTTAAGTTTTACTTAATATCTATTATATATAAATCTATTAGCACCTTCAATATTAAAACTTAATTGGTCTTAATGCTGCACAAGACCACAATGGTTTTAAAACTATTTCACTAGCACAGAGTATAAAAATAACAATATTAAAAATTTCAGATTAAGGAATTTTGTTCTCTTTGCTTTTGAAGATAGTACGAACAAAAGAAATGTTGTATTCTCAGAGAAATCAGAATATTCAAGCTACAAGTTGGTGATAATTAATAAAAATTTTTTTAACTCATTTTCATTTGCTCAATTTTATTCTTATTTTGAAATACCTCTCTACTTCAGTCCATAAATAGTCCATAAATACTTATAACATCATTAAACATCTAAAGACTATGAAATAACACAATATCTACTTTTTAAGTGTATCATAAAACATACCTATGAAATGTAAAAAAAAATGTTCATGTGTTTTAGAGATTATGATGTTCCTTTTATCAAATAAAACCAATAGCAGGACACAAAAAAGAAGTATCTACTTTAACCACTTGGGTTCAGAATATAATAAAGGACCAGGAATCATAATATCACTAGAAATGAAGTGATAAAAAGGATACTCCACAATTATTTTAAATGTTAATAGTTATACATACCCTTCCCATCTCAAATTCTCGACAGGCCATCACAATGATCTAAAAAGAAATGGGAGATGGGATGAGATGAAGAATGTACCAGTTAAACACAATTTTACTTTATAAACAAAATATGAATTCCAAGAACTACTTTTTACTCTGAGTAAAATTATACCTGGCCTGTCAAAAAAAGTAGTTTTAATATTAAAAGCAGGAGTTAAAGAAATGATCAAAATAACACCTTATTATCAATGGGTAACTATACAGCAACAAATTAAATTGGCTTCAATTAAAATAATGTATTTTATTTGAATTAAACTTTATGATTCTTACAGGTTGGCCTCTGACTTTTGAAGTTACATTAAAATATAACTTTTAGGATATGTTTACTCAAACACTATGAAATATTCTAAATACATTTAATAAAATTATCTGAAGGTTGAATGCATTTAATGTGTTAAACAAAAAGGTTATTAGATTTGCTTCTTCATCCTAATATTTTGTAATGTAACGTTTCAAACATATAGCAAAGTTAAAATAATTTTACCTACCATCTATATTCTACCCTTAACATTTCACTCTTCTTGGTTCAATCACATAGCTATCCCTCTATCCATCTATCAGTTCATCTTACTCAGTAAGTCAATAACTTACTAGTTATTGACTGAGGAAAAGTAACTAGTAAATTACTTATCTTCTTAAAATAGTTCAGCTAATTAGTGAGAATTGAATGATACACCCTAGATTTCAATTTCTGTCTTTTTAGTAAACGTTATAATTAACATATCCTTATGGCTAAAAAGTCTTCTTATCACTTATTCAGTAAAACATCCTATGTCATTACATTAATACTTCTCAAAACAGATTATGAAAGGTAAATTACTTACTACGACATTGTACTCCCATATCATCCTCCAAAAATCTATTACTGTATTTGCTAAAGGTCCTTGGGTTGCCACATACGCTTTTGGCCCATAAACACCCTAAAATAATTAAAAGGAAATTTCATATTATTATAATTACCAAAAATACTCCCTTACCTAAATTTTAAGGTTTCAAATTTTATTAGTAATACTCCTCTTTTCACATAAAATATTTCTAAATAATTTTTCTTTCATAGTACATAAGAGCATGACAAAATATATTCAATTCACTTCAGCTTTTGGAGAAATACTATTTTTGTGTATTTTTAGACATGGCACACAGAAATGATAATTAAACTAAACTGCCTTATGCTATGGGATGCCTGGATGGCTCAGCAATTGAGCATCTATCTGCCTTTGGCTCAGGTCGTGATCTCCAGGTCCTGGGATCAAGTCCCAATCCGGCTCTGTGAGGAGCCTGCTTCTCCCTCTGTCTAGCTCTCTGCCTCTTTGTTTGGGTCTCTCATGAATAAATAAAATAAAAATCTTAAAAAAAAAAACTGCCTTATGCTAATTTACAAATTATTATTTACTTGGCTCTTAAAAAAGAAGCCCCAATACCTAGTCAACAAAGCTCACTGGAAAGAAACATAAAAAACATGCACTGATTCTAAAAACAATAGTAAAACTACCTAACAGTCCAATTATTTACTCAAAAGGTTTACTTGGTACCTACAATATACATATCTAATTACATACCTGGGAATATATGAAATAATATGCTAAACTAGTACATAATATAATCACACAATAAATCACTGTTACTAAGTAGAATTAAAAACATGGACTTTTCTTTGTTTTCAAGGATTTTATATTTAAGTAATCTCTATATCCAACATGAAGTTCACACTTACAACCCTGAGATCAGGAGTCGCATGCTCCATCAACTGAACCAGCCGGGTGCTCCAAAATACTAGAACTTTTAACAAATGTCCTTATAAAAGAATATCAACATTGACAACATCTAAAACAGCAAACCACCTACATATTAGTCTTTGTTTAACTTTTTAGTTTTGGGTTTTGCCATAATTTTAATAAAATTGATTTTGTTGGGGAAAAAAGTTTTTATTTGAAATCATGACTGTTTAATGTTGACATAGATAATATTAATTTTACCATATAACTTGTACCACCTTAATATTTCAACAAAATATTTTTTAAGTACCTATAAATACCATATATAAAAGAACTGAAATTATTCAAAACACAGAATAACTATTGGAACAAAGTAGTCTTTTATTTAATCAAGTAGCAGTTTGGGCAGCCCCAGTGGCACAGCGGTTTGGTGCCGCCTGCAGCCCAGGGTGTGATCCTGGAGATCCAGGATCGAGTCCCATGTCGGGTTCCCTGTGTGGAGCCTGCTTCTCCCTCTGCCTGTGTCTCTGCCTCTCTCTCTCTCTCTCTGTGTGTGTCTCAATAAATAAATAAAATCTTTAAAAAAAAAATCAAGTAGCAGTTTGAATCTATTGATAACTATGTAAGAACTTGACTGCTTTTGTATAAGAGTAACCAAAAATGGTTAACTACATAAAGGCTGTATTTAATCTTGTACTCACTAGTGCTGCCACTCGAAAAATAGTGACAATTTTCAAAAGGTATTAATCTAAGTCTGTAATTCTATAATTTTGAAACAGTATTACACACTAATTCCAGCCCTGATAATTTATCCTCAGAAATTCGAAAGAAAAATGTTCACTGCAATATTACAAACTGGAAACAACCTACATAGCTCAACAACACGGAATGACTATGTCTGTACATTTTTGTACATAAACTCAGAGGGACAATGGAAAAGATTTAGCAACTGGTAAACTGTTTATAAGTCTTCAATGTAAAAAAAGAAACAAAAGAAAAAATAGAAAGCCATCACAACTATCATGAAACTAAGCAAAGTCTTTATCTTTGTGAATAAGGTTAGAAGGAAACCACATAAAAAGTGTGCAAGGGCTGTAATTTTCTTTTTGTTTTTGCTATTGATATAATATTCAGGCAATTTAAAAAAAATTTAATTATTATGTAAGAAGACATTAAGTAGGGCAGAGAAACACCATTTAAAGTTAATACATACCTTAATAAAATTTGCATTGATATAGTCTGAATCTTGAGAAGGAGTCTTTAAAGTCAACTTAACTCGACTGTGATCAACTATAAGGAAAAAAAAATAAAAAGAATTTCATGAATTATGCCCTGTTGATAAACATATGTTTTCTAATAAGCCATATAACTCAAAATATTTTCTTTAAAAAACTTATAATATCATATTTATAGAAAATAAGTCTATAAAAACAAAAATCTGATGATGTAAAGCTATGTTTTAACGCTATACTGTAATCAGAATAATCTCAGGAACTCTTTTAAAATACAAATTCCTGGGCATCATCCCAGATTTTGCTAGACAAGAACCCAGGGTGAAGCCTTTGCAGTTTTTAAACAAGTATATATGAGGTAATAGACTCTAACCACTGATGTACAAGCTCATTTGCTAAAATTCTTATTAGGAAATGTAGCTTTCATATTTCACCAGAAATTATAAAAATTAAGTAAATTATGACAAATGAAATAAGATGATTCATAAAAGTGCTCAATACTACACTTGGCAATAATATTCATTATTAGGTAATGACAACTTAAGGCTAAAAAAAAAATCTTTACCAAAAAAGTTCCAAAATAGAAATTTCATTAGTTTTATAGAATTGCAACTTTATTTTTAAAATAAAAGTAGTATGTATATGATTTTTAAAAATCAGATTTTAAAGAAAGTTTTTTTTTTCTTTCTTTCTTTTTTTTTTTTTTTAATTTAAACAGGCTCCATGCCCTAATGCAGGGCTTGAACTCACAACCACAAGACCAAGACCAAGACCTGAGGTGAGATCATTTGGACACTTTACCAACTGAGCCACCCAGATGCCCCTTAAAGAAAGGTATAAAATGAAAAGTAATCTTCCCCCACCCTTGAAGTCCAGGTCCCTTTCCCAACAAAGACACTATTAAGGTTCTTTTTACCTTGCAGAAGTAATTTTTATGCATATACCTACATACTTGAAAAACTATGCAAATGCAATCATCTCATATTCTGTATCTCACTTTTCAGTTAATCCCATATCTGGGAACTCTTCCCAAAGCTAATACATATATCTATCTTATTCACATAATGTTACATGAAATCCATTATATGGATGTTTTATTATTTATTTAAACAGCTAGTGTACTGATGAACCATTTTTTCCTATTAAAAACACTACCACACTGAATGCTGCTGTCCATGTATCTGCTTTCACTGCTAACAGTGGTATAAGATAGGTTCTTAACAGAAGAAATGCTACTTGCCTTCTAAAAGGTGTACAGTAACTTAAACAGTACAAATGCTATTTGTTAGAGTGACTGGTGTTCTACTTTTTAATAAGTGACATTCTAAAAAGTAAAAACATCAGATGTGTATTTCTTGAACTATGCAAGTGGTCACATATTTCATAATTATTGATTAGATTTCTTTTACCATAAACTGTCTGCTTATATCCTTTGTACATTTTTACCTATGTCTGTTTTCCTACTGATTTATATGAAAAAAAAAATCAGTCTTTAGTCATAGATAATACAGTTTTGTTCCAGTTTGTATTGATCCTTAAAATTTTACTTAAAGCTGATTTTAGATTTACAGAAAAACTGTAAAAATAGTACACAGAATTCTCAAATGTCCCTCACTCAGCTTCCCTTAATGTTACATAACCATCACACAGTTATCAAAATCAGAAAATTAACATTGTCACACTATTTTAGTAATTATTAGTAATTAACAGACTGCATACAAATTTCCGCAATTAAAAATTTTTTTTCTCTTTCCCACATTACATGTAGTTATTATTTCACCTTAGTTTGTTCCAATCTATAAAAGCTGCTCTGACTCATTTTGTTTTCTTCTGATTAGAATGAGGGTATGCATTTTTGGCAAGAACACCAGAGAACGATGATGTGTCCTTCTCAGCGAGAAGACACACCAAGTGGTTTATGATGTCAATATCATATTACTTGCCATGTTAACCTTGGATACTTGGTTATTATGTTGTGGCCTGGTTATCCCCACTGCAAAGTTACTATCTTCCCATTTGCCATAATAAATATTTGGGGGGAGATACTTTGAGTCTATGAAATCCTAAAGTAGTAGGATTGACTAATAGTCACAAGTATCCAGATTAGAGAAAACCACAACATATAATATGTGAAATGCTATTATCATATTATGGTCCTTTCTAATCCAGGGACAATGAATATTAAAGGCAATTAAAGGGCAGCCCAGGTGGCTCAGCAATTTAGCGCCGCCTTCGGCCCAGGGCCTGATCCAGGAGACCCAGGATCGAGTCCCACATCGGGCTCCCTGCATGGAGCCTGCTTCTCCCTCTGCCTGTGTCTCTGCCTCTGTGTGTTTGTGTGTGTGTGTGTCTCATAAATAAAATAAAATAATAAAATAAAATAAAATAAATAAAATAAATAAATGCAATTAAAATAGAAAAAGACAAATACAGAAATGGTAACAGATGAATAAAACTTAGCAAACTCTTAAAAGTCATCTAATGAATAATCTGTCAATGACTCAAATTTTATACATTAGTACTAGGGCTCAGTTCCTCTGATGTTATTAATTTTTGGTGAAATCTTTGGAAACTTGTAGGAAGAGATACAGAAGACATACTAGTCTCCAATTAAAATCATTGATCTCTTTTCTGTGTTTCCAGAAAAGAAAATGTTTATATGTTTACTAATGCTTTGTTTCTTATCTCATTTGATCTTCTGGTAAATGGGAATACTCAGTTGTTAGAATAATGACAAGTAATTTACACGAAGCTTCCTCTTATCATTTTTGTTAGTAATGAGGAGTCCCAATTAATTACCTTTATTCATGTGGCTATTAGCCTCCAGTTAAAGTATCTCAAACATAGGGCTTTGTACAACAGTCGGTTTACCACTGGATCCTCAGTAATATGTTTCTGGGGATTGTGAACCCAAATGAGAACAGTGGCTCCCAACTCATCGTCCATACTGGGACCAGGCTGCTACATCCAAACTGTTAATTTTTTTTAAATATTCTATGATAGAGAATTTTATGCATACACAAAAATAAAATAACATAATGAATCCCTATATATCCATTACCTCATTTTAGTAATTTCAACATTTTAAGGTTTTTATCTAAGTTCCAGTTCGATTACAGTGTAATATTTAATTACAACATTTTGCCAATCTTATTTCATCTATCTCTAATTATATAACACCTGGGGGGGGGGCGGTTGGAGAAAGCAAATTAAAATACAAGACTTCTGAATACAATATTCTGTAGTAAGTTTGATTCAGTAAGTTCAAGGTGGGGCAGAAAAATGGCTTAAACTGAAGCACAAACAAACTTTGTAGTCGTTGTTTTATACTAAACAATTGTAGTATGTTATTGACAATTTTTAAAAATCAATATTAGGTTGCTTATATAACATAATACATCATCCTATGTATTTTCAATTCTTCATTGGTGCTATTAAGCATAAACATGTATAGAACTTAAAGAAAATTAAAGAAATGAAAACAATTATTCCTCTCCATGGTTTTGCTGATTGCCTCTACAATCTCCCAAGTACCCAACTCCAAATATGCCTGGGTGGCTCAGCGGTTAAACGTTGGCTTTCCACCCAAGGCATGATATCAGAATCCTGGGATCAAGTCCCACACCTGGCTCCCTTCATGGAGCCTGCTTCTCTCTCTGGCTGTCTCTCTCTCTCTGTGTTTTTCATGAATAAGTAAATAAAATCTTTAAAAAATAAAAACAAAAAAACAAGATTGGCCACACAGGAGGCTCCCTAAGAAGCAACTTTTTTTTTCCCCCAAACAAACATCAGCAACCTATGGCAACAAGGAGAAAATATTTAAATATTGTCACCTCTGAAGTAACCAGAACTTCCTCTTGATTAAATCCTAGGTCTTAGGGAAAAAAAGAAAACTCTCCAAATTAAATTATGATACATACATCACACTAATCTATCATTTCTAAAGGACAACCAGTTTGATTTTAGTCCTCTGAGCAGACAAAGCACAGATCATTCTTGACACAGGGCATCTAAATATTTCTTAATTCTGGAACTGGCCTCAGTATTCTAGTATAAAGTAAATCAAATCTCCAAGACAGCTCCAGAAAAACCTATATAATCTTTGAACAATGATGAAACTACTTTTAATGGACCAAAAGCAAAAATGTCTGCTTTTGCCAGTTTGACATTGTATTAGAGGTCCAAACTAGTAGAATAAGGCAAAAGAGACATTCAGATAGGAAAGGAAGTAGTAAAACTGTCATTATTTGCAAATAAAATGACTCAGTATATAAAAAAAAGCTAAAGGATCCATAAAAACTGCTAAACTAATAAATGAGTTCAGGAAGGTCACTGGATTAAAAAAAAATCAATACAAAGATATAAATTGTATTTCTATGTGCTAGTAATAAAGAATTTAAGAATAATTTCATTCAAATAAAGAATTTTTTAAAAATACAAGACTTGTACACTGAAAATAATAAAACATTGCTGAGAGAGAGTAAAGATCTAAATAAATGGAGAGAGACATTTCATGTTCACAGATTGGAAGAATCAATAAGGTTTAAGATTGGCAGTTCTCCCTAAACTGATCTGTAGATTCAATGCAGTCCTTATCAAAATCTCATTAGGGTTTTTTTTGCAGAAATTGACAAGTTGATCCTACAATTTGTATATAAATGAAAAAGAAACCAAAAGAACCAAATAAATTTTAAAAAATAAGAACACAGTTGGAGGACTTAATTCTTGCTTTTAAAACTTACTACAAAGCTACCATAATGAAGACAGTATGATACTGGCTTAAGAATATAATAGCGTAGTAGGGAAAAAAACAAAAAGCCCTTATATTTATGGTCCAATGATTTCCAACAGGGGTACCAAGGCAATTCAGCGGAGAAAGGACAGCCTTTTCAACAAATGGTATTAGAACAATCCTACTTACACAGATTTCAGAACAATCCTACATACACAGATTTCAGACAATTAACTGAAAATGGATTATAGACCAAAATTTAAAAGCTAAAGCTATAATAGTACTAGAAGAAAAATAAGAAAACAGGGAAAATCTTTGTGTCCTTGAATTAGGCAGAGTTCATGGATAGAATATCAAAAGTATGATCCATAAAAGTGACAACTGGACTCCATCAAAATTAAAAGCTTGCACACTTTAGGGCAGCCCGAGTGGCTCAGCGGTTTAGTGCTGTCTTCAGCCCAGGGTCTGATCCTGGAGACCCGGGATCAAGTCTCACGTCAGGCTCCCTGCATGGAGCCTACTTCTCCCTCTGCCTGTGTCTCTGCCTTTCTCTGTCTCTGTGTCTCTCATGAATAAATAAAATCTTTAAATAAAAAAAAAAAAAAGCTTGCACACTTTAAAAGACACCTTAAGAAAATGAAAGGACAAGCCATAAACTGGGAGGAAAAAATTTGCAAACCATATAGATGAAGAAAGACTTGTATCTAGGACAGCTAAAGAACAACTCAATAGAATTAAAAAGAAGTCTAATGGAAGTACAAAGGATTTGAGGAGATTTTCACCAAAGAGGATATATAAGTGGCTAACAGAACATGAAAAGATGCTCAACATCATTAGTTATTAGGGAAATACATGTTAAGAGCACAATAAGATACCTCTACATACCTACTAGAATAACTATAATCAAAAAGACTGACAGTAAAAAGGAATGTGGAGAAACTGGAACCCTCTTATGTTGGTGGTGGGAAAATACAACAGTATACAACTACTTTAAAAAAAGTTTAGCAGTTTCTTAAAAAGTTAAACACAAGCTACTATAGAATCAGAAACTCCATTCCTGGGTATCTATCCAAAAGAAAGAGAGCCATGTGTCCACACAAAGATTTGTATGGAAATGTTCATAGAGGCATTATTCATAATGTTCATCAACTGGTGAATGGATAAACAAAATGTGATATATCCATACAATGCAGTACTACTGAACAATAAAAAGGAATGAACTACTGATATATGCTACAACATGGATGAATCTCAAAATCGTGCTTCGCAAAAAAAATCCAGACATAAAAGACTACAATTTATATACTTACATTTATGTGAAATTTCCAGTATAGGAAAATCTAGAGACAGAAAGCATTAGTGTTTGCCTGGGGCTAAGGACTATAAACTGACATAAAAGATCATTCTGGGTTGATGGAAATGCCCTAAAACTGTACTGTGTCAATGGTTACACAACTCTATAAATCTACTAAAAATTATTGTATATTTAAAGTGGGTAAATTTTATGTATGTAAATTATACTATACCTCAATAAAGCAGTTTAAAAAAATACTGTGTCTGGAAGCACTGGACATGCTAAATATGCAAAGGAAATTGACAGCTTACATTATTTTTATGACAGTAAGTAAATATACATTTCTAAGTACAATTGCTTTTAATATAGTTTTCCAAATTAAAATGACTAAAAATTTACTGAAAACTGACTTACCAAATCTTAAATAACTTAAAAGGAAAAAAGACACTACCAGTCTGACTAAAGCATAATGATTGACCTCAGGTTCTAAAGCAAGGTTTCTCAACCTCAGCACTACAGACATTTTGGCCTTGTGTAATTCTTTGCTTGTGGGGGGAGGCTGCAGCCTCTGTATTATAGGATACAATAGCATCTTTAGCCTCTCTCTACCCACTAGATGACAGTAGCAGCCTGCCATTCCATATCCCAGTTGTGACAACCAAAACATCTCCAGACATTGCTAATTGTCTCTTCTAAGGGGCAAAATTACCCTAGTTGAGAATCACTGCTCTGGACAACAACTACCTGAGTTCAAATTCTCATCGACTCTATTAACTGTGTCACTAGCTATATAATTTCTCTGCGTCTCAATTTCCCATTTGCAAAGTGGCAGATAATAGTACCTACCTCAAAGTTTGTTGTGATGATTATGGCAAATAATCCATTTACTACAGAAGCTGACAGTACAAATTAGGGTTTTTATTTATTAGAGGGTCAATTTTACAGCACCCTACTGAACTTCCTCCTCTATCTCTATTTAAAATTGTAAAGCTTCCCCCTTCTAGTCTCATCTTTCTCTATGTGCTTCATCCCTACTATATTATCCTCGATACCACTAGTTACCATCTTAGAGACCATATATGTTATTTGTATTTATTTATTGTCCATTCCCTTGACTAGAATATAAATTCCACAAAGGCGGGGATTTTTGACAATTTGTTTTCTACTGTATCTCCAGCATACAGTACTTGCTCAAAGCTTTTTGAATAAAACAAAACATACGAAAATAGAAACCTGGAGCTGTTTAAGATTCATTTCCCCAGATGGCAGAAAAAGAAAGTAAGGAAACTGTCTCTTTAATAGTATGTACATTAATTCCAGAGTACATTAAGAGCATGTTGAGATTATCTTGCTTAATAAAAACTGTCCAGAAAGCCATCCCATCCACCATTCTAAGGAAGACTGGTAAGAAAGTGGAATGTGTTTTCCAAAAGCTTAATGTGTACTTACTGTGTGCTAGGTATAATTCTAAGCTTTTTAACATGTACTAACCTATCTAATGCTAAAAATAATCATAAAAAGTATTATTATTTTAATCTCCATTTTACAGATGAGGGAAAAAAGGCACAGAGGAGAGGAGTTCAGAGTCACATAAATACCAGGTGGTAGAGCCAAAACTGGACTTTCAGAGCCAAAACTCATCACCATTATACTACATACACTTGCCACATAGTAATTCTGCTAATACTGGCCACCCACAGATTCCACAGCTGAGAATACAGTCGAACAACGAGAAAAAGATGAAGGATTACATTTATGCAAAGAAGACAGTGAAAAAGAGGGATGAGGCAACTTGAAATCCAGAAGGATATCATGGAAGAAGAAAATTTCAGAAATAGAGACTAGTTGATGGCATCAAAACAGTTAACAGGAGTAAGCACTGAAAAAAAAAAACTACTAAATCTGGCACAAAGAGTCACTGGAAACTTTATCAAAGACATTTTAGGGAGATGAACCTTTAAAAATCAATGAGATTTTGTCAATTTTATCTCAATAAGGCTGGGGAAAACAATGAATGAGAGTTGAGGGAATGGTGTCATGGAATGTATTTCAAGACATCGAAGGGAAAGAAAGAAACTATTAGCAGCTTTAAGAGCTAGCACGTATGATGTAAAGATTTTATATAAAACAGGAACACTCAAGTATGCATGCTTTTAGAGTTAAAAGTATTTTGCCAAAAAATGTGCTTTTAAAGAATAAAATTATATTATTTGTATAAAATAATGTTATAAGTCTAAGGTAGATTCTCAGAGACACATACTTAGACTACTGAGAAAGCAGGTATCAGGCATGAATCATCTTATATGGTTCATTTTTCATGCATAATTAGTCAATTACGGTTCTAACTGTAAATAGATAATAGATAAGAGTTAATATTTTTAGCATTTTATAAATTTATTCCATTATATTTACAGAATTATCTATTTCATTTTAACAAAACAACTTCTTTGAACAGGGAGTCACAAAATATATACTTGGATTTTTCTGTATTTAAAAGTTAGTATCAGAGCAATTATGATGCTTAAAGAAAAAAGTAAACAACAAAAACTACTTTCAGAAGAAAGAACAAAAAGCACAATTACAAATTACCTTATCATGTACCTTAAAAGAGTAGTTAATTACTAACTCAACAATCAAACTCATTAGGAAGAATAAAACTAGTTTAGACTACAAGCTACTAATTAACATTTCCAATTGTACTATGAGGGCATTTCAAACTTACATGGCAGTATGTCCTTATATCTGTTCTTTTTAACATTTTCTTCTTTTTCTCCAGTGGCTGTGGGATAAATCTTTTCTGTTCTATATTTGGTAGACAATCTTCTTAATCGCTTAAAACATAAACAAAAAATTCAAGATTATAAAAACATTAATATCTTCACAATTTTAATGATTTATAAATAGCTCTTTATTGAATTTTGCTAACCCCAATTCCTTAAAACTCATTTTCCTGTTTGTCTAAGCTCACAGTATCTCCCTATCCCTTAACAATTAACCCCAAGGAAATTTTTTTTTACCTTAAGTGAAAACATAAGATTAATATTCCAAATGGCATTGAAAGAGGACACCAAAATACAAGAAAGCAATTTTATTTAAAGAAATCATTAATAAGTTTAGTCAGAATATTTCAGTCCTTAACTTACTCAAGTAATTTTTGTGTTTAACTATGGGTCCCTAAAACCAAGTAAATCATGCCTAAAAGATTATTTACAAGTTTCTTTATTCCTTCTCTCAATAAACCTTGGGCACCCATGATGTGCCAGGCTCCTTCCAAGGCATAAGCTAATAATTACTTATAAGACACTGCAAAACAAAGTTCTTTCATATTGCATTGGAAATGCCCAACAAAGACCAATTCTGCTTATTCACTGCATTACAGAAGTGGTTTGTGAGTTAGTGACAAATTCTTACCACATATGGCAGTAGGGATGTTCTTTGGGCTGGAATATTTCTGCATGTCAGTAATACACTTCCTGCTTTCAGAAGCACTGAAAGTCAGCATTGTGAATTGTTTAAATTCACTACTCAACTACATTGCTGAAATTTAATTTCAAAGAAGCCTACTTTCTTCCAAGCTTAAAGACATATTGAAGGCATTCTGGTTTTACTATTCAACAAATTATTGAATACAAATGAAATGAACAAAAAGTCTGGTAACATTTAACTTTTTCACCATTTTACTTTTGCTACTTGTAATGTTCATGTTTAAGCAAAAAAAAAAAAAAAGTTTTTTTAAAATCACAGAACTTATTTAAGGTTCTTATTCTTGTTATGATATACTTCACAACATACAGCACTTGAAATAATCTTTTAAGTAGACAATTATCATAGAATAATGAGTCTTTTGTTTTTCTTTGAAAAACTACTAAACTTTATAATGACAATATTAGAGACCTAAAAGAGGAATGAATACACATTTTTTTTTTTCAGTAAGATGAAAAGACCGACGAGAATCTTGTTCTGCATTGGCACAATGCCGAAATTAAATTCCCCACATTTATGATGCTATTTTCTATGGTAATAAGGTTTTCAAAAGTAGGTTAGGGAAAAAAATTATATTTAAAAGTAAACGTGCTGTTGGTAAGAGTGTGAGAAAATCAAAACTTCAATATAATGCTGGTAGAAAAGAACATTAACACAAGCCCTAAGGAGGGTAATTTGTTGATTACAAATACACATAACCCCTTAACCCAGGAAGTATACTTCTAAAAATTTGTCCTTTACACAGCACATGTGAAATGACATATTATACACCAAGTTATTTATTGCAGTATTGTTTAAAACAACAAAAGACTGCAAATAAAAGTCTATTAATAGAGGACTGGCTAAACAGATTTGTTTCATTTATACAATTAAATATAATTGAAAACAAATAAGGAAGCTCTTTATATACAGTGATATGGAAATGCCTCAAAATACGTATTAAGGGTAAAAAGCAGGGAACACCATAGTGTATATAATACACTACCACTGGTGTTAAGAATAAAAATATATTTGCATTTCCTTGTACATGTGCATAAAATATCTCTAGGAGAGAAAATGAACAAGGTTGTTGTTATTAGTTGAGAAAAGAAATGAATAGCTATAAGAAATGGATGGGAAAGAAACATTACTGTATGATATCTCATGCCTATTTGATTATATGCATGTATTGTCTATTCAAACTATTAAATGCTGAAGGAGTGCCTGGCTGGCTCAATAAGAGGAGCATATGGCCCTTGATCTCAGGGTCATGAGTTCAAGCCACATGCTGCATGTAGAGATTACTTAAATAAATAAAAACTTGAAAAAAGATTTTTAAAAATTAAATGCTAAAAAAATTAAAGGAAAAAAGACAGCTATTTTCTTAATCCATATTAACAAAGACCCTCCCAGTTATGCACTATAAATCTTACATATTTAATTAGAATCTCTATTATTTTTGCTCAAAGATTTTAATTTTCAGGTATTTATAGTATCTTAATGCATTACAAAATATTGTATGTGAATGTGACTTACAGAAGGATATGAGTCTAAACACAGGGGTAAAGGAATTAACTGAGGTAATAATCACTGAAAAAAAATGTAACTACAAAGAAATGGGAAAAGGGGATGAATTTAATTATAAAATGTTAATGCACTTCTGGAATACCTGCAATTGTTCCATTTATTTTTTTACACGATGAATTATTATTGAGAAATGGACAAAATAAAGTTTTTATATGAAATGACTGCATTTTTCATATTTAATTTTAGAATACTTTTGTGTACAAATAAACATTACACATGAGTTTGAATTTTATACATTCAGTTTTCTTAAAGCCCTGCACAGTATGGTGTACTTCTACTTCAACCTTCCAATGTTCTATTAAAATAAGTCTACATAAGCAGTATACTTAAAAAGTTTCATACTCATCAGCAATACTCATCTCTGGTGTAGTATAAATAAAACAAAGGTGGTCCATTAAACATTAACCTTTGTACATAAAAAAATTGACATTGAAAAAAATTCTACCCAAATGTTTTTTAAGAAGATAACAAGTAGGGTCTAATTTTCCTAACAAAACAAAACAAAAAAAAGGTCAGCTTTACAGTTAGTTGCTTGAATTAAAATTCTAGATCTACCACTTTCTAGCTATATGACAATGAACACAGTTAACCCATCTCATCTTCTGTAATATGAGGACAATACCCACACTCAGTAAACAAGCTTCCAAATCTTATCTACTTTTTAAGTCTTAGCTCCTTCAAAGTTTCTTTTCCCACTCATGCAAAAATAATCTTTTCCTTCTGAATTCTTTTTAGACTTTATATGCACTCTCAAAATACCATTTCCTTCTCTTTATGATAAATATGTAAAGAGAATACATTTTATTTCTCCTACTACACCGTAAGCTCTTGAGTACAAGATTATAATTAGATTAACATTTGTAATGTTCTGTACCCCTGGAACATATTAAATGCTTGTATGCTAAATACATTAATCTTAGAATACGATTTAAATGCTGGCCTAAACAAAAGATTTTTTTTAATACATCAAAATGAATGTCCAAATAGTGACTGAAGTAGAGATAGCACCAAAACTCATTTAACTACAGGAAATGAAAGTATCTATATATGTAATTTCATTTTAACTTCCTGGCCACCAATTCTATTGTCTCTAGGTGAAATTAATTACTAGGAAATTAACTGAGAAACATATAAAATACTAAGGAATCTTATTCATAGATATAGTGCATGTGACAGACTGTGTCAAAATAGCACTGAACTAAAACACCAATAAAATAATTCATTTGTTAAGTTTAACATAGTTATTTAATATACTCCTAAGGAAGAAAGTACTTTGAATCAGTTACCATCCTAACTGAGCAAAATATAGCTAAATGGCATATTTACATAGGCTTACAGATACCATACCCTGTATCAGATATGTTTTTTTAATTATGGAAACAAAAAGCCTTTAAGAAAAATTTTCAATGGTCTACTCTTAAACATCTTGAAAAAGTCAGTAAGTTCTTTTAAATAATTTCATATCGCAGAGTTACTGTCCTAAAAGGCAAATCTGATCATTTTTAGTCAATCACATTAAAATCCTCTCGTGTCCATGACTTCCAAGATAAACTACCAACTCTTTAATTACAACATTTTGAATGCTGCCTGTCCAATTTCCTAGCTTCTTTTTTTTTTTTTTTAACACTCTCTTACTTAAGAATCTGATGCTTCAGCCACATAGAATCACTTAGTACCACCACCACCAAAAGCAATCCTCCACCCTTCAACATCACAGTTTGACATTTTTACCCTTGCTGGTGAATTAACAGTAGGATCTGGCTAAAGTGTTATTTCCTTTGTGAAGCTTTCTTGACCCTTCCCCTTAACAGCTCCTCAGCCAAAGAGTCAATAATACATTGCTCTCTTACCACTTGTGAAATTTCAGTCTTGCCGATCTCACCAACTATAAAACTGAAGGCACAAACTGGACTATCTTACTGGACTTTATAGACCAAGATCTAATGCAAATCACATTAAAAATGGGTGACATCATTTATTTATTGAGTTCAGGCAAGTTATACAGATGTCTCTAATAGATTAGAATTTTGGATGCACAAAAAAAACGAAGTTTAATACTTTGTTTTAATGTTCCAAATTCTTCTCTTTATTTCTTCAAACACAAAGCTTTATTCTCTTAATCCTGTATCAATAAACTGATTTCTCAAAAGCTTCTAACAGTCACATGCAATATAACTATTCTCTTTTAAGATATCCATTTGGTGTCAAGATTTGAGTTCTTTAACAAAGTAGTACAGTTTAATTGTTTACCTATGGTTCTAAGCTAGTAAGAATGTGTTGTGTGCTGTTTGTTGAATCTCTCTAGTCAAACAGCTGTCTACTGGATTGTCCACTGGGTGTCTCATGAGATCACAAACATGTCCAAATAAGCACTACCATTCAACAATTGCTCAAATCTAAAAGCTAGGAATCACCCCTGATTCCTTCCTTTACCTCCCCTACAACATCCAATGCATCAGCAAGTTGTGTTAGCTCCATTTCTAAAATATATCTAATTCTCTTCATATTCATTGAACACTTAGAATTCAGAATATGTTGAGGTAAGCAAAGTATTAATTGGCTGGATTTTAAATCAGAACAACTAAGAAAACCATGGACACAAAAAGTAATAGAGCTAACATGGAAATTTAGCTAACTCAAATAAGATAAATATCTTTTGGAATAAGATAGAATATAAATAAATTAAATATTGGAGCTCAAGACTTCTTACGCTATTACCAGGCCACACACTACTGCCCCAAATTCCTCAATGTCAACACTTAAAAAACAGTATTGGGGCACCTGGGTGCTCAGTCAGTAAAGCATCTGCCTTCGGCTCAGGTCATGATCCCAGGGTCCTGGGATGGAGCTCCACATCAGGCTCCCTACTCAGCGGGGAGCCTGCTTTTTCCTCTCTCCCGTACTGCTCCCCTCCTTGTGTTCTATCAAAGAAAAAAATAAAATCTAAAGAACAAAAAAACAATGAGTTTCATAAGTAGTAAATATGCACACAAGAATATACAAACCTAAAAACTGAACTTTAAGGGGAAATAAAACTGAAATACTTTAAGCTTAAAGTTTATATTGCACCAAAATATAATACCTAATGCCAAAAATAGTGGTTTTGCCACTGCTCTGAAAAATTTGAGACAATTATTGAAGAATCCATCTGAATTTTATTTTATTTTTTAATGTTTTTGAGAGAGCAAGAGCGAGCACATGTGAGCAAGGGGAGAGGGGAGGCAGAGGGGAGGAAGGGGGGAGAAAGAATCTCAAGCAGATGCCCTGAGCTCACAGGATCCTAAGAACTCTGAGATCATGACCTGAGCCAAAATCAAGAGTCTTAACTGACTTAAAATCAATGCTTAACCGACTGTGATCCATCCAGGTGCCCAAATCTATCTGAATTTTAAAAGGGAGGGGGCTTGGCACATAGATGGCACTCCATACTAACTGTTAAATGAAGAATCTGATTTTATACCTGAAACATTTAACTGTCCTGTCACAAAGCCACTCAATTATAGTATTACTAAGTTAATACTACTATACAAATTGTATGATCATTAAGCCAGAATAATTTTTAAACCCCAAATACAAAGTTAACAGCAATAAATAATAAAATCATATTATAATTCCCAGCAAAAGTATACTATCTCTAACTAGCTTTTCTTAAATCTTTACAAACCTATTTATATAAAAATATGCACATCACTAACACCCATCACAGGAATCAAAACAACCAAAAGGCCTTTAAATCATACAATTGCAATGTCTATATTCAATTGTAAAACATCCAATTCTGCCTTTCAAAATTCTTCCTATCTTTGCTCACGCTTTACCTATTACTGTATAACAGACTAACTTTAACTTGTCAGCCATTCTTTTTCAGAGAGGAAAGCTATGCGTTCTTTGAAGCAAAGTCAGGACAAATGGTAAAAGGATATTATTTTGAAGTAGGAGCAATCATATGGGTTCTTTGGGTAACAAAAACATTTTATTCTTTATTCATGTTGATTTTAATGCTTCAGTTATCTTCTTAGTAGTATACACCAAACAAACTCCTCACTTTATTCTAGCTCACTACAGAAATCCTCTTGTTAAAACATTTCCTGAGACCAGTCCTGGCACCAAACCCCATCTCCCACTTCCTCCCAAAGTGCTTCCTCATCTCTACCCACAGCTCTTTATCCTCTACTCTAGGACATATCCCAATGTGCAGTAGTTACTTATATATGTATCTATGCCATCAGAACATGAATTTCCTGAAAATGTCTTCTTTCTGTTAATACTAGCTACTACCGGCATAATTCATAACTAACAGTAGTGAGTAAATAGTGAGTAAATAAACTGTTTAGGTCTTCTCTGGTGGTAATGTTCAGAGAAAATGAATACAAATTAGAATTGACCAGTATACTTAAGAAACAAATGTCTATGCCCTCTTACACTTTATTACTACTTCACAATGGGACAGCTTTGAGGCTGAGACACTAGAGTTCAATTCCTAGTTCCATCAACTGCTAGCAAAGGAGATCTCCCGAACATAGCAACTTTTATAATTCTCCTCGAAGGGGTAGCAATAAGCTTTAAGCTTGTCTTTGTTTTTGCTTTTTAAAGATGTGTTTATTTGAGAGATCGAACACGTGCGTGCCCACCCACATGCACAAGTGCAGGGAAGGACAGAAGGCGAGAAACTCAAGCAGACTCATGCTGAGCTTGCAGCCTGACACACGGCTCCATCTCCCGATCCTGAGATCATGACCAGAGTGGAAATCAAGAGCTTAACCAAGTCAGATGCTTAACCAACTGAGCCAACCAGGCACCCCTTGAGAACTTGTTTTAGAATATAACTTTGTACTATAGACTTTTTGTGTCTGTGCAAAAAGGTGGTTTTATTAGAGCACAGGGACAGGATAGGACCTGTGGAAGAAAGAGCTGCAATGAACTATAGACTTTATATATTAGAAATAATAAATATGGCAAAGCATAAAACTAAAAGGAAAAATAAATTCCCAATTCTATAATCTTTTTTTTTTTTTTTTTGCACAGCCCAGACAACAAGCAATACTTTCTTTAAAGGAAAGGCTCTTGTTCTTGGGTTGGAAAAGACAACACAGTGCTTTCTCAAGATCTCAAGTAAGTTAGGAGGATGTAATAAAATTTCTCCTCTGTCAATGTGCAAGTAACATTCTTATGGAAATAAAGTAGAATCCCATTTGAATTAACAGGACACTAAAATTATATATATAACTTTTACTGAAATGAAGATATATAATACATACAACAAATGGCAAAGAAGTGTTTGCAGGCTTGATAATTTTCTTTCTATACACAGGTTCTCACCTGTCCGTTCATTCCTTTCTTCATCATCCTTATCTAATGGTCCTCTTACTACCATTTAACTCATGAAACCACTGGTTCCACATTTTGCAGGTTAATCCCAAATTCAAATATTTTGTCCCACTGTCCCAGCAAATTGCTCAGAAATTCCAAAATTTGGGTATTATACTTATGGCTCCTGACCATGCCACCCCCTTTATCTGATTATGTGTCCTGACTGAAGAAAACACGTCATGACAGTCCCTACCCTTGAGTTTACACAGGGGAATACTCTGCCAAGCCCAGACTCTCATAGTTTTCCAAAGCAATCTATCACCAATTTCATTATTCCATAACATAGAGTATAAATAAACATACAGTAAAATTGAGAATACACAGTTCCAGCTTTAACACATTAAGCCATAATAACAGCAACTGTCGAACTAAAAAATTAAATATGACCCCCAAATTAATAGCATGGTTGCAGAATTCCTATTTACCTTTGCAAAAATAAATAGCACAGGAAGAGTCCCCTTAGCAGCTTAAGAGTTCAATACATATTTACCACTATATGGAAATAAATTATGTTTTGCTCAGCCAGACTGCCACTAAGCTGTGGCCAACAGATCACAGTTTTAAAGAGAAACCTGGACGTACTGGTGAACCTTTAACTCCCGAACCCCTCAAAAATTTCAATCTTCTCTTTACCACTTCTACTGAAACTACTTTTATGAAGTCACCAGTAATCTCCAAACTCCATCAATATCTCAAAGCCTTAATTCCGAAAAGTATTTTATTTAACACAAATGATCCTCCCCCTTTTAAAATTCCTTTCTTAGATTCCATGAAACGGTCCCTTGATTCTCCTCTTACCCTGCTAAATTAGTCCTTTCTGCCTCCTCTGCTTTCAAACCCCTGAATGTTGTGTTTTCTATGGAACTGTTCTCTTCTCAGATTTCATTTTTTAGGAAGCTTATCCCCTCCCTATTCTGACATTAACAATTACATTTATGAAGATTCCAAAATCTCTATTTCCAGTCCTGACTTTTCAGTTGTAGTTCCACAAACTGCTTATTAAACATCCCCAACAGCAATTCGAACCTAACTAGATAAAAAGAAACCTAATTTTTCAAATGATTCTTTTTTTCACTGCACCTCTGCTCTCCTTACCCTTTCAAAGGTAAGACCTCCTAAGAAGTTTTGGACTTTTCCCCTCTTATCTATCCCACTTGCTTCCTCTCACACCTAATCAATTTCAAGTTCTCATGAGTTTACTTCAGTAAACAACTCCCAAACATGGCCCCTTACTCTCCAGTCCCATCGCCAATGAAGAAAGAAAGCTGTTTTACTATATGAAATAGGTAACTTAATTTTCTTTCCTTTAATTACTTGTCTTTTCAATTAAAAATTAAAAGACTTAAGAAATCTTTTGAATGAGGGAAAAAGAACAACTTGGTGGGCTTAACAAGATAAATATAATAAATAAATAATATTGTTTATGTAATAATTATTTTAAATGTGATAATTACATTAAGTCAAGGAGTAAAGACAGAAGAAATGCATTTATTAAATCATGCATGTAAAGTACCCTACATAGCACCTAGCATAGAGCATGTCTTTAAATATGGAAAAATTAAGATAAGCATGAAATTTATTAATAGATGAGGAATTTAAGGGAAAAGTTTATTTTTTTTTATTTTTTAAGGGAAAAGTTTAATTAGCTGTCTCAGATTAGCTGAAATGGCAGACATCAAATTATCCTTATTTGTATACTCAAACACTGTCAAAAAAAAAAAAAAAACAACACTGTCAAATTTTGGTTCTTAAAGAGCAATTTAATCCTTTTTGTGTATACCCTAAGATTTGGTGCCATACTAGAGTAGGATATTGAGACCACACTGATTACCAGCTCCAATTCTTCTTTAAAAAACTCAGAAAGCAATATAAGTCTATTTAGACCCATTACATAAAATAAATCATAAGCCAAGTTCTAAAATGATAAACTGTCATTGATGTTCTCTCTAATCCTTCCATTGTCAATCCATACAGAGACCACAGAAGTCCTAATTGTTATATATATCCAAAGGCTTGAAAATTACTTGGCAAACCAGAGTTAAGTTTTACAAGCCATATTTTTGCACCTTTCCACTTCAACTCCCCAATAAAAATACATAAAGCATTATCATTAAGGGATCTGCTATGCCAATTTTTCCTATCAATGCATAAAAACATTCTTTGCTTAGTAAAAGATATTTGTTTTTAGATATAAAAAATTAAGAATAAAGGATCTGCTTTAACAAAATTACCATTTTTCAAAAAAAGGAGAGACCAAGTAGAAATAAAGTCGTGTTAGGTTGCCAAACTTTTGTCTGTAGAATTAGGTTTTAAAATCTTAATAGAAACATAGTTTGGCAATTCCTGAAAAGGATAAATATAGAGCAACCCCACACAACCCAGCAATTCTACTCCTAGGTATATACCCAAGAGAATGGAAAATATATGTCTGCAGAAAAACTTACATACAAATGTTCATAGCATTATTCATAAAAGCCAAAGAGTGGAAACAGCTCAAATGTCCATCAACTGATGAATGAACAAAATATGGCATATTCATACAGTTGACTATTGTTCAGTGATAAAAAGAAATAAGGTACTGATGACATAGTTAACAAATGGGTCTTGAAAACATTATATACTATGTAAAATACACAAAAAGCATATGTTTCCATTTATATGAAATGTTCAGACTAGGAAAATCAACAGAGGCAGAAAATAGATTAGAAGTTACATGGTATTGGGGAAAGGGAGAAATAAAGTGTTACTGGTAATGGGTATGGGGTTTCTATTAGTGACAAAATGTTCCAAAACTAGATAGTGATGACAGATACCCAGCTTTGTTACTACACTAAAAACTACTGAAACGTATATTTCAAAGAGGTGAATTTTATGGTATATATGAATTAATCTCAATATATGTGAATTTACCTTAACAAAGCTGTTATAAAAAAAAATCCTTAAAAGGAACTTAGATAATATCATTAATAGTAATTATTGGCGGCATCAGAGCATGCTAACGAAGGCATCCAGTCCCATCCAGTAATAAGGAATATCCATCCTCCCCAAAAGGAGTATTACGAAACTTTTGTTCTTCACTGCAGACCTTCTCATTAGAACATTAATTTGACAGGGTCAAACATAACAAGAACACAGAATCTGGCTGAAATAGGAGTAAAAGGAAGAAATTACAAATGAATAATTAGGTCTATTAGAAACTTTGGCCAGTGAACTTAGTGTATAATTTTTTTTAAGATTTTATTTATTCATTCATAGAAACATAGAGAGAGAATGAGAGTCAGAGACACAGGCAGAGGGAGAAGCAGGCTCCATGCAGATAGCCCGACGTGGGACTTAATCCAGGATCTCCAGGATCATGCCCTGGGCTGCAGGTGGCACTAAACTGCTGCGCCACCAGGGCTGCCCTAGTGTATAATTTTTTAAGGAAAGTATAGGTAAGTATGATGAGTAAGAAAGGTAAAAAATGCAGGTTTTAACATAACTTGATGTACAAATCACACTATGAAGCTAGACAACTGATCTGGAAGACCAGATATTAGGAGAGGAAAACAAAGAAAATGCTGAGGGAAAGTAGGAAGAACTGATAAACTATCTAAGATTAGGGTTGAAGTCTAAATTCTATACTTGTATAACTCTAACCCAAGATAGGAAAGAAAACTAAAGTAAAAGAATTAAACCCAAACCTGATCATCAGGAAGTCGGCTTGAGATTCTCTCTCTCCCACTCCCTCTGCCCTCCCCCAATCATGCAAGTGTGCATACTCTCTGTCTCAATAAAGAAATAAATCTTAAATACAAATTTATGATATAGAGGAAATACATAACTAAAAATATTATCTAGAATGAGTTTCTTAACTTTTTAAGAAAAAAGATAAAATAAGCCAAAACTTTTTAAATTAACAATATTTTGACAGCTTTTCAAATTACGGTCAAAGTCACTGAAGAGATTGTACTAATATATTCACCAGAAGAAATGTTACGGAGACAAACAGACTTGTCAATCTGTATAGTAGTCTTGTGAGGAAAAATGATAAATAGCTGAAACTTCAGCTGACTGTAATAACTATTAATTAAATTGGAAATAGGAGGCCATGGGATCCCTGGGTGGCTCAGTGGTTTAGCACCTGTCTTCGGCTCAGGGTATGATCCTGGAGTCCCGGGACTGAGTCCCGCATCGGGCTCCCTGCATGGAGCCTGCTTCTCCCTCTGCCTGTCTCTGCCTCTCTCTCTTTGTGTCTCTCATGAAAATTAAATAAAATCTTTAAAAATAAAATAAAAAAAAGGAAATAGGAGACCATATAACTATCCCATATGATGAGAGCATTTAACTTCAAAGATGACTCATAGTTTTATTATGTTTGGTAAATTTTTATAAGCTGAGACTTCTCTGTGCTAACAATGGATGTATAGAAATACCCTGATATAAAGAGCTCCCACAACTCAACAACAAAAACTAAACACTGAAATTTAAAAATGGGCAAAGGACTTGAGTAGATACTTCTCCAAAGAAAATATACAAATAGCCAACACACATATTAGATGCTCAACATCACTAGTCAGCAGGAAAACACAAATCAAAACATAGTGATGTATCATCTCATGCATTACAATGGCTACTACCAAGAAAATAAAATAACGAATGTTGGTGAGAATGTGAAGAAACTGAAATCTTTGTGCACTACTGGTGGGAGTGGAAAGAAAATGGTACAGACATTAAGGGAACCAATACAGCAGTTCCTAAAAAAATTATCACTTGAATTATCAGATGATCCACAAATTCCACTTCTGGGTATACAACCCAAAAGAATGAAATGCAGAGTCTTGAACAGATGTGTGTACACTCATGTTCATAGAAACATTATTCATAACAGCCAAAAATGAAAGCAACCCAAATGTCCATTGATAGACAAATGGATAAACAAAGTGTGGTACACATATACAGTGGAATATTATTTAGCCTTAAAAAGGAAAAAAAGGGGGATCCCTGGGTGGCTCAGCAGTTTAGCGCCTGCCTTTGGCCTGGGGCGTGATCCTGGAGTCCCGGGATCGAGTCCCACGTCGGGCTTCCGGCATGGAGCCTGCTTCTCCCTCCTCCTGTGTCTCTGTCTCTCTGTGTCTATCATAAATAAATAAATAAATCTTTAAAAAAAAAAAGAAAGGAAGAAAAGTTTGGCACATGCTGCAACAGGGATGAACCTTGAGAACATTATCCTACTTGAAATAAACCAGTTATAAAAGGACAATTATTGTATGATTCTATTTAAGTGAAATACCTAGAATAGACAGTCTTAGAAATAAAAAGAATGCTGGTTGCCAAGGACAGGGAGAGGAGGGGAATGGGACTTGTTTAATGAGTACAGAGTTTTAGTTTTGCGAGATAGAAAGAGTTGTAGACCCTGGTTGCCCAAAACAGTGAATGTACTTAAATTAGTAAACTGTATGCTTATAAATGGTTAAGATGCTAAGCTTATGATGTTTGCATTTTACCACGATTAAAAGGTTTTTTTTAAAAAAAATAAAAAGCAACCCTTTGTAGTTCTTTGCTTAAAAATTAAATGTCTATCTAGTCATAGGAAGAGGAACAGCTAGTTGTAGGTAACATCATTAAAATATCTCAGATTAGGGCAGCCCGGGTGGCTCAGCAATTTAGCGCCACCTTCAGCCCAAGGCGTGATCCTGGAGTCCCAGGATGGAGTCCCACATCAGGCTCCCTGCATGGGGCCTGCTTCTCCTTCTGCCTGTGTCTCTGCCTCTCCCCCCGGCCCCCGCCCCCATCTCTCATGAATAAATAAAGTCTTTAAAAAAAAAAAAAATCTCAGATTACTAGGCCATACAACATTCATATAAAATCAGATAGCTCTGCTCTGCTCATGAATTAATAGTTACAATTTTCAAAAAAAAAATCTACTTTTTCAGTTTGTTGACATACTGGATTCAGGCACTTCTGACAAGGAAATGAGTGAGATTCAATTATCACCTTCATGAGGATGACTGATCTCACATCATTTTCTCCTAATCTAGTCTGTGTGCCAGGTTTTCTTTTAGGTGCTATAAATATAGTGGTAAATAGGACAAAAATCCCAATTTCATGTGGCATATATTTCAAAAGCACATCCTGCCTGTATAGCATTTATTATTTCTTCCTTTAAAGCCACCATCTGTTTACATGGTTTATTAGCCCATCACTACCACAGCTGCTGCCGACCAAGATTATAATTCCCTGTCAGTGACAATCTTTTATATTTCTCTTTATTTTCTGACAGTGCCCAGTGTATTCCATGTATTATATATCAAATAAAGCACGGCAAGTCTTTTAGACATATTGGTAACTGATAAGCACATTCAGAACAACACATAGTCAAATGAAATTGGGCACCCTACTGTCATAGTTTTGTTTTGTTTTTTTTTAAGATTTTACTTATTCATTCATGAGACGAGAGAGAGAGAGAGAGAGAGAGAGAGAGAGAGAGAGAGAGAGAGGCAGAGACACAGGCGGAGGGAGAAGCAGGCTCCAAGCAGGGAGCCCGACATGGGACTCAATCTCGGGTCTCCAGGATCATGCCCTGGGCTGAAGGCAGTGCTTAACTGCTGAGCCACCGGGGCTGCCCAACTGTCATAGTTCTAACACATTTAGTTCAGTAACTTGAGATAATATAGTTTGTATAAACAAAGAGTATACTCTTAAAGCCCTTTTATTTGGTTCTATATTATATTACCTACAATGTCACCAAGGAAAGTTTGCAATCTTCTATCACCAGGGGAAAGATATGCAGAATAAAAGGGCCACATAATGTACACATATTAAAAAAAAAAAAAACAAACATCAACATATCTTTAGAGATGTGTATGTATATACATACATACAATTTAAACATGTAATACATTAAATTTAACATTTTAAAATTTATATAAACAATACATGCAGATGCTAAAATATTCAAACCATACTGACAAGTTGTATCATGTATTCCCAAGACCCATTCAAACCATACTGACAAGTTGTATCGTGTATTCCCAAGACCACCTTCAGGTTCAATGATTCACAAGAAAGACTCCTAGGACTTAAATACAGTCACTGACAGCTATGATTTATTACAGCTAAAGGATACAAAGCCAAAGTAGCAAAGGGAAAGATGCATAAGGCAGGGTCCAGAAGAAACTAGGGACAAGCTTTGAAGAGTACTCTCCTAATGGAGTCACATAGGACCCATTTAATTCCTCCAGTATTGAGCTGTGACAAAACTTGTGAAATGCTGTCTACCTGGGAAGCTCATCAGAGATTTAGTTAGTGCCCAGTGTTTTCAATGAGGGCTGGCCATAGCCTGGCGTGAGTCAAAATTCCAGATTTCCAGAAGCAAAGTAAGTGTCTAGCACAAAACCATATACATAAAGGCATGGTGAGCCACTCTTACAGGGAATGATGGGAACTCTCCCAAAGGGGTAAGTTTCCACAGACTTTCCCCAAGGGCTAATCTTGCAAACAGGCCTTTCTAAGGATAGCAGTTTCAGGCTTGCTATATTAAATTTCTTATCTACACAATTATAAAATGAAAAAAAAAAAAACTCCTCCTTCCCCATATTCCTCCCCTTAGAAGTAACCAACCATGTTAAACCTCTTTAATAGGTATTTTGTTTCACAAAAATTGCTGCAATGAACATACTTGAAATACTATTTTACGTACATAGCAAATATCATAAAGAAAAGATTCCTAAAGGTTGACCTGCTGGGTCAGAGTATATGCATCAATTCTATTAGAAATGGCCAAACTGCCTTCCAAAAAAGGTTTCACCAGTTTATATTACCATCAACAGATAGAGAATGCCAGTTTTTCTATATCTTTGCCAACATTTATCAATTTTTTAATTTTACACCAAATTTGGTGGAATCTGGTGAACACTCCCCCCAAATTTAATGTTGATTAATTTACATTTTTCTAATTATTAGAGAAGTTGGCAACTTTTCCCCATGCTCAGTAATTATCTGCATTTTTCTTATGTTAATTACCATTCATAGCATAAGCTCATCCTTCTATTGGAGTGTTCTTTTTTAATGATATATAGAAGCTACTCATGTTTCAGATAATAACCCATCATCCTGGGACGCTTAGGTAGCTCAGTAGTTGAGCATCTGCCTTTGGCTCAAGGTGTGGTCCGAGTTTCCAAAAGAGTTTCCAAAAGAGTTTCCGAGAGTACCGCATCAGGCTCCTTGCAGGGAGTCCGCTTCCCCCTCTACCTATGTCTCTGCCTCTCTCTGTCTCTCGTGAATAAATAAATAATATCTTTAAATAAAAAATAATCCATCATCTAGTAAATGTGTTGAAAATATTTTAACTTAATCTACTTATTTTTCATTACCTTTTGTATTATAGAAATTTTTAATGTTTATGAGATCAAATTTGATCTTTATTATATTTGTGCTTTAAATGTAAGTCTGAAGAAAAAGCATTCTAATTCAGAATTGGCTTTGACCTTAAATGGTGTTTCACCAGTCTCCTTACATTGGCATACTGACTGACTTCCTCTAAGAAACTATTTATCACCCTAAAAAAAAAAAATTTACCCAAATATGGTGGATATTATATCTTTTTTAAACTTGCTTATTTTATTTTTGAGGGGGAAAGGGAGAGGGAGAGAGACAATCTTAAACAGGCTCGATGTCCAGGGTGAATCCCAATATGGGGCTCAATCTCACAAACCTGAGATCATGACCTTAGCTGAAATCAAGAGTCAGGCACTTAACCAAGTGAGCTACCCAGGCACCTCTCACCTTGATAAAGGAAGTCTTAGGCAAAGTGGTATTCTTCTGGATCACTTTGTGAAGTGACAATTCTTAGGCACCCACCTAATTCCTAATAGGATGAGGACTTCAATGTGACCCAGTACTACACTGCTTAGAGACATACAACACTACTTATATAAGCCTTGATAGTTAATGTGTAGTGTGGGTACACTGACAATCCCTGGGGTTAAATTATTTTAGAGCATATCCCCGGTAATCGAATAACACTTATTTTTTTAAAAAATTTATTTGCCCTAGGCAGGGAGGGAAAGGGAGAGAGAGAAAAAAAGAGGAGGGGCATGTGGGGGGGGAGCGGTTAGTACAGGGGAGAGGGAGGGAGTCTAAAGCTGACTCCTTATCGGGCCTGGAGCCTGATGTGGGGCTCAATCCCACACCCACAAGATCATGACCTGAGCCAAATCAAGAGTTGGACACTTTAACTGAGCCACCTTCTGGATTCACTTTATGTATTTACTTTTTAAAGTTTTTTTTTTTTAATGTTATTTATTTATTCATGAGAGACACCGAGAGAAAGAGAGAGAGGCAGAGACACAGGCAGAGGGAAAGCAGGCTCCATGCAGGAAGCCTGATGTGGGACTCGATCCCAGGACTCCAGGATCACACCCTGGGCGGAAGGCGCTAAACCGCTGAGCCACCCAGGGATCCCCTATTTTTAAAGATTTTATTTATTTATTCATGAGAAACAGAAAGAGAGGCAGAGACACAGGCAGAGGGAGAAGCAGGCTCCATGCAGGAAGCCTAATGTGGGACTCTATCCCAGGACCCGGGGATCATGCTCTGAGCCGAAGGCAGATGCTAAACCGCTAGCTACCCAGGCATCCTGGATTCACTTAAAAAATCCTTTCTTATAAAGCATTCCATGACTGTCCTAAAAGTATATGATTTTTCCCTTTTAGGAGTCCTCATTGCACAAAAATGTGGATGTGCGCTTAATGTCACTGAACTGTATATATTTTTTAAAGACGTTATTTATTTATTCATTCATTCATTCATTCATTCATTCATTCATTGAGAGACACAGAGAGAGGCAGAGACACAGGCAGAGGGAGAAGCAGGCTCCCTCAGGGGAACCCAATGTGGGACTTGATCCCAGGACTGGGGGACCACACCCTGAGCCAAAGGCAGAGGCTCAACCACTGAGCCCACAGTCGTCCCTAAACTATGTACTTTTAAAAATGGTTAAAATGGGTAAATTTGATGTATATTTTACGATAAAAAAAGAGTTACAAAAAAAAGAAAAAGAATCCTTATGGCACTTTGTCCCACAGTATTGTATTCAGCTTTGCATTAGTTGTTTGTGTACATCATTATTTCCCCATCTCTACTCAAAATTCCCTCAGGAAAAGGATCACACACGGAAAGGGAATGGAATTTAAATGGGTGGGTTGAATTTCCCAAAAAACTCAGAATAACTCACTCTCTTTAAAATGATGCAAATTTAGGATATTTCTACATATGATTCATTCCAATTCTAATGTGATTAAGAAATACAGAGGTGACCATTTAACGTCTGTTTTTCTAACTTCAGTAGGTGAAAAAGAGCCTATTAGCTTTACTTTTACAGACTAAATTAGTGCTAAACTACTTCATTGAACCAAAACTCCATTGAAAATTATTACACTGATAAGAGACTTTAGAAACATATGATCATTATTCATTGTTATCATTATACCATCAAGTATTACTTATGAGAGACTTTAGAAACATATGATCATTATTCATTGTTATCATTATACCATCAAGTATTACTTATGAAAATATATACTAACTAGTAGAGTATATAATGGACAGAAATGCTTTGATAAGTTTGCAGAAAAGAAACCACCCCCACTCCCACCTGTGATTTAAAATGGTTCACATGTAGCATGTAAAAGAAATTCCATGTTAAAAACTATGGGACACTAACATGTTCAATCCATACCCAAGTATATTTAAGGTAAAGGATTCTGACAAATAGTTGACAGCCAACAGGTATGTTAACAAATTCTAAGATGTCAGGCAACCACTTATTTCCAAGGTTCTGCCAGTGACTCCCTCTCTCTCACAGTGGGAATGGATGATTGTGCTGCTGGTGCCAACAAGTGCACTGAAAGAGGTAACAGAACATAACAGTGAACAGCAGAAGTTTATACTGGAGTAGTTCTGCCACTTACTACCTGTGTGACCTTGGGCAAGTTCGGATTCCTCACTGCAAAAACAGGAATTAGAGTAGTCTGAGGATCCAATATAAAAGAAGGACCTGGTAATGTTTCTTGCAGAGTTCATTGTACAAATAAGATATATAGTAGTTTATAAATACATCATTATTTGTGTTATCTGGTAAACATACTTTGTAAGTACACTGTAACGACTAATTTATTTAACAAAATTTACTAAGCACCTATATGTAGCCATTGGCTAGGTACCAGAAGTATAAAGGCAACTCTCTATAGCAAGCATGAGAGTTTATCAACCTCAAACAGACACTTAAGTAACTCTAATGTTCTATTTTCCTCTGTTATTCTCAGTATATATTATCTCAATTTCATCTTCAATGAGTTCCATAATCACCCATACACACACAAAAAAATTAGAGATCTATTAGGGAAACCAAGACATTGACCTGAAATCTATATTCAAATCAAAATCAATACATCTACAATTGCACTCAGTACCCAACTCCTCAGATTGTTTTCCTCCTGTATTGTCTTTCTCCTATCACTTAGTGTCCAACTTAGCTTAGATGAGCTCTTCCTCACCTTCTAATATGACCAAGTCTTGTAAATGCTACCTAAGAAGTGCCTTCCAAATTCATCCCTTTTCCTCAATTCACCGTCATAATCTTCAGGCCCTCCTGCTTCAACTACTGGAATAGCTTTAAGTGGTCTCTCCTTTGGTTCTTAACCTCCTAAATTTTAGTCTCCACATAGCAGCCAAGGTGATCCTGTTAACATCATACCTAAGAGTAAAACCTAAAAGATTCTCATCTTACTTAAAGACCATTCTTACAATGACCTACAAGAACAGAGATAGTCAGCCCTAACTCCCAAGCCTACCACAAATATAGTACTCTCTTCATCACCTATTCCGCTCAAGTAAACAGCTTCCTTCAACACTCTTAACTCAGGTCCATGGGCACTTAATGTTCTGTCTGGAATGCTTTCCTCGCAGATAACTACATTTCAAGTTTTGGTTCAATGTCTTAACCACCTTTTTAATATCTCCTAGGGCACCTGGGTGGCTCAGTGGTTGAACACCTGCCTTTGCCTCAGGTCATGATCCCACACTGGGCTCTCCACAGGGAACCTGCTTCTCCCTCTGCCTGTGACTCTGCCTCTCTCTCTGTGTATGTATTTCTCATGAATAAATAAATAAAATCTTTAATAACAATAATAACAATAATAATAATAATATCTCTTCTACTTGTCATATGGTAGATTGATCATATTAAAAGCCTAGTTTTCATCCTTCCCTGTATTAATTCCACATGTGACTTTTGCAGGGTTTTTTTACTTAAAAGATGAAATTGATTTCCCCACCCCTTGAAGTAGATATGGCATTGTAACTTGCCTTGTTTAACAGAAAGTAATGGAAGTGACAGTGTGCCAGTTCCAAGACTAAATAGGTCTTGTGTATTTGTTCCCCTCACCTGCACCTCTGCAACAGCCATGTAGCCTATTGGGGAATGAAAAACATGTGGAGCAGGGACAAGCAATCCTAGTCATCCCAGCCATAGCCAGGATTGATGTGCTGACAGCCAGCCAACCCCCAGAAACATGAATGAACCCAGTCAAGATCAGCAAAACTGCTTAGCTGACAACCAACAGCATGTAAAAATATTTATTATTATATGCCACTAAGGTTTGTGGTTGTTATACAACATTACTGTGGTAATAGATAACTGACATACTCCTTTTTCTTCCTTACTGTTTTACTGTTCTCTATTGCACTTAATATCTGACCTAGTTACATTTACTTGTTTATTAGGTTATTCTATGACTCTTGCCAATAGAATATAAGCTGCAGGAATTGTAGTCTTCAGAGTCTAGAATAACATTTGGCACACAGTAGGCATTCATTAAACATTAAACAAAGAAATAAAAATAAGCATGATGATTTAATGAACCATTTGGATCTATGAATCTGTCAATTATCTTTTTTTTTTTTTAAAGATTTTACTTATTTATTTATTCCTGAAAGACACAGAAAAAAGCAGAGACATAGAGAGAGAGAAGCAGGCTCCTCACAGGGAGTCCAATGCGGGACTCGATCCCAGGCCCTGGGATCATGCCCTGAGCCAAAGGCAGATAAATGCTCAACCGCTGAGCCACCCAGGTGTCCCAGTTATCTATTTTATTTATTTTATTTTATTTTTTATTTTATTTTATTTTTATTTTATTGTATTATATTGTATTTATTTTATTTTATTTTATTTTATTTTATTTTATTTTATTTTATTTTAGAGAGAGAGAGAGAATGCACAAGCAGGGGAGGGGGCAGCAGGAGATGGAGTTGATTCCCTGCTGAGCATGGAACCCAGTCTTGAGGTCACCAGGCTCCATCCCAGGGCACAGACATCAAGACATCATCCAAAGTCAGAGGCTCAACTGATTGAGCCATGCAGGTGCCCAGTCAGGTATCTTTTTAATCTAAGGAAGTAATTAAACTCTGAGCCAGTCTTTCAAATCACTATTTTACAAGGTGTTAAAATCAAGACTTTTACAAAGTATTTTAATTTTACTGAATATCCTTTGTCATTAATAAATATTTTTAAAATTTATGAATATTATTTATAGGCTTTATCTCATCCTATTCTAATTTTTATATGTATTTTATAATAAATCTTAGCATCTGAAACTAATGATATACTATTATATATTGGTTAACTGAATTTAAATTAAAAAATAAATTTTAGCATAGTTGTATAAGTATGTAATTTATAAATTAATGAAAGTATATTGAGAAGGTGCATGCTTAAAAATTACTGTAATCAAAAGTTTAGAAATCACTGGCTTAGAGAATAAAGTCAAAACTCCCAAGTTGCTATCAATGATATCTTCAGATAATTACATTACATTGTTTCTTTCTCTATCATCAAAGAGGTTCAAAAGCGAAAAAAAGCAAGGGGTTGCCTTTTCCCTTCACATTTATTTTACTTCTCACTTAATGCCCTTAATCACTCTTCATTTCTAACTATGATTTATTTAGAACAACATCTAACACTACATTATGTTCTTTATTTCATATTATTACTAATTCTCACAGGGCAAAGTATTCCTGTTTTATGGATAAGGAAACTCAGATTGAGAGTAGCTTAAAGACTTATTTGAGAGACAGAGAGAGCACATGAGCAGGAGGACGGACAGAGGGAGAAGCAGGCTCCCCACAGCCAGACGTGGGGCTCAAGCCCAGAACCCTGGGGTCATGACCTAAGTCAAAGGCAGACACTTAACAGACTGAGCCACTCAGACGCCCCAAGAGTAACTTAAATAACTTACTGAAAATTACATGGATATGTAAGTAATGGCTAAATTTAATCCAGATAAAACTACTGTGATCTACATTTGCTAGAGTATCCAATGTAACACTAGACACTCAAATTGCTAAAATCAAATATATCACAAAGATATGCTACTACTTCCGTCTGGTCTTTTCTTTCTTGACATCTACACATTCCTTTCTTGACCTTAAATTATAATTCCCTTCCCCTAGCATCAAAGATTATTTTTCTGCCCTCTTCTAGTTAAAACATATTTTAAAGATAAAATAGTGACAATTTATATGTCTATTCAATCCACATTCTGTTTTAAAATAAAATTTTCTAAACCTCCATTAACAAGAAAAATAGTAAATGGTGAGATAACTCAGGAACATACTTGAAAATATTAACTATGGCAAAACAAGATATGGTTTGCAACCGATATATAGCTTGTAAATAATGTAAAAACTAGCATATAATACAGTGATAACAGAAGGATTGGTTAAATATTAATCCTATACTTCTAGTTTAGATTGTTACGTTTTCTAAAAATACTTTAAAAATAATCTGCTAGTCATCACAAGAATGTAGAGTATAAGAGAATATCAGTATTTTATTATTCTTTGAGACTCTTCACCAACATTAGAGCAACCATGTCACTATAGTCAGTTTCACAAGATTAGGAAAATTCTTATTTCTAAATATTCAATTATATTTCCCATAGGACTTCCCATAGGGTAAAAAAATAGAAGGTATATTACATCTGAGCCACTATTAGAGGAGAAAGACTAAAGAGAGAGGTTAAAAAAAAAGAAAAACAGGTATAAATGTTTCAACATCAGGTTAAGGACTCAGAAAAAAAAGACAGTAATTATTGCTGAATGCTAAAGAGGTAACAACAAACAAAGATGCATACTACTGTAAAGAATCTACTGGATGTGCCCTGGAGATCTGAGACAACCATAATAAATGCAATTTCAGCAAAATAGTAGATCCTGAAATCAAATTACAATGGGGGTTAAAGAAATGAAGAAGAGGCTGAGCAGGTGGAGTTAGCCAGTAACTACCTATTAATCAAGAAAGGAAATAATAGTTCCTATGAACATTGACTTTCACAAGTAAAATTTTTTTGTTTCAAGCTTTTGAACTATTAAAACATCCAATCTCTTTACTTTTCCACAAAATGAAAAGACCAAAGCATCTGGTATATTAAGCATTAAAACCATAGTTTTCTTACTTTAATAGCCTTCTATTATTCATACTATAAATTAAACAAGAAAAACTTTTTATTTTGAAAATCTAATAATGTCAGTGAATAGGTTTAGCAATAAATATTTGAACATAACCAGTTATTTCAGTTGCAGAATCCTATTATTGATATCCATCTACTCTATGTTCCTCCACTTATGTGTCATTTATTTACAGTATTAAAAGCAAAGAATTACAGAGGCACCTGGGTGACTCAGTTGGCAGAGCATGTGACTCTTGATGTCAAGATTATGAGTTCAAGCCCCACACTGGGAGTAGATCTTACTTAAAAAACAGTAAAAGAATTACAAACACTAGGCATATATTATAGGAAATTTCTTTTTTTTTTTTTTTTAATTTTTATTTATTTATGATAGTCACAGAGAGAGAGAGAGAGGCAGAGACATAGGCAGAGGGAGAAGCAGGCTCCATGCACTGGGAGCCCGATGTGGGATTCGATCCCGGGTCTCCAGAATCGCACCCTGGGCCAAAGGCGGGCGCCAAACCGCTGCGCCACCCAGGGATCCCCATATATTATAGGAAATTTCTAAATTACACAGTACATCCTGATCTATCTCTAATACCCATTTCTAATACACATTAATCTGAGGCACAAAGAGGTGAATGGACAGCTAGAGAAACTATGAGTAGACAAAACATGGCAGAGAGATACAGAGGGAAGCAGATACAAAGGACATGCACACTATTGACAAGGCAAGATATTACATTACTCAGTTTTTATATGATTCAGGAACTTCTAAAAGAACTATAGATCTATTTTGTTGAAGCAAAATCTATTGTGAAGTAAATACATTAGTCTTTCAGATAATGATATATTTCAGATACACATTTGAGAAGTGAAAAAAGAATGACTATATAATACTTCAATAAAATGATCTTTTTTTTTTTTTTAAGATTTTATTTTATTTAATCATGAGAGATACAGAGCAGGAGAGAGAGAGGCAGAGACACAGGCAGAGGGAGAAGCAGGCTCCATGCAGGGAGCCCGATGTGGGACTAGATCCCGCATCTCCAGGATCACGCCCTGGGCTGCAGGCGGCGCTAAACCGCTGCACCACCAGGGCTGCCCTAAAATGATCTTTAAATAAGATTTACTTACAAGAAGGTAAACGTTCTGGTTCCATATTTTAACACTGAAAAAATACAATTCAAATTTTAGATTCCATTAATATGCAACTTAGAGACTATCTTAATTTTATAGTTTTCACACACACCAAAAATTTGCCTGGTGTTTAATATGTACTGTGTATGTGAAATTAAACACCCTACCAGAGCCAACAGAATGATCTCTCAAGTCATAAGGACTCTTTAGAGCCAACAGAATGATCTCTCAAGTCATAAGGACTCTTTATACTTCTTTTCCCCTTCTCTGAAAGAAAGTGAGTAGAAGTTTATTTGGGGCTGAAACTTCAATAGTTAAATTTTTTTTCAGTTTTGCTTCAAGGATTTTTGGACTAGGTACTCTTCGGACTGCCTGCCTAGTTAGTGAATGATCATTCTATTTACCTAAGAAAAGTCCCTTCCCCCTCCCATACATCTGAACAAGCTCCCTACTTGGTCAATTCACACAATACTCCTCTCACTGGTGAGTTGACTGATTCAGGAATGTGAAAAAGAGCTCAAGCAACTCTAGTCATTCTGATCTCTTACCCTAAACTGAAATAAATGAATGAGTTAGTTGAGACACCGAGATGGATACCTTTAATTCAGAATACCTTTATTCAGAACAGTGAAAGTCAAAATGCAGTGAGAGAAAAATAAAGCAGGTGCCAAGAAGCCAAGACAAGTATCCAAAAAGCCCTCTAGAAACAGAGAAACTGATAAATCATAGAAAGAAGGGCTGTGAAGAGAGAAGGTAAGGTTATGGACAGCTCTCCAATTCTTGGTTTCTGTTCTTCAAGTAGCTCAAGGGCAATATTCTATTGCAATTGATTTTTTTTTTCATTTAAGCTAGTTTGGAAGTAGGCTGCAAACAAAAACTATACCAACAAGGAATTTTTCTGTATTTCTCATGTTCTGCTTTTTTACTGTTTTCCCTAAATAGTGAGAATGCAATTGTTGGCCTAGGCAACATCATGTCATAGAAAAAGCATGTGCTTTTATAACTTGGGACAAACTCAGCTCTGCCAACCTCTAATTGTAAAACCTGCTACAAACTCCTTAATTTCTAAACAGCTTTAATGTTTCTTTTCCTATCAAAGGGTCTATAACTTATGAGTAAATCCATTGTACATAATGTGGGAAGAAGTTATCCAGAAAAGCTTTTCTCCACATTTTTGTACCATGGAATCTAGAACTCCCCTTCCTTTCTCACTTTGGTTCTGGTCCCAAATGTGTAGTCTCAAACACTCTTGAGTGATCTTATGCAAAACTCACATTTGCAGAGAAATTCAAACTAAGCAAGAGGTCTACCACTATAAATAGGTCTAGGTCCTAAAGATTTTTTTTAATGTAATTTTTTTACAGGCCACTTTTAACAGAAGCCAATGAAAAACTGATCTAACGATCTTAAGAACTATGTAAAGTACTATTTTATATACCTGGGATAAAGTAAAATTACCAGATTAAGAATACTGACCACATGGTTGGAACTCAGTTTTATTTTTATTTTTATTTTTATTTTTTGGAACTCAGTTTTAAAAAGCTCTTTCATACCAACCAAATTGTACACTGTAAGAATAAACAACTATGTCATAATAATGAGACATCAAAACACTCCTCACCAAAACATTAAAAAATGCAAAGGTCAACTTCATATTCATCTCCTACTCAACATTTAAGTTGTCTCCCTTTGGGAATTCCCTTCCATATTTCAGTATATAGGGTTTGTTTATTTTATATACTTTACCACTCTGTTCCTCTCATCTAAAAACCAAAACTCTTATCTCTATGTGTTTTTAAGTGCTGTTAGTTTTCTGTATCTGAAATGCCTTTATGCTAGTTCACCTGACAAACTCTTCCTGTAAGAAAGAGTCAGTTCAAATGAGCTCTCTTTGCCAAAACGGTGCATATCCTGCCTCTAAGGTTTAAATCTTGAATACATTTCCACTAGAATAATAAGACATCTTGAATTACTACTGAGTACCTTGTACAGATGATGTTACTAGCTTTACATACATACTATCTTGACCTTGGTCCATCCAGGTAGGTACTATATATCCACAATTTCCCGAGACAACCAGCTTAAAATCAAAGCATAGCCAGGATAAAAATTCCTGTGTAGCTCAAACCTTGTTATCTTTCTACTAATCTGGAAGTTCCAAAGGTTTTTGGAACCCAAGCCCCTTGAAAATCTAAGAGCTATGAACCTTCTCTATCCCACCTCCACCAAAATGGGCATATACAAAAAGTATTAAATATAATTTGAAAGGGTTCAGAGACCCCCTGAAGCTCACTCAATGGAAACTTCCTGCTGCTTCTCCTAAGTCTGTTCACAGTTGGTAAACTTCTTGAGGAAAATGACTTTCATATTTTCAACTGCCAATTCTAAACACAAGTGCCTAGGGCATAGTGGGAACTCCAGAAATCGCTTATTTATGAACCAGTGGATGGCAAGAATCATGGAAGGATGACAGGGATACATTTTTGCATTCCTTCAGAGCCTACTAGGATAGCTACTCCAATATTGTTAAATAGCTTTTCAAATGCAGATTACATCTAAGAATAGTTATTATAAGAATTGTAGACATTAGCATATATCCCAAAGCGTCTGAGATTAACATGATCCACATTCCGTATTTTCTAGGAAAAACTCTGAGGGACCAACAACTTTTATCTGCCATAAGGCAGCTCATAGACACTACAATATTATACAAATGGAAATAAGACTTTTGTGTGTTTCACAGAGAAGGAGATAATTGTTAGGGTTTGACTGCATGAATCTAAAAAATTTTTTAGAATCGAAAGAACCCAAGAATCTAAAAATACTACAGAAAATATGAAATGTTGAGAGAGAAGTTCAACTATCTGGAAGAAACTTAGGGTGTCGTGAGGTTTAGAATAACTGCGTATCACTGGACTTGCATTAGGCAAGTCTTGAACTCAAATCTAATGCAAAACTTTTTCCTGATATTAAAAATCAAATTTTACAATAGAGATAGTATTACAATACAGATAACATTACAATGAGATATTACAATGGAGAAATGCTTAAGATAAACTGGGCTAAAATATTTACCCCAGAGAATTAATTACATTTTTGCTTCTAAGTTTGAGGTCAGGGTCAGAATTTTCAGTATTCTGATCTTCAAGGTACTGGTTAAGAAGTTTTCTAAAAAATGGAAAAAGTATGTTTAATAGTACACCACAAATAAAATTTCATTCATCCAGTGGGAATGCTCAAGGACAAGATATAGATTATTCCAGAAGGAAGGGGATATATATACTGCAGAGTACAGGATTTTAACACTGCAAAGGTGACAAACTATGTTAAGGCTCTGGAATGCCAAGCTAAGAAGTACAGACTTTATCCTATTGGCCTGTGATTCTAAACTAGGGCAAAAGTTATAAAATTGGGAGGACAGGAGAGAGGGAAATTGGGAAGACAGCATATAATTACAGTATGAAAATAATCAGAGCAAAAAAAAAAAAAGAAAAGAAAAGAAAAGAATCAGAGCTTGGATCTGATGCTTTGATTTGGCCTGGGCATTTAAGATTCTAATAATTTTAATGGTCATCAAAGGGAGCCTTGAATTGTTTTTGAAATTACATTTTTGATAATAAAAATAAAACCATTTTTCTTTCTTTCTTTTTTTGTAGGCTCCATACCCAGCATGCAGCCCGATGCGGGGCTTGAACTCGTAACCCTGAGATGGGGGGAGACCTGAACAAGATCAAGAGTTCTGATGCTTAATCAACTGAGTAACTCAGGCATCCCAAAGATAAAACCATGTTTCCAGTACCATCCTAAATAAACTTATTGATGAAAACAGAACTAAGGGGCAACACAGGGACTAAAATAGACATATCCTGATTTTTACAACCAGTGTTTTCTATTATCCCACAGATGCCAACACTTGAAAATGGTATTTTAGGAAAGTGAGTATGATATGCGGAATGGATTGGATGAGGCAAGAAACCAGAAGCAAGAAGAGAACAACAGCTATTGCTGTAATCACTCCAAAACACCCACAAGTTACAAGATACCACTATTTTTTGAAGAAATGCTAATAACATGGTATCTGGATTTTATCAATGGAACCTAAAATCAAAAGTTAAAAGTAGATATTTTATTAAAGTTAATATTCTAAGATAATGGTCCCCAAGTAGGATTCACGGGGTGGGGGATACATAAGCAGTTACTTCAAGTGGTTCCCTGAATCCTTACACATATCAACCAGCATCCAGAGAAAAATACGTACTATCTTTCATATTTATGCAGCAGATATTACAATTAATAAAACCCTGTTTATCTAAAAGTTTTCCTGAATGCAGCCTGATACTTTATCTCAAATTTTTTCAGTGGGTACTAAAAACACAAACACATTGTGTAAGCATACACAGAAGTGTGTACGCAATGAAAGGGGAAAAGCAGTTCTGCTCCTCTAAGAGACAAATCCCTTGGACCATTTGAAGAATCCACCTGGGGATCCCTGGGTTGCTCAGCATTTTGGCGCCTGCCTTCGGCCCGGGGCGTGATCCTCGAGTCCCGGGGTCGAGTCCCGTGTTGGGCTCCTTGCATGGAGCCTGCTTCTCCCTCTGCCTGTGTCTCTGCGTCTCTCGCACGCTCTCTCTCACGAATAAATAAAAACATAAAAAAAATAAAAAAAAAAAAGAATCCACCTGAAGAATAAATCTCTGTCTTACAGTTTCAAGCTCACCACAATTTCTGCTCATGCAAGGGCCATTAATGCCTGTTAAGTGCCAGGCACTATATTAAGCAATGAGGATACAGAGATAATTAAGTCCCAATTGCTAGCCCTGGAGGCTTTCAGTCCAGGGAAGTCAGAAATGTAAATGTTTATGAATCTAATGAACTGAATGTTATAGAAACACAGAAGCATTTAACATATGAAGAAAAAAGTTTTAATCTGAATGTTAATGTCTTACTTTCAAACTGTCAAAAACCTTTTCCAAACTAAATGTCAACTATTGAATGAAAAAAAAGCTAGCACTATTCTGAAAGTAAATACATACAATAAAATTTTTTGAGAATTAACTATTAAATTTGTAGTATGCTGTCTCTGGTAAGCCATAGGGAAAGAGTTACTTAAAAGTTTACTTCCACTTATTAAGTTACTTAGAAATATGTTTGGCTGGATACTCATCAAAGGATGGCTTAGAAACTAAACCAGTAGCAAATGCAAAAAGAAAATACTTCCTATCACTCTAGGTTTGAAAGACACATTAAACATACAGAACCATTTATATAAACTCACTAGGATATTTTAAAAACCTACAAGTCAACCACAAGATACACTCCACCCCACTAGGATGGCTATAATCAAAAAGACGGACAAGTGTTAGTGAGAATGTAGAGAAATTGGTGGGAATGTAAAATGTGCAGCAGCTTTAACAGTCTAGCAGTTCCTCAAAATGTCCAACCATATCACCCATTAATTCTACTCTTAGATATATACCCAAGATAAAGGAAAACATATATCCTAACAAAAATGTGTACATAAATATTCATAGTAGCATTATTCATAAAATACAAAGTATTCTATTTTATGTATTATTATATAAAGAAAATATTCCAAAAAGTGGAAACAATTCAAATGTCCATCAGTGGATGAATGGATGAACAAAATGTGGTATATCCATACAATGGAATATTATTTAGTCATAATAAGAAGTCAAATAGTTTCAATTCCTGCAACACATGAACGAACCTTGAAAACATTATATTAAGTCAAAGAACTCAGTCACAAAACAGCACATATTGTATGATTCCATTTGTATGAAGCAAATCTATGGAGACAGAAGGTAGATTAGTGGTTGCCTCGAGGTCAGGGATAGGAAAGGGAGGAAGAATGACTGCTAATGGGTATGGGGTATCTTTTTGGGGTGATAAAATTGATAATGATGACTGCATCATTTTGTGAATATACTAAAAACTATTAAATTATACAGCTTAAATCAATGAGTTTTATTAAGTGAATTATCTCTCAATAAAGCTGTTACTGATTTTTAAAACACCTCAATCCACAGCATTTAACACTTTAACAATGAAAATTTTTATACTTATTTCGGCTGTGCAGCATAAAATCTTCCAGGCTTTCCATCTTTCTTCACTTCATGTTTTCTAACATTTCAAACCCAAACTTTAAAAAGCTTTAGAGGCCTCATTTAACCAAAAGACAAGTTCTTATCTGTCTTTTAAAATTATATTTAAAAAAAAATAAAATAATATTTAAACAGCAATCATTTCACAAACGAGGACACACATATAGTTAAGAAACATATAAAATACTGCACCTATCTTACCTTTAACACACACACACAAAAAAGCAAAGTTTATGAGGGGAGCTCTCCTTCAATCTGTCTTCCTCCAGTTTCTACCATCTACTTTCAAAATGTTAAATGTAAATGTTAAGAATTTATACTCATTTGACCTATTTTCTCCTCAATCAACTACAATCTAGACTCTTCCATATCCTACCCAAACCACTTTTTGTGGTCACCAAATCACTCCTACTTGGCAAACAGAATGGGTACTTTCTCAATCTCACCTTACCAGTCCTTCTAGAAGTATTTGTTTTTGCTAACTACTCCTTTCCCGAAACCCTCCCAGGCTTTTCTGACATCCTCTGGGTTCCCTTCCCTCCTCTCTGAGCATACGGGCTGCTCTTTAAATGCTGCTGCTCTCCAACCTAAAGCTGGTCACTTTATACGCTCATCTGAATAAATTCATTCCCTCTCATGCTTTCAAATACCTTTTATATGCTCATATGGCAACTTCCAAATTTTTAACTACATCCTGTCAGCTTTCTTGAGCTCTACATTTCTGCCTGATGTCTCAGGCACCTCAGTTTACCACATTTAAACTAAACTAATTCTCTTCTACCTTGAAATTTCCTCCAACCACCTTCTGCTTGGTCTCTTCTACTTCTTTCTCTTCCCGTACTCCTAACCATACCAAATGGTATCTTCTAACTTGGGTGATAGTATACCAAACCAGGAAACTTGGAGTCATACTGTAAATATTCCTTTCTCCTGGACTACCCACATCTAGTGAATCGAGACTTCTTTCTTAATCCTTATCAGATCCTATATATACTCTCTATTCCACTATCTTAGTTTAGTTCAGGCCCTTATCTCACTTCCTATATTTCAACAGCTTCCAAAATGCTCTCCTTCATCACTAATTCCATCCTTAATACTGCCACCAGAATCAACCCCTACAAACACAAATCTGCCAAATGACTGCTTACCCTTCTTAAAACATATAGTGGCTATCCAGAATCTATCTGTATCAAAGAAGTGAAGGCTCATACTAAAGCAGTCTGTGGCAGAGGGTGGGGGTAAGTAGTTAGTAGTTCTAACATTGCTAGAATGTTCAGTTACTATGTTTATTTTCTTAACACCTGCCCACTTTCCAAGTGACCCTAAGAGTTGTAGTATAGAACTATTCAAAATCACTAATACTGATCTATTGAGTAAATTATAGCATAGATGCAAGAATCTTCACAATCTAACCCCTACCTAATTTTCTCAGCATCACCATTAGCCCTTACCATGCATTACTTCACTGGTTCTCAAAGTATGGTTCAGGGACAGCCTAGCCCCTGGCCATTTCAGAGAGTCCATGAAGTTAAAATTCTTTTCCTAATAATATTAATTTATGTTTCCTCACCTGTAAATATAGGAATGCACAGACCTAAGGCACGGTAATTTTTAAAAATCATTTTCATTCTCCTTTTTAGAGTGTACAGTGGCGTTTTCTAGAGTACAAACACTGCAACCATATGAACGAATCAGATACGAAAACCCAAATCCAGTTTCCTATTAAGCCAGACATTAAAGAAATTTGCAAAAATATAAAAATAATGCTTCTTCTCACTAATTACTTTCTGTTTTGAATAATAATTATCTATAGTTAATATGAAGTGGGTTTATTATTTTTTTAAGCAGATTTTTTTTATATATCTATTTTAGTTTGTAGTACAGTAAATAAAAGCTTTTTGGAGCCCTCAATAATTTTTAAGGCTATAAAGGATTCTAGAGACCAAAAGGTGTGAACTACTGTTTTTAGGTGATTATCTACCACTCCCCTAAACATGTTCAACTTTAATTTTTTTTTAAGAATTATTCATTTATTTCAGAGACAGAGTGTGCACGCACGAGTGAGTATGCAAGCATGCACGTGGGGGGAGGGGTAAAGGGAAAGAATCTCCAGTGGAATCCTCCACGCTGAGACTCAGCTCAATCCATGGACCCATGAGATCATGACTTGCACCAAAACCAGGAGTCCCAAGCTCAACAGACTGAGCCACCCAGGCGCCCCAAACATCTTCAACTTTAAAACTTCCATCCCTTTGCATGGTGATATACCCTCCCCACCACTAGCCTAGTCCCAGCCAGGTCCCAAAGGACCTCAGCTGCATCCTGGAGAAACAGAACAAAAAGAACAGAGGTTTTGGGGTGCCTGGCTGGCTCAGTTGAAGGAGCTTGTGAGACTCAATCTCGGGGTGATGAGCTGGAGCCCCAGCTTGATATAGAGATTACTGAAATCAATAAATTTTAAATGCTATATGTTGGCAAACAACTTCAATAAAAAAAAAATATATATATATATAAATTTTAAAAATGCTATATGTTGGCAAATTTAACTCCAATAAAAAAATAAAATAAATAAAAATAATAAATAAATAAATGAATTTTTAAAAAGAACAGAGGTTCTGAAGTCAAGCAAAATACTTAATTTCTCAGAGTGTGCTTCCTCATGTGTAAGATTCAATTTACATCTATCTCATAAATTGTTGACATGTGAAGTAAGATAGGGTGTAAAGTATCTGGCACAGTGTTTAGAATATAAAAGGGACAGAAATGTTAATTTCTTTTTTACTTAAAATAACTTATAAAGACTAACATTACTGTAGTAAAATAAAAATGGTCTAACAATTATTTAATCATAACAAAGCAAGCAGACAGGTTGCTTTGAGCAGTTATGTCAGGATTACTGTTTGTAGAACAGATGGTTTTATATAATAAATCCCTTGAAATGGATAATTTCTACAGTAGTTCTGAGTACTTTTGGTTGATAAATTAAGTTCAAATTAGTTTAAAACACCAGAATTGGGACCCCTGGGTAGCTCTGCGGTTTAGCGCCTGCCCTCGGCTCAGGGTGTGATCCTGGAGACCCGGGATCGAGTCCCACAACAGGCTCCCTGCATGGAGCCTTCTTCTTCTCCCTCTGCCTGTGTCTCTGCCTCTCTCATGAATAAATCAATAAAATCTTAAAAAAAAAAAAACAACACATCAGAGTTATTTTAAATAGCATTTTAACGTAGAATAGCTTGCTATTATACCTCAGTTTGGCTTTAGAAAAATGTCTGTAAATACTCTTCACAACAAAGTCCTGAAATTCACACCTCTACTGCATCCTGTTTTTTAAATACTCAACTGAATTCACTCATTATATTTTTGTTTTCACCTTCATGAATGGAGAGAGAACTGGTTTTTAAGCCGAAACTGCCATATTTACTTGTAGCTTACGTGTCATCTGTAATTATTTTTTACATACAAGTGTCTAATATAAATTAGATAAACTTTAGTCTGATCAAGAGAAATCTACTGCTTGTTTCAATGTTTCAGACATTGTAAAGATTTATTCATTTATTACTTATTTTTAAGTAGGCTCCCAGCATGGAGCCCAGTGCTGAGCTTGTAATCATGACCCTGACAAAAGATTGGAGCTGAGATCAGGAGTTGGATACCTAACTGGCTGAGCCAGGCAGGCACCCCTAGACGTTATAAAGCTTTAAAAAGCACAAGAAAATGATTGAAAACAAAAGCCCAGATACCTTTTTCTTTTTATGTCTAGTTATCTGTAACTGACTACATAAATTAGCTATATGAGACCACAGACTTTAGCACCAGGATTTGTTAAATGATGACTCTAAATAATCACTCCCATACCTCAGCCCTATGAACTAGGTAGCATTTTTCTTCTTTAAAAGATGACAGAAATCACTCATCCTATTTTCTTCAAAGTGGCCAGCCCAAGGTCCAACAGCTATACAATGAAAGAGATGAGCATAAAACCAGGTCTATCAAACACGATTACACATCACTCTATCCTATACATTTACTTGTCATGATCACTGTCTGCCATCTTGTAAGAAGATTTAAAGTCAAGATGCTCAAATCGAGTCCTGCATCTGCCACAAATCAGATGTTGAATAAGTAATCATCTTGGTGCTGTAGTTTACACCACCTCAATATCTTAGTTTTCTCCTCTTTAATGGTGGGCTGGAGAGGACACAACACACCAAGACAGGAATAGACAACTCAAAATAGTTAATGACAGGTGGAAAATTCCCTAACCTTACTAGTCAACACAAAATTCAAATTAAAACAAGAAACCATTTTCCAACCATCAAATGAATTAAATGAACGCTCATGTACTACTGGCAGTCGTATAAACTGATACAACTTCTTCAAAAGGTTATTTATAAACATGCATTAAATGTTTATATCTGGGGCACCTGGGTGGCTCAGCAGTAGAGCATTTTGCCTTCGGCTCAGGGCATGATCCCAGACTCCTGGGATGGAATCCCTATCAGGCTCCCTGCAGGGAGCCTGCTTCTCCCTCTGCCTCTGTCTCTGTATCTCCCATGAATAAATTAATAAACTCGTAAACTCATAAATAAATAAATAAATAAATAAATAAATATCCTTTTACCTAGTACTTCCACTACTGGAAGATATCTTATGCAACAATCCAAAATAAGGAAGTTTTACCCATAAATGTTCATAATAGAAAATAAATGGCCAAATATTCAATCACAAGGAAATGGTTAAGCTATAAAATAGTTGCCAAGTAAAATATCATATAGCCACTGAAATATTAAATAGCTACTGGATTTTTACAAATGAAAAGTACTTATCAAAATGATAAGTTGGGAAAAAAACCCAACAATATAAAATGAAATAAACAGCACCGTCAAACAGATGCATTAAGAACATTAACAGAGACGGCCTTTGGGTGACAGGACTAGGAAGGCTGGATACAACAAAGGGAAGAACATAATCCACCCCACATTCCTAAGAGTAAGGCATTATTAATTATTATTCTATAATCTCCAAATTTGAAATCAAAAAAACTAGTACTTTATAACTGAATAGTATTATAATAGATTATTTCTAAGGCTCAGTTCTAAAATGCTACAATTTAATAATGCATTTTTGATCCACATAAGAATTTAAGAGTAACAGAACACTTGAAATTATTAGCTTATCTTCTATTCTCTCTCCACAGCACAGGGGACATGGTCTCCCTCAAGCCTTCCAGTCAAGGGAAAAAGCAGCACCATCTATCTAGGAGGCTTAATTATAGCTATTGCTTATCAAGTCATGGAATAAAAAAAGCAAGCCCTATAAAAGAATAGCCTTAGTCATCAAATCTCCAGCGTAGAATCACCTATCTATCCCTAGGTATTATGGAAGATAAAAGAAACTCAGTCCTTCAGAAATGAAATCTCCAATAGGATCCCTGACTCATCCGCAAAGCACGAACCCCAAGGCTACTTCCCCTGCACATAAGTTCAGAGACTGGGCACCTGTCCTGACGGCCTTCATCACCAAACAATGCTTTTTCCTGACAGGATATGCCCAGGGATAACAAGATGACTAGCATGCAAACTCACAGTGACCAAGGACCACACCACCTCTTCTTCCATAACGAAAATAAGACTGCAAAAGCCTGGTTTTAAACTTCTAAAATGCCCTAAAAGTAAATATTTTCTATTGGCCAAAAAAAAAAAAAAAAAAAGGAAAAAGGGGACTCCCTCCAATTACTTCTGAGTGGCACGACCCAATTCTCACTAGTAAGAAGAGAAAATACCCTCTTTATTTTCCTCGGATCAAAAACACATAGGCTAAATATCCACAGAAAATGTCCAAAACAGGACACAGATTATTTTACCTACATTTTTCCATCTTCGAAAGATACTAACAAAATCTCACTCCCATCCTCTTTCACCGGTCTAGGAAGGCGGGAATCACGAAGCTCAACAATACTATTACACTGTTGTATAAGGTCAACGATCTATTGTACAAGCTGTTAGCAATTTTAATGCCTAAAACTGTAGATAACCGAGTCTCTTTAAAATGTGAAAAAGCATTTTCAGGGCTAAAAGTCATTTCAGCGGCACCTTGTAAACAATCAAACTGTACTTTGAAACAAACAAACAAACAAACAAAAACCCTAGACAATGTGTGCTGCCCATTCATTTTTATGGACTTAGCCGTGTGTCCTTTTCACAATGGAGAATTCCGGGGTTAAGGGATCATTCTGCGGGGGGTACCTTGCCCGGGACCAACCTCTCCCGAGCCTATTTCCCATTCCCGAACCCCGCCGCGGCCAAGGAGCAGCCACTTCCCCAAGTCCCACTTCCTTTTCCATTCCCCAGACCTCCAGAGTTTCCAACGCCCCGGTCTTGCGCAACATCCGTAGGAGCAGCCGCCGCAACCACCGCCTCCTGAGCCGAGAAACAACCCTAAAGGGAACATTGTCCAGCAGAAAAATAAAAGGTGGAGGGGAGGGGGGGCGATGTAGGAAGCGGACTTCTGGTCCCACGCCTCTGGCCCTGACCCCCTCCTAGGGGCTGTGCCTCGGGCGACTTCGGGAGCAGGACCTCGCACCTCCCGCAGCCCGTGCGCCGAGCCGAGGGCGGAAGGGGGGGCAGGGAAGGTTATCTCCCGGTGCAGCGCTCCGGCCGCTTCGGAGCCTCCGCCCCACCAGGACTATTGTTCCCGAGTTCCCCGCCCCCACCCCGGATAGGAAGTGATGGTCACATCCCCTCCGCCTCCGACGACACCCCCAGGGGTCGGCGGGGGCTTCCTGCGGGAGCGGGAGCGGGAGCCGCAGCGCCGCGCACACCCGGGCCCTCCGACCTAACGTCGCGGGGACCCCGGCGCCACCGCAAACCTGGGTGTCGGGGCCCGCGGCCGACCCCGGCCCAGCCTCGGGGGTCCTCGGGGGTCCTCGGGGGTCGCGGCGGCCAAGCGCCCCGTGCCCACCTCCGCGGCCGGCGGGGCAGGGCGGCCCCGGGCCGGGGCTGACCTGGCGCCCCCGTCCCTCCGCCCCGCCGCGCTCCCCGGGTCACCTCGCCCCGACCCCGCGCGCAGACCCCGCGGGGAGACCCCCCGGGAGACCCCGCCGGGCGGGGCAGGCTGCACGCTCCCGGCCCGCAGACAATAGGTGGTCGCGGGCGGCGGCGCGCGGGGCGGGCTCGGCCGGGCGGCGGCGGAGGGAGGCCGAGGGCGGCGGCGGCGGCGGCGGAGGAGGAGGCGGCCCGGGCCGTCCGCCCCGCTGCTCAGCTCACGGCCGCGCACAAAGCGCCGGCGGGAACGGGCGGCGCGGGGCGCGACTCACCATGAAGTCCCGGGCGAAGTTGTCCTCCCCGTTGTGGTCCGGGCTCTTCATGGCCTGGACCCTCTGGATGAACCGCCTCAGGATCTCCACTTGCTCCATCCTCCCGCGCCCCCGCCGCCGCCGCCCGCCCGCCCGGCGCAGCGCCCGCTCAGCCTTCCCCAGCGCGCCGCCCGGCCTCCCGCGCCCCGCTCCCCCCACCGCCCGGGGCGGCGGCAGCGGCGGCACCGGCCCGGCGCCCGACGCCGCAACTCGAGGAGCAGCCGCCGCGCTCCCCCGGTCCGAGGCGAGCCGCTGCGGCTAGCGCCAGCCCCAACCCCCCGCCCGCTCCATCCTCGTCCCCGCCCTCCTCCTCCCCCGTTGGAGACGCCGCCGCCGCCTCAGGAGCTCGGCTCTCCCTGGCCCTGCCCCCCGGCCCGGTCCCTCCTCCCCACCCCCTCCCCACTGCCCGCCGCCGCCGCCGCCGCCGCCGCCTCTCCCCACGGGCGCGGCCCCGCCGCCACCCAGACGCGCGCCCCCGAGCCGTGGCCCCGCCCCAGGCGCCGAGACGCCCGGCCAGGCCCCGCCCCCGCCCGCGGGCCCCGCCCCCGGGCCCGCCCCGCCGCGCCCAGACCCTCTCGCAGTGGCTGCGAGGCCCGCGGCGGCCTGCGGGGCCGCGGGAGCCACTTCCGGGGCGTGGTCCGGCCGGGGCCGCCTGGAGCGCCCGGGGGTGGGGCGTCCCGCAGGACGGGGTGCGCCTCCGAGCCCAGGAAACCCTGGTCGGTCCAGGAAGACTTCCGCTGGAACTTGCGGGCTCACGGCCCGCTGGTGGGAAAAGCGCACTTTGCGAGTGTTTCCGCGCCGCCCTGCGGCCCCAAGGCCCGGCCCGCGGGAGTCGGGGGGGGGGGGGGCGGGACGCAGAGGCATGCCGGGAACTGTAGTCGCGTCCCCCCGCGTCGGGGCGGGTGGGTCTGGGTCCCGCTGCGGGCCCGGGATGCTGACGGCGCCTGACCTTGCCGCCTCGGGCAGTGGCTGCGGCCGGGACAAGCCAAATATTCCTTGAATGAAAGGCCTTCTGCAGATCCGTCTGCAGATTCAGCCCTGGCGGGTGAGCCCCGAGACCCGGAGCGCACCCGAACACCTGCCACGCCTGTGTTGGCTGAATGAGACGCACTTTGTGCTTTGGAGCTCAGATTCGCAGCCCTCCGGACAGAAATGATTAACAGGCTTTTTTCTCCATAGAATGGACTTGATGAATTTGTGTGCGTCTTTGCAAGTCTTCTGGCAATTAGAGAGAATCTGTCCTAATCTAATTCACCATTTTTGCGAAGAAAGTGGTTTGCCTGGGCCCACCCCTGCCCCCAGCGTACCCTTAGCAGAGCCAACACTAGAACTCAGACCTTCCTGCTTTCAGTACAGCCCTTAGATGGATTGCCCCTCACTAAGGAAAGTAAACGTGTGGTAACGTGGCAGGACAGAATGATTGGATCCCTGGACTTCTCTGGATCTCTCCTACCCACACCCAAGAAATTTATCAGATAAGCTTGGGCAGGGAATGGGTCGAAAATAGGGAACATGCGTGCTAGCCCCCTCCTCCCAGATGAATGTTTAGAACCACTATGGAGCTTAACGATAAAACTCCTTGAAGAATATAGGTGGGTACAATATTTTTCCTGTTTCAAAGAACGATGTTTCTCTTTAAAATGCACAACTGATGTATGCCAGTCCAGTCCTGCTCTCAGAAATACGCACTTCCAGGTGTGCCCTCCTCAACCTCCTATGTATCTAAGTGGTGTATGTGCGTATGAAAAGATAGTTCTGTCCTGTACTCAAAGATTCACTTAGAATAGTTCAGTTTCCGAGTTAGGATCCATTGGAAACAAGGGTCTGTAGTATTTTACTTTAATTAGATACTGAGACTCAGTTTTCACTGGATGTAGGAAAAGATCAGGATCTGGTCTTGATCACCCACCAAGGGTCACCCTGTAGGTAACCCTTTTCCCCCCAGAACTGGGAAAGAAATTAAAACTCTAAGCAAAGCAATGGGCAGATGATGAGGAGTGCCTGTACTTTTGATATATCAAAAGAATGTACAACCCAGAGGGTATTTGATGACTATATGCTAGACAAGTTGAGTAACAATCTAGGGACTGACTGATTGGATGTGTTGACTTGTTTTGAGTACGGAGCCTCATATTGTCTAGTGTTTTTGCAGTATTTTTACTTTTCCTCTTACTGACAGCCTTCTCTCTCTCTTTCTTGTAAAACTTGAGTGTTTTTTTAAGTTCCTAGCATCTACCTTTGGCATCCGATGTAGATTAGGGAAAACAAATGTAGAGTACCGTTATGTATCTTGACTCTTTTGCAAAGGCTTACTTAGCATTTTAGTATACTTAGGTCACCTTTCAATTTACAGATAATTTTTGAACACCTCAAAATATGTGTGTATGTGAAAGATGCAAAAATGTTTTAGGGATGGCTTCTTAGTGTTTATAGCCTGGTTCAGGAGACAGGAAAAAAACAATAAACTTAGTTATACTGTGGGTTCATAAATGCCAAATGCATGATACAGACGTTGGATGGCTTAACATTTCTGAGAAAGTTGGGACCCCGTTAGCAACATGCAGTGGTCTCAGGGGACCTTGAAGTCTATGTGAAATTGAACAAAAAAGAAGAGCTCCCTGGTAAGAGAAGCGATAAAACAAAAAAACACGAAGACAGCACAGCAGAAGTTTGAGGCAGAACTTTGATATGCCCGTGAAGGTGCTAACATAGACAGATTGGATTCTAGAGAGTGTTGAATGCCTGCCTAATGACTTGGATTTCATATTGTCAGTGGGAGCCACCAAAGGTTTTTGAGAATAGACATGAAATTAGGAAAATAGTAATCTGGCTTTTTGTGGTTGTTGTTGTTGTTAAATCACAATAAGGGGAGAGAATGGGATGAGGTATTGGGAGCCAATATTATGAAGCAACAAAAACTGTAACTAGGGGTGCCTGGGTGGCTCAGTTGGTTAAAGCATCTGCCTTCAGCTCAGGTCATGATCTCAGGGTCCTGAGGTGAAGCCCCACGTTGGGCTCCCTGCTCAGTGGGGAGCCTGCTTCTCCCTCTCCCTCTGCACCGCTTATGTTCCTTCTCTCTCTCTCTTTCTCTCTCTCTCTCTCTCTCTTGCTCTATCTCAAATACGTAAGCGTCTTTAAAAAAAAAAAAGCTTTAAGGTTACAAGACATAGATGGAGGTGAGAGAGACAAAGACCTCACAGAACTAGGGACTGACTTAGTAGACAAGAAAGGAGGTAGAATTAAAAATGACTGAAATTGCCAGGTTGGAAGAGATCAGAAGGTTTGACAATGCAGGGCTATGCATAGTTTCAGCAAATGGGAACTTTCATGCATGAATTGTGAGAGAAATCTGCACATCTTTGGATGCAGTTTGGCCATAAATGTATAATAATGGAAACCTCACACCTGCTTTGGCTGAAAAAACCTTAGAGGTAATATTTATAGGTGTATACAAACACAAACTTATTACAGCCTTATTTGTAATGGCAAGAGTAGAAAGGGGCCTGCATTTCAAAAGGGACTGGTTAAAAAACAAAATCACATCCATATAATTAGGTTTTTTGAAGCCAAACTATAAAAAAAAAATAATCTGTGTACGTTGATGTGGAGTAGGTCCCAAGATCTACTTACGGAATGAGAAAAGCTAGGCATTGTGTTTATGGTATTCTTACTTTTATATAAAATGGAATGTGGATAAAATACTTGAACACAGAATTTGTCTCAAGGATATTTCAAAAAACATTAGCTGTGCTTGCCTGTAGGAGGGCCCTGGCAAAAAGGAGACAACTTCAAATGTGTATACCTTTTTTTTTTTTTTTTAATTTTATTTATGATAGTCACACAGAGAGAGAGAGAGGCAGAGACACAGGCAGAGGGAGAAGAAGGCTCCATGCACCGGGAGCCCAACGTGGGATTCGATCCCGGGTCTCCAGGATCGCGCCCTGGGCCAAAGGCAGGCACCAAACCGCTGCGCCACCGAGGGATCCCTGTGTATACCTTTTTATATTCTAAATATTACTGTGTATGCATTACTTTTCCAACAAAATTAAATCTATTTAATTAAAAATTTTTTAGACTTTCAATCTAGGTGACAGGAAGAATGGCAGTATCGTCAATAGAAACACCCAAATGGAGAAAATGGAAGCTGATCTTATTTGGGGAAATTTTTTAAAAATGGCACAGGTGTTTCAGAATGCCGACCGACTTTTACCACAATTCTCGAGAAACTATGGCCACCTTGCTCATTCCCAGCCACAGCTGCACTTGACCTATGCTGTGTAAACAGGCCAGCAACCTGTGGCCTGGTGTAGGAACAGGATCTTGGCCAATTAGTTCTCACTGTTCACAATCTGAACTTAGAAACCTAGAGAGAGTAAGTCATCAAACAGCAAGGTCAGAAACTGAATACCTTGGGATATTTTTAGGGAACGTCTTATAAGAATAGGAATTATAAAGAATCTGGTTGGTTAGTCAAAAGTCACTAACCAGTCATGCAGACATATGTAGAGATGTCACTCTGTAACCCACGTGGCCATGAGAGAAGTGGAGAGAATCCCTTTAACTGAGAACTGACTTAGAACTTTTCAGGACAGGTTTGGCCGGCATTTAATCCATAAATAAATTCTGCTTTTCCCGAAACAGAATAGGTCAGAATAAAGAGCCTGGGCTCAGAAGTGAGAGAGATGAAGTTTCAAATGCCCGTTCCATGCATTTCTTAGTCAGGATGTCACTTCAGCTCTCTAAGCCTTGGGTTGTAGAATTAGGGTACTGCACGTTATGCTTGCTCACAGAAAACAAAATAAGAACCGGTTAAACAAACAATGGATGATTTCTGGACCCTTTGCTTCTTTACCTACTGTCTCCTTAGGCTCTTGCCCTACTCACTAACCACCTTTACTCTGGGTAAAGACATGAGGGATGAAAAGAAAGCCAAAATACCATTTTCAAAATGTATTTTCTTAGTACATTTGTGAAGGTTGGAGTGAGATTTTTAAACCAACAATTCAAAATGGGTTTCAGGATTATCCACCTGTTTCATTCACGATATCCCTTCCCCCTGTCACTCAGTTAAAAGTGATGCTTCATATCTGTGTAGAAGTTCTGACTTTTAGAGTATTTTTGCGACTGTTCTCTTATGAAAACTACCTTTGTTATGGCTTACATGGCATTATAACTCTTTGTGAGTTCTCTTTAACAATTCTGGAAGGCAATTTGACGTCATTGTCCTCATTAATAGATGAAAAACTAAATAAAACATGGGAGTGAACACGACTAGCTCACTTGTAAAAATACAAATGTCAGACGCATATCCAGAACTGAGTTTCCAGCTTGTTGCATAAACCATTGAGTCACAATGCTTTAATACCTGGTGTAATTTAAGCAAAACTACACATAAGGATTCAAACCATTCCTGAGATTCTTCCAAAGTATTCTCCCAAAGTATTAGCACTTCTAATATTAACTTGTCATTAGAAACATCCCTCAGTTGTCTCTGTACTTTCAAACTAAAGGACTCCTAACGAGGAAGTTATGGGAAATAAAAAGGGAGGGAAATTCTTCTCTAATTTATTCCTGGTATCCCTTACTCCCTCATTCCTAGACCTGGTCACAGCAAAAAAGTTGTTGACCACTTGTAATCTGTGAATTTATTTTTGAGGTATGTGGTCCAATAGGGAACTGGAGGGAAAAAGCAGTATAACTTTTTAGTCTAGTGTGGCATAACATTTTTAGAAGAAAGGCACATAAAAATGGAAAGAAGTTTGGAAAGGATGATATTTCTTAAATATTTGATAAGTATTTGTAAAGCTAATATTTCAGAGCTTTTTGACATAAGACTCCCATTTATTCCAATAACTCTATACTAAGTAGGTAAGCCACGTATGATTATCTCCATCTTTCTTTATACATGCTACTGAGGCTAATAATGCCTAAGCTTAAAGGAATTATTAAATGATTTGCTGAAGGTCGTATGGATAGCAGAACTGAACCAAAGCCCAAGTGACTCTCTATTCAATGAAAATTTCCCAGTGTTATATAACAGAGGTCAAATAGTGCAACAATAAATACTAACTGCAGGTGAATGCAATAATTAAATCCGCCCTCTAACTTTTCTATCTCATATTTCTTATACTGTTTCATTTAACATTCAAAGAAAAATTAAAATTTTACAAGTAACCTCAAAGTCAAGTAGTACCTTAGCATCTAATTAGTGATCCTGCAGCCTAATGACATATAATTTCTATATTCAAGAATGGATCATTAGCAAGGACCGTGAAATATGATTGTACTGTATAAAATCCATTCAGTGTATTGATTGGACTCAGACCCAATTAACAGAAAGCCTCAAAACAAAACAAGCAAAAATCCCTTTCATTCAGTGACTGCTAATATTTTATTTTATTTTATTTTTAAGATTTATTTATTTATTTATTCATGAGAGACACAGAGAGAGAGAGGCGGGGTCCCATGCCCACATGGGACTCAATCCCAGGTCTCCAGGATCACACCCTGAGCCGAAGGCAGCACTAAACCGCTGAGCCACCCGGGCATCCCAACTGCTAATATTTTAAAGTTAAATTGTAGACAGAGACGAATACTGAATGGTCTCACTTATCTGTAGAATCTAAAAATGGGAAGAAGAAACCAACCTCAGAAAAAGGGATCAGACTTTTAGTTACTAGAGGCAGATGGTGGGGGAGAGGGATTTGGAAGAAGATGGTAAAAAAGTAACAAACTACCACTTAATAGGCTTAATTAAGCACTAGGTTTGTAATATGCAACATGATGATTATAGTTAATACTGCTATATAATACATTGGAAAGTTAAGAGACTAAGTCCTGAGAGTTCACATCACAAGGAGAAAGGGTTTTTTTTTCTTATCATATATGCAATAATGGAGGTTAGCTGAACTGATTGTGGTAATCATTTCACAATATATATAAATCAGACTATCAAGACGTATGCTTTAAACTTATATAGTGATATATGTTAATTATCTCAATAAAATTAGAAACAAATAATGATTCCACTTAAATGAGGTATCTAAAACATTCAAATTGATAGAAATATTAAATAGATTGGTGATTGCCAGGGACTGAGGGTAGGGGGATTAGGGCAGTTGTGGGTTTTTTGGTGTTTTAATTCCACTATAGTTACCATACAGTGTTACATTAGTTTCACGTTTACAATATAGTGATGCAACAATTCTATTACATTACCCAGTGCTCATCATGAAGAGTGTACTCATAATCTCCTTCACCTATTTTCCGTATTTCCCCACCCACTTCCCCTCTGGTAACCATCACTTTGTTCTCTATAGTTAAAAGTCTATTTTTTTGTTTCCCTTGGGTTTTTTTCTTTGATTTTTTTTGTGTGTGTATGTGTTGTTTGTGAAATCCTACATGAGTGAAATCCTTTGGTATTTGTATTTCTCTGACTGACTTAAGTGGCAAGATTTAATTCTTTTTAATGTCTGAGTAATATCTACACATATACCTGTACACGTACATTGGTATACCACTTCATCAGTTGACAGACAGTTGGGCTGCTTGCATAATTTGGCTATTGCAAATAATACTGCTATAAACACAGGGGTGCATATCTTTTTGAATTAGTGTTTTTGTATTCTTTGGGTGAATACTCAATAGTAGAATCATTGTCTCATATGGTAATGCTATTTTTAATTTTTTGAGGAACCTCTATACTGTATTCCATAGTGTCTGTACCAGTTTATATTCCCACCAACACTGCACAAGGGTTCTTTTCCCTTCACACCTTTACCAACACTTCTTGTTTCTCCCGTTTTTGACTTTAGCCATTCTGACAGGTGTGAGGTGATATCTCATTGTGGTTTGATTTGCATTTCCCTGATAATGAGTAACACTGAGCATCTTTTCATGTATCCATTGGCCATCTGGATGTCTTCTTTGGAGAAATGTCTGTGTCTTCTGCTCGTTTTTTAATTGGATTATTTGGTTTTTGGGTATTGAGTTGTATCAGTTCTTTATATATTTTGGATACTAGCCCTTTATTGAGTATGTCATTTGCAAATATCTTCTCCATTTAGTGGTTGTCTTTTAATTTGGTTCATTATTTTCTTTGCCATGAAGACACTTTTTATTTTGATGTAGTCCCAATAGTTTATTTTTGCTTTTCTTTCCCTTGCTCCAGGAGCCATATATACAAAGGTGTTGCTACTACTGATGTGAGAGAAGTTACTGCCTGTGCTGTCTTCTAGGAGTTTTGTGGCTTTAGGCCCCACATTTAAGTCCTTAATCCATTTTGAGTTTATTTTTGTGTATGGTGTAAGAAAGTGGTCCAGTTTCATTCTTATGCATATAACTGTCCCTTTGTCCCAACCACTTGTTGAAGAGACTTGTCTTTTTCTAGTTGCATGTTCTTACCTCCTTTGTCAAAGATTAATTGACAATATAATCATGGATTTATTTCTGGATTTTCTGCCCTGTTCTATTTTGATCTGTACGTCTATTTTTGTGCCAGTACCTTACATTTTGATTACTACAGCTTTGTAATATAACTTGATGTCTGGAATTATGATGCCTCAAGCTTCGCTTTTCTTTTTCAAGATTCCTTCTGCTGTTTAGTGTCTTTTGTGGTTCCATACAAATTTTAGGATTATTTGTTTTAGTTATGTAAAAAATCCTGTTGCATTTTTTATTGTTGTTGTTTTAAGATTTTATTTATTTATTTATCTGAGAGAGAGCACACAAGTAGGGGCAGGGGCAGAGGGAGAAGAAGAGAATTTTGAGCAGACTGCGCTAAACGTGGAGCCTGACCCAGGGCTCAATGCCAGGATGCTGAGATCATGACCTGAGTGGAAACCCAGAGTTAGAAATTTAACCACTGGAGCCACCCAGGTGCTGTGCTGTTGGTTTTCTGAGAGGAATCACATTAAATGTGTAGGGTATTTTGGGTAGTATAGAAAATTTAAAAGTATGTGTTATTCCAATCCATTAGCATGGAATATCTTTCCATTTCTTTGTGTCATCTTCAATTTCTTTCATCAGTGTTTTCTAGTTTTCAGAGTACAGAGCTTTCACTTCTTTGGTTAGAGTTACTCTTAAGTATCTTATTATTTTGGTGCAGTTGTAAATTGTAATCCCAACTGTAAATGAGATTGTTTTTTTAATTTCTCTCTGTGTTGCTTCTTTATTGGTGTATAGAAATGCAACAGATTTCTGTAGTTTGATTTCGTATCCTGCAAACTGATTTTATCAGTTCTAGCAGGTTTTAGGTGTAATCTTTGGGTTTTCTGTATAGAGTATCATGTCATCTGCAAATAGTCAAAGTTTTACTTCTTCCTTACCAGTTTGAATGTCTTTTATTTCTTTTTGTTATCTGATTACTGTGGCTAGGAATTCCAGTACTATGTTGAATAAAAGTGGTGAGAGTGGACATCCCTGTGTTGGTCTTGACCTTAAGGGAAAGGCTCTCAGTTTTTCACCATTGAAGGTGATGTTGCCTATGGATTTTTCATATATGGCCTTTGTTATGCTGAGGTATGTTCCCTCTAAACCTATTTTGTTGGAAGTTTTTGTCATGAATGGATGTTGTACTTTGTCCAGTGCTTTTTTCTGCATCTATTGAAATGATCATATGGCTCTTAGCCTTTCTCTTATTGATATGATGTATCACATTGATTTATTTGTGAATATTGAGTCACTTTTGCAACCCGAGAATAAATACACTTGATCATGATAAATGTCACTTGAATGATTTTTTTTAAGTTTACTTATTTATTTATTCATTAAATTTTTCTTAAGTAGGCCCCATGCCCAGGGTAGATAAAGCCCAATGTAGGGCTTGAAACTCACAACCCTGAGATTAAGACCTGAGGGGATCCCTGGGTGGCGCAGCGGTTTGGCGCCTGCCTTTGGCCCAGGGCACGATCCTGGAGACCTGGGATCGAATCCCATGTCAGGCTCCCGGTGCATGGAGCCTGCTTCTCCCTCTGCCTGTGTCTCTGCCTCTCTTTCTCTCTCTCTCTCTCTCTCTCTCTGTGACTATCATAAATAAATAAAAAAAATTAAAAAAAAAAAAAAAGGAAAAAAAAAAAAAAAAGACCTGAGCTGAGATGAAGAGTCAGATGCTCAACCAACTAAGCTACCCAGGCACCCCTTTTATTTATTAAGTAATCTCTACACCCAGCATGGGGCTCCAACCTAGACCCCAAGATCAAGAATCTCAGGCGCCTCCAACTGAGCCAGTCAAACACCCTGTGAATGATTAAAGTATTGTTGAATTTGGTTTGCTATTATTTTGTTAAGGATTTTTACATCTATGTTCATTAGAGATATTTGCCTGTATTTCTGTTCTATTGAATGTGTTTATATGGTTTTGATATCGGGGTAATACTGGCCTGATAGAATGAATTTGAAAGTTTTCTTTCCTTTTCCATTTTTTGGAATACTTTGAGAAGAATAGGTATTAACCTTTTTTTAATGGGCAGTTCTCATATTAATTTTTGGTACCCCCATGGCCCCACAAGCCCTATACTCTGCTTCCTCATTCCTAGAGAAAATAGGAGTTACCAAGTTTGAACCCACTCACTGTCTCCGCTTTCCAAATAAAATTTGGAAATCATAAATTTACCTTATATCTATTTGTTTCTTTCTATTATTAGGATTCTTAGTCCTTTCCAAGGCTAACCTCTCTCTTTGTTGAATCTTTTCTGCACTCTTTTTTATCTCTTTCTAATTCTGTTGTACAGAGATCTCCTCTCCTTTATCTGTGTTCAGCCTTTCCCTCTCCACCGACTCTCCTTATTCTACAAAATGCTCAAGACTCCCATGAGCTGCTACACTGGCCCATCTATTGCGACCCATAACAATGTGACTACTGGCACACTTCTATATGGACTCCCCACTTGCCAGATCTTTTTTTTTTTTTAAGATTTTATTTATTTATTCATGAGAGACATAGAGAGAGAGGCAGAGTCACAGGCAGAGGGAGAAGCAGGCTCCCTGTGGGGAGGCTGGTGGGGGACTTGATCCCAGGACAGGACCCCGGTACCCCGGCATCATACCCTGAGCCAAAAGCAGACGCTCAACCACTGAGCCGCTCAGGTGCCCCCTACTTGCCAGATCTAATGAGCTCTTAGTTTATATCCTACTCGACTGGTCTGGGTCATCTGACCCTTTTTGAAAAATACCCTTCCTTCCTTAAATTTCTCCCTTTAGTTTTATTTTTAATGTGATGTGACATTGACATAGCATAAAATTGACCATTTTAAATTAACAATTCAATGACATTTAGTACATTCACAGTGTTGTGCATCCACCACCTCTATTTAGTTCTAAAATATTTTCATGACCTAAAAAGAAACCCTGAATCCATTAAGCAGTTACTTCCTACCCCAACCCTGAATCCATTAAGCAGTTACTTCCTACCCCAACCCTGAATCCATTAAGCAGTTACATCCTACCCCTCTGCTTTCGCCCCAACTCCTGGTAGCCAGTGATCTATGTTCTGTCTCTTTACTTATTCTGGGTATTTCATATGAATGGAGTCATACAATTTAGGGCCTTTTGTGCCTGGTTTCTTTTATTTATTGTAATTTCTAATTTCTTTGTTTTCATCTCAAATTCTAGTAGTTTGCTGTATATGCTTCAGATTTTATTTAGGTAACTAAACATTACAGAGAGAATTGAGATGCCTTTGTTGTCCTTCCCTTTCCTCCCTCCCCAGAAATAACTAGTATCTGGGATTTAGAATTTTTATTGAGATGTTCAATTTTTTTCTTAAGATTTTATTTATTTATTTATGAGAGACACACAGAGAGAGGCAGAGACACAGGCAGAGGGAGAAGCAGGCTCCCTGCGGGGAGCCCGATGTGGGACTCCATCCCGGGTCCCCAGGATCACCCCTGAGCCAAAGGCAAGCGTTCAACCACTGAGCCCCCCAGGTTCCCCCTGATGTTCAGTGTTACATTGAGTGGTGTCTTGCCTTGTTAAACTATGGTTTAAAAAAAGTGACTTAAAGTTTACTATCTGGGGTTCTGTGCTCAGTGGGTAATCTGCTTCTCCCTCTGCTTCTCCCCCTGCTCACGCATAAATGCACTTACTCTCAAAAAAATGAATAATCTTTTTAAAAATTTTACTATCTTAATTATTTAAAAATGTACATTTCAGTAGTGTTGAGTATATTCACATTTTTGTGAAACATTTCCAGAACCTTTTCATCCTGCAAAACTGAAAAACTATACCTATTAAATAACAACTGCCCTATTTCCCTTATAGCCCCAGGTAGTCACCTTTCTACTTTCTGTATGTATGCATTTGATTACTTTAGATACTTCAAATAAGTGGAATCATACGGTATTTGCCTTTTTTTCTGACTGGCTTATTTTCCTTAGCATAATATCCTCAAGCATGTGACAAGATTTTCTTTCCTGTTTAAAGCTGAATGATCCTCCATTGCAAGTATATACCACATTTTTCCATTTGTTGATATTGTTTCCATCTTTTGCCTTTGTGAATAGTGCTGCTATGAACATACTTATACATGCATTTGGAGCAGTATCACTCAATCATATGATATTCTGTGTTTACCTTTGTAGGGAACCACCATGCTATTTTGCGCAGTGGTTGTGCCATTTTACATTCTCACTAGCAATATACAAGGGTCCTAATTTATCCATATCCTTGCCAACACTTGTTATTTTCCTTAAAAAGAATTTTTTGGGGGGACACCTGGGTGGTTCAGCAGTTGAGCGTCTGTCTGTCTGCCTTTGTTACACATTGTGATATCTCAGGGTCTGGGATTGAGTCCCACATCAGGCTCCCTGCTGGGAGCCTGCTTCTCCCTCTGCCTGTGTTTCTGCCTCTCTCTCTGTCTCAATAGATAAAATCTTTTAAAAAAGAAAAAAAATTTTTTTAATCTTTAGATATCTTTGTGGGTGTTAAGTGGTACCTTGTGGTTTTGAATTGCAACTTCCAATGACTATGATGCTGAGCATCTTTTTGTATACTTGTTGGCCATTTGTGTATTGGAGACATGTCTACTCAAGTTCTTTGCCAATTTTTAGTTGGGTTCTTTGTCTCTTTATTATTGAGTTATAAGAGCTCTTTATATATTCTAGATACTAAACCCTTACGAGGTATATGACTTGTAGATATTTTTTCCCATTCTGAATGCTGTCTTCTTTTGGGTTTTAAAACATTACTCTGCTATTTTCCTCCTATCACTCTTTCAAACATTAACTTTATTCAGTAGGTTAATTTTGATTTCTTAGTATAGTGTTAGTCACTGTCTTTGGTACTGGCAGTAAAAATACAAATATTATTTATTATCTGACACTTTTTTATTTCTTTCATTGTCTTCTGTATTCCTCTTAATGCTTGAATGTGATCATTCTCCAGAGTTAGGTTGCCTTCTCTGTGGAGGTTTCCTACCTTTTTGTTTCAGAAAAAGCCCTATTTAACCTTCAGGTCCCAATCTGAACATTAGTCCTCTGGGAAGATTCTCTGATTTCACCAGACAGAACCAGTTGCTCCTTCCTTGTTCCTGTAGCACTTTATACATTTAGCACAATATTATAACCTTTACAATGCTTGTTTATATATCTAGGATATGAGATCCTTAATGTACATTATCCTCATAGCTAATAAATCTTTCCTGAGCTCCTAGTAAAAGTTCGGCACATAGCAGTTATTCAACAAGTATGGAATGAATTATCAGGCCCTGGATTTTTAAAACTTTACTGTGAAAAATTGTAAATTGATATAAAAATAAGGAGAATAGTGAAATGAATCACCATTCTTCATTAATCGGTTCTGACAATTATCAACATAAGGCTAGTCTTGTTTCCTCTAACTCCCTCCAATTCCCTCTCCCCACAGGATTATTTTGAAGGAAACCTCACAGAAGTCATTTCATTCCTAAATATTTTTGTAATATTTTCAAGAGAAAATTTTGGACATTAAATATAAAACTTTAGTGTACCTGGAGTCAAACAAACAGAAACTTTAATTGTTCTTCAGTTTTAAGAGAACTGGACAAATTATAAGAGCTGATCTGCAGTCTCAGAGCTTAAAATATTCAACTTTGTAGGTTATAGTCTTAAAACAATTCCAGCATTATCTACTAAATTTCTACACTTGGAAAAACTCAGACAATAAACTGATATTCATTACACTGAACTTAAAGTAGCAAGATCTAAATTATCAAGGAAATAACCAAAATAAAATATTTTACGTAAGCAAGAAGTATTTTTTTTGTTGCAGAGTTTTTTTTTTTTTTAAAAAAAAAACATTTTGGGATCCCTGGGTGGCGCAGCGGTTTGGCGCCTGCCTTTGGCCCAGGGCGCGATCCTGGAGACCTGGGATCGAATCCCACGTCGGGCTCCCGGTGCATGGAGCCTGCTTCTCCCTCTGCCTGAGTCTCTGCCTCTCTCTCTCTCTCTGTGACTATCATAAATAAATAAAAATTAAAAAAAAATAAAAATAAATAAAAAATAAAATAAAAAAAAACATTTTATTGAATCTTGTTTCACCAGAAAATAAAGCTTCCTTTTATTTACTTACTTATTTATTTAGTAGGCTCCATGCCCTTCGTGGAGCCCATCATGGGGCTTGGACTCACAACCCTGAAACCCTGAGATCAAGATTTGAGCTGAGATGAAGAGTCAGATGCTTAACCGACTAAGCCATTCAGGTGTCCAGCTTTATTATATTTAGATATAAAAATGACATAGCTAGAAAGCCAAGGTGTTTTTAAATTGTATCACATAATGAAGTAATATTACAGGAGTATTTTAAGAATATTGAAAATTATTACTCTTTACATTCTTTACTAAGCATTTTTTTGTTTTTGTTTCATTTTTTAAAATTTAATTTAAATTCAATTATTAACGTATAATATCTTACTGGTTTCAGAAGTAGAGGTCATTGATTCATCAGTCTTGTATAACACCCAGTGCTCATTACATCACATGCCCTCCTTTTTTTTTTTTTTTTAATTTTTATTTATTTATGATAGTCACAGAGAGAGAGAAAGAGAGAGAGAGGCAGAGATACAGGCAGAGGGAGAAGCAGGCTCCATGCACCGGGAGCCCGACGTGGGATTCGATCCCGGGTCTCCAGGATCCCGCCCTGGGCCAAAGGCAGGCGCCAAACCACTGCGCCACCCAGGAATCCCACATCACATGCCCTCCTTAATGTCCATCACCCAGTTACCCCATCCTCCCACCCATTCCCTTCCAGCCCCCTCAGTTTGTTTCCTGTGATTAAGAGCCTCTTATGGTTTGTCTGCCTCTCTGATTTTGTCTTGTTCTATTTTTTCCTCTCTTCCCCTATGATCCTCTGTTTTGTTTCTTAAATTATACTTATGAATGAAATCGTATGGTAATTGTCTTTCTCTCATTGACTTATTTCTCTTAGCATAATATCCTCTAGTTGCAGCCACTTCATTGCGTATGGCAAGATTTCATTTTTTTTTGATGGCAGAGTAGTAGTCCATTGTGTATATATATGTATATACACCACATCTTCTTTATCCATTCATTTGTCAATGGACAGCTGGGCTCTTTCTATAGTTTGATGATTTTTGGACATTGCTGCTCTAAACATTGGGGTGCAGGTGCCCCTTTGGATCACTACATTTCTATCTTTGGGGTAAATACCCAGTAGTACAATTGCTGGGTCATAGGATAGCTCTATTTTCAACTTTTTGAGGAACCTCCATACTGTTTTCCAGAGTAGCTGCACCACCTAATAAACATTTTTTGAGTTCTGTTTCCTACGTGCCCTTTGGGTACTCTGTCTGAAACTTATGGAGGTCTTTTCTGATATATCTCATATTTCTACTTTGCTACTACCCTTGGCCAAGCTGCTGTCTTCTCTCATCTGCCTCTTATGATCTTTGTCTAACTCTCCCTAAAAGTTAGAACAATCCTTTTCAGACATGTCAAGTCATATTCCTCCTCTGCACAAAACTTCTAGTGGCTTCCCATCCCTCTAAGAGACAGGAAGTAAAATTCTCAGTGGGATTGGTATTGCTCACTAGGGTGTATGTGGCAGATGTTTCTGGGGATGTAGCATTATTTTATTTTATTTTATTTTTGGGTGATGTAGCATTATGTAGTGGCATTTAGTGTAGGGGGGCCTGGGCTACTGCTCCATCCCACAAATTCTCTCACTTTCAAGAAGTCTCTCTCATCCTTCATGATATTTTTTAAAATCAGTTTTTGAGATACAATTTATAAATGTAGTTTTGAGGGATTAGCAGTGTAAAATAAAATATACCAGTTTAAGTATACAGTTTGATGCATTTTGATAAATGTGTATATCCAGGTAACCACAACAATCGAGATATCAAACATTCCCATCACCACAAAAAGTCCCCTCCTGTGTCTTCTGCATGACTTTTGGATGTCCTTTGGACATTTCTGAAGGTGAAGAGCCTGTTTATAATAACTGGACCTGGAACCTAACTCCATTTATATATAAATACAAAATATTTTTTGCATGGTTTTAGTGTACACTTGCTTTTCCAGAAATGCAGTTATTATGTAAATCGAGGGAAGAGGATACTCCATTCAGAATTTTACCAGAGGTTTGCCATTTTGAAAAATCATGTCAGAGACTTGCATCAGCATCACTATTTGTGGCATTTGAATTTCCAAGAATACGCTCCTTGGTCAGTCTGCACTTGTAGCCATCACACTTGTAGCGATTCTACATAAAGGTGACATATTTCATTCTTTAATGGTGTTTATGTCTGAACATTTACATATTGAAATATATATTATTTGATTATAAATTAATTTATTTCTCTCATAGATTCTTTCATTTATTTCTTATTTATATTGGTTCTTTTGAAGTTAGGTGTATAGGTAGGTTGTACTATCTGTGAGGTCAACTTGAGGATAATAAAGGAAGAGTACAAAATATTTGTTATAGAAAAAGAGCATTGGGCCTGTCAGATTAGAGAAGCACTGCCCTATGTATTCCGGTCCTGCTCCTCCCAACCCCACTCCCCCCCCACCCCCCACCGCCTCCACCAAGATTACTTCTTATCAAATCTGCTCACTATTCTCTGTGTTCCCTTTCTGTAGCCACACTGGCCACTGGCTTCCCTACTGTTCCATGAAAGCTGCAGGCATATAGCCACCTCTGGACCTCTGTCTGCCTTTGCTGCTTGTTTCCTCTGCTGGAATGCTCTTCTATGGGTATCCCTGTGACTCATTCTCTCCTTTATATGTAGCTCTTTGCTTAAATGTCACCTTTCCAGAGAGGCTTTCCCTAACCATTCTTTTTAAAATTGTACCTCTACCCTCTAGCACTACTCATGTTTTCTTCTCTGCTTTATTTGTCTTATAGAACTTATTAATCTCTGGATAGACTTTATATTTTCCTTATTTACTTGTTTATTTTTTGTCTGCCTCCCCGACCACCACACTAAAATGTAAGCTTCATTAGGACAGCTGCAAAATGTGGGTTAGTGCCAGTGGAAAAAAATTATTCAGTTCCCCAGCAAAGTGGCATTTGTTTTGATATGTTACATAGTCAGCTCTGGGCTCCCTTCTTATCTTGCAGCCTGGTGTATTGTACTGGCTTCCACCATCCCTTAGTCATATTTTATAAAGGCAGCAGTATTCCTGGAGTTTAGAATTGTATCCAGCACATAGTAGGTTCTCAAATATTTCCTGAATGAATGAATATATTTAGAACAACAGGAGAAGTGGTTTTGTGTGATTTTTATCTGAAAGTTTGGAGATTTAGATATTTTTATTTTTATATTAATATGCTCTTCTATAGAGTAATACAAAGTATATTACCTGGAGAAGTGCCATTTACACTCCCTTATGCTGTAAAAGTTGGTTGATGCATAATTGGTTCTTTAAAGGCCCTATTGTATTCTTTTCCTCATTAAGAGGATTGACAGCTATAACCTAGTGTTATTTATAAGCTATACCCATAGGCACATTGAAGTGTGTCCTACATATGGTGTAATTAACCTGAGTCTTAAATTGCTTATCAATCATTTGCCCCCAGGTGTCAGAGGCAATATATGGTGTCTTAAGAATAAAACTGGGGAAACATTGTTAATACAAATATACCTCATTGATTTGAGCCCCTAGTATTTCAGAAGTTGAGTTAAACTTGAACTGAGCTAAAATTTTTAACCCTTCCCTAACCCCTGAACAAAAGCAAATTAGTGGTGTAAAGAGGATTATAGGAAAGTGACCAACCTGTTTAAGAGAGCAACCTACTTGTAAGCAATCATTTGAAGTAAGCATTCATTATTCACCCAGCCAGTATTTATTAAGCAGCTATAGATTACAATTACTGCACCAAGCATGAGTCTGGAAATAGAAGGACCAATTAGGTAAAGTCCCAGCCTTTAAGGAACTTACATTATACAAGCAAGTAAACAAAGAGGAACAGTAAAATGTCATGATTGCCAAGATAACAGTGTTATGGAAAGCAGTAGAGGTGGAAGTGTAATGGTCACATCTAACTAACTGCAGGACTGGGAATGAAGCAGAGAAGTCTTTAGAAAGAAAATAACATTGAACTGACTCTTAGTTAAGAATGTGGTTGTGGGGATCCCTGGGTGGCGCAGCGGTTTAGCACCTGCCTTTGGCCCAGGGTGCGATCCTGGAGACCCGGGATCGAATCCCATGTCGGGCTCCCGGTGCATGGAGACTGCTTCTCCCTCTGCCTATGTCTCTGCCTCTCTCTCTCTCTCTCTGTGTGTGACTATCATAAATAAATAAAAATTAAAAAAAAAGAATGTGGTTGTGCAGCTGAATGGATGAGACAAAGATCTAGGCATAGAGTGCATGATCTAGAGGTTACAGCAATCTACATGGTCAGCAGAATTGTTTGGCAGGTTTACAGCTAGACTGCTACTACTGATGGAGTACAGTGAAATCAGGCTGAGTACATGGATAGCCTGATACCATGGACTAAAGAAATTTGAACTTTATCTTATGGGCAGTGGAGAATCAGTGAAGTCTTTTCAGCAGGGTAATAATATCAACTTACTTTGCTGATGCGTTAGCAATGGATTGGGCAGGTGGAGCTAGGGAAGGTTAACTGTTACAATAGTCCAGATGAGCAATGATTGAGATCCTGAAGTAGGAATGTAGCAATCAAGATGAAAGGGAGGGAGACAGATTAGAGAAATGCTAGAATCTATAGGATTGCTGATTGATTGTAGCAGAGGTATGGCAAAAGGAAGGATTTAGGACAAGAGTGAGCCAGACAGATGACACAGATGAATCAAAGGAACATCAGCATCCACTGTGGCCATTACACTTACTGCATGACCTAAGAGCTTATCTGAGTCTAAATGGGACGTCTGTTACTCAGCTCTGGCTGATTTTTCCATGTAGATAAGATCTGAAGTTTCCTCATCTTCTGATTTTTAAAGAAAAGCTAAACCTGTGTTTTTATGCGAAATGTCCCAGATCCTAATTGTTGGCTCAAAGTTTTTAAACTGTTGTCTGAATTACATAAAAACAACTTCAGTAAATAAGCAGAGAGGTTGCAACCTCTCTTCTAGGATGACTCCTGTTTACTAATTTGAATGAGTAGGAAAGTATGGCACCATTCAAACAGGAAAGGGAGAAGGAGAAGCAGAATTAAAATAGGAAAGTGAGGAGAAGCAGGTTGGGAGGTGACGCAGGAAATGTAAATGGTTACATTTTGAACATGTTGAGTTTGAGATGCCTCAACTGAATGTGGGTCTGAAACACAAAAAAAAGCCTGAATTGGAAAATACATATCTGGGAGTTGTCAGTAAATAGATGGTAGATGAAACTACTGGAGGAAATGGTTCTGCTTAGAGAAAACAACATATGAATAAGATGAAAAGAGAGCCAAGAACAGAATCTTCGAGAACACTATCGTTTCAGAGGCAGGCAGAGAAAGAGCAGCTCGCAAAAGACAAGAAGAAATTGTCACAGAAGTAGGAGAACTAGAGATCAATTATGTCCTTCAAGTCCAGAGAGATGAATATATTTTAAGAGCACCAGATTTCTTGAAGAAGTCAAGTAAGATAGAGTGAAAGAAGAGAAAGCGTGGAGGGGGTGTGTGTGTGAGAGAGAGATTAGAGTTGGTGGGTGAGGCTTCAACTTTGACCACTTGCTGAGGATGATAGGCGTAACAGACAGAGTTGCACTGACTGATTTGGAGAACACAGAGCCTACTGAGATTCCTTTGGTCCTATTTTGTTTTTAGCAAACTTTGGCCTTTGCTCTTCTCTCCAGTAGAATGCTACGGAGAAGTTTTCTGGGTATTTCTGAAGAAAACTGACATAGGCAGTTAGCAGGAAGAATTAGCCAACTTCCTATAAGGTGAACTCCTGATGGAATCATAGATATCTGAAATAGCAACAAGGCCTGGGATTTGCATAAGCCATTGGGTCTCAACTCTAGTTACATATTAAAATCATCTGAGGAGCTTTTAAAACTACTGTTGCCCTAGCTCTCCTCCAGATCAATTAAATTAGCAGCTCTGGGGATCCCTGGGTGGCACAGCGGTTTGGCGCCTGCCTTTGGCCCAGGGCGCGATCCTGGAGACCCAGGATCGAATCCCACATCGGGCTCCCGGTGCATGGAGCCTGCTTCTCCCTCTGCCTGTGTCTCTGCGCCTCTCTCTCTCTCTGTGACTATCATAAATAAATAAAAATTAAAAAAAAAAAAAATTAGCAGCTCTGTAGATAGGTGTGTTCTTAAAACTTCCCAGTTGAGGGACACTGGGTGGCTAGTCAGTTAAGCATCTGACTTGGACTCAGGTCATGATCTTGAGGCCCTAGGGTCTAGCCCTGAGTCACACTCTGTACTCAGCAGGGAGTCTGTTTGTCCCTCTCCTTTTCCTTCTGCCCTTCCCCCACTCATGCTGTCTTTATCTCTTTCAAAAAGAAAGAAATAAAATCTTTTTTAAAAAGTTCCCAGTTGAGGGATGCCTGGGTGGCTCAATGGTTGAGTGTCTGCCTTTGGCTCAGGGCAATGATCCTGGGGTCCTGGGATGGAGTCCCACATTGGGCTCCCCACAGGGAGCCTGCTTCTCCCTCTGCCTGTGTCTCTGCCTCTCTCTGTGTGTCTCTCATGAATAAATAAATAAATAAATCACTTAAAAAAAAATTCCCAGTTCTACAGTTGATTTCCAAAGCTAAGAATTAATGACCTTGAAGAACTGGAAACACCTGGAACTGCTTGGGAAAAATGGTACAAAAGTAGAGTTATTCCCATATGTACAATAATAATGGTAATTGCTATTATTATTCATAAGCTGTATAAGAAAAATACATTTCTTTACTCTCTGTAATACGTTAAATTCTGTGTGGGCTTCCAATCCCACCAGGTTGATGGAAAACTTAAGAGCAATCCTTTAAGCCTCTCCTCCTCCCCCAGTTATACTAGGTTCTGGTATCTTACACATCACCAAGTTGTCAGGTATTGGCACCTTGTTGCCACAGAAAGAGTTACCACCCCAGTTGTCCATGTGGTCACCAGCTTCCAATGATTATTACCTCCTGACATCCACCTCCTTGGGTCACCCCCTCCTCCATCATCTGAGAGTTGGTCTGTGTGACAAATAGAATTCAGGGGAAATAGTGGCCTGTGGAGATTTGGAGTTTAGGTCAAAAAAGTGAAATTGCCACCTCTGACTTGCTCTCTTGTTCTGGGTGAAGCTAGCCAGCATGCCCCAGGAATACTCAAGCCCTGTGAGAGGTGCACATGATGACAACCAGGCCACCTGCCAATGGCCAGCACCAACCTGCCAGCCATGTAATGGAGCCATTTTAGAAGTGGATTCTCTAGCCCTAGTCAGGTCTTCAGATGACTGCAGGCATGGCTGATATTTTGACTACAACCTCATGGGGAGATCCTGAGCCAGAAGCACCCAGCTAAACCACTGCTATGTGAGATAACTGTTGTTATTTTAGCCCGCTAAGGTTAGAGAAGTAACTTTCTATACAGCAATACATGCCTAATGCATCATGGTTCATTCAGATATAAACATTGTCTCTTGCTTACACGGTACCCAGGAGCACTGGAATTCTGCTGTTTCATGAGGCACTTTGAGTATGGAAATTTTTGTGGGGTTGTGTATGACCCTGTTGACCCCAACACACCATATAATTATTCTTTCACTGGGATTCTACCTTCCTAGTTTCGTGCTCTGGAAGCAAGTCCCCCCCCACCCCCCATCCTTCATTCATAGCCTAGAGATATTTTGTTTGTCTTGGAGAAATCCTTACCCACCTTTATGGCCATATTTTCTTCTTCAATCTTCCCATCATCTCCAAGACTGTTAGAAATAAGTCAACAAACCTGCTGGCTTATCCGTTTCCTCCCATGTTCTGCTCCCTTCCCTGTGAACATGTAGCGATCTTTTTGAATTTCAGGCGGTGGAAAAGGGAAAAGGAATATGAAGGGCAAAAAATTGTAGGTAAATATCTCAAAATATGTGCTACTACAATTATCAATATGTGTTGAGTGCTTACATGCACCAGACACTACACGGAATGCTTTTAGATATTTTATTTCACTGAATCATTATAGTAAACTATGAAGTAAATACTATTAATCATGCTCATTTTACAAATAGGAATTTTGGGTTCAGAGGTCAGACTTTTGATCATTACTATAAATTTTCTGGTGAGGATGAGAGAGGGTGGATCTAAGGATACTCACCTTTGGCTTTGTTTGCTCACATAAGCATGTATGCCAGCCGTAGCTAATATTTATCTATTCATTAAGACATTCAGACAGGCGGTTCTCTGTGCACTTGAAAATGTTAAAGCTGCAGTTCTAAAATACTAACTCAGACTATTTCATTTAGTTAAGTAGTTATGTAAAATAATTGAAATGCAGGATGGATGTTTATAGATAAGATAATGAAGAGGTTTGTTATACCACAATAACAAGTTAAAAATATTAAAATGTCACCTCAAAGGTAGACTCTTGTCCAAAGATATGCTTTGTTTGGTGTAGGTTTTTTGGTGGATTTGTCTTTGATTTTTGGTTTTTTGGTTTTTTGTTTGGTGTTGTTTTTAATTTTAGTATCTTTAAGCAGACATACATCCTCCAGTTTCCTGTCTCCTTGGGCCCACCTCTTCATATTATATGTGACCCAACTAATCACATAGTTGGGTTTCCTACCTACCCCTGTAGACATTTGCGTTTATTCCTTTTGCTACAGCAATGAGGAATTACTGGATAATATTTTACAGCAGAGAGAACATGAATGCATTTGCTTTTTTAGAGAAGACCATTTTGGCTTACTGTGGAGGATGAATAGTGGGGCCACATGGGAAGGAGGGATATGCAGATTAAGAGTCTGAAGGAGCCCAGGGAGAGGAAAGAGTTATGATTTTCAGATTCCCACTGGATGAAGCATGGTTCCTTCTACCCAAAAGGTCATAAAATTCCCTAGGAAGTATTCTAGGGCACTTGCAAAGAGTCCACAAAATGGATATCAGGAATACCTGGATGAGATTTACCAGGAGACTTTTCAGAAGTATCTTAAATGTACCTATAAATATTGTGACGTATTTGTGTCACAAATCAGGATACATGTAGGACATGTTGGAATGTACCAATGGTAATAATGAGATGCACTGTTTATTTTTTTTTAAGATTTTATTTATTTATTCATGAGAGACACACAGAGAGAGGCAGAGACATAGCCAGAGGGAGAAGCAGGCTCCCTGTGGGGAGCCCAATGTAGAACTCGGTCCCAGGACCCCGGGATCATGACCTGAGCCATACGCTCAACCACTGAGCCACCCAGGTTGAGCCACTGATCTCAACCACTTAAACACCCAGACACAATGTTTAAAATGGGAACTGTTGTGAAAAATCTGGTGTATGTGGTCACTAAATATAAGAATTAGTTTATAGTCTCATTTGGGTTTTCTCTAATCAAAGTTCTCTCTAAATAAAAATATTAATTACCATTAGAATGTGCATATCTCAAGTACAGCTGGTCAATCTGCAGCTGTGGTTGTGCCCCCCCACTCCCGCCATTTGTGGTTTCAGTTACCCATGGTAAACTATGGTCCAGAAGCAGATGATCCTACTGTCAGAAGGCCAGTATTACCCTAACACCACATCACGATGCCTATATCATTCACCTCACTTTATCTCATCATCACAAGAAAAAGGGCAAATACAGGACAAGAAGATATTTTGAGAGAGAGAGAGACCTCATTCACATAACTTTTAGTATAGTGCATTGTTATGATTGTCCTATTTTTATTATTATTGCCAGTCTCTTTCTGTACCTAATATACAGATTAAACTTTATCATAGGTAGGTATGTGTAGGAAAAACAACATATATAGGGTTCAGTACTACCCACAGTTTTGGGAATTCATTAGGGGTCTTACACCCTGTGGATAAGGAAGAAATGTATTTCCTTATTTTCATCTCAAATAATAATTTAAATAATAATTTAAAACTCCTTTCTACCATCCTTTTTCCCCAGAGCTCTAAGTGGTTAACCTCATCAGCTGACTTGACTTTCTTTCCTCTCTTTTTCTGTAGCTCACATTCACTGGAGACATTAATGAGAAATATGTCTAAAAGACAGCAGGAGAGACATGGGTAAATCTCCACACTGGTTACTCAGGTACTAAGTAATCTTAAATCCACAAAAGTCTCTTCTATAATCTAAAAATACCTAGCACTTAAAGTACAAGGTATATAGAAGAAGGAAAACCACACTGTAGCAATGTCTCCCTTGCATTCTGTACATATTACCATATTATCACTTTATAACTGTTAAACCTCATTTTATGTTAGAAATAATTAAGTCACAAACTTTCTCAAAACTTTAGAAACACCTTTAACCTACCAAAAATACTGACTGAGATACTACACAGACCGTAAGGGTGTATAAAACATGATTTCTTCTAGGAGCTAAATAGTTAATAGAGGAACTAAGAAAAAATAATAACATATATGGTGTCAAATAGTTCTGATAAGTACATACTTTACAAATAGCATGACAAATAGTCCAAATGATAAGGAAGTAATATATTTTTTAATCAAAGGGGCCCAAACAGTATTTGTCAGTAGTGAATACATGCTCATATTCAGGAATGCTTTACTAGTTAGTATGATAATGTGTTCATGATGTTCAAGTAATGACAATGTAAAGTAGTCTCATTTTTTTGAGGAAATCAAATATTCTACTACCAAATTCTAGATCAAAAAATAATCTATCCATGAGAAAGTCAAATATTGCTCACATTAAAGTCTTTTATTGAGACGCCTGGGTGGCTCAGTGGTTAAGCATCTGCCTTTGGCTCAGGGCCTGATCCTGGAGACCTGGGATCAAGTCCCACATCAGGCTCCCTGCATGGAGCCTGCTTCTCCCTCTGCCTGTGTCTCTGCCTCTCTCTCTCTCTTTCTCTGTGCCTCTCATGAATAAATAAATAAAATCTTTTTAAAAAGTCTTTTATTAATTAAGGATAGTAGATTTTAAAGATATCAAACAAATTATTGTTTTAGCATAATAGCTTTTATTGTAACTTGTATTTTTTCTTATTCCAAAAGTAATACATATTCATGCCGAAAATTAAGGTAAAAATGAGCAAAACATCATAATGAGTTTTAATATCATAAAGTAAATATTTTGACTACTAATGGTAAACTGGGTTATTTGGACCAATCTTTCTAATAAAAATTACTAAAAATGCTAGAAAAAGTATAAAAAATAAGTTTTTTTCAAAATATTTTATTTATTCACAAGAGAGGCAGAGACCCAGGCAGAGGGAGAAGAAGTCTCCCCATGGGGACCCCGATGTGGGACTTGATGCCAGAACTCCAGGATCACACCCTCAGCCAAAGGCAGGTGCTCAACCACTGAGCCACCCTGGCGTCCCAAGAAATAGTTTAAAAGCATTGAAAATGTGGGAAACTCAGGTTAGTGAGCACAGAAGCCATTTGCTAAAAATACTTGCTGATCCTTAGCATACTTCACCTTTCATTCTGTTAGCCTTATGAGGCCAAGGGCACAGAAATCAAAGTGCTTGGTCCACATGTCAAGGAGTTAATAGGCAATATGGACTCACACAGTTAGTTGAAGGTCCGAAACAATATACCTTCCTGGTAACGGTAAACTAGAGATAAACCAGTGCCCAGTACACCGGCTTGGGAGACAGAAGTCCTAGTATTTCAGCTTACAACAGTACAGATTTCTAAGGTCGCCCATTTGTACAAAGGTTATTAGTTCTGGCGCTTAAATCACGTCTCTGACCTGTCAATTTATACCATATACCTTAAGGAAATGAAAACAGCCTTGAAACAAACAATGAAAAGAGAACTAATCATTAGATCCCTGTATCTGTTGGGAATAACCTCAGATCTAGGTAAAAGACCCCAATAACAATAGCCCAAGCAAGATAGCCTTTTGTTTCTTTCTCACATAAAAGTCTGCAGGTCAGGTGGTCCAGTGCTGTGGTAGCTCCATTCCCAAGATCACCTCATGTTCCAGCTACACTGTGCCAGCCATCACAACCACATTCTGGTCTGTCTGGAGGAGGAAAAGAAGAATCAAGGGCCTAGGGTACATGCCAGCTATCCTTTAAAGAAGGTCTCAGTGCCATACTTTGCTTACCTGTGAGAAAGAGAAAAGCATCCCCTGACATTCAAGAGCTGCCCTGGCCCTCGTGGCTGGGCCTTGGTATTCTGTTAAGCACATGCAATTTCAAAGAACATCAACATCAGACAAGGCCATAAAAGCAAGACTACTCCATAATTATGCCTGAACACAGACAAAAATAATGAACGTTGTCCAAACCACAAAGTGACCAGACATCTCCCTATTTTGCCTAATGTGAACGACTGCTGCTTTGTTACCAATTACAGCTTTGGTTGTGTTTCATTCCTCCTGATAATATTTTAAGATACCTAATTATAGAATTGCCCCTGCTTCCTGACAGCACGCGATCCAGAGTAAAGCTCTGCTTCTTCAACCCTTCCTAAAATGGCCTAATACAGGCCAAATTCTATACTAAAGTCCTTCTAACACCCTGCCACTGAGACACCCATGGTTCGCTGTAGTCTTCATTCTCCCTCCTTGCCACAAGCAGTAAGTTCAACTTGTTTAACTACTGGCTTATTCCTATGATCTTTGGATGAAGATCACTGACACCTGTTATTGGAAATAAATTAGTTATCAGACTACATTCAGTTGTGGGGTTGCTGAGAAATATAGTCTTGTCCTTGGGCCAGCATGTGCTCAGTGAAAATTGGGGTCTCTGTTGCCATAGGAAAGAGAATAGATACAGGACCAATAGACCATCTTTTCCACAGTCTCTAAACTTAAAAAGCTTAAAGGCGCTTCCGATGTCACTGTCCAAAATAAATGTGTGCTAAGAAGCAAGAAGGTGCCTTCAGAAAACAGGCCGTGTAATTGGCATGAGTCGAGGAAGCCAAGTTGTAGGCTCAGTCTCTTTCAAAAAAGGGAAAGATGTCTCAGGTGAGAAAAGCAGCCTCCACAAAGGAGCCAGCTACAGAATAGAAATCAGTTGGACCAAAACCAAATTCAAAGAGCACACTGCAGAATAAGACATCCTTTGTAAGCTTCATTCTAACAGCAGAAAAACAAAGTCATAAAAAGTTATGATTGTTGATGATAAATGTTGGCTACTGCTAACTCCAAGGTAGTGTGTAAGCAGAAACAGGGATTGGTTCTGTCTGGGAACAGGAGAGATCTCAGTGCCAGCCTCACAGAGGAGCTAATATTTTAGCTGCGCTTTGAAGAACTAGGAGGAGTCTAGTAATAATACAAGTTTTAGGAAAACTATTAAATGAATGGATTTTTCTGCATTGGATGTAATAAAGGTCATTATTTGTGGCAGGGGGTGGGGTTGGGTTGGGAACATGCTGCCAGTGTTCATTCATGATAGACACAGAGGGAGAGACAGAGACACAGGCAGAGGGAGAAGCAGGCTCCTGTGGGGAGGCCTGATGCAGGACTTGATCCCGGGACCCCGGGGATCACTCCCTGAGCCGAAGGCAGATGCTCAAGCACTGAGCCACCAGGCGTCCCACATGCTGCCAATGTGATGAGGTTTTAAAATTAAAGTGAGGAAGACAGTTGGTATTACTGCTGTCTAGGTTTTCTCATTGAGGGGGTACCTTGCTGGCTCAGCAATAGAGCACATGACTCTTGATCTTAGGGTTGTGAGTTCATGCCCCGCATTGAGGGTAGAGCTCACTTAAAATAAAATTAAAATTAAATAAAAATGAGCAGCTTGAAAAAAAATTCCTACTGAGAAGTTGCTTATGATGTCCTTTGGCCAGCCCTTTGTGTTTCCATATGCTACAGGTAAGTGTATTAGTTTTTTTATTTTTAAGCAGCAAAACAAATAGCCCTGGGTTCATTGCTTAAACAAACAAAAATCGTTGTAATTAAGTTAGCTTCGTAGATGTTTCTTCATAGATGCTTATTAAAGACTCTTCAAAGAAAGGATCCTGGGGCGCCTGTGTGGCTCAGTTGGTTAAGCGTCCCTCTCGGCTCTCGTTTCAGCCCAGGGCGTGATCTCAGAGTCCTGGGATCCAGCCCCATGTGGGACTCCCCACCCAGCAGGGAGTCTGCTTCCCCTCTCCGTCTCCCTGTGCCACTCACATACGTACTGTCTTTGTCTCTGTGTTTATCTATCTAAAATAAATAAATAATGGCCTAATGAAGGTATTCCTCACCTTCTAATTTTTTGCAACCAAAGTAGGAGCAATGACAAAATAGGAAGAGAACATTGCCTCTTCCACTGAAGACAATGTTAGATGATTAATTTCTGTAGCTTTATGAATAATAATAGCAGCTGACATATTTTGATCCTTTATAGATTATTGCATTTAAGCCTCCACACAACTCTATGAATTAGTTATCTTTTATTTTAATTTTACAGATGCTCAGAGTTACACAGCATGTAATTGGCAGAGATGACATTTGAACACAGACACTTAAATTTTAGAATCTGAACTCTTAACCACAATGCTCATGCCTCCACTTATATAATAAATAATACACTGGCATATTATTTGAAAGTAAGCAAAAAGTGGAGTAAATACAGTATTGAGGACAATTAAAAGAAAGAAATCAACTGCTTTGAGCAGCTACAATATGCCAGGCATTATACTGTGTGCTCTCATTTAACCTTCACACATCTAGTATGAAATACATAGTATTTTTTAATTTTCTGTTTTATAGATCAGGAAACTAAGGTTCAAAGAGCTTAGATAATTTATACAAAGTAACTTCAGGTCTATTTGAAAGCAAAATTCATGCTCTTAATTACCTGAAAGTGTTAGCTACATATTTATGGTGATGTTAAAACACTGGAAGATGTTTTCTGTTTTTGGTAAGAATGTTCATTTTTAGTTGTCTACATTTTTTATTTTATTCAAAACATATTTTCAGTTGCTGATCAGCTTCATTATATTGCCCACAGATGTCACTTAGAGAATGGAAAAGAATTTTAGTATTGGAATAAAATGTAATAAAAATAAGTACCATATTTGCTTTAAAATGATCACATACTATTAGATATTATCAATCGAAATATAAATGACTTTGTAACTATATACTTTTTCGTATGATTCACTATATTTCAGTTAATGAAGTTGTAAAATTCATAGAATTTTATTTTTTTAAAGATTTTATTTATCTATTCATGAGAGACACACAGAGACAGAGAGAGGCAGAGACACAGACAGAGGGAGAAGCAGGCTCCATGCAGGGAGCCTGACATGGGACTTGATCCGGGTCCCCAGGATCACACCGTGGGCTCAAGGCAATGCTAAACCGCTGAGCCACCCAGGCTCCCCACAATTCATAGAATTTTAAAAATTCAGAATTTAGTATCTAAATTGTTTTCACAAGTCCGTTGATAGCCATGACCCACTAATTAGTGTTTTTCTCATCTGAGTTTTGAATGTCACAAAATGTCAAAGGTGCCTGGGTGGCTCATTTGGTTAAGCATCTGACTCTTGATTTCGGCTCAGGTCATGATCTCAGAGTTGTGAGATCAAGCCCCACATCTGGCTCTGCACAGGGCATGGAGCTGCTTAAGATTCTCTCTCTCCCTCTTCCTCAGCCTCTCTCCCCTTCCCCCTACAAAAAGAATGTCACAAAATGTCAGAATTATAAAATCTGAAAGTTGGGCCAGACTTTTTAAACTATGTAGTCCAACCTTCTCATTTTCTTGATGAGGACACTAGGGTGTCAAGAGGTTAAAATGGTTTGCCCAATATGACAAAACAAGTTATGCCAAGGAATAGCTGGAAGCCTTACTAGTACTACTACCTGTCCTTCTCCCACCCACCTTAAATAAAGTATCTAAATAGAAATGTGTTTGCTATGTTACAAAACATGAAGACCCCAAAATCTATTGGAATTACCCCAAATCACTTTGAATTTACTTAAAAACTGTGTTTGCTGTGCACTTATGAATCAAATTGCTGCCTTTGTGCCTCTTTTTTCTGTATAAATTCTGGAGTCATCAGTGTGTTAAAGCCACAGTTCCTCTAACTTCAAGTGCAGTTCCTTCCTTCTGGTGTCATTACTGAATTCACTCACAACATACTTAGAGTAATACTTGTGCTTGCTCTGGCCAGCGGCTCTGTTCAGTGCTTTATGTATATTGACTTATTTGATCTTTCCATGGTCCTGTGATAGCCACAGTTTGTAGATGACAGGACAGGCACAGAGAAATAAGGAAATCAGATCCTTTAAGTTTCAAGTGACAAAGCTAGTGATTCTAACGCAGGCAGTCTGCGTCCACTATACAAATACTACAATGACAACAATGTAACATTCATAGGTCTTTCTAGAAAATTTTTAAACATCTATCCTCAGAATTTTTTGCATCCATATATTCCTTTGATTCATAATTAACTTTTTTGTTTTAGGCAAAAGAGTTCTTCTTTTTGGTGCTTTTAACCCCCTTGGATTATGCCAGTCGTTATACATCATCTACATAAATTTTCAATTAACAAAATAGCTAAAGTAAAATACATTAATTTTAAAATAACCTAAACAACATAAAATACGTAAAGAGTGAAAATCTCTTAGCCTCCTCTCTAGTTCTGTTCTAATCCAATTTTTCCAGATACTTTTCAATCTATTTTCAAAGATACATTTTTAAATGTTACACATAAATGCATTTATGTTATATATACTTGCATATGTATAGAGCTATATGGACACATCTGTGTGAATAAATATATGAAAATCATACAGTTTAAATTTTTCACATGTAGAAATCTACATCTTTTTAAAAGAATTTTAAATTTAATCAGTGAATACCTGGTGCCATTTGAGCTCAAACAGGGAGTTTTTTTTAAAATAGTTACCTCTAAAACCACTTGACATGCTTTTAATGCTGTTTCTTAATTTATCAGTTTAAGACTTTGTATTACTTATCTATTGCTGTGTGACAAATTACCCAAAAACTTAATGGCTTAAGATAACACTCGTTCATTATCTCACAGTGTCTACAGGTTGGTACTTTGAGAGTGGCATAACTGGGTGATTCTGGCTCAAGGTCTTGTGAGGTTGCAGATAAGCTCTCAGTCTGGTTTACAGGGTGGACAGGGGGTGGGGGCCTCAAGATGGCTTGTGGGCGGAGACACTGGTTCCCTCTCCATCTTCTTTAGAGATTTAGAGATTTGTTAAAATGTCTTGCTATTGCTCCTTATTTCCTGCTGTCTTTGTCATTATCGATGTATATGCTGTTTTATTCCTTTGCTGTTATTTAAATGAGATTTAGTGTAATCAGTGCATCATCTTTAACTGGAAGACCACCTCATACCATTTAAAGGCTGCACAGTATTTCACAATAATAGCTGTACAGTAACTTTAAGCATACTTTTATAGAAAGACATTTGGATCATTTATTTTATTTAGATCCTCCTTGCTTATAGATCTCTGAATATTTGTAAAAGTGTTTCTATGGGATTAAATCTCTATAATTTGTTAAGAGATATATATATATGTACTACTAAGGGCTGTCTAGCTGGCTTGTGACTCTTGATCTCAGAGTCAAGAGTTTGAGTCCCATATTGGGTATGGAGCCTACTTTAAAAAAAAATTTTTTTTTTAATTAAAAGTACCACAAAATTGCATTTCACAAAGCTGTACCAATTTACTCTGAAATTTAGTTTTGGTCATAGTTGTTCATACATAAACATTCAAACATCCTAGGACTAAGCAAGTATTCCTCTGTGTTATATCCTGTTCATGAAAGAGTGGGAGGAAAGGAATATATAAGGTGTTTCCACAGCATAATGACAATTCCATCTTTAGCCTGTAAACAGGAAGTAGAACCAGGATGAAAATATGACTTCCTCCATTTTCAATGAGAAAAGCATAACAAACACCCTCCGCCTCCAGTATTACCCCCCACAAAGAATTAAGCAGCTAAATAAACATGCCACCACCTATAGATAACCACATTCACAAGTAAAATGAAGGTTGACATTTTAACCAGATGAAAGCCAGCCCCAAACGAAAATGGAATCCCTGTATATAAGGACCTATGCCACCGCAGCCACCTCAACGTATATAATAACTGCCTGAGTAGCTATGTGTAAAATGAGTTTTTTAAGTAGAACAATACATTATATTTACAAAGAGTGTTCAACTCTTAAATGAACTTTATGGCAAATCAGTCTTAATGTATTTTTTAATTCTATAAACATCTGTTTTCTCAGATGAATTTTGAATAGATCCCTTATTTAGAGTAATTGAGGTCTTTATTTTAAAATTAGCCAATTTGATTTAAACCACATTTTAAGAAACTATTGTTTTTCTGTTCTTGCTCCCTGGTGATATTTGTTAGTGATACTTCTCCTGGTCCTTTTAGGAACCCTTTATATAAGTACCTGGCACAGTGAAGGGCTTCAGAAAAACTCACTTTCTGGCAAAGAAAAGGATTTTTCTCTTAGTTTCTAAAGCACTGTCCTTATCCTCATGGCTGTTAGCTTTGTGTGTTTCTGAGCAGGAATTTTTTTTCTTTCTTTTTTAAAAATCATTTAAATGCAATTTAATGAACATGTAGTGTATCAATAATTTCAGAGGTAGAATTTAGTGATTCATCAGTTACATATAACACCAGTGCTCATTCCATCATGTGCCCTCCTTAATGCCCATCACCCTGTTACCCAATCCCTTCACCTCCTCCCCTCCAGCAATGCTCAGTTTGCTTCCTAGAATTAAGAGTCTCTCATGGTTTGTTTCCCTCTCTGTTTATGTCTTATTTTTCCCTCCCTTCCCCTATGTTCATCTGTTTTGTTTCTTAAATTTCACATATAATATTTGTCTTTCTCTGACTGACTTATTTCACTTAGCATAATACCCTTCAGTTCCATCCACATTATTGCAAATGGCAAGATTTCATTCTATCTGATGGCTGAGTAGTACTCTATTTTATATATATATATATATATATATATATATATATATCTCGCATCTTCTTTATCCATTCATCTGTTGGTGGACATCTGAGCTCTTTCCATAGTTTGACTATTGTGGACACTGATGAGCAGGAATTTTTCTGTCTCTCATGGTACCAGAACTGGGTTGAGGTGGGCTTCCTGAAGGTAAAATGTCTCCAAATGCCACTGTTCTTATATTACAAAATTGTAAGTTCTTTTTTTTTTTTTTAATTTTTATTTATTTATTTATGATAGTCACACAGAGAGAGAGAGGCAGAGACACAGGCAGAGGGAGAAGCAGGCTCCATGCACCGGGAGCCCGACGTGGGATTTGATCCCGGGTCTCCAGGATCGCACCCTGGGCCAAAGGCAGGCGCCAAACCGCTGTGCCACCCAGGGATCCCAAAATTGTAAGTTCTTAGAAGGTGGAAATCTTCTGCCCTGTTTCCTGATTCTCCACTAGCAGCTCATTTTTTTCTGCAAATGCTCAGAAATATGAATTGAGTAAACAAAACTGGTATTTATTTTGAATTTTCAGGCCACACGAAGATAAATTTGTTTCACAAGGTTATCTCAGTAGCTTACTGATGTTACATGTAGGCTGTAAGTCAGGTGCACCCCTATTAGCCTTCTAGTAGGCTTCACATGCCTCCTTATTATAGGGACCTAAGCTGAAGAAGCATTCCCTTTGTGAGACATTCCCTTCTCATGGCAGAAAAAAAGATGGCTGGTGGAAACACAATGTCTTTTAAAGCTTCTACTCAGACATTATGTATATCATATCTGCTCACATTCCCTTGGCTAGACCCATCATCTGTGAGTGGGGATACATAATGTTTCAGGAAGCCTATCTATACTTGCAGTCTCTTAGACAAGGTGACTCATATTTTTTATAATATAGATGTGATGAGGAGATGAGAAGAAAGTGCTACATTTGAGATGTTATTCTTCTGATAGGAAAGGAAAAGTGCTTAGAAATAATTAGATCTCTGTGCAGAAGAGTGGAGGGTTTACTGGTTTTGACATTTTGAAAGAAAGAGCCAGATTACAGTGGAGTGAGTCTGCAAACAGATCTCAGGCTGGATTGCTAATGGTATGGAGTTTCTTTTTGGGGTGATAAGAAATTTCTATAATTAGTGGTAATGATTGCACAAATTTGTGAAAATATGAAAAGCCACCGAAAGGTATACTTTAAAAGGGTACATTTTATGGTATGTAAATTATATTTCAATAAAACTGAGATAAAAAAGTACTTGCATGCTGGAACTGTAAAAGGATGTTTTTGATACTTTAAGGAACTTTATATTTTTCTAGGGTAATGTTAAAAAAAATATATTCAAAGAGGGGCAACTGGGTGGCACAACCAGTTAAACATCTGACTCTTGGTTTCAGCTCAGGTCATGATCTCAGGGTCTTTAAGCTTTTTATTATGGAAAGTTTTAAACATACATAATAATATCACAGTATTATAAAATCTATATACCCATCGCCCAGTTTTAACAATTATCAATTCACCAGTTTTGTTTTCTACTATGCCTCAAATTACTTGAAGTCCTAAGTAAATATTTAGTACACATGTCTAAAAGTAAGGACTCCACCATTTAAACATGATCACAAAATTATTATTACAGATGCAAAAACAATGGTAACTTTTTAGTATCATCAATTTTGTAGTTAGTATGCTTATTTTCCTAATTGTCCTATAAGGACAATTTAATAAATTGTATGAATAATATTTTTGTGAAGTCTCTTTTTTTTACCTGAAAGAAAATCTAGTGCTCTAGATTATTATAAAAGAATTACGGGATTCAGAGCAAGAAAGTAAAATTCTTTATAAATATATATATAAACTATTTCCCAGAAAATACTAAGTATCTGAAAGGGAACTTCTTTCTTCAGCCTTAATGACATATTTTTACCCTAACATTTAAATATATGTGTGCCTCTGCAGGTAGTTACCTTTGAGGAAAGGAACTGCAGGTAAGGAGGGGGATTTTTCCTTTTTCTTTTTTTAAAGTAAGCTCCAGGCCCAATGTGGGGCTTTAACTCACAGCCCTGAGATCAGGAGTCCACATGCTCTACCGACTGAGCCAGCCAGGCACCCCAGGAGATTTTTAACTTATTCTCTATACTATTTGGATTTCCTAACTTTGGCAGTATATTTTCTTTAAAAATTAATATCAAGAGGAGTTCTCCAGATATTCTACTTTTGCTATCCCCTTTTTATTTTCCTCTATTAATATATAATAAACGTTACTTTTTATGTAAGGCGACAATGAAGGCTGAGACAAAAGACAACTGTCAGATGCAGCCAAGGGTGCACATACACCATTGAACTCTATATAATTGCTAGGAATGGGTTGCAGATTTGTGTTTAGTCTTTATAGTGACCAATAAAAGGATAAGCTGATGAGATACACAAGATATTACATAAGAAGAAAGTGAACCAATTGCTTAGGGAAAGCACACGTAGGCCTCTTAACAGAGGCAGAAGAAAATCTCCTAAGGGTCCTCATAGAAGATTCCACTTTGTAAAGAACATGCAATCCACACCCTTGACTATAGCTGAATGCAGAGTTTCTCGGGCTGTTTTATAGCTTCCCTAAATGTAGGCTGATGCCAGCCACCAAAATTAAAATCAGCAAAAGCAATGCTGAGAGTAAAATGGCAATGCCTGATACAGTCCTAGCCTCCAGGCCTCTGCTGGTCCTCATTGATTGTAGAGTATTCGTAGACGTTGCAAAGGCAGACGTGTGTGGAGGGTGACCACCTGGAGATCCCCTGCCCTAATTAAATGGCACAGCTGCCATTTTCTCAGTTCTAGCAGATGTTGCCATGTGGGACACCCGTACAGTGTTTCAGTCCTTCTATATTTGAAATCTCATAATTTTTCAATGTCAGCTCAAATTTTTAAAGATACTGTGTGGGCCAAATAAAGTGTGTCTGTGTGCTAGATTGATCTTATTTTGTGACATTATCTAGAGGAATGAATTGATTTCATATCCTTCAGATAATCTCCACGATCATGCTTCTTTCAGCACATCTACTTGTTCTAGTTTTTTTCTGGACTGGAGTAACGATCAACTTCCTCTTGCAAGAATAAGAGTTGCTTCAAGGCATGCGTTCCTGAATAGAAGGCCAAAAAGGAAGAGAAGGTAATACATTCCTTCTCAGTTTTCATGAAATGATCAGCAGAATATTAATTTTAGAGCTAGCCTTCTTCCACACTACACTTGGAACTAACCCAAAAGAGGCCTTACTTATCACACAGTGGCCAAAAATGACCTGGGGGCAGCAACCAGAAGGCATTTCCTCCTCGGTTAGGTTCTTCTATTTGTACTTCCCACCACTGACATTAGGGCTTGTTGTTCTCTTACTCGTAGGTCACCAATTCGGAGTTCACAGATAATGGTGACTGGAAGAAGGTTTGACCTGTAATTTTATTAGAAACAGAGTACTATTGAGACGTCAGCATGATTCGTGGGTGTCCCAGTTCTTACATTGTGGTTTTAGCAGGTCAGCCCTTCTGATGCATGCATACCACTAAGGCTAAGTCAAGGAGAATGCTTCTCATTAGCATCTCCTCTAGGACAAGTATAAAATGTACATAACTCCCAGACTGGCAAGGTTCACATTTGAGAATGACCTCAAATACTCAGCTAATCAAAGTCAAAGGAAATAAAAATTTTAGAGACCACAACTGGAAATATGTCAGATTTGTTTCTTTTTGATTATAAATCCAGGGAATGATTGAGATTTTTTAAATTCATATGTGGAGTTCTATGATTTCTACTATTAATTAAAGGAAGTTTTTAGAATAGTTGGAGTACATGGCATTACATTAATGATGTAATATATCTATTCGGAGCTGTTTAACATGTTTGGAGGCAACCATATCTACTGCTGCTACAGGGTGTCAGTAGATTACATTTAAATAAACACACATTCCTAGTGTTTGGCTCTTGTGGTAGATATCACTTATCAGGAGTCAGATTTAACCTTTAATCAAAATAATTGTTAAAATTAAGGGGAAAATGTATTTAGTTTTGGCAGGATATAATTATTTATCTGTATTCTTTCTAAAAAAGATTTGAAGCATTGAGACATTTTTTAAAAAAGAAAACAACAGAATAAACAAGTCAGTGTTCAAACAGGTTATTGAGAATGAGAGGTTTAGGGATGATGAATAATTAATCTGAAAAGAACAAGTAGATGTTAAAATTGACTAGAAAACTTAACTCTGAACTCCTGGTAAAAAGAGAAATATAAGGCACCCCTAGGTGGCTCAGACAGTTAAGCCTCTGCTTCCAGCTTGGATCATGATCCCAGGGTTCAGGGATCAAGTGCCATGTGGGGCTGGCTGCCTGTTCAGCAGGGAGTCTGCTTCTCCCTCTCCCTCTGCCCCTACTCCCACTCATTCTCAATAAATAAATAAATACACAAACAAATAAATCATTTTTTAAAAAGGGGAATATAAGTCACATAGTTCTTAACAACAACTAAAATGAAACATACTAGTTGATGAAAAGAAACAAGTATTGCCAAGCATTAAACTCAAAGACAAGTTTACCACATAGATCTTATGGAGGACAAACAAAAATGTCATCAAATTAAAATCTTATGAAAGATGACAAAATAATCCCTACTTGGTTGTTTCAGCATAGGTTTTTGGCAGAAGTCCAAGAACAGAATGTTAAATAGATTTCTATGAAAGCTGAAGAAATATAAATTTATTTTGTAACTTTGGGGGTGATTGTAGAATGAACAAGTATAGACTCGATAATTGCTATGCTTCTTAGAATGTCCACTTAGTGTACAATGAAAGAAATATTGAAGACAACGCGTTTCAAGACTCACAACCCTTTTGAGATCTTTCATTTTCATTAATTCATCAGGTATTTACTGATGTCACTACATATATGTTTATTTTATATGTGTCCTAGAATGTTCATGATTATCTTATCATTAGATGGCCCTAAGTATTTATTTATTTATTTATTTATTTATTTATTTATTTATTTTAGATTTTTATTTATTCATGAGAGGCACAGGCAGAGGGAGAAGCAGGCTCCATGCAGGGAGCCCGACGCAGGACTTGATCCCGGGTCTCCAGGATCATGCCCTGGATTGAAGGCAGCGCTAAACCACTGACCCTCCCGGGCTGCCCGGCCCTAAGTATTTATAAGTATTTATATATGATGTGTACATCCACTTGGTTCTAAAGAAAATTGTACTTACTATCAGCTCTACTCTCTGAGATATATACATATTAAATTCTATATTCAACTACTGTTTTCATGAGATCTGTAGATAATTAATTTTCACCTCTTGTAAAAGTGAGGGCATGCACTTAAATGGGAAAAAAAAGTCAAAGAAAAACATTCCATGGATCTAGTTTGGACAGAACATTTTAAATTATTAATATAAACAATTTAAATAATAAGAGGCAAGGAATTAAAAATAACCAGAAAAAATTCCAGACCCTCCAACTTTTATCTGGCCATTTGATCTAGCCATTTGTATTTCGGATAAAGTCAAATATTTTTGGTCAAGTTCTCATATATGCATTTATTTTGAGCCTTGGCTTTGGGAACACAGCTAATAAATGTGCCAGATGATTTTGATCATAATGGGTGATAAAAGATGAAACATCAAATATTGTAATATGAGGCCTATGTCAAACTCCGAAGAATAAACCTAACAATTCTCTCTACTTCTGTCCTCTGGGAAATTATGTGTAACATTAGTTTGAAATGCGTGAAGAGCCTCTCCCAACATAGCAAAAAAGATGGAAATAACTTCACTCAGGCTCTAACAGGAGAGACAGTATAAGGCATTATGCTAGGCATTTTTACAGGTATTATACATTCTCAGATCCTGTCCATGGCATCTCGTACATGAGGGAACAGATTTGGGGTAAGTAACTTGACCAAAAAAAGTGTACCAAGTGAGGATGGTAATGATGGCAATAACGTGAGGAGGCTTCCTCCAAAGGTGGTAAGGTAACCTGCCCCAAACCCCACACTAAGTGTTGGACCAGTTTAGTTCTTTGCCCAATACTTTATAGGCACATTTAAAAAATATATTTATTTATTTGTTTGTTTATTTGTTTGTTTGTTTGTTTATGTTAGAGAGAGTACACAAGAGAGCTGGGGGAGGAGCAGAGGAGGGAATCTCCAGCAGACTCCCCCTGAGCGCAGAGCCAACACAGGGCTGGATCTCACCACCCCGAGATCATGACCTGAGCTGAAATCAAGAGTCAGACGGCTCAACCAACTGACCCACCCAGGCACCCTGGCACTCACATTTTAATAAGTAAACAAAAGGACACTGTGATAATTGTTAACTTTTTGTGGAGAGAAGGGTGTTGCTGGCAGTGGAACAACATCAGTGAACCAAGTGAACAAAATCCAGTGCTTGAACTTTCTGTGCTCCTTATCCATACCTTGCCGTTCTCAATCCCTGTTTTCCTGTCATATGCTTATAAATTTGAGGGAATGTGAGAGTTTAGAGAAACCATAAGAACATATTTTAGGTGTATGAAGTTCCCCCAAATTAGCTTACGCTTTACCAATTTCTAGGAGGCTCTTCTGTTATCTAAAAAAAATTAGGAGGGGTGTTTTATTAAATTAAATCAGTTCTGAAAATCTGAACTGTAATTTCTCCAGATGGTCTATTTACTAGATTTTTTGCAGAATAAAAATTTTTGTAACGTGGTATCTATTTTTGCTTTGGACAGAAATGAATACTCGTGGCATTTAACTTCTAAAAACACAACAACTCCTTTGCCTCTCATTGATAGCAAAGCTTTGTCTTCCCTCAATATCACCAGTCATGTCTAGTTGGGTTTGTGTGTTCCAGAGAGCTTCTTTCCATTAGGGAACTTTCTCCTGTGATATATCTACTTCTTTTGGGGTGGAGATTCCACAAACTCTCCCTCTGGGTAGCTGATTCCAGTGCTTACTCATCCCTGTAATCAGGAAGTTCATCTTTGCATCTACCATATATGATTCCCCCTGCATCTCACCAAGCTCTGCCTGCTGTGCCAGTGGGAGCAAGTTGGCAGACATGTGCTCACTGGGGAGCCTTCCCAAACTCTTAAGCAGAGAATGCACGAGGGAGTGGTTGTTGGCCAGTGAGGTGTAGAACAAATTACACAGTGCCCACCATGGCCTGTAAGTGACAATAATCCTACTCTGATCCCAGCCCAAACTGGCTGCTCCATTAATCTCAGTACCCCCCAAATTATTCTATTCCTCTCCCTTCCCCCTTCAAAACAGCTGCTTAACCAGGGATTGAATGGAGCAAACTGATGAAATATGTTTCATTTAAATATGTTTCATTTAGATCTGAGTGATTGAGAAGGCTTTTTTTCTCCAGCAGGTATTTATTTTTTAAAGCAAACCCCTCTTTCTTATTTTTTTTAAGATTTTATTTATTCATGAGAAGCAGAGAGAGGGAGGCAGAGAAAGAGGGAGAAGCAGTTTCCTCCTGGAGCAGGGAGCCCGATGCGGGGCTCCATCCCAGGACCCTGGGATCTTGACCTGAGCCGAAGGCAGACACTTAACTGACTCAGCCACCCAGGTGCCCCAAGCACCTCTTGATTAATTAGGAATAAAATGCTTATCAGTGAAAGAAATTAGAAGCTGGAGCTCATATTACTTCCTTTCAGGCCTGTGTAAAGTTTAGAAATAATACAGTAATAAACTGCTTAACAGATTATACCCATAAAGCAAATAGTATCTACTATTATTAGATCTATAATCCAAATAGTCTTTGATCCTGTAAATAATATTTCTATGTCCTTATCTGGAGAGTTTGGTGCTTTAATACAGTCCATATTAATAGTTTTGAAATGGAGACTCAACTAATAAGCTCATTTCTTTTTTTTTTTTTATAAGCTCAGTTTCTTAAACTTGTCCTTATAGGTCTGATTGTATATTTTTTAAAGCTTTTGGTTATTTTTCCTTGGAATCTTTAATTAATTTGTAATATATCTATAACATTTATTTTTCTAATATTTCTATAAGATGCATACATTTTAAAATATGAACAGCCAAGGGTCACCTGTGTAGCACAGTCAGTTAAGCATCTGATTGGTGATTTTGGCTCGGGTCATGATCTCATGGATCCTGAGATTGAGACCCACCTCAGGCTCCATGCTCAGTGGGAAATCTGCTTGAAATTCTCTCCCTTTGCCCCTCCCTGACTTTCTCTAGAATAAATAAATCTCTTTTTTAAAAAAAGATTTTATTTTTAGGTAATCTCTACAAATTAACGTGGGGCTCAAACTCACAACCCCAAGACCAAGAGTGACTGAGCCAGCCAGGCACCCCTATTTTTCTTTCCTAAAGTAATGTGCTACTGGTGTCCTGCAAACCATCTTCTGGTCTTACCCATCTGTTTTCTTGTATTGTTAGAAATTTTAGTTTTAATTCAGTTTTCCTAGTTCATGGCCACTCCAGCCACTTTGAAGTTACTCTTAATTATCATTATTCAAATTATAATGGAACTGCAAAATGGCATAGGGTTCAGGACTGATCTGTAAAACACTCTGCAGTGCCCAAGTCCTAATTGGCTGTGGTATATTGGAAAGAAGGGGATGTTGAAAAGGTGGAGAAATATTTGGAAAGGAAGGAGGCCAGAATGAGAGAGAGAGACCTAGAGATCCAAATAGAAAGATATAGATGAGTAATGAGGTTAAATGGAAATATGGGGCTAAATAGGAAAAAGGAAAAAAAGTATGCAACAGAGAGACATAATAAAGTTCAATAAGTGAGTAAGTAAGCAAAAGTTTAATGTATACACCAAGTCTTATTTAAAGCTGGCACACCAGCTGTCCATTATTTCCAGTGACTATTTGAAAATACAGTCTTAAGATAATTTTTTAAATTAACCATTACCATTTAAAAAAATTCTCTCCAAAAGATAATCTTTTTATATGGAGAAAAATTAATAACAGTTATCTTTGATTTGGGCTAACATACAGAAACAGATTTTTTTTTTTCATTTAAAAGAATTGCAGTATGGTATCTTAGAATAAACAGGGGTTTAAGATCTAGGTAGATTTGAATTTCAAGTCTTTTCTTCTTGCTACTTGTTAATCTCAAAAGAATCACTAAATTCTCTGGCCTTTTTTCCTCCTTTACAAAATAGAGCTGTAATTAAAGACTTTCAGGCCTGTCATAAAGCTTAGAAATCATGTACATAAAATGTTTTGCAGAGAGTATGCATAAAATAAGTCAAAGAAAGGTATTTTTATCAGATCATGCAGTCCCAATTAGTCATTGATATAAGTAATATTTCTTGCCTTGATCCCTGACATTTCATTTAATAGGACCACCTGTATCTTTTCTTATTTTGTGTGCTTGGTATTTTGACATTAAATAGGAAATTTTAACATTCAGAAAATAATCTACACAAAATAACTCTAAAATGTCATCTAATTATTTCTTTACTGCAACCAGTAATTTATCTTGTCTTGCTAATGGGTACTACCTTAACCAAGTGACCAAGTTACATCACTAATGAGCAAAACTCTCTCTGTATGCCCCCTGAAGTAATGCGCTAAAGAAAACACAACATCACTCATTAAACATTCTTGCCAAAAATACATGTTTTGATCTACTAATGAGGGAACCTCAAAGTAATCTAAACTGGAGAATATTCCCTAAAAACAAATTCTAAAAAAGTCACTGTCATGAAAGACAGAAGAAGGCTGGAAAACATGCCAGATTAAAGGAGCTTTAAAAATGTCCTCTAAGGGACACCTGGGTGGCTCAGTGATGGAGTGTCTGCCTTTGGCTCAGGGCATGTCCCTGCAAGGAGCCTGCTTCTCCCTCTGCCTGTGTATCTACCTCTCTCTGTGTGTGTCTCATGAATAAATAAATAAAAATCTTAAAAACAAAACAAAACAAAACAAAAAAAGAATGTCAGCTAAATGCAATAAGTGGTCCTGGATTAGATCTTGGATTAGGGGGAAATTTGCCAGAAAGATCAATACTGGGAAATTGGTGAAATTTGAATAAGAGAATATATTAAATAATAACATTTATTGTATTAAAGTTTGAATTTCTGGTTATGTAAAAGAATATCTATAAATATAAATACATAGATAGCACACACAGATAGATAGGCAGAGAGAGAGACAAAGGAAACTCTAAAGCAAATGTGACAAACTTAAAAATTGGTGAATCTAGGTGAGGAATATCCAGGAATTCTGTGTCCTACTCTTGCAATTCTTTTGTAAGTTTGAAATTATTTAAAAATAAAAAGTTCAAGGTGAATTTATCTTGTTTTATAGAAAGCAGCTGATTTGTTGATGCAACTAGAACTCAGTTAGAAAAGGTTTCTCGTCCTAGCCTTTAGCAACCTGTTAAAATTTATTTACCATAATTGATTCCTTATTTTCGTGAACATACTTACAAGAAGTAATGAGGGTGATGAATTCTCTGCCGTCCTTTTAATATGTGGTTCCTCCAGGCAAGCAGAATATCATGGCTAGCTCTGTGTGTAAAAGTTTGCATTATTAATAGGAACTGAATTGATGATTAACTAGAAAGCAGCAGTTACAATTAATAGTTTTAAACTTCCATATAGAAGTTGTACCCGACAAATAAAAATTAAACCTTCTTTAGGAAAGATCGATCTCAATTTAGCCCATTGATCTTCAGAGAAAACTGTTAATATATACATTTTGAAAAGTCATTTTAAATATTTTAGATTTGTTTTCTCTGAGAATTTAAGAAAGTATCACTCATATAACTTCCCCTGAAGTCTGGAAACAAGATTAAATCTTACCTTTTGGTATTAAGAGGATAAAAGGGGGGGTCTCAAACATTTCACTTTTCCCCCAGAATGTGAAATTCCTTATGAGGTAGCCATCAAAATATGCTGTTTCAACAGCATAAAAATGATACTGTTATTTGGATTTGCTTCACATCTGTATTTTCAATTTTGTGTTCATGCATTCATTTTAGACTAATTTTGGGTTCCATTTCTATTTTTAAAAATAAATAAATTTTCTTTATAAAACTGGCAAAAAAAAAGCAAGTGCTCCTTTATTTAATATATTCTCCAGTTGGGAATGGTCACAGAATCCTAGAGGCCATGTGTCATTAAGTCAGTGAAATCACTCCTTTGTTATGGAGCTGAAGTGCTTTCGTGAGTCCCTGTGGTTTGACCGGATTTCCGGGTTGAGTTAGAACAACCTTTGCTATCATGGGATGCCTTGCCCTTGTTGTGCAATGTAGCCATTAAAACCAAGCAAACCTGTTCAACTACTTTAATTCTGTTTCTTCTATATCCAAATCAGGTTATGCCCATGCAAACATGGTTCAATAGAATATTTACCACCTGACAAGAAGGATTGCAAAAATTTCTGTGGACTTATTGAATTAAACAAAAACTGGTTTGAAAATATGCTATGAGTCCACTGGGGCTTGAAAGACACTCGGAAAAACAGGCTTTATTGTCTGAGTAAAATTCAGGTTCAGCCAAGAATAGGTGACATCAGATGCAATTGTTCCTGACAGGTGGCTCTCCCTTTCTTCTCTCTACCCACCTGGGCTACCCACAAACTCCTTTATTTCTCATCCTGGAACTATAGCACAGGTGTGGTAGGTGTGGCACTGCCACTGGCATAGCACTGGAAGAGATGCTCCTGCTTCCACCCAGGCCCGGGACCAGGTCATTGGTGTAGGCATGGATCCTTTGTTCTAGTTTTGGGGCAGAATGGGGGACAGAACGTGAGAGGAGTATATGAATCGTCCTCACAAGAGAACGTATAAAGTCCTAGTTTCAGTGATTCCAGATTTCTTTAGTTTTTACATGATGACCTTAAAAGTCCATCATCTATTTCCTGTGAAGTAGATGATTTTTTTAAAAAAAAAATTTTATTTATTTATGATAGTCACAGAGAGAGAGAGAGAGAGAGAGAGGCAGAGACACAGGCAGAGGGAGAAGCAGGCTCCATGCACCGGGAGCCCGACGTGGGATTCGATCCCGGGTCTCCAGGATCGCGCCCTGGGCCAAAGGCAGGTGCTAAACCACTGCGCCACCCAGGGATCCCCGATGATTTTTTTTTTTTTAAGATTTTATTTGTTTATTCATGAGAGACACACAGAGAGAGGCAGAGACATAGGGAGAAGGAGAAGCAGGCTCCCTGCAGGGACTCGATCCGGGTCGAGAACCCAGAGATCACACACTGAGCTGAAGGCAGACACTCAACTGCTGAGCCACCCAGGCGTCCCAGATGATTCATTTTTTATGCTTTTTGTTCTGCTTTTGAAATTTATTTTGAGAAAAATGTGAATCAACTAAGTTTGAACTCAATTTTAACTGATATTAATTTGCTAACTCAAGTATTAATCCCTCAAAAAGAAAAGAAACCACTTGTGATCCCCAAAAATGGATTTAGAAATATTATTTTTAAAAAGAGGCAAAGAAATGGCTTAAATTTCCCTGGGCAGTTCTGTGTTGTAACTTTCCATTGCCAACATCTGAAACTTCCAGGGTTTCTGTTACAAAAACTGCTCTTGCATAAGGTTTTTCTTCTTTGTTTTATTTTATAATATTTTGCGCCCCCAATACTTTGCTGCATTAATAGGACATTTTGGGGTCTAAACCATGAAAAGATACACAGATTATTAATTGTGTCTGTGTACTAAACAAGTAATTGCTGAGGGCCTACTATGTGCCAGCCGCTGTTTGTGTGCCCAAGGTACAATAATGTTGCTCGCAGTCTAATTGGAGAAATATCTATGTATCTGAATAATTATGAAGTGGTCAAGGAGATGGTAAAAGAGATACTTACAAAGCACAACCAGGACCAGGCAATGGAACAATGAATTGTGCAAGAGGGAGGCAAGAAATGTGGTAATATTTGATCAAGGTCTTGAAGGATGACTAGAGATTCACTCAGTGGGTTCACCCGGTGGGAGTAGGCATTCCAATCACAGGGAACATTGTTTGTAAAAGCAGGGAGGCCTGAAATGCAAGATAAATCCCGAAAGTGGCCTGGAATTACTGGAATTTAGGGTACAAAGATTAAGCATAACTTCCTTTCACCAGTTGGCTGGCTCTCAGCTGCCTCTCACATTCTCTCTAGCTTCATGCCTGCTTCAGCCCCTAATACAACAGAGCTCTTTTTCTCACCCAGCATCTCTGGCCATTGAGTAGATAATTTCTGGGCTAGTTTATGAGCGTCAGACTCCTTTCATGAAAGGGACACACCTAGTGCCTCTCTGTGTGTATTACTCTCTTTAACAAAACCAATCTTGCCTAGTCTGATTACTCCTCCTGTTTATTGGGGTTTATTCCCAAAGACTTTTGACTGCTTTCAAGTCAAGTCTACCCTTAAAGAGTAAAGATTTGTCATCATTTGGGATAATTAAGGAATATGTTGCACATTCTGAAAATAATCTTGAGAAGTATTCCAAAAATGTTTTGAGAAGAGTTGGCATCACTTTACAGCCTTTTAAGGTGATTCTCTGAGAAAACTCCTTTGGATATGCAAATTCTAGTGTATTTTAAAATAGTCACATATTGTTCATTTTAAGGTGTGAAAATGATATTGTGGTTATATCTTTTAAAAAATTGTTTTTTAGAGACACATACTGAAATAATAAAGTGAAATGGTGTGAGATGTGCTTTAAAATAATCCAGGGGTGGGAAGAGGAGGCAGTGTCAGGAGTACAGATGAATTAGTGGATAGCTATTGGGGTTAATCGTACTTGGTCCTGCACGTGGTTTTTTTTTTTTTTTTTTTTTTTTTTGCCATGTTCCAAACTTTCAATGTCAGAAAGTTTTTTTTAAAAAGTCACATTAGGTCAGGACGCCTGGGTGGCTCAACGGTTAAGCGGCTGCCTTTGGCCCAGGAAGTGATCCTGGAGTCCCAGGACCGAGTCCCACCTTGGGCTCCCTGCATGGAGCCTGCTTCTCCTCCCTCTGCCTGTGTCTCTGCCTCTCTCAGAGAATAAATAAGTAAAATCTTAAAAAAAAAAAAAAAGTCACATTAGGGGCACCTGGGTGGCTCAGTGGTTGAGCGTCTGCTTTTGGCTCAAGTCATTGATCCTGGGGTCTGTCCTGGGATCAAGTCCCACATTGGGCTCCTCACAGGGAGCCTGCTTGTGTCTCTGCCTCTCTCTCTGTGTCTCTCATGAATAAATAAATACAATTTTTAATAAAAAAGAAAAAGTCACATTATAGTCACCCTTCTTGTACTTGTAGGTGGGAAAGGAGTAATCATTTTCACAAACATAAAGATCCATGTACATTCAATGTCATCCCTTCATTATCCCCCTCCATAAGTTGAGAGAATCTTGAGTTCTTTATAAGGACCTCTAAAACCTTTCACTATAAAGAATTGTAATATATATTCATATGTGGATAAGTAATCTTTTAGCAATTCTAAAGATTCCTAAGTGGGCAACTAAATGTATACTGTAAAACTAACAAATTAATGTATCCTAAAAAGTCTACCTTTTATCCCAAAGAGGGCCTGACTTCTTATTTTAGTTCATCGTTATTTTTTATTTCACAGCACTTCTGGACTGTGAACACTAATGAATAAATATTACCAAATGTAAATGTAGAGGTATTTCTCTCTCTGTTAAAATTTATCAAGTTACATTGATTTATCTGTCCTTGTTATAGCGTCCTCCTCCACCGAAATAAAAGCTTTTAAGAATTCCAGGCATTCGGGGACAATAAAGATCTTGTTGAAGTCAGGTCTCTCTTGAATTCAAATTGTTTAGCCTGTAAAGTAGTTTATAGAGTGAGATGTCTTCAGTCCCTCTCCAGCATATAAAATGTTTTGTTCTAGAAATGGAAGCTGACTCAGTAGGTCCTCTTCTTGCCTGGGAGAGCCCGCAGACTCCAGAGCACAGTGAGCTCATCAGTCTGAGCTCTCCTTCCGACCTCAGCCACTGGAGATGAACAGTGGCAAGTGAATCCTGAACTCCTAATATATGCATTTTGTAGTGGTCGCCTTGCTCCAGAGTCTGTTTAATTAGCCCTTTGGTTTCATAAATCACCTTCACAGATTTCAATTTATACATTTTCCAGGACATTTTCTTTTTAGGTGAAAGTTTCCCAAAGTGTGACCAAGGTTCACTCATACCCACATCTCTTGGAATGCTTGGAGAGCCACCCCCCACACGTTCCAGAACACATCACTGGAGGCAAGGCTGGGCACAGGGCTCTGGTACATGGTAATAACTGACACCTAAGCTTTAGAGGAAGTTTTCATATGGCTTTGGGATGGCAGGACCGAGGCCAATAAACCCCGACTGCACTCCTGCCCACACCTTCTTTCTTTAGAAGTGTATTTCCTCAAGTGGTAAAATGCACTTTTGATCTAACAACAGCTTCTTGTGCAAAAAGAAATCCTGCATTTTGGACAAAATTTCAAAAATATTAAATGCAAAAATATCCATCAGTTCTAAGAACAATAATAACATTGCACATATGTTTACCAGTTGTCACTTAATAATAAGCTCTTTTAAAATACAGATTTAAATGGTTAGTCATTCTCATCCTTTTAAGTTTTGTTTTTTTTTTTTCAAAGTGTATTTTATGCCATTGAGGAGATACTGCTTAGGCAAGTTGTTTTAGGGTAGCAGTCTTCAGATTATACCTAGGTCTCCCGTGGCCTAGTAGGAAGACTTTATATTAGATATAAAGGCCAAGGAGAGCTTTAAGGGAATCAAGATTGCGAATATTCCATTTCCCTTTGCGTTCCTTAAAACTGATCTGAAATAACTCCTGGAGGGAGGACCAAAATGGTGACATAGGAGGCTTGTGAGCTCACCTTGTCCCATGGGCTCACCTGAGGGTACGGCTACGCATGAAGCAATTGTTAATGAAAGAGACCCAGAAACTAGCCAAGCAACTTCTACACATCAGATGAATAAGAAGATACCCACATCAAAACATGTGGGAAAGGCTAAGGCACACTTGCCATAAACCTCCTCCTACCGTCCACACTCCTAACTCCCAGTTTCTCCCTGAGGAGCAAAGGGTTTGGACCCCACATTTAGTACCCCAACTTGTAAGACTCCCACTTGGCTGGCCCCCAAAACACCTAGCTTTGAAAGTCAACGGAGCTGCATCCACAAGATCCACAAGACCATAGAAAAAAGTATCATCAATAAATGATGTTGGGAAAACTTGGCAGCCATGTGCAAAAGAATGAAACTAGACACTAGACCACTATCTTACACCATACACAAAACTAAGTGGATTAAAGACTTGGATGTAAGGCCTGAAACTGTAAAACTCTTGGAAGAAAACTCAGAGGGGTAAGCTCTTTCAAACTGATCTTGGTAATGAGTTTTGTTTTGTTTTTTTTTAATTAGACAAGAGAAGCAAAAATAAACAAGGGAGACTGCATCAAACTAAAAAGCTTCTGCACAGCAAAGGAAACCATTACCAAAATGAAAAGGCAATCTATGGAATGGGAGAAAATATTTGCAAACCACATACCCAGTAGGCATTTAGTATGCAAAATAAATTAGAAATTCATACAACTTAACAGCAAGAAAGGAACTAACCCAATTAGAAAATAGGTAAAGAATCTGAATACACATTTTTCCAAGGAAGAGTAGAAAATTGGTTACGATGTCTGGGAGGTGAGGGAAATAGGAAGAGATTGGTAAAAAGGGCACAACCTTTTGGTTATAAGATGAACAAGGTCCGAGGGCCTAATGTATAATATGTGTAGTTAGTAACACTACATTGCACAATTGAGATTTGCTTAGAGAAATTAAATATTCCCATACACACAATATAAATGATGTGATAGGTGTGTTAACTCAATGGAGTGAATCCTTTCACAGTGTATAATATATCAAATCATCACATTGTACGCTTTAAATATCTCGTAATTTTGTCAGTTATACATCAATAAAGCTGAAGCAGTTTTTAAAAACCTGATCAAACTCAGGATATATTTCCAGCTCAGCTTCCACATGTCCCTTCCCCATTATCTTATATTTTAAAGAAGAAAGGCCCCCTTCTCACCCTAATCTTTCTATAGCATATTACCCTGTAGTAGAAAAACTGTACCCCACTGATATCATTAGAAACATAGTACAGGTATTGGTATCAGTGTTGAGAGAGTCACACTAACCAATGAGTAACAAGTTCTTTTGTAGTTAGATGGTTTCCTAGTTTGCTTTCAGTAAAGCAAGGAAGATCTACAATCAGCTGTCAACTGATAATTAACAAATTTTGGTGCAAGCTGCCCCTGTGATTTTTGGCATATGACTGAAAGTGCAAAAGTGCAAAGAATTGAGAGCACTGCTATAACAAAGCTCCTTCTATCCCCACCTACTTATTTATATAAACAGTTTTTCTCAACATTTTCAAAACACAAAAAGGTGGGAGGATAAAACTGATGTTGAGCCCTGTCTTGATTTAGCTGAAAGTAGTAAGTAGGGATCCCTGGGTGGCGCAGCGGTTTGGCGCCTGCCTTTGGCCCAGGGTGCGATCCTGGAGACCCGGGATCGAATCCCATATCGGGCTCCCGATGCATGGAGCCTGCTTCTCCCTCTGCCTGTGTCTCTGCCTCTCTCTCTCTCTCTCTCTCTCTCTCTCTGTGACTATCATAAGTAAATAAATAAAAATTAAAAAAAAAAGAAAGTAGTAAGTAATTATGGCTAAATTGATACGTGACCTAATTTTAGCAAAAATTAAATACTTGACCTAATTTTAGCAAAACCAGCCAGTCCCTATCCAGCTCTTACCATACATCTCAAATAAAAATTTTGATTTTTCTAATTACTTAGCAAAATTTATAATAAAATCCATTTTGTTTTCTTCAATAGTATGCTAATAATAATTGAATAACTGAATCCAGAATAATTTTTAAATACAGCTTCACAGTCATGGGGAAAAAAAAATATAATTTCAACCTATATGTCTTTTGTTGTGATAAGGTAATTGACCAAAGTCATTGAAGAAAAAAATATGTCATATTAGAATGATAGTTTTTGGTAGAAGCAGAAGAGAAATAGGAGTTCAAGAAGAGAAAGGAAAGATGCAAAATATCTGATTATTAAAGACCAACTTGCTTGTATATATTTAAAAAATAGATGATATGGTTTTAGATTCTATTAGATTTGTTAAGTACTGTTAAAAATATATTTTAATGATAATATTTACAATACTCTGGAAGTTAGATCTTTTGCAAGTATTTTAACTCAGGATGAAAAGTTTTAGATGTCAGCTTAATAATGTGCTCTCGAGAAGATACAAAGCTTTACAAAATCATTTTGGAAGTGTTTGCAAGTAAAAGGTTTGAAGACCACTATTTTAGGAAACCCAGTCAGAGCTCAGTGTGTAGTATGGGGAGGAATGGAGAGAAACTAAGCAGGGCACCAGTTAGGAGACAATTGATTTTTTCCAGATGTAAGGAATTTGAACTGTATCAAGTTCATAGTCATGGACATGAAGAGAGGCAGACTAAAATCCAAAGCTAATAAGAAGTAAGAATTATTAGTATCAGCCCTTGTTTCCTTTCTTTTATTTTTATTTTTATTTTTTTAGCCCTTGTTTCCTTTCATCTTAAATTTTAAATACTGTCAAAACAGAATTTTCTGAATTTTTCTACCTGGACTTGATCTTGAGCTCCTTGCTACCCACTTACCCTCCCTCCCCTCCTTCCTTTCTTCCTTCTTTCCTTCCTTCCTTTCCCTCCTATTCAGTGGACCCTCTGCTGAGTGCTGGGACTTCGAAACAGTTAACATCAGGTCCCTGGCCTCCGAAAGCTTCCAGTTTGGTAGAGAAGCTTACAGCTAAGTACAATGCTGAGAGAGATCCATGGCCCGTACTACTCCAGCTCTCTGCCCTTTTAACACGCTAGGGGACAGAGAGCTAAAGCTTCCACTCCCCAGACTTCAGATTCCATATGTGGCCCACCCAGCTTTTGCCAAAGCAGACATATGAATGTTATATTTGGAAGACAGAAGTGAGACAGAGGTGGCACTTCTGCTGTTTCCACTACCACGCAAGGATATGGAGGCTCTGGCTTCTGTGTAATGTAGCAGAGGCCCCGGGGTCTGGTACCTATTTCTTTGGATGCCAGGGACATCCATTTTGATGGCATGGCTCTGCACTGAGACAGTGTGCCTGGAGCCAGGAGTTGAGGCTTCCATTGCCTTATTCCTCAGCTTTCTGGTCATTCTCCCAGTTTTCTGAGCATTGTACAGGTTGGCACATCTTGTGGTTATTTCTGGAAGCTCATCCCGAGGCCTGTTTCTCCAGACTTTCTAACCATTTTGTAAACAATTCATTATATTAAATCCCCTTGAATTTAAATTAACTAGAATGGCTTCTTTTATTGGCAACCAAATCCTGGCTAACACAGATGAAGCCCATCATTCCTCCCAGCCTCCTATTGTTCCCTACATCTCTTTATTGTCAAACAGCTGTTCTTCTATGGGCCCTGTGATAACTCTGGAATGGGACATTGTTACTTGAGTTGCTGCGGTTTCCCTTCAGTGTGCTTTAATTTTCAGAGCTAGTCTCTGGCATATTCTAAATGGTCCCGTTTTTGGTGAACCCCAGTCTCCCCTGCCTTACCCTGGTGAAGGCTATTCATAAACAGATCTAAATGGGGACTTCAGAAATACTGAACCCTTACATACTGTCTACTCTTGTCTGCCTCTGTGTTCCACTCACCTGCTTGGGACTCCATGACCTCTTTCTGTGTCCTTTGGACAGGGTGTCTTACTTACAGTGTGACTTCTTTTAATTGGGTCATTTCCTTTAGAAAATCGATTCTGTTTATCTGGCCTAAGAAGTCCCCTGAAGAGCTCATTTAAAAGGCAGATGCCCAAACTCCATCCTGACACAGTAGGTCTGAGGTATAGCTGAAAGTCTACATTTTTAACAAATGTAACAGGGCATTCTGATCCACTCAGGCCTTGTACTGCACCTTGACAACTCTGTGATGTCAGTATGTAAACCACTTGAGTGGTTAAGACAGAGAGTAGATCCTAACTCCTTCCCCCTTCCCTGTACTGTGAAGGATGAAAAAAGAGAGACAATAAAGGTAGCCCCTAGGTTGTAAATTTGAATGACTAGGATTATGATTGTAGCACTAGTTCAAACAGGGAAATTAAGAAGGGAAACCAGTTTATTGAGGAAATAACGAGTTCCATCTGAGGCACATTGGGTTTGACATCCAAATGAAAATTATATACTGTTGGCGGCTTGTAATGGATTAATGACTCAGGCCTGGAGGTTGATTAGTGAGATGGATTCTCTGTTGTGTGGACTTCAGAGAATCACTGCTACAGCTAAATCATTTCTTTAATGGTACAACCATGATTGTCCTGAAGACATACATCTATTGGTGTCTTTCCCAATATGGCATGGAATCAAATATATTTTGTATTTTTTTACCGAATTGTATAAGAGGAAATGTGAGAAGATTCATGGTAGGATAATCATTGTTATAAGTTGCCTAGGAAATGCCTAAGATACAGCTCTTTCTCTTAGAGCTCGTTTTTTTCTCCCTCAGTCCTCCCTTCCCTTTCCTCCAGCCTTCTGAGAAACACCCGTTAGGTATATAACTTGGGGAAAGAAAAATTATGTAGGATAAGTGTAAGAGAAGAGAATAAAACCCAAAACTACAGGAATTACTGTAAATGCAAATGTCTCACAAGTCTTTGTGTACAGGAGAACTCTAGACTTTTCTTCCAACTTATTGTAAAAGCTCTGCTTCTTCTCTGGACTCAAAGCCAGTGTTTAGGGATGGTTTTCAAGCTTTCTTCAAGTGAAATCTTATGCAGAAAAAGTATTTCAGAAATATAACTGTGCTTGATTGAATTCAAATGTATACCATTTATTCATTCTAACCTTGTTGCCTAGGTTCCATGGAACAATGAAACTATTTTGATGGACATAAAAGTTTAAAGCTAGGTTATATGGACATTGGTTGTATGTGAGCAGATTTCTTTTCAAATTTGTACCGATAAAATCCTGATTCATTCAGAAGAGTAGTTGCAAATGAACACTTAAACAACAACAACAACAACAACATATTTTGCAATCTTGGCCTACTGAAAGTAGATTGATAAGGTAACAGAACCCTAATTCTGAAACCTACCCTATAATTATTTAACTTTGTCGGGGGTCAGTCATAAATATTCATTGAATACTTAGTACATTCTAGATACTGAGGTTATGTTAGAGAAAACAGACACATGGAATTTATGGCCTAGTAGGGAAGGTAGACACTAAAAAAAAAAAAAAAAAAAAAGGTAAGTAATTTACAAGTGCATAGCATAAATTACAATTGAAAACAATTTTAAGTATGTCGGGAATGTATGACAGGAGACCTAACCTTGTATAAAAGTGGTCAAGGATGTTCTTCCTAAGGAAATGGTGTTTAAGCTGAGACATAAACCGCGACCAGGCAAAGGGAAGGGCAAAAAAAGTATTCCAGGTCGATGGGCCTCTGTGTAAAAGCCCTAAGGTGGTGGGAGAGGGCATGGGCTATTTGATAAATTAAAAGTCAATGTGGCTCTTCCCCAACAAAGCTGGAGAGACTAGAGAGCTATTGATAGAGTCCGAATAGTACAAGACTTTCTAGCCAATGCACGAGGGTAGTTTGTACAGTTATGAATTGATGTGTTTTAATGCCAGTATCATTATTAACCCTCACCCCTCTACCACTTGGGCTGTAAGCCAAGAGGATTCCCCCCAAGAGGTGGAGCAAGTGCCATAAAGAAAACCAATAACAAAACTTTAAATATTTGGCTAAATCTAAACCAAAATAATAATAATAATAATAATAATAATAATAATAATAATAGGCTGGGCATTAGAAAAATTGGGGCAGTATGGTTACTGAGTGAGGGTAGAGGAAAGCACCTGCATGGGGTACCTGAGAAGAGGACCTGAGCACAGCCTCACAGATGAAGGTGATCCCCTGTGGGCTGCAGGGAGCAGCCCAGTATATTCCAATGTGACCAGAAAGTTACACTAAAAGGTAGGCTACTGAGGAGGTTGCTTGCAAGGGAATGCCAGTACTGAGGGGAGCAAGTGTCCAGACTGGGAGAGACAAGGGATCAGTACGTTGGGGTGGGTTGGGACTCCATCAGCTCATATTTCTTATAGTGTCCTGACATATCTCTGTTAAATATTGGGCATTATTTGAAAGGTAGTAGAGGCCACTGAAAGATTTAAATAAAAAAATATTTTATTTATTAGAGAGACTAGGAAAGCACATACACGCCCGCGTGCAAGCATGACCAGAGGGAGGAGCAGAGGGAGAGGGAGAGGAGTAGGCTCTGGACCAAGCACGGAAACAGATGGGTACCAGGCTGGATCCCACGAAGGCAAGATCGAGATCTGAGCCAAAATCAAGAGCTGGATGCCCAACCAACTGAGCTACTCAGGTGCCCCACCACTGAGGGATTTTAAATAGAAACCTGTCTTGAGGGGGCACATGGGGTGGATTAAGCGTCTGCTCTCGACTCAGGTCATGATCCCAGGGTCCTGGGATCAAGCCCCACATCAGGCTCCCTGTCAGTGGGGAGCCTGCTCCTCCCTCTCCTCCCTGCTCATGCTCTCTCTCGCTATCTCTGTCTCTTCTCTCTCAAATAAGTAAATAAAATCTTTAAAGAAGAAAGAAAGAAAGAAAGAAAGAAAGAAAGAAAGAAAGAAAGAAAGAAAGAAAGAAAGGAAAAGAAAGAAAGACTTGTTCTGATGATACCTCTCTAGCTGGGTATACAGAATGGTTGGCTGTAGGTGGAACTGATTTCAAGGGAAAACTGCCAGAAGGATACTGCAGTGGTCTATCTGGCAAGAGATGATAAAGTGTGTATGAGGATGGTAGCAATGGAGATAAAAGGAAACGGATATAGATATCTGTCTAAGTCTACTCAAAGTGCCATAATAAAATATACAATAAAGACTGGGGAGGGGGGGCTTAAACAACAGAAATTTATTTCCTCACAGTTGTGGAGGCTCATTGTCCCAGATCCAGGTCTACCAGGGTTGGTTTCTGGTGGAGCGACGAGGAACTAGTCCTAGCTTGCAGATGGCTTGCATTGTGTCCTCACATGACACAGAGAGATCTCTTTCTTTCCTCCTCTTCTTATAAATGACTTCATTTAACTTTACCTCCTAAAGCCCCTATCTCAGTTAACAGTCACACCAGGGGTTAGGGCTTCAACATACAAGTTTAGGGAATACAATTCAGTTCATGGCAATATATTATATCTTTAGGAAATAGTACTTGATTGGATGTGGGGATGAGATGGAAGAGGGTAGGGGAGTCAAAAATGAACTTAGGTTTTCTGGCTTGAGTGGAAGTAATAGTGCTATTTATGGAGATTGGAATCGCTGGAGGTAGAGAATATTTTGGGGGAAAATGTCTCAACCTAAATGTTAAACTTACTTATTTTGAAGTATCTATGAAATATCAATAGGAAATGTCAAGTGGGTAGTTGGTTCTAGGGGCCTGAAATTCAGAAAAGACATCTGAGGTACAGATGTAGATGTAGGTCTCATCTGCCTATAGATAGTCATTGACCACAGGAGTGGGTGAGAGTCCCCTGGGCAGTGGTTCTCAAACAGAAATGTGCATCACAATCACTTGAATAGCTTATTAAAACAGATTGCTTGGCCCCACCCCCAGAATTTCTGATACCACTGTACATTCGGCAGCATATGAACACTTTAGGGCTTTTGAAATATACTGGCAAATTACTTTCCAGAGAGCTTTTGACAATTTATGTTTTTATCAGGTGAGCATAAGAAAGCCCATCTCACTGCACCCTTTATTGCATTGAATATTGTAATTTCTTAATGCTAAAGAAAAGTGAACTCATTGCAATTTTATTTTGCACATCTGTGGTTATCTGTGATGGCGAACATTTTTTCACATTAAAAAAAATACTGCTTGAAGGCCCTTTGGTTTTTGGTAAAAACTTTTCTGTTTTTACATATTTCTATTTTAACACATATTCTTTAGCCCCTTCAGTACGCCATTGTAGTTTGTGATCAGCATATTTGCAAGATAATTTGTGCTGATGAAACGTAGCCTAACGTGTGTGTGTGAATTGAAAGAATTAGGCAGGTCTTTAATATTCCTCTTTGTCAATACAATGAAAAATACTCTGCTGCTGATACTTTTTCAAGTTGAATAATATAAAAAACTAGGCCTAAATGGCGCTAGAGATAGTTTCCATATGTGTGTAGGTTAAGTAAGACCAAGACATTGTCATTCTGATTGATGCTAGCTTGTCCTATGGCCTTTAGGGGGGCAGAGGCCCAGAAATTCTTCTTCTTCCCTAAATGTGGAACACACTTGACTGGCTAGGGCAACTGGCCATGACCTAATGTTCCATCTTACACCAGCACATTGCATGTGAAAGCCAGCCCCGAAGCTTAGCTAGATAGCAGTGAAACTACTGATGACAAAACCAGATCCTGCTGGGAGCTCAGCTGTCTCATCTCTGTGGCTCTTTTAGTCAAAACTGTGTTACTTTTCTGACAGCCTCGTTCAGTCAGCGACGTTGGCCGACTTGAAAGTATACTTCCGCGTATGTTAGAAACATCTTATGACTCTTTCCTGGCCTACAGTCGTCTTTGTCAATTTGTTATCACATCTGCCTTGGCCCCCTGTCACCACTTGTTTTGGCACCTAACAATCTCAATGCACTGAAGCTGGGACTCGGCCTGGTTTGATGGCTGTGAAGCAGATGTTCCCACAGTCATCATCAAATTGCATTTCTCAAACACCCACCCTAGCATTAGTTAATCACAGAGATACATTCCGGCTATTTGAAGTGAAAGAGAGCCAGCAGATTTTGCAGATAAAGTGCACAGAGGCATAGTATGATGTCATAGCAAGGGCAACTCCCTTCATATCCGCAGGACATTGGATTTTACAATATTTTTTTGCTCTGAACAGAGATTCTGGGACCTCGTACCTCTTCTTAGATTGGGAACAAAGCATAGCGTGATGGAGCAGACTTGAATTTTGAGTTTAAACAGACCAGTCTTCTGGCTGCGTGGCCTTGAGCAACTTTCTTCGTTTCTCAGAATTTGTTCCTTCATTTGTGAAGTGGGGTAATACATTTCTTACAGGGCTGTTGTGAGAATGCGGAAACATGTAAAACACTGCAGGTGTCCAAATGCCAGTTCCCTTCCCTTATTGACTTGGGGTAGCCACCATTTTATGAAAGGACTTATCAGTGTGACTCGGATTCCGAAGGTAAGTTGTCTCGTGGATGGCCAGATGATTCTTGAATCACAATGGCTCAGCCACAAGGGCTTGAGTAATTGTTTTATTGCTTTGAACTTCCTTTGGCACAGAGCCCCACCCAACCCATGTGAAAATGAATACCACTGAGCAGCCAAGTGTTCCTCAGTTGTTAGCACTCTCAACACAAATTTATACAAAGAATTTAGTAGCCAGAAATCAAATTACTACAACGGAATATTGCATATGAAGACCAGGATTCCCAGGACTCTCATTCCATGCCATGTCTTTAGCGTGGCTGTCTCTCCCATTTCTTTCTGGGGTCCATGATGATAGGAAGAAACAAGGAGGTAGAAAGAAGAGAATGTACCTGTTTTGGGCTCCATCAAAGGTTTCTTGCCAGGCCTCCACTTTCTCTTTGCTGCAGATTTTTCATGATTACAGTAACACCATCAGTAGAACTTCTGAAAATCACAAATTAAATAAAAGCTGGCTGGGCTTTGGACCCCTTTGATGTAGGGTTGTTTGGAACAACTCAGCTTAGATTCGTCATATGCTGATCACCTGTCATCCATATCCAGTCATTAAAACAGAATTTCTAATCTCTGTGAGCAAGACATGGTCAGCTTAGACTTATTGCTGTTTTTACTTCAAAGAAAAAAACTCTTCTAAATTAAAAAAAAAACTATTCTTTTGATTAATTCAGGCTGTGTCTCCCTACAACCTACAACCTCGTCTGGTTCAAATTCGGCACTTGTAATTATTTGAATTTATTTTCCTTTGAGCATGCTGAATACAAATATGAAAATCAGAATTTAAATAAAGTTTAGTATAAGTTAGAGGCTAGTTATTAACTTTATGGAAAAGATTTCCTTCTGTAGTTGGAAATTATCTGGTTCAACTAAGTCAGTGATAAGGTCATGGAAAAACGCAGGCGGGAATGCTTGAGGAGAGCTCTGGTCTAGATTCTAGGGCCATTACTGACCAGTTTTGTCTCATTAGTTGTATCCTCTGGTGCTCAGTTCCTTACTATTAGTGGGTTAAGCAAGATAATCTCCATGGTTTCTTTTGTAAATTCAAGTTACAGGAACTCATCCATTGTGTAAACCCAGGCCCAAATTTCTGTCTTGGACATTCTGAGTCTCATGTCATTGTTAGTGGAGTCAGAAATTTCCCAAACTCTGTTTCCCATAATTCCTTAGTTCTACCATTAAGTACCACTGTAATAGAATTCTAAGTATTTTGTTGTAGCTACAGCAATTAAACATTATATTCAAGGACAGGTGGAGAAAAAGTGCTTTGAGTTAAAAGGATGCTAATACATTTCGTATGATAATGAGCTTATTCAATAAGCTTGCAAAGTTTCTAACTAATGCAGTATTATGTTTTAACTTGTATCTGTAGTCTATTAAGTAGTGCCTTTCCCCTTTGATTCAAATTTATGCATGTTGACATTAGTGATCACATTTTCTTTCAAATCACACCCATCATAGAACATGACCTGAGTCCTAAATTTAAATTCATACTGCAGTACAATTCCCTTGCCTTCTTCTGGTACATCTAAGATGCAATGATGGTATTACTCAACCACTGTTTTGGACATTTAGGATAACTCATTATTTAAAAAAAATTTGAGAACCGAAACTCCACTAACCATCAGAATGACTTTGAAAGTGACTCACCCAATTTGGTAGTCAGACTTTTTAAAAAAAATTAGGTTTGAATGGAAAATGGAGAAAGCAAAAGGCTATTAATAATGACAGGAGGTGGGTGTATAAACAGGTGTAGTAGATTGTGGTGACAGAGATGTGAAAATGCTCCTATTCTGAAGAACCACATCCCCATTTTTTTGTCACCTTCTCAGCAAATGGTGGTTTTATGACTCGGAAAAAGATATACTGAAGGTTGAAACGAGACCATCAGAATCTTTTTCTTATTTAAGAGGATGAAAAGATTTCAGTATAAAACTTCAGGACTCGAGAATGAGTGTTATTTGTTATTTGTTTTAATCAGAATTTTGCACCAATAAAGGAGATCGCACATTTTCACAGGCATTTTTAATGCCCATGACCAAGAAGTCGTTAATTTCATACATCTGGGAAGTTACCAGCTCTCACTGATCCTATGTCCTATCTTCAGTTGCATCCTCTTTTCTGTGTCTTCCCTGTGACTCCGTAGGCTTCCACCATTGTCCTTTCTTACCCGACAATGACACCAGCTCCCAACTGCTCTCCCTGCTTCCAGTATTGATTCTCCATCCTGTCAACAAGCTGACCTTCCCAAACATGAGTCTGATCATGGCCCTCCTCTTTTAAAAAGCCACCAGTGCATTCCGATTGCCTTCAGAATAAAATGCAAACCTTCAGCGTGACATAGAAGATGCATTAGGATCTGCCCTTCTTGTCAGCCTCACCTGCCAGCCCTCTGTTCTGCTCTCCAGCTTCATTTCTTGGTCATGCTGAATCAGATTTTAGTTGCTAAATTCACCCTGCTTTCTCCCCACACTTCTCTGCACGTACTGCTCCTCTTGCTTGGAATCACTTTCTTCATGTCTTCATCTGGGAAACTCTTACTCATCCTTTAAGATTCAGCCACCGTCTCCTTTTTTCATCTTTAATCACTCTCTCAGGTTGATGTTTCACCCATGCGCTCCCATGCATGCCCTCTCCCGTGATTCATTCCATTCTAGGTTGCACTTTATTGCCACGCTGTGCTGCAGTTGTCCGTCCCCCTACACTGAAACTCCTGGAAGGGAAGGACTGTCTCATTTGCTCTTGTCTCTCAGCACTTAGCATAGTGTCTGGCACAGAGCAGGCATTCTACAAATGTATGGTTTTTTTTTTAATTTTTTAAATTTTTTTTATTTATGATAGTCACAGAGAGAGAGAGAGAGAGAGGCAGAGACACAGGCAGAGGGAGAAGCAGGCTCCATGCACCGGGAGCCCTACGTGGGATTCGATCCCTGGTCTCCAGGATCGTGCCCCGGGCCAAAGACAGGCGCCAAACCGCTGGGCCACCCAGGGATCCCTACAAATGTATGTTAAAATAACCAACGCATAGATAATCCAGGAAAGAAAAGTTCAACATGGAACAACTTTATTTTTTTAATATGAAGCAACTTTAACATGGGATTATAATGATACTGATTCCATTATATTTAATAATACCAAAGCTGCTATGACCTACAACAGAAAGTGGCCCAAAACCGTGCAAATAACTCAGAGGAAACATTATTTTCTACTTGACTAAAAAGAACCACGCTAAAACAACAACCTTTCCTGATATTCTTTTATTTTACTTGAAAAGGAAGCCTTCATGATTTCCCCTCCCTTAAGCTATGGTTATTACTGGCACTTAAATCTCTGAAACTTCATGTATTCCAGTTAAAACGTCAAGTATTCCAGAACAATAACTACTGATTATACCTCTTCAACCATTTCTGTAAAATTATTTGAAATTTTATTTATATGTTCACAATGTAATTCTGTGAAAAATGCAAGCCCCCAGACAGTAGGCTTTCATAGGGAGAAACAACAGGCAAAGCAAGGATGGATGGATCTCCATGAACTTGGGCATCCAGGAAATCCTTCCTTATTTTTCTATATGCCTGTCATTCTATGAACTTAATTTCTATATAAGCCTGAGTAGGAAGGCCAGAAGGAGAGGTGACAGAAAGTTAAGCTCAATTTGAACTTCTCTTTTCTTCTCAAAGTCCAGGGGCTGATCTAGTTCCTGAGGATCAGAGAGCCAGGGAGAAGGGGTGTTTGGTTCTTATGCTTGTCTTTTAAGCAGCTACATCTCAACACACACACACACACACACACACACACGATAAAAATACAGGCCATACTCAGTTGACACTGAAGTTGGCTATTGTGACATTCAAGCTAGTGAAAAACAAAAGTGATAGCATACTGCTCTCTACCAGACCCAAGTGATAGATTTTATTAACTAAGCTCTAAAGCATTTACTATGCCCTCTGAGAATCTTAAACCAATTTCAGATAAGTTAAAAATGTTAAGCAAGGTTAATGCATGTCAGGAGTCCTACATCAGCTAAAATATGTAAGGTTTAATGTATGTAACCTATTGAACAATAAAGTCGATATGTTACAAAGAAGTAGATGATTTCTATCAATAGGAAATCGTGATCATGAAACAAATCCCGTGGTTTTAAACCCAAAGGGAAATAACAGTGGCTTTGAAATACACAAAAACAGAAGCCCTCTTGGAACTACATAGGTATCTGTGCAGCCTTGTTAATGTAACAATAGAAAAAAAATCAGAAAAATGCATTCTGAGGTATTAACACTAATTATATTGGGGTAGCAAGATCTCTGATGATTTAATAATTTTCCTTTTATTCTGTAAATTTTCTTTAATGCATATGTGTTATTTTCAGGATCAAAATGATTAAATTGTATTTCTAAATTCCACTTTTGAGGGTATTGTTCCTGAGACAACAGGCATTGTGTGTGTACTCGTGTGCACACATGAGAAGTCTGAAGGTAGCACGCGGGCTGACTGTATTCTAGCATAGTAGAGAGAAGCTCAAGTAATAATGGAATTGGGAAGGGCATACAAATACTGTGGGTGAGAAAAAAGCAAGTAAAATGGAAGGCCAAACCCTATCTCAAGAGGGCAGCTCATACTCATTGCCAACTGACTGCCGAAAATGAGACGATAGAGCTCATAGAAGTTTTTCATGAGAAGCCAGATATCTAGATTTTTATGTGAAATTTTTTAATGTTGAAAGCAAATTATTTTTTAACTGTCACCACTGTATCTGCCAAACCAAAGAGGTCTGTAGAACAGATGTAGCTTCTGGGCAGCATATTTGGACTTCTGCTCAGACCTATTGGTTCATAATTTCTTAAATTAATTCACAGTGCTTTCCAACATATTTGACACCAGAGCACACATAAAAATATGGTAACATTTGCACAGCACACTGAAAGAAGCTTTGCGTTGCTTAGAGGTATCTGAACTGTGGCCCCTTAATGCTTAGGTTTCAATTCTCCCCTGCCCTACCCCACCCCCGATTTATAGAGGGGCTGAAGAGCTCGCTGTCCCCGGCATCCCTGTATCTCACTGGCATCCACTTGCATCATCCACTGTCGTATACGGCCCACTTGACATAAGACAGCTTGGAGGAAATGAAACAGCACAGCTTTTCGTGCTGGAATAGGGAACAGGAAACGGGGAGAGATCCCAGGATGCAGAGAGCATTTGGTAGGAAGCAGGGGAGGTGGCTGGCCGGGCTAGAGCCCTTCGGTGAAGAAGCTGAATCTCTATCAGCTTCTTTGAAGACCAAGAGCATACAGGTCTTTGTATCCCTGACCTGGCACAGAGGCTGACATAGAAAGTGCCTAAAAATGTTTGTTGAATAAACGAGATGCAGTCCCTGGGTGCTGATTCAGGAAGAAGAGGCCTTACCTCAAAGTTGTCCCACTTTGTGGGGGGGTGGAGGGTAGATGTAGCCCCTGACTGCTCCACCTATGGACACCTACCACTCCTTCCTCTACCCTCCTCCCCCCAGATCCCTGAGGAATTGTCCTTGTCTGCAGGGGTCACATTGGCTTTTCTTTGTACAACTCTCAGAAAATACTCGTGGACTTAATTTTTATCTTTGCCTGCCTCTCTCTCCCACCTTCGGATAGGGCATGATGCAAGAAAGGAAATGCTAGTCAGCTTAAAGCAACTAAAGGTGCACAGGATTTCTATGAAGCACAGGGGCATAAAGATAGATTTGTTGGATGGAATCCAGTTGCTTCTGGATCTTCAGCTTCCTCTACTCTCTTTCAAACTGCATGAAGATATCCTTGAGGTGTGCTGCTTGCTCCTTTCTCACCGCCTCTTGCATAATGCCCTCCCCTCCACCTTGCACATTATGAAAGGGCCTCCCTCCCACTGGAGATGTTACAGCCGCACATTGCTGCAGGGTGAAGGAACCTCTGAAGTGTCGGACAAGAAGACAATTCAAATTATTGGTTTGGATGGGGGACGGGGGAATCATTATAACAGTCTTTTTGAAACTCAGGTTTTCTTTACTTTCAACAGAATTCAAGGAGGAACTAATTGAGCGGTCAGCTGGTGATTCATTAAAAAATAATTTTTATGATTCATTTCTATGTGATTTCAATTATATAACTCAGAAGGGGTTCAAATAATTGTAGGTCATTTCTGCAATAAAACTTTCAATCTCTGTTTCCCATGCATATGACTAAGTTTTTTAGTACTTACTGTAAAAAAGAGGGTTAAATATAAGTCTGATTCTAGCATAAGTAATATTAACCCACAGATACAAAGCCTAATTGAAAAAAGGCCCCATTACCTCATTAAAAGATACGCTTACAATAATATGTTAACCTATATTTGACATTCACTTAAATGTGTCAATTGGGTTGTTTGATCAGTGTTGTCATTCTGTGACAGTAACTACAGAAGAAAACAGTAACGGTATTATAGAAGCAGAAAAAACTTCAATGTGCATGTGTATTTTTATTGTAAAGAATTATGACACAGTGATTAATCAGGGACTTTCAACCATCAAAATATGACATATTAGGATAAAATTTTGTGAGTAAAATGGTATGGAAATATGAGTTCAAGGAGAAAACGTGATGTGAAATTCCTGCATATATAATATAAATATATATTTGTTTTTAAAAAATATATATATATTTTTTATTTTTGTTTTTGTGAGAAGGAGAGAGCTTGAGTGGGAGCAGAGGAAGAGGAGAGAGAGAATCTTACACAGGCTCCACGCCCAGCATGGAGCCTGAAGTGGGGGTTGATTGTATGACCCTGAGATCATGACCTGAGCCAAAATCAAGTCAGATACTTACCTGATTGAGCCACCCAGGCGTCCCTCATACATATTTTTTTAATGATGTGGGAATCAAACCTCTCTGGTGTTACATTCCTGGACTACATTTAAGAGTCAGGTAATAGTTTAATTTCAAACATGTCAATAGTTATAATACACCAGGAGTCACATCCTTTGCCATTATTTAAATGTATCATGAAAAAAATTAGGCACAAATTTAGAAACGTGTGAAGGACTATAAAGTCTTTAAAAATTATTTTAGGTAGCATGCAAGCAGAGTCTAAACACCGCTCGTTTAGGAGCCAGGGACCGGATAGTAGGACTAAATCAAATCCTTTTTTTTTTCCAGTGATAAGATAGACTCCATGTTTGGAATTGTAATAATCAGTGTATTTACTTCTTCAGTGAAACAGATACTAAAGAATGCTGTAAGAAAATCTCAGTAATTAGCTGTTACTTGGTCATAAAGAGAAAACATCTAGAGTATTTAGCTTTAAATAACTTGTAAGTGCAGATGATTCACCGACTGACAGCTCTCACCCAGACCTCTCTCCTGAGTCTGGACTTACAATTCCCACCACCCTTCCCACCACCCGTCAGGGGGCCACCTGCTGTCTCTGGCAGGCCCTCTGCCCACACCTCGTCCCCTGTTCCAGTCCTGATACTGTAATTCCCTCTCAGAACCTCGCACTGGTTCCTCTTGCCAGTAAGTATAGCCTCCCCTGGGGTTTTAGGCAACTGTGGCCCCTTGCTGCATGTGGGACGTGAAAGAAATAAGAAAAGAAAAAAAAAAGATTAGGAGGGGGGAAAAAACCCAAAACACCTAGGTGATTTCTTCTGTTTTCTCTGAGCATTAGAGGTCTCCTTGCTTGCTCTTTGGGCCCGAACTGGAGCCTTCCAGCATCCTCTCTGTCCAGGCCTGGCTTCCACTTCTGCTTTGGGCCGGCCCGCGTCCAGGAGGCCCATTTCACTTCGGAGTATTCAGGTGCTCTGTCCATTGGGACCTGTACACAGTGACCGGCACAGGATGGAGCCTGCTGATGCGGAACCGGAAGCTCTGTTCTGGATCTTCTTATTGTGGAATCAGCATCTTCCATGTTTGCTAAGTAGTTCCGGGGTGCCTCCCACACTTTTGATTGTTGTTTCCCACTTCTGTCTATTGTAAAAGGTGATGAGCTTATAGTTAGGAGAATCTCTCTCTCTGTGGGGCCTGGGCCTTCCAAACACAGTCCTGTTACAGTGAGACTCTTTCTCCTTTTCACCATTAGACTGTCTCTTAAATTAGCCGGAGTTAGTAGATGTTAAGTTATAAGGGAAGATCGAGCAAGTCTATTTGAATTTAGGGGCAACTGTATTTGATCTGTAAGACTTAGAGCATCGTAATTGAGGGTGCACGGTGGCCCAGGGCACGCATGCCTGACCGTTACTGAAAAGACGCACAAATGTATCTGAGTAGTCCCATAAACGTCAGAGCTCTCTGGCTCTCTCTCTTTCTAGGACAACCTGGCGTGAAAGGATGTGGGTCAGTGTGATGTGTTACACCTGCTGGAACCTGCAAAAAAAAAAAAAAAAAAAAAACCTGCATTACTTTTCTCTCCTGAGGGGATGAAGCAAACCCTGTGATCTTGGGAGACCCACTTGTTTTGTTTTGTTTTTTTTAATTTTATTTATTTATTCATGAGAGACAGAGAGAGATTGAAAGAGACAGAGAGAGGCAGAGACACAGGCTCCATGCAGGGAACCCGATGTGGGACTCGATCCCAGATCTCCAGGATCACACCCTGAGCCAAAGGCGACACTAAACCCCTGAGCCACCCAGACTGCCCGACCCACCGGGTTTTAGATGCTCCCAGGTCTCTCCACTGCCAGTACTCTGCTTCTTCCCCGGGAGATGAGAGTTAGAGCCCTGCTGTCTCTTGGAGTAGGGACCCTCCTCTTTCCATCTCGCTTAGTGTGGTGGGCAGGAGGTGGCACAAAGCTTGTTTTTCTATCACGCATCATATGTCTGTATTCTCCATGTAAAGTCTCACTTGATTAGAGGAAAAATAACCAGATTTTAGTTCCAACTTGGGGTGTAGGAAATTACTCTGATTTTCTTCTATCAGGCTTCATCTGTCTAAATGATTAGATTTCTCTCCAGAAAGATGGGACCAATCTACTTTTCCACTAAAAATATATGAAAATGCCCGTCTCACCATACCCTTACCAATAATGCTCATTTCTAATATTTATTAATTTGACAAATGAAAGATGGCATTTTCCTATTACAAATGTTCTCTCTTTAATTGCCTGTGAAGTAGAACATTTTTCCACGCTGCCAGTTGAATCTCTTCTTTTGTGAATTGTTCTTGTTCACTGTCTATACCATGGGCAAATGTTCATAAGTGTCACATTTTTAAAAGATTTAACATTTTATATTGATCATCTAGAAAAATCAGCAGTGGAAATACAAAGAAGTCTGACAAAATTCTGTTCTTTAGCTCTGAAATCGTTTCACTGCATTGTTTATTCCGGATCCACGTGGGAGAATGGTGGCAATTTTTGCACGAATAAGGAAATGTAGAAAGACCCTAAAGATCTAAATTAAGATAATGTCCTAAGTTTTCTTCCAACTTCTTGAGCAAACCAGCTACCAATGCTCTCCTTCCTGCCCTGCCTGCCCTCTGGTGGAGGTGTTAAAGAGCAGGCCCAGAGATCAAGCAAGCCATAGGGGAATAGAAATAGTGCAAAGGACCAGGGTTAGCACAAATGACACGGGCCCATGAGTAATGGAACAGCCAGTGTTTGACTTAACAAACCTCTGATCCTTGGTTTTTCTAGCATTAAATGAGGTTATGAGAATTTACCATAATTTGCCCCTTATTTCCACCACGGTACCTTTCCATAGGTACTGCTCTCTCTCTACCTTTGGTCTTGCTGACCTGAGTTATTCCTGCATGAGTAAACGATCCCCAATTCTGGATCTGGAAAAGGACACAGGTTGACATAGTCTAGAAGTTGACTATGTCAACTAGAAGTTGACTACAGACTAGAGCTATAGTCTAGAAGTTAGGGCTCTCTTCCCAGCTCCAGCACTCGCTAGATAGTTGAGTGCCTTTGGGTAAGTCCCTGAAGCTCTCTGAGTCTATAAATTAAGAACAATGATATTAATGGGTCTATTGTGAGGCTCAAACGAGATAATAGCAGTGAAAGTGCTTTGTAAACAATAAGCCACTACAGATCTAGGGTGATATTAATACAGTGTTGACAACTCTTTCTCTCAATCAATATTTAACTTGACTTAGTTGCCTTTGTATTTTAAAACAAGAAATAATCAGTTTATCCTTTTAAATCTTTAGCAAATAAATGGAGCCTTTGGTCTCACATCCATAGAAAAAGCAAATTACATGTCCCAGTGTGACCCAGCTCTGTGTGTGTACTCTGATCTCACTTTCATTTTTCGTTGTAATTATAGCATTGAAAGAGTGGAAGGTTTAAAATTACCCCTGTCAGAACTAGTCATTATTCAGTGACTCTATGTTTCAAAAATATTGCTCATGTCTTTAAAATAAATTATCAGGTTCTTTTATTGTTACCTTGACCTAAATATAAATTTATTGACAGAGTGATGATAATGGTCTTTAGTGTTTTTTAAAACATTTCCTTGAAGTTGTAATAATGTGGAAGATTCAAACATACTATTTAAACATATTAAATATTTACATACAATTTAAGTATTTAAATTGCTGATACATTTTGTTCTGGGTGGCTAAAGATAAATGTGAAAATACATAGATTTATATACCTAGAAGAGTTGAGAGATTTGTACTCCTTTCTCCGCTACGTACATAGTCTCTCCTTCCTCCTCCCACCCACTGTAGTATGATACACTAGAAGGATAAAAAGGTAGATTATCTGAAAAGAGACAAAACTGTCAAAGGTATTTGGTCCAAGGCACCATTATTCTTGCCTGAGTATTTATAATAGCCACCCATCTGGTTTTCCTACTTCTGTGTGTTCTTAAAACAGCAGCCAGGATGACTCTGTTAAAATCCAAGTCAGCTGAGTGAAGTAAGTCAGTCAGAGAAGGACAAACATTATATGTTCTCATTCATGTGGGGAATATAAATAATAGTGAAAGGGAATATAAGGGAAGGGAGAAGAAATGTGTGGGAAATATCAGAAAGGGAGACAGAACGTAAAGACTGCTAACTCTGGGAAACGAACTAGGGGTGGTAGAAGGGGAGGAGGGCGGGGGGTGGGAGTGAATGGGTGACGGGCACTGGGGGTTATTCTGTATGTTGGTAAATTGAACACCAATAAAAAATAATAATAATAAATTTTAAAAAAATCCAAGTCAGAGGGCAGCCCGGGTGGCTCAGTGGTTTAGCACTGCCTTTGGCCCAGGGCCTGATCCTGGAGACCTGGGATTGAGTCCCCCGTCGGGCTCCCTGCAGGGAACCTGCTTCTCCTTCTGCCTGTGTCTCTGCCTCTCTCTCTCTGTCTCTCTCATGAATAAATAAATAAAATCTTAAAAAAAAAAATCCAAGTCAGAGAATATCATTTATATGCTCAAAAACCTCTGATGGCCTTTACTACCCAGTCTCCTTTTCCTACCCACCCCCTCACGCCCTCTGTCCAGCCACACTGGCCTCCTGGACCACACAGGTTTCAGTTCAGCTTTGCCCTGGAATGCGCTTCCCTCAGATACCTATAGGAGTGGCTTCCTCACCTCCTTCAGGTTTATTCATTTTTTTTTTTTTTAGGTTTATTCATCTTTTCAGTGGAGTCTTCTCCTTTGCCACTTCGAAAATTCCAGCTCCCACCCCATTCCTACATCCCTGCATTCCGTAATGCTTATCACCATCTAGCATACAATATGCTTATTTATTTCTTCTGTTTATTATCTGTCTCTTTTCCAGAATGTAGACACCACAAGGGCAAAGAGTTTTGTTTGTTTTGTTAACAGCTGTATTCTCAAGGCCTGGCTCATAGTAAGTGTTCAGCAAATGTTTGCTGAATGAATAAATGAATGCATAAAACAAAGATAAGTCATGGTCTTATTTGATTTGCGACACTGTGAAAATTGTAAATTTTCATCAAAACTTTTTCAAAAGCCAGAAAACTTTGGATCTTTTCTGATGATGAGACATCCAAGGTATCAGTGTTTTCCTTTTTTACCCTTCTCCTAATATCTTGGCCATTTTACATCTGAAGAATTAAGATCTTCATTAATCATCACTATCCTGTTTTATTTGTATAAATCACTCCTAGTTTGTCCTGAAAGGATAAAATAATTGAATAATAATGAAATGTCTGTCCTTTGCTTTTTTTGACACTATCTCTTGATGATTTTAGTTTTGGCGACCCTTTTTCTGACTTCTCTTTCTTGCTGTTTCCAAAATATAAGTATCACCAGAGGATCTTGCTTGGATTTCTTTTCTTACTTTGCGTATTCTTAACCACTGTTGTGGCTTTTGTTTTTTTTTTTTTTTTTTTGTTTTGTTTTGTTTTTTTTAAAGATTTTATTTATTTATTCATTCATGAAAGACTGAGAGACAGAGAGAGCCAGAAACAAAGGCAGAGGGAGAAGCAGGCTCTATGCACCGGGAGCCCGATGTGGGATTCGATCCCGGGTCTCCAGGATCGCGCCCTGGGCCAAAGGCAGGCGCCAAACCGCTGCGCCACCCAGGGATCCCTGTTGTGGCTTTTGTTATCTCCTTTTCTTAGATGACTCTTAATTTGTAAACTCAATCTTGATATTTCTTATTGGCTCTCAAATCTGCGTGTCCCAGGCTGGACATATCCAACTAGCCACCTTGCAAGGTCTCAAATCTTACATATCTAAAACCACATTTATCTTTTTTCCTTTATTTTTTTTAAAAGATTTTATTTACTTATTCATGAGAGACACAGAGAGTGAGGCAGAGACTCAGGCAGAGGGAGAAGCAGGCTCCACGCAGGGAGCCCAGTGTGGGACTCAATCCCTGGACACCCAGACGTCCCTCTTTTTTTCCTTTAAAACTGGCTCCTAGGGGCGCCTGGGTGGCTCAGTTGATTAAATATCAACTTCTGCTCCTGTCATGATCTCTGGATCCTGGGATCAGGCCCGTATTGGGCTTCCTGCTCAGCAGGTAGTCTGTTTATTCTCTCTCTTTCTCTCTCTTTCCCTCCCCATCACTCATTTTCTGTCTCTTAAATAAATAAATAAATAAATAAATAAATAAATAAATAAATAAATAAAATCTTTAAAATAAAATAAAATAAAACTGGCCCCTGTTCCAGTAACCAATTTCTGTTAATAGCTTTGCCTTCTTCCAAGTTTAGAAACGTTTCTAAGGCTTGAATTGTTTGTAACTCTTTCCACATTGTCAGTTGTCAGCCCTTCTTGCTTGTATTTCTAAAGTAGCTCTTGATTCATCCTCTTCTTTAAGTAGATCGGGAATGTGGCCTAAGATTCTGCATTTCTGGTCTGCTTCCTGAGTCAAGCTGATATTGGTCTGTTCACCACACCTTGAGTAGGAAAGGCCTGCTATAGGCTAACAATGGCCATTTGAACATAGTCTTTCGCTTCCCAGGCCATGGCCGTATCTAAGGAATACTTAATTCTCTTTCAAAATGGAAATCTAATATTGCCTAGTCTTGCTTTAAAAGAAAAAAAGATCTTTTCTATGTCATAGATTTAGAAAGTTATAGAGACAGAAGATAAAAAATTCAAATCAGCCATAATGGTCCATTCACAATTAATCATCAACACTTAGAGACATCCTTATAGTCCTTTATTTCTTTGCATACAAAAAAAGTTCAGATTTTATTTATATTTTTAAAACCACAGAAGGATCTTTGATTCTTTCTTTAGTTGCCCTATGTATGCATTCGCTGAGTGTGTTGAATCCCTTGTCTTTTAAAGTAGGATCTGTCTTCCCTATATGATACAAGTGCTCACTGCTCCTTTTCTTGACCTCTCTTCCATCTGGGAACTCGGGACTTGGTGCAGCCAAGCAGATGCATCCTCTCTAGACTTTGATTCAAGAGCTGGTGACTCAAACAGCAGGGATGACGCAGAATCTGTCCTGGCCAGGGCACAGCAGCAATGGCAGCTGCATCCGGTTTCCAGTGGCAGGAGGGACAGCTGTTCTGTGGCAGGGGGCAGTGTCCAGCATCCAAGGACTGGGCACTGCAGATCACGAGGTCAGTGCTTGGCAGCTGCCATAATGACCAGCTTTTCAGAGTGCTTTGTTCGGGTGGGGTTCTTGCCCAGTGGTTTGTCTTTCCACCTTTACTTCTTAAATTAGCTTAAAAGTGGACTTAATTTACTGTCAAGAAGTTCTAATGATATTAACAATAACTAACTCTTTGGATTAGATATGCCTGGCAAATTTCAAAGGATATTTATGTATAAGGTATGCTTTGTGTGTGTTCATTTAATTTTTACAACTTCTCATGCATGTACTGGTGTTACCCCCATTTTGCAGGCGCTGAAACTGAGTTACAGAGAAATTAGGTTACTTGCTCAGGGCCTGCGGAACTATAAATGGTGGCCCTGAAACTCAAACCTGGTCAGCTGACCTAGTTCTTCAGAGCCCTGCCTGACACATGTACTGTTTTATAACCTGCTTTTTTCTATACTAAAACTTCATGGGCACTTCCACATTATTAAATATTCATCTAAATATTTAAAGTAGCTGCATAGTGTTCATTTGTAAGGGCGATTCCTGATTGGTTTAACGAACTTGTAATTGTTGGACGTTAAGAATATCTTGGTGGTTAAAGTTTTTTGTTTTGTTTTGTTTTTTAAATATCCATGACTCTCCTTGGGATAAAGTCCTAGAAGCAGGACTTTAGTCAAAGGGTATTCCAATTGCCTTCCAGAAAGTTTCTACACACAGCAGTGTATGGGAACATCCTATTTCCCCGAGTCCTTAATAGCAATGGATATTATCATTAAAATTTTTTCTTTATGGTATTGAAAATGATATATAGCTTTCACTGAAGCCTGAAATTCTTTAAACCTTAAAAATAAATCTATTGATTATTTGTCAAAAGTTCTTTTTTGAATTGACTACTCCATCACCTATGGGATAAAGTTGAAACCTTAGAAGGCAATTCAAGGCTCTTCCTACTCTGACCCCAACTTCTTCTCTAATTCTCCTACAAGTCCTAAAAAACATTCACCCTCCACATCCAGGGGGATTATTTTGTTTTGTATGAGTTGGAACTATGTGAATGTGCTATTTTTATAGGCCACAAATGGTTGACTATTGACGTTTTCTTATGGTTAAGTCTTATAAATCTCCAAAATATTTGCTTTCCCACTAGAATGTTTTCCCAAATGTCTTCGTGTCTCGCTGCTTGGTGAAATCTTTCCCATTCCTTATGAAGCCATGTTCACTGGTCCTGTTCCCTACCCCCTTATTCCTTTACCATCCTTCTCCTCTTCCCCTTCCTACCCCAGTTCAGGTAACTGTAAATCACTCCTTTTCACCATTTCCACTCTACTTCTTTTCTATCTAGCTGTGGAATGGATTACAGCTGGATAATGTGCATTTGCCTGGTAGAGGCCAAGCCTTCTGTTGCTTTTCGCCAGCAGAGACTCTCTTATTTATTTTGGCAGTTAACAAGGTTTCCGGCTCACAGCAGTTGCACAACAAATGTACGTTGCAGTGAAGAACCAGTAACTTTAGGGCCCAGGAAGTGCCTTATTAACCAAATAATAATTGCAATTTCCTTCCATGTTAAATAAGGAAGAGCATGTGTAATATCTTCTAATTTGGTTGGTTGGTATTTTGCTTGGCAGTGGCCCTATTTATTTGGAATCCTCCATCCTTCTCTTTCATTTTTTTCCCTAAGTTTTCAGATGTGGTAATTATATTGCAATTCAAAGAAATTAATTTACTCCATGGCACAATTCTCAAGGGCGAAAGAACACAATTCTCTAACTGGCTAAATAGTAATCAGTGTACTTTCCAATGAATAAATGTATGTTCTCCCTTTTAATTAGATTCACCTTTTTTCTTAGGTAGACTTTTAGGGAACATTTAGTGACTTCCAGGAAACACTAATTGCTATGGATAGAATTACAGTATTTCAGCAAGCTACAGAAAACATTAAGAGTAAAATTTTGCTTTAATCGAAGTGGAGTTGACATACAATATTATATTAGTTTCAGGTGAACAAAAAGTAAAAATACTTTTAAAACCATTAAAAACAAACTGAATCTCATTAAGATAAAGCCTTCTATTTATAAAAAAGATACATTCCATGATCAATTTAAATTGTACTTACAGGAAGAAAGTCACGGAATCATAGAACTTTAAAGGTAGAGGGGATCCCCAAGGTTTTTAGTATGTTCTCTGGTGGAAAAATATCAAATAGGAATAGAGAGAAGATAATAGTCTGAATTTAGCATTGGCTCCATATTCCCCTCTCCAGTGAATTTTCAAGTGAAGTTTCAACCCTTGGTCATCTTCTCTCACCCACATATCATGCCCTAGCCATGCCTCAAACAAATTCAGGTAGAAGCAATCTCAATCCAGGCCTCTTTTGTGTGTATAGTCAGAAGAGACTGGGTGCCCCGGATCCCCCATGACTTTTTCTTTCTGCTTTCTCAGAATTTTTCCTTTTTTTTTTTTTAAGTCGCCTCCATGCCCAGTGTGGAGCCCAACATGGAGCCCAACATGGGGTTTGAACTCACAACCCTGAGATCAAGACCTGCGTGCTGATTAAGAGTCAGACACTTAACAGACTGAGTCACCCAGGCACCACAGATTTTTGTCCTTTGTAGGTGGGCTTTGCTACCCAAGGAATTGGTTCAGTTGCCAGATCCAAAGGTCCAGAAGATCTGTTTGAGATTTTTAAATAGAGGGTGGGATGTTATGATGACAAAGGCAGATAATAACAACTAACTGGCAAGAATGTGGAGAAATCGTAACCCTCATGCACTGCTGATGGAAATGGGAAATGGTGCAGCCACTTTGGAAATAGTGGCCGATGGGTCTTCAAATAGTTAAACACAGAGTAACCATATGATTCAGCAAGTCTACCTGTAGGTGTACCCAAGAGAAATAAAAACATTTGTCTACACAAGAACTTGTAGATGAATATTTATGCAGCATTATTCATAACAACCGAAGAATAAAAACTACCTAAATGTCCATTAGCCAATGAATGGATAAATAAAATGTGGTAAATTCATCAAATGTAATATTATTCAACAACTAAAAGGAATGAAGTACTGATACATGATACAACATGAATGAATATTGAAAACATGCTAAGTGAAAGAAACCAGTCATAAAGGAGCACATTTTTGTGACTCTATTTATATGAGATTTCCAAATAGGCAAACATACTGACAGTAGGTTAGTGGTTGCCTAGAGCAATGGCACAGGGTGGGATGTGGGGGTTCTCTTTGGGTCATGAAAGTGTTCTAAAATTGATTGTGGTAATGGCTGTACAAGTCTGTGAACATACTAAATGCCATTGAATTATATACTTTAAATGGGTAAATTATACAGTATGTGAATGTTATGTCAATAAAGCTATAAAAAAAAAGATAAAAGGGATGTGTGTGTGTGTGTGTGTGTTTCATTTAATTTTATCTTTTTGTACTTCTCTGGCCAGCTAGACATTCCCATGTCTAATTTCAGACTCTCTTTGCCCTTTGATTCTGCTTGAAGTCCAGCCAATAGCTAATGTAGCAGGGTGGAAATTTAACTCACACTACAACTCAGACACAAAGAGAAAATGTAAGTTCTTTATTTAGGCTGTAACCAGTCTGGTTTTTCTCCTGCAGCCCCAACTGATGAATAGTAGTGAAGACGAACAGCATGTTTAGTCCCCAGTCTCTGGGAGGCCACTATGATGGAAGGAATGGGTGGGACTGATTTACCTGCAACAACCACACACTTCTTGTTGCAACTAGAACTACTCAAGTGACCAATGGACAGGAAAGTATGATGTGCTAAATATATGATTCTGAATTCTTGATTTTTAACTCTGTGCCTTGCTTTGGCCTTTGTTTTCTATGAGATTCAAGACTTGCTTTGAACTCCTGAGTGTATGTGTGCTGCATAACTCATGATGGCTCTCCTGACATCTGACTACCAGTTCTGTCTTACGCATTGGTTTCCAGGTAATGAATATGTCTCTGGGTTTGCTTTTTTCCTGTAACCGGCCGCAAATGTTCATTGTTTCAGTCTCCTGGTCATGGCTTCTAATCTCATCTCTATGATCAGTAGCTGGCTCAGGTGATAAAATGATTGTTTTGTGGTTTCCTGAAGCATTAGAGCTTAATAGACTATATATATATACTTGTTCCCTTCTAAGGAAGGTACATTTGAAGGCACTCTAAAATATTTTAAATAAAATTTAACATGTGCTTATAATTTTGTATTGATGATGCTCTGAGTACTTACTTTACTTTTTAAAGCTGTGTTTTCTGTTTTTTTGTTTGTTTGTTATTTTTGGAAAGTGGACTGCCTGACTACTGGTGCTTTGAATGGAGGGAGGTACAAAATAGTATTATATTAGTTGGCGGGGAGGAAGATGAACTGTGATGTATATTGGCACTTCAAATTGTTTAATCTTGGCCAAACCAGGTCAGTAACATGACAATTCAGAAAGGAATTCAAAGAGTACTTACTGGCTCCTTTGAGCAATTGATTCTGAAAAGTTGTGACTTCCTTAGACACCAAAAATATTTCAAAATTGATGTACAATCAGGACTGAATAGGACCTTAGCAGTGATATGTGTCCTACAGTCTGAGTGCCAATCCCGGGAGGTCTTTTTTTGTTTTTTGTCGGTTTTTTAAATAAATAATACATTATTTGGGGGGCAAAACCCCCAAATTTAAGAACATTAAACATTATGTGAATGCCTTTTGAGTTTACAAAGAGACAAAATTGATTAAACTATTTGATTACTAAATGAATAGGGATTTGAGTATATATTTTATAGGATTTTTTATTCAATTGAAGGTATCTATGTGTACATATATAAATTAAAGTTCAGGGGGAATATATGTGAATAAATATAAATAAATATGTACATATAAGTAAATCATAAATATATGTATATATTCTTTCTTAGGTATGCTGTGCTAAGATTCTGCTGGATATAATTTTCATATTATCCTCTAAATGAAAATATTTGTTAATTCGTAAATTATACCTATAAATTCACTAAGAAGTGAAAAGTTGATAATGACCATTTCAAACAAGTGTATTCTTTTGGGTAGTTATTTGCTTACTCAGATACTCAAAAGTTCTTATGAGATATTAAAAATGCCTGAGACATTTGTAAGGACCTTAAAGCAGCTATAGAAGAAATACTAAAAAAGCATGAAGTGAAATTACATAGATTGCTAGGCCTGAATAAATGCAAGGATGGTAGACAAAGAAACGTCAAGAAGGAGAAGGAAACGGGTACCCGGGGGGCTCAGTCCATTGAGCATCTGCCTTCAGCTCGGGTCATGGGCCCAGAGTCCTGGGGTTGAGCCCGCGTCGGGGTCCCTGCTTCTCCCTCTCATTCTGCCCCTCCCCTCGCTTGTGCTTTCTCTCTCTCAAATGAATAAATAAAATCTTTTTTTTTTTTTAAAGGAGAGATGGAAGTGGAAATGAGAAGAGTGAAGTATCGAAGGACTAGACTATCTAACTGGGGCTCCTGGGTGGCTCAGTCGGTTAAACATCTGCCCTCAGCTCGGGTCATGATCTCAGAGTCCTGGGATCCAGCCATTTTTTGGGCTCCCTCCCTTGCTGGGCAGGGAACCAGCTTCTCCCTCTCCCTCTGCTGCTCCCCCTGCTTGTGCGCATGCACGCACTCCCTCTTTCTCTCTGTCAAATAAATAAATTAAAAAAAAATTTTTAAAAGGACTAATTGGGGATCCCTGGGTGGCTCAGCAGTTTAGGACCTGCCTTTGGCCCAGGGCGTGATCCTGGAGTCCCAGGATCAAGTCCCACATCGGGCTCCCTGCATGGAGCCTGCTTCTCCCTCTGCCTGTGTCTCTGCCTCTCTCTCTCTGGGTCTCTCATGAATAAATAAATAAAATCTTTACAAAAAATAAAAATTAAAAAAGGACTAATTTAACAGAAGCCCTGGGTGGGACACTGATGATCACTGTGGAAGAATGGAATGTGTTTGCACAATTTAAACACTGTGCTGCAATGAATGTGTGTATTCTCACCCAGCTCCTAGCTCGTCTTCTAATTATATTGGTTGGGCTGCAGGATAGACTTGTCTCAAGCGGGCCCAACATAATGAGTTAAACAAGGAAAATCCAGAGTCAACAAGGTGGCTTCCAAGTGCCTGGGACTGAGGCTCCTAATTCGTGGCTTTGCCATTCCTGAAGATGTTACCTTTATCATTCACACTGCAGAAAATGTCTCACCAGCATCCCGATCGGGCCCACATTTTAGCCAGTGAGAAAAGGAAAGGCAGAAGCAGATGGCCTTATGAAGCCTGACATGGTGTTAATCAGAAAGGGAAATAAAGGAGAAAGAAACCTGACCATGTGTCCAGTGTGATCTAAGAACAGCTTGATTTGGAAATTTAGCCCTTTGGGCAACCCTTTGGGTATGCCTTTCTAGGAAAAAATGGTTAATCTCTGGGGTCCCCCCACCCATCCTGTTTCTCACCTTAGAGAGATGCCCTGTTATAATGGGAAGAGGATGTGGTTTATGTGTCCCTGATGTGGGGTGAATTGGAAAGGTTTGGCTGCGCACCAGGTTTCAGCAAGGGTCAGCCACAGAGATGATCTCTTTCTAGGGCGCTACATGAAAATCAAGGACAAACTCCTACGTCATTGGTATTACTTTCATTTATTCAACACTGGTTCTCCAAGTGCGGCCTCTGGACCAGCAGCATCAGTATCACCTAGGAACTTGTGAAAAATGCAAATTCTCCAGCCCCACCACAGACCCACTGAATCAGAAACTCTGGGAGTGGAGCCCCACGACCATCTTTTAACAAGTCTTCTAGGTGATCTGAGGAACGTTAAAGTTGGAGAATCATGGATTTAATGCAATTCACTGAAAGGAGGAGTAGGAATACATGTTTGACTGCTTCTCTTTTTTCTCTTGGTCTCTTTCTCTCTCCTTTCCACAATTCTCTGGGACTAAGAAAGAGTAAGCTCTCCTTTACTTCCCCTAATGTGATATCCTACTTCTGTATAGCACCCACTTTCATATCAACCTCACTTAACAAAACAGGCAACTAATAAACCAAACTAACAAAGCCGTGAGAATGGGCCTTCGGGCTTAGTTGGGGAGAGGGGAGGAAATAGGTATTTGGAAAATAGTCTGGATTTCTGCATGATCCTACTTTGAATGCCAGAAACTATTTTGCCTTTGCATTCCTTCTTTAAGGTTTACACGTTTCCAGCCCCTTTTCCTTTTTTTTTTTTCCCCAGCCCCCTTTCCTGATGGATACCATGAACTCACTATGCTGACGACCCTGTTCTCAGGGCAGAAAGGGAAGAGCACACTTTCCCAAGTATTATATTACCCAGTTGCATCTATTTGTTTTTGCTAGAAGTCTACACTGAAATTTGATGAGAATGTTGTTGAAGAGGACTGACTGCCTACTCCTACGATGCTCCACAGAAAGAAATAGTACTGGGCAACAAAACCAGAGAGAAATAGTCAAGAATAGCGAATGTCTAATTCCAGCTCTGCTTCTATCCCAGCATCCTCAGGGAAGTGCATAGTTTCCCTTGATTATAAAATAGAGATAAATTCTAAATGCAACATTACATAAAAAGGCATTTATTTTTGCTTCCTCCTCTGCATGGAGACAGTAATTTGTCTTCATCTTAATGTGAGTTAGAATTTATAATGCCCGAATAAAAAAGATTTCAATTTTCATTCATTTAGCAATAGTGTGTTTCCTTGGGAGGGAGTTGCCGAGTAAACAAAAAATGTGTGGGATGTTAGGCTTTTATAATCATTTAAAAGAAATGACTCTAAACATGCTACATTAATATGTGTAAATTGGAAGTTGTCATTTTTGTGAATGGAGAATTTATGTGGAAAGAGGCATGATTATTTCCTTCACTTAATCTATCCTCCACATGTCTGACCTTCTGAATAATCATTTTAAAAATATAAATTGCATCATTCCCCTCTTGTGGGGCTTCCGAGTGCATTTAGAGTAACCTTCAGTTGCTGCTGAGGCTCTACAGGATCTGCCCCTGCATTCTTCCTCGGCGTCCTCTCAAGGCTTTTTGCTCTTGCTCATCTTGGCTTTCTCTCCATTTCTTAAAGGAACCAAATTCTTTCATAACCCAGAGCTTCGGGATGTGTCCTTTGCCAGGAATGTCCTTTCCCTGACCTTTCATACAGTTAATTCCCATGTGTTCCTAATTGCTCAGTGAAAGGTCTCTTCCTCAGGAAAGCCTCCAGTGGCTTTAGAAGCCCACTGACCCTTCCCTTTCATATCTGCTACCAGTTTGGAGTTTTGTATTAATTTGGTGCTTCTTATTTTATTGTCTAAATTAGAGAATAAACCCTGTCACAGCAGAGACCATGTCCATTTTGTTTCCCTCCCCCTAACCAGTGCCTAGCATGGTGCCTGGCGCATAGTAGGTGCTCAATAAACATTGCACGGTTGGATTACCAAAGGGCTTTTTTTTTTTTTTAAGATTTTATTTGTTTATTCATGAGAGACACAGAGAGAGAGAGAGAGGCAGAGACACAGGCCAAGGGAGAAGCAGGCTCCACATAGGGAGCCCACATGGGACTCGATCCCGGGTCTCCAGGATCAGGCCCAGGGCTGCAGGTGGCACTAAGCCATTGAGTCACCCGGGCTGCCCAATTACCAAAGGTCTTATCCGACCGCACAACAGCCACTGTGGTTTGAAATGTCCACGATCCATTATCCTGAAATGTTGACACCATTACAGCATATTGAATCTCACTGTTCACAAATGAAATTGACCCCCAGGATCTGCTAACTGGTTATTTGCCAGGTCAGATGTCTCTGTAGAAAAGCCGGCAGTGTTGATCCAGGGCTACACCCGCGGAGAGTAACGCTTAGAGATTTTCTACCAGCTTATCTCCATCCCGTTATTGGTGTCGTGAGACTTCGGTTTCCAAATTAGGGTTCCTAGTTTTCAGTCTCCACTCAATTTTTGAGGTCTTTGTTTTTGTGAAATCAAGATAGAAGTGGTGTGTTTAAAAAGATGGGTTTTTTAGTTTTTCTCTCAGGGTCTCTCTCAGTATTGGAATATTTGCATGAGGAGAGAGAAGCATTGCTGTGAAATTGCTCTCAGCAGAAGAGGTAGCCTTAAGGAGCTGGAAAGAGGGGGGCCTGGGGGCTTGGCGGCTGAGGGCTTCCTGCAGCCCAGGGCGTGACCCCGGATCCTGGGATCAAGTCCCGTGTTGGGCTCCCTGCATGGAGCCTGCTTCTCCCTCTGCCTGGGTCTCTGCTTCTCTCTCTGTGTGTCTCATAGATAAATAAATACAATCTTTAAGGATTTTAAAAGAAAAGGAAAGCTGGGGAAAAGAGCATCCTCCCGAAGGAGTTTGGGAGGAGATCTGCAAGCACACCGTGTCTGGGTGTCCGCAGACTGGGGGTGCAGTGAGGTGGGGGGGGGCGGCGACCCTGAAGTCAGCTCCTGGTGCTCTGCTGGTCATCGTGGCAGCTGCCAGGCTCTGACCGCCGTGGCAGGGCTGGCTCTCAGAGACCTGCTCGGTGGCACCTAAGTGTCACCCACCGGTGGGCATGTATGACTTACAGGGCCCAATATTAGTCAGGCATCAGCTCTCTCCTTAAGGTCAGTTCAAATCAAATTCAGATTTGCTTTCAAGTCCCTCCCAGACCTATAAAAGCACATTAGGCTCAGAGAGGCCTAAGTGGTGAAAAATTTCCCCACCAGAACAGGAGTTTCCACAACAGCCTTGACAGGTGTTCCTGCAGCCTGTGTTTGAGTACGCACCTCCTCCACACTCAGCCTGCTTCCTATTTGGACAGGTCTCGTTGTTACATATTTAACTTCCTTACGCTGTAATGAAATATGCCTGCCTGGACTTTCACCTCATTTGTCTTTGTTCTGCCCTCTGGAGCTATGCAGAATTTGTCTAATCCTTCTTCAACATGACAGCTCTCCAGGTATTTGAACACAGCCGTCAGACCCTCTCCCCTAAATTCTCTTTGCCAGGTGAAATAGCCTCAGCTCTTCCGATTGTACCTCTTCTAAATAGCTACCAACGTGGAGAGTGTATGAGCAACTGCCCTATGCAGACCTAGCTTCTGTTGATTTGTGTATTCAATTACTTATTCCTTTTGCATTTATTCCCACTGGTAAGTAGAGTAAGTACGATCAATCCTAACAAGTAGAAGCACTTGGTTCAGTGAGTGCAGATACCGAGGGGTTTGGCCAAGGCAGGGAAGTCAGCTAAGGCCCTCTTAGGAGGTCACTGTCCAACTGAACTGATGGGTGGGCAGTAGTTAACAAGGTGAAGAGGAGAGGAATTGCTCTCTCCATAGAAGGAGCAGTATGTACAAAGGCCCTGTAATGGGTAGGGCACGTGATGGAGGTTTGATCTTTAATTTCCATATATATGCAGAGATGGACTGTAATACCTTCTCCCTTATTAGACAAATTATTTCAAAATTATTTCAAAAAAAAAAAAAAGAAAGAACGGGGGCGCCTGAGTGGCTCAGTTGGTTAAGCATCCAACTCTTGATTGGGCTCAGGTCATGAACTCAGGGTCATGAGATCAAGCCCCAGACTCTGTGCTGAGTGAAACCTGCATAAAATTCTCTCTCTACCTTCTATCACTACTACCCCCACTTGTGCGCATACACCCGTGCTTTCTCTCTCTCTAAAAAAAAAAATTCAAGGACTATTGAAATGGATATGAATATGCTTTAAAGTGGTAACGTCCTATGGTATTATTCATAATAAAATAATCCACTAATCCAATCAGGTCTGTTCCATCACTAGACATCTGTCCTTTTGCTTCTGCTCATCCCTTCCTAGAAAGGCCTCCTCCTTTTCTGCTTATCCAATCCCTGCAATACTTAATGCCCGTCTTATTCCTCTGGGAAACCTCTCTGAGCCCTCAGGCCCAGGTCTCTTTCCACCATGTAACGGCTAAGTGCAGGGTCCTGGGTTTGAGTCCAGGTTCCATTTCTGACCACCTTATGGCATTAGACAAATTATTTAATTTCTCTGACATTTATGTATTTTCTTTTAAAGATTTTATTTATTTACTTGAGACAGAGAGAGAGAAGGAGAAAGAGATCACAAATGGGGGGAAGCCCAGAAGGGGAAGCAGTCTCCCCACTGAGTATGGAGCCCAGGACCCTGGGGTCATGACCTGAGGTAAAGGCAGATGCTTAACCGACTGAGCCACTCAGGCACCCCAATTTCTCTGACATTTAATTTCCTTGTCTGTGCAAGAGGTAATAGCAGTAACTACTTCATTCAAATTTTTATGATGGTTAAGTAAGATATTTACGTATCTTTATGTCTATAAATCTCTACCTATATGTCTCTGTCTTTGTGTTTCTCCATCAGTTTGACAGAGCACTTCCTAATGGTTCTTACTCCCTGTCCTGTATCTCCTACCTGGTTCAGTAGTTCTAATGGTGGCTCCAAGGATAGAGGCTTAGGGAAGAAGCCATATGCTCTGCTGCTGAATATTTGAAGCCTCTGGTCTCCTGGCAATCGCTAACCCACATCTGGGGGAAGTGCCCTTGGTAAGCCCACATGTACATGCGCACAGGACCTCTGAGCCACCCACTGGCCAAACCAGGAAACTTACAGCTCCTCAGGCTCAGTGTCACCATGCTTGACCCAACCACCCCAGCGAAACTGCATGAGGCACGTTATATGCTTTAAGTGGCAAGTAAAAACATGTTTCAGAATGTCATGTTGAAAGGCTTTTCTGAATTAATAATTCTTTTGCAGAATCCTATTTCATAAATACAGCTTGACAATGTTTAATAACCAGAAAAACAAACTGTTTAATTCTTAAATAAACAGGTTTTTAAAGTACTTACATTCAAATGAGGTTTACTAGGTGAAATTCTAGTATTATCTTCGAAAAGATTGCAACCTGTGTACCAAGACTGCAATTGAGGGTGTTGTAGTGACAAGATATTGAATTTCCTTCTTGAAAAAGACCTGGAAATGTGTTAAATTGATTAAGTCAATTGATTTAAGATTCTTTATGTTTACCTACTGCAGACAATAGTGGTTCAATATTGCAAGCAGTTTTCCTCTCTGTAAAAGTAAAAGAATCTGCATAATAGAAACTAAATCAATGTTGTGCTTGCACTTTAAAATATAACCCCTTACCAACACCACTCTGCATTTATTTCATACTCAGATACTTCTCATGCTCTTCCACTAGGCCAGGGACTATAGAAGACATTGTGTGTGTCTAATTCTGCAATCAATAAAGCTAATTTAAACTATCCTTTAACAGGTGAGGTAAAAGATTAGCATTTAGGTCTGGGATTAACAAGTAAAAATAGGTCATTCTGTGATATCTTCAGGGACACAGCACAGTTCAGGGTTTAAGGCTCAAAGAAAATCTGTTTTGAAAAGGACAAAGTCAAATACTTACTTCAATGCGGACAGACCTGTATCACATTAATGATGAACCTTTAACTTCAGTTCTGGAAGCGTCATCTCTCTATTAGGATATAACACATCTTTCCCCCACCAACCTCAGTTCATTCAGCTGAATTTTTCTGCCCTTCCCTTGGTTTTCTAAGTGAAGCCTTCAGTCACATTTACCTTGATTACTGCTTTGACAGATACTAAAACCAAGATCAATGTGCCTATTTTTCTGCTGCAACTATTTTGCATGATAAGTATTCAGATAGTACGCAAAATCTCACTGAAGCACTCAATTCAAAACCTGAAAATGTGGGTACAAAAACATCACTACCATGATTCTGTAGAGTTGAAAATTGGCCATTTTGCTTTCTTATGAAATTGGTCAAAACGAAAATGTACATTTTGTTCTCTTCATTTGCTTTTCCCTATCCTCTTTAATTCAGTTTTATTTCCTTTGTTCTGTGTACTTTCCCTCACCCCCATGCTGATTTTCTTTCTGCAAATCCCTTCAGTGATGGATACTGACATCAGTGTCCACAGTTTTAACATTTTTATTAAATCTAACACCGTTCATAAAAAGCCAGGCACACTCTAGGGAATTAGGAGCTCACTAAATGTTCAATAACCTCGTTTTATGGCCAAATTCCTCTTTTCCTGTTGCTCTAACATTTATTTTATTCAATTGTTATTATCTTTTGATCAAACAGCATGATAAGAAATGTAATTGAAGTTCCATTTTTTCTTTCACCGTCCAGCATTTTGTTTTGATAAATTTCAAACAGGCAGAAAGGTTGAAATAATTATATAGAGAATATCTGTACGCCCACATGTGCATATTCTATGAACATTTTATTACATTTGCTTTATCACCCAAGTGTGCATTTATCCATTCTTCAATACATCTGTCAACCCATCATAATTTTTTGATGCAAAAAGTTAGAGTTATCAGTATACTTCATCTCTGAAGTTTCAGCATACCTATGTAGCGGTAACTAGAGTTCTATATTGGTTTACAATTCCTTTTTTTCCTTTCAAGTGGTGTGTATGTGTAATGACCTGTACAAATATTTAACTTACCGTTTGCTAAGTTTGGGCAAATATAGACACCTGTGTAACCTCAACCCCTATCAAGACAGAAAACCTTACTATCACTGTAGAACATTTCCTCGTGCTTCTTTCCAGTAAATCCTCACCCCCCCTTTGCCCTGACCCCAGGCAACCCATGCTCTAATTTTTACCACCACAGATTAGTTTTGCCTGTTTTAGAACTTCATATGGATGGAATTTTAAAGTAAATGCCATTATGGGCAAAACTTTTTTCATTCAGCATAATGTTGAGATCCATCCACGTTGTGTGCAGCAGTAATTAGTTCCTTTTTACTGCTGAGTGGCATTTTGTTATATGACTGTCCTACCTTTGGTCTGTCCATTTTTCTATTGATGAAATCTGAGTGTTTTTCACATTTGGACCATGATGAATAAAGAAGCAGCCATGAGCATTTTTGTAGAAGTATTCTTGTGAACATTGTTTTCCTTTCCCTTGGGTTACTATTTAGGAATGTAATTGCTGGGTCCTAGGGTAGGTGTATACTTAATATAAGCAGGGATGCCTGGGTGGTCCAATTGGTTAAGCATTGGACTGTTGGTTTCGGCTCAGGTCATGATCTCAGGGTTGTGAGAGTCAGCCCTGTGTCAGGCTCTGTGCTCACCAGGGAGTCTGCTTGAGATTCTTTCTCTCCCTCTCCCTCTGCCCCTCCCTCCACTTGTGCTTGCTCTCTCTCTCTCAAATAAATAAATAAAATCTTTAAAAAATATTATAAGCAACTACGAGGCTGATTTCTAAAATTGTGCCATGTCACATTTCTATCAGCAATGTATGGGATGTGGTTGCTCCACATTCCTGCCAACATTTAGGGTTGTCAGTCTTTTGAATTTTAGCTATTTTGGTGGGTACATATGGTATATCACTGTGTATTGTGGTATTCCTTGGCATTTCCTAATGACTAATGACGTTCAGTACTTTTCATATGCATCTTGGCCGTTTTTAGGCCCATTTTTTGTGAAATGTCTGTTTAAATCTTTGTCTATTTCATTTGGTGGTTTATGTTTTTGCTTTTGTATATATCCTGGATGCCAGTCTTTTGTCAGATATATGTTTGTGAACCCATTTCTTTTTTATTTCATCCGTCTTGGTCTCTATTCTGTAACGTAATTGATCCTGGGTTGAATATTGTCTCCATAGCCTGTCCAGACTCTTATAAGATTGTAAAATAAATTCCTGCTATATTTTTCTTTAATGCTATAGGAAGGCAATTGTGGAGTCCTGAAAACTGTTGAATGTCAGTAACTAATTTTTCTATTTTTTGAAGTTTTTTCTGTAGTATCAGTGGTTTTTTTCAGGATGGAATTAGCACTTAGCTTACGTTTCAAAACAGTTTCAGGGGTTTGTGGTTGGCTCAGTCGGTTAGAGCACATGACTCTTAATTGCAGGGTCGTGAGTTTGAGCCCCATGTTGGGGGTAGAGATTATTTTTTAAAATAAAAATAAAAATAAATAGTTTCACCTAGGGATCTATTTATAAGGTGATACAAAGTGAAACAAATCTAAGAATAATTATAAATCTAAGAAAACCAGGCATCACTGGAAAAGGTTAGAAAGCCAAGAAATAAATCCACTCATATATCATCAATTAATCTACGACAAAGGAGGCAAGAATATAAAATGGGAAAAAGAATATTCAATAAATGGTGCTAGGAAAATCGGACAGCTACATGCAAAAGAGTGAAACTAGACCACTTCCTTACACTATACACAAAAATAAACTCAAAATGGATTAATGGCCTAAATATGAGACCTGAAGCTATTAAACTTCTAAAAGAAAGAACAGACACATCATCCTTAGAAACATATTTATGGAATCTCTCCTCAGGCAAGAGAAACAAAAGCAAAAATAACCCATTGGGACTACACCAAAATAAAAGGTTTTTGCACAACAAAAGAAACCATGAACAAAACAAAAAGGCAACCTAGTGGATGAGAGGAGTTATTTGCAATAATATATCTGATTAGAGGTTAATATCTAAAATATATAAAAAACCTATACAACTCAACACCAATCCCCCCAAAAAAACCAAAAACCAAAAAACCAACCAGTCTAGTGAAAAAATGGGCAGAGGACCTGAATAGGCCTTTTATTAAAAAGACAAATGACCAACAGACACAGGAAAAGTTGCTTAGCATCACTAAATTACCAGGGAAACACAAATCAAAACAACAATGAGATACCACCTCACACTTGTCAGAATGGCTAGTATCAAAAAGACAAGAAATAACAGGTGCTGGTGGGTATGTAGAGAAAAAGAAATCCTCATGCACTGCTTGTAAGAATGTAAATTGATGGAACCACTGTGGAAAAAGGTATGGAGTTTCCTCAAAAAATTAAAAATAGAAATACTGTATGATCCAGTAATTCTACTACTGGGTACTTCCTTAAAAAAAAAAAAACAAAACCACTACATTGAAAAGATATATGCACCTCTATGTTTATTGCAGCTTATTTGCAATAGCCAAGATATGGAAGCAACCCAAGTGCCTATCGATAAATGAAAGGATAAAGAAGTGGTGCATATATTTACAATGGAATATTATTATGCCATAAAAAAGAATGAGATCTTGCCGTGTGCGACAACATGGATGGACCCAGAGGGTATTATGCTAAGTGAAATAAATCAGAGAGAGACAAATATCATGTGATTTCACTTATATGTGGAATCTAAAAAGCCAAAATGAGTGAACAAACAAAGAAACAGACAGACCCTTGAATACAGAGAACAAGGTTGCCAGAGGGAACATGGGTGGGGGATGAGGGGAATAGATAAAGGGGAGTAAAAGGTGAAAACTTCCAGCTATAAAATAAATAAGTTACAAAGATGAAAAATACAGCATAGGGAATATAGCTAATAATACTGTAATAAAAAAAATACTGTAATAATGTATGGTGACAGATGTGACTACTCTTATCATGGTAAGCACAGAGTAATGTATAGAACCGTCTAATCAATATGCTGTACACCAGAAACTAATATAACATTGTGTGTCAATTATACTTCAATAATAAAGAAAACTAAAAAAAATAATAATAAAGAAAACTAAGCAATATTTTACTGTCACTTTATTCATAGTTATTAGGGGGAAAAGTAGCTAGTGCTGTCGGTGATTTGATGATGATAATAAAGTTGGTGATGACACTGCATATGTGTGAAACCACCTTTTTTATCTTTAAAATAAAAGCATGTCCACATTTTTTTATCTTTAAAATCAGGAAACAAACTTGGGAGTTACTTTCCTCTCTAAGAGAGAGTACTGCAACTAGTGTAACTGTTGTGGCAAATTATATTCAGATCTTGTTCTTAAAACCAAGGTGTAAGTGAAAATCATGCAGAGTTAAAGTCCTTCTGCATCATGCGTCACTACATCGTATTACAAAAGATTGGTAATGGTTCAAATAAACTGTTTTAACCATCCAAAGGAATACTTCCTTTCTCTGCCTCCTGCTGGATGTGTCGCTTGTGTTGTTTTATGTTTTCTTTCTTGGTTTCATAACCACTGGGTTCTACAGATGGAAAGAACTTTGGGGTCCTCTGGTTCTATCTCCTCATTTTACAGAGGAAGAAAAAATACCCGATATTAAATATTATGCCTCAAACAGTAGAACTTATAATTTGAGGAATTACTACTAGGCATAGTTAGGACTAGACACAGATCTCCTGATTGAATAATCTTTTAGTTTCATGTTTTTTCTTCTATTGTCCAGCCCTGTGGATTTTTGCTTTAAGGTGACGCTTGTATTTACCCCCTTCATTTCTACTATGTTTGCCAATAGGGTCTCTAATTATATCTAAATTGGATTGTCACTCTAATCTATTTCCCTCAGGTCCATCCTGCACTGTTTAGTCTCACTGATTTTCCTTTCAACAGGCGCTCTTGCTTTCCAGCAACTTCAGTGGTTGCTATTGAATCAGGTCCTAGATCCTCAAGGATCTTCATGCCCTCCTCCCACCTTGCCTCTTCATCCTTATTTCCCACTCTCCCCAACCTGCACCTGCTCATCAGGGTGGTCTCCCTGTTACCTAAATTCCTATTGTGTTTCCCCTGTTAGTTCCTTATTCTGGAAACCCCCTCTCCCACCCCTGCTCTCCATTAAATCATTTACATACGGTTTATAGTTCAAAATCCAGCTCAAGCTCCATGAAATATTTTCTAATTCGTCTCAACCAGCATGATTTCTCACCCATTATTCATGCAACATACACTGCAACATCCCACGTATCAGTTGACGTGGGTACTAGCGTCCATAAGAGATAAACCCCCAAATCTCAGTGGCTTAACATCATAGAAGTGTACTTATTCAAGGATGATAGTGTGGAAGTATTTGTATATTGCCAATGCTGGTGATGGGAGCCCTGTGCCTCTTGAGGCCATTTAGTTGCCCAGGGTGATGGAGACTGTCATCATTTTTTAAAAAGATTTTATTTATTTAATGGGGGGGGAGGGGAGAGCATGAGTGGGAGGGGCAGAGGGAGAATGAGGAGCAGACTCCCCACTGAGCAGGGAGCCGGATGCAGGGCTCCATCCCAGACCCCAGGATCATGACCTGAGCTGAAGGCAGATGCTTAACCAACTGAGTCACCCAGGCGCCCCTCTGCTATCTTTAATACAAAGCCCTCATTGTTGCTCAGGCATTGGAAATTGGGGGAAGAGTGGAGAAGGCAAAAATTCTTCTTAGCTACTTCAGTCGAGGAGGGACATGTCACAACACTTTTGCTGGTCAGAACTAGTCACAGGGCTCTCTATCTTTGTGTGCTCCCTGATTCAGCCTGTGTATCCCTGGAATCACTCTTCACTAAGAGGGAAGCACAAATCTCTGGGGGGTGGCTAGCTAGCTTTCTTAACAGTGTTATTGTACTGATTTCTAATTGCTTGGTGTCCTCATATCCCCATCTGAATTTTACACTGTAACTAAAATTCCACAAATGTATATGGCAAAATGAGTCTGGCGCTTAGTGAAGGCTCAGCGAATGCTTGTTAAATAAGAGAATAATTTATAATTTATATGTTTTTTTTGTTCTTAATTCCTAAATTGAGAAAGAAAAACAAAGAATAATAAGTCCTTAGGGTTTCTGTCTTTGCCTTTTTTTTTTTTAAGATTTTTATTTATTCATGAGAGGCAGAAAGAGAGGCAGAGACATAGGCAGAGGGAGAAGCAGGCTCCCCATGGGGACTCGATCCCAGTACCCCAGGATCACGACCTGAGCCAAAGGCTCAACCACTGAGCCAACACCCTTTGCCTTTTTAGAGAACACATGTGCAATGTATTCTTCACACACAGAAAGGGAAACTTAGCTGGATTATCTTCAATTTAAGAATAATAACATTGTTTTCACCTTTAAAAATATTTTTAGTTGGTGCATCTTGTTTTCCTAAATTTCTTCTGCTATAGAAAAGCTTACACACAAGAATAGAGTGAATATTTATAATGAAGTCCCACGTACACACTGCTTGGCCTCAGTAATGACTGACCCGTGACCACTTCTGTTTCATCTATATGCCCCACTCCCCTCCCACGTTGAATTTCCGAAACTAAACATAAATATCATATTATTTCACGTGCAAATATTTCTATTTATATTGCTAATAGACGAAGCCTAACCCCACCCCCATAATAACTGTATCTTGTTTAAGTAACAACAATTATTTCTTTCATCACTTAAAGAATCCAGTTAGTAAGCAAGCTTCTCCCATTTTAATAAACTATTAGTTTGTTCAAATCAAGATCCAAACCCTACATCTGAGACATACCTCTTAGATATTTTAAAAATTATAGTTCTTCTCCCCCTACCCCACTTTTTTCTTGGAAATTATTTGTTGAAGAAACCAAGTAATTTGCCCTATAATAGTTCTCATTGTCTCAACTTGGCTAATTCTATCCTTACGGTTCCTTTAAACAGTTTAATGTGCCTCTGTCTCCAGCATTTCTTATAGGCTGCAGTTAGGTCTAGAATCTCAATCTGATTCAGGTTTGATTTTTCATCATAGATCGGGGTGTGTACCACTATCAGAAGACACGTGACGTCTGCTGATCTCTCGTTTACAGGTTAACCTTTATCAGTGAGTTTAAGAGTTGTTACTCTGATCCATCCATTATAAAGTTTGCCATCATGTGGTCTGGGCCACCACGGATGATCCACCTAGATCCATTATATCATTGTGTACCTCTTGTGTCTTTTTATAATAAGATCTTTCAAAGCTTTGAAATATTTTATTATTCCTTTTCATCTTGTGTGATTAAACATATGTAAGACATTTGAACTCCTCCCCCCAGTCGTAATAATGGTAATTAATATTAAAGCAAAGTGTCCACTTAAAATATTTTCACACGCACTGTTTCACCAATATTATCTGATCCTCTCAAATCACCTTAGAGGGAAGCTGGCTTTATGACCTTAGGCAAAGGTTGTCATCTTAAACATGAAGAAAGTAGTAATAACCATCTCTAGGACTGCTGTGAAAATTTAACAAGTTAAATACATACAAACCGCTTGCAATAGTTCTCACCCGACTCTGGTAAGAGTGAAACAAATGTTTGCTGCTGTTATTATTAATATTATTATATTGCTACCATCAAAATTTCCTTCTATTGTAACCCACATGCTGTAGTTTTATTTTAATCAATGTATGTAAGACTATCATATAAAGTGAATAGATACATTAGAACCTAGACGTAGAGACCACTGACAGCCCTTCCACAGGCATTCTATGCCTGGTAGTCCCATCCGTTCACACACAGTTGTACCTGAAAGAAAGATAGAATTGCAAGGCAGGTTCTAGGTAATTTTTCACTTTTGTGTATTTTTTTTTTGCTTTTATCATGGAAAAATTTAAATATACACAAATGTAGAAAGAATAGTATAATGAATCCTTAGGTACCCATCACTCAGCCCACTATCCATCAACCTAAAGACATTCCAGTTCTATTCTTTCCCTCATTCACTTCCCCTTTTGTATTATTTTGAAGCAAATTACAGACATCATACCATGTCCTCTGTAGATATTTGAAGTATATTTATCTAGAGGAAAAAAACATTTAAAAAATAATCTAAGATCAATCATCACACCTAAAGTTCCTTGATTTAATTAGGCAGTTGGTATTCAATTTTCCCGTTGTTCTACAAACATCAACTTTTTCAGTTCCTTTTTTTTGAATTGAGATCTAATCCCCCACGTTGTAATTATAGCTCCTTAATCTATGTTACTTTTTTTTTTTGATCTATGTTACTTTTGACTTTATTCGTGTTGAAGAAGACAGATTTTTTTTGACCTGTAGCTTTCCCCAGGGTCTGGATTTTACTGCTAACATCCCTGTAATGTAGTTTCAAGGCAGCTTTAAACGTTAGAGTGTTCATGTGTATTATTATCAAGGTTTCACCAAATGTGATGGTATTATTTTGAGCACTGGTGATAACAGCCAGAGGTCAGGGGAAGCCAGCATTGCTGGTGGATCCCAGCTGACTGTGAGCACTCTGTGACTGGCTGAGGTCGACTTGTCAGTAGGAGCAGCTGCTGTTGGGCTGAGAAAGCTTGTCTCCTGCCCCAGGCCTTTCCTGCTCTCTAATCTAAATGGGACCTCTTGTTATATATACAGTTTCAGGGCATCCTCTACTTTTCCTTCACAGCAAGTGTCACAATTTGTAACTGTAGTGGACTTCCCCCATTTATATTCAGAAAAGTCGGCAGTGCATGAATGTAACTTGGTGTACAGCTCAATTCCAAAGAACACACAGACCGTGGTTTCCAACTAGGAATGGGGCAACACAAACCTGACACGATAATCATTTCCACATTGGAACTTTTTCTCTTATGACTAAGCACCAAGTTAAATTGAATTCGTTCTTCCTCTTCTCTTCTCCCAGGGAGGACTAAGTTCCTGGGCCAGAGTCATGCCATTTATATGCAGTTCTTTCTTTATTCACTCCTCCCCTGTAACTGAGGTTGAGGCTATTTCTTCATTCTGCATTTGTCCTGATTTCACAGGTTTGTAAAAACTTTATGGTCAGTCTTTCCTCCAAACAGACAAGGAGAGGAGACTCAGAGGAGACAAGAGTAGAGAACAGATGCCAATGCGTGCTGAGAAGAAGCACAGGGCACCATGTTCCTTATGGGGCAAAACCAAGGGGGAGGTATTTGCAACACCCAGATTTTACTTAGATGAATCTCAAGTTTGGAATAGCACCCAGCCAATAGGATGTCTGGGTAACCAAGGACTGAGGGAGCCCTGGCAGATGGGCTGAGGACAGTATTCTAGAAAACTGCACATGCCAGAGCAGTGTGGGGAGATTACTGAGAGTTTTAAGCCCCTGAACGATTTGAGGGTGGTGGCAAAATGCTAAGAGGCCCAGGGAACCAGGAGACACTGTGTGTGTGGACCTTGAGGCTGGAAGCAATGGCAGGGCTTGCAGACACCAGCACTGGATGCCAAATAGACTGTACCTTGGCTGATGTGTGTATGTGACTCACCAAGGACCATGTGGACAACCACACTACCAAAGCGGCTCGTGCCCTGATGCTGGAGGGTAGTTAAGGGCTTCCTGGGGAAGTTGGCTTATCTTCAAGAAAAAGGGAAACAGAAGAAGGAAAACTGAATCAGAATGCATAGTCACTCGTTTTAAATGGAAAGATACTGAGTTATCTTCAAGTGGCAAATTTGAGCTAATTTTCCTTCCATCAGCAGAAAGGGGACTTGAGCTAAGTTTGAATTCCATCCGAAAAAGATAAAGGCACATTCCAGCACATCTGGGTTTTTGGTTTTTGTTTTTAAGATTTTATTTATTCATTTGACAGAGAGAGAGAGAGGGAGGGAGGGAGGGAGAGAGAGAGAGGGAGAGCACAAGCAGGGAGAGCAGCTGGCAGAGGCAGAGGGAGAAGCAGACTCCCCGCTGAGTAGAGAGCCCAATGCAAGGCTTGATTCTAGGACCATGGGATCATGACCTGAGCTGGAAGCAGACAATTAACTGACTAAGACACCCAGGCGCCCCTGCTCTGACTTTATTCTGTATCTGAAGGGTATATTGGATACAGCAGTAGCCATAGCTGCAGATGACAATGATTATTCTGTGGAAGATGCTGAATAGTCAGTAGTGACTTCCCACCACCAACATAGTCCTGGCACCTTGGTTCCAAAACTCTCTCTCCTTTTTCTTCCCAGCCTGGGATCCCTTCTATTCTCATTGTCCTCTGCTTTTTCTGTGTTACCACGTTTGTCTGCTCTTGCCCATTGACACCCCCAATCTTCATGCCCTTTCAGGGGAGAATTCCTGGCCAGACAGGGGACATATGTTCTGGTTGGCTCTTGTTTCAGGTAGTCTTCTTCTTTGGGGAAACCAAGAGGAAATTTTATTAAAATCTGTCAGTACGCTGGGGTGCATAGGTGGCTCAGTTGGTTGAGTGTCCGACTCTTGGTTTCTGCTCCAGTCATGATCTCAGGGTCATGAAATCAAGCCCCATGGTGGGTTCCACATTCAGCAGGGAGTCTGCTTGAAGATTCTTTCCCTCTGCCCTTCCCCTCACTCGTGTACATGCATGCTCTCTCTCTCAAATAATTAAATCTTTAAAAAAATATGTCAAAAAAAATAAAAAAATATGTCAATATGCAATTTTATATCTATATCTTTAAACCATTAATTTGTATTCCAGGGGCACCTGGGTGGCACAGGGTTAAGCATCTGCCTTTGGCTCAGATCATGATCCCAAATCCTGGGATCAGTCCCCTCATCAGGCTCCCTGCTCATCGAGGAGTCTGCTTCTCCCTCTCCATCCTCCTCTCCTCCCACTCACTCTCTCACTCACTCTCTCTCAAATAAATAAGTAAAAAATATTTTAAAAAATTTGTATTCCACCTCACTCATAAAGTATTTGAGGTAAGTAAGTATATCTTAGTGAAACATTTGTTGTAAATAAATTCACTAACCAGTTAAAAAATCTGATTTTGACTTGGAAAATAGGGACCCATAATACAGTATTTCCTGAATTTGCCTGAAACACAGATTTATCAGGCCTTTCCCCTCAAGACTGATTGGATGGCTTTTTTTTTTTTTTTTTTTTTTTTTTTTTTGCTTTAGGTAATTATTTTCACTTGAAAACTTTAATAAAAATCACCAATGTTAAAAAAAATTAAAAAAAATCACCAATGTTAACAGGGACAGTGGTGGATGAAGACACATGAGGAATTGGGACAAAAGATTGTGAGGAGAGACAAAGAAATTTCTGAGTGAAAAGGAATTTGATCCAGCACTCTTTTTTTTTAAACAGTTTTTTGTTTTTTTTTTTAGTAAACTCTACCCACAACGTGGGGCTTGAACTCATGACCCCATGATCAAGAGTTGTATGCTTTACTAACTGAGCCAGCCAGGTACTGCAGCACTACTTCTTTTCCTAGTATGAATATTTCTGTGTGAATGTTGATAATCAAAAAAACTCATGGCATTATGGAAAAATGATAATATTGATGGTGGCAAATTATACTGAACTATCAAAGTTTAAAAAAAAAAAACTAAAAATGTTGGTCAAGTTGTGTCAAGTGGTACTAATTACAGCCTTTCCAAGGATCTCCTTACTACTGTATCTTATTTTGCAGCATCAAATGTGTCCAATTAACTGAACTGTAAGTTTTATTTGATTAGAACAGTAACCTCCCTTCAAATACCTATTTCTATCCATATATGCATCTTCCTAGGCATTTGTATATGAGCATGATACCCTCTCAATTTTATTTTTTTTAAAGATTTATAAATTTATTGTAGAGAGAAGGCGAGCACGGTGGGAGAGGCAGAGGGAGAGGAAAGAAGAATCTTAAGTGGACTCCGAGCTGAGCATGGAGCCCATCGTGGGGCTCAATCCCAGGACCCTAAGATCATACATGAGCTGAAACCCAGGGTTGGAGGCTTAACCAACTGAGCCACCCAGATGCTCCACCCTCTCAATTTAAAATTATTCAAAGGAACACTGCATAGATAAGATCTGTTCTTTATTCTCATTTTCTGAAATTTCAGACAAACAGCTTTTAGAATATAGTAAGTCACCTATTTTATAGTCTCTTTTGAGAATTTTGTTCCTTTCTGCCCCATCTTCCCTTGAACAGAATTCCACATTTCAGAAGCTTCTCCACTCAGCAAAGAATAGCACTTATGGAAAGGGAAATCCCAAGGTTTTGTATTTGGGGATCTCCAGCCTCTGAAGGCTCTGTCATTCACCTCCATGAGTCTCAGCCTCCCCGGGAGGGAGCTTCTGGGAAGGAGAGCCTCCAGGGAGGTTGGCAGATGTGAAGGGCAAGGATAAGGGGGTCAGGAGGGCTGGAATGGGCTCCTTGCTGCCAGAAGACCTCAGTTGCTAGGGATTTGTGAGGGTCTCGTGGAAGCTGACAGTCTGGAGACTTCGAGGCCTTCTGGCATCTGATCCTGCCATAGTGTCCATTGCTTAAAAAGTGAGATTATTAAAACTAATAATTCCAAAAGGACACAGTTTTTGTAGTAGGAATCTCTTCCTAACAAAACACAGCACCATGTGGAAGGCGTTTCTTGGAGCAGGTTTTCGGGCCATTGCATTCTCCTGCCCACGTGGTCTGTGGGTCCTGTTGCTGTTTCTTGTCAGCAATCTGGCTTCTGGCCAGAGACAGCATATTTTCTAAGCCTGTAGCACTGAAAACTATTGCCATTCATAAAAATTCCTGGTTGCTTAGTCCTTTCCAAATGCTAGGTACTTTGAGAGGTTTGTAGCTGTGCAATTATGTCTATTGGTGTGATGTTACCACTGCCCCCGACTCCCTCCACCCCGTCTGCTTTTATGCAAACAAGCACATGGTGCTGGCTGGTCAGGTACTGACGGAATTCAGCAGGGACCCTGAGCATATTATCCAGGAAGATTACATCCTGGTTTCATAGAGTCACACTGCTGCTGCCTGTGTTTACCACTCTCGTCCTTTCCTCTCTTCAGCTGTCACCACAGAGTTTGGGACATCACTGAAGAATGGAGAAAGGAAGCCTTTAGACTTTCCCACAACACATTTTCAGGAATCAAAGGGCAATGGCATTGATAGGAGAAGCAAGCTGTATTAAAATTATTTGGGCCCTTAGCTGGATTTCCTTGCCGGCTGGATTTGAGTCCCTTCCTTTGTGTCTGCCTGTCCATCTGTGAAAAGGGGATAATTACACCTGTTCCTCATTTGCCTCCAGAGGGATGTTACGAAGATTCATTTAAAAAGTCTATAAAGCTTTTGGAGCATGGAAAAGTATAATTATAAGAAAATAGATTGTCACTGCAGTGGTCCTGACAAATAGGAAGTAATTTCATTCATCAATGTAGAGATGAATATGCAATATTCACCCTCATTACATAAAAGTTGGCTCTTCATGCTCTATGACTTTTCCCAAAGTATATATGTCTAAGAGGTGGGAGTTTAGAGAACAGATGACCAGCCACAAAGGTGGATTTTAAATAATCCATTTTCTTTTAACTCATTGTATTCAGGCTTGATGCTTAAAGAAATGAGCCAAAGAAATGACATGAAGGAAATAGTAATCCTCAGCTACACTGTACAGACTCTAATATTTTTCTGGCTTATAATAAAAAAAGACCATCTGAATCAGAAAGATTTCTTCAGGTCAGAAATGCTTATTTCTGTTTCCTATTTTATTTTATTTTATTTTTTTAAAGATTTTATTTATTTATTCGTGAAAGACAGAGAAAAAGAGAGAGAGAGAGAGAGAGAGAGAGAGAGAAAGAGGAACAGACACAGGCAGAGGGAGAAGCAGGCTCCATGCAGGGAGCCCGACCTGGGACTCGATCCTGGGACTCGATCCTGGGACTCCAGGATCACACACTGGGCTGAAGGTGACGCTAAACCGCTGAGCCACCTGGGCTGCCCTCCTATTTTAAAAGTTCCTGTGGGCAGCCCTGGTGGAGCAGTGGTTTAGCACCGCCTGCAACCTGGGGTGTGATCCTGGAGACCCGGGATCAAGTCCCACATCAAGCTCCCTGCATGGAGCCTGCTTCTCCCTCTATCTGTGTCTCTGCCTCTCTCTGTGTGTGTGTGTGTCTCTATGAATAAATAAATAAAATCTTAAAAAAAAAAATTCCTGTGTAGGGACGCCTGGGTGGCTCAGTGGTTGAGCATCTGCCTTTGGCTCAGGTCATGATCCTGGGGTCCTAGGATAGAGTACCACATCGGGCTCTCCGCAGGGATACTGCTTCTCCTTCTCACTATGTCTCTCTCTGTGTGTCTCTAATGAATAAATAAAATCTTTTAGAAAAGTTCCTGTGTAAGTCTTAACAAATCACCTGGACATATTTTAATTTTAATTTTAATTTTAATATAATTAACAGACAGTCATATTAGTTTCAGGTGGATATATAGTGATTCAACAATTCTATACAGTATTCAGTGCTCATCACAAACAGTATGCTCTTAATTCACCTAGATCTTTTTAAGTGATAAGTTTTCCTAAGGATTCGAAAGAATGTCAGAAGTCAACTGACACATATACTTTAATTTTTTTTTAAAAGTCAATTGACATAACCCTAAAACTGCCAACTGTCAATTATGTAAGAGGCATGGCTATCACAGATATATAGGAAACACTAGTTTCTTCCAAAATATCATTTTACCTATTATTAAATTTTCATTGTCTTTCAAGGAGGTGAGCAACAGCTGTTTCCTGAAAGTTGCTAACATTGCATTTAGCACTGTTGTGCTAAAATTGCATCAACAGCGTGGGAAACAGAGTGAGGAAAAGGTACAACAAATAAATACAAATCCCCAAATCCAAATGAAGCAATTCCTGTTTTTTCTGTTCCACAGCACTCAACCCTGACCTCAAATTACGAAAATGAACAACAAATGGTTGTTAAATGCCTGCCTGCTATGTGTGGGAATCCTGGTTCTCAAGTGTGCTTTCCTAGACCAGCGACGTCAGCATCACCCGAGAGCTTGTTAGAAATTAAAATCAGAAACTTTGGGGCTGGAGCCCAGCAATCCATGTTTTAACAAGCCCTCCAGGAGATTCCCATACTATGAAAGGTGTCTTTTAGAGCTAGAATTTCACAGGGTAATGATGAGGTGGAGACTGGGCTGGGCACCCTGTGGGCAGTATGGGGTAGTCGCTGCTACAGCGAGCTCCTCCCTCTGACTCCTCAGGGGGTGCACCTCAGTGCCAGCTCAGGATTTGCATTTTGGGAGAAGAATCACTTTTCTCTGGGAGTCAGATCTCATTCCAGATAAAATGCTCAAATGGAAGAGATTCCAATTTGTGGTTAATACTGTGCCATGAAAACAAAGCTGTTCTCTATTGCTCTCATGACATTCGCTTACAGAGCTGGGGGAGGTACCTCAGAGGGAGGGCATAAGGACAAGAGGGCCTCAAAAAGATTCGGTCTCCACTGTTACCATCTCTCGCCTCTACATTCCTGCCCCACAGCTCTTTCGCCCTTTGCCTTTTGACCTCCCTTTGTGTGTGGCACGCTCTCCTATGAATTTTGGGAGAGCTGAAACAGTGAAGGTGAGATCCATGCTAGAGATGGTGTAGAGAGGGAGGCCCCAGGCCAGTCTCCACCTCACCCACTAACCTGCCAGGTTCTGATTCCAAGGGCAAGTTGCGGCTTCACTAGCCAGAGCTATACTATATATCCAACTTCACTTCCTTCTGGTTATTTTATTTTAATATTTTTGAAAGCAGTTCCTGGAGATAGAACTTGTCTTTCACTTAAACAGGACGTAACTCTGATGTACCTTCCAATTTCCACTGTTGGTGACCCAACTCCCAGTAGAAAGACCAAGCTGCCCCTACCCTAGTCCTTGGTGAAGAGGGCTGCACCCCCCATGTTCCCCCTTCCCGAGGTGCACAGAGCATGTCAGCCCTCTGCACACAGTCTCAGCAGTCGGATTTAGGGACCAATCATGCTTGGTGTCAGTATTCCCTGCAAGAAACCTTCCCTTTTGAACCTTTGGATCTTTGCAACATCAGAGTTCACCTGTGGCTTAAAATTAATATGTAAATATAATGAAAGAGAAAGAGGAAGCTGAGTGGAGTCAGCCAACCTTGACATCTGGGTCTTTTTCCCATACGAATTTTTTTGCGAGATGATTATTCAGCTGCATACACTGAAAGATTACTAACCAAAGGATAGGAGACAGAAGGGAAGGTTTATCTGGAATCCATATAATCCATATGCAAGGAGATAGGATTTTCCTAACACTGAAAGAAACCTTGACTAAAGCATTTAATTTTTTTTTTTTTTAAGATTTGTTTGATGGCATGAGAAAGCACAAGCAGGGGAAGGGAGAGGGGAGAAGCAGGCTCCCCACTGAGCAGAGAGCCCAATGTGGGGCTTGATCGCAGGACCCTGAGATCATGACCTGAGCCAAAGGCAGATACTGGCTCAGAACTGGCTGAGCCACCCAGGTGCCCCTTGACTAACGTATTTTAAAGCAAATATTAGCAAAGTTGCTTATATCTTAGATTAACTAGAAGCATTTAACTACCCCCAAAGTATGGTCAGGCGTTTATCCAGTGGTCTGTGGATAAACCTACAGTTTGCTTTTTTAGGGGTCTGAGCGGTAGAAGTAAACTGCTGTTTTTAAAGACTCCTTAATATTCCTTAATTTTTAATTCCATTTCCACAGTTTTCTTTGTGCAGTGTGTTTTATCCTGCTATTTAGGATATCTTTGTTAAAATTTTAGTGTTTGCTTACTAGCACAATTTTTCTCCTAAGCCTCTCTCTTTTTTAACTTATTTTATTTAAATTCAATTAGTTAACATACAGGGTATCATTAGTTTCAGAGGTAGAGTTCATTTTTTGATCCATTGCATATAACACCCAATGCTCAATCCATCAAGTTCCCTCCTAAATGCCCATCACCCAGTTACCCCATCCTGCAATCCCCGTCCCCTTCAGCAACCCTCAGTTTGTTTCCTGTAGTTAAGAGTCTCTTATGGTTAGTCTACCTCTCTGATTAAATCTTATTTTATTTTCCCTTCCCTTCCTCTATGGTCCTCTGTTTTGTTTCTTAAATTCCGCATATGAGTGAAACCATATAATGGTCCTTCTCTGATTGACTTATTTCACTTTACATAATACCCTCCAGTTCCAGCCACGTCATTGTAAATGTAAGATTTCATCCTTTTTGATGGATGAGTAATATTCCTGTGTGTGTGTGTGTGTATGTCTGTGTGTGTGTCTCACACCTTGTTTATCCATTTATCTGTTGATGTACATCTGAGCTCTTTCCATAGTTTGGCTGTTGTGGGCATTGCTGCTGACACCAGTCAGAACGGCTAAAATTAACAAGTCGGGAAACAACAGATGTTGGTGAGGATGCAGAGCAAGGGGAACCCTCTTGCACTGTAGGTGGGAATGCAGACTGGTGCAGCCGCTCTGGAAAAGAGTGTGGAGGTTCCTCAAGAAGTTAAGTATAGAGCTACCCTACGACCCAGCAATTACACTACTAGGTATTTATGGAAAGATGTAAGCCTTGTGATCCAAAGGGGCCCCTCACCCCAATGTCTATAGCAGCAGTGTGGTCAATGTCCACAACTGGAAAGAACTCCGAGCGTCTCTTGACATATGAACTTGGTGACGGATTGGTGAGTGGAGATCTTTTTGGGTTATCTTATTGCCAGTATAGTTAAGAATCTTATAGTTAAGAACTAAGTGTAGCTAAGAATCATATTCTTAACTATACTGGCAATAAGATATACCAAAATCTACCTCTTCTAGGTATACTCCTTTATACCTAACAGAGACTTCAAAGATCATAGTCCAAGGAAACCAAGTCCAGAAAGTTTGAGTGGCTTGCCCAAAGTGCTTGAACTGTCTGATGCCAGGACTGTGACAAAATCCAGGCTTTCCCCCCCGCCCCCAAGATTTTATTCACTTACTTAAGAGAGAGCATGCGAGCTCCGCACCAGGAGGGTGGAGGAACAGAAGAAGGAGAAGCAGACTCCCCACTGAGCACAGAACCCATGCAGGCCAATCCCAGGACCCCAAGATCATGACCCGAGCGGAAGGCAGACAAATAACTGAGCCATCTAGGTGCCCCACCCTTTTTTAAAAAGTAAGCTCTGCGCCCTGTGTAGGATTTGAACTCAGAACCCCCAGATCAAGAGTCAAACGCTCAAAGGACTGAGCCAGCCAGGCACCCCAAGAATTCAGACTTCTTAACTATCAGGCCAGTACCGAGTACGTCACCCTACTGCTTTGCTAGTTTGTTTGCTTTAATACCTGACATTCTTTACTCTCTTGAGATTCCCTTCAGCATTTGGCCAACCTGGTGTAGATATCAGGTTTTTCTTAAGCAAGGAGGATTTGATACTATCAAAGGATACCAACATAGGAAATTGCTCCCAAGGGTGGACACAGATTAGATGGATATTTGGAAAGCTAGAGAGAAAGATGACACATTACAGGCTTCAAGCTGCCATAAGTGCTAAACATTCTGATGGTATTGTGATTTTGTGCAAGAGAGAGATAGGTCTTTCCTGCTGGTTCTGACTTGTCTCCCATTTTCTCTTTCAGCAGTCTCAGAGACCAGGCTTAATTAAAATAACGTAAATAGGGGAATCCCTGGGTGGCTCAGCGGTTTAGCACCACCTTTGGCCCAGGGTGTGATCCTGGAGACCTGGGATCAAGTCCCACGTCAGGCTCCCTGCATGGGGCCTGCTTCTCCCTCTGCCTGTGTTGTGTCTCTGCCTCTGTGTGTGTGTGTGTGCCTCTCATGAATAAATAAATAAAATCTTTAAAAAATTAAATAACGTAAATATCATGGATTTTTGAGAACGAAGATGGCTTAAACTAAATATATTTCCAAAAGTTAAATGAACAGAAGGGGGAACATTAATGGAATCCTCAATGTAACTTTAAAAACATCACCTCCAAATGCCCTGTCATTTTGGCTATTAACTGCTTGGATCCTCTTTTTTCATGCACCGGGCTAGTTTTGATTTCTCTGAAGCAGTCTGATTTATTTGCATGCACCCAGAGAAAGATTCAGAGGTCTCCTTTTTTTTTGGCACAGTAAAATCTTTTTCAAAAAGATTTTCTATGATGTGGATTTTTAATACTTCAGGTCAAATCATGTTCCCTTTGTATATTGTGATTCATGATAAGATAAATAAACCACCACTGAAATTTGAAAAGAAGCTACTTCAGGAAGATCTTTAAGTAGTTAATGAGTCAGTGTGTATTCATAGAACTTTGATCAATGCTTGCAGGGACTATTTTGTGCTGAGAACAAAGACACCAAAGAGATAGGGCCACTGGGAGGAAGCTGGAGGGAGTGAACAGGCTGCCGTTGCAACCCTGGAATCAGGAAATTCCCAGCCCTAATAACCGAAGCCAAGTGCAGGGGAGAGCAGCTGGGAAAAAAATTCTGAACTGCCAACAGGTGTAAAATGCAGAAAATCCAATTCTTAGCAAGGAGAAACACCTTTTATTTTAGATTACCTGCAACATATTTTCAGGGTACAATCTTGGCTAAGAAAAGAGGTTCATGTGATTCAACAGCTGAAGACAGCCTGTCGTGTCCCCTCCAAAAAACCCCGACACTCCCTGGAGGGACACCAGAATCTTCTGCACTGGAGCATCACATCTTACAACAAAATATTTCATTTCAATCGAATGTATTTTCCTAGGAGCATTGCAAAGTATGGACTTAACCCTCTGCTCTCGAGACGGTAATTTATTTACATAGTTCCTGTTTATTGGGGACCTAGCTTGGCTGGTGTGCTTCCTCCAGGAATTACCCCTCCGGAGGCGGTGACAATAGGTCTTCTGTGCAGGGAATTGCTGGGAGGGCCACCAGCTTCAGCAGAGGCAGCTCGAGGGAAAGGGGGAGCCCAGGGCCAGGCTGCCAAGATTTTAATGAATCGCTCCAGATATGCTCTCTCATGCCTTCCCCTGTGTTCAGAAATCTGAAAGAAAAAAAAAATCCACATACAAAACACATAGCAGTTGGACATTAAAAATCTGCTACCCACACCAGTATCTGTTATGTTTCTTTTTAAATGGCTGAGTGCCATTTAAAAATGTACCTTTTTAATGAATATTTTTCTGTAGTAGGTGTTATTTAATTTTTAAATCAATTTCCCTATGAAATAAAGTCATATGATTGCTCAGGAAAAAAAAATGTTTAATTTTAGTAATTTTTTTTCCTGGGGCCAGTTAATGGAAGATTCCTATTAGGGAAAAAAGTCATTTCGGAGGTGAAAAAATACAATTTTCCATCATGCTTCTGCTTTTATTTGACTGTGGCTTATTTTCAGGCAGTTTGGGAGAACTTCTTAAAGCACAAGGTAAATAAGTTCAGTAACTTTCTTTGCGTTTCTTTAAAGGCAATCTAATTTAAAGCCTTTACATCTTCCGATAATTCGATGTTCTATTTTATTTTTTTAAATATTATATTTATTTATTAGAGAGAGAGACAGAGAGAGAGAGAGATTGAGCACAAGCAGGAAGAGGGGCAGAGGGAGAAGCAGACTCTTCACTGAGCAGGGAGCCAATAGGATCCTGGGGCTCTATCCTGGGATCATGACCTGAGCCAAAGGCAGCCACTTAACCCACTGAGCCACCCAGGAGCCCCTGATAATTCAGTGTTTTAAATCCAGCCCACCCATGTCACTATTTAAAGTTTTCTCTTAACTCAAAAATAATAGCTCTTTCTATGGGGAAAAAATAGTTTATGAAGCTTCTGAAATATCAGTCATTCTGAAAACATTTTTGTTTTTAGAAATATTTTCATCTCGAAACAATCATAAATTTACAGAAAAAGTGGGAGTATCATATAAATAACTTTTTTTCTGAACCATTTTAGAGTAACTGCTGATCTGATGTCCCATTTCCCCCCAAAACTTTAGTATATATTTTCTACAAATGAGAACATTCTCTTACATAACAATAACCAAAATCAGGAAATTGACCTAAAAACATCACTACCATCTAATCCTCAGGCCCATTCAAGTTTATTCAGTTGACCCAATAATGAATTTTTATAGCAAAAGTATCCAGGTCATGATCATGTGGAACATTTAGCTGTCATGTTTTCTTTAGTCTCCTGTCTGAAACAGTTTGTCTTTCAGTGGCTGTCATGACCTTGACACTTTCAAAGATAACAGTCCTTTTGTAGAATATTCTTCACTTGGTTTGCTTGATGTTTCCTCGTGATTAGGTTAATATTATCATTTTTGGAAGTGACTATATCCTATAATTTCCATTTATCCCATTACTGATGTAGTTTCTTTTGATCCCTTGATCTGGGGCATGTATACCAGGCATAATAAGGATTCTGTGGAGGTAGTACTTGGAAATTATCTAGATCCACATCAAGCTGCCTTCCACCTAATATATATGGTGTGTGTATGTGCATGTATTACTATGGTTTTCTGTTTTATTTAACAGGCTTGTTAAATTAATTAGAACAAGGAGGCCATTCGACTGAACTGGCTCTAATGTCATGGTGGCCTATGTAAGAAAACCAACATCTAAGCCTATAAATGCCTCAACATTTTTGCTTTTGTTTTTAAAGATTTTATTTATTTATTCATGAGAGACTCACACAGAGAGGCAGAGATGCAGGCAGAGGGAGACACAGGCTCCTTGCGAGGAGCCTGATGTGGGACTCGATCCCAGGACCTGGAATCATGACCTGAGCCGAAGGCAGATGCTCAGCCACTGAGCCACTCAGGTGCCCCTGCCTCAAAATTTTGAAGTCAAAACCTAAAGACAACCAATCACAGTCAACCAAGCTTTAAGTTACAGCCAATCAATAATTTCCTTATTTTGCTTCTACCTTTCCTCTATAAAAATTTTTCTTTAGCAAAGCACTTCTAACCATTTCCAGTTTGGTGCTACCCGGTTTCAAATGGATTTTTGTTCAAATAAACTGTTAAATTTTAATATGCCTCACTTTAACAGTTCATAATCTTTCATTGTAATTGTTTATTTTGATACTCAGATGATCCCAGACTTGGCCATTTGGGATCCCCTACACACCGGCTCCTGTGTCCTGACATGTCTTCATCATACTTCACAATACTTTCTGGCACTATGAGATGTTTTAGGCTCATTTCATTCTTTCCTTGTGCCAGGTATGTTGATTGATATCAGAGGTATTGTTGTTCCCAGGCTTTCAGTGCCAAACTAGGGAATATAGGTGTCTGTCTGTCTATCATCATCTCTCTATCTAATGGAAACAATAAGTTTACACTAGTACCTCTAATTCCAATTCAGTACTACAGAGTTCATTTTTGCTCCCCCCTCTTTTCTTGTGACTCCCTTGCCTGATAGTGAGAAACATGATTTATATTATTCTTAATATGTTTACTTAACTGACCAATCCTCCTGTAAGTAGATATACTGTCATCTCAGCTGCCATTCCCACCCTTTGTGCAGATGCCCTCCCAAGCCACTTGAAATCTGACACCTCATGTTGGCCCCCCCCACACCCCTCTCCCACCCACATGGATGGATGCAGTTTGTATGAGACTGGATTCTGATACCTCATACTGGGTCATTCCTCCCAACCCATGCAAACCCTCTTCACTCTGCTTGGGCTCTGAAATCCAAATTTTGGCCAATACCCTGTGCTCAACCCCACCTGTGCAGATGCTTACCTTTCTTTGCCCTATCTGGTGGTTTTAGAATGTAATTTTTTAGGGACAGAAGGGGAAAGGGGATAATGCGGCTGGGGCAGGGGAGAGAGGATATAGGGAATATGGGGCAAAAAAGAGAGGGAAAATAAGGAAGGGGAAAGAACAACATTTATGTTTAAATATATCACAAGTTGGGGCACCTGGGCGGCTCAACGGTTGAGCGTCTGTCTGCCTTCAGCTCAGAGCGTGATCCTGGGGTCCAGGGAGCCTGCTTCTCCCTCTATGTCTCTCATGAATAAATAAATAAAATCTTTAAATAAATAAATAAACATATCACAAGTCAGCAGATTGTTTTTGTTAATAAGATATGGTTTAAATACAAAGAGAAGAATCTAAGAAGACACTTAGAAATGGAGTGCTTTCTGACATAGAATATAACAAATTTTTTTTCCAGTCATTACAAGTAATATGAAAATCCATGTGTTACAGCCCAGCTTTCACATGATTATATATTATGTGGATGATGATCTTTTCATATTTTGTATATCCATTGTTCTTCCTATTTGAGATACAGTAATCCCACACAGTTAATAATAAAATTTACTCCTCAGTAAACTTTCACAGGAACTTTGTGAAGCATTCTTGCTGCCAGAAATGTTCAGCAGCCTTTCTGACTGTTTCACCCCAAAACTTCCCTATTCCATGATTAACTCGGATATAATTCCTTCCAAATGGATTCAGACTGTTGTCTAGTCCATCTTATTAAATGTCAATCCTCCATTTCCCTCCAAATCATAAGGCTCTTATTCTTTAGAACATTGCCCTAAAAGATCCATGTCAGTTTTCTTTTCAGCAAATGATGGGGAGAGTGCTCTCATACTAACATTGGAAATAAGTAAGCAGATTGAAATAGTTATTCTATCAATCACTGCTACATACAGTGTCAGCTTCCTATAAAAACATATAAAAACAATCTATAATGTTGTTATATGGGGCAAAAATTGGCACAGATTATCAGGAGCATGGTCCCTTAAAGCTTGAACAGTAATTTTATTATTAAATCAGAGCAAAGGGATGCCTGGGTGGCTCAGTGGTTGGATGTCTGCCTTTCACTCAGGGTGTGATGACGGAGTCCCAGAATTGAGTCCTGCATCGGGATCCCTGCGTGGGGCCTACTTCTCCTCCCTCTGCCTGTGTCTCTGCCTCTCTCTCTCTCCCTCTGTGTCTCTTGTGAAAAAATGAATAAAATCTTTAAAAAAAATAAAATCAGTGAAGATAAATTTTTTTTTAATTAAAGTTATTTTCAAAATCAAAGCATTAAAGGCTTAAAAAACGTTTCATGTAGTTATATTTCTCAGAGATAACTATTGTTAGCAGTTGAGATAGTCTTTCGAATTTGATTTGTAGGGATACCTGGGTGGCTCAGCGGTTGACCGTCTACCTTTGACCCAGGGTATGATCCTGGGGTCCCGGGATCGAGTCCCATGTCAGGCTCCCTGCATGGAGCCTGCTTCTCCCTCTGCTTGTGTCTCTGCCTCTCTCTCTCTCTGCCTCATGAATAAATAAATAAAATCTTAAAAAAAGAATTCCATTTGTAACTGGTAAGAAATGGAACTATATCTTCTATTTTTAAACATATCTAAGTATGATTCCTTTCTTAGATGAAGAAAGTGTGTAGGATGTTAATGTGTTTCATTTTCATTTTTAGAACAGAATTTAAAAATACTAAAAAATGACTATAAAAACATCTTCATCATAACAGAATGGAACTTGGAATTGGTGATTTAGGAACATAGGGATTATCCACCTTGAACATATTTTTAAAAATTCTCTAAAAAGATGTCATGTTTTTCCATCTCCTATTGTGTAGAATTCGAATACGATTACTAGAGTCACATTAAGTAAAACACTGAAACAATCTGAACACAGGTAAAGAAGATGTTGACTTCAGATGCCCATCTGTTGTGTTAGAATCACTGTGTTGTGATGTGTACAGAATAGATACCTTCCCAGGACTCCTCTACTCCTGCAGCTTGGAGTGAGGCCTCTGCTCTGCACCTAACCACACAGGCTTGAACCTCAATAACTCAGTCGCAGACAAACAAAAAGAAAGAAGACAACTCGGGTGCCTGGGTGGCTTAGTAGATTAAGCCTCTGCCTTCAGCTTAGGTCATGAAGCCCGGCATCCTGGGATCCTGGGATCGAGCTCCTGTAGGGCTCCCTGCCCCACAGGGAGCCTGCCTCTCCCTCTCCCTCTGCCGCTTCCCCTTCTTATACATTCTCTGTCAAATAAAATCTGAAAGAGGGAAGCTCCGGGTGGCTTAGCGGTTTAGCGCCGCCTTCAGCCCAGGGCATGATCCTGGAGACCCAGGATCGAGTCCTGTGTCGGGCTCCCTGCATGGAGCCTGCTTCTCCCTCTGCCTGTCTCTCTCTGTCTCTAATAAATAAATAAATAAATAAATAAATAAATAAATAAATAAAGTCATTTAAAAAAAGAAATTATTTAAAAAAATAAAATAAAATCGAAAGAAAGAAAGAAAAGAAAGAAAGAAAGAAAGAAAGAAAGAAAGAAAACTCTTTGTTTTAAAGCTAGAATAGTACTTCTCAAACTTTATTGTGCACGTGAATCATCCAGGGGTCTGTTAAAATGTAGACTCTGATTCACTGCCTTCCTTCCTCTCCTCTTGCTTCACCTTGCATCTGCATTTCTCCTATAAAGTGTCGGCACTTTAATTTTTGCCAGGCTCTGTTTTCTAGAAGTCTTGGGCTATTAGCCTTTTCCTTTCATCTAAAATGGTGCTCCCTTCGGTTCCTGACTTTCTGTGGTCTGCTACTAGAAGTGGTGGCCCATGGCTTGGTTCTAACCTGTGGAGTCAGGACTCACCCTCATGTTAGACTTGTCTCCAGACTCTGGGGAGTGTCTGGGGTGTCTCTACAACCAACCCAGCCCAGCCTATCCTCGCCTGGCCCTCTTTGGGGTGAAAGTAAGGGAGGAATACATGGGTGGGAAGATCCTTGCAATAGGTAATAGAGCTTTGCAGTTCATGGTGTCACTATGGACCGGCAGTGGCAGCTCATCTGGGGGCTTGTTAAAATGTAGACCCCAGTCTGCTGAATCAGAGTCTACAGTTCAACAAGATCCTCAGGTGAATCGGATGGTTATTGAAGTTTGAGAATCCTCAACTTGGGTTGCTATTAGCAGAAGTAACTGAAAATCCAATTCGAACTGGCTTACATAGTAAAGGAAATCTGTTGGCTTATGTAATTGAAAAGTGTGGCTGATGGAATGAGATTCAAGTGGGATCAGATCCAGAAGTTCTTAAGTTTTATTAGGGTTCTGGAACTCTTTTTGCTTATCTGGGCTTTTTTTCCCTCCAAGCCTATCCCTGAAACATTATTTCATTTTATATTAATGAGAACAAAACAAAAATATGGAACAATGTATAAATAAACAAATAAATAAATAAATAAATAAATAAATAAATAGCACTCTTTAGGGAAGGCTACCAAAATTTTAACACAATGGTCCTTTAAAATTGAGACCCTTGGCTGCAAGTAAAATAAAAGGCTCACTCAATCTTGTAGACAATAGGAAGTTTGTGATCTTTCATATCAAAAAGGCCAAAGGTAGGTCTGGTGCCAAGACTGACATGCCAGGGCTCCCTTTCTGTGCAATTCTCTGGCCTCTGCCCAAGCCCATCTGTGGACTCCCATCTTCAGACTGGAGCAAAACTGGTGAAGTTCCAGGAATCATATCCAGGCCTTCAAATATATAAAGGCCGAAAAAGGACCTCCTTTTCTCATGTCTCATCTTTAAGAATAGATAAATCTTTCCCAGAAATAACACAGCAGAGACTTCCTGACCGCCCATTGTCCAGGATTAGGTTTCAGGCCCATGACAGAGACCTCTAGTTACTTCTGAACATCCATTCTCTGTTTTCTTTAGCAATATTGTTCTGATTTTATCTGGACATATGGCTAGCCAGCTAAAAGACTATTTCCCTGCTTCCCTTGCATCTATATTTGGCCATATGACTAAGTTCTAGTCAACTAAATGTAAGTAAAAATGTTATGTAGAACTTCTGGGAAGTATCCTTTTTGAAAGGGAGGCAGCATCTTCTCTTACTGCTCTTCCATTCTGATTTCTGGAAAGCAAGCAAAATGGTTGAAGCTTTCATGGTCATCTTAGATCATGAGGATATGGATATACTCAAAGAGCTGGTGAAATAAAAATCTCAAAGAAGCCCGGGTCTTTGATGACTTTGGGACTTCCCATTACAAGTAATAGACGGCCCGCCACTAGTTATGCAAGAAGAGAAAAGCTTATGTGTTTAATTCACTTTTTAATTTGGGTTTTCATTAATCTTTGGTGAACCTAATTGTGACCAATGCACATGCCCATTCCTAAATCAATCACTGGCCAGAGGAAATGTTACCACTTGACTGAGGGCAAATGGATTTTAGGGAGGCAAATGATTACCACTTTAAATATTTATTTACTTATATATTAAATATTTCTATTAAAAATAAATTACTATGGGGGACCTAAGTGGCTCAGCCGATTAATCATCCGACTCTTGGTTTTGGGGTCATGGGATGGAGCCCCACATTGGGCTCTGCATTCAGCGCAGAGTCTGCTTCAGATTCTCTCTCCCATTCACACTTTCTCTCAAATAAATAAATAAAATCTTAAAAAAAATAAAAAAAATTACTATGGGGAGGCAGCCTTCTCAATATCTACATATGAAGCTGCCTTGTTGTAAGTGCTGTAGCATCTTAGTTACAAAACTTAGATGATTATTTCCTGTGAAGTGCAGAGTAATTATTTCCATTTATATTCTAATGGGTATTTTGGTGACTTCTATTAATTTTCATGAAAAAATTCTCATAAATCAAAGGGTTACTCTCCAAAATGCAAGGTTTAGTTTTTTAATTGACGTACTTTTACTTAATTTCAACACATATGACTTTATTAATGAAAACATTCTTTTAGCACATTTACTGCTCCACTGAAGGTGAGTCTCAAACCTGGTCTCTTTAATCCTTTCCTTAGATATCTTGCAGTTTTATACTTTGGGATGTGCTTTTTTAAATAGACCATTTTCTAATTCCTTCAAAATCAAATTGTAGAGCAAGCTCTGTCTCGGTTGGGAGAGTGAAGTAGAACTTTTCCTTAGAACATCTCTGTTCAAGAAACTATTCTCATTTACAAGGGATTCACAACTCATATTTCCAATTCCTTTAGTTTCCTTCAACTCTAAAACTCCAGATGAAATTACAAAGAGCCAAAGCTATCGTGAAAAGGCCATATGATCCAAGCTCTGTAATATCTCACTGTGGTCTCAGCAATCCACCCCAATCAGGGTGTGGGGTTTGGGGTAACTAGAAATGCACAGGCTGTAAGTTAAGGTAAGAGTACTCTAATTCTGTTCATAATTAATGCAACCACCAGTAGCAGAAGACTTGTTCAGAGCCCAACTTTGTACTTAACTAGCTTTGCTGCTTTAGACCAGACATTCATTTCACCTTTTCAAGCATCAAGTTTCCTCATCTATAAAATAAAGGCCCTGATTGTTACAAGATCTTTAAGTCTCCAATTGTTTTTTTAAAAATTTATTTGAGAGTGTAAGAGAGGGAGCAGGAGCAGGGAAAGGGGCAGAGGGAGAAGCAGACTCCTCACTGAACAGGGAGCCCAAGGCAGGGCTAGATCTGTGACTGGGATCATGACCTGAGCCAAAGGCAGATGCTTAACCCATTGAGCCACTCACGCACCCCTAAGTCTCCAGTTCTGTGCTGTGCTCCAATTTTAAGGAAGACGATGGTTTATTTCTAAAATCCCCAAGAAGCAGAAGTATTTTTTCTTTACCCCAAAACCAATTCCATGGCTTAATGATTCTGTGAGGCAGCTTTCTTGTTTCCAGCTTTATTAAGGTATAAATGACAAATGAAAATGATATATATTTCAAGTGTACAACCTGATTTCATTTACATTTTTAAATGATTACCACAATCAAGTTAACACATCCATCAGGGAAGCAGCCTTTTAAATAAAGAAGATATGACTGTCACCTGTCTTCTCTGGAGTTTAAGGATAATCCACCAGGGACTCCTGGGTGGCTCAGTGGTTGAGCACCTGCCTTCAGCCCAGGAGAGATCCTGGAGACCCAGGATTGAGTTCCGCATCGGGCTCCCTGCGTGGAGCCTGCTTCTCCCTCTGCCCGTGTCTCTGCCTCTTTCTCTCTGTGTCTCTTTAAATAAATAAATAAACTCTTTTTAAATTTTTTTAAAATTTATTTATGATAGTCACAGAGAGAGAGGCAGAGACACGGGCAGAGGGAGAAGCAGGCTCCATGCACCGGGAGCCCGATGTGGGACTCGATCCTGGGTCTCCAGGATCACGGCCCCGGGCCAAAGGCAGGCGCCAAACCGCTCCGCCACCCAGGGATCCCAATAACTCTTTTTTTTAAAAAAAAGGATAATCCACCAGCACTCTTCTTCTATTAACCCTTCACAAATTTTAAGCCAGTAAGTCACCATTCACCAGTCTTCTCCTTAGTGAGTGATCTTGAAAGTTCAGCCATTCATGTACTACCTTCATGCTTTGGGCATCATCTTTCTGGTTCTCTGCCTTGGTTATCACGTTCTCTATGTTCCTTCTTAATTTTGGAGAGAATTTTTGTATAATCACGGCTTGATGAGGACTGTCTATGAGGACTCTATCAGTCTTGCTTGGCAAAAACAGAGGTTAACTATGGAAAAAAAAAAAAAAAAAACCCAACCCAGAAACCTACTGATTTTTAAAATAGGCCAGTAAAGACTTCATGACAAAGGCAACAAGCCTCACTTGGTATGAAACACTGAAACATTTGTTGTAGTAGCTGGCCATGACTTCCTCCCTTCCGTGCATGAGCAGTATTAGTAGCCTCATGAAACATTTCTGCTGAATCTTTATGCACTTTACAGGTAGGAGGATTTTCCTAGGTTTAGGGCAGTGAGTAATGGAGGTCAACCTGGAATCTCCCACGACCTCAACTGGAGAAACATGTCTCTAGGGCAAAATCAATGGTTTCTTTTACCTTTATTTAGAATAGTTTTCAAACCCTAGCAAGCCTAAGAATCACCCGAGGCTCTGGCTAAAAAGTTCACTTCTGGGCCTTGCCTAGGTCAAGACTAGAGCCTAGGAATCCGCATTATAAAACAACTTCCCAGATGATTGCCGTGCAGGCAGTTTTCAGACCCTAACTTTGAGAAACACGTGCTAAGGCTTTCCTTGGTCTATTACTGGGTTAGCTCAGTCTTCAATAACTTGAGTGCTTTTCCGTCCTCTGGTAGGTGCCCCTGCAGCGGGATGCGCCAAGACTTAAGATTCAATATTCATGGCTCCAGGCAGTCTAGGACCGGCAGATGAAGCAAACTGGCAGCCTCTCTCTAGGAGCTCAGGGCTGGGAAGGCTTTGTGGATCCAGATCGGAAAGATCTGATGATTGATTGATTGATAGTTTTTTGAAAGGTGGGTGGAATCAGAGGGATTCTGGAAGTTAGGCCTGCGTGGAGCTGAAGCTGTAGGTGCAGAGGCTGGAAAGGTCAGTTAAATCGCAGGCACTTTCTCCTCGGGCGGTCAGCTGTGACTCGAGGTCTTCATCGCAGCGACAGGGGGACAGTCTTGTTTTAGGGAGAGTAATGAGGCGGCGTTGATGCTCCGGGTGGACGGGCTGTGGCTGAGCGCGGGGGGAGGCAGCTGCGCGGCCCGACTGGCCCGGGTTAGGCCCCGGGTTCTCCGTGGGGCGGACGAGCTGCCCAGAGGCCCGCGAGGCTTCCGACGGTCGCCGGGGGGTCCCGGACGGCTCGGCGCCGTGAGAGCCCTGGGAGGGCTCGCCCATTGCCTGGGGCAGGAGGGGGCCCGCGGCGCCCCCGAGGAGCCGTCCTCGCGCGCTCCCCCCCGCGGCCCCCGGAGCACCGGCCTCCCCCAGGGCTCTCCTGCCCGGTCGCACCGCCCGAGAGACCGAGCGAGAAAAGAAAAGAAACAAGTCAGCCCGGCGGCCCCACGGACGCTGCGCAGCCCCGCGCCCAGCGGGTTGGCGGCCTCGGCGCGAGCGGCCCGGGCCCCGCGGGAAGGCGCTCGGCTGCCCGGGAGGAGGGCGGGGCGGGGCGGGGGGAGGGGCGGGCGCCGGGCCGCGGGGGGGCGGGGGGGCGGGGGCCGGGCCGCCGGGGAGCGGGGGGAGCGGGGGGAGCGGGGGGCCGGGCATGCCGGCGTTGCGGGCTGCGCCTCGGCGGGCCGCGTCGGGCGATGGCGCTGCGCCTGGTCTGCGACTTCGACCTCCGGAAGGACGTGCTCCCGGGGCTGCGGGCGCGGCGGGCGGCGTCGTTGGCCTCGGGGGCCCGAGGCGGCGGCCCAGGTGCGGGGGCGCGGGGGCGCGGGCGCGGGGGGGGGCGGGCCGAGGTCGGAGGGCGCCCGGCCGGGGCGCGCGGCTGCTGGTAGCGAGGCCGCCAGCCCGGGGCCCGCGTCGCCGCTCGGGGTCACCACCAGGGCAGGGGGGGGGTGCGGGGGCTGCGACGGGGCCCCCGCCGACGACGGCTCCTCACCTGGGGGCTCGGCCCGCCCCCGCGGGGCTCCCGCAGCGTGGCCCGGGGCCAGCAGGCAACCCCCCCGAAGATGCCCAACAGCTGCGTCGTTTGTCCTCCCGGGTGTGAGGCGTGTCCCAGGGAACAGCGTCGGTGTCTTGGGGGACACGCCCCTGCAGATGTGAGGCGCGAGGGGCAGGGGGCTGCTCCCGGGCTGTGAGCCGCCTACGGCCTGCCGCTCCGCACCCCGGGACGCCCCTCCAGCAGGACACTCTCACCCCGGGACGCCCCCACCCGGGACATCCTAACCCCGGGACGCCCCCCACCCCGGGACACCCCTACGCCGGGACACCGTCACCCCGGGACGCCCCTCCAGCGGGACACTCTCACCCCAGGACGCCCCCACCCGGGACACCCCCCACCCCAGGACGCCCCCACCCGGGACACCCCTCACCCCGGGACGCCCCCACCCGGGACACCCCTACGCCGGGACACCGTCACCCCGGGACGCCCCTCCAGCGGGACACTCTCACCCCAGGACGCCCCCACCCGGGACACCCCCCACCCCAGGACGCCCCCACCCGGGACACCCCTCACCCCGGGACGCCCCCACCCGGGACATCCTAACCCCGGGACGCCCCCCACCCCGGGACGCCCCCACCCGGGACATCCTAACCCCGGGACGCCCCCCACCCCGGGACACCCCTATGCCGGGACACCGTCACCCCGGGACGCCCCTCCAGCGGGACACTCTCACCCCAGGACGCCCCCACCCGGGACGCCCCCCACCCCGGGACGCCCCCACCCGGGACATCCTAACCCCGGGACGCCCCCCATCCCGGGACACCCCTACGCCGGGACACCGTCACCCCGGGACGCCCCTCCAGCGGGACAGGCCTCCCCCGGCCTCCGGCCTCCTCGGGTCACTGGGGCACCTCCTTCACACTGGGGGCGCTGGGTTTAATCTGTCACCAAGTTCCTTCGTTTTGGCTTCGATGAGGGAGAGAACAGTGACATTTGAACTTTTCCAGCATTAATCAATCGAAACTTTAAAGTCGGGGAACTCTGTGATAGCTCGCATCTTTTTCTTTTCTTTTAGAGAAATTTGCTGTAAATAATGATGCTTCTCAAGGCTTAAACTGGGCCCCGGAGCTTCCCCCCACCCGAGCCGCCACGCACCTGGGAGGCCTTCACCTCCACCTGTGTGCGCCCCCTGCCTCACCCCTGCGCTTTTCCTTAAACTGCGCAGCCTGCCCGGAGGCTGTTTTCGCAGGGTTTACCCTCCGAGCTACAAGTTCTCGCCCTGCCTCCCTTCTACCTTCACACCGTCCCATGTCCCATGGCTTTAGCAGAACTCTTCGTAGGGTTGCGTGTCTTGGCATGTTGGTTATTGGTTCCAAAAAAGGAGTCCTGGTAGCTCAAGGCTTGGGTTTGCTGTAGTGTCCTAATTAGTAAAGTTTTGCTTTTTGGGGAAAAAAAAATTTAAGTCTCCTAAAGAGGTTTTTTGGTTTTAAGATTTTACTTATTTATTCAAGAGACACAGGCAGAGGGAGAAGCAGGCTCCATGCAGGGAGCCCCATACAGGACTCGATCCCAGGATCCCAGGGTCACGCCCTAAGCTGAAGGCAGACGCCCAACCGCTGAGCCACCCAGGCCTCCCTACTAAAGAGTTTTTGAAGGTTTAGCTTTTTAAAATACACTGGCCTGCTTTCCACTACAAAATAGTCCTTGGGCCAAGTCTTCATGTCATAGAGCTAAATGGCAGGTGTCTGCAAATGAAAAATTAGGTGAAGTGTGAAATGCCACAGTCGTACATTTCAATAATACGTGTTGTGATTGAAAAGTTCTACGTGAACCAGTTAGGCTTTAGCTTCCTGGGCCTTTCACTCATCTCTGAAGAAGTATAAGCTTGTGTGTTGACATTCCGCTAAACAGCAGATGAACTTAGGTCCTCAGCAGATAAACCTGCTAGAAATACCAGCTTTTTTCTAATCTCGGTAGTATTTCGCTCTTTGCAGAGCACCTTGGCAAGATGATTAGCCCTGTCAGGCTAAGAGAATTGTTCCTCCTGATGATCACCAGTGGGTGGTAGCTCAAAAGAACACGGTTAATTCCTCTCCTATAATTGGTAGCACTGGCAGGGGAATCTGGGATTCTATTTTATGTCTAGCATGGCTGTGACTCCACACATTTGGCAAATTATTTTCCATTCAAAGCCTCAGCTTTTCAAATGTAAATTATAAGTAATTATACCATTGTAATGTCTCCTCTCTGCACATTTGCTGTCTAGATTTGAAGCCTTAATATTTTCACATCAACAGATACAATTGAAGATTTTTTAGCGATGCTAAGTAATACTAAGTATGACATATTCCTGGCAAAATAGCCAGGGAGCTGGGCTAAGTTCGCCATGGAAATTCAGCACCTGTGAGGTAGTATTTTAATCAAGCAGGGTTTAAAGAGTAAGGAGGCCAGATTTGGTTACTATACGTGCTTCTGGTTCGGAGTTGAACTTTGGGAAAATGATCTCTCTCCTGCAATAAATGGAAAAAATATTTCTTTTAAAAATTAAAATGATGGGGCATCTGGGTGTCTCAGCGGTTGAGCGTCTGCCTTTGGCTCAGGTCGTGATCCCGGGATCGAGTCCCACATCGGGCCTCCTGCGGGGAACCTGCTTCTCCCTCTGCCTGTGTCTCTGCCTCTCTGTGTGTGTCTCTCATGAATAAATAAAATCTTAAATTTTTTTAATAAAAACTAAAATGATATAGCAAAGAAAACTTTGACACTTGTAAGCTATAAAAAACAAAAACTAAAATCGTGTACCCACCTTTAAGTGGGCAGCCTGGGTGGCTCAACAGTTTAGCACCACCTTTGGCCCAGGTTGTGATCCTGGGGTTCCGGGATTGAGTCCCATGTCGGGCTCCCTGCATGGAGCCTGCTTCTCTCTTTGCCTGGGTCTCTGCCTTGCTCGCTCTCTCTCACTCTGTGTCTCTCATGAATAAATAAAATCTTAAAAAAATAGAACAGTATCAGGGGCGCCTGGGTAGCTCAGTTAGTTGGTTGAGAGTCCGACTCTTGATTTCAGCTCAGATCATGATCTCAGGGTCATAAGATGGAGCTTTGAGTTGGGCTCCACACTCCATGTAGAGTCTGCTTGAATTTCTCTCTCCCTGCCCCTCTCCACTTGTGCACATCTACATTCTCTCCAATCAGTCAATCTTAAGAAAATAATATCAAGACTTTTGAAGGCTTTTGCATCTCCCAATCTGATCCTATTTCTCTATCCTTCATCTCCCAGTGGTAACAGCCATTTAAACTTTGATCTTATTTGTAGTTTTAACCTATATGTATATCTCTGTGCAAAATACCACTTGGTCTTGCTTGTTTGTGAACTTTAAATGAAAGAATATTATTTTCTATTTTGCTTTTGTTCCTTCTCAGTATCCATGTTGACTGCTGTAGATCATTAACTTTCACTGATGTGTAGGATTCCATTGTGTGAATATACAACAATATGGTGACCATGGAGATGTACTGCTTAGATTTCCTTTCAAGGAAGAGCTTATCCCAAGTGCTCTCAGGTGGTCAGTAGATACATTTCAGCCTTTAGCCCCTTTAGGGATGGCCTCCACAGAGGACTTTCTCGCCAGGTGTCAGGACATTTTGGGTGTGGCTCACATTTAATTAGGGATTGAAGTGGGGTATAAAGGCCTGGCTATTTTGACTCAACACAGAACAACTTTGACAACCCATTTCAGTACGAGAGACTCTCCCATGGGGGATTCCAACCTTACCCGAGGTTACTGCCTCTTGACTTCGCCCACTTCCTCCAACAGGTGTTAATCCCATTTCACTGAACATTCCCTGGTAAATACCCTGGATACTAACCTGTCTCAGAGTGCTTCTGAACTTTGCTTATCCTTTTTCTAGTGGTGATATTTGGGAAGTTTCTGGGGTTTGCTATTACAGCCAGTGCTTTCACTCACTTCCTGGTGCATGTCTCCTGGTCGACACATGTACACGTTTCTCTAGGATGGATGTCTAACTGGAGTTTCTGAGTCAAAGGTTATGTACATCTTCACTTTTCCTGGGTAGTGCCCAATTGTTTTCCAAAGCTGTGGTACTTATTAACAATCCCGTTTGTGGTGTAGAAGTGTTTTTGTACTCTGTATCCTCACAGACTTGATATTTCCACATTTTAAATTTTTGTCGAATGGGTGAGTCTAAATGTTACTGCATTGTGGTCTGAGGTTTAGCATCTTTCTATATTTATCGACCTTTCAAGTTTCCCCTTTTACGAGATGTCTGTTCATCCTGTCCATTTTTCTATTGTGGTTTGTTTTTTAATTTTAATGTAGCCTAATTTATGAGTCTCTTCCTTTTTGGTTTGTGCTTTTTTGAATATTTTAAGCAATTCTCTCCTATTTAGAGGGCACGAAGAGATTTTCAAATTAACTTCTAAAAGTTTTGCTCTTTGCATTTTGTTTTTTTATTCCATCAGGAATTTCCTTTTGTGTGTGACATGAGTTAGTAATCAAACGGGACACAAGAGCCTTCAAAAGTCTTGATGTTGTTCTAATTTTAAGCTGGGTGTGGGTAAATGGTTTTGTTTCATTGTTATATATAAACTTACATGTGTCAAAATATTCTTTTGTAAATTGTATTGGTTTTCTATATTAATAGTTCTCATATTACTAACCAGGTAACTCTACCTCTTCTCATTGACAGCAAAACCATTTCTGTCACATATCAAGTTTCCACATATGTGTGGGTCTCCTTTCTTGGGTTCTTAATTTTGTTCCTTTTGTCAACTTAAGAGGAAAGCATCTTAACTATCTTTATGATAAGTCTTAATAACTGGTAGAGTAAGCCTGTGCACCTTGTCAGTCGTCAGGACCATCTCTGCTATCCTATGCCCTTTGCTCTCTCACATACATGTATTTTGGAATCTGCCTATCAGATTTGACCAAAAAGTCTGTTGGAATTTTGATTTGAGTTGCAGTGAATCTAGACATCAACTTTGGGAGAATCAGCATCTTTACCATATTAAATCTTACAACTATGAATCAAGTATGAGTTACTATTCATTTAGATCCTCTTTATGACTCTTAATAAGTTTTAGAACTTCTTCCATGAAAGTCCTACACACTTTTTGCTAGATTTATCTCTAGATTGTTGTTATTTTATGTTGCTTCCATAAATGGCACACTTAAAAACATCACATGTTCTAGCTGTTATTGGTATGTAGCAATGCCATAGATTTTATATATTAATTTTTTATCCAGTGCTTAATCTCCTATTGCAATGTATCACTTTCAAGAAAGTAAGAAAAAAGTCTGTGGTATGCAAGTTGTCTAAGGTTTAAGTGTCATATGTGTTTAAGACCAGAAAGGATATAGATTTTCTGGTCTATATTGTCTGCTTTGAATACTCTTGGACCTGTGATACACCAGATTGCTTCATCTTTCAAAAACTGTCATCATTCATCTTTACTAGGGAAGCGATGTATTTTATCAGGTGACTGATACAAGAGTAATGTATTTCTGTTGCCTCCTGTATACTATCCCCACTGACCGATTGTGGGGGCCTGGCATTGACATGTTGTTTTTATTCATTGTTTCAGGATTCTCTTGCTACTGTCTTTTTCACTTTCCCTCCTCCTACCTTTCTAGCCACCTTTTCTACTTCTCATATTTTTTTGTTGCTTCTTAACTCATCACCCCATCCTTGCTTTTTTTCATTCTATTCAGAATATGGGTGTAAATCATATAATGATATTCACTATATAAGTTTAGGAATTATAATATCTGGTAATGTTGAGCCATGGACTTAGGTAAATTATTTACAGAATAGATATGTCATGGGTATAATCCTATTTTAGCACCTCCTGATCTATATATTAGGAATTAATTCCAATTTTTGTATAAGACTGTGAGACTACTCTCCCCACCTGCACTCTTCCTAGTATGGTCATTGGAAGACAAGAAATATTTTTATCTGGTTTTTGTCTCAAAGTAGTTGGGAACAAAATTTACACTTTTGGCAAACATCTTCCTATAAAGCGAAATCTCTTGTATTTGGCAAAGATCCTAAAATGGACAAGAGTATCTGACAAACCAGCTCTAATTTTACATGAGCTGTGACTTACCAACATCTTTAGTATTGGAGTACTGTCCTTTTTTTAAATAGGTTTACTTATGCACGTATCTACATTTTTTCTTCATGAGCTCTGAGGACGCTGAACTGTAAAATTAAACCACATTTCCTCATTTGAATTGCTAAACTTCCTCCTCTGGACTTTCCAGTGATGAACTACTGGGAGAAGAGTCAGAATGAATAAGCAAAGAGGTGATTGAATACTTCTTTTAAAAGAGTGTGTCTAAACCATGAGCAACTAACCCGGGGAGGAAGGGCTGATAGGCTAATAGTGTGTGGTGAGACACTGGTCTCTGGATTTCCAACATTGCCAAATTTGTCTAATTCAAATGTCCTTGAGATGAGAATCATGCACTTAACTACAGGATTATTTTAAGACTACAGTTATTACTACCTAACAGATCCACGAAGGCATTATCTTTATTATTTATTTCAACTTGGTCTATCATGGTTACATTATAAGCTAGTCCCGGAAATGCTATCTAATGACTATTGTTTAATATGTAATATGAATATGTAGCCCAGTGGTTCTCAACCCTGACTGCACATTAGAATCACATGGGGAATTTAAAACACACACACCTTGGAGACTGGGCTTCTCACCAGTGCAGGAAAATCAAGATATTTGGGTAGGTCTTGGACATCTAGGTACTTTTAAAAGCTTCTCCCTAATCATTCTAACCCAAAGCCAGGGTTGGGAACCACTGGTTTAATGAAACAGGCATATATAATTTGTTGTCATCTGTACTTGGGGATTTTTTTCTCTTAATTGTTATTGTTTTGAAAATAGATGTGCTTTTGCAAGTAAATTGAACTTTCTTAGCAAGATTTCTTGTAAAGGAGTTTCTTATCTTAGCTGAAACCTTTTAAGTGTACTTTCGAGAGGGTCTCTCCCAGTATCCCTATAATCTTGAAAGAAAAAAAAAAACTTCTCAAAATATTGACATATTGCATTCCAGAAGTTTTGAGTCATGTGCAGGATGAACAGAAACTCCCTGAAATTCTCTTGAGATGTCTACTAAGGCTACCTTAAAGGATTTTTCAGTAATTATCCCTTGTCTCATTGTAAGCATGATATGGGAAGCTTAGTTCATTCTGTTCACCTTTTTCTTGGTTTGAGATTAGTTTGTGCCACTTTTTTCTACATGATATTGGCCAAGCATCTGAACCTCACTAAAAATTGTTTTCTTAATACAGCAGCCTGTAATTCCTGACACAGTGTGGATGAGAGAAATAAATTTGTAAATTGTTAAGTGCTATTTAGCAGTAAGTTATTGAATCATTATTGTCCTAAGAGACTAGGTGATTATTTTTTCATCAGTGGAAAGTGTGTCTGACAGCTCAATAAACATCGAAAAGTATATATGCTGGTATTGAAATAAAAACAGCACTTCCCCCCTCTCCCTTTACTCCACTCCTAGAAGATCCAGGCAGCTTCTTTCTGTGAAGGATGGAGAAGAAGATGTCAGGATGATTCCTAAATTTTCTATGAAATCTGCTCTTTGTCTTTTGAAATGTTTCCCACCCCCAATTCCAGTGCAGGGGTCCAGGTCACCAATTATCTTTTTTTTTTTTTTTTATGTATTTATGATAGTCACAGAGAGAGAGAGAGAGAGAGGCAGAGACACAGGCAGAGGGAGAAGCAGGCTCCATGCACCGGGAGCCCGATGTAGGATTCGATCCCGGGTCTCCAGAATCGCGCCCTGGGCCAAAGGCAGGCGCCAAACCGCTGCGCCACCCAGGGATCCCTATCTTTGTTTTTTTATCCTGTTTTCTTTCTTTCTTTCTTTCTTTCTTTCTTTCTTTCTTTCTTTCTTTCTTTCTTTCTTTCTTTCTTTCTTTCTTTCTTTCTCCCTTCCTTCCCTTCCTTCCCTTCCTTCCCTTCCTTCCCTTCCTTCCCTTTCCTTTCTTTCTTTTTTTTTTTTTTTAGAGGAGGAGGAGCAGACAGAGTAGGAGAGACAGAGAATCTTAAGCAGGTTCCACGCCCAGCACAGAGCCTGATGCAAGGCTCTATCTCTATCATGACCTGAGCCAAAATCAAGAGTTGGTTGCTTAACTGACAGCTTCCCAGGTGTCCCCTATTTTTTTCTTTTAAATCAGGAATGCAAAGTGAAGTTTGCTCTGAGTTATAGGATAGTTTGCATATGTTTTATCTGAATATTGGACCTTGTCATAGTCAACACAATATTTGAACATCTAAAGCATTATTCATGTGTGGGGAAAAGGAGTCAAGTTTAATCAATTTAATTTTGAGGAAATTGGGGAAATATGCATTTCTCTCCGGTTAATGATGATAATTATCAAAGCTGCATCTACTAATGTGTAAACCCTTTAATTGTAGAATTGAGAGAAGTATACTAAATTTTTAGCTGAAAGTTGATGGTCGATTAACTTACAAGTTAAATGTTTTTGTTTTTTAAGATTTTATTTATTTATTCATGAGAGACACACAGAGAGAGGCAGAGACATAGGCAGAGGGAGAAGCAGGCTCCATGCAGAGAGCCCGATGTGGGACTCGATCCCTGAACTCCAGGATCACGCCCAAGCAGAAGGCAGATGATCAACCGCTGAGCCACCCAGGCGTCCCACAAGTCAAATGTTTTGTGTAAAGACTCTTTTCTCTCTCTTTAAAGATTTTATTTATTTATTAGAGAGAGAGAGAACACAAGCAGGGAAGAGGGGCGGAGTGAGAGGGAGAAGCAGACCCTCCCTCCCCACCCTGCTAATCAGGGAGCCCAAATCAAGGCTCAATCCCAAGACCCTGGGATCATGATCTGAGCCAAAGGCAGCTGCTTAACCGACTGAGCCACCCAGGTGCCCCAAGAATCTTTTTATCTTTAAATCAAAATATGGCTTTCATACAGAAAAGTACACAAATCACAAGTGCATAGCTCAGTTGATTTTCACAAAGTGAAACTCACCCATGTAACTAGCACTCAGAGCAGGAAAGAGAAATTTAATAGAACCGTAAAGGTCTCCTTCATGCTCCTTTCCAGCAGTCACTCATCTAGCACCGTAGATTCATTTTGCCTGCTTTTGAAACTTATACATAACTCAAATCATAGTTTATACCTTTCTTGGGAGGGGGAACAACCTGGGCTTCTTTTGCTCAGCTATTTATATTGTACATTATAGCAAGTTATTCATTATTATTGTACAATAGTCCATTGTTTGGATATCCCACAATATATTTATTCTTTCCTTGATGGATATTTTGGGTTCCCAGTTTGGCTATTATGAATCATAGTGCTATAGAAATTATTTGTGTCATTTGTCAAAATATGTGCATATATCCGTTGCAATATATGTACAATTCCTGAGCCATATATGTTCAGCTTCAGTAGCTACTGCAAATTTTCCAATCTACATTCTTGTTAACAGTGTATGAGAGTTTCAGTTGCTTCACATTTCTTGGCATCATATAATATTAAAACAATAAGGATTTGTATTGTAATCTTTAGGGTAACTAATAAAAGAATAGCAAAAGAATGTATAATTGACAATAAGTAGGAGAATGAATTAATATGATTTTTGATTAAGCCAGAGGAAGGCAAGAAAAAACAATTGAGTCACATGGAATATAAATAGTAATATAATTGATAAAAATCCAAAATATCAGTGATTAAATGTAAATAGACTATTTTAAAGGATATTGCTTGTGTGTGTGTGTTTTTAAAGATTTTATTTATTTATTTGTGAGAGACAGAGAGGGAGAGGCAGAGACACAGACAGAGGGTGAAGCAGGCTCCCTTCAGGGAGCCTGATGCAGGACTCAATCCCAGGATCCCGGGATCACAACCTGAGCCAAAGGCAGACACTCAACCACTGAGCCACGCAGGCGCCCCATAAAAGATATTGCTTGTAAGACTACAGATCTTAGATATAAGGACACAGGAAGAGTAATAATAAAAGAATAGGAAAAAGCTGTGTAAGCACTAACCAAAGAAAGCTGATGTTGCTATACTGATATCAAAGTAAACTTAAAAGCAAAAAGAATTATTAAAGATAAAGGACATTTTGTAGTAAATAAAAGGGTTAACTTGTCCAGCTCCTGGCTAAAAAGCTATGTGTGATTTTTCAGGTGTAACCATATGCAATTGCGAAAGCTTTACCTGGAAGGCCTCATGGGGGAAAGCCACCCTCCCCAAACCAGACTTGGTGAATAGCCAGTGCACTGCAGTTCCTGAAGGGAGTTGTAGACAAGACTCAGGGCCCCTTGGCTAGACATCATCATATCCAAGGTTGCATTCTCAGCCCAGGTGCCTTCATTCAGGGGCCTCTTTATCAAAAGCCATCAACGGAGACCTTCTGAAGTACCTCTGCTGAGACTACCTCAGTAGGAAAAGCGGGGGAACCTTGAAGATACTTCTTCTCCACTTTGACTCAGTACTTTTCCACTCTTAGGTCTTCTCCCTCTCCCTGCAGTGGTGTGGACTCTCTGAGCCCCGGAGTCCACACCACCACACCACTGCAGGAGCCTTCTGTTGAGGGCTTCTTCAGCAGTTAGACTCCCCACTTCCCTGTTGATCTACCTGAACCCTCCACCAGCATGTCATTCCATGGGGGAAATGAACTGTGATGCTGGTGCCTTCTCTGGTATGGACTCTTGCTTATACTATCATAGCAAGTGTTAAAAGGCTTGACTGTAAGTTATGTTTTTATCTTATTGCAATAATCAACTACTCAGACACCAGGCAGTTAGTTCTACTGAGTTCCTGATAGGTTAATCCACCAGGAAGCAATAACAGTTCTAAGTTTTTATGCCTCTAACAACATAGCTTCAAAATACTTAGAGCAAAAACTAATAGATAACTTAAAATTTATTGAAGTATAGCATACACACAGAAAAGTATATGGGTTAAGAGAGTATGGCTCAGTGAGTTATTGCCAAATGTGTTGTTGGGTATATCGTATGGCCAACACATACAGCATTACCAGCACCTCAGAAGGCTCCTTTGAGATACCTCCCAATTACTAATCCTTTCCTCTTTCCTAAAGGTCACTACTATTCTGACCTCCGACACAATAGATTAGTTCTGTCTTTTTTAAAACTCTATATAACAGAATCATCAGTATGTGTTCTTTCGTACTTGGCTTTCCACTAATATTTGTTAGATATGTTTTTAAACATTCCCTGTTGAGGCACTTGGGTGGCTCAGTTGATTAAGCATCCAACTCTTGATTTCAGCTCAGGTCATGATCCCCGATCATGAAATTGAGCCCTGGGTTGGCCTCCATGCTGGCTGTGGAGCCTGTTTGAGATTCTCTCTCACTCTTCCTCTGTCCCTCTCCCCTACTCACGCACATGGTCTCTCTCTAAAAAAATAATAAATTTAAAAGTAAATTTAAAAAATTCCCTGTTAAGTATTAACTTGCTATTATTATCATTTTAGGTATTTTAGAAGATAATTATGAGAGCTTACGTATACTGAATGTTGAAAGAAATGGAAATATTATTTATACGTATAAGGTATGTCTGTATTCTTTTTTATTGTGTAAGAAATAGAAATATTTGTACTATAAGGTATGTCTGTTCTTTTTTTATTGTGTAAGATATGTGTAACGTAGAATTTACTACTTTAACCATTTAAGTTTTTTTTTTTTTTTTTTTTACAAAATTTTATGCTATATCTTACTGAGAGGTAATGAATAAGACTTGTTGGCACTTAACCTTTTACATGACTCTTTTATTTTGTGAGATTAAATAAGGTGATTGAAATTCAGTCTTAATGTTTCTTTTTTTAAAATAAGAACCAGATACAATGTCTGACACAGTGCTCAAATTTTTTAAGTGAACAGTTCAATTTTGCAGAGGAAAAAATGCTAAGTGAAAGATGTTTAACCCTAATTAAAATGTAAGGATTTATCTCAGAAAATATTAAATATAATTCCTCAACATCATCTGTTTAGACTTCAGTATGCTCAGACTTTTGAGGCATTATTGTTTTCAATGTTAAGTGTTCTAAGGAATGAAAATGTAGCTTTACTGATAACTTTACTATAATAGTGGAACATGAGAGAATAATTTCAGTGGCTAGCTTGCTCTGCATATGTGTATTATTCTATTTATTTATTTGCTAAAATGTTATTTTAAGTTGGGGCACTTGGCTGGCACAGTCGGTGGAGCATGGGACTCTTGATCTTGGGGTTGTGAGTTTGAGCCCCACGTTGGGTATAGAGATTACTTTCATAAATAAAATATTTTTTAAAAAAGTAATTTTAAGTTGTATTCTATATGTGTGCTGCATTTAAAGAATTATATGATTCAAAAAGTTTTATTTACAGGAATATCATGGACTTGTTTTAGCCACTCCCAATCTCTATCATATATATTGTCTTAAAGAAATAAACCCAAGTACAGAAAGATTTGCTCCTTTGCTAGGTTCTACTACCTCCTAGAAAGGGTCCCCAGATTGAGCTGTACACTCTTAATCCATTTCACTTTTTAAGCCCATATTACTAGCTGACATAAGTTTGGTCCCTTTCTGACATGCTACCTTTAGCATGTACTTATTGGTAATACTGAGTACTTATTGGTAATATTGACTGAATTATTGCAGGTTTAAGATTAATAACATCCTAATTTCCTAATCAATGATATATAATACATATCTGGTTAATTTTTTTTAAGGATGATAAGGGAAATGTTGCCTTTGGATTATATGACTGCCGAACCAGACAAAATGAGGTAAAAAAAAAAAACAGAAAACAAAACATAAATCTTAGATACTCATTAGTTATTGCTTTTAGAGTTTTTTCTTCTTTCTGCCTCCTTTTTGTAGTTATAGATTCTTATTTCATTTTCTAAAAATTTAGTTTTTCTTTGTTGGCCTGCCTTCTCTCTTTTACCATCTCTTGATGCCATTATCTTTAAAGATAAATAAGTAAATGAAGTGTAAGGACTCCTGAACCAAAATATCACTTGAATCCTTTGAGATTTAAGCAAAGTTGGCTCAAATCAATTATCCAATATTCTGTAGGAATGTAGGAAGTCCAGTGTCTTCTAAGATTTGTGAGCTCCCAGAAGTTTAGGATCTCATAATGACCTCTGGTTATGAGTTCTGCTTCTCTTTAACCCTCATTTTTCTTGCTTCTCAAGGATCCAGATATAGAACTCAGCTTCCTTTTCTTAATTTTTCCCCACACCACCCACATAGGACATTGGTTGATATGACAAGCTTATCTAATTCTTGGTGCAAATGTGAGGGAGTCATTTTGTGTCTAGGTAAAAACAACTTACAAACATTAAGGGAGTAAGAAGTCTATAAATGTACACTGACACAGAAGGTTCTCCAAAATATACTGTTATGTGAAAAAAGCAAGTTGCCAGAATAATATATTTATGTTTTAAGACAACTATACCATATATATATATGTGTAAATATATATTAAAAACTTGTTTAAAAAAGATCTGGAGGCTAGCGAGTAAATTACAAACATGTTTCCTTTTGGAAGGGAGTTCATATGGGGTGAGCATAGTGGAGAGCTTTGACTTTTTATTTGGTGGTGTTATGTTTTAAACACTGAGCCTATGTTCATGTGTTATTTTATAATTAAAAGGGTAAAACACTAAAAGTTAAGTGTATACTTCCATGATTCTTCTTGTAAATTAGAATGCCTCAGAGCAGGAGTCCAAGGAAACCAAAATGTCTCACATGAATTCAGAGCCTCCTTATTCACTCAAAGTTCACTTTTTCTAATCAAGCATTTCATGACTTTTCAACTCTTTTCATCAACTTTGGGCCATAGGATTTTAGTGTGTTCTCAGTGCTTTTTTTTTTATTTTTTATTTTTATTTTTTATTTTTTTTTTTGCTTTTTTTTTAAATATGCAAGTACTAATTACCTTCCTAATACTCTCGCTATGAGTTGTTTTTTCTTAACCTGTTCTCTGTCAAGGTCTAAGACTCTTCATCTTTTCTTACCCTCTGAAGGTATTCTAAGAGGGTTTGCCTAATATAACTGTGATTGTCTTCATTTCCTCAATTTGCATATCATATCCTCCTTCTGCATGACCATTTTCATTTTCTTTAATATTTAATAAGGAAATGGAATCTTGCAACACTTCAAACAGCAAGAAAATTATTAAAAGGGCAAGTAAAAACAGAAGATTACTTTGCCAAGGCTCTGAATATGAGTTTTATAGGAGATGGGCTTGATAGTCTCTTAGACATAGTTAATGATATCATAGTTAAGTAACTTGATTAAAACTTTACTTGTCTCAATAATTATAATAACTGACATCTAAGTGCTTATTAGTGGCAGACATTGTAATAAGTGCTTTGTATGGATCATCTGACTTGATCCTTCTAAGGATTTCATGAAGTAGGTATTATGATTTTTATTTTACTGATGAGAGAATAGAAAAATGAATAACTTGTCTAAGGTTACACAGCTAGTAAGTGGCATCATCAGAATTTGATCCTACATCTAGCCTGTCTCCAGGGTCTAGGTTCTTAGCCACTAGATCATGTTGCCTCATGGTTAAGCTTCAGTGCCAACTATGGCCTACAATTGGAAACTTCTTTCTTAAAAAATAATCTGAAACTTCTCAGTATGGATAAACTGGTTAATTAATGGTTCTTTAATAGAATGTCTTGCCACCATGATACCTGTTTCAGAGCTAATTGGGAATTTGAATTCTAAAATTGTTCTTTAATACAAAACTCCAAATTAAAAAATAACTTTGTTTTAATAGCATCTCTATACATTTGAGAAAGACTTGCACGTCATCAGTTGCTCTATCAACAGTGAGAGAACTTTGCTTGGTAAGTTGAATTCTTTTATTGCTACATGTCAAGAAGTAAACTACATTTGTTGAGTTTCAAAGTATTGGACCTTTGCAATATTTGACTATCCTATACCAATGATTTTCTGGGAAAAGATGCTCTTGGGAGATTAATTTCAAAATATAAAAGTCTACTTACAAAAAAAGATTTTTTTTCTGCATTACCTTAATCATTCACTGACAGATTCTTGGAGCCCTTAACTTTTTTCAGGTATAAAGTGGTAAACTAATCAGCCACTGCATGGATTCTTTGTTAATGGATTATTTTTTCTTTTTTCATTAGCTGCAAGTTTAGTTCATTCTGCTAAAGAAGGAAGAAAGAATGAGCTTCAACCAGGTATGACATTTTATTTTTTAGTGCCTATTGAAAGATGAAGATTTATTAACCACTAAGTCGAATTTAAAACATCTTTATGAATAGCTTTTATCTCAGAATGAAAAGGCAAAGGCTATGTCAAGCATGAAAACGTTTTTTAAATTATTTTTTGAAGTAAACAAAGTACAGAAAATAATGTAATAGTGAATAGAAGTATTAGAAAGCAATTAGCACTTGCAGACAGAGCAACACTGAGGAAAAACTAGAACCCTATGATCAGAAGCTGATGTAAAAGGCTGGGAAGGGGGTGGTATTCCTTCAAGAATATCATTTTTTTTCTTACATCTGGTAAGCAGTTAACTGATACATAATATATTGTGAATAATCTACCAATTCTAAATAAAAATTCTCATTTGTCAAGGCCCACTTTATAATTTATTGTCTTTGTAATATTCTTTCCTTCTTTTTAACATTCCATATCCCCCATCTGTCCAGAACTCAACAAGTAAGTGCATGGAGTGGGTCAGGCACTTTGCATGCCGCTGTGGATAAAATGTTATGCAAGACAGGTGTGGCAGTTGCCCTCGTGGTGAGCTGTCGAGGCTGGTGGTGGGTGGGGTGTGCCATGGGGCATCATCCCATCTTCAGTGGAGGGTAATAAGCCCCGTGGGACCAGTTTTTCAATTTACTGAGCGAAGTGTGGACCTTTACATAAAATTTTGTTAAATGTTGGCTCAAATTCTTTTAAAAAATTCTACTTGTTGCCCTTATTGCCTACTTATCTACTTATTGCCCTTATTAAAAATGCCTTGTTGGCCCTTATTCCTTTTAGCCTCAGGAATTCCTTATGCTGGTAAACCCAATAGAACCTATATTCCTTATGTGATGTTTACCAACTATGCCTAATTGTGCTGCAGAAAAATGGTAATTATGTACATTATAAAATATATGTTCAAAAATATATATGTTCAGACCAACTTTATTTTAACTTTTATTAAATTGAATCCTGTTCAGGGGGTGCCTGGGTGGCTCAGTCGGTTAAGTATCTGACTCTTGGTTTTGGCCCAGGTTGTGATCTCAGGGTCACGAGATCAAGCCCCGCATCAGGCTCCGAGCTCAGCAGAGAGTCTGCTTGAGCAGCTCCCCCTCTCCCTCTGTCCATCCCCTCTGCACATTCTTCCTCCCTCTCTCTCTCTCTCTAAAATAAATACGTCTTAAAAAAAATCCTATTCAGGTCTGCTTACTCAGTCTTTGAAGTTTGATACACCTCTAGTGAAATTATCTGATCACATCTTTAAGAATATCAGAATGGACATTGTTAAGTATCATATTGGCTTCCTGATGTTTTATATCTTCTCAGCTCACCTTTTATGCCAGCTGCTGCGGTAAGAGCCAGATCTGCCCAGAGCTAATTTGACAGGCAGGGCCTTAACTCAGCCTCTCTGCCTGAGTCTCGTTTTTTTGCCCAGCGCCTTGGGAATGTCTCTTCACTACTTGCACGTGTGCCTCCTGGAAGTATGGTCAGAAAGGATTCCCAATAGGACAAGCCATGACCATGGAGGGGCCAGGGAGCTGAGGGGTAAATACTCCCCTTTCCATCCCTGAAATGGACCATTCTGAGGTGTGCTCCATGCAGCTCGAGTCCCAAGGTGGTCATGAATTTGATAAGGTCCCCTTACTGGTGGATTCTTCCTGTTTCAACGCTCTCCTGCTTCCTCATGCCACAGCCCTCAGGGCTAAAGTGATCCAGTCCCCTGAGATTACTTCTCATCTTAGTTTGCATTTTCCCTCTAAGTAGAGCCTGAGGCAGGCATTTGAATGCAATTAGTTTATTTGAGGAATGATCCTAGGAAGCACTATGTGGGGAGCATTTAAACAGAGATCTAGGAATCCCTGGATGGCTCAGCGGTTTAGCGCCTGCCTTTGGCCCAGGGCACGATCCTGGAGTCCTGGGATGGAGTCCCACGTCAGGCTCCCGGCATGGAGCCTGCTTTTCCCTCCTCCTGTGTCTCTGCCTCTCTCTCTCTCTCTCTCTCTCTCTCTCTCTTTCTCTGTCTATCATAAATAAATAAATCTTTAAAAAAAATAAAAAATAAAAAAAATAAACAGATATCTGAAAGAAGGGAGGGAGCAAGCCCGCGACTGGGGGGAAAGCACATTTCTGACAGTAACAACAGCCAGCACAAAGGTCCTGAGGCCAGAGTGTACTTGGTGGACTCGCTGATCAAGGATAGTGAGGAGGCCGAATGAAAAGGGGGCAGAACAGAGTGGTATGAACTGAGGCCAGAGGAAGACAGGCCTGAAGTACACCTAGATCCGTGGAGACCCTACAAGGCCTGTGTTCAGTTAAGATTTCAGAAGTGATGTGACCAGAAAGCACTGTAGAATCCATTATGGTGTTTTATTCTTCGAACAAATGTCTTGGAAAGCCTTATTTTATCTGCCCATGAATGACCTGATAAGCCATTCGATTATAAAATGTAGTTTGCCTGGAGGTATTATTTCACACTCTATTGCTTATGAAGAGATTTTTCCGTTGCAAGTAAACTGTAACATCTTTCATATGAACAAGATAGGCTTTTTGGTCCACACACTTGCCAACACAGTTTTTATCAATAGTGCTTCTCTTCTTGGCTTTGGCCATGGCAGATTAATATTTTGTTTAGAAAACAGTAAAAGGGGGGATGTCTGGGCAGCTCAGTCAGTAGAGCATGTAACTCCTGATCTCAGGGTTGTGAGTTCAAGTCCTATGCTGTGTATAGAGCTTACTTAAGAGAGGGAGAAGGAGGAGATGAAAGGGGAGGAGGGGGAAGAGGAAGAGGAGTGGAGGGAGGGGAAGAGGAAAAGGAAGAGGAGAGGACCGGATCTAGCTGCCTCTTCTCCCTCCCCTCTGGAGTTGCATTTGCTGCAGGTCACAGTAGATCCCCGCTGGGCAGCTGTTGGGGTGGCCACCTGTGTTGGGCCCCTCTGCCACTGAGACTCTTCTGAGACCCCCTGTACCATTATAGTGAAGTCCTGCAGCTGCTCTGTGGCGCTGTGGTTTGCTTCAAGAGCTCCAGTAACCAGAGCTGCTTCAGAACCAGGCACTGCTGGACTCTTCTAACTTTGTCATCATTCACAACATGTGTCTTCACCTGGCTCGGACCAGATTCCTTTGCCCAGTGTCTACCTGCCCACCCTGCCAATGCCATGCTAATCCCTGTGCTTTTGTTTTTAATATTTGTTCAATTTATTTAAACTAAAAGAATAAAACTGTTCCCTTGTTTCTCCCATTCTCCAACCCTCATCTCTTATGATTGCCAATTTGTTTTCTGTATTTATGAGCATGGGTTTTTTTTTCTTTCTGGGAGTCCACACGTAGGAAAGATGATACAGTATTTGTCTTTCTCTGATTTCACTTAGTGCAATGCCTTCAAGATCCATCCAAGTTGTCACTTCTGTTCCTGCTGTCTTTCTGTGATATCCACATCCTGCCTGGACCTGCCTTACCCTACAGCGATGCCCTCCCAGGCACCCCTGACATCTGGATTCTCTAACTTCTGAAGACGACTTTAAGCACTCCATAGAATCATGAGATTTCATGACTGAAACTGACTAGATAAATGATCTGATTCTTTAGTTTTTGTTTTTTTCTTTAGTAACAAGGCATAGAAGCCTAGGAATGCATTGTCCTTTCTGAAAAATGTGTATTAGGTTAGTAGCAGAGTGTAAACCAAAACTGACATCTCTAGAATCCTAATCCAGAGTATGTCATGTTACACCATGAAATCACATGGTATGTTACTGAGAGAAATGCCTGTTTGCACGGTTACTCTTATCATTATGCTTATTATATTAGTTAATTGTCCAGGATGCCTCTATAAAGGGAAGAATTAGTGTAGGAAGATGGTTTGTGTCCTTGTGTCCCATTTTAAAGTCAAGTGGATTTAGCTGATAGCTGGTTATCAAATTTACTGCCAAAAAGTCCACATATGAGTAAAGTGATTCTTTACTTTTCTAAGGAGAAGATTCCCCACCTAGCCCCTAAAAAGTTTTTCCCCCAAATTGGAAGATGTAAACTTTTAGAGCAAGACATAAAATAGCCAATGTCAGCTTGTACTACTTAGTATATTAATTTAATTATACACACTTAATGTAAAATAATGTAATAAGGAAAATTGCTTTTTTTCTAATTCTTACATTTCACAAAGCATTTCTATTTTTCTTAAGTCTCTTTGACACTAATGTCTTCCTTCCTTCCTTCCTTCCTTCCTTCCTTCTTAAAGATTTTATTTATTTATTCATGAGAATACACAGGAGAGAGAGAGAGAGAGGCAGAGACACAAGCAGAAGGAGAAGCAGGCTCCATACAGGGAGCCCAACATGGGACTCCATCCCGGGTCTCCAGGATCATGCCCTGGGCTGAAGGCAGCGCTAAACCACTGAGCCACCCAGGCCACCTGACACTAATGTCTTTTTTTAAAAGATTTTTTTAAATTTAAATTCAATTTGTCAACATATAGTATAACATCCAGTGCTCATCCCATCAAGTGCCCTGCTTAGTGCCTGTTACCCAGTTACTCATCATCCCACCAACCTCCCCTTCTGTAATCCTTTATTTGTTTCCCAGAGTTAGGAGTCTCTCATGGTTTGTCTTCCTCTCTAATTTTTCCCCATTCAGTTTCTCTCCTTTCCCTTAAGGCCCCTTTCACTATTTCTTATATTCCACATATGAGTGAAACCGTATGATAGTTGTCTTTCTGCAGTTGACTTATTTTACTCAACATAATACCCTCCAGTTCCATCCACATTGATATAAATGGGAAGGTATTCATCCTTTCTGAGGCTAATATTCCACTGTATATATGTGCACCACATCTTCTTTATCCACTCATCTGTCAAAGGACACCGAGGCTCCTTCCACAGTTTGGCTATTGTGGACATTGCTGCTATGAACATTGGGGTGCAGGTGTCCTGTCCTTTCACTACATCTGAATCTTTGGGTAAATACCCTGTAGTGCAATTGCTGGGTTATGGGGTAGCAAGATTTTATTTATTTGTGAGAAAGACAGCACACATAAGTGGGGGAAGGAGCAGAGGGGGAGGGAGAGGAAAGGGGAAAGAATCTCAAGCAGACTCCCCCCTGAGCCTGGAGCACAATGCAGGGGTCAACCTCAGGACCCTGAGACTATAACCTGAGCCAAAGCAAAACCAAGAGTCAGATGCTCAACTGACTGAGCCACCCAAACACTTCAACACCAACGTCTTTCTTATTTTCTAGAGCCCCTTTTTTTTTTTTTTTTTTTTTTTAGTTATCTAGCAGATTCACAAAGCTCCTCACCTTTACCTCTATCCCAGTTAAACAAGTATAGCCCTTTTGAACTGATATACAATCACTGGGATTTTTATCATAAGCTACAAGTATCATTGACCAAACAATATTTGATCTTCATTTGTTCCATCCTTATATCTTTGGGATCCCATGTAGTAACTCGCTGTCTTGCTTTTTCAGTAATATTTAAAAGGCATGTTTACAGAGATATCCAGTGCTTGTAATTGTAAGGCCATATGGTAGGAATTGTTTTACATTTTTTGCCTTTATTTTCTGTCAGTTTAATTTCTTAAATAGTGAAAATTGGCATTGATTCAATGCTGTGCTGTCCTGAAAATTGTACATTATTACTCAAAATAAAGTCATAGAGAAAGCACCTGAGAATATTAGACTCTGCAAGAACTCAGCTTTAAGGCAACTCCTTTTTTGAGGTTTAATCTTGGGGGAGGGGAACTCTTGGTCTAAATGTGGATCTCTGTGGTAATCCCATTGTAGCCTGTGTCCAAGGACTTCCTCCTAATTGCTATCTTTTATGTCATTTGCTGCAATGTGACACTGAGGAAATAAGTGGGTCTTTATCCACGCAGCTCTGCCACCATTCCAGAGGGAAGCCCTGTCCTCTTAATAGGGTCCGTGTACTGGAGCATGTTCATCCGCCAGAAATATCTTTATATTTTCATCCACAAGTGATATTCATTCATGTGCTACAGAACTGGAGTGGTAGTGAATGGAGTCGTGTTTGCTTAGACTTAGGAGCCCAGAGGGCCTGTGAGGCTGTGCTAAGTGGCTGAGGAATGGTCAGGAACTCGCTTCTCACTCTGCGCCTATTGATTTCAACTTTGTGAGGTTTTCTTCTTTTGTCAAGGGTTTAAGAACTGCCAAAGAAAATTTTAAGAAAATTACTTTTCCTCTTGGAATAACTAATACAATAGGTAACATATTTATGTTTTCAAAGTACAGACATAGGTGGAGAAGATAACGAATGACATTCTGGCCTCCTTTACTAAAAGCCTCCTTTCCTTTGTAGGATCAAAGTGCTTAACTTTGTTGGTTGAAATCCACCCTGTTAACAATGTGAAGGTTCTAAAAGCGGTGGATAGCTCTATTTGGGTGCAGGTAAGCGAGCAGGAGCAGGAGCACGATGTGGTTATCACTCATCTCACTAATCAAAAGGTGTGAAACCTAGAGGCAAAGGTGCTTATAAAGTGTTTTCACACCCATTATCACATTTAATCCTCAAAGCACTCTGGGAAACGGGTTTGGCTGGAAACATGGAAATTAAAACTCAACCTAGCTACTCTGTCTCCATTATAAACGGGTTTTCTGATCATAATGTAATATTCTTACTTGATAAAATGCTGACTCTCGACACATATCAGGTAAGTCTAAAAAATGGTTTATTTAATGTATTCCTTTAGTTGACAGAGTAAATATGAATAAATGGCTTAATCCCTGAATTTATCAACTCCAGGGAAGGATACAGAAGCGCTGTATGTATAGTGCAGGTGGACCATAGTCCGTCTTCATTACCTGCACACTCAGAGTTTGTGAATTGTACTACGCACTGAAATCTATTTGTAAACCAAAGTTGATTCTCACGGTGCTTTTAAAGTCATCTGCAGCCGTGTGCACAGTGGTGAAAAATTCGTCACTCAGCTGAGGTTCAACAAGGGTGACTGACACTGCCTTCAGGGTTCACTGCTCACACTGTAAACAGAGGTTGTTTAGTGCCTTAATTCTCACATGTTTGGGGCTCCTCATTGGTGATTGCACTATTTAAAATGTTCCCCGTGCATAGTTCCCAAGTGCTGTCTGGTGTGCCTCAGCACAAGAAGGCAGCAATGTGGTTGTAGAGAAAATATGTGGGTGAGATAAGCTTCCTTCAGGCATGAGTTTTTGGCGCGGTTGACCATGAGCTCAATGCTAACGGCTCAACAATATTTATTAAATAAGATGTCTTTAAATAGGAACACACAAAAGCAAAGCTATGTATTCATTGGTTGCTACAAATGTCATGACCATGCAGGAGCCCGGCCTCGTATTTCCCCCGGGAGCAGTGGTTCAGAATTCAGTGCATGCTGTTTGTGGTGATCCGTAGAATATGCCTGCCACAGGGGACACCTGACTGTTACATGTTCCTGCAGCGCTGTAGCATAACTTCCTTGTGGAATCTGAACTATCTGCTTCTTGTTCCCCCCACCTACTCCCAGCCTTGAGCCTACGGAGAGGATCTCCGCTTGCAGAGTGTCAGGAGAGGGGCCTCTCTCCCATCTGCCCCCTGCTTATAGGCAGGGCCTGGAGTGGAGCTCCTAGGCTGCCCTCCCCCTCCCCCAGGAAGCTGCTGTGTTTACACTGTCATCAGTACAGGGGTGACTGTGGGACACATCATACTTCCCTTTTCTGGCCTATTCTGGCTTCCTTAGCGTCTCCACCCAGGGCTGTGTAGGCAATGGAGACATTATGGAAAGATTGGGACAGCTAAAGGGAATTAATTAGAACATAAGGAAGGAATGAGTTTTTATGAGTATGTGGTTACACAACATTGTGAATATATTAACAACTGCTGAATTGACTATTTTAAAATAGTTAAAAAGGTGATTTTTCTCTTATGCAAATTTTGTCTCCACTTGAAAAAATTAATAGTACATGATGCATGACTGCTTTCCTAGGCCAAAGGGAAAGTCCCCCACCCAAATGAAGTAAAACCTGTACTTGTCTTGTGGACCCATCTCTGTTCCTAGCTCTGCCCCTTGCTCCTCATACCTCTGCCCCGGGGGAGAGAAAAATCCTGCAAACCTCCACCAAGGGCAAACTCCCACCTCCCTCTTCCCCTCCTGCTCCCCTTCACAGAAATGCCATTCACTGTCCACTGAGTTTAGTCTTGCCTGCAGTCTGTCTCCCTTTTCTTACCAAAACATTCATGGTGATCTCCAGTAGTACATTTCTACAAGGCTGTGTGTGCGGCCTTGACCTCCTTCATAGAGGAACTTTGGCGAGACAGTACTGGCTGGGGTTTGGATCCCAATCTGGTACTTTTGAAACTTGCCTACCAGCATGACCTGCATCTTCCAGATTGTTCCAGATATCCACCTATAGTGCATATCTTCCAACTATGAATATTAATAACCAAAGTCTAGCTCCATATTTGTGAAGATCAGTGTTGCCCTAATATGTTGTAATCTATATAGATTTCTACTGACACCGCAAAAACAAAACCAAATCTCACACGCTTTTATAGAGTGTGTCTGAAGCCTGTCTGTTTATAGTCTTACTTCCAGGCTTTGCTCTAGGGCTGCCTCGTCATAGAAAGGAAAACCATCACCACCTAAATGGAACTTTTGAAATCACGTTCCCACTGAGTGCCACACAAGACCCGGCAAAGGTTTAGGACTCTTCAGCACCTTCCTCCAGGTCCCAGTTCTAAGCAAGCATGCCTTGGCCACCTCTGGAGTCCCAAGGGAGGCCAAATCGTCTTCCGTAGGAGCATCTCCTTATTTTGAGGCACTGTTTGCTCTTCCATTATCAGTATGGTGCCACTCCCCTTTGCTTCTCCTCAACCCCAGGACACAGTTTCCTGTTTGATGTGCAGTTTCACAAATCAGGACATCCCAAGTTCTATATTACTTTCATAGCTGAATTCTGCACTGCTATCTATTTTATAATTTTGAAGTTTTTGGTAGTGTTTTGATTTTCGATTCCAAAAAGGAAAACTTACAACAAACAATTTAAAAAATTTATCAGTCCTGTTTTCATTTTTCATTAGCAGTCCTGTTTCATTTCACTTTTATGAAAAGTTAGACACCAGGTAACCTATTTTGTCAAAATTTTTCGTAGTCTTTAGAGAGGCTGCCAACTCTAAAGTAGGGACATAAAAGGATTATGTTCTTTCGTAATGCTTTGAAGTTTAGAGGGAAAAACCAAAATTCACTGGTGGCTCTTATCTAGTAAGCTGTCTTTTCATGTTACAAAACAAAACTGCTGATTTATAGGTACCCTTTTGATGATGAAAGAATTAAGTCACTGGAGTCATCTCATGACCTCTTTTCCCTCATTGTCACAGCTCATAGCGCCAGGCCTGTGTTTCTGGCTGGCTGCTTTGTCCTGTGGGCTGGCACATAAGGGAGAGCACAGATAAGGAGTGGGGTGGATCAAGCCTTTTCTTCCCAGCGCAGTCATTCTATTATTTGAGGCTTGCAAATCCTCCACCACATGCCACATTGTGAGTCATTGTTCTTCTTGGAAAGTCCCGCTTTACGTTGTGCTTTGTCTCTTGGATGCGGGAATTTGGAAGTTGTAGAGCATACATTTGCTTGGTTCACAAATTAAATACTAGGTTTAGTTGCATAACAGATGTATTGATCACTTTTTTTGTGCATGTGAAATAGAACTTTCTGTACAGGTGTTGTTTATATTGTTTCTGAGTGGCTTCAGAATCATGTATTCCAAAATAGGAAGCACAATCTCTAGAAATAGCTTATGCTTTAGCCTTACTGTTTAAATTAATTATGTTGGACCTGTCATGAATTTCCCCCCAGAAAAATCGGCTCCTAAAAGTGTTCTTTTTCCTCCTTGTTTCCATCTGCAATGTGTGTATGTGCGTGATTTATCTAACCTATTCTGTGGTTCTGAGTACCTACCTTCTATGGTATATAGTGATATAGTACAGTGATCAGACACTTTTGGAATATTTGTGTAAGCAAGGTTGTTGCTTATGATTTTGTGAATTTCCTCTTTACAGTTTCTCTACCCCCAAGTGGAAAGTCACCCTCCTCCAGAGAACCATCTGTTACTGATTTCAGAAGAGAAATGTAAGTATATCTTTTAGGTGGTCTATGTGAACTTCATGAAGGGCACATTTCTTGGTGAAGTATGGGACTTGACTGAATCTTCTAGATGTCCACTCACCAGTGCTAAAGCTCCAACTGACCTTTGATGTCCACCTAAGGCCTAGCACTCCTGTGGAAGGGCTTTTCCGTCTGCCCCCACGTCTTCCCTTAGGCTCTGCTCTGTTTCCCCATCCTGGGAATGATGGGCTGGCTCCTATATACATAGATTTCCACTTTTGTCACATGGTAGAGTGTAGTACAGTTGTGGAGGTCATTTTTACCTTCTTTAGTTCATCCTTCTTTAAGATGTCTGGCACCTTGGATAGAGAAAAGGGAAGGTATTAGAAGCCAGAAGAATTTGATGGCACAATTCGAGGACACATACATGGTCAAATTCAGGTAGAGGCAAATAAGAGTGGGACATTCTGTAATGAAGTTTACACTTTTGAGTGGGAAGGGTGGCAGAAAAAGGACAAAATCCACTGGCGGATCATATCTAGTAAGCCATCTTTCATATTACAAAATGAAACTGCTGATTCATAATGGCAAGGACAGGCCTTGGGGGGGTTATTAGGTTTGTGTTCAGTTCCTATGCTCATGACCAATGATCTAGCTCACATTTTTGTAACTAGAACTGGCAAAAGGTTAAGTATGGCCACATCTAGATCGCTTACTGAGAGAAAGGGGTCCACCTTACAAATCAGCTTAAATTGTTTTGGGTTTTCTTATTGTGAAATTGACCCTTGTAAAAATACCAGGGTTTCTACCCAATATTTTTATACAAGAAGTGTTTTGAGATAAACCCTGCCAAATGAACCCCTGTGTGCTCCAAATAAGGCTGATGATGCAGGGAAGGCCAATATTGAGGGGAGCAGAAGGCTTGAATGCTGCACGTATTGTTGATATTGATGAGCAGAGTAAATGCTGGATTAGTGGTAGACTGTGGAGGGAGGCTGGAGAAAAGTGGGTTTTGTTTTGCACTTATATTATGAATTGCTATCTGTGATATTACTATTTTTCCAGCCAGTTGATTACTCTGCATTGCTTTTATAAATAAAGGTTCACCATTGTGAGGTGTAAAAGTGATTTTTAAATGATTTTCATAAAGGCTAAACTGTCTATCATTTCTCTTTTAAAAGATATTGAAAAATTTCATATCCACGTCATCCAAGAAGACGGAAATAAAGTGGTAAATATTTGAAATCTCTTTTGCTTCAGAGTTGTTTTTTTTTTCCCCACAGAGTAACATTTCAAGACTGTTAAGGATAGAGTAATGTTATAGAGAAAGACTGCTTTCTTTATTTGATGTCTTGTTGTTGAAACAGAGAAATAATATAGACATATGAAGGAGTTAATTATTTCTTTTCTCTTGACTTCGCTCTCCAGTCTCAGTCTCAGTCTCCTGAGATAACTCATGACAGCCTTGTGGGACTCTTTCCCTAGCTCATACACACTTCCACAAGGTTAGTGCACATAAACACGGATTCAGTCGTTTTTACCAAAATAGAAACATAATATATATATATATATATTGATTGGCCATTTTTGTTTTTACTTTTTACTTAGTACACCAGGGCTATCGCTACAGGTTTTCAGATAGAGATGAAGTTTTTTTCCTCTAATTTTTATACCTACAGAGAATAAATGGGATCATAATGTATATACTGGGAGTTTATATAGTTCCTTTTTTTATATAGTTCCTTTCCTTTTTTCCCTGTCTTTCCTCTCTTTTCTTTACTTTCTTTTCTTTTCCTTTTTCTTCTTTTCTTTTCTCTTTTCTTCTTTTCTTTTCACTTGCATTCCACTTCTCCCTTGTCTTTTCAAAACCTCTGACTTTTGTCTACAGCCTATTAGGTATCCTTTCATGCATTTCTCCAAACCTGTGTATCTGCCATCCCCACCCCTGATGCACCCAGGGGTTTATTATCCACTCCTTCCTCATTCAGCTTTGTGGCATTACCTCCAAGTCAACCAGAATAGATCAATTCATATTTTTTAGAAGTACATAATAGTCCCTGGTATGGATGTACACAATTTCAATCGTTCTCCCATGGGTGGACACTCACTTGATTGCCACTATTTTTTTTGTTCATCTGTTTTGGGTTACAGAGTATCTCAAATATTTTTTTTTAATAGCTTTACATATTTGATACACATTATTTCTTTGGGCTAAGTCCTCAGGGATGGATAATTGGGTTAGTGGGTATATGCATTTAATATATCTCAACATATTTTGCTAGATTGCTTTCCAAAAAACCTTGTAACAATTCACTGTTGTACAAACAATGCATAAGAGTAAGAGTTCCCTTTCCCTCTATCCATACCAGTCATTGGTGCATTTGCCTTTTTAAAAAAGATTTCCAGTTTGATGAGTGTTAAGTTGATAACATTATTTTAGTTTGCATGTCCATTAATATTATTGGCTGTGTGAATTTGTTTTTCTGAAAATTGCTTAGTTACATCCTTGTCTATTTTTCTATTGTGTTATCTTTTTTTCTTGACAACTTGTGTAAGATCATAATCTATTATTGATATTAAAAATCATTTCCTTCAATATTTAGTTTGCATCAAAATAATCCTTCTCTGAAGATTTTAATTTTAAATTTAAGTGAGCAACATTGAAATGGAAAAATGCATTTATTAGTTTTATATCTCTGATTGAAAGACTCAAATCAAGAGGCCTGGCTGGAAAAGTGTGACTAGAAAGTGTGTGGCCAGAGCTTCGAGCCACCAGGGGCATGGTGCCACAATGGCAGGGCATGGACAGAACAAGTGGTCAGCAAAGAGTCAGGACAGGAAGGAAGAATGAAGTCAGAATCTCAGAGCCAGCAATGCGCATTTAGAGGAGAGAGTCTCCTAAACAATTCAAGGTCAGTGAACTAAACAAGACCACGAATGGGTAGATAGTGGTTAGAAGAGGGGCCTGGGAGCCCTGGGATACCCTGCAGAGGGAGGGCAGGGAGCATCTGCCAGCAGCCAACACAGCGTAACCTCACACGCCTTCATCCTAGTTTGCCCTTCTCTGAAGCATCATCGCCTTTCTTCTTCTTTTTTTTTTTAAGACTTATTTATTTACTTGAGAGAGAGTGCGCACACATGCAGGGGAGGAACAGAAGGAGAGGGAGAGAAATCCTCAAGCAGACTCCCCACTGAGTGCAGAGCAGGTGTGGGAGTTGATCCCAGGACCCTGAGATCATGACCTGAGCTGAAACCAAGAGTCAGGTGCCTAATCGACTGAGCCCCCCAGGTGCCCCCACTGGCCTTATTCTTAAGGGCTTAGATGATAGCTTCTTAAGGCCTTCCTTTCTGGCCTGACTTTTCTGACTACTGGCCCTGTCCATTCCCTTCCATCCCATGCATTCATGACATCTGTGGTAGGGTAGGTAGGCAGAATTATAATTATCCTCCTGTTTACTGAGAGTACAACAAGCAAGGCTCACAGGGGTGACAGAACTCTAGAGACAGACAAAACTGAGATGTGAATCTGGGTTGCCACATTCTGATGATCATGTATATACCTTTATCTGAGAGTCCCCAAATCTATTCTAATTTAACAAACTTCAGAAAAATGGAAACATGTGTTGCCCAAAGTTTAGACTCTTGTTGAGAATTTAAGTTGAGAATATAAAGGTATTGTAGGAGAAGGCATACTCATTGGGGTAGACCTATGGCTTTAGTTAAATGTAACTGTAATAGAAGTATGCCAAAGTACCATAGGAATACAGAGGTGGGGAGCTTTGCCTTGGGAGGAGGTGAGGGAGGCTTTGTGCAGGAGACAGTGCCTAAGTTGAGTCTTGAAGGATGGACAGTATCACCATACTCATTGTGGAAGACATAGGGGTAAGAAGCATGACCAAAGACACACGAATAGCTATGGCAGATCTGGGCTCATTGCCCAGTGCTCCCCAGCCCCAGCCCCAGGCCTAGTTTTTCCTCATCATTACAGCTGCTGTCTTTGGTGGTAAAGCCTTTCTGTCTGCAGATACCTGAGTGGGTTATGTACAGAATGGGAAGAATGAATCTTCTCTTTGGCCTTGGTGTTGATTTGTAGTTGGTGTGGCCTTGCCTTCAACAGCTCTAGCCTGCCTGGCTAACAGGGACAAGAATAATATAGTTCATCATAGAGTCTTTGGGAAGAGCAAGTGATTAAATAATGCCTTAAATCTTTTCTGGGAAGACTTTCCATGTGCATGTGTTGGGGGCAGGGGACTGCCAAAAATAAACTGTAGAAATATTTGTATGTATTATAAAGATATAATATGTAAAATAATGAATCCAGATATATTCTCCTTTGAAATAGTGGCTTATCACTAACATCTCTTTGCCTCTCTAGGTACTTAGAGACTCTGGCCATCTCCCAAGAGAGAGAGTAGCTGAGGATTTTGTTTGGGCTCAATGGGATATGTCAGAGCAGAGATTATACTACATTGTCCTGAAGGTAAAAACTAGTCCACTGGCCTCCTTTACAGTTTAATTTTGACATTACCATTATTACAATTTATTAAGTACTGCATTTTCATTGATGGAGACAGTCAATGAAGGTTTATTAAAAATATGAAAGGTTTTCATTACTGTTTGCCTCTTAGTTGCTTCCTTTTCTTTTTTTATTTTATTTGTTTCTTTTTTTATACTAATGTTTTTGTTCTTTTATTTTTATTGTTTTTAAAAGATGTTATTTATTTATTTAGAGAGCATGTACGTGCATGCACATGGGCAGGGAAGGGGCAGAGGGACAGGGAGAGGGATAATCTCCAGCAGACTCTGCACTGAGCACAGAGCCCAACGTGGGGCTTGATCCCATGACCTGGAGAGCATGACCTGAGCCAAAACCAAGATTCGGATGCTCAACCAACTGAGCCACCCAGGCTACCCAGTTGATCTTTCTTTTAAAGATTTTATTTCTTTAAGTAATCTCTAAACCCAATGTGAGGTTCAAACTGACAAGATCAAGAGTTGCATGTTCTATCACCTGAGACAGCCAAGTGCCCCTTTGTAATTTTTTTTCTTTTTTGTAATTTTCACTTACTCTGTTTTCTCTTTTAGAAATCAAGGAGTATCTTAAAATGCATCCAGTTTTCTGCTAACGAGAAGTTTAACTTAATGGTAAGTCCAGAGAATGTTGGGCTGTAGGAAATTTTATAACACATGGCCTCCTTTTAAAGAGAGCTGTTATCAGAAACAGCATTTTAGCATTCTTGTTACATTAGTCACTTGTATGAGCAAGTAACATAGTTCTTATCGTCTCAAGGCTTTAACTCTATAACACACACAATTAACATGTAGGTAGAAGAGCACAGAGGAAATTTCTGCTAACTGAATGCCTCTCATTAGAAAAAACCATGCATGAGTGAGGACCTGTAGAAGTAATAGGTATGGCCTATGGTAGATAGCTTTAAGTGGTTACAAGTCATTTGACCCCAAAAGACTTGCGAGGATGGTGGATTTGAGTGTAGGGTAAAACATCAATGAGAGTGTATAGTTTAATTAGTAAATATCTAGCATCACTCTTGGCAAAGCCATTTGGGATGCTAGTCTTGTGAGGAATCATAAATGTCTTTACCTATGGTGAAGAAAATATTATTCTTCACTAGGATTAATATTGATGTCTAATATACATTGATATCATACTATTACAAGAATTTCATTTACTCCTCCCGCCCTTTTTTTTTTTTTAATAACTTATTCTAAAGACACCCAGTCCTTCTCTCTGTACATGGTCATTTGTGTCTTATAAAAGTGTACCCCTACTGATTGGCTTGTTATACAACCATTTATGATATTCACATCTGAGGCAGTTTGTCAAGTATTAGCTCTTTAAGAAATAAATCTACACCAAGCTTATGATAATATGTAAACTCTAGAATATTCTCAATGGACTTCCTGTGCTGTGGATTTAGGGGATAATGTCTAAAAATAATGATGGTTAAAAGGATTCTTCTTCATCAATAGGCAAGCACAGCGTGGTCAGGCTTGCTCTGAGTTTCAGAACTATCGTCACTAAATTAATGTTATTTTTTTTTTGGTTTGTGTTCTCATGATTTTTTGACAGTTTGAAGCACCCTTGGATATAACATTAAGTGCCTCGGGATTTGAGTAAGTTACTCATAGATTATTGTTAATTTGTATACATACTTATGGGCAGAATGATTATATTTATACCTAATTTATGGCATGCAGATATAAGGACAATTTGATATTCCGTGTGTGTTTGTGACCTTTTATATTCCTGTCCTCAATAGGGAATGTAAACAACTTTATCAAGCACAAACACAGGATTTTTCATGTAAAGTCAATCATATTGATTTTCGTAGTCATTTATTTCTGTAGGATGTTTCCATTTATTTTGATCTGTGGAAATGTTCTTCTCCCTTTGCTTCAACAAAAGGAGTTGATGAATTAGGACTACATTTAGAATCAAACATCAAAATCCTTCTCTTGTTGCCACAAAGAGGATGTTGCAGTCAATCCACTTGTAGCTCAGCTGTGTCTGTTGCCTTATTGTTTGTTTTCCTTTTTACACCTTTACAAAAGTAAGCTTTTCTTCTCCCAGACTGTTTTATGTATAGTAAAAAAAATGAACATTTTTGAAAAATAATAGACACAAGCCCACTAGTGCACAGAAGAAACGAAAGTCTTCTTGAATTAGAGTAATAATAATCCAAAATTATTCTACATTTCAGTAGCTTTATTTCATCGTATATAAACACTCAGTTGTGCATATTTTGAAATCATATATACAGAAAAAATTTTATTACCTTCAACTTGTTGTTATATATTTTTTCTCTATTGCCACAGCCATGCCATTGATGTATTTTTTTTATTATCGTTTTATAGAACTTTTAAACAGACAAACACATTATCTACTTAAATTTCTCAGGGACCAGTCTCTACTTCTGTTGGGTATGTTATAGTGGTTACTGTCCTTTATGAGGGAACTTTATTTTTCATTTAAAAAAATTCTTATTAAACTGTGGTTGACATACAATGTTAAATTAGTTTCAAGTGTACAACATGGTCAATTATGCATTGCTCACTGCATTAAGTGAAAGAGGGAACTAATTTTTAAATGCATTCAGTGTCTTGTCCTTTATGTTCTTAGACTTGTAAACTTTGGATGTGATGATCTTCAAGACCAAGGGAACCTATCCAAACACCTGACCCTGTGCGTTTTTACCAACCATACAGGTAGAACCAGGATTGTATTTATCAATTTATTCAATTGTACTTGAGTTCTATGAAAAATTTAGTCATTGTTTAGCTATATCTTATATATATCTTAAAATGTAATAGAGCCACAATCTTACATAAATGATCAGATGACTGTTTATATACCAAATTATCTTCTCCACTGCAATTTTATATATACGCTGTCTGTATGAGAGAAGCCACAGTCAGCAGGGTTATTGTTCTAATAGTTATTTGTGTTTTTTGATAAGAGGGGATAGATTCATATGTAATTGATCTACATTTTCTCACCTGCTCCATCTTTTAACAAATGGTGTACAATTATGGGGATGCTTTTTGTGTCAGGCTTACTGATGTATTTGAGTTCTAAACCTATGTACCTAGCTGCGCTAAGAACCATTCTATAACTTACGAGCTGACAGTCAAAGCTTGACATAAAGTTATTAGTATACTGTAATCATCTAAACAGTCAATTCTAATTACTACATCTAATAGCCTTTTTAAATACACTAGCTTGAGTGGACACTTACCATGGAGTTAACTAGCACTTGGAATAAAGCTGTATCCCTTTAAAGCCAAATTCTGTGGTATTCACTAAGCCAATGTTTATGGAGATTTACTGTGTGCTAAGTATTGGAGATAACAATGATGAGCAAAACTGACCTAATTTTTATTAGTACAAAGGTTACTGTTTGGAGTTTAGACATTAAATAAATGCACACATATGTTTCAATAGAATCTTGAGAAATTGTAGGAGTTGGGAAGTCATGAGCATATATGTAATGAAGGTTTAATGGAAAATGATAGTATCTTCAAATATGTTCTAGTTCAGCCAGTGTGTCCCTGTTGTTCTTATTGTATCCCATTCAGTCTTAGTCCTAAAAATTGTCCCCTTTCCCACCTCACTTCATAATCCAACATATTGTTTCCATTCTCTCTCAGGCCAAAGTTCCTCCATAAACCAGTTTTGGGGAGTTTAGGGAAGGAAGTGATGTTTCACTTGAGACTTGGAGGGTGTATATGAACTAAGAACAGTGTGATTGAACTAGAGTGAGCAAGCAGGAGAAGACCAGGATTGGGGGAGAGCTGAAAAGTAGGCGTGAGTCAGGTTACATAGGGCCTTGCAGATCATGAAAGAGTTTATATTTCATCATCAGAATCCTAAAGTCATTAAAAGGGCTTTCTTTTGTTGTTGTTGTTGTTTTAAAATTTTGAGAATGCTCAAGCATTACAGAAAAGTTCAAGAACAGAATGAACATTCATGTACCTTTTACTTAACCATATAATTTACACTATCTGCTTGATCATATTCTCCACACATAGGTCCATATTCTTCCTTTTGACTACATCATTCAAAAGTAAGTTGCAGGGATCCCTGGGTAGCGCAGCGGTTTGGCGCCTGCCTTTGGCCCGGGGCGCGATCCTGGAGACCCGGGATCGAATCCCACATCGGGCTCCCGGTGCATGGAGCCTGCTTCTCCCTCTGCCTGTGTCTCTGCGCCTCTCTCTCTCTCTGTGACTATCATAAATAAATAAAAAAAATTTAAAAAAAAAAAAAAAAAAAAGTAAGTTGCAGACATCCTGACACTTTACGGCTAAATAATTTAGCATGTATCTCCTTAGGTCAAGGGCACTCTTTTACATAACCTCAGTTCCATTATTAATCACACTAATCAGTAATTATTTCATATTCAAATTTCCATAATTATTTCAAAAAATTCCTCTATATGTATAGATTTCTATATGTGTATATATGTATGCATATGTGCTATATATGTCTCTACGTGTATTTGTATATAAATGATAAATGTATGCATGTGTATAACTTCTCAAGTCAGGATCCCATCAAAACTCATGTATTGTATCTGGTTATTATGTCTTTGTCATCTGTTTTAATGTAGATCACTTCCCTACCCCTACTCCCTACCCACTTTGTTTTTCTTTCACAGCAATGATATTTTGAAGAGTCCAAGCCAATTACCTTGTGGAATGTCCTGCATTCTGGATTTGTCTGATTGTTTCCCTGTGAAAGTATTTAACTTCTTCCTCTCTCCTCCACATTCTCTGTATATTGGTAGTTAGGCTGAAAGGCACCATTACACATAGGTTAAAATTTTTTCATCAGAATATGTCATGGGTGATATTGTGAAATTTATTTGCACCAGATCCGGAGGCACGTAATGTCAGGATGTCAGGATGTCTTAACTATTTATGATGCTAAGTTTGGTCATTTAGTTACATGGTAACCACCGTCAATCTCTCTTGAAAAGGTACATTTTAATCTCTGCATGAGTGATCTGTGAATTATTGCTTTGGCATCACATGACTGCCCTTTCCGCAACAACTTTTCACGTGGCACTCCTTGATGCCCCTTCACTGAAGTGTTTTAAGCAGGCAGTGATGTGATTAGATGTGTATTTTTAGAAGATTACTGGCTGCTGTGTGAAGAATGGATTGGAAGAGGCAAGAGAAAAAGTGGGGAGGTGAGCGGATAGGATGAAGTTGTCATACATTTGGGTGGAGGATGGCCTGAACTGGGACAGGTGGCAGAGGTGGTAACTAGATGGGTTTGAGATGCATTTGGAGATAGAACTGAGAAGACTTGCTGTCGTTTAGCTGGAAAGGAACGGTTCTCAGGCTTCTGGCATAAGCAACTGGGTGAATAGTGGTGCCATGTACTAAGGTATAGAGGCTTGGGTGGGTCTTTGGAATGGAGATTGTGAGGGGTTTTTTGGACATGTTAACTAAGAGATCTGGGACTTAGAAGAAAGGTTGGGACTGGACATGAATAAATGTGGAAGTTTTTAAGACTGTAGTTTGGCATTTGAAGCCATGGGAGGAGTTTATAGGGTCAAAAGGGAGGAAATTTAGGAATAGGATCTAAGAAGCAAAATACATAAAGGTTAGGTGGAAGGAGAGAGGGAGGGAGGGGAAAACCAAGTGTTTTAGTACAGCAGCCAAAGGCAGAGGCGGTCTCACAAAGGACGAAGTGACTAGCCGTTAATAGGTAGTGGGGGGTGGAGTCCACTGGGTCTGGTGGCATGGAGGTCACTGTAAGTGGGTTGTGTTGGGTGACTGAGGTGAAATTTTGGTTGTGTTGGGTGAAAAGGCGTGTGGGAGTTGAAAAATATCACAGCAGGTGTAGACATGAGAGAGACAGCAGCTGGAAGGGCTAGTAAGATGTAGGGAATATTATTTTTGAAGGTGATAGAGACTCCCGTATGCTTGAATGCTCACAAGCTGTTTAGTGGCAAGAGAACACAGCAGAGGGGAACAACTAACTGGTAGAGTTAGTCTGCTTGGAAGGTGGGCAGTAATGGGATCCAGCTCCCACGGAGGGCACGGGGTAGGCTCTTCCCTAGTACTTTGTCTTTAAATCAGTTGACTATAAACAATCATTTGAAGCTCTCATTCTTTGAAGCTAGTATTCCTTTTCATTCTAATGCCCCTAGGAATGTCTCCTGAACAGTAGCAGCTGTAACTTATAAATGGGCGATCTGTGACATGAAATGTTAGGTTTATCTGCATGAGAAGTAGAAGAGTCTGTTCTTTCCTTTCTCGGCAACATATAGGAAAGTAGAAAATGAGCCTTGCTCTCCACAGGCAGCTTTGCAATAGAAATAAGCCTGTTTCAAATGAGATGCTTCCCAAGTTAAGATGCAACAAACCAGAGAAGCAACCTTTTGATTTTTAACTAATAAACTGTCAGCACATGTATTTCCCCAAACTGCTTTTTACAAATGATTTTTCACCTTTGTGATTAAACAAACAAAAACCTACTTCAGGGGCGCCTGGGTGGCCCAGTCAGTTAAGCATCTGCCTTTAGCTCAGGTCATGATCACAGGGTTCTGGGATCACGCCCCCTGCATCAAGCCCTGCATTGGGCTCTCTGCTCAGCGGGAGCCTGCTTCTCCCTCTCCCTCTGCCTGCCACTCTGCCTACTGGAGCTCTCTGTCTCTGTGTCAAATAAATAAATAAAATCTTAAAAAATAAAAAACCCTACTTCAATGAAGTAGGAATGAAGAAGGGAACAAATAGTCATCCCTATATGGCTCTCTCTATACTACGGAGCTTCGTTTCCCGAGGGCGTGGAGACCAGAGAACGTGGTTCATGAAATGAATGCTGACAGATCAGGGTCTTCAACAAACTCAATTTTGCATCCGTGATGATGCTGTAAGAATATTTGATATTCCGGGATCCCTGGGTGGCGCGGCGGTCTGGCGCCTGCCTTTGGCCCAGGGCGCGATCCTGGAGACCCGGGATTGAATCCCACGTCAGGCTCCTGGTGCATGGAGCCTGCTTCTCCCTCTGCCTGTGTCTCTGCCTCTCTCTCTCTCTCTCTCTCTCTGTGTGACTATCATAAAAACAAAAAAAGAATATTTGATATTCCTTTATCCTATATTGGTCATTGGGAGCTACTTTGTCCTTTCACCACTACTTGTTACATTCTTTTTTTTTTTTTAATTTTTATTTATTTATGATAGTCACACAGAGAAAGAGAGAGAGGCAGAGGGAGAAGCAGGCTCCACGCACCGGGAGCCCGACGTGGGATTCGATCCCGGGTCTCCAGGATCACGCCCTGGGCCAAAGGCAGGCGCCAAACCGCTGCGCCACCCAGGGATCCCCTACTTGTTACATTCTTGAAAGCATCTTTGACCTGAATTTTCCTGCCCTAAGAAATGAAATCCACTACCTTCCAATGAATTAGAGGGTGAAATCTGGATGATGGGGGTGCTCATGAGAGGTGACGAGGGGGCAGAAGAGCTGTTGCTGTTGTCAGGCCACTTCCTTTTTTTTTAAGATTTTATTTTTTTTCTATTTCTTTTTTTTTTTAAGATTTTATTTGTTTATTTGAGAGAGAGAGTGAGGGAGTGAGCACAAGCGAGGTGGGCAGACGGAGAGGGAGAAGCGGGCTCCCCACTGAACAGGGAGCTGGATGCGGAGCTCAATCCCAGGCCCCAGGATCATGCTAAGCTGAAAGCAGATGCTTGACCAGCTGAGCCACCCAGGTGCCCCAGGCCACTTCTGTATTAAGATTGAATTTATGTAGATTTGTCAAACTAGTTCTAGCAGGAGGGTAAATCAGAGACTTCCTAAAGCAGTGAAGGAAAGAAAATATTCTTATTCCTGTCCCATCTAATAGTCCAACCATGCAGCTATGCTTGAGTCAGTGGCCATCATTCTTTCTTGTGCACAACCTACTGGGACGTAGTGAGGGGTGAAAAGTGTACATTCTCTTTCCCGTTCGTATAACTGCAAGAGTTGCCCTTCACAAGTTCCCAGAATTAGCCTTGTGTTTTAGCATTTTATAGAGCCTTTTACAATGAGATAATTTCCCTTGGAAAACTTTGTCCATAATAGCTTTCATTGTCCAAATAGTTTCCCAAAGGCTCGCCAACTTTGAGATTTTATCTTCATCATTGATGAATATTTATTAAACATCTCTTTCTGGATACGCCATTAAGAGCATGCTTTGTTTTTTCAAACTGCGACTTCCCCTAACTTGCAAATAGCAGCAAAATCATTCTGGAATACTAATAATCACAGCTAACCTTTATAGCTAGATAACACTTCTTCAGAAGAGCTTTATACATATTATCTCATTTAATTCTTATCTAAGAACTGTATGAGGTAGGTTCTGTGTTTTCTGTATTTAGAGACAAGAAAACTGAGGTTTGGAGAATTTAATTAATCTGCTCCAGTGACATTTTATTTCATTTATATTTTTGAGTTTGTTTACTTATTTAAGTCATCTCTACACCGAACATGGGACTTGAACCCATGACCCTGAGATCAAGAGTCGCACACTCCACCAACTGAACCAGCCAAGCGTGCTACCCCAGGCACATTTTAAAAATAGTGATGCCTGTGGTGCTTGGATGGCTCAGTCAGTTGAGCATCTAACTCTTGTTTTTGGCTCAGGTCACGATCTCAGGGCCGTGAGAGAGAGCCCCGCATAGGGTCTGCTCCCTGGGCATGGAGCCTGTTTTGGATTCTCTCTCTCCCTCTGCCCCTCCCCCAGTACTCGTACTCTCTCCCTAAAATAAATAAATACATACATACATACATACTGATGCCTGAGTCTTACCTTCAGAGATTCTGGTTAAGTTGATGTAATGGGGAGCTTGAGAATCTGTGACTCTCAGGTGAGTTCAGTGTACTCTCAAGGTTGGGAACCAGTGCTCCATTGTTGGATGGTCCAACGTGGTAGCCACATGTGGCTATTTAAGTTAATTAAAGTTAAAAAAAAAATAGTTCCCCAGTCATAATAGCTACATTTTAAGTGCTTCAATAGTCACATGTGGCTAGTACCAATTTAGCCAGCACAGATATAAAATATTTCAATTATCAAAGAAAATTCTATCAATGGGACAGGTTTGCAGAGTCCCATCACATCCCATGTCACCTTGCTGTCTGTGTCTTTAATATTATTCTTCCCCCTTTGGGCTTGGGAAAGGGAACTAAGTCACAACCTAACTTGGAAATATTTGCTTATGAGATCTGAAGATGGCTCTTGGTGTATGTAATCAGGTACATCTATTCTACACCTCACTGTAATTTTCTTCAAAACAAGAAAAATGATGACCTCCATTCTCTAAAGGATCGTGTATGGAGGATTTGGCTAAAATAGAGGATATAATCTTCTTTATATTGTTGACATTTCATGTTCATGCCTCAGGATAGAGTCCTACAAGAAGAATTTGGGTCAATAGTATGAATATATTTAATCCTCTACAAAACTGTATTTCCGAGGGGTTGTACTAGTTCTCTTTTTTATTATTTGAGAATGTTCTTCCTACTGCTCCCTTGACAGAATTGATTATCATTTTAAAACTTTTGCTAATTTGAAAGGAAAAATATGGTGCCTTTAAACATTTTTTTATTTTGTGATTAACAGGCTAAAGTTTTTAACTATGTTTGCTAAAAATTTCTTCCTCCTTGTGATCATAGAACATAAAAGGACAAGTTAAACCAGTAGTTTTTTGCTGGTAGTATGTTTACTTTATGAAAGTAGAGTGGTACATGGAACTTTTTTTAACTGTTATAATTACTATTTTTTGTTTGTGCTTTAGTATAGTGTTACTTTGATTCTTAGTGAGTCTGCTGTAATTTTAAAGAGAAGTTATTACTGTGTACTCAGTAACCATAACAGTAATTTTACATCTAACAGAATTAACTATTTTTTACCTGAGAAAATGTTTCTTTTTTGTTACTTTGCATTTAAGATATTGCAATAGGGGCGCCTGGGTGGTTCAGTGGGTTAAGCGTCTGCCTTTGGCTCAGGTGATGATCCTGGAGTCCTGGGATGGAGCCCTGGGTCAGGCTCCCTGCTCATGGAGAGCCTGCTTTTCCCTCTCCTCCCTGCTCATGCTCTCTCTTGCTATCTCTCTCTCTCTCTCTTAAATAACTAAAAGAAAACTTAAAAAATGATATTGCAATAAAATATACTTCTAACAATATGTTATGGGTTTTTTTAAAGATTTTATTTATTCATTCATGAGAGATACAGAGAGAGGGGCAGAGACATAGGCAGAGGGAGAAGCAGGCTCCCCATGGGGAGCCCGATGTGGGACTCGATTCCAGGACCCTGGGATCACGTCCTGAGCTGAAGGCAGATGCTCAACCACTGAGCCACCCAGGCGTCCCTATGGTTTGGTTTTAAATGTCATTAAAAATGGTCACAAATGATAACCATTATAACAGAGTGCTCATTAATGTCCTTAATAGCCTTCTTAGAGAAGATTGGCCTTTTTTTTTTTTTTTTTTTGCCACCATGATTCTTTGATTAAGGACCTAGTAAAGTATAACAGGAAATATTGCTGTTCACTGAGGTAATGATTGAATTTACACAGCTAGTTAAACTTAGCTCTGGAAGTAGAACCCAGCACTCTAGACCCAGTCAAGTTCCTTTCCACCCTGGAAATCTCCTGTTTCACATAATCACATAAATGTTAGCACTAAAATTCTCAGCTTCAGCATAATGCCCTCTTTGGTAGGTCTTTGTTGAGTTTATCTAGCCTACATATCTGGCAACAGCTGCTAGAGATGATGGACATATTCCACATTGGAATATTCCTCATATTCCAGAGAGTGTGAAGCCTGAGGGTGTTCTGGAGTGATGGGGTAAGGGAAGGTGTCAGGGCTCATCTGGAAAGACTACTGTGCCAGGAGCACTGTCCTTTGCACTTCAGCCAAGGCTCTCGTGACCCAAATACGGGTGGGTATGGGCCAACACACACTTGCTCTTACTACCCCAGTTTGCCTTCCAATTCCAGATAAAAATAAGGCTGGAGACTCTCTTTAAAGAGGAGATGCATTTTGATAAACCCAGGTCTATAATGATTAGTAATGGCCAGAAGACAACCTAAATGAGAGAGCAGGGCAATATATGTATATTAGGAGAATCTCCTTTGTAAACTTCTCTAGATTCCCATGATTTAATTTATTTTTATTTTTTTAATTTTTATTTTTAAAGATTCTATTCATTTATTCATGAGAGAGAGAGAGAGAGAGAGAGAGAGAGAGACAGGCAGAGGGAGAAGCAGGCTCCATGCGGGGAGCCTGACATGGGACTTGATCCTGGGACTCCAGGATTACGCCCTGGGCCGAAGGCAGGTGCCAAACCTCTGAGCCCCCCAGGGATCCCCCCCCATGATTTTATATGCAGGAGTGTATCTCTATTCATTTTCCTCTCCTTCCATAGTTCACCACAATACATATGTGTGTGCCAAGTAACTGTTGAATTAAAATTTCTTAGCAGCTTGTTAATAAACCAGTTCTAGAATTTGGGAATAATCTATGAGGTAAGTTGAAGTAGAAACATCTAAAGGAATAGAAGTAAGGTTAAGTGGCTTAGGAAACTTTTTATTTGTCTATGGTTCTTTTCACCTCTAATAAACACCTTCTTACTTCTAGGAAGTTTGTGTGTATGTTACAGTCCGAAGTTTGACTCTTGGGAAAAAATCACGTATTCAGTGTTTTACTTTCATAAAGGTACATGTCATTTATTCTTGATTTTTTATTTTTACATAATCACTCTTCCACATAGTAGCAAGTTAGAAGTCTTATTACCTTGTAATAAGTTTATCAGTACATTCTATACTTCTATAATACATGTTTCCTGGAGAAATTCACTAATGAAGAATACAGTTAACCCTTGAACCACATGAACTTGAACTGTGCAGATTCACTTATATACGGGTTTTTTTTTTTTCCCCAAAAATACAGTATAGTACTGTGAATGTATTTTCTCTTCTGTATGTTTTTTCTTAATAGCATTTTTCTTTACTATGATAATACAGTATACAATATAAGTAACATATAAAATATGTGTTAATTGACAGTTTATGTTATCAGAAAGGCTTCTGGTCAGCAGTAGGCTATTAGTAGTTAACTTTTGACTCCCTAAAAACTTATACATGGATTTTTGACTGTTCAGGGATTGGCATCCCAAATCTCTTTATTGTTCAAGGGTCAACTATATTGAGTTAGCTAATATTTTTATATATTTTTTCCTGACCTATGTTTTTTCTAGGCTTATAGTTAGACCAATACTTATGGAAATATTTGTCCAAAATGTGTTTGCTTGCTTTTTTATTATTACTAGTTGGAAAACATCAATATATTTAACTTATAGGGTTACACAGAGTTTTAGTTAAAAGCTTCCATCATCTCTGACCTCAACAGGTCTTAGACCTAAGATACCTTTATTTTGTTTCACATATCTGCAGCCCAGGAAACTGATTTGTCAGCAGTCAGCCTGGGGGGAGGAGTAAATATCCAAGCCTTTTCAGTTCTATAGTTGGCCAGTGTACCTGTAATAGTTTTAGTCTGAATCATGCTAAGGCATATTTATTTTACTTGTTTAGTTCTTTAAAATTAGTTCATGTAGTACATACTGTGGATAGAATTAATTTTTTTTTAATTTGAAATTTTTAAAACTAAAATAACTATGCCAGGCCATATTAGAGTTTATTTTGCAGGACTATCTAACAGTATCTTCAGAAGTTAAAAATCTAGGTAAAAAAAGTTTAACACCTTAATAATGAAGGTGTTAAAAGCAACTTCAGAAGTAGACATGCTTTAATAGCATAAGTTGGATTTTTCTTTTGTGGAAAGTTTTCATAGATTTTTCTAATGATTAATATAATGGTTAAAACCATAAATAAAACTTCCATGAAAGTTTTATTAAGAGTTACTAATTCTGATGAAGAGTTAGAAAAATGGAGAGTGAAGAGAGAGTCTACTACCCTAAGTGATTGAGAGAAGTCTCAGAGGATCTTAATGATGGTAAGAAGGTACAGTAAACCGTGAGGGCCACTGAGCCACCTGGTCTCCTCCATCTCTTGGATCCTGAGGTAGATTCCTTTAGATCCTTCTGTCCCCACACAGCCCACCTTATAGGATCTAATATTATATGCTAAGCCCAGAACAATTACTGGGTCCTGATTGCAGTGTGATCTACCTTCCGAGCTGGCTTTTAGAGAATGATGGAGAACCATGAAATCCAGAAATCAGACTCTTGGTTTGTCAATTTCACAGCTCCTGAATATTAAGAGTATCACATAGAATAGTAGCCTTGGGTGGAATTCCGGCTATTTGTTTCTTACCATTCTTTCCTTGGTTTCCTGTTCTCTCTCCACAGGGCACAGCAAGACCTTCACTGCTGCTCTTGGGAGTGTTGACTCACTTGTGACTAAGGGCCTTACTTTTCTCAACCTTGGTGAGTGAGAGAGAGGTGCATCTCTCTGCTCTGACTCTCCTTTCTAGTACATGTGATACTCAGCCTTCTATATCTCATTTTGCTGCCTGTGTGCCCCATTTTCTCCTGCCTCTTTAGGACTTGGATTGTGATGATAACCACTGGCCTTTATGAAGCCTGATAGGGGAAGGTTTTTTTCTGGAAACCTTAGCACTCCTGATTTCTCTGTTATTCAAGGGTCAACTGTATTAAGTTAGTTAATATTTTTATAATATATTTTTCCTGACCTATATCTTTTTCTAGACCTATAGACCAATCCTAATGGATATGTTTGTGTCCCCCATTCAGGTCAGCCTTTTGGAAAGGGATGCATCTCCCTTTATAGAGAACCTAGGCTGTGAGCTTTCCTATGTTTTTAGTAGTAATACTAAAAAAGCCATTTGTTAGTATAAAAAATGATAACAGGGCACCTGGGGGGCTCAGTTGGTTAAGTGTCTGCCTTTAGCTCAGGTCATGATATTGGGGTCCCGGAATCGAGCCCCGTGCCAGGCTCCCTGCTCAGTGGGGAGTCTGCTTTTCCCTCTTCCTCTTCCCACCACTTGTACGCACTCGCTCTCTCTCACTCTCTCAGGTAGATTTATCTGTCTGTCTGTCTATCTATCTATCTTTAAAAAAAAGTGATGACAGTGAGTGGGGCTTTCCCTAAAAGCCTATGAGAAATAATACATCTTGTCCCTTGATTCTAGAGAGGACAAAGGTCTTTGAGACATTGTCCATTCCCCGTTGCTAATTGCTAAGAGCTTCCAAGTCCTATAAATGATTCACGGATCAGCTCGAATGTGTTGATTTTCCCTGAGTAAATATGGTAAGGGAACTTGAGTGTTAGGTTTGAACATATTAATGGAGACTATAATGAAGAAAATCAAGAGGGGGTTTATTGTACCAACCTACGGAAAGTGGCTTTTCCATGTCAGTTGGGATGAGGGGCACAAAGAAGTTAGCACAAGACCGAATAACAAGCCTATTACTTGCCCACCTACAGGACATGGCACAGTATTCAGAAAAGAAAAGCTTCAGGTGTAGAGCACGTGATTCTTTGATAACATTCCCCTCTTCCTGTTCCCCAGTCTGTCGACTATTATGACAAAGGTTTAGGAAGCTGTGATGGGAGGGGAGTTGGCAAGATGAGAATGAAAATGCTAAAGTTTATAAAAAAGATTTTTCTTTTGAACAATACTGTAGATGAGGTAAGATAGTGAACACTGAGTGGGCCAGTATGTGGTAAATGTTAACATGAGCTTTGAACCTGTGGGAAATTGCCTTAGAGAGGCCTGATTCTACTGCTTCCTGTGGTAAGAGAGATAAATATAAGGTTTCCTGGGTCTGAGACTTGATTCTTATCAGAGAATGCTACATCAACATCCCATCTCAAGAGTGATGTGGGAAACTTTCCACTAAAAAAACTCCAGCATTTCGTGAGGTCAAAGGTAGCCTTCCTTTTTTTCCCCTTGAGAATGACTCTAGAAAAGGGCAGGCATGATTTAATCTATGGTCTTCGGACTGTGGAGCCAGCAGAAATACTAGAGCTTTGTAAAAATAGGTTCTTACATAAGTTATCTTTCCTTCTTAAAAGCATTTCATCTTCTCGGCACAAAATTATATCCAAGATTAAAACTATTCCAGAGATAATTTTTATGACAACAGTATTGCTTTTTGAGTGATGTAGTTTTTTTCTTATGAATTATATGCAGTTGTCCTGAATTGTCACCCTATTAAAAGGGACTTATATTAATTAAAATATAAAAGCATAGGGGCGCCTGGGTGGCTCAGCAGTTGAGTGCTGCCTTCGGCTCAGAGCATGATCCTGGGGTCCAGGATCAAGTCCCACATCAGGCTCCCTGCATGGAGCCTGCTTCTCCCTCCTCCTGTGTCTCTGCCTCTCTCTCTCTCTCTCTCTCTCTGTCTATCATAAATAAATAAATAAATCTTAAAAAAATATTGAAGAATAGAGTTGGGGGAAGTTTTCCATGAACCCAAATACCTCTATATAAGATATGTTTGTAAATAAAAAGCTACCGTTTTAAAAATGAATACTATATGTTAAGCATGTTATTTCAATTATCTTGATCCTTACAATTCTGCTGGTGATGTTATCCTCATTTTACAGATAATGAAACTGAAGCTCAGAAAGACTGAGATGTGTACCCAGGCTCTTTTGAGTGTCTCTTGTCAGGGGCCCTGTGTTAGTTTCTTACTGCTGCCATAACAGATTATGACACATTTAGGGCTTAAAGCAACATAAACATTGTCTTCTGGTTCTGGATATCAGAGTTCTGAAATGAGTTTTGAGGGATTAAAGTGAAAGTATGGGTAGAAATGGTTCCTTCTGGGGAGACTCTGGGGAGGAATTCATCCTTGGCCTCCTCCAGCATCTCGAGACTAGCGTTTCTTTGCTTGTGACCACATCACTCCCATCCCTTTCATCCCCACATGATCTTCTCTGTAGCCCAATCTCCCTCTGTCTGCCTCCTATAAACATAATTGGAGTTACTTGGGTCCACTTGGATAATGGTACTCTTCGAATCTCAAGATCCTTGATCCCATCTGCCAAGGTGTCTTTTATCACTTTGGGTAACATATTCACAAGCTCTGAGATTCGCACATGTACATCTTTGAGGGTCATCATTTGGCCTACCACAGGTACTGTTGACATTTTTTATGAGATGATACTTTTTGTGTGAGAGTGTCCTGCGCGTTGAGGGATTTAACAACCTCCACCAAAAAAGCAGTAGGACTCCTCCTTCCACTCCAATGATTGTGACAACTTGAAACACCCTCTTATATTTCCAAATGCCTCCTCTTCCAGGGACATAGTTATCACCCTAATTAGCTGGTTAAATGATAGGGCTAGAAGTTAATTTAGGTCATTTGATACCAACCGTTTTGACTGTACCTTACTATATCATTATTTATGGTTTTCTACTTAAATGTTGCCATAAGAAGAACATTATCGCAGCCATTTGAGCTATTCATTTTAACATCACTTAATCCACAGTGATCAAGAGGACACTTACTTAAGTCAATGGATCTGAGGGCTTTTTTTTTTTTAGATATTTATTTATTTATTCATGACAGAGATTGAGATTGAGAGAGAGAGAGAGAGAGAGAGAGGCAGAGACACAGGCAGAGGGAGAAGCAGGCTCCATGCAGGGAGCCTGATGTGAGACTTGATCCCGGGTCTCCAGGATCACAACCTGGGCTGAAGGTGGTGCTAAACCGCTGAGCCACCGGGGCTGCCCCAATGGATCCGAGTTTTACATCCTCTTTCCTTTCCTCCGAATGCCTTCAATGCAAATGATTAGCATATATTTCTTTGCTTCTTAAGAAAAAAGAGTCCAGCTGGCTCACTTATAATCTAAATGTGTCATCTATATGAAATTCACTGCTATTGCGTGTGAAACATTATTGGCAAGGGCTACTTCCACCTTACCATTCTCCAGAAATCTATTTTTACACCTTGTCTCAATCTGTGTACAAGTGTTCTCGGTACAAAATTATCTGATACGGGGACCGTGAAGGTGTGAATTCTCGGCAGCTCACTATGCAAGGAAATACACTAGTACCTCACAATGTGTTAGAATGACTGCAGAGATTGTTCTGATGATTATTGATTTAAGGGTTCTCTAAGTGAAACGATGATGATGATAGTGATGATGCTGATGAATGGGCAAACATAGGAAACAAAATTTTAGAGCTTCCTCCAAATGGCAGAAACTAGGACGGAAATCCCCTTCTAAGCTATTCCCAGCCTACCAGAAAAAGGAATAATTCATATTGCTTGGTATTTTTTTTTCTAATTTGCTTTCTCAGGCCATGTAGGTTCGTATGAAGCCACACTTCACTTAGAAACAAAATTACAGATATCAGTTAAGATAACCCTGGCTAAACGTATGAAGAAAATTAGCCACAGATAGAAATAAATGAGATCTGGCTAGTAAGATGAAATGTACCGACATCAGATGGTTTATTATTACGTTGATTAAAACTTTTGTGTTTAAATGGTTCAAAGAAAAATAGGGATACTGTGACATTCTGGGCTTTACATTTGCCTGTGCAGCTCTTGCTACATGCAGATAACTTATAGCTCTCTCTTCTAGACTATTATGTGGCTGTTTACTTACCTGGTCATTTCTTTCATCTGCTCAACATTCAGCATCCAGACCTGATCTGCCACAGTTTGTTTCTGACAGGTATGGCTATAGTTTTTCCCTCATGAACGTTGTCCATTTGGGTTTATCTTGGCCATGTTTATGTTTGGGTGAGAGAGGTTTCTTTTATTTGCTGACCTCTTTTTTGTTTTTTGTTTTTTGTTTTTTGTTTTTTTGCCAGGAAACAATGAAGTGGTTGATATGCTACCTCATAGTCCTTTACAGTCACTCTCAGGGTCCCTGGTACTGGATTGGTGTTCTGGAAAGCTCTATAGGGCACTCCTCAACCAGTCCTATTTATTACAGTTCCTATGGAACACTCAGCTAGACTGTGAGAAGATGGCCGTGTTGCACTGTGTGCTCTCCTGTGGCCGAGACCCCCGGTTCCTGGAAGCCAAGGTGGTGATGTAGCTTCAGTTTAAAAATTGGCAAATAGACACCAACTGTATATATCTGTGGTTGAAATGAATAGAAGTCACTTTTATTTGGTAATAATTAATTGAAGTTTATGGTTTGTGTCCTGATTTGAATGTATTCTCTTCTTGTGATTCTTTTATATGGACCCCAATCAGACCTCAGACTATGAGCATGTCTGTTCTTCTGACTCTTCTTTTCCATACTGTGCTAAACATTAGGTACATCAGTAACATTCCAAGAAAGTGTTCAGTAAATACTGAATAGCTTCTCAAATACCTACATTTTTCCTGGTCTATATTTGGTGTATAGTATCAGAAGAACTAAAATTTACTGGCATATATTTATTATAAATATTAATTTATTGTAATATACATCACAATGTATATTACATTGTAATAAGTAAATATTAAATATTTTATTGATAAATTTTATTTCATTTATTAATAAATATATTTGTAAATATATTTATATCGCATGATTTAATTTATGAAGCACTTTTACATGTTTTGTCATTTAATTTTACAGCTATCCTGTGAAGTTGGAGAAACCCCCCCATTAGAATTGATTGGGACCAATGGGTGGTTGGGTAATTGAAGAAAAGATACCTTAAACATTTTATTTTAACCTAAAACAAAAAAAGTACATTTATTCACATCTCTTTTGACGTAGATTAAGACCCTTCCTTTGTGTATTACCTGGTTGGAGTTCAAAATCATTTTTCTTACATAAAACTACTAGTAATGTGTTGTCTCTTAGTTCCTGTTAGTTTCTTCTTCCTTTTTTTCTTAACCCTACTACTTTCTTCTTCTTTTAACCTGAGAGCCATATTTTTAAAGATCCCTTCAAAATAATCCATATATATTGGGCAATTTTTTCTAATCTTTACAGTTGTCTCACACGAAGTTTTTTTAGTGTTTTAGACATGCTTTTGAGTCTTTCCAAAGCATTAAACTTTTATTGAGCAAACAACACTCTTTTTGCATCCATATTTCACTCCCTTATGATGATATTTTATTAAATTACCTAATTGTGAAGATAAGTACAACCAGCATGAATAGGTTTTGAAATAAAAACAACTTACTGGTAGCAGTATCCTTCATTTCTATAGTGGGAACAAGGAATTTCGGTACACCAGCAGGTGAGGATGGTTGTGGAGATAGAATTGTTACAGCTTGCCTTTGGGAGGACTGCATAGTGATGTTCACAAAGGTTAAGTGGTGTGACAGTGTTCACACTGTTGTCTAAGCTGGATTCAAACCCAGACCTGCTGCCTTCAGGCTTTGTGCTGTGATTTGGTTTGGTTTGGCTTTCTTCTGTATCCCACAGCTCTTCATATTGGTACTTTGCTATATAACATGACCTACCCTAGCAAAAATAAACAAGGGGTGGAAGGCTTATTTGGATTTCGACCAAAGGCATTTATGAAAAAAGATACGTAAAATGGACCCGATTTATAATACTGCTTAAGCCACAGTCTTGCATTACGTGTCTCGAAGAGAAGTGAGTGTATTCTTCGATGGTTCCAAAATAGATACAGAATTTTAAAAGATTCACGTGTATTTTGTACTTCTTTGATGGTGGGGGCCGGGTGCAGATGTAAATACCAACAGAATCGTCTTATTTCTTTTTAAAGATTATTCAGTGGATTTCTGAGAACATCTCCACCTGCCATTCATTTGACCTCATTCAGGAATTTATAATTGGTAGGTGTTGCTGATGGTGCATATTAAGTTGAGTCCTTGACCCTTTTGCGGGAAGGAAAACAGCAAATTGATAATGCCTCAATCTGTCAAAATGTTGGTTAGAAGCTTTTTTTTCCCTACTCTATTTCAGTCAGCAGCTAATTAAATTTCATTCTCTCGTGGTCTTGTGAGAAGCTACGACAGTTCAGAGACTGATGAGATTCAATATGATCTTGATTCGCTAACCTTATTAGTGATTTTCTTCCCCCCTGGCAAGATATAAAAACTTCTTGTGTTGGCTAGTTCTGTGTATAATGGTATAATGTCACTTTGGGTTAGGCAGAAATGCCAAGTAATTTTTTAAAAATTATTCTCATTGTAAAGATCAGAACCTGAACATTTCATAAGGTAGAACCATAAAGTTAGCCTTTTGAATATGTTCAAAAGGAGGATAAGGCAATAAAACCTTTTTGGGGGGTTGATTGTTTTTGATGAATTGCAGTGTCTACTGCCTTATTCTTCTTATTAAACCATGTCTTTTTTTTTCTTTCAAATATCTACCAGCTTCTTCATATTGGAGCATATATCCAGAGACAAGTAACATAGATAAACTTTTGCCGTATTCCTCAGTGCTCACTTGGAATACAGTAAGTTAACACTTTGTATTCTTTATGTAACTAAAATTGATTCACAGTCATGGGTAAGTTGTAGGACATCCCTGTCACAGTACCCATGGCTGTGATTTGATTTGTGTTGACTGATAAGGATCTGAGTTGGAGTTTTCTGGCAGCAAAACAATAGTGAATCTTTGCTGTTAGCCAAAGGTATTTATATAAAATAGAAGAATCAAAGGAGAAAGTACTGAATATGTGTTACTCTTCTTACTGCTAAGCAGAAATAAGCCTCTGATTTAATAAGTCATCTTCAAATGGCATTTTAATTTTTTTTTAGCTACTGGAGTAGATTAAAATATTCCTTAGGTTTTTATAAATGAGAAATGGCCAGACCACTGCTGTCATTGTAAGCTGTTCTATTTACTAAGTAGATTGACCCCTTTTCCGAGCCTCATAAGGAAAATCTGTAATAATGGTAGAGCTGCAAGATCAGTGAAAGTTAGTAATCTCAAGCAAATTCACTGCCCTCAATCTTTTCCTCCTTCTGGTCCATCCTTCCTATTTTTCAGTTGAGAGTGCTGAGCTAACATATTGTTTATTTTCTCTTGAGCGTGGTATAGTAAACTGATATTTGTTGGATCAGAAAGTGAAAATCATGTACCAGCTGTCCCTGAAAAAGGTTTCTTCTTTCCTATTTAAATGTTAGAACTATATGCTTAGTCTCAAGGCAGAGGTTTGTATCAAAAAGGCATTTAGAAAAATAAATTGAATTCTAGTAACACAGACATGGGAGAGTACGTACTGGGATAAATTGTGACACTTGCCCATTTTGTATTTAGACTATCTAAATAGTCAGATATGTCTGATTTGTTTCTGAATGTTCGGTATGCACAAGGGTAGTGTTTTCCTAAAAGCCCTTCTGCCTTTAACTGTTATGAGTTATGAAGTTTTCTTGCCTCACTGTAGAATAACAAGGGAAAGGTGAGCTGGTTTTTCTCTGAGCCCTCACTCTTTGCTTTGAAAACTCATGTGAATATACATGCAGCCTCTATGGTGATGTGGCAGGAAGTTTGCAGGTTAAGCCACGAGGAGTCAGGAAATGCTCTTCTCTGTGTCCTTCCCTCACCACCCAACCCTATCATCCTCCATGTCTGTGCCTGGGAGGTGAGAACTGGGAACCCCCCTAGTTCCCAGAGTTGTGTTTAAAGATGGAGCACATGTTAACTGGATGTCCTGTGAGAGGCTCATCTTGACAGGCAATTCCTCACTTTCGCATTTCTCATGACTGGGGCGGAGGAGCTATTATAGACAGAGAGAGTGATGTCAGGAAGTCCTGTGAGAGTGTAATAGAAACAACCCACAGTTATAACCACCATATACTGAGCTTATTTTAGGGTTATACTTATACTGAGCTTATTTTAGGGTTAACCATGTTGCTCTAAACTTCAAGTGGTTGGAGTAGGTTACTTTTTTTTTTTTTTTTTGATGAGTTTATTTATTCAGGAGACAGAGAGAGAGAGAGAGAGGCAGAGACATAGACACAGACCCAGGCAGAGGGAGAAGCAGGCTCCATGCAGGGAGCCCGATGCAGAACTCAATCCCGGGACCTGGGATCACTCCCTGAGCCAAAGGCAAGCACACAACTACTGAGCCACCCGGGTGTCCCTTGTTATACCTATCTTAAGATGCCCTTTATAACCTAAAGCTGTAGTGAAATTTTAATACTTTTTTGAATTATCTTCTCTTACCAAGTAGTGATAAGTGAAACACAAAATGCATTCTCAACACAGGCTTTCTGTGATCACAGTGGACAACTCAGTTTTTTTTAATATTCTGGAAATTTATTTCTCCATTGCTGTGGTGCTCCTTTCCACAGGAACATTGTGTATCAGTAAAAATCTAGTACATTTAAGTTCTAAACAAATACCAGATTTTCTTTTTTTAAATCTAAATTCAATTAACCAACACATAGTACATCATTAGTTTCAGATGTAGTGTTCAGTAATTCATCAGTTGTGTATAATACACAGAGCTCATTACATCATGTGCCCTCCTAATTCCCATCAGCCAGTTACCCTATCCACCCACCAAACTCCCCTTTAGTGGCCCTCAGATTCTTTCCTGTAGTTAAGCATCTGTCATGGTTTTTCTCCCTCTCTGATGTCACTAGATTTTATTTCTACATAACACCTTCTGAATTATTTTCTCATATATCTTCTTTTTTTTCACTAGTTGAGAGGCTAGTCTACACAACTGATATAGAAGTACACTTCCAAAATAACTGAATGAAGGACAATTTTGGTTCCTTCTAGCAAGGCAGGGGCCAACTATAACATAATACATTTAAGCAAAAAAAGAAGAGGGAGGAAGAAGCAATAAAATAAGGAAGGAACATGTATCCCTTATTTGATGGTGCAAATGTAGTTTGCCTCATTTGTTTTTAAATGGAAATGTGTAAATAATATATTATTTGCTCTGTATTCCTAATAGGCTTCTCCTTTCCTTCAGAGACACTGTCCTCTATTGTAATCATAACTTTAAAGAATATTTCCCTTCCCAACGCAAGAGATGGGTTGTGTTCCCTGTTATTTATAAACCCCAAAGTTTATTTAAAGTAGAGGTTAGCAAACTGGGAGCTGCCCTCAGCTTCTGTCTGTGCAGAAAACACTTCCTGGAGGCTCAAGCTTGTGGTGCTTGATACATTTAGCAGTCATGTGTGTGTGTTTTTCCCCCACCATAGGAAATTCCTGGAATAACCCTTGTGACAGAAGAGATCACATTGCCTTTCATGAAGGTAAGTCCTTACAGAGAAGGACAAAAGCACACCGTGCATATGGCTTCCTTGCTGGCTTCCACACCTGACTGGAGTTCCAGCTCTGCTGCCTCGAGTATCATGGTGGTTCCCAAAGGGCTTGCAAACGGTCAAGGGAGGATGGGGGGTAAGGGACAGGGTTAGTTCTCTAAAAAATCCTTCCTCGGGGGTTGAGTAGTAACTGAGGATGATATTATGGCAATTTTTTAGGAATACTCTTTGGAAAAAAAAAAAAAAAAAAAGGAATACTCTTTGGAGAGGGAAGTTTTCTGAAGATAGAGAATGATGGGGATCAACCGAAACCGTACAGAACTCGTCTTTTCCATGCCGCCTCAAACCAGTTCACACTGGAGGGGTTCTTGTAGATTGTCCTTAGAGGACCTGGTAGCTGCTTCTTACTTCATTTGTATCCTCTCAACATGCACGCACGCACGCACAAATACACACACAGTCTGAAACCCATTAAGTAACCTGGGCTGGGATTATCTAATTTCCTTCTGGTTCTAAGAACAACTTTTCTGTTTTTCAAAAGTGACCTATGTTGTCTCTCTGTATGTGGTCTCTGTGAAGCTTCTGCACACCTCCTTCCTGCCACTAAGCAGTAGCGATTAGTGTCTTTCTGTAATCTGGTGGTTTCAGAAGAGTTTCTTAGTACAATAGGGAGAATAGAAAAGGGTGGGTGAGTAGAAAAGAATGTGTATGTAGTTAAAAACTGGAGAGTGTTTTAGCAGTTTCCTTGAAGCTCCTTTGTTGTTTTTGGCATCACCTCCTGTTAATTATAGCTTGGTGTGTAGTGGGAAATCTCAACTTTTGGCAGCAGGCAGCTCGCTGCACTGCCGCTCTTTTATTTACATTTGACGCTTTTGGATCCATGAAGGGCAGGTGAGGCCTGGGCAGCTGGGGAAAAGCTGAAACCCGTAAGGCTGAGGTCATGGTGGTGCATGGGCAATGAGAGAGGGCCAACTGGGGTAGGTTTAGCAGTTCTGGCTTTCAGGCCTAAGAAGCGTCCTGCAAGGAGGCTGACAAGTGATGGTTCTAGGCCCCAGCCTGAGACCACTGTGGAGCTCTCCAAAGGGAGGAGGATGAAGGGAAAAGAAAGGTTTGATTAATAGCTGAAAAAATTCTAGGGCACCTGGGTGACTCAGCCGGTTAAGCGTCTGCCTTCTGCTCAGGTCATGATCTCAGGGTCCTGGGATTGAGCTCCATATGGAGCTCCTTGCTCAGCAGGGAGCCTGCTTCTTCCTTTCCTTCCTGCTCCTGCTCTCTCTCAAATAAATAAAATCTTAAAAAAAAAAAAAGCTGAAAAAGTTCTTAAGAGCCTCCATCTTTTCATTGTATGGTTTCTGCTCTTATCACTAGCCCTACCAAACCCATATTATGTTTGATGGACACACAATAAGCCAGTGAAGAAAATTTTAAAGAGAAAGTAATGTCACCCATAATTCTACAGTTCCTGACAGATCAACTTTCAGCTCCCCCACCCACCCCCGTTTCCTCCTGGCCTTTGTAATATTTTACCTAGTAATGACAACCATCCAGAGATATTTAGTAAAGATTGCCAATTATATCATTTTTCGTGCTGCTACTATGTGAACTTTGTAGTTATGACCTCTCATGGCTCCATAAGATTCTGCTGGGTTATTGTGTCCTAATTAATCATTTTTCTGTTTCGAGACATTTACTCTGTCTCCAGCCCGCATTAAAAAAATTGCTATTAAAAATAATGTTGCAGTGAATATTTTTACATAGATATATGTGATGTCTATGTAATGTCTATATTTGGTTTATTCCTCCAAGGTTAAATGTCCAGGAGTTTTACTGGGCGAAGACTATGACAATTTTAAAACTTTTGATTGTTATTGCCAAATTGGTATTCAAAAAAAAAGTTGTGATTAACTTACAAGGTTTTTATGAGTTTCAGTTTTACTATAACCTTTTCACCATTGTATATTTTCATTTAAAAATTGGGACAGCTGGGTGGCTCAGCAGGTGAGCGTCTGCCTTTGGCTCAGGGTGTGATCCCAGGTCTGGAGATTGAGTCCCACGTCGGGCTCCCTGCATGGAGCCTGCTTCTCCCTCTGCCTGTGTCTCTGCCTCTCTCTCTCTCTCTCTCTCTCTCTCTCTCTCTGTGTCTCTCGTGAATAAATAAATAAAATCTTTTTTTAAAAAAAAGCGTAAAGGAGTGATGTGAAGGTTCTCTTAATTTTTTACCCATTGGCTTATTCTAAGAATATGACTTGGCTTTCCTTCAGAACAAAGTAGCTTATTTTTGCACTTTTCTTTTTTCTATTTCTGTGTGTAAAATGTTGTTTTTATATTCATGTTTTTTTCTTTGATAGTCACCCTGCCATCTCCTCACTTTTTTCTCCTCTCCCCTAATTATCTTTAGCATCTGGCCCTGCAGACAGATGTTTCCCATTAACCATCCCCAAACCTGCTTCGGAGATCGCTCTCTGCTCCACATGTGCCTACATGCTGGTAGGAAGGGTTACGTAGCGCAAGTTCGAGCCGTAGATCTCTTCACAACCCTGTCCACGCACATACGATGGACAGGCAGGGGAGCAAAGGTCCTGCTGGGATGGGCCTTGGGCTTTGGAGGAAATGGTACTAGATTTGGTTAGGCCAGTCCCCAGCCCAGCCCTGGTCACTCAGCACGGGGGACACAGGACACCTGGCTCTGATCTTTCTCGTTTGTTTCCCCACTTCTGTTTGCACAATAGCCCTCACTAGAAGCTGCTGCCTTTGACCTACTTCTTCTGCCCCAAGTCCCAGCTTAATTATATTGCGATGGACCTGCTTGCAGTGGCACATGCCACCCTCTGCTCCCCCCCCCCCCCCCCCGCCCCCAGCCCCAGTTATAGGACTGTTCTCAACATGCTTATTCAGCTACAGGAGTTGGCTCTGACTACCTATGACCTGAATCACAAGTTACCTTTCAAATGAATGTGTGTTTGCTGCCAGACTTTCCACGAGGCCCAAGGGACCTCTATTTACTCTCACCACACTTGCTTCCATTCTCCTTGGTAGATGACTAACGTGATAAGGAGTCCGGAGAGGGAAGGGCAAAGTGAAACTAGATAAGCATTTTCTTCCGGCTCTCTCTGCAAGTAATTCTCCTGTGCAGTACTTTACATAGGACTTAACTAGGACTATGTCATTTAACGTGCATAAACCAGTTAAATTAGAAGTTTTATCACCTGAAATGCAAGAGGCTTCCTTACATTATAAAATTGTTTCCCAGAGAGCTTTAAACAATTACCTGAATAGTATATTGAAACAAGGTCCTTGCCCTAAAAGCAGTGTTATCAAGAGTGACCTTCCTACAAATGATTTTATTTTTTAAAGATGTTATTTATTTATTCATGAGAGACCCAGAGAGACAGCGAGACACAGGCAGAGGGAGAAGCAGGCTCCATGCAAGGAGCCCAATGTGGGACTTGATCCCAGGACCCCAGGATCATGACCTGTGCCAAAGGCAGATGCTCAACCGCTGAGCCACCCAGGCATCCCCTACCAATGATTTTAACCCTTCATAAAACATGGTTTTCTCCAGGGAGGTGGCAATTTTCATTAAAGGCTTAAAATTACCCTTGATGTTATGGTGAGAAGAGAAACTATTAAAACTGTCCAACCACAGGAAGCACAAAAAGATTGAAAAGTATATAGAGACAATAACCTATTTGAACATAAAGATATAGGTGAATGAGCATACCACAAATGGAGAAATGGAGTATTTTTACCAAAGTATTTTTTAACCCAGACATCCTTAGTTTCTTTTTATAAAATAAGGAAACCTTTTCGTCATTTGTTTAGATTAACTGACTCAGAGACTGGGAAGACCAGAAAGACTTCTATGCCCTTCCCAGTTCTGTCCACTGAAACTCGATCGTGTTACTGCAAGTATCTATGGGGAGGGCTCTCAGTGCCCCCTGAGCAATTGGGAAAACGATCATGGGCACCTGGGCTCTTCTCCATTCAGAGACTTGTTTATTTAATTATGCTTCTTCACTTAAAAAGTGTCTTAAGAATACTATTTTAATTGGACAAGAGTATAATTAATTGCTTAAGGAAATAGAAACAACTTTTTTCCTTGACCCTCCCAATACAGACAACCACCATCATCTAAAGGTTGGGGATCCAGAGTATCAACAAAATTACAATGTAATAGCTTACAATTTTTAAAAGTGATGGGTGTCGCTTTGATAACTGTGTGTCCCAGATAATGTCAATTGGTTATGTGGGAAATTGATTTTGCAAAGTTCAGTTTGTACATAGGTGATACTGTGATATAACTAGAAATACTAGACATTTGGTCTCCATCCGTGATTCCTAGGACAGAGTTCCTAAAATCCTGGTCATTTCCTAAGTGATAAGAGCTATAGGGATATATTTTGTTATATTTAGTGTTTGTTCCCAGTTTCTGAAATAGCTCCGGAGCAAACCGGTGAAAAGAATGTCTTTTGTTATTCATATCAAGCCCCTTTCAGTTACACCTGAGTTATGTTAATGAGATGGTTTTTTGGAAAGCACCTAGGCTGTGGGCTGGTTGCATAAAGAACCAACCCTGTAGAAGGTTGGAACTTTCACTGCCTGCCCTCCTCTCACCTCCAGAGGTAAGGGAGAGTGGCTAGAGATTGAGTTCAGTGACCAGTGGCCAATGATTTAATTTATTCTGCTTGCGTAATGGAGCCTCCATAAAGAACTCTTACTGAAGGAGTTTGGATAGCTCCTGAGATGGATGACCAGTGAAGGTGTGGGAGGGTGCTATGCCTGAGGAGCCCTTGGAAACAGCCCTTTCCCCCATGCCTGCTCCTATCCATCTCTTCATCTGGCGGTTCCTTAGTTGTATCCTTTTACGATAAACCAATATATAATAAGTAAACTGTTTTCTTGAGTTCTGTGAGCTACTCCAGTGAATTATCAAACCCGAGGAGGAGGTCTTGGGAACCTCTAATTTATAGGCAGCTTTTGGGATCCAGTGCTGCTGCTTGGTAGGTAGTGTCAGAATTGAGTTAAATTGTAAGACACCCAAGTGGTGTTGGAGAAGTGATGGATGTAGGGGAGGAAACTCACACAATTGGTGACCAGAAGTGGAGTCTTCAGTGAGTAGATTGTTGTAGAAGAAAAAGAAGAGTTTTTTCCTATGCAAAATATCTCCTGGAACGGTGAGGTATAGCAAGTTCAATTAATATTGTCAAACATAATTTTACAATGCTACAAAGAAATATTACTGCTTAGAAACAGAGCATCAGGCTGGTGTTTTTATTTCTGTCATATCTACAGAGATGGGGGGTGCGCCTTCAGTTTACATCTCAGATGATGAAATTGAGGAACAGAGCCAGCCACTAGGCTGTGCTGCTGTTCTTCATAGGTTTGGTTGCAGATATACTGTTTAATGCTTAAGGTTGAAAGGAGAGAAATATGTTCCTCCTGGCTTTCTTAGGGCATGTGCTGGTTATGAAATAGTTTAGAGTCATACTTAGTGATTACATTAAAAATGCAGCCCATTAAAAATGGCTGAGAGAACTACTCAGCTGGGCAAAGAAGAGAACTGCATTTTTCTAGATGTGGGAAAGAAAGAGGAAGTTAATTTATAAATAGGAGAACTGGCACTCACAACATGCAGTCCCCTTTGCAGGAAGTCTCAGGAGTTCCAGTCACTGGTCCTCTGTATGGATCTGATGGTCTGTTCAGAGCATTTTGGCTTAGTATGGTGCTTTGCTAGTTTATGGACACACAAGGGTTTCTATTTTATTCTATCTGTGCTCAAGGTTAGTGGGTCACTGTGTTTCTCTGGGCTACAAATAAAAGTTGATACTGAGATGGAATCCGTTGGACAGCCAAATGAAGTGATGCTCTAGTTTTGCTAGTTGAGCCCTGGTGTGGAGAGTCAAGGTTTTCTGAGTTGGCCTCTTCTCCTCTAAGAAGATGAGGATTAATCAGCAGATGCAGGACCAAAGCCAGAGGGCTTTTTAGAAATGAAAGGCAGATGTCTTTTTTTTCCTGGCAGGAATTTGCAGATGAGCCAGTACCACAGGGCTTTTTTTTTTTTTTTTAAATCTCCCCAAATCAACTAGCAATCCAAATCATAAATGGGGAACAATCCCTTAATGTAACCCTCTAGTCCTTTTCTTCAATTAATAGTTTTTATGGGTTTTGTTTGGTAATTATTTTCATGTCTTCCTTAGAGACAAAATGAGATTTTTTTTTTTGAAAGTAATCTCCACACCCCAACATGGGGCTCGAACTCACTACCCTGAGATCAAGAGTTGCAGGCTCCACCAACTGACCCAGCCAGGCGCCCCTATTTTTCAAGAAGAGACTTGGGATAATTTCCCTTCTTTCAAAATCAAGCTTTTTAACTCCTCCTCATGCAGGAAAATACTTCTGGGGCTTCCTTGAAAATCTGATGGCTTCTAACACCAGGATCTCCCAGAAGTAGCTAAATTTATGAGTATTTTTCTTTTCTTTTTTAATTTTATTTATTTATTCATGAGAGACACACACACACAGAGACAGAGACACAGGCAGAGGGAGAAGCAGGCTCCATGCACCGGGAGCCTGACGTGGGATTCGATCCTGGGTCTCAGGCAGGCGCCAAACCGCTGCGCCACCCAGGGATCCCCCCTTCCCCGCATTCTATGTCAAAGCATCTAAAATTTTATCTTGGAGCTGCTTTAATTCCCTGGGTTAACGAGCATGCCCGTGTTACTCTGACGCTGGAGATCATCCTAGATCGGCTCCGACCTCCTTCTTAACCCTGCCTCCTGTTAATTAGCAACACAATCACAATCACAGGTTTTCAGACAGCTAGTTCTCCATCAGCCTGTGAACCGGAGGCGAGGCGGTAGATGAAGGAAACCTGTGGGGGTGGGTGGGCGAGGGAGATCACCTGGGCATGCTCCAGCAGCGTCCTCTGCCCCGACTGAGCGCTAGGGCTGCTCAACCCACCGCAGCCCAGTGTCCAGGGGATGCCAGCCAGGTGTTTGCTGAGCTTGGGAGTCACGTGCTAGAGGCAGAGCATGAAGTTCTCGTGTTGCTTTCTCCAATGCTCTGTCGCTGATCTAAATCCACGATCTGCATTCTTGTCACTTTGCTCACTCCCTAAGTGACCCATCTGAAACATCCTCTCCATGTCTTTCACTTACTCAAGTCCACTTTCGAACCCTGGGTCTTATCTATTACTCAGGCTTCCAAAGAGGCCTTCCAATTTACAGTGACCTCCGAGAATTTTCATAACTGAAAAAAATTATATCACTCACCTCATAGATTTCCATGTAGTGACATATGCCACTAATTGTTTTCATCTGTGTTATAACATCCGGCCCAGTGACCTTGAAAGACCTACAGGTTTATAGTAAAATAATTCCAGGACTTTTGGTTAACAGTGCTTCTTATTTAAATATAAGTGGTTTTTGTTTATTCTTTAAACTCAGAGCCTTTTCTTCTAACTCAGGTGTTTGGGCTGTTTTAGGTTATGAATTCCTTTAAACACTGGTGCAAGCTGTAGACCTTGTCCCCAGAAATGTCCCACAGCTCACTCCATTTTACATACAGTCAGTGGGTTCATAAGCCCCTTTGAAGCCCAGCCATGGACTTGTTTTATCTGTTTATTCTCAACTGAGAAAAGGAATTTTTTTTAATAGGGTGGAAGGGGAAGGAAGAAGGTAGCTTGGGAGAGATCTTTTCTTAGGAGCTGCAGAAGATCCCATGAACACATGGGATCTTCTGACAGTACAGTGACATTTGGCCTGAGGGGAAGAGGCGCCCTGACAGAAACCAGTGTGCCCTCACAAGATGTCCTGGGCCTCACAAGATGTCACCGACCATAGCGTGGGACTGCTGTCCAAGCAGGCCGAGCGGGTATCTTCGCCAACCACTAGATGTCACCACAACACTGATTAGTTTCGAGGCTTTGTGTTAGTGTGCCTAACCCAGGAGTAGAAGAGCAAGAAAGCTGCAGTGACTTCCAGTCAGGGACTTAATACTGCCAAATGTTGGCAGAATTTGCTTTCATTATTATTTTTTTCAATAGAAGGAAGACCAAAGGGTGGACAAAGGTACATTAATTATAAATAAGTTAAAAGAGGAAGAAAAGGTGAGTGAGGTAGGTCAGTCAGGGACCGTGATGTGACACAAGTGTTCCAGTTTCCCCTAGAAGTGACCTTTTCTTGGAAATAGTTTTTCTTGTCTCTGTGAGAAGGGATGTTGGCTGGATGGGCCTTTCAGGCTTCTAAAACAGCAAGCTAATATTATGTAAGCTAATATTATGTAATTTACGGATACTCCAAAATTCATTTTGAACCAGTGGGGACTGTCCTTTCTATAACAGTTTGGGTAATGTGCTATTATTTAACATAAGGGCATTTTTCTCGATTGAGGCATATTTTATTTAAAATAAAATATTTTTAATTTTTTTTTTTTTTTTTTTTTGCAATGTAGCTAAATCTGTTACCACACTAGGCATTAGCTCACTTTGTTTTATGGCTACACATTGCACTTCTGACCCTAGTCAAATCTTTTATAAATATGTATATTTTGGCAAGAAAGTATATCATAAATCTATCTTCACTGATTTAAGAAAACAACTTTTGTCAGTATATCCTTTGACATCAGCCATAGAAACCTTTTTCTAGATATGTCTCCTTAGGCAAGGGAAACAAAAGCAAAAATGAACTACTGGGACTACATCAAAATAAGCTCTTGCACAGCAAAGAAAACCACCAACAAAATGAAAAGGCAACCTACGGAATGAGAGAAGATATTTGCAAATAATATATCCAATAAGAGGTTAGCATCCAAAATATATATATAAAAATTATACAGCTCAACACCCAAAAAACAAATGATCCGATTAAGAAATGGGCAGAGGACCTGAATAGACATTTCTCCAAAAAAGATGTACAGATGGCCAATAGACACATGGAAAGATGCTTAACAGTACTAACCATGAGGGAAATGCAAATCAAAACCACAGTGAGATTTCACCTCACTCCTATCAGAGTGGCTAGAATCAAAAAGACAAAAAATAACAAGTGTTGGTGAGGATGAGAGAAAAGGGAATCTTCATGCTTTGTTGGTGAGAATGCAAATTGGTACGACCATTTCAGAAAGCAGTATGGAAGTTCCTCAAAAAGTTAAAACTAGAATTACCATATGACCCAGTAATTCTACTACTTGGTATTTATTTACTTGAAGAAAAAGAAAATACTAATTTGAAAAGATATATGGACCCTTATGTTTATTGCAGCATTATTTACAATAGCCAAGATATGGAAGCAACCCAAGTGTCCATCCATAGATGAATGGATAAAGAAGTGGCGGTATATGTATATAAAGGAATATTACACAGTCATTAAAAAGAATGAGATCTTGGCATGTGCTACAACATGGGAAGACCTATAGGCATAGTACTAAGTGAAATAAGTCAGAGAAAGGCAAAGACCATATGGTTTCACTTATGTGTAAAATTTAAGCAACAAAACAAATAAATTAAAAAGAGACAAACCAAACTCTTAATTACAGAGAACAAACTAGTGGTTGCCAGAGGCAAACTGAGTGTTGGTGGGGGGTGGGGGGGAGGAATGGGTGAAGTAGATGAAGGGTATTAAGTGGTACTAACTTCCAGTTATAAAATAATTATTAGAGATGAACAGTACAGCAGAGAGAATATAGTTAATAAGATCGTAATAATGTTTTTTGGTGACAGATGGTGACTACAGTATTGTGAGCATTGAATAATATATAGAATTCTTGAGTCATCGTATTGTACCCTTGCAATACAGGATTGTATGTTAAGTATACTTCAATTTAAATTTTAAAAATTAAAAAATAGGGGCACCCAGGTGGCTCAGTTGATTAAGCATCTGACTCTTGGTTTCAGCTCAGGTAATGATCTGAGGGTCATGGGCTCGAGCCCAGCATCAGGCTTCGTGCTAGCAGGGAGTCTGCTTGAGATCCACTCTCTCCCTCTCCCTCTGCCCCTCTTTCCACTCTCATGCATTCTTTCTCTTAAATAAATAAATCTTATATTAAAAAATTAAAACTATTTGTGTCAACCCATTCTTCAATATTAAAAAAAAGCACTAGAATTGCCTTTTATTTAAAAACAAATGTAATGGATACTTTATTGCTTCAATTATAGCAATATGTCAAGGACCTAGATAGATAACGCCAGCAAATTCTGTTTTGGAGTTTTGGAATATTTTATGACTAAATGTGAAACTAGTTCACTCCACCTTTCTGATTCCTCGGTTCAGAAAGACATCTTTTGGTAGTAGATAAGCTTAGCAGTAAGTAAGGCTATTCCTGTGCTGTAAGTCTTATGAACTTTCTCTGAATATAGCATTGTTAGTACAACCTAAGTCAGAAAAGTGGGTGTCTGGAGAGGAAACAATTTTATGTGTTTAGTACAACACGGAGTTCAATGCAGGCTTCCCAACATAGCCTTAACCTAGGTGATTCATACAGGTTTTGGAAAGTGAGCAGTAGTTCTCTATTAAAGGAGAAGAAAGGGAAATGGGGAAAGCAAGACTCCGTAAGTCTTACTATTTTAGAATTCCTGCAGGAGGAGAATGCCATCTTTTGCGGGAAGAATTCACTCAGAAATGCTACCCTATATGAGCTGAGGAAGTAAGGCGAGCCTGGCTTTGCAGCAAGGCTGAGTGGTTCTCGCTGGTTGGTTGGGGCCACAGGCCCTGCTTGTCAAGCTCACCAATGTTTTTTTGTCTTCTGCAGGTCCACAGCTTTAAGGGCTACTGGGAAAAACTGAACTCCAACCTGGAATATGTTAAGTGCTCCAAACCATGCTTGCTCTATAACAACAGCATGGTCAAGAGAGAATGGCACAGCCTGATCTCAGAAGAGGTTTGTGTGGATTCATGAGAATAAAGCAAGAAGCAAAAGTACAGAGCATTAGATGAGGTGATGCCCTTAAGTTCTAAGGGTGGCTTAAATTTGCAGCACTCTCCCTAATTGCCAGACTCTTTTGCACTGTTGCAAGAAGACCACAGTGCTTCTCTGATCAATCTTCTCTTGAGGAGAATCAAGTGCACAGAAGTTAAGGGACACACACAGCATGTTCATAGTAGAAGTGAGACTAACATCCAGGTCTTATCTGTGTTCTTGCATTATTTGTATAGTTAAAAATTGGTTTAAATAAATCCAGTCTTCCCAAATTAGTGGTTGCCAGGGGTTAGGGCTGATTGAAAGATGAGTGGCTGGGACTGACTACAAAGAGGGCAGCACAAGGGAGATCTTTGGGAGGATGAAACAGTTCTATATCTTGATTGTTGTGGTATATTGTGGCACATGAATCTATGTACATGATGAAATGACATAGGGCTCTACACTCATTCCAGCAATATCTATCTTCTAATTTTTGATGTTGTACTATCATCATTTATATAAGATATAAACATGGGGGGAGATTAGGTGAAGAGTCCATGAGATCTCTCGGTAGTAGTGTTAATGTATGTAACACAACACTGTATAGTTGATTTGCTACTTCCTATATAAATCCATAATAATTTCAGAATAAAATATTTTTTAACTAATTTTTAAGAACCTTATGTATTTTGATTACTTGGAAAGTATATTTCTTTTTTCCAAAATTCTTTACTATATTGTATTATGTCCTTGGTATGAAAAATGTCACCCACAAAACCTCTATCTTCTACACCTCTGACATGTTCTCTCTTCTAGAAAACCGGAAGAAGAAGGTCCATGGTATATGTGAGGAATATTTTTGATAATGCAATGAAGTAAGTAAAATTAGGGATTAGTACCTACAAGATGGCTATTTTTTGCAGTTACTTTTTTGGATACCTTTCATGGAAGTAGTTTACTTTTGTTGAGTATCCTCAATAAAATGATGCCATCAGCTTAATGAATGCAGCCACCTGGGCCCTATTCTTGAGTTTGGTGCTAGAGTTTCTAGTGGGAAAATTGTATATGTTAAACGCCATAGACTTGCATCCTGAGGGTGGATGAAATATAAGCGATAAGTGGCAAAGAGAGCTCTTACTAAGTGAGCACTTTGGAGGGTAGAGACAATAGGTTCATTTAAAAAGCGTTAGTGGGCTGATGAGCTGGCTCTTATTTTGAAAGCCCATTTTCAGGACAGATGAGTCATCTCGGAGTGCTACAAGTACAGGCCCCATTCCAACCTTGTTCTATTTTCTGTTCCCATTATTTCCAATAACTGAGAGCTACGATTGTTCTAAATTGTTGTCATTGTTTGTGCTAAAGGGTTTTGAGATTTTATAATCGCCTAATGTGGCTTTTGTCAAGTTGATTAAAGTGTTTGAGGTTTTCAGCCACCTGAAAACAGTTTCTGCAGTGGTTTTATGGAGGATATCTTTGTATGGTATTGTGGCTTTTAAAAAAAAAATCTTCCTATGTGAATAACATTGGCTAATTTCTTTGTAGGGTGATTTCTAACCTAGAAGCAAGGAATTTGGGTAAGAAAAGACCTGTAATAAAGCCTTCTGGATTTCAGTCAGTGTTTGGTTTGTAACACTGTGTTTCCTACCCCCGTGTTGGCAAGAAAATCACGCCCGATAGTGTAATGAAGACAGCACCCTTTACTATCTATCCAACCAGCTTTTTCCATGTCTGTCTTGGTACCAGGACCTTTAGGGACAGCTGCTGAATGTGCTTTTGCTGGAAGAGTCCCTGAGTGTTGGCTGTTTGGTTTTCGTTATTTTTCTTCATAGGCTTGATCTAATTACCATGCCCTGTAGCTATACCCACAGGATGCCCTTCTGCAGTTCCCCTAGCTTAGTGCTGCTTTCTTTCCAGCCATCTAATCACACAAGGGTCTTTGATTTTGGTTAATGTTTGGGCACTCACTGGGCTAGATCATAGGAGTACAAAGATAGGAGTCTCTGGATAAGCTTTGTGGTTTTGGGGGAAGAGCATGGGCTTGGAGCCAGACAGAACTTGGCTTCAGATCCAGTTCTAGCCACATGCTGACAGTGTACTCGTGGGTGAGCCATGTATTCATTTTGTGTATTATCCTTTTCAGGGCAAGGTGAGGGGGAAAATGAGAGCAAATGGGGTAATGTTTATAGTGCCTGTTACAGTGTTTGGCACAAGAGATGCCTGAGGTGGCTGCTTTGTCATTAACGTGTGAGGAAGAAATGCAAACGCACCATTTCTAAACCAGGTGACAGGTGTTATAGAACCACAATGGGGGAGGGATTGGGTCAGGAGTGGGGATGGTTGGGGAAGAGAGCAAGGTTAGAAGAGGCTTTCCAGAAGGAGTGACATCCGAGGTAAGTCTTGATAAACACCCTGCCAGGTGCAACTGGGGGAAGAGAATTTTAAGCGTATCTAGGTACAGCTTTTTTTTGTGGTTTTTGTCACTGGAACTCTTTCATGCTTCATAAAGGTCAGCCTCCACTTAAAAAGCTGTTAGTTTGATATCCCACTTTTGTTTTATAGGCTTGGATGTTTAGGTATATGTTGGGCGATCCTAACGGAAATTATTTTATACAGTGCATTGTGGTGCATCCTGCAGCTGTGCACACAGCTCATGTGAACCCTGACAGTGACCTTGTGATCCAGCCCAGGCCGCCAGAGCCTGTGCTCACTGCACAGCCCAGAGGGAAGCAGCCTCTGCCTGTGTTAGCAGACCATCCGTGCCTGAAGCCAGGGGTTCCACCACCGGCAGGAGCAGCAGGCAGGAGTCCTGCCTGGCAGCCAGGGTGTGGATGTGCCTGATTCAGGCTCGCCCTTCTTGCTCCGCTAGGAATTTTGCAACATGGGAAATGTTGCTGTTTGTTGAAGCTTTTGTTGTATCCGTCACTCCTGTCCCTGTTGGAACTCTTGCTCCTGTACTTCCAGCCTGTTTGCATCCTGTGGCCAGTCACTCTCTCTGGGTGTACTTTGGGAACTTGTCCCTTCCTCTCACATGCTTTGCTTGCACTGTGTCCTAGGAAGAACGTCATCATTAACAGAAACAGAACAATCTGTGTGAAATTCAGGGCTGCTGGCATCAAGTTTTGAATTGCTTCATCTTAATCAAGAAGGTTGTTTAGGATCCAGGTTGGATTTATCCTGAGGAGTCGAGAGGCATCTGTGCTGGCCTACCCAGGGTGGTCAGCCTACTGACCAGGGCAGTTCTGCTCTCTTGATGGCTGTGTGCCTCAGGTGCTCCAGGAGAGGAGGAGCAGGGCACGAAGGTGCTGTTAGAGTGAGTGTTAGGGCACATCTGCCAACAAGACTGTGTTTGCCTGCCCCTCCAGTCTGCTGGTGTAGTGCAAATCATCGGATTTCACCTTCCATGTCACTTTTCCTCTTGATCTGGTTACCTTTTTAGTTGGATAACCTGTGTCAATTAATATTATTTGCTACAGTAATTGACAGATCCCCCTCAGTTCAGTGACTCCCAAAGTCATTAAACTATCAGGGGGTCCCAAAGAAGGCAGTGATGTAATCCTTCCACTAAGTCCCTGTCCCTGTGTTTATGGCCCCCGTGGGGTTAAAAGAAGGCCCAAGTGTCTCTGACTCCAGTGAAACAGATTCTTAGACAGTGGTGAGCTTTCGTGTTAAAGAGAATTCAAAGCCAGAGCCTGTTGGTGTTGGGAAATGGGTTCCTTGTTTTCTTTCTCTCTTAGTCTGTTAGAGTAGAGCTTTCTGTGTATCATCTGACTGATAAGTTTGGCTTGTAGGAATAGGCCACACATTTAATGAAAAATTTCATCCCATCAGCAAAATGGTCTATTTTCCCAATAACTCAGAGAAGGGAAACCCAGGCTTATTTCTCTTCTTCTAGCCCATTTTCCAAAAATCACTCTGCTTGACTCTTGTTTTGTTTAATTTCAGAGCCAAGATTAACACCCCTCTTCCAGGAGGAAGACTATCACCAGAGGCTGCTTATAGGGCTGGTAAGTGGTCTGTGGGCCACTTGGGTGCTGGGAAACAACAGGATTCAAGAGAAGGGGAAAGGGCTAGATTGTGCTTCTCACATTGATCTTATTTTTCATTCACTCTTTTAATGCATAGCCATTACCAGCCACTGTAGGCCCTGTGTGTTCAGTGTTAAGCAACACTGATATGATTTCTGCACATTTACAAGTTATAGTCTGGTGGGAGAGATGTAGATGAATCAGTCACCACCCAGAATATATAATTACAAAACATCATAAGGAAATGCACAGCACTGAGTGTTTAAAACAAGGAAAGACAAGAACAATGTCTCTGTGGCATTTGTGTTTGGGGTTTAAAATACAACAGAATAAAGTATTCTTTCTCAAGAGGTCCTACTACAAGGAAGACCAAAGAGAGATAAATCAAAATAAATGAATGGGAGAGCAGAATTGGTAAATAAATCCAAAATCTATTTTTTAAAACACTGATTCAAGAGACATATGGAAAGTGTAATAAAATATTTTTAATACTGTGCAGGCTTAAGAATGGGATAATCTATTACCTTAAATATAGAAATTTTAAAAATATGTATAAATACATATTCACACATTTGAAAATTCCAGTTAAAGTTTCCTTGATAAATAGAAATACCAAACTTGAGCCAAGAAGAAGTAGAAATCCTTGAAAATACAATAACCATAAAATAATTTAAAAATATATCAAATATTATCTCGAGGGGTACCTGGGTGGCTTAGTTGGTTAAATGTCCAACTCTTGATTTTGGCCCAGGTCATGTTCTCAGGGTTCTGAGATTAAGCCCCATCTTGACCTCTATACTGGGCATGGATGGAGCCTGCTTAAGATTCTCTCCCTTTCCCCCACTCCTGCCCACACACACTCTCTCTCTCAAAAAAAGAAGTCAAAGATTCTTGCTATTTTCACTAAAATTTTACATTGTCTGGAAATTCTATACAGTGTGATAAGAAGCAAAAGTAAAATAAGATGCTATGATTGTCCAATGCAATAAACAAAATAATCACCTGGGGAAATGGAAAATATTAAGCAATTAGTAAATAAGCTGCTGATTCTAAATTTATTTTTTATTAGGATTAACTAGTTAGAAAAGTTAATGAAAAACATTATTCCATTTCCAAATCCTTAGCATCTAGGCTTAATAAAATCACAACCAAAAAGCCAATGAAATTTCTCTGATGGTTGACCAGAGGAGTGGAACTAACATTACCAGATGGCCAAGTGTGTTATTGACCTACAGTAATTGAAACAATATGGTGCTTGTACAAAATACAGAATCAGGAGTCTCTAGTTTAAATTTGAATCTTTAGTGTATGATAAGTTAGGCATTTAAAAATTACTGGAAAGAAATAATTTTTAATCAATCAATGGCTGGCTATTTGGAAGACAGTTGGAGTCCTCCTATTCCAAATACCACTACCTTATACCACAAACGAACAGAAATACCAGATGGATTAAGGAATCTTTTTTTTTTTTTTTTAATTTTTATTTATTTATGATAGTCACAGAGAGAGAAAGAGAGAGAGGCAGAGACATAGGCAGAGGGAGAAGCAGGCTCCATGCACAGGGAGCCTGATGTGGGATTCGATCCCGGGTCTCCAGGATCGCGCCCTGGGCCAAAGGCAGGCGCCAAACCGCTGCGCCACCCAGGGATCCCGGATTAAGGAATCTAATAAAAAAATTATATGCGTGTGTGCTTGCATATCAGATTGTCAAAAATTTAAAACTCACGCTAGCAAAGTTCATTGTACAGGGAATTCGGCAGCCCCATGCAATGCAGTTGAAAACTAGTATAACCACAGCAGGAGGCATTTCGGAAGTATCTCTAAAACCTTACATATGTGACCCAACAAGTTCCATTTCTAGGAATTTAGCTTGAGAAAATAATTGGGGATATGGCAAACAAATCATATACAAGAGGGTTTTTTTAGTACTGTTTACAATAGTATAAGAAGTATTCCATATGAGAATAAGAATATCCAATTCAATTTTAGTACTTTCATAAAATCTGAATACTGTGTGTAGCCCTTACAACCAGTGTGGTAAAGAAATTTAATGACATAAACTATGTCATTTTTTTATGAAAAAAAGCAAATTAGAAAACATTGAAATAAGTGTGCACACTGGGAAAAAAGGGAAATAAAAAATCCAAAATGTTACCACAGATGATAGGATTATGAGTGATTTAAAATTTCATCTTTATGGTTGTTACAGAAAAATTGAAAAGCATGACAAAGCATGCAATAATCTTTAAAAATTGTTAAAGTTTTATACCTAACTAACACATGGTCCAGAATGCCATGGGCTAAGTTTTGCTCCGGGTGTCATATGTGTAAATCTGCCAAAATAGAAGATATGTGCACACATGAGGTCAGTTGTATAATTTCCATGGAGTTTATTGGTGCAAAGATCGCTCCACCCAGGATAGCCTCCAGCTGAGGAGGGCATTTAGGCAAAAGGGAGGAGGAAAAAAGGAGACAAAACAGCAAAAGGTGAGGAGGGCTGGGATGCTACACTGATGGGTGAGCTCCAAGAAAGATCAGAACAGAGTAGGTAGGGTAGCCCCCGTGGCGCAGCAGTTTAGCGCCGCCTGCAGCCCAGGGCACGATCCTGGAGACCCTGGATGGAGTCCCACGTCAGGCTCTCTGCATGGAGCCTGCTTCTCCCTCTGCCTGTGTCTCTGCCTCTCTCTCTCTATGAGTAAATAAATAAAATCTTAAAAAAAAAAAAAAAAACAGAGTAGGTATACAAGCCTGTTTAGAGGTGATGGAATCAATAATTTCATTACTTTTGTATGTCGGGGGGCTATGCCGAATGCCTAGAGCCCCTGCACAGAGGGGTACCTGATGCATTTCATTTTTACTCCTGCCTCTATCTTTCCGATGCCTCAAAGCATGCCTCTCCCCACTACACCTGCATCAACATAGTTCATCATTCAGGTTGTTCCTGTTAGTGCTCCAGGGCTGGGAGCAGTAGACTTCAACCTTTTGGTAGATCCCAAAGCCCTTGACTTCTAAGTTAGTGGCTTCCCTTGGCTTCTTTGGAGAATCCTCTTCAGGGCTGGGAATCTGCCTCTCGGCTGCTCACTGGGCTCTGGGTGAATCAGCGGTTCCTCTTGAGGAATGTTGGTGTCCCTGATGTATGCCCATTAAAGTAACACTGTGGGTTATACATTTCTGCCAATGGGCTCTTCAGGTCCAGTATTTTTCATATTGGTAAACTGTTAATAAATAGATCTAGTTTAAAACAGTAGTAGGTGTGAGTGGGTAGTTTGTGACGTATCTAATCCGTATCCTGTTTTCAGATGGTGTCTGAGCTAAGAGAGCATCTCCTGAGACACCTACAGGGTATAGAAAAGAAGAAAATTGAACAGATGGTTCTGGACTACATTTCAAAACTGGTTGGTTTTGCTTTTTGTTCTCTGTCCTGCATTGCCCCAGCCCCCCCCAGTATGTAGCTCCCAGTTTTTGGCTCAGTATGTTTTTCAGATTAGGTTTTTGCAGATTTTCTGTCCTCAAACCACTGTGTTTGGTGCTATAGATTGAACAAAGGGAAAAAAGAACCAAAAAACAAGGGGGACTTGGTTATGAAAGTGGTTTATTAAACTCCCTTCAAATAGTGATCTATATGTTCACGGAAGCATGGAGCTGTGATGAGCTCAGCATGGTTGCCAAATGCTCACGTGCCTCTTAGCAACTTTCAGCTCCTTATTAAACTATCAGTAATGATTTCTATACATGGAGGCTGGTGAAGACATGAGAGAACTTGAACTGAAATTCTTAATGAGTGCCAACAGCCCAATTAGGCCAGATTCTTGCTTAATTGTGTAAATACTACCACATTAGAGTCTGCTGGTGCGATTGGTAGCTCGTCCACCAGGTAGCCACCTGTTGGAATTGTGTGATCCCAATTAATAGCACCAGTCCATGTATAAACAGAAATGCTATGGCTAGACCGATTTTGAGGTGGTCTTGAGTCTCTCAGAAAGCATATGGAGCTGAGGCCTGACCCTACTTAGAAGCTAGAAATAATATGCTAGACAATTTCCTAAAGTATTTAAATTCATAGAAAGAGAAAGAACACTCCATTCCTCCCATTTGGGGTAAGACCAGTATGCAAATGACCAATGTGTGAACATACGTTTTTGCATTAAACTCTGGAAGATTAAATGTATTAGATATGGCCCTGGCTGGATTTCATGTTTAATTTTAAAGTTTTCTGCCTTTATTACAGTCATTAGTGTCTGTTTTTAAACAATATGTTTAGAATTTCACAATTTTTAATACATTAGGAGAGGTTGGTATTCTCACAAATTGATGTTTACAAGTGAGGCATTGAAACTTCCCTAAATAATAATTCTTCGTAGTAGAACCGTACCGAGGAGCTCACCTTATGAATGTGGCCTTTATCTTCTCCATGCTGGTATTAACTTGCTTTCCCTGTCCCTTAATAACACAAGTATTTAACATGTCCACCACCTTTCTTTCTGTTGACTTTAAATTTCACTTTGCAAAGTGTTAAAGATTTTTGTTCACACATCATTCTTCCCTGTAGCTAAACCCATAAAAGTTTTAACACTAGTCTGTATTAACCACTAGAAGCAATGCAACCAGAAGTGGTAGAGATGTAGCCCCAGAAAACTCAGATGTAGCCCCAGAAAACTCAGAAAACTCAGCCCCAGAAAACTCTGAAAAATCAGAAAACTGATTTCCTGACTTAGCAGTGACTGATGGAGGCCAGATCTGCGTGCTCCTGCCCAGCAGCAAGCAGCCATGTCCCCTGGTCCTCACAGGAGAGTGGCCCGACAGGCTTTCTGAAACAAATGCAAGAAGTTGCTGCAGCACGAGACTTCAGCCAAAGAGACACTGAGAATCTGTGTCGTTGAGAACTAATTATTTTTATCTGTGCCTATATGGAGATCCTTTCTGATTTGCCCCCTGACCTTGGCTACACTTGCAGGGCATGGGATCCATGGCTGGTGACAGCCCCAGGGAGACTGCTCTGTTGCTGACAAACTAGTCAAATGCATGACCCAGATTTGAAACTGGTCGCACTCCACAGTTGATGCTCGGGACCTCCATTCTGTTCTATGTCTTCTTTCTCCTCATTGTCAGCTGTGGGCCTGTGTCATGGAACAGTCCAAGAGCAAATCCAGTTGTACTTGGCCTTCACTGCTGGCAGAGGGCCTGTGACCGAGGGCCTGTTGACCAGGCTGGGGAAGCTCAGCTGGGGCACTGCCTGCATAGACAGAAGGGACTCTGTTAGGCTCTGGTGCACATTTTCAGTCTTTCCATTTTGGATTCCACGACCTCTGAATTGGCTGCAGAAAGGCTGGTTCTGTGTCCAGGCGCAATCTGAATGCCAGCCACCCTGAACATGCCTGTCAGGCCTGTGGAGGGCTGGCTGTAGGGACCCCGGAGGGAGAGGGAACGGGCAAAGGTTAACAGACTGTCTTTATCCTCCAGCTGGATCTCATTTGCCAAATACTAGAAACCAGCTGGAGGACACATCATCTTCACCCCTGGGTTCTCCACTTGTACGCAAGTATTTCTCATTCTCTTTTATCAAGGTGTACAAAGGGCTAAAACAACTCTAATTGCTGCCCATTTTGGCAAAGCTTTTTCAGAAGTTAACAACTGAAAACAGTTGTCACCAGCCCTGACACTGTCTTAGTTCTGTACTCATCATTTAAAGGAGTGGCCCAGTTACTTTACAGGTCCTCTTTCCCTGGCATATGGTTGATGGGGAGGAGGGGAACGTGATCTCAGGATTGCAGGGAAGGGGAATTTAGGTTAATACAATTTATCATTTATGCGCCTACTGTCTGGTTAGATTCTAGGCATGAGGCTGATGGTTGCCATCATACTCATGAAGCTTTCAGCAGGGCCTAGCCTTTCATAATTAGCATGAATTCCATCTCTGTGCTATTCAGAGCCACTGCTTAGACAAACGGAGTTTTAGAGATGAACCCCTTGGCTGATGGCGGTTCTGTTGTTTTACCTGTCAGCAGGCGGGCCAGTGCTGCTGAATTTACAGTCTTTCACATCATGACCAGGATTCTGGAAGCTACCATGAGTTTGTTTTTACCTCTGCCTCCTGGTAAGTCTTGGCTCTTTTGTCCTTTGTTGTAAGAAATGTGTTCTTTCTTCTTCACCATAGTCCCCAGATTTTGGCAACATTACTGATTTAAGGATGAGACTTTCTGTGTTTGAGAAATTGTGTGTCTGGTGTCAGTGTGAGAGATGGGCCTGACGTTGGTCTCTGCAGACCAAATCTCCCCTCATTATTAAATTATACTGTGACTTGTCACTAACTTCAGGGAGCTGAAGCTGGTCTCTATGCAGCTTGCAAGGATATTTTGAACCAGTGGAGCTGATTCAGGGAGATCTTTCCCTGATGTCTGCAGGCTTAGTTTATCTGATTGAGAAAGTTAACACTCAGGAGGAAGTGGGTCTGGCTGTTAGAAAATAGCTGATTTTTATGTGCTAAGAAGCTAAAAATCACCCTTAGGATTTTGAAACAGAAAAAAAATAAATAAATAAATAAAAATAAAAAATAAAAAAAAGGATTTTGAAACAGGACCAAGTCAGGCCTCAAAACACCCTTGGCACATGTATGTAGTCATTTATTTGATTGGTCATTTGTTCACTCAATAAACAAACATTGGTTGATTTTTTTTAATTACATTCCATATACTGTGCTAGAAATTAGAGCAGTTACAAAAGTAACAGAAATCTAGTTGGTAACATGTATTCATTTTAAGAAACAATAAGATCCTGTCTGCCTTGTGTTCACTACATATATATTCTTTTTTTTTTTAAAGATTTTATTTATTTATTTACAGAGAAAGAATGCATAAGCAGGTGGAACAGCAGGAAGAGGGAGAGGGAGAAGAAGGCTTCCTGCTGAGCAGAGAGCCCATCACTGGGATCATGACCTGAGCCAAAGGCAGATGCTTAATGGACTGAGCCACCCAGATGCCCCCATTATGTACATATTCTGATGAGTGCTAAACTTTATGATAACTATCACTACATAATGTTTATCAGCCAACTTAATTTAACTTACTCATATACATCTATCCCATCATCTATCAGTAATTCATTCCTTTACTCATTTTTAAGTCAACATGTAGATGGTGCCCATTTTGTGCCAGTTACTATACTAAGTACTTTACATAAATGAGCCCATTCCATTTTCATAACAGTCCTAAGTAGGAGCTTAAATTGGACCACATTAAATTGCCAATACCCAACCAGTTTTTGACCAACAAAAAAGGCACTTTCATATAGTTCCACTTAATATTATTCCCACTTTATAGAAATTGAGGCATAGGAAGGTTAAGTAACTTGCCTAATAGACACACAGCTATTAAGCAGCAGAGCCAGTGTTCAAATCCAGGAAGTTGAGCTCCAGAATCTGTGCTTTTACTACTATTCTGTGCTTGCCTCTTGAATTTTATATTTCATTTGAATTGGTTGATGCTAAAACATTGACAATTTATTGGCCCAGAAATCCCCACAGCATGTTTCAGCCTGTCTGCATTTATGATACATCTGATTCAGTTTGGAATTCTTCATGCTTTCTCTATCCAACATATGCCTTATCTTATAAGATCTGCTGATATTGGAGGTACAAAAAGGGTTTCCTTTGATTTTTTAGGGATCCGAAAGTGACCATTCATGAGAAGAATGGATGACTTTAAATTATCCCAATAGAATAGGAATTTCAAGGTGCCCTCTAAAAAGAGTGAAGGGATTTCATGAAAAACTATGTATGGCTTTCTGGCTTCAACTCTTAATTATTTGTCATTAACACAAAAGAGTTGGTAGGGGCATGGATTCATGCTTTGAGATTTGTTCACCATGGATGTTCAAGCCTCTTTTGTAAATAAATGAAAGTGACTTAGTGGGGACAATATTATATCTGGGAGATTATAAAACTTTACTTTCTATGGAACATCAGGGACATGTAAGGAGGGAAAACATGGAAAAGTGTTATCCATAGTGATTAAGAATTATTATGAGTAGACTTTATGGTTTGTTTCCATGGGTCAGGTAAGGAAGAGCAGTATCTCTCCTTTTCTCTTAAATGTTTGTTTCCTTCATGTGACCTGGAAAGAGAGGTGAAGTGACACTGGATCACATGGGTGTACATGTGTGTGTGTAAATACAGGGTGTTTTTTTCATGTACTTGTGTATATAGGCTTGCTCTCCAAGCCTGCTGGACTTGTGAGAACTGTTTGAGTTCCAAGAGCTGGAAACTTGTAACCCAGTTGTTTAAGAAATAAAGAGAATGCGGACCATGAAAAAGTCATGGTTTCAAGGTGGAGCATTTGTAGTTTAAATGGGACCTGTGTTCCCCCCATGGGCTAGAGGAGGTCAGGAGCCCTGGCGGAGATGAGAACTAGAGTTGGCTGGAAAAGCTCTGTTTTGAAGCTGATGCCTGCTTATGCGTGCGCTCTCTCTCTCTCTCTCTCTCTCTCTCTGTTAGCCAATTTGCTCTGTTGCTTGGAGCTGACCCAAAGCCAAGAACGGACTGTTGGATGTGGAGCTGTGCCCTAGGGATAAAGGATGAAGGATCATCAGGGATCTTTAGGACATGGACACAGGTCTAGAGAAGGAATTCTGAATCCAAGAAATCTATAGGAACCTAATGAACTTTTCTTCAGAACAGATTTCATAACTTTTTCTAATCTTGGGAAGAATGTCCAAATCCACTTGAAAAATCTCATGTTATTGGTTACTTAGTAAAATCACTATTTTTTTTTTTTTTTTTGATTCAGGGAGGCCAGAGTGGAGTCATCTTGTTGTCAGCCCCTTAACATCTGCTTGTGGGCAGAGCCTGCACTTTATCTGACCCTTGATGTGGCCAAGGACTTAGGACTTAGGACTCAGTCTCTCACTGCTCATGATTCATGTGTTCAGAGAGACAGAGAAAGCTCCACGATTGTTCTGAACTCAAATTCCAGCTCTTTGGGCATCATGTCTTTGTCATGTAAGCTCCTAAGATTAGGCTGTGATCCATTGTCATTCCCTACCCACACCCCATCAGTTTCCATGTCTGGACCCATTGCCACATGCTTCCAATCCCTTTCCTTCTCCTTCACTGTCAATGCCCCCATCACCCCTGGTGCAGGTTCATGCAGTGGCCTGCCAACACCGACAGCTTACACACCTCTTGCAGCAATCTGTTGATACTCCAGTCCATTCTTTGCCTGTTGCCGTTTTAATATTCCAAGAGCAAAACTCAGACCCTTTTTCCATCTTGCTCAAAAGCTTTCAGTGTACCTCCCCAAAGTCTTCTAAATAAGAGATTCCTTTCTGTCATTCAGCATTCAATCCCTGTCATGCACACTCAGAGCACCCTGCACTTTTCTTTCATAGAACTGGTCACTTTTAAAGATTTTATTCATTGTTGGAAGAAAGAAGGGGGAAGGGCAGAGGGAGAGAGAACCTCAAACACACTCCACATTGAGCTTGGAGCCCCATGCAGGGCTCAGTCCCACAACCCTGAGATCATGACCTGAGCCGAAATCCAGAGTCAGATGCTTAACCAACTGAGCCACCCAGGTGCCCCAAACTGGTCACATTTTAAAAAACATATATGTTTGTAATTCTTTGATTGTCTTCCCAGCAGCCTGGGAGGTGGATGGGAGCAGTAGTGGTGTCTGTTTTGCTCATTATTGTACACCCAGCTGCTTGTCTGGTGTCTGGAAGGGATTTGTTAAATAAATTAGCCATTCCAACCTACCTCCTACCATCCCTCTTATATACCTGATTCCAACTCAGCTGGGTCATTCGATACTTTCTGAATGTGCCCCATACTTCCTCCCCTTTGGGCCTCTGTCCATTTTGTCCCATTAACCCAGCTACCAATTTTTGGGGGCAGGATAATGTCATGGCTAAGAGCCTAGGCTAAAGTCCCATAGCCTGCATTCAAATTTAGCTCTGCCACTTACTAATTATATGATCCCAGGCCTTTCTTAGCTCCTGTGAATCTTGGTTTCCCCATTTATAAAGTGGGAATCAGGCAGTTCCCACATCATAGTGTTGTATGAGGATCAGGTTAGCCAGTGCAGAGATTGAAGGCCTTGCTACATGTTTGCTCTTGGTCACCATTGTGCTACCCCATTGCTAGACTTTTTTTTTTTTTTTTTTTTGTGCTAGACTTTTCATAGACCGAGGGCTGGTTCTCCAGGCAGTCCTGTGGAAAAGATACTGGTGGCTCCATTTTAGGGATGAGAAAATGGAGGCTCACAAAGTTTTAGCTGGTAAGCAACAGCAGGATTCTAGTGCAGATCTGCTCAGGGCAAGGTGGCTTTTTCAACTGCCTCCACTTTGTATGTTCTCTGGCCTCATTTCCACCCCCAGGAATTGCATTTACCCTTCAAAGCTCCCCTCATGTGCTGTCTTTTCTGAGAGGGCTTTTCTGATTGTTTCCTGGACCCATATCTTCTCCCATTGATATGGTTTTTATTGTTTATTATTAATAGTGTGCTTAGAACTCTGGATTTCTGAGCGTTTGAATAGCCCTCCCCATAAGACTTAGGTTTGAGGGAGTTGCCTTCCTCTCTTGAATTCCTATAGATTTGCTATCTGACCATATTATTTAGATTTTTCTTGTTTATAATTTAGTTCAAGTAGACCCCAAAAGCCTTTCTTTAGGGCATACCCAGAGATCAAGCATATAGACTGTCCCCGACTGGTTCAGAATTTTTCCACTTCAGCAAAGTGTGGTCCCTGTTAATCAGCCTTTTAGCCTGGGCATATAGAGTTTGAAGGTCTTCTGTTAATTGTTCTCTTTTGCCATCTTACTATAGAATTGCAAACCTGTCACACTGTACAACTGTTTTTCATCGAGCAGGCCTTGCACTCTTTTTGCCAAAGAAGGGACACAAAGTGAAGGACATGCCTGCTTGTTGGGAACTTACCATAGACCCAGCACAGTACTTAGTCACGATAACACAAAGAAGGAGACTTGGACCTTGTCTTCAAGAAGCATTTATTAGGGACGCCTGGGTGGCTCAGTGGTTGAGCATCTGCCTTCGGGCCACGTCATGATCCTAGAGACCCGGGATTGAGTCCCACATTAGGCTCCCTGCATGGAGCCTGCTTCTCCCTCTGCCTGTGTCTCTGCTCTCTCTCTGTGTCTCTCATGAATAAATAAATAACATCTTTAAAAAAAAAAAAAGCATTTATTAGGAACACCTGGGTGGCTCAGTGGTTGAGCATCTACCTTTGGCTCAGGGCGTGATCCTGGGGTCCTGGGATCGAGTCCCACATCGGGCTCCCCACAGGGATCCTGCTTCTCCCTCTGCCTATGTCTCTCTCTCTCTGTGTGTCTCTCATGAATAAATAAATAAAATCTTTTAAAAAATCAAAAGAAGCAGCATTTATTAGATTCTAGGTGTCAAGGCACTGAGCTGAGGGCTTTATTACTATCCTTGAATTCACTCCCTATAGAAGGCTGGCTGACCATGCGTACTACCCCCCCACCCCCACCCCCGGTCTCTCATCTAGGTTTTCATACTCTGCACACGATCCTTGGCGTCCACTGTCTCCCTTTGCATAACCTGCTGCATTACATTGACAGTGGGGTGTTGCTGCTCACTGAAACAGCTGTCATACGGCTCATGAAAGGTAAGAGGCTCTGAGTTCGCCACAGGGCCAGCGCCGGTCCAAGCCCCTTCCGGGCTGGCTTCCCAGGTGTGCACCCCGTGCAATCACACAGGGCCCTGCTGCCCTCGGGGATGCCCCACGTTCAGCTGCATGCTTGGCATTACATCTTAAAATTTGTAATATTGGAACAGGTGGGGGGGGTGTCCTCATTTGTCTTCTGCAATGGACCCCAAAAATTACACAGCCTGTCCTGCTGAGTACAGTTCATTTCTGGTAACCAGCCTTCGGCTAATTTAAAGTAGACTTTCAAGAGGCCCCAACGGGCTCCTTGATCCACACACAGCTATTGCATTCCTTTTCTGTACATGAGGGCACTTGAGGATAGGAGCCTCCAAAGGCTTGTTTCTCCAGAAAATGTCATGGAATGGCTTACTTTCAGCTGATTAACTCCGTCATCTCAGACTGGAAATGCAAGAAAAATTGAGAGAGTTAGCACTCATGTGAGTTTGGACTCGAAGGTCTCGAGTCTAATCACTTGCTGAAATTACTCATTGGGTAGCTTACAGATGTGTTGGGGTAACATACTTTAAAGTATTTGCTGTTGCCCAAGGTGCCTTCTGTTTTAGTACAATTGTTTTGTGACCGGCAGCCTCAGAACCCTGTCCCACATAAAAAGCACGTCAGTAGAGGAAAGCCCTTTAATTCAGAGACACAAACTAAAAATTTCAAGCTATTGTTAGACTTAGCCTGAGAATTCAGGGTGGGGAACGTGTGTTATCAGAATGAACCATCGAAGTATTATTCGCTTGCTCAGATATCAAAATGGAGATTTGTTCTTTTTGCCAATCTAACTTTTTTGTAGATCTGGACAATTCCGAGAACAATGAAAAACTAAAATTCAGCATCATTGTGCGGCTTCCCCCGGTAATCCTGACTTCTCTCTTATTCTCTCCATAAGCCTTGGTGTAAACCTCCTTAGTTTCTTCTTGCAAAGGGAGCATTTACTTGTTTTGGGCTAAAGTCAATTGAATTGTTTCACTTTTCGGTCCTTTCCAAGAAATCCCATGCATCTCCGCCCCGCCGGCCGTTCCCTGCTGCGCCCAGAAAGTGCTTGTACTGCCCCTGGCCTGGAGTGCCTGGCACGGCCTGCCTAGAACATTTAGCCAGTTTCTCCCTCTTAGGAAACCACACTAATATTTACATCTGTGAGCCTGTGGGGAGGGAGAGGGGAAACATGTGCTTCAGACCTTTAAACTGATAAGAAGTTTAAATACAGGTGAGGTCAGAAGGTTCTGGAACTGCATTTCCCCCCACTGCCATTTCTACCATAGCAGGAAAACATTCCCAGGTTGAAGGAAGAATGAGAAACATGAGAGAAAGGCTTGTCCAGACACTCCTTGTTTTTATGGGGGATGTTAGCTCTCCAAGTCAGAACTACTGTGAAAATACAGAATTCCACAGCAAGGTCCTAGAGCCCCGGACTTCGCGGACTTGCTGACCCGAGAGCTCAGCCGGCCCTGCTGTTGACATACCTGGAGCGCCTGTACCTCTGGCTCAGTCCTCCCACGCAGGGATGTCCTTCTGGGCCTCCTCGGTTTCCTTTGTAACACCCCCTCCTCCTCGCAGCTCACTGAAGCCCAGGCAAGGGCAGAAAACAAGGCATATTTTCCATGGCTAGATCTCTCTGGGGAAAATCTCTGAACATTTAGTTTGGTCTCTAAATTTGATTTTTTTTTTTTTTTTTTTTGCCTCAATCTCGTAGGGAGTTACATTTTTCTGGGCAAGACGTTGGCGAGAACATGCCTACAACCTTTTGTTTCCCAGCAAGATACTGCTTAGAGTTGCAGGTACCCAGTTTTGAAGAATAGCAGATGAACTCCATTTCAGAAAAAGAAATTTGGCAAGATCAGTGTATAAACTACTTTCCTTGGGGTTGAATTGGAGTATTTATTCAAAATTCAGAAGCACACCTCCTAGGAAATGGCCTTTCTTCAAAGGGCCTCTCTTTTATTTTTTAGTTTTTTTTTTTTTTTTTTTTAAGATTTTATTTGTTTATTTGACAGAATGAGAGAGCATGTGTGAGCCAACACAAGCAGGAGGAGCGGCAGACAGGAGAGGAAGAAGCAGGCTCCCTGCTGAGCAGGGATGGGGTCCATCCTAGGACCCCAGAATCATGACCTGAGCCCAAGGCAGATGCTTAACCCACTGAGCCACCCAGGCACCCCAAGGGCCTCTCTTTAGACTAACTAGCTACTTTGGAATAATCCTTTTAAAATTATAAGTAGATAAAGGTACACATACTTGATGCCAGTATAAGCTACATTCTCCTCTCTATATTTTTTCCATTCTTTTATTGTTATTCTTGACTTAGTTTTTTTAGTTTTAGATACACAGGAAAATTGAGTGCAAGGTCCAGAGATTCCCAGTACACCCTCTGCCCCTACACATGCATAGCCTCCCCCGTTACCAACATCCCCCACCAGAGCGGTCCATTTGTTACAACTGATAAACCTGCGCTGACGCATCACAATCACCCAAAGTCCGCAGTTAACATTAGGGTTCACTCCCGGTGGTGTTCATTCTATGAATTTGGACAAACGTATAATGCAGTGAGTGGGTCCATCATTATATTATCACACAGAGTATTTTCACTGCCCTAAAAATCCCCCTCTACGTATTTTTCAATTTGCTTAACAGCATATTGGTCAGAAGATCTGTCGACTTTGGGATCATCCTATGAGTTCTAACATCATTTCGCGGAACCATGTGAAGCAACTGCTGCTGAACTATAAGAAACAGGTGAGTCTGTGGGCAAGCACAGCCCACCAGATGTTGTATGGATCCTATTTGCCCATTTCAACATAGCCACAGTCAGCAATTGTAGTGCTTACCACCACCACCACCACCCCTTTTTAAAGTTTGTGCTTGTTTTGGAGAGTCCGCTAATACCAGAAGTGGTTTCCCTTTTAGCCTCAGAGTTCTATGATTGACAAGTCACCAGGCAGTGTGGAGTTTCTGCCTCTGAACTACTTCATTGAAATACTGACAGATATAGAATCTTCCAATCAAGGTAATTGCACTCATCTGTCCTCAGGGCTCTCCTGCTTTTCTCTTGACACATCAGTCCCGATTCGCTTCTGCGTACCCCTTTCTTTCCAGAATACGCCTTACTCATAAGTAGCCCTTACTGCAGCGGGTTTTAATCAGTAACATACAGTTTAGTTCCTGGAGTAAATTACCAAAGGAATAATCACCCGTGAGGGGTGATTAGGGTTGAAGGGTTGAAGAGGGTTGAAGAGGCTCAAAAGCCATTTGGTTGATGTGAATGACCTTTCTTGGGACTTACGTATAATAAATTTTAACAACACATTTTCAGAGTCATGTGTTTTACTCAAATATAAAATAATTACGATTTCAATGAGCTGTAGGCCCAATGTTTTACCATGGCTACATAGTAACTCTTTTCTCCTTATTTCTTCCAGCTCTGTATGCTTTTGAAGGACATGACAACGTGGATGCAAAATTTGTGGAGGAAGCAGCTCTGAAACACACCACAATGCTTTTAGGCTTATAAAAGAGAAAATGCAATTATATCAGCTTCCAGTATTTTAATCTTGCTCATCACCTTGACTTCTGTTGAGACTCCTTTACCAATATTTAAAATTGGTAACCAAAATCAGAATACATTGTTGAACCATCTGAATTTCAGTTTGGTACTTGTTCAGAGAGAACTAAACTGCTGTACCTCATCCCAGTTTTGAAGAGCAGACGAGCAGTCAAGTGTAGAGGAGTGACAAAACAGTCTAAGAAGCATGGACTGTCTCAGTGAGGACCCAGTGGCTTATCTTCCTAATGATTTCATAGGCCAACAGCTAGTTTGTATTGCACTCTGAAATAAAATGTGCTTTAAAAAATGCAGGGAACAGTGCTTAGAAAAACAAAAACGAGATGTGTCGCGGAAGATAACGTACGACAAGTAGAAAAATGAAATGTTACATAAGAACTGTATTTGGAAAGAGGATGCTTTCTAAAGAACTGAATTTGGACCAGGTCAACTCTGCTATTTCCAGTGTGGAATGCTTTGTAACATACAGCAGCGTGTACATACAGTTCTGAGAGTGGGCTTTGTCTTTGTGATGGTTCAGATGGAACTTTATTTAATATGTTAAAGTTTTTTGTATTTATAAAAGTTTGATTTGGTAATATCTTGTCATTAAAAAAAAAAAAAAAAAAAAAAAGAACACTGAAGGTTCTAGCCTGATTCTTGGTTTATGAACCTTGCCTTTTTATTCCAGCCAGAAATCATGAGTTCATGAGCATGTTCCCTCAGAGGCCCCCAGGACATCTAACTAATTCTCCTAGTTTTTTTTTTTTCTCTCTTTTTTAAAATCTTTCTTTTTTTTTTTTTTTTTTTAAATTTTTATTTATTTATGATAGTCACACAGAGAGAGCGAGAGAGGCAGAGACACAGGCAGAGGGAGAAACAGGCTCCATGCACCGGGAGCCCGATGTGGGATTCGATCCCGGGTCTCCAGGATCGCGCCCTGGGCCAAAGGCAGGCGCTAAACCGCTGCGCCACCCAGGGATCCCTTTTTAAAATCTTTCTTTTTTTTTTTTTTTTTTAAATTTTTATTTATTTATGATAGTCACACAGAGAGAGCGAGAGAGGCAGAGACACAGGCAGAGGGTTTTTCTCTCTTTTTAAAAGATTTTATTTATTTGAGAGAGAAGAGAAAGAGCACACAAGCAGGGGGGAGGGGCAGAGGGAGAAGGAGAAGCAGACTCCCCGCTGAGCAGGGAGCCTGATGGGGCTCCATCCCAGGACCCCGGGATCATGACCTGAGCTGAAGGCAGATGCTTATCCCACTGAGCCACCCAGGTGCCCTTTCTCTCTCTTTTATAATGACTTAATTCTGACCAATAACAATAGTTGCTTGCCTGGAGTCAGCCAGGCCCTTTGCTTTTCTATCTTTACACTGTTTCTTACAGTGAACTTGTGAAATTGTAATGATTATAAATATCACTAGCTGGTAAAATAATTCAGCTTCTTTTCTAAAATCATGCTTGTGTTCCAAAAATTGCCCTCTCCTATGAATTTCCCTTTTTGGTCAAATATTTAGTTGTCACAGAGACCCCAAATCCTGAAGTCCTGTCAGCATGTTAGACTCTTCCTCTTGGAAGATCATTATTTTCCCCTCCCTACCCTTTCATACTTGGAGTTGTTTCGGTGTCTTTCTGAAGTCTGAGTCATCGGACTCACGTTGATACTGGGCCTGCCACCACTCTGCTCATAGCCATTCATTTCCGGATAAGATGCCAACTCCCTGACACTCAGTGTTTCCTAAATCCCAGCCTTACACACTCCCCCAACATGAACACGCTGTTTCAGCCAGGCCAGTTCTCTGGGCCCTGAGCACCTTTTTCTTCCAAGCCTTGCTTTAGGCTACTTCCCTCACCTGGAATCCCCTCCCCACTTATTAAAATCTTATTTATGTTTAAGGGCCAGATAAATAAGTCCATCTCTGACCGTGATCCCTGGCTATTCCCACACACAGTGACAGCTTCCCCTTCTGAACCAGTAGCACATGCTATAATATTTAAACATCCATCCCTTTGTGTCAAAAAATTGTATTTCCATTCTTAAGTTGTTCCTACAGGTATATTTTTTTGATTACTAATGCAATTAATAATTCCTACAACATAGGAGCTCTAAGTGTGCAGTATTTCTTTGTGTTGACCACACAGTATTATCATAGGCACTTTGCTTTATAAAGCCTTATATAAAACCACCAAATTAGATTAGATTCAGGACTGATTTGTAGGCTGAGAATGAGATTAAATTCCATTCTGGTAGGATGGGGGCTTGGAAAAGATTTTATTTCCATTTAGAGAAAGAAGAAAAATAAGGAATGTAGTATTTTTCATTTCCAGAATTATGACACAAAATCCATACCTGACACCAGTTTGAAGTATGGTTTGAAATATTAATGAAGTAAAATCAGTTTTCAAATCTTGTGTATTTTCATAGATGAGAAAATATAAAAACAGAATTAGGAAAATGTACTTGGGTGAAATGCAATAAAACCAGAGTAATGAAATAAGTGGAACTGGCCTCATTTTCAGCTCTGCCACATGCAAAGCTGTGTTTTCATTGCAATTTTTAAAAATCTGGAATCAGAACTTAATAACAGGCTTGTTTGTATATAATGTGAAAAATCTAGATTTAGAAGAAAGATAAATTAGGGCATAATTATTTTTGCAGCTAAAGGATTCTTGTAAAAAGAATTATCACGATGTAACTTTAAAAAGGACAAGCTTCCACACGGCTTTTTATTTGATTTACATTACCGACATGAACTTCAAATGCATCTATTTAACAAAGTGAATTATAACCCCCGTGATACTTGGGATACATTCCTTTTCAAACATTTTATCTTTCTCTTTCAAGGGAGTATATTGAATAGTGTTTGCTTTTTTTCTTCAATAAACAAAAACCACTCTGCCAATTCAGTAAAAATTGATTTATTTTTCTTGCATTTTTATAGCACTTGGACTACTATATAGTTTTGAAAGTCAATATATAGAGTGAAAAAAGAAAAAATGAACAATACAGATATATGCTTTGACATAGTTGTAGGAAAATTCTATGTCTTACTTAATATCGTGTAAAATATAGTAGCTGATGAGTGTAAAAGGAACCCATGCTGTTTGCCATTGTTGGTTGACTGGGATGCCATATTTGTCTGTAATTTAGAGCTATTCTGCTGATACTTTCCAGCTGTGCATCTGAGGAAGTGTGGCTGAAGTGTTTCCTTTAGAAGCCCAGATTGGTTCACATGCTCAGATTTCAATCGGCTTTGGAACAGGTTTCCTTATGTGCCTCATATTGGCCCCTTGTTCACTGGGCTTGAAAGGAGCCAAAGCGCCATACGGTTTTGGCAAAGGAAGAGCGGCCTCTGCCTCTGGGATGTAGGCATTTGGACGTGGCTCTGCAGTTGTGTAAACACCGTTGGGGAGTTGGCGGTTGTCTGATACCAAGAACTCCTGCAAAGAATGATTTTTCCTTTTTAGTTTCCTGAAAACAGTAATGAAATCCCTTCATCCTTAGGGCCCAGAAGACACAGCTGCATCTGAGCAGCCTTAGGCTGTGCTGGCTGGTATTTTCCCCCAGGGATGGGAGGGTATGAGGGTGGAGTCACTAAACACACACACACACACACACACACCACACACTGTGTCTCATCGGCATGACCCTTGTTGCTCATGCATCACTCTGTTCCTGGAATTGGGTTTATCATAGACTGGCTGGTGGGTCCTAAATTCACTGTATTTCAACTTCAATATCTTTCATCAAGCACTAATTATTTCCATATTTTTGAAAAAGGCTGGAGTAAGTCATCGGTGAGCAAATGTTACAAAGGAGGAAATAAGGATAAAGTAGAACCAGAGGAGAGAAGTGGTGAGCAGCTTGCTTTGAACCTCCAGGTCCTCAGAATTGTGCCTGTGCTTCTGGAGAATAGAGGAATTTCTTCTAGCGTTAAAAAGCACTCTAAGCAATGGAGACAGGTAAATGACAGTGGGGACAGGTAAAATGGGAATGCCCTCAAAAACACAGCCTCAGGCACTGTGGAAATTATAAACCCGACCCTACTTTCAGGTATTCCTAGCACATATTTGGAAAGCATGTTTTCTTGGGTTAGGGGTGAAGAGCGATCCTTTGAGGGGGTATCTACTTGACGGTCTGAGAGTGAGCCGTAGGTTCCCAGGATGTGGTCTTCTTAGGAAGATGCCTAATTCCATTGTAAGAATGTCATGGGGTGGGCAGGACTGGGCCCCTGAAGGGCAGGGGCAGTCTGTGTTAGGCCTACACGGGGGCCCGTGGCAGGAGAAGAAGCTGTGACCTTGAGGCCTATGACGCACACGAAGCAGAAGAGGCTGGAGGCCTCACAATGTGCTCCAGTGGCCCCAGTAGCCAGATGTGGGCTGAGGAGGGACGCAAGCAAGGACAGAGACTGAAGACCGTTGGACAGAACCAGTGCCAGCCTGGCCGCTGTCCTGCCAACGGGAGTCCATGGTGTTCAGCCACACAGGCCACGATGAAGGGCTGTGCGCTGGGACTTGGCGCTCGGTGAGCGTTTTCTGGAGAATATCATGCACTTTGGAGTATTATTTTGCCCTGTCTACATCCTCTCTTAGAACTCCTTTCTAATGATCGTCAGAACTAAGTGTGTGGTAGAGTGGGACATTTTTCATACATTTTGGGAGGACCCAAATCCCAGAACACAGCCCTTCCTAGCACACTTTACAAATGCAACACAGAAGACCAAGCTTACCCGAGACTTCTCAGCGACGGCCAAGGCATACATTTCTTCATCTCGGAGTATCTTCAACCATTCTGTCTCGATGTCTTTATTGAGTGGCAGGCCCTTTTCTATCCTGGAATTGCAAGAGAAAATGAAGTCTTCTTTCTCCCTGACTTCCTTTTGGAGTTCAATGGCCAGAGCTTGCTTCATGGACAGCTCAGCAACAAGAGCCATCATCTGTTCCGTAGCATCTTTGATCTTCTTCCGGTAGCCATTCATCTAGAATGAAAGAGCCCAAAGCTTAGACTATATATATTCCATGAAGAGTCAAGAAAATGGCAGGCTGAGAGCTGTCTAGAACGGTGAGGTGTGTGTGTGTGGCGGGGGCGGCGGCGGGCATTCTTGCCTGAAGGAGGGAGAGCCTAAGTGGGAATTCAGAGAAAATAAGAACTAGGAGAGATCTCAGAGATTGAGCCCAATTCCCTGGCTGTGTAAGTAAGGAGAAAAACACATCTGTTCATTGAACTATGGAGTTCCAAGTGGATAGGTAACATTGAGGGGAATAGTCCCTTTATTTTTAAGAGGTGAGAAGAAGAAAAGGACAGGATATTTTTGATGTCTAAGTTCTGGCCTAAGATTGCCATGTTTTTAATTTGTCACTTATCCAGCGGAAAAAAATCTGGTAGAACAAAAACTATACTTAAAAAATACTCATCATCATTGGGCAGCCCAGGTGGCTCAGTGGTTTAGCACCACCTTCGGCCCAGGGCCTGGTCCTGGAGACCCGGGATTGAGTCCCACATAGGGCTCCCTGTGTGGAGCCTGCTTCTCCCTCTGCCTGTGTCTCTGCCTCTCTCTCTGTGTCTCATGAATAAATAAATAAAATCTTAAAAAAAAAAAAAACTCATCACCTATGCAGAGGTCCCGCATCTGAAGTGATTTTTAATGGAAAATATCGTACCTCATTGTGGTTGCACTATTGATCATAATTCCTGGGATGTATCTTTATTAGGTCATGAGCAAGCATGAACTGAACCGGGGAAAATCTGGTCAGTCATTTGAAATGAAATGTTCCTTGTTCTACACGTATGTTTACCATTTCACATCAGGTGGTTATCATCAAAGACTTAAAAGATCAGGCTAAGTAGAACATAGCACGATTAAAACAATATTTGTTGAATGAAGGAATTAACGAATTCTATCTTAATCCTCCAGCCTTTTGAGCCAGGGTACACTGAGAAGCCATTTGCTTCTAGGAAAGATGAGAGCCTGGAGATCTGCATTCTTGTTGAGTCCCCACAAGGGGCTAGGCCACTTCTTACCTAGTGAATGCTTAAAACAACTTAAGCTAATGTCACATCCCTGTCACAGATTAGAAGACTTGGTCATTAAAATCCTCTCTGTGTCCTTCTCAAGGTCACTCGCTAGTATTGCTATGTCCCTGACCTGGGATCTGAACCATTCTACCCCTAGTTCTGCCTACTGTGAAGAGGTCATAATGTTGAATGAAAAAACAAAAACAAAACAGGGAGAGAACACCAAAGGTGGGGAAAGGCAGGGGAGATCAACCACTAGGCTAGGACTCCTCTGACGGAAGCCTCCCAGGTAGCAGTCGCCACCATTCACATTTCTCTAGCCTTTCGGTTGACTTCCAGACTCTGTTGACCAGCCAGCCCTGGGTGAAAACGAAGGACTTCCCCTAAAGAGAGGGAAGTTCATTTTGCAAAAGGAAGGAAGGCAACATTTAGAGAAACAACATTTAGAGAAAATTAGAGAAATGCTGATTCAGGCAAGTTCATGAGACTAAAGAAGTCTTAACATCTCCTATTTCTGGAGTAAAGTTGTGACCTGTGCAGGAGCCGTGGGACTGGGGGCTCAGTGTGCTAGTGGAAGTCCTCAGAGCAGCCGGGTAAAAGCCAAGGGAAAACGGCAAAGGAGCCTTGAGATTTATAATGATTTTGTTTCTTTAGTGCACCCAAGTGTTTCTGGAATGGGACTGACTGTTCATTCATTCAACAGATTGTTTTTTTTCTTGAGCTTAGTGCACACCAGCTTTAGGGAAATTAAAATCCCCATGCCGTCACGGCGGGATGCTCCAAGGGGCCAGGAGGCCCAGCGAGCAGGGGACCCGGACGGCCCTGTGCGGAGGCCCTGCCTCCCCTGCCTCCCCTGCCTCCCCTGCCTCCCCGAGCTCCCTCCTGCCGACTGCCCCGCTCTAGCACCAGCCTGACGGGTCGCTCTAAAGTAGCAGGCCTCAGATTTTAAACGTCTGAAATTGGGAAGCTCCACATTCAAGGTGTCGCCTTGCTAGTGGGGCCCCGGCAGTGGCTGCCCCCCAAGACTATTAGGCAAGGGTGTCGTGTGATTGCTGTTCTCTTGTCATGGTCCCTGGCCGTTTCTGAGTTCTGGCTGGGTTCTGGATTGGGGCCCCTTCCATGCCACCTGCTGGCTAAGTGAGGCCTTCCGATCACAAGGAACTAGAGAGGATTCAACTTGGCACATGAAATATAAGGGTGACAATTTCCATACTTTGAATATGTGAAACTTGTAAACTGTCATCGAAAAGCTTAAGTCTGCCCAGTAAAAAGTGAATCCACTCAGGGAGCAAGATTGAAACTGACTCTGGACAATTTTTTAAGATTCACCTTTACATTTTAAATTTTACATCTTTGTTTCTCTAGTCGTAAAGTCTAATCTCTCCAGTGCTTCTGTCAATGAATAACGCAGTCGGCGGGAAATGAGAGGGGTATAGGATAAGGGACAAGGCAGGGCAGACCTTTTTGGCTAAGAGCAGCGTGTCCTGCTTGTAGGCCTGAGTTTTGCTGCAGAGCCTGTCTGTGAGCCGAGACACCTGTTCATAGATAAAGTCCTTCTCCAGTAACTTCTCCTCCTTCTGGGCCAGCTGTAGTTCCAGCTACAGTTGAAAACAATTTCAATAAAAAGGAAAAAAGTCATGCAAGTCAAAATCTCTCTTAATTAGAGCACTGTTTCTCCCCCTTAATGGGGACAGATTGCTTTTATACAGTTGCCAAGATGGCTCCAGGAAAGTCTTTAGCACTGGCCTAGGTCAAGACTTCCCTTGCCCACCCCCCCTCCCCCACCTCCGGATAGCTTTGGGAGGTCTTCCTCCCCTGGTAGAGGATGTCCCTCTCAGGGCCAGCCAGCTTCCATGTTGCCACTCCTCAAATTTCATCCACTGAAGATGCCAAAACTGTCCTTTGGGCTCTGAGACAAAACTGGGCATCTTGAAACCACTCAGGTTTTACTTCTTTTTAGCAAACACTAGAAACAAGCTTAGGTTTAGCTACAGAATTACAAGGAAAGGACTGGATTAGTGGCTTGGACAGTGAGGGATGAGGGACAAGTCTGTCTGCAGAAGCTGGCACAGCACCACACGTAGCTGGGCGCTGACGGACACCATTCTGAGGAAGACCACTTACCGAATCTAGTTTTTTTATCATTTCTTCTTGGGTCATATCCTTCCCTGGAATGAAGCGGATTCTGTTCTCACCGTCAGGATTTATAAATTGTTTCTCCAGGTCCTTTATTCTCTCTGTGCACTGTGAAAACTATTTAAACAAGAAACATTAACTTCAAAACCAACTCTCCTGCTCAGTAAATTTTAAAATTACATAGCCCAAGGTCTTTAAAATCTTTCGGTAGGATCAGTCTGGGGCAAGGTGAAAGAGGAGGACTGTCACCATCCCAGCCGCGGGGACCCGGGGTCGAGCGCCGTGTCCCGTGAAGATGATGCCCGGGACTGCTCTCCGCAGCAAGGCCGAGATCTGGGTCATCAGAGAAAAAGCTGATTTTACCACCAGCCCTCCGTGTTCTGCCGGTGGGATGCTGTGTGGTTGCAGCGCTCAGACTGCACTGACCTGACCTCTTTATTTTAGGTTGTTACGGAGGCCAAAGTAGACAACGTACAAGGCCGGTGACACACTAGACTCCAGCTTAAAACTCTTTGTTGGAATAGGTTTAATGGCTTCCAGAAGAACAAAGTTCTCAATTATTGGGTCAATCTGGTGTACGGTCTGCAAGGAACTGCTGAACTATTTATATTTTTTTGCTAACCAACCAAGGTAGTGTTTCACAGATCAACTATATTGGTTGAATCAATGAGACTTTGGCGGTAGGTGAAGAAATACGCTAACTCCCAAGCAGGAGGGGCAGTCACACTCAGCCTCACTTCATGGGGAGAGATGTGGAATGCAGTGAAAACCAAGAGTCATCACTTTCAACTTTTTTACAGAAAACCTGTAGAATCTTAGGCAAATCATTTATCATCTCTAAACCTTAGTTGTCATAGGTGGCTCAGTCGGTTAAGTGTCTGCCTTCAGCTCAGGTCACGGTCACAGGGTCCTGCCTTCAGCTCAGGTCATGGTCACAGGTCCACATGGGGCTTCCTACTCAGCAGGGAGCCTGTGCCTCTCCCTCTGCCCCTCCTCCTGCTCATGCGCATGCTCCTCTCTCAAAGAAATATATAAAATCTTAAAAGAAAAAAACAAACCTTAGTCGCTTCAACTGTCAAATGAGAAGATAAGGCCTAATCTAATGCAGTTGATTCACTAAATGAGATAACGCATCTTGAGTACTTTACAACATATTCTAGGGTGATGGGAGTAGAATTTAATTTTTAATTCATGTATTCACCTCCTCCCCCTCACAAAAAGAATTTTAAATGGTGATATAATTATTTTTTTCCTCTTTTATCCCTCTCTCTCAACATTCCTTAGTTGCCCTCAATATGGAGTTAAAGTATACATATATACATAACCAAGCGTAAATACATAATTATGCCATTTATTATTAACAATGCTTCACATTTTCGTTTCTTAATTAGGAAATAAAATAAGGAACAAAAATATGGTGCTTGCTTATCAAAATAGTACCTTGATTGGCCTTATTTCCCTATGGGTCGTTGAGGAAAAACTATATACTTTTTCTTTTTTTTTTTTAATTTTATTTAAATTCCAGTTAGTTAACGCACAGTGCAATATTAGTTTCAGGTGTAGAATTTGGTGATTCAACACTTACATACACCACTCAGTTGAACAAGTGCCCTCCTTAATCCTCATGTTTACTTTTTCTATATAAAATAGTGCGGTGTCCTAAAATAGTTCACGTAATTTCCAAGATCCCTAAAAAGGAGCTATTATTATAGGCACCAGGAAAATGTGACTCATGATCATCCTTGGATTACATTGTGAGACAATTAAAAATTGTTTCAAACAACTGAGGAAATGCAAACCTTAAGGGAATTCTGGAAATGATGCAAAAACTGGGAAGACTTTGGGGAAAAAAACACAAGACACTGCAGCTGTAACAAATAACAGGATGTGACAGGGCTCCAACACGGCAAGGCAGGGTACAAAAATGATTTGCCTAAGGCAAATTTTACATCATGTCCTTCAAAGGGCCCATGTGATTTGTGCTGAGTAGACAAGTAAGTGCAGCTTGAAGACTAATAGGAAACTTTTTTTCTTTTTCTTTTTTTTTTTTTGAGATTTATTTATTTATTTATTTATTCATGACAGACACAGAGAGAAGCAGTTCATAGGCAGAGGGGGAAGCAGGCTCCCTGCGGGGAGACCGATGTGGGACTTGATCCCAGGACCCTGGGATCACGCCCTGGGCTGAAGGCAGATGCTCAACCACGGAGCCAGCCAGGTGCCCTGATAGGAAATTTCAACAGTTCTTAAGCTTAGAACTGACTCTGGCAGGACAGGTAACTGATGCTAATCCCTAGTCCATATGTCTCAATTCGTACGCAGTGAGAATGGAAAAGGCTCAGATCAGACATAAACGCTTCAGTAGTTTCCTCTTGGGTCAACTAAGCTCATATTTCACACCAGATACCTGGTTTTGTATAATGAAATGCCAAGTGCATATGTTTTAAGAACAATGAATTTTATCCATTGACTGGAAGCCCTGATTTGCAATGAACACACACAAAGTGCCTGTACAACAGGGAGAGAAGTTTTTTCTTGTGGATCTTAATGAATTTAGAGTCCTTTTGATCTGCTGGGCATCTTGATAGTGTAGTATGGGCACAGATGGCCCTGAGGCTCTGTTTTGGGAAGGAGCTGGAGAGAGACAAATTATTCTATAAAATCGAGACAAGTGTGGAGTGCCTGGGGGACACTGTGGGGTGGTGGGGCTGCGGAGAGAAGAGGATGAAAGGTGGAAAGGCAAGCAGGTGAAATGGAGCCAGGCTAGGGTGCTGCATGGGCCAACACACGTGGACACTGTTAGCAGTGATGGGGTGGCTGCCCGTAGGGCTCTGCGGGTATGGGTATCTGATACTGAATTTGAGGTTCTTCACATTTCTATAATGTACCCCATCATGCTGTTGCCCCAAATCGTCAATCAGTTCACTAAGGTCTTGCATGAATGGTTCTGTGCAGGTAGGCTGAAGAAGGAGCTGGTCCTGAATCTGCATTGATGGGGCATAGAAGTGAACCAGAAAGTGTGTGTGCCAGTGGGGGGGGGGGGGGGGGGGCTATCCTTCATATGAACCACTCATTGGTAGTAGGAGTCAGACCCACAGGAATCCTGGGGAGGTGACCTTGGAGACCTGAGGGACTCCTGGGAGTGCCAGCCAACCCATCCACATCAGGCTACACTTATGAAAGAAGTGATTAGGAGAACTTATGGCTAAAAACAAACATACATGGGGCAGCCCGGGTGGCTCAGCGGTTTAGTGTAGCCTTCAGCCCAGGGCCTAATCATGGAGCCCCAGGATCGAGTCCCACATCAGGCTCCATGCATGGGGCCTGCTTCTCCCTCTGCCTGTGTCTCTACCTCTCTCTCTCTCTCTTTGTGTGTCTCTCATGAATAGGTAAATAAAATCTTAAAAAACAAACACACACTGGAATTAGAACCTTGGTACATTTATGCACAATGAAAGATCCCATCACTGATAAAGCATTTACACACTCAAATGGCATAAAAATATGAAAGTGGACCCGTTATCTGGTTCCATAGTCATGTAAATCCCATGACAGATTAAATGGAAAAAAAAAAAGACCCAAAAAACAAAACCAGGACTCAAAACTGTCTACACATGAGCTAATGAAAACCGTTTACTTATATATCTTGAAAAAGACCAGAAGGATCTCTGCCAGATTTTTGATAATTTTAATAGTGATTGTATCACAGGAATATAATTTTATTTTTTTAAATGCTTGTATTTTTTCAAAACTTCATTAACTGAACATGTTTTAATTTTATCATCAGGAAAAAAAACTGAAAACAAATCTGACATTTTAGAAAACACACTATAGGTTAAAATTTGTTCCTGCTACGTTGAGTCAATGGAAAAAAGTGTAAGACACAAATCTTTATTTAATTTTTTTCTTCTATTTTCATTAAGAAAAAAACAATTACATGTGAAGAAAGTAGTTTTATGTTCATAATTTTTTATGTATATGTGTATGTATATTATTATATATTATTATTTCATGTTTAAATTGTTTGGCTTTATTCTACATTTAAAAAGACTGTGTCAGAGACCGGGCTATTCAATGGCAGGGAAACTACAGGGATTAATAAGGAGTGTAATTATATGTGATTGCTAATTAACAAATAGCAATCTCGGCTTCTAAGGTTAGGAGTTCTAAAAATGAGAGAATGAGATGGTCTCCAAGATCTTTCTAGCAAGCATGAAAAACATAGTTATGCTGGTGGCAGTGAAGGCCTGGACTCATTAAGTTTTGAGGTATAAGGAAGCTAGTGCTGAGATTCGGGAGGGCTTAAATTCCAAGGAAGGCAGAAAATGCTTCATGGGGAACCATCTGTAGCCTGCATTCCTGAAACATAAATTCCACCTGGAGCAGCAGAATTTTTTTTTTTAATTTATCTATTTTAGAGAGAGCAAGCTGGGGGGGAGGGGCAGAGGGAGAGAAAGAATCTCAGGTAGACTCCCCACTGAGCACAGAGCCCTAGTGGGGCTTGACCTCATGACCTTGAAATCATAACTTGAGCCCAAATCAAGAGTATGACGCTCAACCGACTGAGTCACCCAGGTGCCCTGGAGCAGAGGCAGTTTTAAAGAAGACACGTAACTCATGGGTTTGTACAGGTACCAGGAAGGGCCTGGCTCAGTTTACATGTAAGAACTTGATATGATCTTCAAATCAATAAAGTGAGGGGAGGCAAATGGCCCCAGGAAGCGTCTGATGAATGTTTCCCCCACCTGAATTTGCAGCACTGCTAAGTCAGCATCCAGGGCCCTCTTGGTTGGCAATAATTTCTGGGTCACGTGAATTTGTCTTTGTTTCTCAGCAATCTTCAGTTTCAGGAATCGGATCTTTTCTTCCAGGACATGTATTTCAATTTCTCCATTTAGTTTCATCTTCTCTTGGATATTTATTTTTTCATAAAAGATGCACACCTCCTCTTCTCGCTGTATCAGCTGAACACCACTATGGCCAAAAGGAGAGGCAGAGGCTAAGAGGAAGTTGAGACTTATGGTAATTCCCTCTGGATTTGGGCACAAAACATCAACATTACGGAATTCCAGAAGACAATAGATATTTACTGTCTGCTCTCTAGTTAAACACTTTAAGTTTTCCTGGGGATACGAGAGGGAGGGTTGTTTAGTGTCTCTGCTCTGAGCTGATCATGCAGTTGGCTGGTCACAGTATCTCTGCAAGTCCCAAAGGCTTTCTGAGGGTGGGAAAAAAATGTCATTCCCCATGCATGAATGAAGTGACCCCATAATCTGATTTTCTGCAGACCCGTTTCTTGGGCCAGGCTTGCCAACCGAGGTCTGGCCAGAAGTACCCAGGCAGGGGGCCAGGGAATGTGTTTCTGCAGTGATTCTATGGAACTTGCCAGGCCTATTAGGGTTTTTTTTTTTTTTTTTTTTTTAAGTTGAATATTTTTGATGCAGATTTCCCCCTAAACAGGCAAAGCTCTGTCCTTTGTAATCACGCCAGGGGAAAGACCCCTCCATGTGAGGAGAATGTGGGAAAGAAACAAAGTAAGAATTTTCCAATTCCAGCCCTACAGGTCTGACCAGGGCCTGGGAAACATACTGCCTAAATAATTTGTTTTGTGCCGAGAGCCAAATAAGAGCACTTTTTTCCCCTCTCTCTCAGAGAAAACACCTGCCAGTAGTTTGAAAAAGTAGTGTCCTTCGCACCCTGAAGCTCTTCCCACACTCTGCATAGCCATTATCCCAGAGTTCATCTTTAGTTGCTTTTATCTCTTTCTCTCTCTCTTCCCTTATAGTGTGTGGACACATAATTGGATTTGCTTAATCTTAATGTTAAGATTATTATATTTCATCTGCCATTTTAGTGGCTCTTCTGGGGATCCTCTCATTTCTCCTGACAACAGAAGCCAGCAGCAATGATTTACCACCTTTCTGTGCTTGTAGGGTCCAATGCTTAGAATGTGGCTTCACGTGGAGCAGCCCACAGTCAAGCCACGATGAGGCCAGAAGCAATCCCTACAATCTCACTTAGAGCTCCCCATAGCTCAGGCAGCTTGGGAACCCCGCTACAGCAGTCACTGTGAGTAACATAACCGTAGCCTGCAAAAAATAATGCTCTTCGAAGAGTCTTACCTGCTGAGAAAGCGAGTTGGGAGAATGACTTGACAAATATCATACCAGGACCAAACCTGTCACAAAGGTGGTTACAAGATCCGAAGACTTATTTATGTCGATTATACTGAAATAACTTGCTGGTATCAGGGGCAGCCTGAAGGGTAGCTGGGGAAGACCCCTGATCTTTGAGTGAGCCACCTACACCCACCTAAAGCCTACTCTTGCCTGTCTCTCTCTTAAAAGAACAACTTCTTATTTTCAGGCCACACACGCAGCTCACCCCCCCCGCACCCCCACAAGGGGCGAGTGAACCCAAAACGTCAAATGCCCCCCACTACCCACCATCAAGTCTAGAGAGGAAAAGGGGCAGGCAACCTGCCTAAATGGGATCTCTGGGTTTCATTGCTCACATGAGGTTCCTGTTTTTTTTTGTTTTTTTGTTTTTTTTTTTTAAGATTTATTTATTCATGATAGAGAGAGAGGCAGAGAGGCAGAGATACAGGAGGAGGGAGTAGCAGGCTTCCTACCGGGAGCCCGACGTGGGACTCGATCCCAGGACTCCAGGATGATGCCCTGGGCCAAAGGCAGGCGCTAAACCGCTGAGCCACCCAGGGATCCCCCAGATTCCTGGCTTTTACCTTTCATTTCGACGCTGAACAGCTTTTTCATACTTCTTGCGCAGCTGCACCATCTCCTCTTCGACGGTGGTGATCATACTGGCCAGCCTGTCGATGTTATTCAGCTGGGCTTCCTTCTTCTCTTTCATTTCCTGGAGTTTTGCTACAATTTTGTGCACATCATTTTGCATGCTTTCACGGATGGTAACATTGTTGGCATGTTTCAGCATGGAATTTTGGAGCTTCCTTTAAAAATAATGGGAAAACGGGGAAGATGATCGTTTCCTTTGATTACTTTAAAAATAATGAAGACTTCAGAAAGTATCAAAGTCTCTGGGGCTGTAGTCTGTCCCTCGGAACGACAGGAGTAGTACGTAGTCCACGCGGGGACCTGGGCGTTTGTCACCTCCCAGCACCCCAAGAAGGGTGAGTACAGTACGTGAAGATACTTTGAGGGACAGGAAGAGAGACCACATTGACATAACGAATTCCAGTACGGCTGACCCTTGAGCGACGCAGGTTTGAACTGCGTGGGTCCACCTATAATGTGATTTTTTGGGACAAATACGGCACAGTGCTGTAAACGTATTTCTCTTTTTTTATGATCATCTTAACATTTTCTCTTCTCTAGCCTACTTTATTGTAAGAATACAGCATATAATACATATAACACGCCAAATATTTGCTAATCAACTGGTGCCTGGTCAGCAGTAGGTTATTAGTAGTTAAGTGCTCTACAGGGATTGGCCCCCTGTGACCCGTGTGTTGTTCAAGAGTTAACTTATATTGCTATAATTGTTCTACTTTATTAGTAGTTATTATTAACCTCTTACTATGCCTGATTTATAGGTTAAATTTTATCATAGGTATGTATGTGTAGGGGGGAAACCCCATAGAATATTTAGGGTTCAGTAGTATCTGTGGCTTCAGGCAGCCACTGGGGGTCTTGAATGTATCCCTCGTAGATAAGAGGGGCTACTGCAGTAATTTATTTGAGAGAGAGAGCACGAGCAAGGGGAGAGGGAGAGGGTCAAGCAGACTCCCTGCCGAGTGCAGAGCTTGGAGTCCCATGCAGGGCTCAGAATCCTGAGGTCACGACCTGAGCCAAAGTTAGACTTTTAACGGACTGAGCCACCCAGATGCCCCAAATAAGGACTATGTTTATTGATAAGAAAAGCGAGCCCAGAGAGGTAAGTTAGCTTGCCCAAGGGCATGCAGCCAGTCAGCTGCGGGGCTGGGATTTGAGTCTAGAAAGCTACCTCTCTTAACCACTCTGCTGTACGGCCTCCTACAAGCACAGTAGATGCTTCAAATCTATATCCAGGGGGTGCTGGTTAATAAATATTTGATTGTCTTCCAACTTTAAATGCAAAGTGATCAGATTTGTGCTTTTCTTTCTAATTCAGTAAATTAAAACAGTATACAAACATGGTTTTTTATTCACTTAAAAATATGGCTATCCAACGTGGAAGCATACAGAATCGCATTCAGATGCTTAGAGTGTCATTTGTAAAGCATCTTTGAGCAAGGGCTCTTCCAGCTTTGTTATATGAATATCTTCTACTTTACTATTCCCAGGTATTTTAGAGTTCAATGAATCAGAAGAGAAACTTTTGAAAAGACAATAGTTATTATTACACTTACCTTTCTTGAGTAACTGCACTATTTCTTAAAATTTCCAGTTCGTTTAACAACATTTTATGCCTTTCTTTTATCTCATTTACTTTCTGGTGAGCTTTGTGAAGTAAGTTAACAAATTTGTTTCTTTCATTTCGAATAGTGTCATACAATTTAGCAAACTCTTTGAGTCTGTGGAAACATGAGGGTTTTTTTTTTTTTTTGAAACTTGTGAAATAAAATCCATTTTTTCCCCACCTAACAAGATAGATCATCATGTAATTCTTTTACCTGCGATGAATTTCACGTTTTTTCTTCTTGTGTATCCTGATTTCAAGATCCTTTGTTTTGATCTCCTTAACAATGTTGGTATATCTTTGCTGAAATATGAAAATTAAGTGTGAAATTAAAAAAGAAAGAAAAGCCCACCACCATCAACATATGGACACTCCAGCTTCACCCTAGCTCATTCCTGTCCAGTAAGGAGGAGAAGTCGGTCTTAGCCAGCTGAGTTGTACAGTTGAGGGGAAACTGTAAGGGAGAGATCTGGAAGCTGTCTGCTCAGCTGAACTGAATTAAGGACAAGAAAGAACAAGAAAAAGGGAAAGAAAAGAGCCTCTACAGGTTGGCTTTGAGGAAAAGTTTGGGGAACTTTTGAGAGAGCCTAGGAATGAGTGTGGATGGCACAGACGGGCTGGGTAAGTGAGGAGTCTGTGGAGGATAGCTGAGGAGAGGGGATTTGTAGTTAGTTTTGACAGATGCTATTGTGATATTTTGTGAGAGGCCGAAGGCGTGATTAAAAAAAAAAAAAAGAATTTATTTATTTATTTATTCATGAGACACAGAGAGAGAGAGGCAGAGACACAGACAGGGGGAGAAATAGGCTCCCTGCAGGAAGCCCGATGTGGGACTCGATCCCAGGACCCTGGGATCACGACCTGAGACAAAGGCAGGTGATCAACCACTGAGCCACCCAGCACCCCCAAGGCCATGATTTTAAGGTGCTTTTCCAAGAAGAAATGCTACCGCGTGTAAATGCTTGGCTCAGAACAAAGTTTGCGGGATCCCTGGGTGGCTCAGTGGTTTAGCACCTGCCTTCAGCCCAGGGCCTGATCCTGGAGTCCCAGAATCGAATCCTGCATCAGGCTTCCTGCATGGAGCCTGCTTCTCCCTCTGCCTGTGTCTCTGCCTCTCTCTCTCTCTCCCTCTCTGTGTCTCTCATGAATAAATAAATAAAATCTTAAAAAAACAAAAACAAAAAACAAAGTTTGCCCTCGGAAACAGCCAACATCTGGGTCCCATGCTAAATTCAGGAATTCTCTTTTAGTAATACATTACATTCATTTTCAACAGGAAACCTCTGAACATAATCCTTTCGTGGAATAAATGATTTTAGCTGGCATGACAGCACAGTCATTTTTTTTGCCATTGGTTTCATTGTTCTTTTGGTTTGGGATGTTGCCCTGGGTCAACTCTGGTACTTTGTTGGGAGCCCAGTAAAGTCAGGGATTTGGAGCAGTAACTAAGGGCATCCTAGCATCGGGCTAAACAATGCTGGCCTGATGATGGCCTTGGGAGGGACAGCAGGCGAAGGCCACTGCTCTTGATTTGTTCTTGGACAAGCCCTGGTGGCTTGTGAGCGGCTGGGGAATCAGAGACCCGCCACCTGTGCACTGTCCGCTCTGCCCTGGAAGGTCCCTACCTTATTCTTACTGAAGTTGTCATGTGCTTGAATCCTCTGCTCATTGTCATTGACCCAGTTCATTTTTCCTCTAGATTGCTGACTATCGCTAGTTGAATCCTGAAAGCCTTTTTCACACTGTATGATTGAGTTTTGTTTGGGGAAGCTGTGTAGTCAAACTTGAAGGATACAATTACAGCTTCCTAACGAACACGGTGTACAGCTGAGGATCTCCTGAACTCTTACGGTAAGTAATGGATGGTTACAAAAATGCAGTTACCTGAGCTTTCAGGAAATCCTTGGATTTTTGGTCCTTCTCATCAATTTTGATTTGAGTCATACGGACAAGGTTGAAGACAACGTCTCGCATGTTTTCTTGCTCCTTTAAAAGCTTGTTTTCTTCTGCAAGTTGTTGTTCCACTAACTTGGTCTCAGCTTCTGATAGGATTTTCTTTTGAAAAGCACAACATATTATAACTTTTTTCTTTGAAGAAACATACTAGGGCCAGTACCTTAATTTTTTTATTTCCTTTGTAGAATTTATTTTACTAGGATGTAAAACAAAGTAATGACTGCCTTAGCTCCAAGTAATTTATCTTATAAAAGAATGTACAAATATGATAACATGTAGTTTTTCTTAATCAGACTGTATTTTCAAGTAACTTTAAGAAAAAGAAGAGACAGGGCAGCTTGGGTGGCCCAGAAGTTTAGCGCCTTCGGCCCAGGGCGTGACCCTGGAGACCCGGGATCGAGTCCCGCGTCGGGCTCCCTGCATAGAGCCTGCTTCTCCCTCTGCCTCTCTCTCTGTCTCTCTCTTTGTCTCTCATGAATAAATAAATTAAATCTTTAAAAAAGAAAAAGAAGAGACATAAAACATGTTTTTGACAGTGCTTGAATAAATAAAATTTGAAAATCTAGAATTAGACATTGGTGAAATAAAGCATATATTATTTTAAAACTGATTATATACTCAATAGCCCTTTTATTTTAATTTTTGCTGGTTCAAACACATCCTTTTTTCCCAAATTCAATGTGGGGTTTGGTCTCTGAGATGAAGAAACAGACCCACATGAGGAAGGATCAGTATTGATGAGCTTTTGTGAAGCATAGTTACAAACACAACTCTTTATTAATCATTCTCAGATAGAAGCTTAAATAAGAGTTGACATTAACCTGTTGGGCCAAATTCCTTTTAGCCACTTCCACTTCCTTGTGGAGTTCTCTCCTTCTCTCAGATAACGTAGAGTCATCTTTAGGGATAGCTTCAATCTGGAAATAAAAATTTTAAACTGGCATTTCCACAAGAACAAAATATTCAGTGTCATGTAGTCAAACCCATGATGTACCTTTTGCAAAAGGCGGACAAATTATGATTCTCAGTCTCACAGGAACTGCCTTTTATGCTGAATATTTTTTATAAAATCCTGGTAAACGAAAACATAAAAATCTGCCCCACATCTATAATTCACCAATTGCAAATATTCTATTTCTGCTTCATTTGGAAATAAAATATATTTTACTAATAATAGCTGCTAATAATTATAGAGCATTGACAATGTGTCGAGAAAGGTTCTAAGTGCTTATATGTAAGGTCATATTTAATCCTCACAATAACCCTATGTGATAGGTAATATTATTATCTCCAGTTGTACAGATGAAGGGAAGGAAGAACGTTTAAGCAACTTGCCTCAGTGATACAGGTGCAAACTCAGGTGGTTAGGCTCAGAGTCCACGATCCTAACACTGTATTCGATTGGTTCTCTAACTCATGACTCAGTACTTTGGAAACATGCATGTTCGAGTGATATTTATTATACTTATAAAATGTGAATTCACATACTAAATCCTATAGATTAAAAAATAGGAACTATTTATTAATAATAGTAAGAATACTTGGCTACTCTTTATTTTTAAGATTTTATTTATTTATTCATGACAGACACAGAGAGAGAGAGAGGCAGAGACAAAGGCAGAGGGAGAAGCAGGCTCCATGCAGGGAGCCCGATGTGGGACTCGATCCCAGGACACTGGGATCATGACCAAGGGTAGACGCTCAACCACTGAGCCGCTCAGGCGTCCCTACTTGGCTACTCTTATGTCATTCAAGGAATAGCTGGAAAGTTCTTACCCAAAAGAGAAGTCTCTTAACTGTTTTGTTGAAACCTGACATTCTACCCTTACATTTCTATTGCATTGGCTTGTGCTTTTGTCCTCTGCTAAAGTACTTCGGGAGAAAGTACCTTTCATTCTATCAGTCTTTGCTGTCTTGCTAGATTCTTTATGATGGAGGAGAGAACAGGGAGGAGGAGGACACATGGCAGCTTCTGGGGAAACACTATCCAAACGCAGGAGGGGTTATCCTGGGTGCTGACAGCACACTTGACTTAGAGCAGATTTAGAGTTGATCGTTGTACCAAAAGCACAGGACTCCAACCTGATATGGTTTATTTCCTACTGCGACGGCAACAAAATGGAAGAGTGGCTAAAATTTGTCTCAAGAAGGAAAGCTCATACTGTTTAGTGATGTAAAGGTCACCTAACAGACTCTTTCTGAGATTTATGTTGCTTTTTAAAAGTAGCTAAAGTAGGGGCACCTGGGTGGCTCAGTCGGTTAAGCGTCTCCCTTCAGCTCAGGTCATGATCCCGGAGTCACAGGGTAGAGCCCAGTGTCAGGCTCCCTGCTCAGTGGGGAGTCTGCTTCTCCCTTAACCTTTGCTCTTTCCCCAGCTCATGCTCTCTCTCTCTATCTCTCAAAAAATATGTTTTAAACACCTTTAAAAATAAGTAGCTAAAGTAGGTCTTTGGATGTCCCAACATCCACGAGCCTGTGCCTCTTCAGTAGCACCTTCTGTACCGTCAGATGCCCAAGATGCCCAGCTTCCATCCCACCTGGGGAGCTAGCTGTTAAGAAGTACACACTGGATTAGAAAGATGAGACATGGTCTTGTGAAATCCATGTAACGATATACAGAATTTGTGATTTTTTAAAATAGATTTTTTTTATTTATTCATGAGAAACACACAGAGAGAGACAGAGAGAGAGAGGCAAAGACACAGGCAGAGGGAGAAGCAGGCTCCACGCAGGGAGCAGGACGTGGGACTTGATCCCGGGTCTCCAGGATCACGCCCTGGGCCGAAGGCGGCGCTAAACAGCTGAGCCACCCGGGCTGCCCCAGAATTTGTGATTTTGATGAGCAGATAAATGCAAGTGCAGATCAGAGAAGGAACAGCTAAAAGTAGACTTAAATAATCAGGGAAGATTTTTTGGAAGAGTTTAAGAGTTTAAGAGCAAGAAAGAGTTTGATTTCTCCTTCTGGAGAGTGGAGTCGATTCTTCCAGAGGAAGTCCAGCAAGCATCCCAGTTCCTGGCTACTTCTCTGCCACAGGGGCCCAGGAGTGGGCTACTCCAAATGCTTTGCTCCCCAAGTGTAGGCAAATCTGTATAGGAATGCTAACTGGGACCAGGGAAGCTTCCAGGGTTTTTTACAGAAGATGTGATGAGGGCACACTCACTAGCTACTCTGTCAATTAAAGGCTCCTAAGAAATCTTCCTGGTTTCAGGTCTCAGATATTTAGGTCCAGTGTTTGGAATTACAAGCAATCCTGCAACAAATTATATTTATTTCTGAATCCTGGCTAGCTGATACCATTTTTAATTCTCCATAAACTCAATCCTAAAGTTTCAGATGAGAATTAGGATGCAAAAAAAAAAAAAAAAAAGAGAGAATTAGGGATGCTTGGTTTGTGGAAGGGGTAAGAAGGTGGCCCATTGGTAGCGAGCCTGCTGGTTGCCTAACCTACATCCACCTTCTACTTTGACTTTACTAATAAAACCCCAGTTTTGTTCATAGCTGCAATGTATCCAGGATTCCTCAGACTCTTTTGCAGCTGGGAGTGACCAGCTGAACCAGGACAGGCCAGTGAAATGTAATTGGAAGTCTGCTGGAGAACACCCCTGAGAGGGCGACTGCTTTCCTGTTAAAAAGACAGAGTCAGTCAAGTCAGCTACCATATGGCTTTTATTTTCTTCCCTCTCAACTTTGTTCAGTCTTATGCCTAAACGTGGAAGGTCTTGTGGCCTTCGAAACAAAATATACACATTAAGGATGACAGAAAAAAAAAGAGCCAAGAGCATCCTGAGCCTGCCTCTGGACTTTTTATGACGTGAATAAAACAATCCCCTAGTTAAGCCACTGTAATCGAATTTCTGTTACTTCTGGCCAAATCGAGTCTAGTTATTTTAGTTATGTTCTAATGCTGGGGTGGCTTGAGATATTTACTGTTACATTTAAGCCCCAAATTGCATCTATCAGTAGGTTTTGTAAGCCTATTTATTTTAGTTCTTTGTTTGGGTTTTTTATTTACATTTCATTCTTAGAGAACCAACCAAAAAAAGTGTGTAAGGTAAGAAATTAAACATCTGCTCCCACCTTTACTTCAAATACTACTTCCCAGGAGTCACTGTTAATTGTCTGGTGTCTGCTCTTCCAGACATTTTTAATGCACGAACCAACATCAGTAACTTCCATAAAAGTTAAGAAGTTAGACATGATTCTGTTACAGTAAGCATCCTAATTATTTGATATCAAAAGAACCTCAGTTTCTTTAAGGCTTTGATATTTTCCTAAAATATTTCAAACTTTCATGAGGTTTGTGGCTTGAATTTCTGGAGTCTCTACAGTCAAAAGCCACAGGAGAATCAAACCACTGTCTCCAGGGGGAAACGAGGTCTGAGGAGTAGCTGGAACCCTTCATGCTTTACCTTTTATCTCTTTCCTTTTTGGACCGCGTGCAAGGCTGAAATGTTCACTCATGCTGGGAGTGACTATTTTCAAGTACTGCCAGCCAGCGTAGGACTTGGCCGGGCTAATAATAAGCCATAAGGTCAAAGAGGAAGATAGTCTCTCCCTGAAACAAACTGCATTAGGGCAAAAACCTAGATTGTTTGCAAACCCAGTGAAGGAAGAGGATTTTATTTTATTTTATTTTTTTTAATTTTTATTTATTTATGATAGTCACAGAGAAAGAGAGAGAGAGGCAGAGACATAGTCAGAGGGAGAAGCAGACTCCATGCACCGGGAGCCCGATGTGGGATTCAATCCCGGGTCTCCAGGATCGCGCCCTGGGCCAAAGGCAGGCGCCAAACCGCTGCGCCACCCAGGGATCCCAGGAAGAGGATTTTAATATGTTTTAATTTCTGTTAGTTTTATATTCATCGGGTGCTCTTTTGTAAATTGAATAGCTAGAAGTGTCCTAACATAAATAGCTTCTATTTATTAAAATCTGAACAACTTGTGAGCCTTCTACTGCAATCTCCCTTTGGGTCAAGGTCATTCGTTACGTATTTGTGTTCAGGCAGGTCAATGTATAGTGGCGACCCTCATCATCAGAAACAGCTCCCAACTAGCTTTATAGCATCCCACTCTTAATTATGAAGAGATAGCCACAGGGCCTGTAAATTAGCCCAAAGTTTCTACTTAAACATCGTAGTGTGCTAGGACCTGGGCTAAGATGGATTAGTTTGTAGTAAACCAATGCTCCTAACGAGAATAACTTGAAAAGTTCGATCAAAAGATGTGTTTGAAGGCTTAAGAGTTGCAAAGGTAAACAGAGTTAAAGTCTTCAAAGGTTCTAGCCCTGAGAGGTAGTAAATTACTAATTTATATGGACTCTAATTAAAGTCAAGGATGAGTGTTGGACCCTTTAACCACTTTAGGCTAAAGCATGGAAAGAGAATGCAAAACTAACTAAAGCATATCTAAAATGGGGAAAATAGAACAACTGGAAATAGAAATAGGACAGTTCATCTGAGCCTCTATGATGGGTTGGATGCATTTTATTTTACTTTTATTTATTTTTTTCTTTTTAAAAATATTTTATTTATCCATGACAGACACAGATAGATGCAGAGAGAGAGACAGAGAACTAGCAGAGGGAGAAGCAGGCTCCATGCAGGGAGCCCGACGTGGGACTGGATCCCGGGTCTCCAGGATCAGCCTCTGGGGGGAAGGTGGTGCTAAACCGCTGAGCCACCCGGGCTGCCCAGTTGGATGCATTTTAAAATTAGCATTCTCTGATTTCCTTTTCTTTATCAATAGCAACAACAATTTCTTAAAATATTTTTACTTCAAAAAGATGGCACTGATCTTGAAAAATCAAAACGTAGTGTATAGCACTCACCTCTAATAGAAGCCTTTGATGTAGTGCTTGAGTTTGAGTGAGTGCATCCCAGGACACTTTCAAGAGTAGCTCCATCTTTTTTAAATTTCGAAAATCTCGTTCTTTTTCTCTTTGCTTACGAGAAAGTTCATCATGGTAGTTCTGCTTGTCAATGAGACAGTTTCGTAAATTGAGATCCAAGATCCCTCTGTTCCAGGTAAAGAGGGAAAATGAAGGTGATTTGTCATCAACTGCCCTTCATGTTTTTCAAGGCAGCATGCTCAGCATATTCATACAGAACTATCCTCATATTAGAATCAACTTTTAAATCATGCCAAAAGCAACTTTGGAGGTTGACATATAATTGAGTCACAGTCTTATAAAAAATGCAAATGGAATAGCAGCTCAGCAGAAACAGAGGCTCAGAGGCTGAAATTTTATTTAAAAATAGGAATTAACACCTTCCCAAGGAACTGCACCACAGAGGTATTCCCATTAAGAAAAACTCATGATTACCCCAGAAATACCATTCATCTGTTGGAAAAATCCCTCACCTATAGCATACTCCAGTGATACACTTTTCAGAGGCACATTTCAAAAACCTACCAAAATACAATACATTGTTCCTTAAGATTTGGTCATAAGAAATTGAAGAAAATGATGAGTAAAAGGTGGGGAAGATATTTGGAAATACTCTATGTAATATTTTTTAAATGGTAAAAATCTATAAAATACTTAATTGAATCAACATTAATCTATTTGAGATTATGTAATGATCCTCAAATATAAATTGAAGAAAAATTTTGATGACAGATCCCAGAGATATTACTAACCTTTCAGTTAGTGAAGTTGCTTCACTCACCCTGGTTAATTCCAGGAGCTTGACCAATTGGTTATATTCTCGTTCTTTGATTTCAAGTAAGGCTCGTTTACCTTCAACTTCCTTTATTACATCTTCCTTCTCTTCCATTATAGAATTAATTTTGGTTTCAACTTTCTTTAGTGAGTCATTTAGTTCTTTGAGTTCATATTCCAAGACAATTTTTTTCTTTTCCATTTCTCTGTGGGGGATACATACATACATGTACAGATACATACACACATATATGTGTACACGCACACACACACACACGTCTGAGTCCATGCTATCTTTACCTATTTTTATTTTCTGAGAGGGCAACAGAGGAGCTAGTGATGAATTCAGAAGTGGGGTGAGGATGACGGGTGGGTGAGGCTTGGGGTGTATCTCCACTGAGGGCCAGTGAGGGCAGTGATTTGTTCTGCTTCCTCACTTTCTTCCCAGATCCCCAGTGTAGCATCTCCTGGGATCTACCCTCATCCTGACCAGCCTCCCTGAATCTCTCAACTTTGGTGGTGGTAGCGTGGCCTTCAGAACTGTTACGAACACCTGCTTTTTTCCCTTTGCACCAGAGCAAGCATACTGTTTCTCCAGAATTCTTGTATCTTCACTTATTTTTATCTTTGGGGGTCCTCTAAACCTTGAGAAATTTCTCCATGATTTCTGCCTCCAAATCTACTCTGAATGTTTGAGGGTGTTCCCCCATGTGAACAGTTGGTGAAGTGAAGAATTGCTGTCATCTGGGCATTAGGCTTCTGGCTGGCTGACACACTTCTAGAACACGGAAATTCAACACAGTTCAAATCACTTATCTCTTGCAGAGCTCTATGAAAGCCAGTTGGAATTCTCCATACACATTTAATTTGTAAACTCGAAAGACAATATTGACCCCAAATTAAGACATAACTGTTAGGCATGATAGTAATATGCTGCATTACTTTCTTTTAATGAACTTGACACACACACGCAACCTCAACAAGGCCAAATGCAGATAATTAGAAGGTCTTAAGAGTAATTTGATGTGTTCAGTGGTTAATAGTCTTGTTTTAGCATGCACACATAACTTGGGGGAGAGTAGGATGGGAGGGATTAAGGATAATACTAAATCATACACTTTTTTGCGTGTCGTTTTTTCTATCTCTTTTCCAATTTGTACAGGAACAGCTTGATGATGGACCACCTCGTCCTAGTAAAGAAACAGGCCCGTGTTACATTATATAGTGTTAGGCCAGAAAGCAGTTAAGACAAATTAAATAGAAAAGAATTATGATGTATAAGATTCTTGCTACCTGACCTGTACTGTGCAGGGTGCTTTAATTATTTCATTTACTACTCACAGTGACCTTAGAAGACAGCTACGGTTGTTAGCGGTTTAAAGAGGAGGCAGCAAAAAAAAAAAAAAAAAAAAAAAAAAAGAGGAGGCAGCTGAGTGTAACTAATGCTGTTTGCTCCCTATAGGAATGTATGCCCAGCCTTCGGGGGCGGCGGGATGGCTGCTAACAGCCCACGCTTGGTCTCCTCTGGGGGACTGCTCCTGGCCCACAAGAGCTGCCTTACCAAGGGATAAGGAGTCGAGGGAAGAGGGCATCCTCTGTGACCAGTGGTATAAGGCCCATCCCCTCCACCTCTGGACGGAAATCATGGTCTAGAGTTCCCCCTGGGGTCAGGTTGAGACTAGAGTGCTCCTGAAAACACATTTTGGCCCAGCCACTTCCCCAACTCTGTGCTGCTTCTCTCACCCTCCTATCAGATTCTCCTTAGTGCTCTCCCTCAACAGGTCCTTGTCCGAAGACTAGAAGCTCTGCTTCTAGAGAACTCCGCCTAAGACTCCCACTAAGAGAATTTATTATTATTATTATTATTATTATTATTATTATTATTATTTTAAGAGACGCATGAAGAAGGCCAGAGTTTGGACTTCATAGCCCTCTCAGATATGCAGACTCTTTTTTTTTTTTTTTAATTTTATTCATAGAGACACAGAGAGAGAGAGAAAGGCAGAGACACAGGCAGAAGGAGAAGCAGGCTCCATGCAGGGAGCCCGACGTGGGACTCGATCCCGGGTCTCCAGGATCACACCCCAGGCTGCAGGCGGCCCTAAACCACTGCGCCACCGGGGCTGCCCTCCCACTAAGAGAATTTAAGTAATTTTCCCAAAGTCAGATGGCTAGTGAGTGGTAAGGCCAAGATCAGAAGCCAACTTTGCCTAGGACCACTTTCTCCTATGTCCTGTGGATTCACAGAAGGATTAGTTTTAACCTCAAGCGGCTTATGTACACGGCAGGGGTTCTGGAACAGCCCTTCTTGCCTGAGGATTGCACTGGACTTTGGTGCCTGGAGTAACACATGTGCACGGAGGTTGCACACATCATGGGGGTGAAATGCATTTCTCCCAGGGATCTGGCTCAGTCCTGGGGCCGATCCAAGTTTGGTAAGGCTAAGACTCTTAAGATTTATTGGGGGTCCTCTTTAGGAAGAAAGAGTACAAAATGACAAATGCTAAATAAGCACAGGGCCTTGGAAGAGGTTCGTGCACGTGAGGGCCTAAGGCTCTAGCTTTGTTGGGCTCCTCGTAAATCTGTCTCTGCTCAGGTCTTATGTTCCAGGTAGCAGCTGGGTATGTCTTATTTGACTGCTCTAACCCCTAAGGAAAAAGACATTAAAGTGAATCATAATTGTCCTTTAAGCCAACGAGCCTCAGATATTGTTGCTTTTAAAATAACTCCAGGTTATTTAAACCGTTTTGAGAGTTACGCATTTTTCAAAGTACAATGAACTTTAACTATCTCCTAAAATATAAATGCACAAAGTCTTCATCCTTTCATGGGAGGAAGGAAGTAGTGTGGAATCAAACAGACAAGGATAAAGTCATACAAAGATACACAAGAGGTTAGGACATTTGGTTGCTCTCCAAAGAAGTGATTGTGTTTGTGACATTCAATCCTCATGCTGAAAATGCCTGATGAGGTCTAGAGAGGTCTTTTCCCTGGGCCAAACTAGGGCGGCAGCACTAAACACTCTCGAGTTTTGGGTGAATTCCCAGAGCTCAGGTTTAGTTTGATGGGATCTGTCACAAGGCTGAACGTTTCTGTCGGTGTGATGCTAGTCCTCTGTGCCAAACCTGCGCAGCTAGTCTTGGTAACCAGGCATCTCTACATCCACGCAGGCACAATGCTTAAGTATTTATGAACTGTAAGTAGCACACCTTTAGGGTGACCTGACATTCCAACAATTCTTCTAGTTCCTTCTGTTCCTTTAGTAATTGCTTTTGCTTAGATGCCAAATCTTCCCGTAAATTTTTGATTTCCAATTTCCTCTGCATTATTTCTTTACGTAATTCTTCAGTGCTTTCTCTCAATTGTCTCATCTTCTTCTCCATTTCCTTTAAAAATCATGAAAATTTATCAGGTTATATAGAGCCTGAGCAAGCATCTGTCTACCAAAAAATAAAATTAAAAATAATTTTACTCACCATTTTTATTATATTTGAGCTTTGCAAATGATTTCTTACAAAGTTAAATACAATAATAACTTCTGACATCTTTGATAAAGGTATGACAGTTGTATGGCATGTATTACACATTTTACACTATATTCATACTTTTTTTTTTTTAACTGGTGCTCCTTTCTATCCTATATTTGAAATGTGCCCTTTTTGAGTTTATTTCTATTTCATACCCAAAAAACATTAGTGGAAATTTCTAGCCTATTTTCTAGGTTTGTGATTTGACATCAGATGCAAATAATCTTTGATTATTGGGCTTGTGGTTAACCTGAGTCCCACACGAGAATTTAACACTAGGGAGGTCATATTTGGAAAATCCAACCCTTTGTGCTCCTTAATCCCCCCTTTCTTATTGGTATTACTTCTCTAACTCATTCAGATTCTCCCCAAAGGTCCTCCATCCCAGATTCATAAAACATCTTTGTTCCCTTGAATGATTATTTGGGGAGTGTTTGACTTAGGGGAGAGAAGCCTTACACTCAAAATATCTACACATGGGGTGCCTAGGTGACTCAGTCGGTTGAATGTCTTCGGCTCAGGTCATGATTGTAGGATCCTGGGATGGAGCCCCACATTGGGGTCCCTGCTTAGCGGGGAGCCTGCTTCTCCCTCTCCTGCTCCCCCTGCTTGTGCTCTCTCTGTCAAATAAATAAATAAATAAATAAGTAAAATCTTAAAAAAAAAAAGAAAAGAAAAGAAAACCTACACATTATTAATGACTGAGTGAATGGATCCATTTAGCTGCTCTGGGCTTTCTGCACATCTCCCTACTCCACTGCTGCTGGGAGAGGATAAAATTGGTGATCCTATGATCTGGAACTAAAATTCAAAATGCTTTTTCCCATAAAATCTGTTTAGTAAATGATAGTTAGGTGTACTTCTAGAATAGTGCATATTTTATATGCCATATATGTGAGTGTATGCCACACAAACACACATAAAAAGTACTATTTTACTCCATGCTAAACAGGTTTTTGTGCCTTGGAGTTAAAACACCAACAACACACTTTTGACATATAACTGTTCGGAAGAGGGCAACAGTGCAAAGTGTAATGACATTTCTATTTACTTTATGTGATAGATCATGAAAAACAGACTCAAATTCCTCCTGTTCCTGTAGTTATTCTTCTCATTAAGAGGTAGAGCCTATTTCTCTACCCCTTGAGTTCAGACTTAGCCATATGACTTGCTTTGACCAATAAAATATTCTAAAAGCAGAGGCTTGAAAAGTCTTGGGTCTTGGGGTTTGCCATTACCTGAGGCTGTTTGTCTCTTTCTTGAGTCTGGAAACCCTTCCATCATTATAGGACTAACTGGTGACATGTGATCTTAGACCAACTAGCCTGCCAAGTGGCCAACACATGATGAAGCCATCCTAGACCACCCACACCCAAATGAACCAGCTCAGACCAGAAGAACTCAGAACTGTGGAAAATAAGAAATGTTGGTTGTTTTAAGCCACTAAGTTTTGGGGCACTTTGTTATGCAGGAATAGATAAGTGATGCATCTCCTTCATGAAAATTTCCTATAATAAGCTTGAGATGTTCAGGAAGCCCTGAGAGTAATAACTATGCAAAAATAATGTTTTTATGTGCCAGCCACAGATCCCTTTTTTTTTTTTCTGAAAACAAAGCAGATAATTGTCCAACCAAACACAGCCTAAATTAGATGCCAAATAGCTAAGCCTGTAATAGGCATCACTGTGTGTATTCCAGAAGTGATTCCTTCCAGCATTATCCATACTTAAGACTCTTGGATCTTTCATTATGTCTCAGGGTGTGGTTGTTATGATAAACATCAATATTTATCAAAAGGGATGTTTAATCCAGCTGTATTTAACAAACTGTAAACCATCTAAGTAAGACTTACTCCTGGCTTAGGTATCTTCTCAAATTCCTTTATTATGAGATTTTTTTCTTCTGTTAAGCTGTGAAAAGAAAAAAAAAAAACAAGTTTGACAACGTACAAAGGAGTAATAAGCTATTTCTACAGTAATAACTTTCTACTTTCTCTTAGAATGTGCTTCCCATGTTTGTTTGCCAGGTAACCTGATGGCTTCAGTGACTCCCGACTAGGTGCTTCCTCCCCAGTCCTCACACAACACTGTGTACACCCGCCCATGGGAACAGCTGTCTTACCACAATACAGCTACTTGGTTGCATGACCTCCCCGCGAGACTCGGACCCCTTCCAGGCAGGCTCTGGGCCTTTTCTTTTTTTCTACTATTTGCAATGAACCAGTGCCTGTCTGGATTGCTGCAATACCTCCCACTAACTCCATCAAACAAGCAGGTCTCGCCAGCCAGTAGGCCTGGGAACTTGGAGCTAAAGATGCATTCACATCTTTAGGGTTTATTTTTGTGAGTTTTTATTTGCAATCATGTAAATTAAGGTTAATGTTGCAAGTGTGTGCCACATGGAATTTAATATAGGTCAGCTGTCTGGGACACAAGCTGAAGTTGAACTTTCAGAATTTTGAATATGTAGGCCTTTGCTCTTAGAGCTTGCATACAAATTGATATAGTCTCCTTCCCACCTATTGATCCTACACCTCACCCAGGCTGCCACCAGGGGGTGGTAGTGTGCTGCCATATTTTGGTTGTAAAGGACACCTTTATGCCCCTGAGTTGGAAAAATGGTGACATGAAGCTCTCCCGCAAGACAAGACTCACAGCCTTTCCTTTAAATAAATGTAAAATGACCTTTTCCTTAAACAAACATAAAATGGCTAATTCCTTAGGACACCTTAAACTAGTTGCATTTCTATCATGTGTTTTTTATTAAGAAAAACTGATTGATGTTTTCCCTTTAAAAGATGCATATTTTTCAGGCTCCTGGGTGGCTCAGTCGGTTAAGTGTCTGCATTCGGTTAAGTGTCTGCATTCGGCTCAGATCATGAACCTGGGGTCCTGGGATAGAGCCCCACATCAGACTCCCTGCTCAGGGTGGAGCCTGCTTCCCCCTTTCTCCTTGCTCCTCTCCCCTGCTCATGCTCTCTCTCTGTGTGTCCAATAAATACATAAAATATTTAAAGAAAAAAATGCATATTTTTCAATTTACAGAGAAATATATCATTCATAATCCCATCCCATCACACCACAGTTGATCATTTTTATTTTCCTTCTATCTTTCAATAATATTATACAAAATGTGTACCTATGATTGAATTCATTTTTACCCAACATGTAATTAAAGATATCTTCCCAGGGGCACCTGGGTGGCTCAGTGGTTGAGCATCTGCCTTTGGCTCAGGTCATAATCCTGGGGTCCAGGGATCGAGTCCTACATCAGGCTCCCCACAGGGAGCGTGCTTCTCCCTCTGCCTGTGTCTGTACCTTTCTCTTTGTATCTCTTATAGATAAAAAATTCTTCCCAATTAAAAATATTTTTAGACTTCATAATAATATAATAGTTTCAAAGTTCCCTAGTGGGTAGATGTCACATAATAAAATAATCGTAATATCATCTTTCACTGATCCTATGTCAATAGGATAAGTGAAATAGTAATTTCACTGCATAGTAATTTACATGCATTGTTTCTAAACTTCAGAACTTGCCAGGTAGGTATTGTTTTCTTCGTTGTCAAATGAAGACACAGGAGTTAAGTACCTTTTCCAAAGTCACATAGTCAGGGCTGAACTGACATTCAAACCTAGAAACTGAGCTCTGACTCAATACCAAGCTGCCCCCTCTGGAATACATTATTATTTAAATATTCCATTTTTCTTTAGAATTTAGGTTGCTTTCAGTTTTTCACTTTTATTTATTTTTTTAAAGATTTTATTTATTCATGAGAGAGACAGAGACATAGACAGAGGGAGAATCGGTCTCCTCGCAGGGAGCCCAGTGAGGGACCTGATCCCCACCCAGGATCATGTCCTGAGCCGAAGACAGATGCTCAACCACTGGGCCACCCAGGCGTCCCAGTTTTTCACTTTTATTCTCTTTTTTTTTTTTTTAATTTTTATTTATTTATGATAGTCACAGAGAGAGAGAGAGAGGCAGAGACACAGGCAGAGGGAGAAGCAGGCTCCATGCACGGGGAGCCCGATGTGGGATTCGATCCCGGGTCTCCAGGATCGCGCCCTGGGCCAAAGGCAGGCGCCAAACGGCTGCGCCACCCAGGGATCCCAGTTTTTCACTTTTAAAAGCAAAGTATAGTAAGTATCCTAGTAAATATCCTACATCCCTAAAGACATGTATTATGTCTTTTTTTTCCCTCCTTTTAGATTCTCCTTTTTGCGTGGCATTGCTGAAATAAAGAAAAAACACTTTTGTGCCTCTTGATACCTCTTAACACCTAATCTTTTAAAATGACATTAATATTGAAATCTGCCTGCCACCTTTCGCTTTCCTGGCTAAGGGATGCTTCGGTGTCAAAGGTCTTCAGGATCCATTTCTTTCCTGAGACCATGTCATCAAAGACTCTTGGTTTTAAGGACTCGTGAGTAAACAGACAGTGCAGGAGGCCTGCATGTTGTTCTGTGCAAGAGGCATTCTTTCACCAGTGGTAGAAACAGCCTGAACGAGTGGAAATTGCCACCGGTAAATTTTTGAACCAGTGCAAGCAGTAGAATCTAAGAGTCAGGCCGTCCAGAGCTGGAAGGGGCTGCTGGGGGCCGCCGTGGGCTTCTGTCGGGAGCGGGGAAAGCAGGCTGGAGGTCACAGAGAAGGTTCGGGGGTCCCTAACGTGTAGTCAGAGCTGAGAACCATGAGGGTGGGGAGCAATTCTTCAACTGGACATGCAGCCGAATCACAGGGGGAGCTTGTAAAGCACTCCACGCTGCCTTGGGTGGGGAGGCCTGGGCAGAAACTGGAATCTTGCTTTAGGAGTTGGGTCTACCTTTCAAACAAGCCTCTCAGGTGCTTCTCTCTCTTTCGGTCATGCAGACTGCACCCTGCAGAGCCTGGTCTAAGCTCATGGTGCTCTTGGCTTCCACAGGCCGAGCAGGAAAGACTTCACAAGTGTTCAGAAAGTGCAACCCGTTGCAGCTGTGAGTTCTTACTAACTAGCCCTCGTGACCTGTGTGCCCCCTGTCATACCTAATACCCCGGGGTCCCCGAGGCATTGCTAAAATGACCCAGCTCTTCCTTTCTCCCCGGGTCTGCTGGTTTCTCTGCCCGACCTGGCTGTCACTGCCGGACTACCAAGGCCCGGCTGACTCAGCACAGTGCGTCAGGCTGAGCACTGATTTATCTGCCCTCCAAATCCGAGAACTACCAGAAAGCAGACAAGCTCCAAAAGATAACAAAGTGAAGGCAAGGGAAAGGTTGAAAAGAGTATTGGAGGGGCGCCTGGGTGGCTCAGTCGGTTGGGCGCCCGCCTTGGGCTCGGGTCCTGATCCCGGGGCCTGGGGTTGAGCCCTCCGTCGGGCTCCGTCTCCCTCTGCTGCCTGCCCCCTGCTCAGGCTTGGGCTCTCTTTCTCTCCCTCCAATAAATAAAATCTTTTAAAAGAAAGGTATTGGAAAATCTTTTCAGAGAATGTCTTTAGAAAGATAATGACTTTGACTTTATTTCGAAAATAAGTTCTCAATAGTATTTATTACTTCATTATTTATGTGTACTATTTCTTTTACTTAAGAAGGTTATATATTCTTTCCTAAACTGCATATTCAAGAGGTCAACGAATATTAATCTCAAAGCTAAAACTATGGCGACAGATTTAATTATTAACCGGACAACGTAATTATATGCACCATTACATTTCTTAAAGATTTATATTATGTGAAACCGTGAGAAAAATCAACCAAATTACAGAGTGGAGTTTTTTTCTCTAGAGCATTTGAACAACATACTATTCTTCATAGTTGCCAATGATTCAGAAGTTCCCAAAGATATTGGGGTGGAGAGGTGCTAGTTATTAGGGCTTCTGTTATTTAGATGCTGAATAAAATGAGTTTGTTGTGCTGATCTGAAAAATAGCATCTGTATATTCAGATGAATGGTTTTCTCTCACTGGCTTAGTTTCTTTATTTTTAGGTGGGGATGGACCTATCTACTTTTTTCCTGGGGAAGGGGTGTTGAGTGTATTCGTTTCAGTACCATATAATATGAAATATGTTAATCCCAATGAAATACAGCCTATAATTCTTCCCTGGTATTCCTTTTGGAATCACCATTATTTTTATGGAACTAAGTTTGTTCACTCTTGAGCTGCTAATATTTGAGAATGTGAGGGAGTCTGCTCAAGCTAGAATATGATGTGTTACAAATCCAAAAACAATACACACTAAACAGTTCTGCAAATGTGTGTCCTGAATGTTCTCGTTCGCTGTTGGGCACTATGCACAGTCCCCTTCCTACCCCAAGTAACTCAGCGAACAATTTGCCTGTCTATACCTAAAAGGCAAGAGTTCTGGTTGTTGCTGGGTTTTTTCCTTTGGCAGGAACACTTGGAAATTTTAAACAATTTAAATATCAACTGACTTATGTTCCTCTTACCCTTTCGTGGAAATGTCAAGCATTCATATTTTCAATACTAATGAACAACCACCAATTGTTTTAATTTCATTATTTTCTCAACTGAAAGAGTGCTTACAGAGCACAGAAATAGCTAAGCTTTCTTTTTATAGATCTCACTGTGAGCCTGAAACGAGTTTAGATTGAAAGACAAAAGAGAACTCAGATTCCCCCCCCCCCCCCCAGTCTAACTCTTCTGGGTAGGCTAGCCTTCTTCATCCCCCAGTTGAAACGATAGGCCCCAAAGAGAGGATTCAAAACCCAGGGCTTGCAGAGTCCTCAGAAAAATCGCTCAAGTCATTTGCTTATCTCTCAGCGGGAATGAATTACATTCGCTCTACCGACTCTTAAAAATAGCCAGGGAAAGTTCTTCCACCTTAAAAGGTAGCAAATCCTAGGAGCGATTGTTTGGCCTTCTCTTCGGTACCCAGGCAGGGCACCCAGCACACCACAGCACAAAACTTGGATGGTAATCATTTTGAAATTCCATCTAAATAGTGTGATTTGCTGAACACAAGTCAGACTCTTCCACTGACTTGCTACTCCACAGGAGGAATGCTAGAGATTTTGGAAAGAACATTTGCCTTCCAGCAATACATCTCTCCTTTCGCTCACTGGATGACATCCTCTAGATCTGCATAAGTGAATGTGTCCTCCAAAAGGATATTGCTTTCTCTCTTGATGCTGAGGAATAGTTTAGGAGAATAAGGTTGACTCTATGGTCCATGTTCCTGTATTAGAAAAACAGAGGGAGCCACATGTGACCCTCAACTCACATAGGTCTGTCTGCAAAGTGCGTGAGGGGCGCCTGCCATGCAGCATATGGTCTGCTGCTGCTGAAGGGACACAGGGCCACCGTCGGGGTGAGGTGGAGACTGTGCCAAGTCCTTGTTCTATGCAGGGTGTTCTCTGGCTATGGCCAATGCTTATGGCTTTGTTCTGACTCAGGGAAAACAAGAGCAGGCGTCTCCTCCTGCGGGTGTCTCCCTGTCACCTGAGATTTTTTTTTCTAGAAGCTGTGTGACCTTCTCGTTCAGGGATGGCCCGTTCTAGGAAATGAAGGAAAGAGCTAGGCTTATAGTCATCTTACACATTGCCATCTCATACTCATTGTGCCCAAAATTCCTTCCCGAGTCTAATTTTTCTGTTTTTGTTCATGTGGAAGGAGCTTTGTTCAACTCTGTCTTCGGTGTGTTTGAGAGAATTGTGTGCTTACCTATTTAACCTGTACTGAGTGTGGGACTCTCTTTCCTTCACTGCGTTGTATTCATTTTGATACTTGAGGAGTTGTTCTCGCATTTTAGAGACCTCGGTGGTGGATGCCTCAGGGAAATCATCAGCTCGCTGCAGGTGAAATTGCTGCTGCTGTATTTGCTCCGTGAAACGTTTGGCATCCTGGAGCAGTTGGACCTCTGACTCTTGTGTGCTGGGTTCCATGAAACAGAGATTCAAATAATGAGAGGGGCACAGTTTTAACACCTGTAGTGGCTCACATAGGGGGTCTAGCAAGGACAGCTCCTGGTTCTTTCCATTCCTGGGTTCAATTCAGTTCAGTGATATTTTTGTGTCAAATATTGTACTAGGTACTTCTAGGTACTGGAAGTGAATGGAGCTCACAGTCTAGCAAGGGGAACAGATGGAATAGGTAGCCGGAGTACCAGGTGACAAGCACTACCACTGGTGTCAAGACCAACATGGTGGGAGAGAGAGGAGCATTGAGTTGGATGGGAATGTGATATTTGTACTTGACTTTGAAGAACAACCATGACTTCCCAAACTGGGAGATAAAAAGGGGGAGAGTGGGTCCTCCCTTCAACTTTCCCGGCAATGCTGGCTTTCTCTAATTCCTGAATCCTCCTCCTGACTGTGAGAAAAACTTTTCCTTCTTGGGGAACTAAGAAACAACAAAGTTTTCTAATGACTTTACTAGGAAACTAGGATGAAAAACTCTTCTGTAAAATTATGGACATAAACCACCTTACAGATTTCTGATCCTATCTTTAATGTCTGGCTGGAGCTGGACTTGAATGTCACAGTTGAGGGGGACTCCCTATCTAGGTCTTGTTCCTGTCTAGGAAAAAGGGTTCAATATCTGGCAAGAAGCAGATTTGAGTGGACACAGGAACTGGACTTGGTGAAATCTTCTAAAGCTCCCCCACCTGTTCTGCATGCTGGCATCAGCTGCAGGCTGACCAGCAGCCCTGATTCAGCTGCCTCATGTTAGCTACCTCTCCCACACGGAAGCAAGACTGGTGCCATCTCCTGCGTTAAAGCCAGCACTCCTCCTTGGCGCACACCCCACCAAGTTCCCTCCCCAGGAGAAACCGTCAGGGGTCTCCTCATGTGCAGAGATGCCCAATGACCTGATGAAGGCTGTCTCAACTGAAGTTACCTGCTCCACCCATTTCCTCTGGCGTTCATACGTCATTTGGCTCAATAACATCCAGCGAAACATTAACTGGGACAGAGTATGTTCCAGGCACTAGGTTGGGTACCAAATAGCAACAGCAGCTACAGTGCTAACACATATAACTTCTAATAATGAACGCTGGAGTGGTTTCTTACAATTCATTTTCCTTGCATGTTAATATACTTTGTAAATCTAAAGTTGCCTGAGCTCCTTCATAAGGGTCTTCAGCTGCGGAACTGTGAAGTGTTGGCTTGTGCCTGATTTCCCCAGAAAGAAAACGGACAAAGCAGTTAGGGTTCTAGCCAGAAGGCAAATGCTGATTTACCCACATGGACTTGAAATATAGTGTCAGCAGAAGAGGATTTAACAACTTCTATAACGCGGTTCCTATGTAAAACCCATTCAGTTTCAGTTCAGCATTTCCAGGCTCTCTCTGCCCTGCTGAAACCCCAGCAGCAGGAGTGGGGAGCCTGTATCTTCATGCTGTTCTCACCCACCAGGCAGGGGCAGTGGGAGAGGGTGGTGGATGTTTGTAATGACAAGAGAGGGAAGTAAAGGGTCAAGAGGAGGTAAAATGTGGGTAGCAGAAGGGAAGTAATGGTTCTGCAACACAACCTGGAAGTAGGAAGAGATAACGCCATAGCTTTGGTCCTACATTATTGTCCATCACTGGGGCCCAGGGAACTGAATTGTGGGCTAGGGAAGGAGGAAGCTAAATCAGCCCCCCACAAAGCTCTGCTGAGCTCTAGATTAGAGCTATCGGGAGGGTGAGAAATGTTGCAGGATTCTTTGTATCTGCAAAGGGACTTGGAGAGATGCCCTGAGAGCTGCATGGATTTGTTCTTCCCATTTAAGCAGTGTGAAATATGTTGGAAAAGATTACCCCAGACTTCCTATCTAAAGTCTCCAAGTTCCTGAGTCTTGAGAACTGTGTGTACACTTTGGCAGTCAGGCCAATTGTGGGGAAATGGAGTCTCCGTGAGGGATGGGGATGAGGAGTCAGCTTGAGGCTGGCATAGAGGAAGAGGAGGAGGAGCCAGAGCTGGGCAGTTACCATGAACTTGGATGGAGCTGAGTAAGTAAGGCGTGGAGTGAAAGTGAAGGGTGCATAGGAATGCAGCTCTGCTCTTCCAGTGATTCACTCTTCCCACATGCTCCCATCCTCAAAGTAGCCAAATCGACTCTGGACAGGAAAAGAAGTAGCCCAGGAAAAGAACTCTGGGCTAATGTTTGAAGACTGGGGGAGAAGATGGATGGGGAATGAAAGGATGGAGCTTCTCTACATTGCTGTCCCTCCTTGGCTTTTGGGGAAGACATATGAGGCAGAAGGTAATGGGAAAGAGGAAGAAGGATGGGGAGTAGTGAGGAGTAGCAGCAGAACAGGATTTCCCTTCTTTCTTCACTCTCTTCCCTTGATTCCCAGAGGCTCATAGCAGATGCTTGGAAAACTTTGTGGAGTCATCCTATGGAAGCCTATTCTCACCTGTTGCTGGTTGGGACTAGACTAAGGAGGGTAGCCTAGGGTAGGTGGAAGAGGTGAGAAGACCAAAGGCTCAGCAGATGTAGGCTGGGGTTGTGCTTGAACCTACACCTCCGAGTGGTAAAGAGAGGTGAAGAGCAAAGAATCCTACAAAAGCGTCCTGGGGCAGATAATGTCAGTCTTCCACCAGATTCCCCCCATCTCGGTCTGCTCTTGGGTCACCTGTAGCTTTGGTGGACGGTTACCAGCGCGCCTCTGCCTGAGGGCTTTCTCTGGCCATAGGAACTTGCTTGGCTTCTCAGAGGGCATGCTAGAAGTGTCAGGAGCCCCTCTCCCTAGGAGCAATAATTCAACAAAGGATGGAAAAGAGTGGACAAATATCCCAGTTTCCTCACCTTTTGATGGGAGAGTTCTGAGGTGTGTTCCACACATGCAGAGGGTCCTCAGTGCGACTGAGCACCAGTTGGCCACAGGATAAAGCTGCAGATAGGCACCCCCCGCCCCCGATCCTTCCCTTCTCCATCTCACTTCCCCATCCTCCCATGATAATATCTGGTATCACTTCTCAAACTACTTGAACTCAAACCTTTGCCTCAAGGTCTGCTTTTGGGAGGCTACAAAAACAATACAGATCTCATCACACAAAAAAGAAATATATGATAAAGATGTCTCCACATGAGCAAATAGCCTACCTTACCACGGTATCATGCAGCAAGGTGTACTTGGCTTTTAACTCTGCCATTCTGGTTCCAGGAAGTTTCCCCAGACTGTGTAACTAGCAAAGAGAACACAGGATCACTATGAGAGATAATATGGATATAGGGATATTTTATAAAATCTTCCTATTCAACATTAGAGAGGAAACATATTAGGCAATGTGGTGTACTACAACGATGCTAGGTGTTTGGAGAAAATATTTCTCTTCTGCCTCCGGTGATCTCTACGTCCCTGGGCAAGACTCTTACCTCTCTAGACTATGATATCTTCACCTGTAAATTGAAGTAAGGAATGGAGTCAAATTCTTCCAATTAAAAAAAAAACATATTTCTAGGTTTAGCAAACAACCTGGATAGTATAGATGACTAGGATGGCTATTTTTAAGTTGAGAGAACTAATAATTATCGAACGTCTTTTACGAGCGAGTGTTGGACAACAATTATTTCATTGTTAAAAATGTTTTTGTGAAGTAGGGATCATCTCCATTTTACTAAAGTTCAGAAAGTTAAGTGATTTGTTTCAAAGCTACTGAGCTAGTTAAAGGCAGTGTCAGAATGTAAACCCAAGTGGCCCAGCTCCAAAAACCCATGATAATTCCATTGTACCACACTCTCTCTGCCTCTACAGTCAAAGAAACATGAAAGTTTATTTCGTACAAAAGTGATATTATTTGTTCCTTTCTCATTTCTGGTAAAAGAACTTTTGGATTTACTCTCGGAGTTAGATGATAAATAGTAATAGACATCACAGCACAATATGAAACACTAAAGTTTTAACATTTGGATGGAACTAAAGGAAAGATCTGTGTTTATCAATGCCATGTTGTTCTTACCTCTAAAGTATTTCTTGAATCCATCTGTTTTCTTCTCCCTTCCCTGGGGAGGGAGAAGGGACTCACTAGTCCAAGTCACATCCCAGCTCAGTGGGACTACTGCAAAACCTCCCCTTGTCCCCCTCTCCATCCCTGTGTCCACTCAGGGCCCCTGTCTATCTACTTTCCAGGGAGATTTTTTTGAAATTTTTAAAAAGATGTTATTTATTTATTTGAGAGGGAGAGTGAGTGAGTGAGTGAGAAAGAGAGAAAGTGAGCAGGGGCAGAGGGAAAAGCAAGGGGCAGAAGGAGCCTGACACAGGACTCAATCCCAGGACCCTGGGATCACAACCTGAGCCAAAGGCAGATGCTCAACCAACTGAGCCATGCAGGCATCCCCAGAGAGATTAAAAAAAAAAAAAAAATCAAAGGTTTTGCTATGCTGGGTGTTCAAAACTCAAGTGGAATAGAATTCAAGAGCCTGGGTATGACCCCTGAGGTCCTGGATGACCCTGCTACCTCCCAGTCTCCTTCTAGAACCCTCTCATCAAGCTTTTTGTGCTCCAGCCACACTGGCTGCCTTTTATTTCATTCCCCCAGGCCTCTGTGTTGGCCATTCCTCACTTATCCCCAGGCCAGATTCTTTCTTCATACCTCACTTTCAATATCAATCCATAATCAGGCCTTCCTCTGACTTCTAAATTAAGATAGATACCCCCACACACCACCGACCCCAAAAGAACACTGCACTTCATAACATATATTATATGATCTGCAGTAATAAATATGTGACTAAAACAACGTTACTCCCCAACTATCATGGTTGTATAAGTGCCACGAGGAAAGGGCCTGGATCACCTTGTTCTTCACGGTGTCCTCAGCCAGTAGAAGCCCAGGCACAAAGCAAGTACTTGGCACACATGTGCTGCATGAGCAAATGCATGAATGCAACTGATAAAATGTGACGGTCAGAGTCTCCACAGTGGGCTTTCGTGGTCTCTCTACCCAAATAAGGGTGGCAATCACATTGTAAAATGCACTATGAAGCCCTCTCACCTTTGTGAAAGTGTGTGGGGTCTCCTGTGAGGGACTTACAAGCTAGTGCCAGACCTGGATTCCAATCCTCCAACCTTCACTTTCTATGTATGGTAAACAAGGCTTTTTTTTTTTTTTTTTTAGTTTTTATTTACATTCCAGTTAGTTAACACACAGTATAATATTAATTGTAGGTGTACAATGTAGTGATTCAACACATACAACACCCAGTGCTTATCACACCAAGTGCCCTCTGCCCTCCTTAATCCCCATCATCTATTTCACCCATATCTCCACCCACCTCCCCTCTGGTACCCACCCGCAGTTTGTTCTCTATACTAAAGAGTCTATTTCCTGGTTTTCCTCTCTCTTTCCCCCTCCTCATGATTGTTTTGTTTCTTAAATTCCACATAGGAGCAAAATCATATGGTATTTGTCTTCCTCTGACTTTTTTTGCTTAGCATAATGCTCTCTAGTTCCATTCATGTCACTGCAAATGGCAAGATTTAATTCTTGTTTATGGCTGAATAATATTCCATTTAGTAGATATACCACTCCTTTATCCATTCACCAATCAATGGACATTTGGTTCTTCCCATCATTTGGCTATTGTTGATGGTGCTGCTATGCATTAGGCTGCATGTATCCCTTTGAATCAGTAATCTTGTATTCTTTGGGTAAATACCTAGTAGTACAACTGCTGGATCTTAGGGTAGTTCTGTTTTTAACTTTTTGAGAAACCTGAATACTGGGTAAATAAGATTCTTAAGCCCTTTGAGGAAGTTCTACTTCTCACTATATCAAATAACTTAAAATGTATTCATGTGCCATCTAAATATAATTTATTTTACATGTAATTTTTAAAGTGTTGAGTTGCTACTGGTAGGTTGACTTAATGTTACACTTTATAGATATTTAATTAAACACATTTATTTTGTTTCTTCCATTTTCTTTCTGCATTTTTGAACTATTATGTAATTTACTTCAGATCTCAAACATTTTCATTGGTTCTTAAAAATGGTGTAGGACATAGGCTCTGTGCCCTTAAGATTTAATATGTTAAAAAGAAAAAGCTTTGCACATGGGCCCTCTTAAAGGAGAAAAATTACTGGGAAAAAATCATGAAAAGGCAAGGGTGAGAATGTGTGTTTGTATGTGTGTGCGTGTAATACAAAGATCACGCGGTGACCAGCCTTATAATTAGGCAACAAGTTAACCACTCTAGGTAATCCATTGGGTAAGGTAATTATGGACTCTAATGTTAAAAAACAAATATAGTATTTATAGTTTCGTTATCAGGCTGAAAAGACATTACCTCTCACCTAATGCTGTGCATGATGAAAGCAGAAGTAAATGTGACATAGGTCCTCCCCTAAAGCAGCTCACAGTTTGAAAAGATAGAAATTACAAAATGCTTACACTCAGTAGTTTTATTGTTAGTAAATAACCATATTGGGCATTATGCAAGTATTTTCTCTATATTCTAAGTTATAGCAAATGAATAAAATGATAAATTACAGACCATTTCCAGGAGGTGGAACTTCTAGAATGGTATGTGAAGAGTTTGATGAAGACCTTGATGAAGAGCTCTCCCTCAAAGAAACATTGATTCAACTTGTCAAGATTATCTAACACAGCCTTTAAAGTCTCTGGAAATTGATCTAAGGGCTTCCAAAATAATGAGATGTATTTATTTACAAAATATGAAACTCGGGACACCTGAGTGGCTTAGTGGTTGAGCATCTGCCTTCGGCTCAGGGCATGATCCTGGAGTCCCAGGATCGAGTCCCACATCAGGCTCCCTGCATGGAGCCTGCGTCTCCCTCTGCCTGTGTCTCTGCCTCTCTCTATATATCTCTCTGTGTGTGTCTGTCACGAATAAATAAATAAAATCTTTTTTAAAAAATCTGAAACTCAGAAAAATAGGAGACTGTGACATTTGAAACATGAACTGCATCCATTATCCTCAGTTCCATGTTGTGGAAGAAGTATTCTGGGCAGGCTTAGCAGCCAGGGAAGAGCTCATCTTCCCCACCTTCCTATTGCTAAAGACCTATTCAGGTGGGTGGGGCAAGGTTAAAAATAAAAGCAAGGAAAGAATATCTACACAGAGACATCAGAGGCTGCACACTATAGGGGGGAGAGGGGAGATACACTTTGCAGAATTAGTCCAGCCAAGTCACTAAACAAATAAACAAATGAACAATAACACAAACCCAACAGCAACAACAAGAAGCCAAGGGAGAATCCGAAACCAGAGTTGTTACAATAATATTATCTAAAATGTCCAATCATCAGCAAAAAATTATGAGTTATTCAAAGGGGGTGAAGGGCAAAAACTCTTTGGGGGGGTGCAGATGTGGACTTTAACAGACTTCAAAGCAGCTATTATAAATATATTCAGATAATGAAATGAAATCATATTTAAAGGATTAAAGGAAAAAAATAAAGTATTAAAGGAGATTATGATGACAATTCATCAAATAGTGAGTATCGATAAGGTATTGATCTAGAAGGATAAGAACTAAATGTTAAAATGGTATTCTTTGGGTAGTAAGAATGTATGGTTTTCGTATATTTATGTTTCCTTATCTGTATTTTATAATTTTCTCCAACACATATGTATTGTTTTAATAATAAAAGTCTATTAAAATATGCTTGAAAACTTTGCTGTAAACAATAGGGATTCAGCAAAATTTCAAACTGGAGAATGCTGTGATCAGATCCTACTGGCAGATACAGCCAGATTCTAGCTCGGACTTAACGAAAACTCAGTTGTATTAGTGCAGTCTTTTCTAAAATACCAGTTAATCGAAGCCTGATGGCAGTTGGGCCAGGGGTGCATGTTGGCAGGTTTTATGACTACAGAAAAAGCAGGAAGGCTCTAGCCTCTCTACAGGCTTCTTTTCTTATTTGCTGTTTCCATCACTCCCATAGCCATACTTGCCTTTGATGCCTACAAACCTATGAAGAAAGCTGAAGGGGTTAAACATCTGGTATGTCTTTGTCATTTCTACATAAATTGAAAAAATTTAAGTCATAGACGTTTAGAAAGAAGATTGATAAGCTACCTTTTATTCGATCTACTCTCCTAAAAACAAGTCTCTCTTAAAAAAGGAAAAGATCGGGATCCCTGGGTGACTCATGGGATCTCTGGGTGGCTCAGTGGTTGAGCGTCTGCCTTTGGCCCAGGGCGTGATCCTGGAGACCGGGGATCGAGTCCCGCGTCGGGCTCCCAGCATGGAGCCTGCTTCTCCCTCTGCCTGGTGTCTCTGCCTCTCTTTCTCCCTCTATGTTTATCATGAATAAATAAATAAAATCTTTTTTTTTAAAAAAGGAAAAGATCAAACTGTGAAGAATGGATTCTAACCTCCCTAAAAATAAAATGCATAATCTGGATGTAATATTCTTCCAACGGTGACTTTTCTGTGAAATTGCAAACTATCTCTTTAAGCAGGTCTATCTCTGGTTGGGAACTTCAGACTCCATTCTGGTGGATGAAATGCTTCACTCATAAACATAAAATAGCTGCATTTTCCCACTGCATGATACAAATAGGCACAGAAACCAAGTTTGTCATGTTTTAAAAATGCAGGATCTAAAGAACAGAGCATAAGGCCCAACTCAAACTGTCAAAGAGTATACATAACGAAAGGTTAGATATAATGTCATTAGGTTCATAAATATGATTTCACAATAGATAATTGTGTTACTGAATTGCCTTGTTGGTAATTGAGTCTGGAAGGAAACATTTACTCTAGAGCTGAAAGTTTAACAGGAGTTCATGATTCATGGATAGCATGTAATGATACGGAAAAAATTTCAAAAATGGAAATTCTAGGACATTCCAAGGAAAGTAAGAACTTTCACCAAGTGAACTTATCTGCAAGGGGGTCAGCATGAGGAAACAATTAAGTGTTTGTGGGGGTGTCTGAGGGGAACCACAATGACCATGGTTATTAACCTATTCTATTCTCATTGCCTCTTTGACATTACCTAGTGCTTTGGTCTTATCCCAATAAATCATTGGCTTTGGGGGATAACATAAACTTGAAAGCATAAATCCTTACCATCTTGTCTCCCACTCATGCTTTCCCTATCTCTGCTAGATATAAACAACATGGCCATTTGTAGCAGTTTCCAAATGCAATTGAGCTCTCAACAATGCTTCATCACTACTTTTGTCTGACCTTTCTCCTTGGTTGTTATATTAAGCTTTAGCTTTTCTGTATACCTAACTCATTGACCAAACAAAATTAAGCCACCTGAACTCATCATCTACATCAACAGATCCCTTTATCTACAGCCACACTCACCTTTAAGTTCTTTCCCCAGATCTCAAAAATGAAGGCAAGCCTGTCCACCTGTGTTTTCAAATATATACTCTCCTGCCTCGTCCTAGGCATTAAAGCATCAGTTATACCTTCCTTTTCTTTATGATCTCTATTTCTCCCTCATAACTGGTTCAGTGTGGTATTGTAATCAAATACAAATATATCAAAGCAGACTTCAATGTGAAATCCAGCTCTACTATTTTTTTCAAATTCCAGTATAATTAATGTACAGTGTTATATCAGTTTCAAGTGTACAATATAGTGACTCAGCAATCCTATGCATTACTCAGTGCTCATCACGATAAGTGTCCTCCTAATCTCCTTCACCATTTCCCCCATCTCCCGCCTCTGGTAACCACCAGTTCTCTGTATCTGACTCTGTTTTTTGTCTCTTTTTTTCTTTGTTGTTGTTATTTTTTAAAGATTTTATTCATTTATTCATGAGAGACACAGAGAGAGAGGCAGAGACATAGGCGGAGGGAGAAGCAGGCCCCATGCAGGGAGCCCTACATGGAACTCGATACCCAGACCCGAGGATCACACCCTGAGCCAAAGGCTGACGCTCAACCACAAAGCCACCCAGGTGTCCCATTGTTTTATTCAGCTCTACAGCTTCTCAACCTTGTAACTTGGAGTAATATTTAATCAATCTGTGCCTCAGTTTCTTCAGCTGTAAAAGACAAAAGTAGTCCCAATTTCATAAGTCTGTAGTGAAAACTAAATAATTATATATAAGGTATTTGGTATAGTGTCTAGTACACAAATAAGAGCTTAATCAGTGACACTTATTTTACTATTGTCATCATTGACATTATCCTCAACCTGTAAATCTGCTCAAGTCTTTCTCATTTAAAAAGCAAGCAAAAAATCCACCCCTGGGTGCTATGCTCCTATCCTTCCTCTCCTTCACTCTCATATCAGCTTTTCTGAAAAGAGTAGTCTCTGCTCTGTATCTCCCCTCCCTGACCTTCAGGTCACTCACCAATTCATAGTCACTGGCCTGCCAGCACTTCACCAAACTGACAAATTGACCAATGAATTTCTCATTTCTCTGGCTGATTTTGATATTTTTCCTCTAAACCACTGTTTTCCAGTAATTTTTTTATGATATATCTTGATGTGGTTTTCTCTGGCCTGAAATTTGTTCACAATGTTGGATCCATAAGTTTATCGTTTTCATCAAATTTAGAAAAATTTTAGATGTTGGTTTCTCAAATATTTTTTCTGTCCCCCTCTCCTCTCCTTCTGCAAGTGTGATTCATGTTTGGCCACCTGATGTCCACAGACCACTGAAGTTCTCTTCATTTTTATTTTACACTCCTTCTTCGTTTCATTTTTATTTTTTAAATTAAAAAATATTTTATTCATGAGAGACACAGAGAAAGAGGCAGAGAAACAGGCAGAGGGAGAAGCAGGCTCCCTGCGGGGACCCGATGTGGGACTCGATCCCAGGACCCAGGGATCATGACCTCAGCCAAAGGCAGATGCTCAACCACTGAGCCACCCAAGCATCCTTCATTTTTAATAATATCTATTGTTACATCTTAAAGACCATGAATCTTTTTCTTTAGTGTTTAATCTGCTGTTAATCCCATCCAGTGAACTTTTTTTAAATCTCACTGTCTTTTTCACCTTTAGAAGTTTGATTTGAGCCTTTTTCTAGCTTTCCCTTTTCTCATTTTATTTATGCTTCCTTCCACCTTTTTTTCAACATTCAAAATACATTTTAATATCTGTTCTGATGTCCTTGTCAATTAATTCTACTTCTGTTCCACTCCATTGTTTGACTTTTCTCCTCATTATAGGTCATATTTTCCTGCTTCTTTGCATGCCAGACATTGTGAATTTTACAGTTGATTATTTTTTTTTATATTCCTTTAAATATTTTTGGGCATTGTGAGTCACAGTTAAGTTACTTGGAAACAGTTTGATCTTTTCAAGGCTTGCTTGTAATCATTGTTAAGGAAGTCCAGAATGATCTTTTGTCTAAGGCTAATTTGGCCCCACAACTAAGTCAATACCCTTCTACATAGATTAGGAGGTCTTTCTATTTTGGTTGGTGGTGACATGAACGATTGGTTCTGTGTGGGTTCCAGGTATCATTCCATGCTCTCCTCTCTGGGAGTTCTTTCTCCAGCCTCAGCATATCTTCACAAGCATGCATGATCTCTGGAGCTTTTCTTCTACACTCTTCCCTCTCCTTACCTATGTATTTTAGCCAACGTGGCCTCCCTGAATCCCAAAACCTGTCATCACAAATCAGCAAGACCACTTGGTTCTGTTTGGGTTCCCCCCTCCCCATGCTATCACTTGGAAACTCTGAGTTGTAAGATGGCACAATTATAGGTCTCAACTTATTACGTACCCCCAGAGATTAATGTCCTGTGCAATCTGTTGTCCAAAGTCTGAAAAACATTACTTCATCTAATTTGATTTGATTTGAGTTGTTTAAGGCAGTAGAGTAAATCTGGTTCCTGTTACTCCATCTGAGTTGGAAGTGGAGCCCCAGTGACCTCTTAATTATTATATTCAAATGACATTTCTCTGTCCTTAGGTTACTTGATAATTTTATGACATTTATTACTATTGGCTTATTTTATGGTTCATCATTCCTGGAAATCTCTCCTTTTCCAGGTCCTGTAACATATAGTCTCACAGTTCTCTCTCTTAATTTTCTGTTTTCTTCTATAGTCCTCCCTTTAAAAGTTGGTGTCATCCAGGATTTGGTCCTTATCTTTTTCCTCTTTTTAAATTATTTGCTTTCCCCAGGGCGTCTTATTTACTTCCATAGTCTGAGATACCACTACCTGCTGAGGACCCCCAAACAGAGGGGTCTGCAGCCTGTCATTGGACAAGCTAGAACTTTATTTGGGCAAGGGCCTTTTAGGACTATGGAAGTTACAATTAGAGAGTAATAAACATCTTTGTCCAACACCTGGAATACATGAAATTGTTTACTTAATACAATATCAATGTTCAGGTATTGTGATCATTTTTTAGAGAGAAATTTAGGATTATGTATCATTTTATCCTTTTATAGAATAAACAAAATCTACAATTCTTTACTGAGCGTGTGGCAATAGATAACTAACCACTTTCCCTGACTCTAAGTCTGTCTCCCTTGAATGTGTCCTCCGTGCTGCCAGCAAAACACAATCTTCACCTTGCTTTAAACCCTTCAAAGGATTCCATCATCTTCAGGATTGATTATAGGTCCCTTAACATGGTTTATAAGGGCTTTCATTACCTGGCAGCTGCCACTCTCTCCAAACCTGTCTCCTCCCTTTCTAAACCTCCCATGGCCATTTCAGTTCTATGTTGTGTCCTGCAGAATGATGCCTTTGCCCCTGTCCCCTAAGATGTCCACATCCTAATCACTGTGATATATCTAGAAATATGTTACTTTACAGGGCAAAAGACACTTTGCAGATGTGATTAAGAGTGTGGACCCTAGGGATCCCTGGGTGGCTCAGTGGTTTAGTGCTTGCCTTTGGCCCAGGGCGCAGTCCTGGAGTCCCGGGTTCGAGTCCCACATCGGGCTCCCGGCATGGAGCCTGCTTCTCCCACTGCCTGTGTCTCTGCCTCTCTTTCTCTCTCTGTCTATCATAAATAAATTTTAAAAAATCTTAAAAAAAGAAAAAAAGAGTGTGTACCCCGAGAAGTGGAGATCACCTGGCTGGGCCCAATCTAATCATAGGTTAGCAGAGGACCTTCCTGGCCATGTTGAGAGGGATGAAATGGAAGAAGGAGAAAGATTGGAAGTGTGAGAAGGACTTGACCCACCAGAGGAAGGGGGTCATGGGACAAGGAAAGTGTGTAACCTCTAGAAAAGGAAAAGAACCAAATACTTTGGTAGGGCCTGCAGAAAAGAATATAGTCCTGCCTACACCTCAGTTTTAGCCCAGTGAGACCCATATTGGACTTTTGACCTACAGAATTATAAGATCATAAATTTATATTGTTTAAGCCACCAAGTTTGTAATTGGTTAGGAAAGCAGTAGAAAATGAGTACAGTGCCCAACCGTACCACACCTTACATGTTCTGTTCTCCTACCTTCAATTTCTTCTTTCTCCTGTCCACTTGGGGAACTCTTATTCTCCCTTTAAAACATCTCTGTGGTAACCACCTGAGACACCTCCAGGGAGAATTACTTCTTCTTCTGTATTTCTAGATGCATCTATTATTGTACACATGGTGCCCTATTACCAAAATATGTTTAAATATCTTTATCCCACTACACTGCACATTCTTTGATGATGGAAGCCCTACCTTATTCATCTTTGAGCCCCAGTGCATGGCTTGGTATCTTGTAAGTACTCAATAATGTTCACTAACCAGTTACTGATTTGAGCTTATCTTAAAACGAATGATGCAGTTGGAAGAACTCTTGTTCATTCACTTGTCAGAGAAAGAGGAATAGATTCAGGCAAGGTAACTTGGCCTGAGCATAGACTCAAAAAAGCAGAGAATGTGCTGTACAAAACTAGCCGCCTCACCCACAGATTCTCTTCTCCTTTCTGTGTGGGCGGCAGGGTGCACAGGACGAGCAAAGAGTCCCTGCAGCCAGCCGTCTTGTTCCTCTTCTGGTGGCCTGCCACAGGAATTCGAGGGGGAGGCTCCAAGTGGCAAACAGGGCCTCCCAAGAGTTTAGGTTTCAAGTGCAGTGGACATCGTGTAATGCAATTGCTTAGCTGTATGTAAGCTTCAAAGTTAAGTTATAATCATTTTAAGATAATGTGTGCAGCCAAATAAATAAAAAGCATGCCTAAGCATGTACATGCTAAAGGGTGGCATTCCTTTAAAACACTCACATTTGTCCCCTGGAAACTGCAATTGCTTGGAACTTTATCAATCATTTATCTCTTGTTTAAGATTTTTCCCCCTTTTCCCCAAAAAATCATGAGGAGAAATGGTAGCAGGATGGAGTGGCTGTAAGCCTGGGAGGCAGGAAATGAGCCAGACTGAAACCCAGCTGCTTCTTCAAGAGCTTCAAAGGGCGAACCAATGATTGAGAGCAAAGAACTTGACTGGGCCAAAGATATAAGGGCCAGTCACATAGGGTCCCAACAGAACTGGAGTCAGGAAACAGAGCCAGGTTAAAGCCAGTGAGTGACTAACGTCAGGAAATAGTACACAGAAGAGTAGGGGGCGGGGGCAGGGGAGAGGGATGCTATGGGCTCCAGGGAGGATGGTGTTGCCCAGCTGGCTGTCACCAATCGCATGCAGAGGTGCCACCTCTAGTGCACCTTTAAAGATCTTGAGTGGGTTTAGGCAGTGAAAACCCTGAAACAAAGCTGGGGCCCTTCATGGCCAGGGCATTTCTCACACAAGGATTATAAATGTATGAGGGTCATGTCCACAGCTAGTCAATTAATTGTTCATCTCACTTTATAATAGCTCACAGACCAAAGCCCCTGCTCTGACCCTGTCCTCAGGAGCTGTTATTGTGAATGTGGGCTGACTCTCCAGACCTGGCTGCTCTCTCTGCTGCGGAGTAGGTGTGGGCACCCACCTTTTGGGCCTCCTTTGGTGTGCCACCAGCACCGCCACTCAGCTGGATGCCAGCAGAGGTCCCCCAGCTCTGGGCCTTGAGGTTGGAGGGAAGGGATATAACCTCTCCCCACAACAAAGAAACTCAAGACGTCTAGTGCCCACCTTCCTGTTTTGAAGATGCTTCTGCCCACAGTGCTCTTGCCAGTATTCACAAGTCATAATTTATTTAGCATAGAGGCATCCAGGAAGCCACCGGCACCAGCATCACCCTCCACTTCCCCTTCTAGCAGGCAGATTGTGAGGGACAATGAAGTCTTTGACTGCTGATTGAAGAAGTGTGCTTTAAAAAAGAACAAAAACCCAAAGTTGCAGCTTGAATTTCCCCATTGATACTATAAAATGGAAACTTGGGAGCAGAATATGGGGATGTTTGAGTTCCACTCTTGTTCTTTTCTTTCTTTCTTTTTTTCAACAAGAACATTTTTTACTTGATGCATACTTCGGAGTACATGGTTCTAAAAGATATATATACAGGGCAGCCCCGGTGGTGCAGCGGTTTAGTGCTGCCTGCAGCCCAGGGCGTGATCCTGGAGACCATGGATGGAGTCCCTGGATAGAGTCCCACGTCAGGCTCTCTGCATGGAGCCTGCTTCTCCCTCTGCCTGTGTCTCTGCCTCTCATTCTCTCTGTGTTTCTATGAATAAATAAATAAAATATTTAAAAAGATATATATACATAAATGAAACATTTCACCCAAGAAAGATAGAATTACACATTTTCCTCAAGTACACACAGAATTCCCTGGTTAAATCATATAAAAAGAGACATAACAAACATTACAAATTTAAGAAGACTGAAATCATACTGAGTATATTTTCTAACCATAAGGGTACAAAACTAAAGATTAGCAATAAAACAAAGCTGGAAAATGTACAGTGTACATATTAAATAGTTACTATGTAAATACTAAACAATACACTACTGTACAAGCAATGGGCCAAATAATAAATCAAACAACAAATCACAATATATTTCAAAACAAAAGAAAACACAATATTCCAAAATTATGGAATGCAGCAAAAGCAGATGTTAGAACAAAATTTATGCTATAAATGTCTATATGAAGAAAAAATAAAGTTCAGATAAACAACTTAACACGATACCACAAGGAACAAGAAAAAGAAGAAACTTAGCTGAAATTTAGTAGAGGAAAGAAATAACAAAGAAAAATCAGAAATAAATAAAATAGAGACCAGAATAAACAATTATATAACATTGAAAGTAATGGCCAGTTTTTCCAAAATAACAAACAAAATTGGCAATGCTTTAACTACATTAACTAGGAAAAAAAGAGAGAAGACTCAAAAACCAAAAAGAGAACTGGAAAACAGTACAACAGATGCCATAGAAACACAGTGTGATAACAAGATTATTGTAAACAATTATATACTAACAAATCAGATAACAGGAAAAAAACCAGATAATTTCCAAAAACACATAAGTTACCCAGATTGAGTCATGAATCTTGAATCCAAGAAATAGAACATCTTTTTAGACCAGTAACAAGAATGAAAGTTGAATTTGGACTCAAAAATCTCTCAGCACAGAAAAACCGAAGACCACACAGTTTCATTGGTGAATTCTACCAAACATTCAAAAAAATAATTAATGACAATCTGAATCAAAATCTTACAAATAGTGGAGTAGAGAGAATGCATTCAAAATCATTCTGTGAGGCCAGTATTACCCTCATATCAAAACAGCATTAAAACAAGAACAGAAAGTCTAGTTGGTCTGATACAAGTATTGCTACTCCAGCTTTCTTTTGACATCCATTTGCACTACTAATGTCTCTCTGCCCCCTCGCTTTCAATCTGAAGGTGTCTTTTGAGCTAAAATGAGTCTCTTCTAAGTAGGTGAGTTCTACTCTTGTTAATTCACTGGTAATGGGGCTTTAAATTCTGGCAGCATATTTGGATGAGCCATTTAATTTTTGCTAAATTTAATCCAAGTATTTTATTCTTTTTGTTTCTATTGTAAATGGAATTGTTTTCATAAATTCATCTTTAGATTGCTTATTGCTAGTGTGCAGAAGGCATTTAATGTTGTTCACTAAAATTTTTAACCATGAAAATAGAACCATAAAATAAACCATAAAAATTAACCATAAAATAGTCGTCTTCACTTTGGTGTCAGCCTTTTTTATATGTTCTACAAATGTTTCTTTGAGCCTCTTGTTATCTTGATGTATCCTGAGCATCTAGAATAAACTATCTGACACTAAGGTACACAAAAATATTTAATGAATGAGGCCACTATATCTCACATATTCCACAAAGTACATATCTTGTCAGTGTTGAAGTCTTGCTCCCATGTCTGTCTACCAGGTGAAAAGCTCTCTGGAGGCAAGGATCAGTCTAGTGCCCCCAAAACCTTGCATAGTACATGGCATGTGGCAGGTGCTCAGCACATGTCTGAAGAACCGAACAGTATCTAGCAGAGCAGGAGTGTGATGTAAATGATCAAACATATCACAAAAGGAAATTTCAATATATGGCTTTCCCTCTCCACATACACACGTGAATTGGGCCAAAATGATCAGTAAGGACATCAACAAGAGAATCTAAAGAAGTCAGTCTAGAAGGAACACCAGCAGCCTGAAGAGTGTTTGCGTGTATGTGCACATGTGTGTAAAAAAGTAAGGTGATATTAACTTTATACTGATTGTGCGAGATTTATGGATTGGTTGACTATATGTGGAATATTCATTGCCTATACAGTTTGGAATGGAGTATTAAACACCTTTGAATAGAAAATTGGTCAAACATTTTCTCCTGATACCCCGCCACCCAGTCCTCAACTCAACAGGATCTATGTGTGGGGATGCATTACTCAGCCCATAGTTAATAACTTCAGTAGATTGATGGGCCAAATTTAAGTACCAGGGAGATTTAAATCCATAAATAAAGTAGAAAATCAAATATCTGAATATTTGAATCCTAACAAAAACTCTTTTAAGGGCAAGATAGTATAATTTTTCAAAACTAAATGGGTATCATAAAGTATTACATTTAAACATAAGGTTAGATCCTAAGAATCTTCCTAGTTTGTGTACTAATTTGAACCATTTAGTCACCTTATAAATTTCTTGAAATCCTGCAGTTGAATGGTAACAGATGGATAGCTATTACCCATGGCAATTACATAACAAATTATCTTGAAATTTCCTCAGAAAAGGGTGGAATGTTCAGAAATTAACATAGTTTTCCAAGAAATCTGGTTTCTATGATATTTGGAGACATAGTTTGTTAGCTTGTCTTGGTTTTGTTAAAAGGAAAGAAAACTATGTAATACCACCAAGTATACTTTTAACTCTCTTCACTTGATACCAACTTTGATACCAAGCAAAGCAAAATAAAAAGAAATGAGGGGGAAAAAGTTAAAAAATAGATTGTAGCAAACATTTCACCAAACACAGCTGTTTCTAGTTCACTAAGTCAACTATTACAAAATATTCTAATGTGCCTTCTGGCAAAACACAAATAACATCATTTCATGGAAATACCATGCTTCCAGTTATTCCTGATAGCTTGTAACAGTTTAAGGATATGCAACCATTTTTACAGATGCCCTGTCTTCCTTCCTTCCTTCTTCCTTTCTTTTTTTCATTTCTACATATTTCCATATCAGGAATAGAAGGTAAGACACTATCTAATCTTTAAACACATACAAGAAAGACCTTAATCCATGTCATAAGAGCGTATTTCACAACTGCAAACTAGTAGTCAATAGCATAAATACACTCTGCAAATGCTTTTAATATGCACAATATACAAATAAAATTAGAAAATTAGCCGGCAGCATTTAAAAATTGGTAGACTTTAAATAAAAATGGAATTTTCAGCTTCTCTTGAAAAATTACCAGATTTTATGACACCAGATTCATATTCCAACATTACAACAATCAATTGGCATTTAGCAGAGGCTGACTTTCAGAGATACTTAAGAGGCTACCCCTTTTAAAAGGAGCACAGTCTGTCCCACCCATTCCATGTATGGCCCATGTACTAACACCTAGGCTGTTTCACTTATTTACGTTACTTTAATGGATCTTCTAGGCATTTGAGATTGGGATGCTGTACATATTTTATGATATGTATATAACATCTATATCTAAAGGTAGAAAATAACCAATTGATTAAGAGAGTAGCTCCATTCATAAAACTCCTGCACAAACTTTTTGGAGTGTCCTTTCCTTGGGGTTGTATCTGCCTCTTTTGCCTATCCATGTACCTACCAGACCACAAGGGTATATGACTGCATCATCTGGGGTTTAGAACTTGGCAGTTTAGGGGTACCTGGGTGGCATAGTTAAGCCTCTGCCTTCAGCTCAAGTCATGATCCCAGGGTCCTGGGATCGAGGCCCACATCGGGCTCCTTGCTCAGTGGGGAGCCTACTTCACCCTCTACCTCTGTGCTCTCTGTCTCTTGCTCTCTCTCAAATAAATAAATAAATAAAGTCTTTTAAAAAAAGAACCTAACAGTTTAAAATTTGAGATTTTCTTACTGTTTTTCCATTTTAGCTCCTGATAATTTTATCAAATAAACAAGAATCTGATAGTTTTTTGACTAATTGACATATTTAACAATTATTTGAATTTAAATATTTTATTATTTGGATGTTGAAATGAATTTTCATTTTAATAAAACACTATGGAACAAAAAATAAGCTAAAAAGATCATGAATATACTGTGAAAAATTGTGTCAGCTAAATTTTGCTAGGGCTGAAAAACAGGAAATATTCAGTTAACATAAAGGCACTTTAAAAAAAGTCTATAAACATTATCCTTGCAGTTAACTATACTTTTGGTTATGTACTTTACGAGATTTGACAAAAAGAAAAAAATGAAGAAAAAAGCCTGTAACTTGTAAGGGAAGTGCAGAAAAATTCTTAACAACTTACTCCAGTAGTTATCATTTTAGAAGTCTGCACCATATAGGAAGTGAGCATCCAGTAAAGTAGTCAAATGAGAAAATTATTTCCATGCAAATCAGGCACCGGCACAGTAGGGATTCTGAGAGGGGAGTTACAGGGACAAAAAGAACTTATTTAGAAGTAGCATATTTCAGGTCATCTGAGTAGCTCAGTTAGTTGGGCATCCAACTCTTGGTTTTGGCTCAGGTCTTGATCTTGGGGTCGTGTGATTAATCCCCAAGTCAGGCTCCGTACTCAGAAGGGAGTCTGCTTGAGTTTCTCTCTCCCTCAACCTCTCCCCCTGCTTGTGTGCTTTCTTACTCTCAACAAATACATAAAATCTTTTAAAAAAAGCATAATTTATGACTTGCCATAAGATGGAAGACTGGAAGTTCCATTAAGGTAGGGACTCTCATCACTATAGCCTAAGGTCTGTCCCATGTGGAACTCACAAAGACTTGAGTAAGTGGAAGAAAGAGTACATGTGACGTAAGCAGTCTTTCAATAAATATTTACTAAATAAATAATTCCTAAAATGAATTTATTCAATAAATATTTACCAAATGAATGAACACATGAGTAAAATTAATGACTCTTATTTCTTATTGAAAGTAACGCTTAACATTTATTTACTTATTGAGAGATTGTGTTGTAGTTTGTGTATATTATATCTCATTTAGTCCTCACAATCATCCTATAAATAAGTATTACAATCCAAAATTTTTTAAAGTAAAACTTATAAAAAATAAAACTTTTAACAACAGCAACAAAACTCAAGATGGTTGAAAAACTTGAGCAACATCATAAGGCTGGTGAGAGGCTTTGCAGGGATTTGGCCATAATCCTATTCTGTTACTTATTTTCGTGAATTAAAGAAACAAAAAAAGAAAGAAAGAAAGAACGAAAGAAAGAAAGAAACTCGGAAATGAGTAGCATAGTCTTTCTGATAGCATGGAGACAGTGTGAAACATTTAAAGAACTTAAGGTAACATAGGTTGGCAAACATGAAAGACCATGCAGAGGTGGATGATATTCATGAAAGGATACTTTATCAAATTGATGCTGTGAGGAAGGATGCGTGAAGAAGACATGTAATTAATTCTTATATCACTTACAGTGTGAAACCAAAAGACAGTAGCCAAAAGTAATATGATGAAATGAATTATATAATGCTATGAATATACAGGTAACCATTATAACAAAAACACAAATCTTCCTAAATTCCAGAAGCTGTGCTATAATAAAGACATATATAAATATAAAGGAGGGTTAAACCTTGAAATAGAATTATACTACAGGAAGAGGGAGGGAACAGGGTGGAGGGGCTGGGGATAGAAGTTAGGATTTTTTAACATACTTTGTTTTGGAGAATGATGTCGAATAGTACCTTAAGTATAATATTAAATTCATAAGCAACTCTAAAAATTGAAAACAAAATAAATTGATTGAATGTAACTATATATCAAATTGGCACATAACTGCATAATAATAAAGAAAATTGTACAGAACAATTAGAAAAGTATGAGTGGTTCTCACAAATATAACATAGATGGAAAGAAGCCAAACAAAAAATACATTTTGTATGATTCTATTTACATCAAATTAAAAATATACATAAAATAAAAAAAGTATGGTGTTTATGGATTCATGCTTAAGCAATAAAACTATGAACAATAAAAAAAGGATTACAAAAGTCAGAACAGTAGCTACTACAGGTTGAGTGACAGGGTATAAAGGGACTTTCTGGGAGTTGACAACATTTCATGTTTTGATTTGGGTAGTGGTTGACTATCTGACTTGAATTGTACTTTATATTTTGGACACTTTAACATATGTGTATTATACTTCAAATTTTTAAAAGATTAAAAAAGATGTAGAAAATGGTCTATTTTTTAGAAATGCCACATTCAGAAAAATGACTTGAAATATAACAAAATGTTAAAGTATTATTACACTTAACAAAAAACCCCAAACAACCCAATTAAAAAATGAACAAAGGACTCGAATAGACATTTCTCCAAAGAAGAATATAAATGATAAAAAAGCACATTATAAGGTGCTCAACATTACTAATCATTAAGAAATGCAAATCAAAATCACTATGAGATACCACTTCACACTCATTAAGATGGCTATCTATTATTGAACAGATATTGTACCCATTTTAATAGCAGTACTATTCATTAAAGCCAAAGGTGGAAACAACTCAAATGTTTATCAGTGGAGGAGTAGATAAACAAAATGTGATGTATACAGACAACGGAATATCAGTCAGCCTTAAAAAGAAATGGTATGCTATCCCATCCATGCTACAACATGAACGGACCTTGCCAACATTATTCTAAACGAAATAATCCAGATACAAAAGTACAGATATTGTTTGATTCCACTTATATGAGGTTATCTAGATTAATCATATCCACAGAGACAGAAAATAGAGGAACGATTACCAGGAGGGGGATAGCGGGGAATGGGGATTTATTGTTTCATGGGAACCAAATTTCAGTAGGGGGTGCTGAAAAAGTTTTGGAGACAGATGGTGGTGATGGTTGCACAACAACATGAATATAGTTAACGCCGCTGAATGTACACTTAAGAATGATTGAAATGGTGAATTTAATGTTATGGATATTTTACCATGATAATAAAAAAGAAGTAGGATTAGTTTTCATATGCATTTCTGTATTTTCTAGTCTTTTTTACAATGAGCAAGTATTTCATTTATAATGAGAAAAAAAAGTTTCCAGGAAAGGGATTTAAAAACTTGGTCACATGCCTCCTAGAATGCAGCTCTGGGCAGGGTGGGACACAAGACGTTTTTTATAAAATAATTATTTTAAGAATTTATACTCTAAGCCAGACAATACAATCAATCATAGACAGACAAATGGGAAAAAATTATGAATACAGATGAGCACATATTGGAGAAACTGTCTAAATCATTTTCATGTAAAGCAAAGCATGTGAATACAGCATGTTTGGGAATTCCTAATCATTTTGAAAGATCTGAAGAAACTGTCTTGCTTTCTAAAATCCCAGAAGCATTGTATTAGGAAAGTTTTAATATGGGTAAACTATATTTTGGTTGCATTTTTCTATAGTCTAGCAACAAATTAAGAGTACTATACAGATCAATCCAGAATTAGCTAGAAAAGCTAGTCTGGAAATTGGAAGACCTGAGCAGCCTTCATCAGGGTTGGACAGATCATTTAGCTCTACCTAGACCTGTTCATTCATCTGTAAAATGAATGGGTTGGTCTTGAAACCATGAAATATCATTTCCTGAGAGTTTATGGCACCATGAAAAGCTTGCGATAGCTGTTTAATATTAAACAGCTCTTTAGTATTAAAGTCCCTTCAGTAAAATCTAAGCACTATTTGTTCTAAATATTTTTTATCAGTTACTGGTTTAGTATATTCACCTTCTATCTAACAATATTATTTTGCTATTTGATGTCGTATTTGTGTTTCAAAATGTGAAAACTCAAGGAATTACAGGGAATTAAGTTGTTATGAAAGTGAATAGTTCCACAACAAAACTCCTTTAAATATTTGGAAATCAGATATGCTGGCTAAAAGTTTCGCACTGTTTGTGAAGTTAAGCTGTTTAGAATTTGTATGTCCTACAAGTTTATTTAACTTTGCTGATGGGCAATATAATAATATAATCCGAAGCAACTAGGGACACAACTAGCCACTGTCAAAATCATGGAGAAGGCATTTATTTTTGATGCCCTAATGCTCTGATTCCAATCTTATCCTATAACTTTGTTCTCTTAGTATCCATTCCAGGAAAAAAAAAATCCCATAAAATTAGCTTTACATATGGATTTAATATCTTCATTAAATAAAAGATCAGGGGCACCTGGGTGGCTCAACCAGTTAAGTGTCTGCCTCTGGCTCAGGTCATGATCCCGGGGTCCTGGGATCGGGCCCCACATCATCGGGCTCCCACCTCAACAGGGAGTCTGCTGCTCCCTTTCCCTCTGCCTCTCCCCTTGTTTGTGCTCCCTCTCTCTCTCTCTCTCTCTCTCTCTCTCTCTCACACACACACACACACACACACACGAATGAATAAATAAAACCTTTAAGAAAACACACACACACACACAACCCACAAAAGATGGTGGTACAGTTCCCACCATGATTCCATTTTGCTCTCTTTTCCCTCCACCCCCAAGTCTGGTCTTTTTTCTTTGTTGTCTTTCCCCCACCACCTCCATCTCTCAGGGCTCCACTTCATTCCACTGTATTTCTGTCTTCTATGTTTGGGTGGGAATTACAGGGAAAAATTATAGAAGATGGGCACATAATAAGCAGCAGATGTTAGCTATTTGTAGAGCAGTGAGGAAGAGCAGCTTAAATTTGGCCTAGATTCTCCAAGTCAGGCCAGGCTCCTCTTCTGGTGCCTGCCTTATAAAGAGAAAAATAAAATCCCCCAATCCATATGCTGCTTCTCCCTCCTTACTCCTCACTGGTTCACACTACTGAAGCAAAGGTATAAAAAGGAGGGGGAAAAGTAGGAAAGGGGCAAATGTAAAAAGCAGAAAGTTTTAATATATTTACCTCTTGTGTTTTTATATTTTCAATACTACAGCTATGTCTTTATTCTGTGCATTCTGAAGAATTTATAATTTACTGAATTGATAAATCCTATACTCATTAAATAAGTTTTAGACTTAGGGAAGCTACATATGCCATTTGTATGGAATAAGGTTTTCTTTTTAAAATCCCTTTTGTTCTAAACACTTATTTCTTCTGCTTTGTAAATGAAAGATTTTGGAGCGGTGGTGGTTAGGGAGATGGGTTGAGACGCAAAGAAAGAAGCCTAATAAGGGAGACAAACAGGAAGCTGTCTTCTCAACCCAGACAGCATATATCCACGGTAGCAGTGATTATTTACAGACACTATACAACCTTCGTGGTCTAATTTGAAAAAAAATGACTTGAAAAGTGGCCATTTCAGGAGTAGCAAAAGGACAGGCCAATGCCATGGTATAGAGGCAGGGAATTGAAGGGTTCAGGAAATGCCCTGGTGTGCTCTAGGCCAAACATACCACCTCTGCCCAAGGCTCGCTCTGGCTTGGAATAGGTTCCTCTACAGCTTAAAGCTCCACCAAGTGAGGGAAGCACCTGTTTTTTCACCCTTGTGATCTCCAGGGCCAGTACGGAGCATGGTTCAATAAATATAAAATAAATATTCATTGACTGGATAAATAAGACAAAGTAGATCTTTATAGTTTTTCATTGGAATTAATAATTTTAATTAAAGAATTGTCTGTACTTTTTTTTGTTCTACATTTTGATGCTTTGCTTTGCTATTCTATAGCTTCTAATGAATAACATTTAGAATCATAAACTGTCACAGCTGAAAAGAGCCTTAGCAATCTCTAACTTGACTTTCTCATATTACAGATATGGAAATTAAAGCCTACTTTAAGTGGCAAGAGTTACCTCATAGGAACATGAGTTCTAAGACTACCACCCTAAAGCTCTTTTCACTGTATCATGTCAAGCTATTTATTTATTTGTTTGTTTGTTTATTTGTTTATTTTTAAAGATTTTTATTTATTTATTCATGAGAGACACAGAGGGAGACAGGCAGAGACACAGGCAGAGGGAGAAGCAGGCTCCATGCCAAGAGCCTGACGTGGGACTTGATCCCGGGGCCCCAGGATCACGCCCTGGGCTGAAGGCAAGCGCTAAATCACTGAGCCACCCAGGCTGCCCACGTCAAGCTATTTTTTAGATGATCCCAGTAATGAACAAAGATTTAATTTAAATTTACATTTACATATGACTGACAAAACTTTTGTGTCTGTTTTGTCTTCTTTTGGTGCAGTACCAATTGTTGCAGCTAAACTTTGTATCACTTGTCATAACACAAGCCAAATCATTGGTACATGCAAACATAATCAAAATGACTTTGTATTAAATACACAAGCAGAGGAAAGCTGTGATTAATAATAGTTCATACTTAAAAATAAACAAAATAAACAATAAAGCAATTTTACATCTGTTGATAATGATCATAAAGTAGTTTCTTCTACCCTGAAAGATTTTCACTGAAAAGAACAGGAAATGACCCAAATCATAGATAACATCAAATGAGAAGCAGAAAAGGAAATAAACTAAATAAGATCATGCTACACCTCAGAATACTAAACTGTAAATGCTTAAAAAGATTTCCTACGAACCTGGGAGACCTATCAGTGTGTTTTAGTGTTTACTATTTACAACATTTAAAAAATTTTTTTATTTATTTATTCATGAGAGACACAGAGAGAGGGGCAGAGACACAGGCAGAGGGAGAAGCAGGCTCCCTGTGGGGAGCCCGATGAGGGACTCGATCCCAGGACCCCGGGATCATGGCCTGAGCCGAAGGCAGACGCTCAACCACTGAGCCACCCAGGTGCCCTACTATTTACAACATTTAATCCTTTTTATTATTTTCTCTACTCACCAGCATAGGGGAAATCAACCTTTATTGAGAGTTCACATTTTGTCATGTTTTTCATAAGATAAACTTGAGTCTTTTAAAAATGAGTCTCAGAGTAAAGACAGGTATTTAAAAGACATGCATTCAGGATGAAATTATCCAATTAGCATGGAATTAGTCTAATATTTTCATTTTTCCATAATTATTTAATTCAAGATGCACACTATTCTGATGAATTAAAAAATAAATCCTTTAGCTAAATTTTATGATTCAACTTATTTTTTTAATTTTTCAACTTATTTTTTTAAGATTTTATTTACTTATTCATGAGAGACACACAAAAAGAGAGGCAGAGACACAGGCAGAGGGAGAAGCAGGCTCCACGCAGGGAGCCCAATATGGGACTCGATCCTGGGACTCCAGGATCACGCCCTGAGCCGAAGGCAGACGGTCAACTGCTGAGCCATGCAGGCATCCCTCAACTTATTTTGTACACATTATATAACACATATGATATATAGGATATGGATCATATGGATTTAATGTATATGTTATACATAATTTATATATTCTTTTTAAATGCCAAATAAAGCACTACCCTAAGGAAAGCAAGTGTTGAAACAGGTAAAACCAAATTATCCATTTCAGCTTAGAATGAATGAACAGACATTTCCCTGAATTTAAAGCTATGGATTTTGTAGTAATATACATTCAGTCCTCATTATTCATGGAATGTGTTTTTGAAATTCACCTACTCACTAAAATTTGTTTGTAACCCTAAGATAATACTTGCAGACTTTGGGGATCATTTGTAGACATCCCTAGAATGGTGAATATTTAGAGTTGCCCAACACTCAGCTGAGCTCAAAGAAGGCAACACTCTGCTGTCTTGCTTCAACTCTCATCCTGTAAACAGTATCCTTTCTATGGTCTAAGTGTCACGTTTTGTGCATTTTTGTACTTTTTGTGGGCGATTTTGCTGTTGAAAAGGGCCCCTGAGTTTTGTGTTGAAGTGCTGCCTTGTGTTGCTAAGTACAAGAAGGTTACCATGCACATTATGGAGAAAATACATGTGTTCGATAAGATCACATGAATTATAGTTCTGTTGGTCATGAGTTCCATGTGAATGAATCAACAATCTAAAATAAGATATTTTTACACAGAAACACATTTAAAACAAGGTTAGGTATTGACCAGTTGACATACATGTTATAATCAGAGGCTCACAAAAACCTAACCCAGTATGTCCCCTAGGACCGATGGTTCAGTATTTGTTAATGCAGTGCTTGCAATGATTTTATAGGAAATAACTACCAGAAATAATGAGCAACAAAGAGAAAATGCGGAAAGCCAAATCATGGCTTTGAAACAAAAAAGAAAGAAAGACACAATTAGATTTTCATGATTTTTTTTACTATGTTTTAATTGTTTGCTTTGTTTCAGGAATATAAAAAGGAAACTTAAGATCAATTTTCAATAAAGAAATAAAAATAAATACATTGTTTCTCCAACATTGGTTATATGAAGTTTTCTAAGTCTCTGGAAATTAGATGATAGCAAAATTAGATGTCATGTCCCATGGACCTCTTGGATCCTTCATGATCCCCGTGCTTGGTGTGGGATACATGGTAAAAAGAGATTTTGTTGATAGATAATGACTGATGGACATCTCAAGACTCCCATGGGATATTCCAGTTTCATAAATTCCAGCTCAAGAGCCCTAAGTACCCCCACTGAAGACCCAGGCCATTAGCATGTCTGATAATTATATATTCTGTAGTCTCATAAAGAGTGGACCCTTGGGTGTTTCTGTCCTATACTTCTTTTGAACCAGAATCTTTAAGGATTCATATAACAGATCTTTCATAGTAGGTCCACACTAGAGGGATTTCTAGTCTGCATCTATGCTAGTGAAGTAGTTGCAAAACAGATCAAAGAAACTATCAACTATTATTCTAGTTTTAACCAAAACCAGGCAATTCTTGATGTCTGTATGGGTTGCTGAAATCAGGATATTGTTTAAAGTTCTTTCTATGAAATTTATAACAAACAAGGACTAAGATCCCTAAGGAATATTAAAACAATAATATTGTTTTAATATTACTAAATATTAAATTTAATAGTAAATTTAATATTTAAATTAAAATAAATAGTAAAATAGTAAATAATAAATAATTTATTTACTATATTTATTTACTATTATTATTTACTATTTACTATTGACATTTCAAATCAAGTAGTTTAAAAAGTGAACGATTCAGAAAGGGAGACAGAAGGTAAAGACTGCTAACTCTGGGAAACGAACTAGGGGTGATAGAAGGGGAGGAGGGCGGGGGGTGGGAGTGAATGGGTGACGGGCACTGGGGGTTATTCTGTATGTTAGTAAATTGAACACCAATAAAAAATAAATTAAAAAAAAGATTACGAAAACTGGAAAAACTCAAAATATGTAATTTTGACTTAACAAAAGCAAGTATCTTTCCCTCTCTCCCCACCCCATTCCATATTTTTAAAAAAGCTGGGGGCAAGAGGAAAGGTTAGGGAAAAAATTGTTTATGGCTACTCAGGTAATTCTCCTTTCACAGTTTTCAAATTTTGAGCTCTTTACCCACAATTTCTCTGTCCTCTCTGTTTACAGGATTAAATGGACATTCAAGGACCTGCACATTTGGTCCCAGCATCCTCCCAGTTCACCCCGTAGGCCACCCACATGGACTCATTGTCCTCATTTTTGTGTTACAACTTTCGCACATGCTACTTCCTTTGCCTGGAAAGACTTCTTTCTGATTCAACTTGCCTGGAAAAGCCCAACCATCCTTTAAGAATCAGCTCAAAGGTCACCTCCTCTATGAAGGCTCTCCTGTATACTCAGTCATTCACCCACACATGCTTATTGAGTACTGTTGTGCTCTTCAGCCAAGACTACCATGAACCTGCCAGCAATGAAACAAGGTAGGAGATGCCTCCATGGGGGCATCTCCGTAACAGTGTTACACAGAACTTATTATAAGATGTGGATTTTGGTTTGGTGATTTGGGGAGGATCTAAGAAATCAAGAATTTGCTGTAGATTGGAAACCACCAGAGAACAAGGGCAATTCTATGATTGGGTTTTATGGGTGGCACAGTGACCTTGTTTTTGTCTTTGCAGAGACAAATTATGCAGTGACCTTGTTTTGTTTCACTTTATCATGGTTCAGAGTAAGTTTATCTGAGGTTGGTGTTCTGTAAGACTGTTTATGTCCAACAAAAGAATAAAATGGCCTGGCTATGAGAGCTTGTAATACTAAAAAAAAAAAAAAGTGAACGATTTAAATTCTTTATTATCCTAAAAGCATGTATTCCCTAAAGTATAATCAAATACTCTTGAATTTAAAAATTAGAAACTAAAATATATTAATACATGTACATAATATCAGTGAAAATATTTCAGTGCTATAAATAATGATTGTCATATCAACTTCCTTTGGTACAAAGGGAGACATAAAGGGTTTCCTTTTAAAAAAAAAAGCTGCATTAGAGGACATGGAAATTTACTTTTGAAATCTGAAAAATGCAGTAAATGCAGATCCTCCCTTGAATGTACTTTGAATAAGAAAACAATAAAGAAGTCCGAATATGTTGTGAATATAGGTGGATGAAATTAATTTTCATATGTGGCTTATAGAAATTCTATCATATGGTGCCATATAATTTGTTTAGATCTGAAAAACAAATCTGTAAATGGGCATAATGTGTCAGTTCTGAGCTGAAGGCAGATGTGGGAAAGAAGGGAAGATTCTGACACTGTTATGAAGAATCACGCCCAATGGCTCCATCCATTCTCTGCCTTCAGGTCAGCTCTGGAGCCCAGGGTCCTGGGATCCAGTCCCTGCTCAGCGGGGAGTCTGCTTCTCCCTCCGCCTCTGCTCCTCCCCGCTGACTCTCATGCTCACTCTCTCTCTGTGTCTCTCTAATAAATAAATGAAATTCTTGAAGAATCAGAGGATAATACTCAAATCAGGGCAGAATGGGCATGAGAAAATCCAGAAGACTTCCCAGCAAAAAGCAGGAGGCAAAAGGTGAAGGTCAGATGATGAGAATTCCATAGGCATTGAAGACAGATCTTCAAACTTTTGATTATCAGATAGCTGCCTGCTTAAAAACCTCTCTCCCAGTCTTCACAACACTGCATTCTTCTAGTTCTCGTCCTATTTCTTTGACCATCTTTTTGGTTCCTGTGGTTTCAAGTTGATATCCACATGTATTCTGTGATGATTTCATATCTAGATGTCCAGCTGTTTGGCAGATATTTCTACTTAATGGCTTGTCAGTTTTTTCAAGACAGAAATAATACTTCCACACTCTACCCAACCTGCAGCTCCCTCCCTACTCATTACCACATTACTTAACTTCAACTAGAGTCATATTTCATAGTTCTCCATTTCCCTCCATTTCTGATCAGTTTTCAGATCTCATGGCTTCTGTCAGTTCTCGGTAATAATGTATGCATTAATGTATGCAATAATGTATGCAACCCCCTCTGGGTAAGAACCCAGAGGATCACCTGCCAATGTCAATGAGAACTGATTAACAAAGCAGTTCTCTACCTTTTTAGGGGAATTTTTTATAGATCCCAAAGGGACAGGAGAGCCAGTTCCCCTCCTGCCATCACACTAATACCTCTCACCTACAACTCCCATTTCCTATTCGTTTGTAGTAGAAGATCCATTCCTAAAAATGGTCATGGGGTTGGCAGGGTAAGGTTCCTGTTGTTAACTGACATTTGAAAAATGTCGTATACATCACTTCCCTCTTGGCCAACCATAACACACTTTAGCACATGACTGATCTTCCTCAGATCTGCTTGTCCTGAAACTCTACTCATCAGCATTTAGTTACTCATGTTCCAGGAAACGTACTTTGGGAAACAATGACTTGTATTTAAATGGCCTCTACACTGCTTTCCTCACCTAATCTTTCCCTTTCTAGTGCATCAAGTATTCATTGACAGATTAATTTCTCTAAAATGCTTAACTGATAATATTATTCTCTTGCTCAAAACCCTTTTGTGGCTCCCCATTGGTCTAAGCAGTGGTTCTCCATAACATGGTACCAATATACCTCTCCAGTATTATCTTTCTCCCTATGTGGCAGTGTGGCATGGGAGAAGAGATAAGAACTTTGGAGTGAGATCCAGGTTCATATTTCAACTCTGTCTCTTGAAAACTGTAAAATGGGCAAGTATTTAATGTTCTGAGCCCCTTCTTTGCTCATCTGAAAGTGCACATAGTAACTGTAGAGATGGAACAATGTAGTGAGATAGTATTAGTGAAAGCTTCTCAAATGATTGTAGCACACACTCTCTGGCCCCGTGGGTTATAAACTCATTAGTCAGGTTGAACCACTTTCATGTTGTAGTCACATAATGTCTGCCTGCATAAGTGACCAGTGACTTTTTTAAATTAAGAACCCAGAGGATCACTTGCCAATGTCAATGAGAACTGATTAACAAAGCAGTTCTCTACCTCCTTTTTAGGGGAATTTTTTATAGATCCCAAAGGGACAGGAGAGCCAATTCCCACAGCACATCCAAGCTTTTTATGTGGAACTATGCCATAGCCCTTGGCCAGGTGGGGGTGCAGGGCCCAAGAATCAGCAGCAGTGCTGGAAAGTCAATCCCTGATTCAAACGATGAGACAACAGCCCAATACAAGAGTCAGAAAGCTGCACCTTCATTAGATTCAGAAACTTTTTAAAGTGCTTATGACTTACTTCAAAGTCCAATGTGAAGAAAATCCTGCCTAAGAAGGAAAATGAGATTTTGTTTGATTTGTTCCCTAGTGTAGCCTAAGTACCTGAAATAGTGTCTTGCCTATAGAGGATGCTCAGTTAATATATGATGGATAGAGGGATGGATGGATGGATGGATGGATGGATGGATGGATGATGGATGAGTGAATGAATGAGGCCATGGCATGCATTTTACATATGATCTAGCATAGTGCTGGATATATAGAAGGTCATTAATTAATACCGGACTGGTTAAATATATAGATTGTATTCTAGATAGTTAAGGGCATTCAGTAATGTATTCTAAACTAAATGTTATCCCTATATCTTTCTACTTTATACAATATTTTTATGTATTATCTATGTTATCATCACTCTCTTTTAAAATTATTCATGTATTTCTCTCCTTACAATAGAAGAGTATCACTCACTTGTGAGAAAAGATGAAATTAAGAGATTATCTAAATATTTCTAGTCAAAAGTTAAGAAACTGTGTATATTGGTTTGACCACACTGAAAGGAATGAAGAGGAAACAAACTTAATTTTTTTAAAAAGCTGGAAGATGAGGAAGGAAAACGAGGCATAAGGTGTGCAGAATGCGTTTGATAAATTTGTTTGGAAAGAATGTTACGCTTATACACCACATTTGCTATACACTTCACTCAAATTTTTTGTAATTATCGTTCTTGTATGAGGGAAGGACAGCCAAATACCTCCTTCACAGCTACAGGAACCAAGGCTCGGTAAAGTTAATGATAATACATACAATAAGAGGTAGATCCAGGAGTGGAATTCAGGTCTTCCAAGTATTCAGGAGTAAATACAATTGCCAAGGTGTAAAGTGAGCCTGATGTATTTAGAGAACATGTTAGGGTGAATAGAGTATCTGGCTGGAATGAAAGGTGTATAAAGAAAAGTCACAGGACATCAAGTTAAATAAATATGAGATAGATTATAGAGTATGTTAAAGTAATACAATAAAGAGTTTGGATTTTAATCCATATCAGTTATTTTGAAATTATTTTTAAAGCCAAAAAATACTTTTTAAAATAAGAAACTGGGACACCTGGGTGCCTCAGGTCGTGATACCGGAGTCCTGGGATCAAGTCCCACATGGAGCCTGCTTCTCCCTCTGCCTAGGTCTCTGCCTCCCTCTGTGTGTTTCTCATGAATAAATAAATAAAATCTTAAAAAAAAAAAAAGAACCAAGAAAACTTATATGAGATGCCAAGATGTAAAACAAGGTAAAAGGAGGTGGTTTCTCCAATTGGAGTGTTCCCCCTTTCTGCCCCTCAGCCTTTGAGGAGAAAAGGTTGAAAACTGCGAAAAAAGGTTTAAACCAAGACAAGTCTGAAGAGGCATGAGTGCTGATATGTGTCTGGGCAACACAGTGACAGAGCAAGTGGCAGAGAGGCGGGTGGAGGGACCCCCTGTGGGCGCAGAGAGCCCTGACGCCTGGCTGCCAGTGGGAAGGAAAGCAGGGACGCTGGGGACAGGAGAATCAGAATAGAGCCAGAAGTTCGAAGACAGTGTCAGAATATGACAGAGCTGGTGAGGGCGAAGGAGAAGGCTCTGAGGAAGGGCGATGATGCACTTTTAAATGCGTTTTTGTCGTAGAGACATTTCCACCAACTGTGCTGGGGCCAAAGCGGTAGAAAGCAACCCCTTCTTCTCGACCAGTTTTCTTCTCCTTTTCAAACAGGTGAAACAAAAGTGCATGGCAGGAGTCAGAAAGCTGCACTCGTGGTCATAGTTCTAAAAATTTTCAAATGCTTAAGATTTCACCCGAGAGCCCAACACGAAAAATACACAGAATCCTCAACGACCCCAACCTGAAAAGGAAATAAAAGCCCATCTCCCGTTTATGTAAACTCCCCCTTCTTCAGGCCGGATAACCGGCACCTTAAGCTTCATCTTTAACAGCTGGTTTCCCCAGTGGCATTAAGTACGATTTGTTTCAAGGATAATTATGGTGAAATCCGAGATTTTTTTCCCCAGGGCTGTAGAAACTACACGTACAAGCGCAACAGGAGGAACGAGTGCAAGCAGTCAGCCACCGGAGTTCTGCGCCCGCCGTCCTGGGAGCCACCGAGGGCTGTGCGGCGGCTGCGGGGAGGGCACGGCCCCCGCCTCCCCGCTCCCCTCTCTCTAGCTCCCGCACTCCCCCCGCTCCCCCGCTCCCGCTCGCCCCCGCCCCCCCACTCCCCCGCTCCCGGTTCCCCCTGTTCTCCCGCGCCCCCTGCTCCCCCGCTCCCCTCTGCTGCCCCCTGCTCCCCCCCCCCCCGCTTCCCCGCTCCCCCTGCTCCCCCGCTCCCCCTGCTCTCCCCCACTCCCCTGCTCCCCATCTCCCCTGCTCTCCCCCACTCCCCTGCTCCCCATCTCCCCTTCTCCTTTGCTCCCCTGCTCTCCCCCCCTCTCCCCTTCTCCCCATCTCCCCTTCTCCCTTGCTCCCCCTGCTCCCCCGCTCCCCCCCACTCCTCTGCTCCCCATCTCCCCTTCTCCCTTGCTCCCCCTGCTCCCCCCGCTCCCCCCACTCCTCTGCTCCCCATCTCCCCTTCTCCCTTGCTCCCCCTGCTCCCCCGCTCCCCCACTCCTCTGCTCCCCATCTCCCCTTCTCCCTTGCTCCCCCGCTCCCCCCACTCCTCTGCTCCCCATCTCCCCTTCTCCCTTGCTCCCCCTGCTCCCCCGTGTCCCCCCCACTCCTCTGCTCCCCATCTCCCCTCTCCCTTGCTCCCCTGCTCCCCCGTGTCCCCCCCACTCCTCTGCTCCCCATTTCCCCTTCTCCCTTGCTCCCCCGTGTCCCCCCCTCCTCTGCTCCCCATCTCCCCTTCTCCCTTGCTCCCCCTGCTCCCCCGTGTCCCCCCCACTCCTCTGCTCCATCTCCCCTTCTCCCTTGCTCCCCCTGCTTCCCCGTGTCCCCCCCACTCCTCTGCTCCCCATCTCCCCTTCTCCCTTGCTCCCCCGTGTCCCCCCTCCTCTGCTCCCCATCTCCCCTGCTCCCCCCGCTCCCCCGTGTCCCCCCCACTCCTCTGCTCCCCATCTCCCCTGCTCCCCCGCTCCCCCACACTCCTCTGCTCCCCATCTCCCCTTCTCCCTTGCTCCCCCTGCTCCCCCCCACTCCCCTTCTCCCTTGCTCCCCCTGCTTCCCCGTGTCCCCCCCACTCCTCTGCTCCCCATCTCCCCTTCTCCCTTGCTCCCCCTGCTCCCCCCGCTCCCCCCACTCCTCTGCTCCCCATCTCCCCTTCTCCCTTGCTCCCCCTGCTCCCCCCGCTCCCCCCCACTCCTCTGCTCCCCATCTCCCCTTCTCCCTTGCTCCCCCTGCTCCCCCGTGTCCCCCCCACTCCTCTGCTTCCCATCTCCCCTTCTCCCTTGCTCCCCTGCTCCCCCGTGTCCCCCCACTCCTCTGCTCCCCATCTCCCCTTCTCCCTTGCTCCCCCTGCTCCCCTGCTCCCCCCGCTCCTCCCCCCGCTCCCCCCTGCTCTCCCCCCCGCTCCCCTCCCCGCCCCCCTCCCGCTCCCCCGCGGCCCGGGCGCTGTGATGCAAGCGCCCCCGCCCGTTTCCGAGCACGCCCAGCGCCGCCCCGGCCGCCAGCTGCGCGCCCCTTAAAGCCGCGCGGGCCGGCCGGCGCCCCGGGGTGAGCGCCCGCGAAGATGCCGCCGGCCGGCTGGTGCTGGCTGGGCCCGGTCCTGGCGGCGTGCGGCCTGCTGGCGGTGGCGGACGGCGCGGCGGAGGCAGGCGGGGGCGCGGGCGCGGGCGCGGAGGCCGCCTGCCCGGCCACGCTGCGCAGCACCGGCAGGTGCGCGGCGGGCGGCGAGTGCGCCTACGAGGTGCGCCTGCCCGCGCTCACCGTCCAGCTGCCCGCGCAGTGGGGCAGGCTCGAGGAGGTGTTCAAGGAAGTCCAGAACCTCAAGGAAACGGTGAACAGCCTGAAGAAGTCCTGCCAGGACTGCAAACTGCAGGCTGACGACAGCCGGGCCCCGGGCCGAGGCGGACAGCTGTCGCCCAGCCCGGGAGCCCCGGGGGAAGCCGAGGACGGGCGGGTTCGAGAGCTAGAGAGCGAGGTTAACAAGCTGTCCGCCGACCTCAAGGACGCCAAGGAGGAGATCGACGTGCTTCACGGTCGCCTGGAGGAGCTCAGTCTTGTAAATATGAACAACATAGAAAATTATGTCGACAGCAAAGTGGCGAATCTAACGTCGGTGGTCAACAGTTTGGATGGCAAGTGTTCATCCAAGTGCCCCAGCCAGGAACACACACAGTCGCGTCCGGGTATGTACGACGCTTTCTCATCGCTTGTTCCTGACTTTTATATAGCTATCTGTAACTATCTGTAAACATTAACTTCAGCAAACAAGTTCGACAAATGGCAGATGAGATAAAAATTAAGCCCTGTATTCACCAAGGTAGTAGAGGAGAAACTACTATCTTTGCAAATGTGACCATAGAGATAATATAAGAATTCTAAAAATCATGCTTGATTCTGTACCTTGCGAGAGCACTTCCAATTTCAAAGATCTGATGTGCTAATGCTAGAGCTACACACAAATGGAAGTGGAGAGATGTTGTTTTGATATAATGTTTCAGTGCATTTAACTTATCTTTTCACTGAAAGGTTTGAGAACAACAGAGAGAAGGCTGTATTTCTAGCTATGCTTTTTGTTCATTGGAAATCAGTCTCTTGTGGTTCGCTGACTGTTCCTTCTCGTGTGGTCACAAGAAGTCTTTGAAAGATTTTAACTTTCTGCCGCTTATAATCCCAAATATCTAATGACAATAGGAGATTTTATAGATAGAATAAAAGCAGCTGTATGGCTTCATGTGTGCGCAGAACTTTTTGCTTTGAGGGGCACAAAAACATTTTAAAGGGAGAGTTTTGGCAGGCCAGAGGACCACAAACCTAACTACTACTGCTTAACTACTCCTGCTATGCCCACAAACTTCTAACTGTGGCACTGGTTCCTCCAAATGCTGGCTTTCCATCTGAGTTCCTGGGACACTGCTGCTGATGGTCTGGCTGCACTTTGGAAAGCCATCTCTGCATGAGGGTGACCGTTTACCATGAGTGTAAGGTTGAAGGGATATGGCATGTGGGACACAGATCATATTCCGTTGGGCCAAGCACCTCATGTGTGCACCATCCCTAGGGAATCTGCCAAGGATCCGGAGGTAGGCAGGGCTTTCAAGGACCACTGGTAGTCTGGATCTGAATGTACCCTGAACTGCGAGGCAGAGGTTCACATCTTGGTGACATCTCTGGGCACACATTAGATTTGATGCTGCGTAGCAACTTGGAATGATATCAAGATTCTACTATTCATTTCTGTGCTAAAAGTTTGGAGGAAATATTGGGGTACTCTGAGTTCTAAACACACATGAGTGTGCCTCTGAGTAGCTCATATTAAATTTACCTTATCTGGTCCAAATCTTTATAGAAATTCTTTGAGAGTAATATCTGTATTTGACTCCTACAGAGCTATGTCAACTGATTATTATATTTATCCTGGACATAACCACCTGTTATTTCTTTCTAGAAACCAAGCATATGAAAAACTGGCTAAATACTTTCCAGATAATAAATTCAGAACAAGAAAAATAAATAAATTCAGAACAAGAATATTGATATATTATTTTAAAAATTCCTTTTTTTACTTGATCTTTCATTGTCACACAAGTAAAACAAATGCGAATTTATGATCAGTTCTGTACCTTAAAATTTTAATACATCATTTGGACATAACCAAATGATGACAGAGGAAGGTATTGGCCCCTTTGGGTGAAAGGAAACAGAAAGAAACCTGTGCTTTTTTTGTACACATGGAATGCAGTTCTAGGAGAGTTGGAGGCATCTGACCTTTAGCACCAAGGAATGAAGTAGTTACAAGAACAAGCTTTACAGCCAGCTAGACCTCAGTGTGTCCTGGCTCTGCCACTTAATGCTTATGTGAACTTGGGCAAGCCACTGATTTCTCTTTGAGCCTATTAAACATCCTCACCTACAGATCGGAAATAATACCTACATCATAAGGTCAATGTGCAGAGTTAAGTGTGAAAACGTGAAGTCTATATAGAATGCCTGGAACACATAAGTAGCACTCACTAAATAGTAACTAAATTACTGAAACTACTTTACTGAGCTCGTTGTTTATTGTGAACATTGTCACTACTATTACCAAGAGTATGTGGAAGAGCCGTGTCTGCTTTATAGCATCAAGTTCTGATTCCGAGGCCTTAATAAACATTTGCTAAACATGTTCAAGTAAGTTTTGCAGAGCAAGGTTTCATTAACATCATTGAGTTATCAGACTGCTTTTGTAAATGTAAAGAATTCTTCAGATGCATATTTTTTATTAACAAAATCCAATGCCTTTGTCTTCTTCCCCTTTTAGTGCAACATCTAATATATAAAGATTGCTCTGACTACTACACAATAGGCAAAAGAAGCAGTGAGACCTACAGAGTTACACCGGATCCGAAAAACAGTAGCTTCGAAGTTTTCTGCGACATGGAGACCATGGGGGGAGGCTGGACAGTGCTGCAGGCACGTCTCGATGGAAGCACCAACTTCACCAGAACATGGCAAGACTATAAAGTGGGCTTTGGAAACCTCAGAAGAGAATTTTGGTTGGGGAATGATAAAATTCATCTTTTGACCAAGAGTAAGGATATGATTCTAAGGATAGATCTTGAAGACTTTAATGGTGTCAAACTCTATGCCTTGTATGATCAGTTTTATGTGGCCAACGAGTTTCTCAAATACCGATTACACATCGGTAACTATAATGGCACAGCGGGAGATGCCTTACATTTCAGTAAACATTATAACCATGATCTGAAGTTTTTTACCACCCCAGATAGAGACAATGATCGATATCCCTCTGGGAACTGTGGACTCTATTACAGTTCAGGCTGGTGGTTTGATGCATGTCTTTCTGCAAACTTAAATGGCAGATATTATCACCAAAAATACAGAGGTGTCCGTAATGGGATTTTCTGGGGTACCTGGCCTGGTATAAGTGAGGCACACCCTGGTGGCTACAAGTCCTCCCTTAAAGAGGCCAAAATGATGATTAGACCCAAGCACTTTAAGCCATAAATCACTAATGCTTATTCCTCTGGGTATTCATTACCTAATAGGGCAGTTAATTCCTTCAGCACTTTGGAATATGTTTCATACTACTTTTCTGTGACTAAAAATTTATCTCTAAGGAGTAGGTTCTTATGCTACACAGCATTTGAAATAAACTGAAAAAATATACATTTCAAAGGAGCTCTTTGTTGCTGTTGTATTGTTATCCAAATGAGTACTTGCAAAGCGATTGGGAGTATTGAGAATTATACATTAGATTTATGATTTTCTTAATTTCCATTAATTGAAAGGTTTTCTACTTACTTGTATTACTATAATTATGAAATCATTGTTTATTTAGCAGCCTGGATTTTTACACAAGTAATCTGTATTTTGATTGTGACTTAAACACAATTCAAGGTAGATCACTCTTTTCAAACTATTCTCAGTTATTGAGTATTTCTTCATCTCTAAATATCCTAATCCTCATTCTGAGATAAACTCTCTCAACTGATGGCATTTACTGTGGTTCAGGAAGACCCCTATAGCATTTTAGTTCCCAGATGAAGGGAAATCTATATAATTAGACCTATTTAGGTACTATTTGTGAAATGTAAAATATTTGTCATTTAAGAGATTTTGAAAGCGGTAGCATAATGTCACTTCTAAAAGCATTCAGAAAATTAATTTAATCTTAAAGACTGTGGTTTAAAGGTAATTCACAATAACTCTTTAGATGTTGGATGGTAAAAACTGCTTTAACATAAAAATTAGCTTCCTTTGCTCTGTATGCACAATAGTTTTTAATTTAAGTTTGCTCACTACTGTGCATGACTACTGGTAGGCTTTCTTTTAGAAGGGCAGTTATGGGTGGGGAATGAAGCATTTATTTATAGACTAGCATACTCTGAAGGCCAAAGCATTTATATCCAAAGCAATAATTTCATTAAGTGATTCACTTCATAGAAAGGTGTTTTATAGGACATATGAATTTTGAACTATATAGAATAGTAGTTCAATAGTATGTATTTCAATTCTTAGCTGGTGTATTGCTTATTTTTTTAAAAGATTTAAATATAAGTGTTTATTTTTTTAACCAAACTAAAATATCTGAAACTTTTATAATTCACTAATTCTGGAGTGTAGGTATCATTTTAAAAAAGATTATAAAAAATAGTGTGTTAAATTTCATCACTGTATAAAGAGATCATTTCAGAGAGAACAGTAGTATTCTGTTGAACATTTAAAAATATTTTAGAATAAAATTTGAAATAATACACTATATTGTATGTGAGTCATAGAAATATACTTAGCTTTTAATTTCCAGTTAGTTTCTATTATAGTAACCAAATTTTCAAAATAAACTCATAAAGATGCAACTTTACTCATTTGAAAATGATTAAAGAGGATAGTTGCTTTAGGTAACAAATTAACTTTTTCAAATATTACCCTTTATAGAAAATTCTAACCCAAAAAAGAAGCAAGATATTCTTTAAAATATATATATGACATACAAAGTTTTCAGGTACACATGATGAAAATTAGGTTACTGTGAACACTATCAAAAGGTTAAAGCAAGAGCAATGCAGATAGAATTGTGATGACCAAAATGTAAAATATCATTGTAGATTTCAAAGGCTTCATATCTACTCCATAGTTTAATAAATGTAAATGTAACTGATTTACTCTTTATTTCTCTCTTCTCTTTAAAAAAAAGATTATGAAGATTTTGATATTACAATATATTTATTTCAGAGAGGATTTTCATTTACTGTATGTAATTATTAATATATGCATAAGTTTAAGTAATTTTCTGTTATCAAAAATGGACTTGTGAGGCAGGATGTTATCCTCTCAAACTTCTAATCCTCACAACAAAGAAAAGAAAAAAAAATAGACTCTTCACAAAATACAGTTCTAAAGAAAAATAGCCTATATAGTGAGTGTCTACTGACTTAATGGGAACGAGGTATCATTTCAGGAGATTTGGCAAACAATTCCACATAAATACTCAAAAGCTTGTCTTTCTATCTTTCCACCTTATTTTGAAGGATCAAATTTTATTTTCAATTATACTTTTATGGCACTTTTCTAATAAAAAGTTCTGTGACATAGGAATTCCTTTTTGAAATCATTTCATGTCATTTATAAAATATGTTTTATACTTTGATCATCTTTAACATGTTGATGGAAATAGATGATATCTCAGTTTTTTGCCTTAACATAGCTATTCACTAATATATGCTAATGTTCATAAATGTTGATTGATATCAGATATTTCAGAGTCTTGGTTCCATTTTAAAGGCTACTATTTGTTATCTAAATTAAGACTTTATTTCTAAGCTTTATCATTCTTTGAAAATGTTGACTAAAATTAGTCCTTAGAAATTCCAAGTGAAACGAATTCACTCATTGCTGAGAAGAAAATCAAATTCTTCTTATAAGCAGTAATATTTCAAATGAACTAATGACACATCTGTCCAGTAAAATAAAGAGCTTAAATATACAAAGTATAAAGGATATCCTAGTAACAAAATTAGCTGGTCCTTATTTTTAAATGTCTATCCAAGAAAGGTTTTAAAAGTAAAAGTGATGGGTAGTCATAAGCTTTTGTTTAAAATTCTTATTTTCTTTTATGTATAAGTTGGTTTATGTCTCACGTCTTTTAGCAACTCTGTAAAATAAAAGATTTAATCTTCACCTCTATTTCTGCAATGTGGAAAAATTATGTATCATTGTTTGTAAAATAATATTTATATATTTACTTTTGTTTGAAAATTTGCCTAGTGTTTACCTAATTAGACTTTACCTTTGATCCAAAAAGACTTTAATGAGTTCTATTTGGTTAACAGGAAGACAGAGGCAAATACAGGAACATTATCTTATTTCTCTGCAGAATATTGTTGACACATATGAAATACAAAAGTTTCAGTTTCCTTTTGCAGCATTCAGCTCCATCTTTTTTCCATCATTGATGTTGCTGCCTGCCTCAGCCCTTATGAACTCCTTTGGAAATGCAAATGCTTTCTCAGAAACCCACGCCTTCTGTTTTGATCTGTTCCAACCCACCCTCCATATTTCACTGTCAGACAGGCTGTTCAGAAATACAACATATTATTCCATCAACCCCTCATTTCCTATAGGATAAAAATCCAGCAAATAAACCCCTTCATGAATTGGTCTCTGCCTCTCCTTTCAGTGTCCTTATCTGCCACTACATATACTCCTGCCATACCGAATACTTTGTTGTTCTCCAACAATCTCCATGTTCTCTGAGTTTTTCGCTATTTTCGCTATGTTCCCTTGGTCCAGATAGAATGCCATCCTCAGCCCCTGCTGAGTTTTGTCTTATCGCTCATGATTAAGGGCAGGGACTCAGGAACTGAACTTGCTAGATTTGAATTTCAGCTCCACCCTTTGTAAGCTATGTGATCACCAGCCAAGTCACTTAATCTCACTGTCCCTTGGTTCTTTCAGTTATAAAATGGGTAACAGTAGAATCTGACAGTTATTGAGAGCATTAAATGAGACAACATATGAAACACCTAGAATACACACACACACACACACACACACACACATATACATGCCATCATCAGCATCATTATCCTAAATAGTTCTCTCTTTTGACCAGTCTATTCTGATAACATTAGGAGGGGGTTGGCACCTCTCTTCTTTGGTCCTGCCATCCTACATATTCCTTATTATACATTACATTATTCAACAAGGGTTCTACCTTGAAATCAATCTGTTTGGCTAGGATATAGACAAATGACTGTCTCAAACGACAGTGTTGTTATTCAAAATGTCGAGTATGTTACCACAGATAAAGAGCTGTAGTGTAAGAAGCTGGAGTTATAACTGGGGAAGGAGCAGATACAATCAAATCTGAGGACTTGGGAGGCAGTGAATACAGGTGAATATAGGTGAGAAGTGGTTGAAGTCGGGGAAATATGACAAGAGGATGAGTATATATAGATTGGGTACATACACTGGCAAGCCTTTAGAAGGAGTTCTGGGAACAGGCCTCTGGATACATGTCATGCAGAGGGGTATGGCAATACCAGAACACACAGTGATTGTTCTCCTTGACTGTGTTCCTAAAGAAAAAAGACTTTTTTCCCCATACTTCTTATACCATATTGTAATTTTGAAATTAATTTTGATCATACAAAATCCATGAATGCTTTAACTGAAGAAAACTACTATTAGACTAGAGACCCCTTTGCAAACCACTCTCAATTCCAATCTCCTCCCTCTCCCACGGCAACAAGCAGAGTCGGCTGAATTAAAACTAATTTTATTCTGTGTCTTGCCAAAATGCAATGTCTACTGAGTCATACCTAGGCCAGGTTTCTTTTGCTTATTTATTGGGAAGAGCTGGAAGTGAGAATAGAAATGAGGGAGTCTGGGTGTGCTTGGAGAACTCAGTCCCCTGAATTCCCAAAGGTGACCGAGCCTTCTTTGCTCCTTGAAGTGGCCCCTCCCCAACACTGAGAAGGTTCATCTTTCTTGAAGACAGTATTGCTTTCTTTTCTGATGGAGAGAGCTTCATTCTCTGTTCAGGCTCCTTCGTCCCACTCTTCAGCCTCTCTAGAACTGTAACCAGGGCATGCTCTCATGTCAATTATGAAGTCAAATTGGAGGAGAAGCCTTTACAAGAATTTGCTAATTTTTATCAGCAGAAAGCTGGGGGCAACATATGGAGACCGATCCTGAGGTTGCTTGACTAAGGAAGAAAAAACAGACTTTCAGATGTGACTGAAATCTATTGATATGGGCATATTTACCAGAAGCTCTGGATTCAGTGGGCTGGCTTGAGCAGATGTGTTTGGTTCTCATAGTTTGCTTGATTAGTTAACACAAACCTAGTATCAACAGCAGCTCATGGTAACTAAGATTAAGAAGCCAGAAATGCCTTGGAACTAAAGAACTTATGGGGATAGAAATGTTGGAGTGGATTCAGGTGCAATTCATTCAAACAGTATTTACTGAGTGTATACTATGTGCCAGTCTTCTAGAAAGCCAGAAATATATCAGTTACCAAAAAGCCTAATCCCAGAGAGTTTATATCTTATCAGAGGAGATGAATAAATATATAATAAATGCCATAAGCCGTTAAACAGGGCAAAGCTGATAAGGAGAATGATAGGAAGGTCACTATTTTATAGACACAGACTGGGGAGACCTCCCTGAGGAGGTGACATTTGAACAGAGTCTTAAAGATATAAGAGAATAAGCCAGGCAGATACTGGGAGAAGATATCCAGGCAAAGGGAGAACCAGGTGCAGAGGTGCATGGCATGTTTTTAGGGTTGGCAAGGAGGCTAGTGTAGGAAAAATGGACAGTCTAGGGTGGAGAGGATTTAGGAGAGAAGACTGGAGAAAATTTGGGGAGGTGGGGTGCAGTGGCAGCCAGACCATCTAGACCTTATAAGTCATGGTAAAAATTCTGCCTTTTACTGAGAGTAGGTAACCAAATGTTTTTGATTGGAGGAGCTACATGACCTCACCCCATTTTAAAAGGATCACTCTTGTTGAGTGGAGAACATGCTCTTGGGAGACATGAATGAAGCACAAACACTGGTCTGACAATGTTTGCAATGATCTTGAAAAACTGTGCACCACAGTGGTTGCAGTGAAGTGGTTCCTTAAGGTAAAGCTGACAAAATTTGCTGATCAAAGATCGGGGTGGATGGCGAAAAGACCGGAGGTATCACAAACAATGACAAGATTTTGGCCTGAGCAACTGTGAGGGGTGGAGCTGCTGTTACCCGAGGTGGGGACGCTGCAGGGGGAGTCTGTCCAGAAAGTGTAGCAAGGGTGGGGTGAGGGGGTGGCAGTGGGCAGTTGTGAGCATTCCATGTTCAGATATCAATAAAACATCCAAGTGGATGGCATGTGGAGTTAGCATGACATGCAGAGACAACATCTAGCATTCAGAAATACATTTCTATACTTAGAAATACGAGAATGTAGATAGTAATGCATTTAAGGACCTACATGAGATAACTGAGTAAATAAGTGTACATGGAGCAAAGACTTCCACGGAAGAAGAGTTGGAGATAAGGAGGAACCAGCACCGTGGCAGCCCATCCTCTCACCCTGTAACCTTCATTTCAGAGGTCACGTGGCTGCAGAGATTTATTTCCACTGCAGCAGCTTTCTCTAGATTATTCTAGATTTAGATGTGCTTTTCCTTGCTTCTGCCGGCAACACTATTTTGATGAGTTACTGGATGTCTTAAAAGCAGTTATGGTATCTAGAAATGGTATTCCAGAAATCATGGCTCCTGACTTAGGCAGTCACTTCACAGTGAAAGGAGGAGGCAATGATCTATTGAAACCTCAGATGCTGCATCTTCTGGGGAACAGCACCATGTGAGGTGGGAGTGTTGTCATGTAGGATACAGTGTGCTGTGGGTTTTTTTTTAAGATTTATTTATTTATTTGATAGAGAGGATATGTGTGGGGGGTGGGGTGCAGAGGGGCAGAGGGAGAGGCAGAGAGAGAATTTTAAACAAGCTCCACACCCAGCACAGGGCCCAACACAGCGTTTGATCTCATGACCCTGAGATCATGACCTGAGCTGAAACCAAGAGTTAGACACTTAACTGACTGGGAGACCTAGTGCCCCAGATATGGTGTGTGTGCGTGTGGGTGTGGGGGGTATAGCAAAAGGAATATGAATATGAACTAGATTAGAGACCAAAAAATGTTCTTTGTTAAGAGTGTAATCCCTGAGATTGAGTAATCAGGTATGCTCATTTTAAACCATTAGGGTACTAGTTTGCTATGATTATAAACCTTTAGTTAAGCAAAGACTGATTTTACTCTTTTTTTGGAGACAATGATCTTTCAAAAACATTTTTCGGGGGCGGGGCAAGCTGGTGGAGGAGTAGGGTCCCCAGTCACCTGTCTCCACTGACTTACCTAGAGAACTTTCAAATCATCCTGAAAACCTGCGAATTCGGCCTGAGATTTGTTTTTTGTTTTTTTTTTTTTTTAAAGATCTTACATATTTATTCACGATAGACGGGGGAGGGGGGGCCAGAGACACAGGCAGAGGGAGAAGCAGGCTCCACGCAGGGAGCCCAAGGCGGGACTCGATCCCGGGACTCCAGGATCAGGCCCTGGGCTGAAGGCAGGCGCTAAACCACTGAGCCACCCAGGGATCCCCTTGGCCTGAGATTTAAAGAGAGAACAGCTGGAATGCAACAGAGACAAGGGTTTGCGCTTCTAACAAGGTAGGAAGACAGAAAATCAATCAATCAATCAATCAATCCAGTGGGGGAGCCCCCCCCCCCCCCCCAGTGCGAGGAGGAGCCGGGCTGAGCGGGGCGGGGGGCCTGGGGACAGGAGAGCCCAGTCCCGGAGAAGCGGGAACTTTAAAATCCGCTCTGGGTCCTTCCCCGAGGGAACGGCGCTCGCAGGGAACTCGGGCAGGACCCCAGGAGGGGCAGTGGGGCCCCCGGATTCCCGGGTTCCCGAGGCTAACGGGAAGTGCGCCGGGGGAGAGCAGTAAAGGGCTGGAGCAGCGGCAGCCCGGGTGGCTCAGGGGTTTGGCACTTGCCTTTGGCCCAGGGTGTGATCCTGGAGACCCAGATCGAGTCCCGTCGGGCTCCCTGCATGGGGCCTGCTTCTTTCCCTGCCTCTCTCTCTCTCTCATGAATAAATAAAGAAAATCTTTTTTAAAGCTGGTCTCTGGGGTGGGGGGGGGGGGGGCTGGGGCCCCGGGAGTGGCGGGAGTGGCTCGGCGGAGGGGGCTGCGATCCCGGGAGCGATCCCAGCGCTGCAGGCCTGGGAGCCCAGGGCGCCGGGGGCCACAGCCCAGGATCCTGCGCTCCCCCAGGGACAGGCGGAGGCCGGGAGGGCCCAGGACAGCTGTGATGTTCCTGCCACCAGGCGCCTCCCGCCCCCGGAGCATCCAGACCCCTGCGGACTGGGGGCTGCGGTGCTTGCTGCCGGAGCGGACTCCAGGGCTGGGGAGCTGGCCGCCGCCAGTGGGGTTGTCCCTCCTGGTGTCACCCTGTGCCTGGGACGGAGCGGGGCGGCCAGGGAACGGGGCCTCACAGGGTAATCAGCTCCACTGAGCCCAGCACCTGGCAGGGGGCGGGACAGCTCCCCCAGGTGCACAAACGTGAGATTCAGCACAGCAGCCCCTCCCCCAGAGACCAGCTGGAAGGACCGGGGAAGAGCAAGTTCTGGACCGAGCAGCACTAGAAAGCTCCAGGGGAAGTTGAGGGATTTACAGTCTATAGAACCAGAGGATAACCCGCCTTGGTTTTGTTTGTTTGGTTGGTTGGTTGGTTGGTTGGTTGGTTGGTTGTTTTTGTTTGTTTTTCTCTTTTTCTTCCTTTTTCTAGTACAACTCGTTTTTAGCCACTCTGCACTGAGCAAAATGACTAGAAGGAAGAACTCACCACAAAAGAAGGAATCAGAAACAGTACTCTCTGCCACAGAGTTACAGAATTTGGATTATAATTCGATGTCAGAAAGCCAATTCAGAAGCACAAGTATAAAGCTACTGGTGGCTCTGGAAAAAAGCATAAAGGATTCAAGAGACTTCATGACTGCAGAATTTAGATCTAATCAGGCCGAAATTAAAAATCAATTAAATGAGATGCAATCCAACCTGGAGGTCCTAACGATAATGAGGTAGAAGAAAGAGTGAGTGACATAGAAGACAAGGTGATGGCAAGGAAGGAAGCTGAGGAAAAAAGAGAAAACAATTAAAAGATCATGAGGAAAGGTTAAGGGAAATAAGTGACAGTCTCAGAAGGAAAAATCTATGTTTAATTGGGGTTCCAGAGGACACCGAAAGGGACAGAGGACCAGAAAGCATATTTGAACAAATCATAACTGAGAACTTCCCTAACTTGGGAAGGGAAACAGGCATTCAGATCCAGGAGATACAGAGGTTCCCCCCGCCAAAATCAATAAAAACCATTCAACACCCCGACAGTGAAACTTGCAAATTCCAAAGAGAAAGAAAAAAATCCTTAAAGCAGCAAGAGACAAGAGATCCCTAACTTATATGGGGAGAAATATTAGCAGCAGATGTCTCCACAGAGACCTGGCAGGCCAGAAAGGGCTGGCAGGATATATTCAGGGTCTTAAATGAGAAGTACATGCAGCCAAGATACTCTATCCAGCAAGGCTCTCATTCAGAATAGGAGAGATAAAGAGCTTCCAAGGTAGGCAGAAACTGAAAGAATATGTGACCACCAAACCAGCTCTGCAAGAAATATTAAGGGGGACTCTGTAAAAGAAAGAGGACGCCCAAAGAAATAGCCACAAAACCAGGGACTGAATAGGTATTATGATGACACTAAATTAATATCTTTCAATAGTAACTCTGAACGTGAATGAGCTTAATGATCCCATCAAATGACGCAGGGTTTCAGACTGGATAAAAAAGCAAGACCCATCTATTTGCTGTCTACAGGAGACTCATTTTATACCTAAGGACACCTACAGCCTGAAAATGAAAGGTTGAAGAACCATTTACCATTCAAATGGTCCTCAAAAGAGAGCAGGGGTAGCAATCCTCATATCAGATAAAGTAAAGTTTATCCCAAAGACTGTAGTAAGAGATGAAGAGAGACACTATATCATACTTAAAGGATCTATCCAACAAGAGAACCTACAATCATGAATATTTATGCCCCTAATGTGAGAGCTGCCGAGTATATCAATTAATAACCTAAGTAAAGACATACTTAGATAATAATACACTTATACTAGGAGACTTCAACATGGCACTTTCTGCAAATGACAGATATTTTAAGCACAACATCTCCAAAGAAACAAGAGCTTTAAATGATACACTGGACCAGATGGATTTCACAGATATTTCCTGAACTTTCCATCCAAACGCAGCTGAATACACATTCTTCTCAAGTGCACGTGGAACATTCTCCAGAATAGACCACATACTGCATCACAAAACAGGTCTTAACTGATACCAAAAGATTGGGATCGTCCCCTGCATATTCTCAGACCATAATGCCTTGAAATTAGAACTAAATCACAAGAAGAAGTTTGGAAGGACCCAAAAGTCTCCACCCCAAGATTGCTAGAACTCATACAGCAATTCGGCAGTGTGGCGGGATACAAAATCAATGCCCAGAAGTCAGTGGCATTTCTATACACTAACAATGAGACTAAGGAAAGAGAAATTAAGGAGTCAATCCCATTTACGATTGCATCCAAAAGTATAAGATACCTAGGAATAAACCTAACTAAAGAGGTAAAGGATCTATACCCTAAAAACTACAGAACACTTCTGAAAGAAATCAAGGAAGACACAAAGAGATGGAAAAATATTCCATGCTCATGGATTGGAAGAATTAATATTGTGAAAATGTCAAAGCTACCCAGGGCAATTTACACATTCAATGCAATCCCTATCAAAATCCCATGGATTTTCTTCAGAGAGTTGGAACAAATCATCTTAAGATTTGTGTGGAATCAGAAAAGATCCCGAATAGCCAGGGGAATATTGAAAAAGAAAACCAGAGCCGGGGGCATCACAATGCCGGATTCCAGGTTGTACTACAAAGCTGTGGTCATCAAGACAGTGTGGTACTGGCACAAAAACAGACACATAGATCAATGGAACAGAATAGAGAACCCAGAAATGGGCCTTCAACTCTATGGTCAACTAATATTTGACAAAGCAGGAAAGATTATCCACTGGAAAAAGGACAGTCTCTTCAATAAATGGTGCTGGGAAAATTGGACAGTCACGTGCAGAAGAATGAAACTAGATCACTCTCTTACACCAGACACAAAAATAAACTCAAAATGGAAACCACAATGAGATCCCACCTCACACCAGTGAGAATGGGGAAAACTAACAAGATAGGAAACATCAAATGTTGGAGGGGATGTAGAGAAAGTGGAACCCTCTTGCACTGTTGGTGGGAATGTGAACTGGTGCAGCCACTCTGGAAAACTGTGTGGAGGTTCCTCAAAGAGTTAAAAATAGATCTGCACTATGAGTATTATGCAAGTCAATTGGAGAAGGACAAACATTATATGGTCTCATTCATGTGAGGAATATAAAAAATAATGAAAGGGAATAAAGGGGAAAGGAGAGAAAATGAGTGGGAAATATCAATGAGGGTGACAGCACATGAGAGACTCCTAATTCTGGGAAACGAACAAGGGGTAGTGGAAGGGAGGTGGGCGGGGGGGTTGAGGTGCCTGGGTGATGGGCACTGAGGGAGGCACTTGATGGGATGAGCACTGGGTATTATGCTATATGTTGGCAAATTGAACTCCAATAAAAAAAAAGAAAAAAAATTTTTCCAAAAGTTATCCCAGTTAGCAGTAATCGGAATCTTGTATTTCTAAGACTTCAAAGTGAAAATAGCTAGAAAATGCATTAGAATAGCTATAAATGAATCTCACTGGCAATTTTCACTTAATGTTGGGTCCAGCTGGAAATGTGTATAGTCCTCTGTATACGGGCAGGTTCCCCTGGTGGTGTAGACACACACATCAACACACAGGCATACACGTATGATACACACTCAGGCTTCTGTGTGCTATCTGTAACACATGCTGTAATACACAAGAAAACCTACCAATCCAAATAAAATAGCTATGCAGCTCATATAGTCAAAAAAGTCAATACAACAGAATCAACATGGGCCAATAGCTAGCTTATTTGAATAATGCTATTTAAAACAGGCTGCCATAAAAGAACTTCAGAGCTTTCTTTAAATCCCCGATAACAAATTCTCTGTGCTATTGGTGCTGCTGTTATTCCTTGAAATGTCCCCTCCTCACTGCCTCTCTTCTCCTCCACAACCCCATAGCATGGCTCCTTCTACTTTGCTCCTTCTTCTTCTTGACGACCTCTCTGTCAGGTCAGCAGCCTACTGTTGCCATGTCCATATTTAATTCTGCCTCTGCAATTTTGCTTACCTAAAGTCCCAGAGGTAAACCATAATTAAAACCATGATCTAGCTAACTCGTGATCAGCATCTTCTTAGACACAACACAATTATCTCAAAAAGATCTGTATTATTTTATTAGTGATTTTCAGAAGGAAACTTACACTACACTTCTGAGGATATAAACTCTTCTTTTGAAATTCCACCTCCGAAAATCATATTTAGCCTTTTTGTCTAAATAAGACCATAAATAAAGGCCATAAATAGCCTTTTTGTCTTAGTCTTTTAAAATAGCTGATATTACACTTATATTTATATTTCGATATGAATATGTATCATTTGCCAAATATGTGTATAGCATGATGCTATATGCTTATCAGAGTATTTTGGATATGATCTTTTCCAAATAACTATAAAAACTCTCAAAATCTGAGTTTAATCTCTAGCATTCAAGGCTTTCTTAAGAAGTAAGGATGATACTATTTAAGATGAATTGGTTCTCTATTACAAAAGACCTCATACAAAGGTTCAGCTTATTTGGGACCATATAGAATCTAAAATTTGTTCAGTTTCTGCCTCTGGAAATTGGCTTTCTCATCTTCTGTAAGAATCAAATCAAATAGTTCGTGCTTACGTTTTGAAAGTTTATCAAAGAAAGTTTCGCAAAACTACTTGCTTATATTTATGTTCATTCAGTAACGGTAGTATCACATTTTTTCCAGTTAATTAAGTCGCCTGTTTTAATTTTATTTAGAGATTCTTGCTTCTGAATAGTAATAATGACAAGCAGCTGTCACTTGCTGAGTGCCAGTCATGTGCTGGACACTTCCCTTGGGGCATTTCCAATGTTGTCTCTGCTGTAATTAATGCTGCAATAGGGAGGTAATATTTTACACTCACTAAAGTCTCCCCTGAAAAACAAACATACAAACCTCTGTTCCCTGCAAATTGTTCATGATGTGTGGTCCGTTACCCACTTTCAGCTTTCCTGGCTTTCTGGGTATATTTCTCATGAAATGGGCTAATTTTCCATGAAAGATAGTTTATGAGATTCCATGGTAAAGTGCACACAGAAGCAAATCTCAGTATTACCCCTCCATGGGTTTTCTGCGTGAATTTTTTTTAAAGATTTTGTTTATTTATTCATGAAAGACACAGAGAAAGAGAGGGAGAGAGAGAAGCAGAGACACAGGCAGAGGGAGAAGCAGGCTCTGCCTGAGGTGGGCCTCGATCCCGTGACCCCGGGGTCACGACCTGGGCTGCAGGCGGCGCTAAACCGCTGAGCCACCTGGGCTGCCCTCTGCGTGAATTTTTAAAGTGGAAAATGATTCCAATAAAATCTCAATTTAAGGTGAAGCCTATATTTTTGTATTTTGCAAAACAAATTACATAATATTCTGCAGACAAGAGATATTTTTAAGATTAATACATTTTCAAGTGTTTTAATGTCCCTACTTAACCTAGTAGTTAAAAATTATTTTCTTCCTGCAGCTAAGTCAGAATTTATAACAACTCTGACAGAAAAGGCCAAACAAGTGTTCTATGCTCTCCAAACACTATTTTACTTCCATGGTTACGTGGCACAATTCATGATGAAAACCTTCTGCTTAAGTGCAAAGCACTTTGTAAGTTCTTTAGAAGCCAAAACATTTATCATGTAAATGCCAAAATCTTTATTTTTCGTTTGTTATATAAAATAATTATTCAAAAATGTAAACATCACTTATAAATGAATGGTGTTAGCAACGGCGACTTTTTAATTCTTATATTCAGGTAAAAATTTTGTCTTCATCGGATCAAGTCAATTATTGCACATCTAGAGAGGCCACGGTACCACGGGTAGCTATGCAAAATAGACAAGAAGACTGATGCTTGTCTGATGAGCATGGAGTTGGCATTTAACCTGCTGAACTGCTAGGGTGGCGAAGGTTCCATAGACTATTCTGTGAATGCCCATGGAAGCGGTTCGGAAGAACCAGGAGAGCGTGTGATGCATGAAACGCTGTTCACCTAGAATATAGTTCTGCTTTCATTCTATATCTTGGGGCTCCACCTTAAGTTTCACTTGAAGAAGAGGTTTTGTTTTCAAATATATATTTGAAAAAAAAATCATTGCCTCCCCACTGCATATCCCTTCGGGGACTCAGCCAGCGAAAATAAAACTATAATAGATGCACGATCATTCTAACTTGGTATGATCTTTCTAACTTAGACTTTTAAGTGGACTTGATGTGGTTAAACACATTCAGAAACTTGGAAGAAATGTCCCCCTCTTTGAGTTGGCTTTGTAAAATGATGATTCAGGAGTGTGATTTTTTTTTTTTTTTCGTGGAAGGCTTTCCTAATTACAATGTTGGTTCATTCTTTTGAAAATGGCATGGCTACACACACGATGATAAGCTAAACAAAGAGTTTTCAGGGAATATCAAGACGAATAGCATAGGCTTCCTGCTTTCAAAGTTCCTAAAACTACCAAAATTTAGTTTAAAAAACAGGAGAGAAAATAGTAAATGGCATAAGGTACAAACACCATGCAGGGAATTGATAGCAGAAACAGGGATCTCGGGGCACCTGGGTGGCTCAGTGGTTGAGCACCTGCCTTCGGCCCAGGGCGTGATCCTGGGGTCCTGGATTGAGTCTCACTTCGGGCTCCCTGGATGGAGCCTGCTTCTCCCTTGGCCTATGTCTCTGTCTCTCTCTGTGTCTCTCATGAATAAATAAATAAAATCTTTTTTTAAAAAAACAACAACAATAAATATTTTTTAAAAAAAGAAACAGGGATCTCACTTTGTCAGGAAGTGGAATGCTTCAAGAAAAAGGCAGGATTTGAGCTGTCTTTAAACAATGAGTAGAGCACTGAAGCTCAGAAATGTGAAGGAGAGCACTTCTGAGCTGGGTATAGGAGGAGCAAAGGCATCGGCAGGTGGCAAATGGGGCACTAGTTAGGAAAACAATATTGTGTCTAATTTGGCTGGAGCCTGGGGTCTCTGTCCAGGGACAGTACCAAAAAGAGAGGAACGGTGGAGACTGTAAAGGGATTTGCCTGTTAGGTCAAAGAGGTGTGATAATCTCAAGCAAGAAAACCTAAGAGAAGGAAAATGTCAAGTCAAAGTACCTACTATCTGCCCTGCCAACTACTCACGGATTGCTCAGCTCTGTGTCTGGGTCCGTGAGGTGATGGTGGGATCCTGGGTGGGAAGGAAAATTGGAAGGAACTCTGAAGACTGTCTTACAAAATAATGAAAAAGCCAAAGATGTCAAGGAGAGGATGGGTAGAGATACAGAGGGGGGAAAAACAGCTCGGGGACAGGAAAACGGTTTCTGGAAGAGTTTTTAAATAGGTGCTAAAAGGCGTGTGGGAGAGGCATCTGCTGTGAATTTTAGGGAGTTTTGCTGCATGATGTGCTGTGGAACTCCATCCTCTGTTCCTGAAGGAACAGTCATGTAATCAAACTGCTATCCAAGGCTTTCTGGAGGCAGATCTGTGTTTCCTTTTGGCTGTGCTGAGATGGATTTTAAGGTGAGAGAGAGAGCTCAGTTTTATTGGGCTCACAAACTATCTGTACAGAGCATGGGGCTCCCTCCACCCCCATGGTGTGCTGATGGAGACAGGAGATGTGAAGGAGAGGGCAGAGGGCACCTTCCACTCTGTATGCTTCACCTCTGCACCCACCACACCCACATCTGTTTACAGACTGGGGTGCTGTATAAGATTTCCACCGGAAAAAAGTGATGAAAGCGGTTTAAAAACAGAGTGAAATGAAGGGATAATAAGCTGAGAAATGTACTGTTAGTGTAAAATGAGCTTCAGAGAACCGTATTGATGCTCAAGGCTCTATGGCTTGTACATGGCAGAGCTAGAACTAAGACCCATCTGTGCTGAACCACTACTCCGCCCTGGCCGATCAGAGATTTTCTTCCCAAACCAAACCATTAAGATTTAAGATATTTTGAGCCTGTCCATGCTCAGATATAGTCTTTTGTAGACAGCAAAATCTGTCTTTTTAATCTGAAGCTTGATAGCAGGTAAGCCTTGCACCCCTTATTTCATATCTCAGATGCACCCTGGTGTCCCTGTTTGCCCCCCGTTGGGTATGCATGGACTGGGAATACAGTAAAGAACTTTTGCCTCAGAAGATAGTGGACTTGGCGTTAGGTTCTAAGCTTGCTGCTGGCATTTCCTTTCTGTTTGCCCTTACGTCAACATAAATGCCGGATGTGACAAAGGTTAAAATACGATGACTTGAACTATCAATGTACTGGGAGAAAATACAGGAAACAAATTTATGATCTCAGAGTAACAAAGGTCTTCTTACAGTATGACACAGAATCTGAAGCCATAAAAGAAAAGCGCAATAAAAAAACGAATTTCCACATAAAGAAAACCACCTTAAGGAAACTCAAAAGAAATCCAACAAACTGAGAGACTTTTGCAATGCATATTATACACAAAGGCCTACTTTTCTAAATGTATAAGGAATTTCTATAGATCTATAAGAAAAAAACTACACAATAGAAAAATGGAAAAAAGGATGTGAACAGAACTCATACAAAAAGAAGTACAAATGGGTCTTTGTATTAACCATATGGGTTCCCTGAAGCTGATCCTTTAACGTCTGCTCTGTATGCCTAGGCTGGCCAGATACACCTTATTCTAGACAACCTGATAAGGTGCCTGAGTCACGTCGCCTTAGCCTCCTGCCTCCCTCATCCTCCCCCTTCCCAGCCTTGATAGGAATCTTCCTCCTGGAGGTACACTTCTCAAATGCAAACCAACCATTCCAGAGTCCATGCTCTCAACTCTCTCCTTATTAGGCTGTCACAGGCCACTACACTTACCCCCATCACCCCAGAGCCAAGTACCAAATAACCAGGGACAGTCCCTATGGCCCAGAGCTCACTGAACTTAATCCTACTCACCAATCCCAAGCCTGCCCTACCCTGCTTCACTCATTCCTTCCCAAGAAAGTCACAATAAAGGCTCTTGCCCAGTCCCTCCCTCTCCCTCTACCTCCTGAGTTCCCAGTGCTTCCTCAGGTTGCTCATCATGGCAAGGCATGTCCCTTTTCCTTCAGAACTGTGAGTAATAGACTATCATTTCTACTATCATTTCAACATCCATCTCTTAATCTGTTTGCCTTCCTATACAGGACATTTTGTCTATAAACATATGAAAAGAAGCTCTGCTCCATGCATTTGAAGGTAAGTGTAAATGAAAACTATGATGAGGGACTCCTGGGTGGCCCAGCGGTAAGCACCTGCCTTTGGCCCAGGGAGTGATCCTGGAGTCTCAGGGATCAAGCCCCACATCCCCGCGGGGAGCCTGCTTCTCCCTCTGCCTATATCTCTGCCTCTCTCTCTCTGTGTCTCTCATGAGTAAATAAATAAAAACTTAAAAAAAGAAAAGAAAACTATGATGAGATAACATTTTCCTTTCAGCAGAGTGACAAAGGTCAAAAAGTTAGCGCACAGTAAAGTCACATTCATTTATTGTCCCTGGGAACATAAATTATTACAGCCTCTATGGAGAGCACTTCAGCAATAACAGTGAAATGTCAGAATATGCAAATTCACAATACGGCTATTCTACTTATGGGTATATACTCAAAAGAATTGAAAGTGAGGATCTTGAAGAGATATTTGTATACTCTGTTCATGGCAACATTATACAAAATAGCCAACAGGTGGAAATCACCCAAGTGTCCATAGACAGAAGAATGGATGAACAAAATGTGGTGTATACACACAATGGAATATTATTCAGTCTTAAAATGGAAAGAAATCCTGTTACATCATACAATATGGAAGGAACAACACCAGTTTGAACTGCGTGGATCCACTTATACATGGATTTTTTTCCCCGATAGACACAATACAGTACTATAAATGTATTTTTTCTTCCTTATGATTTTATTAATATCATTCTTTTTCTCTAGCTTACTATATTGTAATAATATAGTGTATAATACATATAACATGTGAAATATGTTCATCGACTATTTATATCATTAGTATGGCCAAGAGTAGGCTATTAGTAGTTAAGTTCTGTTGGGAAGGGTCAAAAGTTATGTGTGGACTTTCAACTGTGCAGGGAGATTGGCACCCATAAGCCCTGTGTTGCTCAAGGTCAATATATATTCAAATAGTTCTTGGGTTACTGAAGGTACTGTTTCACAAAATGGATGTTCTCTACTGAGAGCCACAAGCTTTCAAAAGTCAACTTACTTTCACTCTCAAGAACTTTCTCAAAGGAAAAAATAATACTATTAAGTATTTCTTCCTAATCCTTATTTTTAAGAGCAACATCTGTTCACAGTGACAATTTAAAAAAAAAAAAAAGTATCTGAATTTAGGATTTTTTTTTTTTTTTTTTTAAGTAGGCTCCATGCTCAGTGTGGAGCTCAACATGGGGCTTGAACTCACAACCCTGAGATCAAGACCTGGGCTGAGATCAAGAAGCAGAGGCTTAACCAACTGAGCCACCCAGGCACCCCTTTAGATTATTATTTTTAATATTTAATCAACTTGCTATAACAGTTTATCTAAAGAATCAATGAAAAGTACAGGGGTAATTAAAATTTTATTAAACATATAGTGAAAAATAATACAGGCACATGCATATACACAAACTAGCTCCTCATTATATCTATAAAAGAATCAAAAAAGAGAAAGGGAAATTAAGGACAATTAACCACACTGAGCAAGGGACAGATGAGATGCTTGGGGGTGGGGTCACTGTGGCATTGTCTTCTGGTTCCTAGCCCTGAGCCTAGCCTGTGCTCAATGCTCAGTAAAGATTTCAGAATGAGTAAAGGAAGATAATCTCAGATAGAAACAGAGGAACTCTCTCTGTCCTTGATTTTCAAGTCCCTTCTGACTCCCACTTGCCACTGATCACATGTTCAGATAGCAGAGTTTTTCCGACAACACCCTGGATTCCTGGACAGAATCAATCTTCATGTTTTCCATTTTAAAAGTACCAAATATAAGGACACCCTAACATGGAACTTTCTTTTCTCTTCCCCTGGACTCCTCTGCAGTATATGATTTTACTGATTGAATTTAGGGGCATTAATCTACTTTGCAAAGTGGAATATGGCTTGTATTCTTATAATCCTAACATAAACCTTTAATCTTTGTAAATAAATATTAGCCATGTCAATGCCACCAATATTTAAGTGCATTGCAAGCATGTCCCAAAGTCTTTCTCCATACTGGAGAGATTTTTAAATTTCCACCTTACTGTCAGAGTTAAAAAAGAGGAAAACACCAAAAATAAATAACTTAATGGGAAACATGGAACCTATCTGTATTGTTTAACAAATTATCAGTCTGTTTAAAGTTTCTTGACAGCCAAAAATATATCCTGAAAAATTATTCCCACAATGCTGGCTGATGTCTAAAAGGACAAGTGAAAATAGACCAACAATAGCAACACTTGTAGAAAGATTTTAAGAAGAGATTTAATAGTTTTTTTTTTAATGCATGTCCTCTACATATAGCATATTAATGAAGTGTGATAACTAAGAAAAGGATAGGGAAGTTAAGGAGAAATATTTTAATAGAACATTAAATATTTATCTTGATTGCTTTTCTTTTAATACACAGTTTACTTATAAAGTCAATTTGTTAAAATCCTAAAATAGTAGTGTTTAAATGTATCAATGTCAAGTGAAGAATGTCAGATGAAATGTGCACTAAGGGAGGAGCCAGGTCGTTGCCTGGCTCAGCACCTGCCCAGCTCAGGGCAAGTCTCAACCTTTCAGAACTTTAAGATAAAAATAGTATCTTAAAATTCCTATTCCTTATGGAATTGCTATGGGAATCAAATTACAGGCTTAAAACGACATAGACTAAGATCCTTGAGGATGAGGATCTTAAATGTTCATCTTTGTAACCAGTTACTTGACTAATTCAGGTATGAAAGAAATAGAAATAATTTTCATTCTTGAAAAACATTTTAAGTTTCATTACAGATTAACCCAAGAAATTTATTAGTATCTAGAGGAGGTCAAACCTAGAAAATTAAGGAAGCTTTTGTAGCACCAGAAAATCACCAATATTTTCAGTAACTAATCAAAAATTTGTATTAAAAATTCCTAAAATTATTTAATCTGTTACCATCCTTAGGAGAATGATATGTGTAACGAATAAGAAAGTATCTTTTGAATATCTGGATATCCCAGTAAAAGTAAGAAATTAAGTAAATGATGGCAACATCTTTTTATAAACACACAGTGGTAGAAGGTGCTGTTAAATATAGATAAAAGCAACTTGCAATCCTTTCAGAAAGCAATCTGAATACCAGTGAGAACCTTTTATGTATATATATCCAGCCCAAGGACATCCCTGGGAAACTCAAGATCCACATATTGGGCATTCCTCTCAGACCTGATACTTCTTCTGGATTCTCTGTCCCTTAGGATACCATAATCTGGCCACTTTCCCAAATCAGAAATCCATGCATCAGTTCACTCCCTTTTCTCTTCCTCACTCCCCTCCTGCCTGTCCATCCAGATGCTAAGTCCAGTGTTTTCTATTTCCTTAATATCTCTCCTATATATATTCTATCCCTTTTCCTATTGCCACTGCCATGGTTCAGTCTCTCCTTACATCTTATCTTGATACCAAAATGGCATTCTAATTGGTAATATGGCAGGAATGGAACAGAGACAAATTCAATAGGTATTTAAGAGATAGAATACAGGACAAACACTAAGTTTAGGAGAAGAATAATGAATTTAGTTCTGATCATGTTTAGCTTGAGGTACTTTAGGATCATCTGTTAAAAATATTCCCAGTACATGCGTGTATGGGTGTGGGCAAAGCTTAAGGACAGAGAAATAGGTTCATAGTAGACATAGTGAATATGGCTGAAATAGACCCTCTTGTGTCCTACTCCTCCAAAAAGCTTTTTCCAGATCATCCCATTCCCAGTCATTGTTCCTTCCACTCAATTCTGATAACTTTGATTGTACATTCCAGGTCCACAATTATATGTTGCCTTTTGTTGATATTTAGTATTTCAAGTTTCTTTTCCCCAAATTAAGCTTCTATATAATAGTAACTTTTTATATGCTTTATGCCTATGAATGCCTATGCTGTCTGGCACTATGCAAGCATATAGGAGGCACTCAAAACAAAGAAGGAGCTGGCGGGATAAATTTGATTTTAGTGACTTTAATAATAACTATAATAAATATCTCCTAGCATAGAGTTTGGCACATAGTCGGCATTGAATTAATATCTGTTAAATGGATTAAGATCTAAAGTTTCCCATTACTCTTCAAAAACTTCTTGGTATCTCAATTGATTCCAAATCCGACATGCAACTAAAACTTGGACACGAATATATTTATTACACATTTTGTAAGAAGTCCAACTGTTGATAGTCTTATATAACTTGTTTCAGTGAAAAGGTCACATATCAGCAAGCTTAATCCCTCTTCATCTACTCACCCACAATACTCGAACACCCCCACACACTGCTTTTACAGAATTTCGTATTCTATATTGACATACATTCCTACTTCCTTAGTGTTTCCCTCCAGTGTTCACATTGGCCCCTCATACCTCCAAATGCTCTTGTGCTACCTTTTCTCTTTATAGGTCAAAGACTTAGCTATGATTGGCACAAGAATTATTTTCAGGAAATGAAGAGAAGGAAGGTTCTTGTTGAAAAACAAAAAGCCAAAAAGGCAACTTAATTTCATGTTTTGACTTTGACTCTTGGCATTAAAACAAGAATGGCTTTATGGCTTCGAAGTCTTGGAAAACTTCAACATCTGACACACTGACTTTTGACACCTGACGTCACACTTACAAATCAGTGGTACTTTACATAACTATGTACAGACAGAAATAGAAATCCTAACTTGGGGAATACCATGAAAGCTATAACTTATGTTAATCTTGGATGTACAAACAGCAGCTAGTATGATGCTTTGAACAGAGACATATCCAAACTATTTGTTGAAAAAATGATTTTTTATGCTAAATATTTACTGCTTGTCTCTGTGCAAGGTCTTGAGCCAGGTGCTATATAAAATGCAAATAAAATAACACTTGCCACTGTATTGGACAACAAGAGTTATATATGGCCCATAGAGTGTGTTGTTGGTATAATCTTTTTGGAAAGCTATTTGAAGTTATCTACTAAAGCTGAATATAAACCCAGACTATGACCTAGTAACCCCACTCCTAGGTATACACCCAAAAGAAATGAATTCATAAGTATAAGGCATGCATAAGAATGATCACAGAACTTTATTCATAATCATCCAAAACAGGAAACAACCCCAATCTCTAAACAGAATAGGAAGGATAAGCACATTATGGCATATTTACAAATAAGAACACTATATAGCAGTAAAAAAGAATGAACTACTGCCACACTCAATGCTATGATCAATTTCAAAGACGTAATGGGAGCAAAAGAAGCCAGGCACAAAAAAGCACAGACTATGTGATTCCATGTCTGTGATATCTAAGAAGATGCAAAACTAATGGGTAGTGATAAATCAGAATAGTGGTTAACTTTGGTGGGAGCAATGACTAGGAAGGGTCTCAAGGGACACCCCGGGTTGCAGGAAACATATTTTGATCTGAGTGGGAATATATGGCAGGAGTGGAGAACAGATAAATTCAAGAGATATTGGAAGAAGATATTTAATTCTCAAACTGACAAAGAGAAGAATTAGGATTGGGAGAAGAATGATGAATTTGTTCTGAATGTTTTGAGTTATAGGACTACGTGAACATTCACTCAACTGTACGCTGAGTATTTGTAAGCACCACTGTATATATGTTATACGATAACAAAAATTTTTTTTGATAACAAAAAAATTAAAAAAATAAAATAGAACACCATCAAGTTTTCAATAAGACAATAAAAATCTGTGGAGCATCAGGCCTCACAGGTGGACAGTGATGGTAGAGTTGGGGAGCAGATGTGCAGCATTAATCCATACAGTCTACTGCTGGAAGCCATGTGGCTTAGTTCCTAAGTACCACTTGGAACATTCATCCCAGTGTGAATCAACACAGTGTAGTTCCTGCCCTGTTAGGTCTTACTGATTTATATAGTCCCAGTGTCAGTGGGGAATTCTAAATTTTCCATGTAAAATATTATATGAGGAGAAGATATTCCATAAATATCTGTTAATAACCTGGTAACACGTGACGGGTGGAGCCTACAAATGCTTGAACAGTTGAGAGGTTGTAGGGAACACTGGCAAATTTCTCTAAGGGAATGGGAATTAAGCCAGACTCTAAAAGATTAGGAACAGATGCAGGGGTTACAAAGTATGGCCTATACAGGTATTTGATTTGATTTCTTTGGGTGTGAATAGCACAGTCTTTCAGGAGGCAATGTGACTAGAAGTATTTCTGGACAGCCAGATTTCTTGCAACATGGTTTGTGAATATGTGCCAGTTCCCTAGGCTTCTGAGTGTGGGAGAGTCCCTGTGATGGAGTGCACCATAAACAGAAGATCAGAAGAATCTAAGTGAATTATTAGCTTGCACACGTGGTTTGGGCCCAAATCACACAGTGCTATGAATACCATACTGAGCATATTCTGCAGGCAATGTTTTTTTTTTTTTTTTTTTACTTATTTATTTATTCCTAGAGACACACACACACACACACAGAAAGAGAGAGAGAAACAGAGAGAGAGACAGGCAGAGGGAGAAGCAGGCTCCATGCAGGGAGCCCGACGTGGGACTCGATCCCAGTTCCACTCGATCCCGGTTCCCCAGGATCACACCCCGGTGTGCAGGCAGTGCTAAACCGCTGCGCCACTGGGGCTGCCCTCTGCAGGCAATGTTAAATGAGACCTTGCCATTCGTATTTTGGTAATGTGGGCCAATTGTGTGACTAGCATTAATAATAATACATGCTGTAAGCAGCTTCTGGTTCTTTCAATGTGATGCCAAGCATCTGGACTTTTGAAAGTGGATTTCTGACTGCTTTCTTTCAGTTGCCATCTGAACTCTTGCTATTCTGCAGATACAGCTTCTGTTTAGATAAGCAAAGGAGGGAAGCTTATATAAAGTAGGTCAAAAATTTTGTTACGACTCATAAATCTTAGACAAATGCTGAAAGAATTAGCAAATAAAGCTATAGATGCCAACAGGAGCAATTTCAGTGGTGTTTCTTATGGAAATAAAGTTATTTGATGCTGATAATCATTCTGCAAGGTTTTGCTGTCTTGAGGAACAGCTGTCATGCAGTGAAATTACTGATTTAATTAGTAATGTAATTTTACGCTACTCAGAAGTGTAGATAAGACAGTTCTTTGACGCTAGTCTAAGGTATCAACCTTATCAGGGGCCAGTCATCCCCAATGTTGAATAACTATAATTTATGCATACATGTATATTGAGAGATTCTTGAGATATTTAATAAATTGTTACACTGAACATCAGTATGCAGAAGTTGTCCTAAGAGCTCCTTTGACTTTATAAGACAAACCTTCCATGCTTCATTATCTGTGCCTTAAAAAACTTGACTATAATTTTTATTATTAGCATAACCTTTAGTAGAAATGAATTCCAGTATAGCCTTATTTTTTATTTGATAGAATTGTTAAGGGTAGTGGTATAAAAATAGAAATTCTATTGCAAAAAGTTAGATATATGATGGATTTTAGCAGAAACAGAGAGCCCTTAAAAATATAAAGACTAGAGATGTGAATTCATGGTTTTAAGGATATATATATAGATAAAGAAATAGCTATAAACTTGTGGGTAAATATATTCATGCATCTGTTGCCTAGCTGTCTTCTGAGAGGACTTAGAAGCAATGACAGACCAGTAGCTATGAGCATACCCAGCACTGAGATCTAAGTTTGCAAATATATCATTCTCCACTAAAAGGAACCAGGGATCCTTTGAGAAATTTTGAGAATTCCAAGGCTGGAGCAAAGAAAATGCAAGATGAGTCTGGAACACATTCTTATGACAGAAATTAAAGAATTACACAAAGAATCATAGAGTCATGTCAAAAGAACAAGTGAGTCCTCTTGAAGAGGTGTACAATGGCAAAATCAGGGAAAATTGAAACATCAAAACAAAAAATGACAGTCATGGATTATAACTCACTGAATGGAATAAGAACTTATAGGTCTAGATAGATACATAGGAAAAAGGTAGATAGAAATAAAAGAAGAAAAAGTTCTGCCTTACAGAAGCCAACTAATAAATGAAGATTGAATAATGGAATTAGACAATCATCATTTGGCAACCATCATAATAGGAATTGATTTGGGCAAGTATCATCAAGAGATGTAAACCTAGTAGGTGAAAATTTTAGGAGGAATAAGATATTTAATATCAGTATCAGAGAATATCCCCATAGGTGCTGATTAATTTCAAACAGAAAAATAACAATTTTACAAAGGAGAAACATTGTGAAAGTCACCACTTTAATCAAGTGATCAAAATTAACAGTAACAGGACAAGTGGACATCTTGTGTTCCTGATATCCTGTTTCTATATAAAATAAAAATTCACAGTAGTGGCAGCAATTATTTCAAATCTTTACACCAACAAAATATTTGGGTGGGGATTTGGTTTTGCTTCTTGGTTTTGAATAAACTCTGATTTTGTTCTAAGAGTTTTTAAGCTTATTTTAATTTTTATTTTTTAAAGATTTATTTATTTGAGAGAGAGCGAGCAGAGGAAGGGGCAGAGAGAGAGGGAAATGGAGAGAATCCCAAGCAGACTCCCTGCTGAAAGTAACCCAATGAGGGGCTTGATCCCATGACCCTGAGATCATGATCTCAGCCAAAACCAAAAGTGAGATGCTCAACTGACTGAGCCACCCAGGCACTCCTAAGCTTATTTTTATTATGACTATCAACTTAGAGATTTTATTCAGTTATATTTGCATAAAGTAAATAGTCTAGAATTCAGATGTCCTCTAAAACACTTTCTAAAGTATAGTTCTCAAGCATGATAAGGTAACAGTTGCGTATGTAGTCAGTTATTATTTTAAAAAGAAACTCTCCTCATATATGAGCATTTCCTAAATGTTCACCTTTTTAAAAAATTAGACAATAAGACAAAAATCGAACAAAAATCATATTTCCTTTTTTCTTCTCTGCTAGTTAAGAAGCAGTATATTTCGGTGCTCTACTGCTCTAGCTACATTTAGTTAGGTAAATGTACATTTTTCTATCATTATATGTCAAGATCTTTTATCTTCATTTTATGGAAGTGAATATAGTATATTCAATAATGAAAGAAATTTGCTCTCTTATATCATTTACTGACCTATAGAATGTACTTAATTGACCATATATATGCAAATATTTATTATGCTATAAAAGTATCAGAATCTACACCACTGTGTTAGTCCGAGATTGTATAAGACTTTGGAAGAGAAGGTGGGGACTATTTTATTTTAAAATGCTTCAAACTATGTATATTGCCTACAGGTTACATGTAATGAATCATTTTGATAATAACATTAGCTTCATCTGATTTTTAAGTAGATAATGACAGGTCTTAGTATAGTAATATGTAAAGAGAAACATACCTCATGTAGACAAATGAAAGCTGGAGTCGTAGATAAATCAACACACCGCTCATCTTGGATATTAATTGTGGGTGCTATAGCATAAATGGGGTCCTCTTGATCTTTTTCATCTTTCTCCTCTTCCTCTTCTTGTTCTGTGTCTGTTGTACTGTCTTCCATTTTTCACAATTCTAAAATAAAATGATACCATATCCAGCTTTAGGGAATCTTCAACTATAAAGTAAAATTAGTAGAAAATAATAAAAGCAAGCAAAAGTCAACTGGATTAAGCTATTCTCCAATGAAATTTCAGATCAGTAAACTTAGCTATAAATTATTATAAAGTCTCCTTTGTTATAAAGATATTCTCCATTGTTACACTCAATAATTCTTATTTATGTATTTATTTATTTACTCATTTATTTGACAGAGAGAGAAAGAGCACACATAAGCAGGGGGAACAGCAGGCATGGGGAGAGGGAGAAGCAGGCTCTCCAAAGAACAGGGAGCCCAATGTGGAGCTCGATTCCAGGATTCTGGGATCATGACCGGATCCTGATATATACATCATACAATATACATGACCAAAGGCAGACACTTAACTGATTGAGCCACCCAGATGACCCAATAACCCTAATTTTAAAAAGTAAGCTATTGTTGCATTAATTGGAAAAAAGTGATGTAACTAGAATGTAAGCTCCATGAGAGTAGAAACCTAATTTTGTTTACTGAGCAGTATAGTTATCTTCAATTACTATTTATTGATTGGGTAAATAAATATAACTTTCACTCTTAAAATATAACACAAAATTAATTCAAAAATTTGGGGGGAAACTAAAAATCAACACCCTATGGTGGTGAACACTGCCTGAGGCATGCACCTGTGCACCAGCCCGATTGCTTAATTGCTCCATACCTGTATTCCTGCTATGACCACAGCTCAGGCCTATGCTTGTATGTACTGCCTTGCCCCTCGCCTATATCTGCTGCCCATGTACATGCTTAGTTATCCTATCAGACTTCACTTATAAAACATAAGCTCAAGAATAAAATTAAGGATATCAAGATGGTGACTAGCATTAAACCAAGCTCAAGCCCTTCTGAGAGCAGGTCCTTGTATGACTGCACAAGTCACGTAGCCAGCCTATGTACTGCCCATTGATTTGCTCACATATTCAAGTGGATCCAGAGCAATCTCTAAAAGGACCTGTCTTGGCCTGCAAGGTCTCTTCTGGCCCATTTTGGTGGCATTGGGATAGTTGCTCTTCTAAGAGAGCTAGTAAGAAGACTCCATTGCATTTTTTTTAATGCCAATTTAATCATTTGCTCTTTGATTTCTGACACATGTGAATCTGCACTTAACAGAAGAGTATACTTGCACTTTTCTCTTGCCAGAGAAGATAACTCCAACTGTCATAAATTTAAGGTCCAGATCTTCTGTTGAACATGTATCATCTCTCACGTCTATCTCATCAGATTAGCTGCTCCTTGATGATGGGAATCCTCATTCTTTTAATAGGGAACGCGTGATCTGTAATATGAATCTGGAAGGCACGGTAGGCTCTGGTTCCTAAATTTATTAGTCAGGTGGCCATAGTCATGCCATTTATTCATTAAGTTTCTTTCTTCCTCTCTAAAATGGGAGTCACAGCAACTAATTTTTGTTTCATAAAAAATATACACAAATTAAATATGATAATACCTGTGGACTTTCGGCTTCCATTCTGCTATCTCTAATTTTCTACCACAGACATAAATTATACATACACTTGTTTTCCAATTCTTGCTACAAAAATACTTCATAGGTGGTAGCATTCACTTCCATTAGAAGGCACTAAATGTCTGATTGTCTTTCTTTTTCTTTGTTTTTTTTTCTCTTTTTTTGTCTTTTTTCTTTTTTTTTTTTCTTTCGCTTCATTTGGTTGTCTTTCTTTTTGTGATAGTAATAGCTACTGAGATCGTTTGGATTCCCACTCCTTTAATACATGTATATTTTTTTCAGTGCCATAAAGCAGTGTTTTATGTGGGGTAGCTGGGTGGCTCAGTGGGTTAAGCGTCTGCCTACATCTCAGGTCACTATCCCAGGGTCCTGGGATTGAGCCCCACATCAGGCTCCTTGTTCTACAGGGAGCCTGCTTCTCTCTCTCTCTCTCTCTCCCTCTGCCGCTACCCCTGCTTGTGCTCTTGTTCTCTGTGTCAAATAAATATATAAAATCTTTAAAAATATATAATAAAATAAAAGAATCTGTTGTTATTAAGGCATCATAATACTTCAATTTTACCAATTACATGTTTGTTGTTTAAATCTTTAAGGAGCTAAAAAAGGTTTGATTACATATCTACATTTGTTTGTGTTTATACGCTAAAATATGTAGGTTCAACCATTTCATGGGTGAAAAATGTTAATGACTATCCCAGCAAAATATATCCTTCAGAACATTAGATCATACCTGTTAATTTTAGCTTTTCCTTTAAGAAATATTTCAAATATAAACAAAAATAACAGAATGGTATAGTCAATCCTCCAGTGTCCATCAACTAGCTTCAACAAATAATAATTCATGAACAATTTTGTTTTATCTAAACCTTTCTACTTACTCCTCCGCTCTCCATATAATTTTGAAGCAAAACCCAGACATGGAGATTTAATAATATACCCTAAAGAACTCTATAATACTGTACAGAGATAACCCTCATGTCATTGCACACCTGCACAACACTCCTTTATGTGGCTATGCCACAGGCTACTCAATCCCCAAATTATAAACATGTGGAATGTTTCCAGTTTTCTGCTATCACAGTTTTGCAAAGTATAGTACATATATTTCTTTAAAAATACTTTTTCAAGGCTCTTGGAATTTTTATAATCAGGATGACATTAACTTTCAAAACTTAATTTCAGGCAATCTTCTCAAAGCCCTGCACTTTACCTAGGGCACTGCACTTGCCCAGTGCAGCTTACCTAGGCAACAAAAGAAGGTCACTATGCTGAATTTGTACAAATTCCTCAGTCTGGGGAAGTTTTCAGTCTGTATTATCATGAAAACATTTCAAATACTTTAAATCAGGTAAAACATTATCCAGAGGGAAGCAACAAAAAGACACTATAACAGAGTTCTGATAGATATTATCAGACAAACTTTGACCTTTAGAAAAGAAAGGGAGAGTGAGTAGGAAAGTTAGAAAACACAATTGGACAAATACAAAAGTCTCAAGTGAATGTAAACCTAGAACACTAACTAATCTAAATAACGGGTTGAAAAGGGCTTAAATAGATAGCAAAATTTAACAGATTAAACACATATTCAAGGATTCATTAATGTGAGATTGCAAAGCCTATTAATATCACCATGCTGCAGGTAATATGATTGACAGCTATAAATAAAAAAAATAGAATAAAATATAGTTTCAATCTACATGATATAAACAAGGAAATATTTATAAAACATCTAAATTCCTAGTGTAGGAGGAACAACACAGCTATCAAGTATAGTCATTCTAGAGATGTGTATTTCCATGATACCTAAATCAAGTAAGCAAATATATACTGAGTTGCTTTATGAAGAGCAATAATTTACAAAGAGCCAAGCAATTTACAATATAAAGAGAAATCAAGGCAGGGAATAACTAGCTTTATATCATACAATGTAAGGTAAAATAAACCTAAATAAAAAGCAATGTTGTCCTACCAACATTGAGATAAGCCTTTAAAAGCAGCATGTAGCCTGGAATTTAGATTTTAATCTATAGGAATTGGAAGCCATTACTTTTTTGCTTTGTTTTTTGTTTTGGTTTTGGTTTTGGTTTTGGTTTGGTTTGGTTTTTTGGATTGAGGAGTTATCTGAGCTTGTAAAGGTGTTAGTGACAATGAAAGGAATGTTTTGGAAAGGGTGTGAATTCGAAGGCAAGGAGACAATTTAGTGGTTGTGAATCAGATCCCTCTGCTAGGGACAGGAGATAGATTCTTTGGTGAGCAAAACCAGACCAGGTGTCTGGCCTCAGGGGTGCTCACAGACTGGTAAGCAAGATAGAAATTAATCAGAGAATTACAGAGATAAATGTAAAAATAAATATAACTGAAACAGGTGCTATGAAAGCATGGACCACAGGCAGGGTTACCATGCACTGCACATTTCCAGTAAGCACAATTCCCACGGCAAATGCTGCAATGCAGCAGCTTGATGAGAATGTTAGAAACTGAGAACCTGAGCAGAGGCAGTACTGTGAGTCAGTACTCCATGCTGTAGGAGTCCAAAGAAGAGAGGACATGGTTTTATGAGGCTTTCTAGAAGGGAGAGGACATGTACTGAGGTTTAACACAGAAAAGCAAAAGGCTAGTGAAGGAGAAAGGCAGGTAAATATGAGCTTTAGTCCTATTCCATAAGAACACTGAGCGTCTCTATTATTCACACTTTGTCTCAGGCTTAAAAGATAAAGCCAAAATAGGAAGCTTCACAAAGAATAATGAAGCAATAAACATTGCAGAGTATGCCTTGTGTTGTAAGACAAACCACTACTTCCTCTTCTCTAGAGCCAAAGAAGTGATCATCATTTTGTGTTTTGATTTTGTACTCTTAAGGAAATTTTTCTTGACAGTTACAAGGAGCACATGCAAAAACCAAATAGTCCACGCACCAGAGAATGGGGCAGAATACACAAATGATGGTGATTTTTTTGAAGATAAAGGGCCATGCTTGCTTCAAGAAATATGTGGCAGGAAACCACGCTGCCTGATATTACTTGCCACCAAACTAGCACAAGTTTTGCTCATCTTAGAATAGCAGGGTATGATGTAAAGTAAAAAATGATATAGTCCTACACTGAACCTGAGCATTCTTTATCATAAGTTAGCTCCTCTCTCTGCCCTGGAAACATGATCACATGCTCCCTCCCCCAGCAGCCCATTGCTATAGGTGAGTTATGAGACTATGTCTCCAGTTAACTCAGAGTTGGACTTGTTGGACGAAGGGAAACATTTGGGACAATTATTTTGTTTGCTTGTTTCAGTTTCCTGTACTTACCAAAAAAATATGTCAAAATGAGGTTACAAAAATTGTGGTAAATATAGAGTTATATGACAAGTGTCTTTTGGTCCTGTCAGTGTATCTCTGATTATATGCATATTCTTTTTTAGAGATGAGATTAAAAGTCAACATTGAAAGCCCTTCCTAAAAGGCCCCTGGTCCACATATCACTGGCTCAGAATATTGGGCACTGGATCCCACATGCAACCTATAGTTATCTCAGATCCACTTCATCCAACAACATCATCACCTGATAACTACCAACTCCAGAGCCCTAAATGCAACAGATACAATCACTGCATTTATTCATGTGTAGATCTTTAATTAATGTACGATTACATAATACCCATTGTTATTATACAAAGACACGGTTAGGGGTTAGAGTTGAAACATTTTTTTAAAGATATGAATGCAGACTTCAGGTCCTGTTTTTAAGAAGTGGGGGTAGATAAGCTTTGTCATTCAAAGACCTAACAAATCAAACCACAACTTCTTTCTGTTCCTAAAAAAACAAGGAAAGAAAGAAAAGAAAAAAAAAACACTCTCAAAAAAAAATAAAAGAAACCTGCAAAAAAAAAAAAAAAAAACCCAATCTGGGACAAAAAAAAAATAAAACCACTGCAGTTCAGTAAGTACAGATAAAATTTGCCTCATAACTGAAGTGTTAAAGTAAAACTGTGGGTTAAAAACATACCTACCTACATACATACATACATACATAGACATAAAAGAAAACTCTTGAGAGGAAGCTCCAAGTGCATATCTAGCCTTTAAAGTAAATGTTCACAGTATTAGTTAAATCTTAAAAATAAATAAATAAATAAATCTTAAATTATATGCATGTGTAACTAATGTTCACTGCCCATGATCGCAGAGAACCAGTGTTCTCGGATAAGCTCCCTCCTTGGGAGGAAGGAAGCTAAGAGAGCTCTAGTCCTTCTCCCAATTCATTTCACTGTCCTTTTGCCTCCCTTTGCATGCTACCCGACAACCCCAAACACAGACCCAAGGAAAGTTATTCACCTTCTCTTTAAAACTAATTCTTTTTCCTTTTCCTCAGAAACCCACACCGTCAAAATAAGCTCCATATTACTCATTTCTGAGTGGGTATAACATATAGGGTCATGATGGGAAGGACCATCCACGTGAAAGACTTCAGAGAATCAGACATGATTCTCGTCTCTAACATAGGCTCCTGGTTGTGCTCATGAGCAGCTGGGAACTCCTGCCCAGTGGTGGTTCACCTGTGCACTTAGTAATAACAACACATAGATAGCCCTTCACAGTTTAAACAGAGTTTCCTTCATATGATTTCATTTTATTCTTGTAACAGCCATGTTCATAACTATTATTATCTCTATTACAGACAAGGAAATGGAAGGTCAGAGAATATAAGTGATGTGCCCAGGATCACACAGCAATAAGTGGGCAGTACTTATTCTAATTCACGTCCACTGGCTCCAAATCCCTTACCCTTATGTACCATCTAAGGACTCTTGCCATGGCCTTGATAAAGCCATTTGAGCTTAGCCTCCAGTAACGGAAAGCAGAATCAAGGATATAGCAGGCTAAAGGAATTTGACTTCTGTCATGGCAAAGGTGCAAAGCTACAACCCCTTTAGCAAAGAGCAGGCCAATACAATGTAAATCAATTAAAGACAACTTAATTCTTGTAGAGCAGTGATTATTAGGCAGTGCTGGAGGTGGTTAGACTGAGCTGTGCAAAACAATGGGCTATAGAACTTGTTGCTATAGTTACAAACCAAAGGAAAGCTTTTGCACGCAAAGTGTGGCAAGAAACACTGGTCTCACATCCGCAATAATTTACAGTCATTCTGCAAGTCCAGTCAGGCTTCAGAAATTCAAAGGATGCCTGAGAGGCCCTATCAGTTCCCCTGATGGTTACCAAATAATTTGTAGTGAGCAGAAACAGTTCCAAATCCTGTGGGAGGTTTGGAACGCTCAAGTAGGTCTGAAGCTGTCTTCCAGAAGGTCTGTGAAGCAGAGACTCTATATGTTTGCGTGCAATCTAGAATCTTCACATTGCAGGCCATTCCTTACTTTTGCTACAAAAATGTGCATGTTTTTCAAATTCTACTGTTAACTTTGCTTAAATTTTAAAAAACATACTTGAAAGCACATTCATAACATTACAATGCTAGTTTAAATGTCCTGTCAAATTAGGCCATTGCCTTGCAAACCTGCTTTTCAATTTACTCCTTTCCTCTTCCCCATATGCTACTCAGTAGGAACTGTGATTCTAGATTGGTCTGGCTTCTTAGCAAAGAACTTCATGAAGCTATTGCTGCTTCCCATCTGCAACAGCCCCCGATCTCCCTTATTTCTCCCATTATTTCATCTAAGCCTGGGATTAGTGGCTTTAACTTAGTCTACCAGCATGACAGTATGGGGTAATGGAAATGAATACTTTGAAGTTCCATTCAGGCTTGAATCTCATTGCTCCCCTTCCTGTGTGACCTTGGACAAGATATTCAACCTCTAAGTGGCTATCTTCTCAACTGCAAGATGATTTAAGGGTTGTTATGAAGATTAAATGGAACAAAATCTCAGCCCAGCCCCAGCATGTAGTCTTCAATAAATGTTAGCTCCCTCCCACCACGGTCTGGTTCTTTTGCTTTCATGTGTAATATGCCTTAAATGATTTTGACAGGGATCAAATAAACAGATGTCAGCCTGTGACTGGATCAAATAATTTAGGAATCTCTAGATTGGGTCTTCTCTAGCATGAATTTGTCCCAGAATATTTCCTTAGGATTTCGTGTGAGAGTCTTGGTAAGCCTAACCTTCAACGCTCACTATCAGATGTTTTAATCTAGGAACAGAAAGACTCTGGAGGATATTGGGTGCTGCGAAATATTTGTATTTGCAAAGTATTTGGGTCCTTGAAAGAATATGTGTCAACTCTTAGGGCAGGGCCAGCTTTAGACAATAAGTAGGCAAAGTTCCTTATGCCATGGCTAGAAATTTCATAGCCTCCTCTTTTCATTGCATAACTACTTCCTGTTCTCAGGCTTCCCCTGGCCCTACACAGATCTCCACTTCGGTCTTCCTTCCCTTGGGCAGCATCCCTTACTCAATTTCTTTCCTTCCTCTAAAAGTAAAAGGTTCTTACATTCATTATAGGGTTAGAAGAATATTTACCAAGCCAATTTTCCTACTTTACATTGGAAGAGGAAGTTAAAAAACAAAACAAAACAAAACAAAACAAAAAAACCCACCCATAACCTCTCTCTGAGCCAGGGACAAGGAGAGTTGGCATGGGCCCCTGTGGCATTCTGTCTGCCCAGGACAAGGTTCAGGAAACGAAATCGTGGAACCTCAGAGAGAGGATGTGCCTCTTCTCCCAGGAGAGAGGTGGGGCAAGTGGCAAGGCTCCATACCATCACCGATCCTACCCTTGCATTCAATGAAGCAGTAGGCAGGGAAGGCCCAAGATGTTTCAAAGTGACATGGGAGACACACTGAGGTAGAGATGACAGTGCTACCTCCCAGGCGCCCTTGACGTTGTGATGAAAGACACAGCTTCAGGAAGCTCTGTGCCCCACGCAACTGAGAGAACCAGATAGGAATGCAGAATTCTCAGAAGGTGCCAACAAGGAGAGCCAAGTGTGAGACCCAGGTGAACGCATATCTCAAGAGAGGTCGGCAGGGTCAAACAGCAACCACTGGCCGGGCAACCATCCTGATGCCATAATGCTACCTAATAACACTTCACTTGGGCGTCACATTTAAGAGGAAGAGAGAAAAAGATGAATTAAGTGGGGTTCTTTAGTCAGTTTTATGGAAATACAATTTGTGTCATAAAACTCGCAATCTTAATAGAATTTGATGAGATTTTACAAACATTGACAGTTGCGTCATCACTGCCACAAACAAAGCCATTGTTCTCCAAGTTTCCTTTGGGTGCCTTTACACTCAGTGCCCATGGCTATCCCCCTGCCTGCCAGCCCAGGCACCTGGTAACATCTAGTTTTGTTTTTTCCAGTAACTTATATAAATAGAATCATAGATTTTTCTGGCTTCTATAATTTAGCATAAGGTTTCTGAGGTTCATCCACATTGCCATGGACATCAATATTTCATTCCTTTTATTGCTGAGTAGTATCACACTGTACAAATACATCACAATTTATTTGCAGATTTACCTGCTGATTGACATTTGATTCATCACTCGTGTTTGGCTATTATGAATAAATTTGCTATAAATATTTGAGTATAAGTCTTCATGTGAAGGACTTCATGTATGGTTTTGTTTTTTGGGTAAATATCTAGGAATGGAATTACTGGGTCATATGATAAGTATATGTCAAATTCTATAAAAACCGTCAAATTATTTTCCAAAATGGCTGCACCCTTTTATATTCACACCAGGAACAAGTGGACACCAAGGTTCCCACTAATCCATATCCTTGTACACTTGATACTGTCAGTATTTTTATTTTTTGCCATCCTGGTAGGTGTATAGTGGCATCTAATTTTAATTTTTAATTTGTAGTTCTAATTTGCATTTCCATAATGACTTATTAATGTTGAACATATTTTTATGAGCTTACATGTCACTTATATATCTCCTAAGATGAAGTGTCTATTTTCTATTGTTTGACCAGTAAAAAAATCAGGTTCTTTTGCTTCCTATTAATGTTGTGAGCACTCTGTGTATTCGGGATATCAATCCCTTATTAATCTGTTTTGTAGATATTTTCTCTCAATCTCTCCTAATCTTTTCATTTTCTTAGCACTGTCTTTTTGAATGGCAATTTTTTTTTAATTTTGAGGAAATCCAATTTATCATATTTTTCTTTTATGGTTCACTTTTTTTGTATCTTAAGATATCTTTGCCAAACTCAAGGTCACAAGATTTTCCCTTATGTTTTCTTCTAGAACTTTAGAGTTTTAGCTCTTCTACTTGCATCTTTTATCTCTTTCAAGTCTTGTGTATGCTGTGAAATAAGGGTTGATATTCTTTGGGAAGAGGGGCACATTAATATCTAGTTGTTCAGCACCATTTGTTAGGAAAAGCATCCTCTTCCCAATGAATGACTATGGCACCTTTTCAAAAATCAACCAAATATTTCAAAAATCAATTAACCAAATATTTCAAAAATCAATTAACCAAATATTTCAAAAATCAATTCAAAAGTCAATTAACCAAATATGTGTAGGTCTATTTCTATGTTCTCTATTCTGTCCCATTGATTTATGTCTATTCTTATACCATACAATATTGTATTGATTATCATAGTTCTGCAGTAAGTCTTAAAATAAGGTAGTGTAAATCCTCAAAGTTACTTTTCAAAATTGTTTTGGCTATACTATGTATTTTTATTTCCATAAAAAAGAATTAGAAGCAATTTATCAATTCCTGTTTTTAAAAAAGCCTGTGCAATTTTGACTGAACAATGAATAAATACATTAGTGTGGGGTGATATGCCATCTTAATGTTGAGTTTTATCTTTCATGAATATGATTTTTCTCCCTAGCTTTTTAGGTCATCTTCAGTTTCTCTCAGCAATATCTTATGGCTTTTAGAAGATAAGTCTTTGTATATGCTTGTTTAAATTTATCCCTAAGTATGTCACATTTTGTATGTTATCATAAATGATACTATCTTTAAATTTCAACCTCCAAATGCCATTGTTAGTCCTTAGAAATAAAATTGGTTTTTGTTATTGACCTGCATCTTGCACCTGGTGAAACATTTTTATTAATTAAGTAGCTTTGCACAATATTCCTTCGAATTTTCTACTTATCTGAACATGCTATCTGCAAATAAACACAAACTGACTTCTTCCTTTCCAATATAGATTCCTTTTATTCTTTTTATTGTCTTATTACGCTATGTGGAACCTCCAGTACAATGCAGAACAAAAGTGGTAAGAGTGAACATTCTATCTTTGTTCCACATCTTAATGGGGAAAGCATTCAATCTTTTATAGTTAAGTATGATGTCAAGTGTAACTTTCTAGAGATGCCTGTACCAGGTGAAGGATGTTTCCTCCTATTCCAAGTATGTAGAGAATTTTTAACAGGACTAGGTATTGAATTTTGCTAAACAGTTTTTTAATCCATTGAGATGATCATATTTTTCAACAAATGATGCTGAATAATTAGACATCCTTATGTAGAAGAATTTACCTCAAACCATACCCCAGATCATTTACAGAAAGTAACTGGAAATGAGGCATATACTTAAATGTAAAATCTAAAAGTAAAAAATGTTCAGAAGAAAACATAGGAGAAAATATTCACAACCTTGGTTTAGAAAAAGTTTTGTTAATTTTTTTGTTAATCTTTATATATTTTTTAAATTTTTTATTTATTTAGTTTTATGTAAATTCAAATTGTCAACATATAGTGTAACAACCAGTCCTCATTCCATCAAATGCCCTTCTCCTGGAATATAAGAAATAGAGAAAGGGATTATGAGGGAAAGGAGCTGAATTGAGTGGGAAAAAGCAGAGAGTGACACAAACCATGAGAGACTCCTAAATCTGGGACACACTGAATCTTTAGAACAGCCCATTCATATCGTAGCCCATAGAGGAGATGAATGTGATGCTAGAGGTAAAGTATCTTGCCCAATTTCCTTTAGTCTAAATCTAGGGTGATGGGTTTTCTTTTTTTTATTTTCTTTTTATTTTTTTTATTGGAGTTCAATTTGCCAACATAGAGCATAACACCCAGTGCTCATCCCATCAAGTGCCCCCTCTCATGTTCTGTCTCCCTCTCCGATATTTCCCACTCATTTTTTCTCCTTTCCCCTTTACTCCCTCTCACTATTTCCTACACTCCCCAAATGAATGAGACCATATAATGTTTGTCCTCTGATTGACTTATTTCACTCGGCATAATACCCTCCATTTCCATCCATGTCAAAGCAAATGGTGGGTATTTGTTGTTTCTGAGGAATGGCTGAGGAATATTCCATTGTATACATAGACCACAGCTTCTCTATCCATCTTTCGATGGACACCGAGGCTCCTTCCACAGTTTGGCTACTGTGGACATTGCTGCTATAAACATCAGGGTGCAGGTGTCCCGGTGTTTCACTGCATCTGTATCTTTGGGGTAAATCCCCAGTAGTGCAATTGCTGGGTCGTAGGGCAGGTCTATTTTTAACTCTTTGAGGAACCTCCACACAGTTTTCCAGAGTGGCTGCACCAGTTCACATTCCCACCAACAGTGCAAGAGGGTTCCCCTTTCTCCACATTCTCTCCAACATTTGTTGTTTCCTGTCTTGTTAATTTTCACCACTCTCACTGGTGTGAGGTGGTATCTCATTGTGGTTTTGATTTGTATTTCCCTGATGGCAAGTGATGCAGAGCATTTTCTCATGTGCTTGTTGGCCATGTCTAGGTCTTCCTCTGTGAAATTTCTGTTCAGGTCTTTTGCCCATTTCATGATTGGACTGTTTGTTCATTTTTAGATTGGATACAAAACCACAAATCATAAAAGGAAAAAATAGATCAATTGGACTTTTTCAAAATCTAAGAGATCTGCTTTTTAGAAGACAGTATTGGGAAATGAAAATGAAAGTCACAGATGGGAAGAAAATATGTGCAAATAATGTATCTGCCAAAAGACTGGTATTGAAAATATATAAAGAAATCTCATGGTTTAATAAGAAATCAGGGACACCTGGGTGGCTCAGTGGTTGAGCATCTGCCTTTTGCTCAGGTAGTGATCTGGGGTCCTGAGATGGAGTCCCACATCTGGCTCCCTGTGGGGAGCCTGCTTCTCCCTCTGCCTATGTCTCTGCCTCTCTCTCTGTATCTCAAGAATAAATAAAATCTCTTTTTAAAAATAGGATATCAAACAGACCAATCTAAAAAATGGGCAAAAGATTTGAACTTATATTTAACCTAAGATATACAAATGCCATATAAGAATGTGAAAATATGTTCATTTCGTCAGTAATTAGGGAAATGCAAATAAAAATCACAATGAGATACAACTACACACATTAGAGTGTTTTATTAAAAGTGACAATACCGGGGATCCCTGGGTGGCGCAGCGGTTTGGCGCCTGCCTTTGGCCCAGGGCGCGATCCTGGAGACCCGGGATCGAATCCCACGTCAGGCTCCCGGTGCATGGAGCCTGCTTCTTCCTCTGCCTGTGTCTCTGCCTCTCTCTCTCTCTCTCTCTGTGACTATCATAAATAAATAAAAAATTTTTTAAAAAAAGTGACAATACCAAGTGTTGGTGAGGATGTGGAGTAACTGGAACTCTCACATATTACTAGTGAGAATGTAAAATTGTAGAGCTCCTTTGGAAAATAGTTTACTTACTTCCTAAAAAGTAAACATACATTTACCAAATGACCCAGCCATTCATTCATATGTATTTATTCAAAGGAAATGAGGATATATATCTATTCCAAAACTGTACACAAATGTTTATATTGACTTTATTAATATTCACCCCAAACTGAAAACAACTCAAATATCAACTTATAGATGTATAAACAGATTATGGTATATTCATTCAATGGAATTCAACTCAGAAATTAAAAAAAATAAACTATTGATACATACAATAATGTGAGTGAATCTCAAATACATCATATTAAGTCAAAAGGCTATGTACTATATGATTCCATTTATATGAGTTTCTGGAAAACACAAAAATATAGGGACAGATAATAGATCAGTATTTGCTAGAGGCTGGATATTAGGGGAGAATAAATGACTAGTTGTATGAGGGAACTTTTGGCGACGATGAAAAAGTTCTACATCCTGATTGTCATGGTGGTCACATTACTGTATACATTTGCCAGAATTCATAGAACTGTTTTCCCAAAAAGGGTGAATTTTACTGTGTGTAAATTATACCTCAGTAACTTTAAAACAAAGCAAAGCAAACAAAAAGAACTAAACTTACACAAAGTGTGAAAACTGTAGACAATCAAAACAAAGGAAAAAAATTCTGAAAACAACCAAAGAGAAAAGGCAGTTTCTCTACAAATGCACTAAATTAGACAGATAGAAGACCTAGGCTTCTCATTAGCAAAAACTATACTCCTTCAAAGTACTGAGAGACAGTAACAGTCAACTAACTTATTACTTAAGAGTAAGGGCAAAATAAAGACATTATCAGGCAAAGTCTAAAGAAATAACTCAGAGACTCATGGAATATATGTAAAGATATACTTTGGTAAAAACAAAACCAAAGCTAGAAGGAAAGAGGTGAGCAAATAAATGGGTAAATGTTGCTAACCTAAAATGAGGACAAGATATAAAAAACAATAACAGGGGCACAGGCGGTTAAGTGACCAACTCTCGATTTCACCTCAGGTCATGATTTCAGGGCTGTGAAATGGAGCCTCGTGTAGGACTCTGTACTGAACATGGACCTTGCTTAAGATTCTCTCTTGGGGCACCTGGGTGGCTGGGTGGTTGAGTATCTGCTTTTGGCTTAGGGAGTGACCCTGGGTCCTGAGATGAAGTCCCACATCTGTCTCCCTGTGGGGACCCTGCTTCTCTCTCTGCCCATGTTTTTGCCTCTCTCTGTGTCTCATGAATAAATAAATAAAAATCTTAAAAAAAAAAAAAAAAGAAAACCTACAGACTAAATGAATGGAGGAAAAAGAGGACCCCTCCCCTCAAAAAGCAAAACGGCAAGGTTAATAGAAAACACAAAACAAGATGGCAAGAATACATATAAATGTAAAAGTAAGCCAAAAATGTAAGTGGATTAATTTACCTGTTGAGACAGATTCTCAAATGGGTTTTAAAATATCCTGCTGTATTCTGTTTACAAGACACAAGTCCCAAATATAATGTCATAGGTTTGAAGTAAAAGGATGAAAATATTATTAAAAATATAAATAAATACAGAAATCAATACTAGAGATAATGATATTAAATATTAATATTTAATGACAAAAAGGAAATTTATCAGGAAACAATATTAATTCTGAACCTATACATCACGAGCAGCATAGCCGCAAAATATAGAAAATGTAAGTGGAATTTCTATTCAATGCTACTACTATGTGGATGATTGAAAGGCTATTGCTACTTGTCAAAATGGAATTAAACATTAGCATAAGCAAGACTCTTGTCTAAAGTTAGCTTTTAAAATTTTTCTATTATGAATGAACTTTGGTTGCAATAAAGTACTATCTTAGATGCACACAGACACACAAATACATATTGCTTTAACATACAAAGTACTCGAAAATATGTGTATCATAGGCAACTTCTCAAGGTGTTTAGAGTGGGGAAATTTGATTGCATTATATAACAACCTTTTACTTGTACCTCATGGGCATAGAAACAAATAGCAGGTAGATTTCAAATGAGGCTACCTACATATTCATTAGATATCTTAGTACTGCCAGTTACTAGTTTAGATTATTGAATTTATTAAGATTTCATAACAAGAATAAAAGTCATAAGATAGATTGTAAAAGTTTATAATTGAGAAAGTTAGCAAATTCCTCGGGCTTCCCTCACTTAAACTGAATTCCAGAATTCTTTAAGTTACATTTTTCTGAAAACTCTCTCATGCCCTCTGCTGTCCATTTATTGAATATCAATTATTAAATAAAGTAAAATCTTCATGGGCATTTTTACATTTAGATAGGAAGACATCCTCCATCTATTTCATTATTTGAGTTAGTCTTAGGAAACAATATATTTTAAGAAGTGCTTTTAAAATGTTTAAATTATAGGGATGCCTGGGTGGCTCAGTGGTTGAGCATCTACCTTTGGCTCAGGTCCTGATCCCAGAGTCCTGGAATCAAGTCCCACATCCCCGCAGGGAGCTTGCTTCTCCCTCTGCCTATGTCTCTGCCTCTCTCTCTCTGTGTCTCTCATGAACAAATAAATAAAATCTTTTTTAAAAGGTTTAAATTATAAACGTAATATGTGTTTATTATTGAAAACACACAAAAAATGAAATGATTGGCATCCCAAGTGGGTGGGAGCAGTCTTGTGAAACTGAGCTCTTAACCTGTGGGATCTGACACTATTTGCAGGTAAATAGTGTCAGAATTAAGCTAAACTGCAGAACACCCCGCTGGTGTCTCAGAAAATTGCTTGTTGTGGAGAAAACCCCAGACATGTGGTAGCCAGAAGTGTCAGAAGAAGTATTAAAGTTATACTTATAACTTCTTATAAGTTATAAGAAGAACACTTATAAGTGTTATAAGAGTTATAATGGTAGTAGTGTGAGAGCAAAGGAGAAACACACAGGAGAATTGGAGTTTTCCTTTACAATTATTTTATGGAAGAGTTCCCCTATCATTGAATTGTCTTCAAAATATAATTTTTAAATTGCTGCATAATATTCCAGATGTTTACTGATTTATATAACACCTACTATTTTGGGACATTTAAGTTGCCTAAGTAATTATATAATAAACAAAATTCCTTGAATGTAAGTTTTTTTTTAATATCCCTAATTTTATGCTTACATTAAATCCCCAAAAGTATAATTTCCAGGTCATGGTTTCACATATTTTTAAAGTGCTTTATGCATACTGCTGAATTGAATTCTGTAAAGTTTGTAATAACTTACACTGCCACCAGCAATATATATTCACGACTACAGGAATGTTTTTTTTTTTTTAAACTGAAGATGTAAAAATATCTTCCAAGTCAGCTTTAAGGGGAAAAAGTTACATATGATTCTCCATTCATTTGGTGAATAATCATTTTTCTTCAAAGGTGTCAGGAGGATCAAGGACCTTTTCAGTACAGTGGGAAGAGGGCCAGACCTTAATTGTTTAATCTTAATCTTTCTGAATTTGTTTCTTCATCTATAATGTGAGGATAATATTTGCCCTGATAAACTTAATGTTTTATAAGGATACTATAAGATGACACGATTTGAAAACTATAATATCATATAGATGGAAGGCAGTATTTTTATTAGTCATCATTGACATGTGGACAGATTTGATACATAAGTCATGTATCCAAAAAAAGTATTTTTAAAGTATCAATAACTTTTTAATATCCTATAATGTTATATCATTTTCTCCATTTTCAAACTCATATAATCAGAAAAGTAGTGTTTCAATTATCTTTATTTGAAATTTATTTCTTTCAAATAAATTTATTTGAAAATAATCAATGATTTTGCACATAGACAAGTATGGTTCAGTTGACAACTCCATGAACTTAGTTTGTTCCAGAAAACGAAATATTACCATAGAAACAAAATGATCTGCTAGGTATTCCTATATAACCTAAAAATATTTGGCATGTGTACACAAATGTTAGTGCATTCTCAACTTGCTTAAACCAATGCCCTTTTCAAATTTTTAAAAAATTATCCCCGTGGGTTTTCATTAAAATGACACTTTGAAGATCTGTCTGAATAATTATGACCAAATGAAACACAAAGCCAAGGACAGAGCTAGTATTCAGTGGGAACACGGTGAACCTAAAAGCTAGCACCTATCATGAGCCTTCACTAAGAGGAAGAATAAGGAGGGAGAAAGAACTAGGAGGACAGAAAAGAAGAAAGGATAACTTGTGAAAGCACTGAATTTTAAAAAAGATAATGGCTAGCAGAGAACCCTGTGACCTGGGCCCATGTGGACTTTAGACCAGTTCATTAGTTCTTTAGTCCATCTCTCTATCACTATATCTCCCATAATTCCACTTATTGCACTTTTGCCATGGGCTTCAGTTTGTTTGTTTTTAAAGATTTATATATTTATATGGGGGGAGGGGCAGTGGGAGAGAATCTTTAAGCAGACTCCCTGATGAGTGGGGAGTAGAAGTGGGGCTTCATCCCAGGGCCCAGGAATGATGACCTAAGTGGAAACCAAGAGTTAGACGCTAAACCGACTGAGCGCCCCTGGGCACCCCAACAAGGGCTTCAGTTTTTTGACACTCAGTTTCGGCACTTGCATTTTATTCAATGTCACTGCAGTTTGTCTTTACTGAAGAACATAGGGAATACTTGGTAGGAAGAGAAAGGGGTACAGAAAGGGAGAGATATGCAGGGAAGCAGGAAATAAATCTCGTGGGGCTTTTTTTTTTTCCTTTATTAAACTGCCTGCAGAATAAAAGGTAAAAGAGATCTTAAAGAGTCATTTAGTACAATCCTTCTTCATCTTAAAACAGAAGCAGATTCAGGTGACCCAGATAAACCAATGATAGAGCCAGGAAAATAAGCAGTCTCATGCTCTTCCCATTGCACTGTGTTGACTCTTTTTTCCTTATTTTAGTTTTTTTTTTTTCCTAAAACGGGGGGAGGGCGTCATTTGTAGCCAAAGAGATCAATGCTTCTGTCGACACAAGTTCTGATCTCTCAGATATTTCTTGGTTACTAAGAATCGATGCTCTCCCTAAAACAAAAATACAGTAATTTACACTGCAATTTTGCAGCCTGTGCATAGAGTTCACATCCATTACCTTATTTGATCTTTGCAAAAACTTTTTGAGGCAAAATAAGGAAAGTATTATTGACCTCATTTTAATAAAAAGAAATTAAAACGCTGAGACATCCAATGACTGGTTTAAGATCACTTAGGATCAGGAAGGAGGAAGGACTCTATTGCTATTTCTATACGAGGGCATTCCATTAAAAAAAAAAAAAAAACTACCAATCTGGTTTCTTATTTTCTTGCCCAGGGATTCACCACCCCAGGGTATCCCGCACTAGTTTAGTGAAGTTTAGATCTAACCACTCACTGGGGGTACTCTAGTTTGCATCCAGGTCTCACCTTTTGAAAGGTTTCTTACCCCTTAACTTGGTCCTGATCCTCCTTTAGGTTCCTGTTTTTCTCGGTAAATTAGGACCTCCCGCGTCTCGCTCCAAAGGTCTACCCTGTCCAAAGCAGTCGCGTCCTTGGTAGCCATGGAAACCACGCAGTCCTGCCCACCGTGCTCCTTCCGCGCTTTCCATTGGCCAGTTGGATATCTGAGTAGCTCCTCCCCCCTCCTCCAATGGCTAGTGGGCACCTGCTCCCACTCCCCCTTCTGCCCTGCGCGTTGCCTCCTGGGATATGTAGTTTCTAAGCGGCCCGGAGCCCCACGACCTGTCTCCCCTTTAGAACTACCAATCCCATGCGCCTTTGCGAAAGGGGAGGACGCGGGCAGGGAGTCCAGGGGTCCGCGTGGATCCTTACTGTCGGGGGCGGCGTGCGCGGCTGAGGGTTTAAACTGCCGACGGAAGTGAGCAGTCTTGCTTCGGCAAATCGCGAACGTCCGCCTTTCCGCCTTAAGGCGGGGCAGCGGCCGGGCGGCCCGGCCTGCGGCGGCGGCGGTTTGAGGGAGCGCGAGAGGGGCGCGCCATGTTCGCCCGGCGCCCTGGCTGCGGGCTCGGCGGCCTGCGGCTCACCCCGCTCGGAGTTGGGGCGCGCGGAGCCGGCCCGGCGCGGCCGCACGGCGGAGGCGGAGGCGAGCGGCCGCCGGGCTCCGAGCCCCCGCCCCCGCCAGGCCCCTCGCGCGGGAGCCTGAGGGCGTGGGCGCTGCGGGTGAGCCCGCTCGGCCGGCTGCGCGCGCGGCTGCCGTGCCACGTGACCGTGCGGCCGCTGGACCCGCTCGCCCACCCGGCCGGCGACCGCGTGCTGGTGGCGCTGCGCGCCGCGGAGGGCGGGGCGCGGGCCCCGGGCGGGCTGCGGCTGGAGCGCGGCGGGGCGCCGACGGAGGTGGCGGTCGTGCCGGACGCCCTCGACCCCGGGGCGTCCGTGGACGTGAGCGCGCCCCTGCAGTTTGGCAAGTGAGGGGGAGCAAACCGGGTTGGGGTCCCGGGACACAGCCCAAATCTGACCTCAGGCAGGTGTGCACTTTTTTTTTTTTTTTTTAGATTTTATTTATTCATGAGAGAGAGAGGGGCAGAGACCCAGGCAGAGGGAGAAGCAGGCTCCATGCAGGGATCCCAACGTGGGACTCGATCTTGGGTCTCCAGGATCAGGCCCTGGGCTGAAGGTGCTAAACCGCTGAGCCACCCGGGCTGCCCAGTTGCGCGCTTCTTATCGCAGCTCCTGCTGCTGATGCGCGCTTCCTATCGCTCCCCCTGCAGCTGATGCGCGCTTCCTATGGCTCCCGCTGCAGCTGATGCGCGCTTCCTATCGCTCCCCCCTGCAGCTGATGGGCGCTTCCTATGGCTCCCTCTGCAGCTGATGCGCGCTTCCTATGGCTCCCTCTGCTGCTGATGCGCGCTTCCTATGGCTCCCCCTGCAGCTGATGCGCGCTTCCTATGGCTCCCTCTGCAGCTGATGCGCGCTTCCTATGGCTCCCGCTGCAGCTGATGCGCGCTTCCTATCGCTCCCCCCTGCAGCTGATGGGCGCTTCCTATGGCTCCCTCTGCTGCTGATGCGCGCTTCCTATGGCTCCCTCTGCTGCTGATGCGCGCTTCCTATGGCTCCCCCTGCAGCTGATGCGCGCTTCCTATCGCTCCCTCTGCTGCTGTTGCGCGCTTCCTATCCCTCCCTCTGCACCTGATGCGCGCTTCCTATCGCTCCCCCTGCAGCTGATGCGCGCTTCCTATGGCTCCCGCTGCGGCGGATGCGCGCTTCCTATCGCTCCCCCTGCAGCTGATGCGCGCTTCCTATCGCTCCCCCTGCAGCTGATGCGCGCTTCCTATGGCTCCCGCTGCAGCTGATGCGCGCTTCCTATGGCTCCCCCTGCAGCTGATGCGCGCTTCCTATCGCTCCCTCTGCTGCTGTTGCGCGCTTCCTATCCCTCCCACTGCCCCTGATGCGCGCTTCCTATCGCTCACCCCTGCAGCTCATGCGCGCTTCCTATGGCTCCCGCTGCAGCGGATGCGCGCTTCCTATCGCTCCCTCTGCAACTGACTCCCTGGCCTAACTCAGTTGCCTCCGCCCACAGAGCTTGCCTCTTTTTTTCTGTTCTGCTTTGCGTGGCCTGGTGAAAGGCAGACACCAGGTTCCCAGTTACAGACGATTTATAGATCCACGGGAAGTGTCGTCTGGGATCCTCTAAGTCACCTATTCTCGGAACCCTTGTGTCCTTCTTTGGCACATCGTTCCTGTTTTTCTACCCTGGTTTCTAAACCGCTGGGCCACTCGGGCTGCCCTGTTTTTCTGTGCTTGCACTTTGTCAATGGCAGACTGGTCTGCTTTCCAGGGTTGAGGCGTGTTGACCGCCCCTTCCGTGGCAGGTCGGCCGCCCCACATCTCCCCTTGCCCTCCAGCCTGCGCTCTTCCCTAGGACGTGACACTTCTACCTCGGACCAGGTGCTGGGTTTCACGTAGGCTCCTAGCTTCTTACTGATCTGTTTTAAGTTCTCCGTTGAGTAGCAGTGTTTGGAATACAAAAACACAGGAAAACTGCCTTGGAGGCGTCATTCGCAGTGCCTGCAATGCTTTTAGGTATTCGGGTTCCATGATACTTAACCAAATGCAAGCCATTGTGTACGCATTTTCCTAGTAAAGTCACCCCAGGCTCCCCTTCCCGGGACTGAAGGGTGATACTGATGATGATGATGATGATGGTCATAGCACCTGACACTTAGAATCCTTTCTAATCCTTAGGATTGCACCGTACAGTAGTTACTGTTATTAGCACCGTTTTACATAAGGAAATTGAGATACAGCAAGTGTCATAAAGTAAGCATTTATTGTGGGTGAACGAATCCGTGCCCTCACGACACGGATTCTCGGGTAAGTCAAAAAAGATGTGTGTTCTCTCTCGGATATAAAGTGATGGAAAATTGAACTGATTGGAGTCTTCTCAACCGCTATGCTTTACTGCTTCCCAGCTTCTGTAAACTAGCCTAGGAGTAAAGGATCCTGGGCAGCCCGGGTGGCTCAGCGGTTTAGCGCCGCCTTCCTCCCGGGGTGTGATCTTGGGGACCCAGGATTGAGTCCCGCGTCGGGCTCCCTGCATGGAGCCTGCTTCTCTCTCTGCCTGTGTCTCTGCCTCCCTCCCTCTCTCTGTTTCTCTGTTTGTGTCTCTAATTAAATAAAGTCTTAAAAAAAAAAAAAGAAGAAGAAGATCCTGCCCTCACAATGTACCAGTCTGGGGTAGGGAGGAAGGTTTGCCAGTATGTTATTTATCATAATAAAAAATGCACTGAGTATTGAAACAGAGTAAGCAAGGTTTTACAGTAACAAAGATAGAAATGGAACTATCTGTGCTGCTGGTCTCAAACCTCATTATTTGCGATTCCTCTTTTTAGAGCCAGAATCCCATTTCCAATTTACTGCCTCTAGATTTTTATTAAGCTTCTCAAATCAACATAATTCCATTTTCTTCATACATATTTGTTCCTCCAGTTTGTTTATACCTGTTTCTGTGAGTTGAATAGAAGTATCATTATTGTCACTCAGTGTCTAGCCTCAACTTCTCTACCCATCTCGTGGGGATCAAGGATATTTAGAATATGTTTTCTTCTCTCCATGTCTATCAGCGCTGCCTTGGATCAAGGCTGTGTTGTGACACTACTTAACTGGGTAAAATTTATTAGTTACATTTGCATCCACGTAACCATGGGGTAAAATTGTTGGTTTATGTATTTTAGATTATTGCAAAATTATCATGTATTTTTAGATTATTATTGTATTCTGGATTATTTTAGATTATGTATTTAGATTATTGCTATTTTTAAAACCTTTATAGAGACTGCAATATATAAAACTGTCGAAATGTATTTTTATGTCCCAACCATTAAAATTGATGTGTTAAGCCTCAGTAGTTTGTGTGTGAGGCAACAAACAGATCTATACCACTCCTACAATTTGCTTTTAATTTATACGAAGTATGGGAACAAATCTTTAAATCATCGTGAAAATAAGAGAGAAGAGGCTCCAATTTACCATAATGACTTTTTAGCTTGCTGTATTCTTACTTGAACCTGTGTGTGTGTGTGTGTGTGTGTGTGTGTGTGTGTGTACACTTTATCAGTGGGGAAGAGGTTTCCGTGATCTTTCCCAGGAATGTCTGTTGTAATTGGAACCTCTACCCTCATTTATTTTTCTATGTTACTTTCTCTCTTTAGATGATATAGGTCAACTGGAATAATGCTTTATTTCTAAAAACCATAAAAGGGCACTACATTTGTCCTTTTGCTGTGGTGGAGACCCCTGAGGTGCTGACAACTATGGTGTCTCCAGAGTTCAATAACATAAACATAACAGAAAAGACAGATTTCTAGGGGGTACTAAAATGCTTTGGAGCTCATTAGCCATAGTACTAATTTGTTTTCTCTTTTTTAATTTCTAGATCTGAATATCAAGGCATCAGGGTCTGGTTGTGTAGAAGTCCAAAATATTGAGTGTGATAATTATTGCAGAATTGAAACTGAGCAGGGGACTGCCATCTTACAGTCTGTTAAGGTATGAACATTTTTCTAAAAGTCTTTCAGTATTATTTTAAAAAACCTTAAACTTTGAGCTGCAGTATCGAACTAGTGCTATTCGGAGTATCATGTATTGAGAATATTGAATACTATTTATTTATGTCTCAGTTCTGGCAAAAATTTTGTTTTGAAATCAGTTCTGCTCTGAAAGTACAGAAGTTGTAGCAACTTTCAAGATTTTCCTCATTTTTCCTTTAGATTTCATTTGAAAATGTACAGTGAAACTAAAAATACATTCTTACTATTCTTAGATCTTATTAACTTAAAGAAATTTTAGTTTTAACAAATGGTTTTCTTCCATTTATTAAAGAGTAAGGGAAGTCTTTAAGCACTCTAAATATGCTTCAAATATTAGTTGCATTTTTAATGTACCAGGTAGCTCATTACTTAAGGATTAAGTAGGTATTTTTGCTAAACAAATAATTCATCTTGTTTTATAATAACACTTTTATGTTTAATTCTTAAAATTAGATTAATCTCAGCTCTAAATGATTTCAAATATGTCTCTGGTAGGTTCTGGTTTATCATTAGTACTGGTACTTATGTATTTCTTACACTTGTATATTCAAAACACAATACTTTTGTGAACTTTGATGGCATATAACTTTGCTGAAGAGAAGTTTCATAATTGCTTTGCTTCATAATTACAAAACACTTTCATTTTTAGATTCATGAACACTAATTAGAATGATTAATTTGATGCATTTAAGATTTTTGGGTTTGATTTGTATTTCTCTGATGGCAAGTGATGCAGAGCATTTTCTCATGTGCTTGTTGGAATATAAAAAATAGTGAAAGGGAATAAAGGGAAAAGGAGAGAAAATGAGTGGGAAATATCAGTGAGGGTGACAGCACATGAGAGACTCCTAACTGGTAAACAAACAAGGGGTGGTGGAAAGGGAGGTGGGCAGGGGGAACTGGGTGATGGGCACTGGGGGGGCACTTGATGGAATGAGCACTGGGTGTTATGCTGTATGTTGGCAAATTGAACTCCAATAAAAAAAAATACCAAAAAAAATTTTTTTAATTTAAAAAAATAGAATTTTTTATGTCATTTGTTTATTTCTTTTATTTGCACACCTGCCTTTAGTATCTGTCCACATGTGAACCATTTCAAATAAATTTAATTGCACAAATATAAAAGATTAAAGAATACTATATATCCTTTTAGCAAAATGAGATGGTTCAGGTTCTTGTTGTAAAAGATACACAACGAAGTCTTCATGTTGAGTAACTAACTGGATAATAATATTCATAGTTCCTTTGTGCCTTTAGAAATCTACTGTTGACTCATCAATGCTTGATGTTCAGAAAATTCATCTGGAATATTGTCTTCTGAAATCTTGGTATCTTATATTTTCAGTTTCACAATCAAAATTAGAAGCTAGATGGCACAAACAAAGGATATTTGGGATTGGAAGAATTAATATTATTATTAAGATAGCCTTACTACCCAAAGCAATCTATGGATTTAGTGCAATCCCTATCAAAATGCCGGTAGCTTTTGTCACAGAACTAGAATAAATAAATCTAAAATTTGTATGGAACCACAAAAGACCTTGAATAGTCCAGTAATCTTGAGAAAGAAGAACAAAGCTGGAGGTGTCACAATCCCAGATTTCAAGACACACTACAAAGCTATAGTAATCAAAACAGGTACAAAACTGGCACGAAAATAGATATATAGATCAATGGATAGAGCCCAGAAATAAACCCACACCTATATGGTCAATTAATCTATGGCAAAAGAGGCAAGAATATACAGTAGGGAAAAGATAGTTTTTTTCAATAAATGGTGCTGGGAAAATTGAACAGCTACTTGCAAAAGAATAAAACTGGACCACTTTCTTGTATCATAGACAAAAATAAACCAAAAATGGATTAAAGACCTAAATGTGAGACCTGAAACCATAAAACTCCTAGAAGAAAACATAGGAAATAATCTCTTAGACATAGCATTAGCAACAGATTTATGGATATGTCTCCTCAGATAAGGGAAATAAAAACAAAAACAAAAAACTATAGGGACTATACCAAAATGAAAAAGTTTTGCACAGCAAAGGAAACCATGAATAAAACCCTTTTTTTTTTTTTTTAAGAATGCGGAGTATTATATTTTTAAACTTCCAAATTTGAAAACAAAACAGCCTAGGTTAAATAATGTAGTTTTCCAAAGCTGAATGTGCTCATTTGGAGCTCAGTTTCTCTGCCTGCAGTACAAAACCAACTTCCTAAAACTCATAGGCAGGAGCAGTACTGTTGTGATGATCTGTGATTGCGTGAACTGATCAATCTCAGTTGGTAACATTCCTTTTTTTTTTTTTTTCTTGGCAAAGGTTTAAAAATTTTTAGAATAGATGCATTTTTCTAGTCTTACACAGACAATTTCATTCCAAATGTCTCCTGTAAACACCTTCTAATTAATCTTAATGAGCTCACTCATGTTGATGTGATCAGGTACAAGGAACTTGATTTTATCCAGGACAGGAAATTCACCCTTGTACTGTTCTAGTGAATGTGAGAAGATATTTGTGAATGATATATTTGCTAAGGGGTTAATATAAAAAATATTTAAAGAACTTATATAATTCAATACCTAAAAAACAAAAATCCAATGGAAAAATGGGCAGAGGACCTGAATGGACATTTTTCCAAAGAAATGGCATACCAACAGATACATGAAAAGATGCTCCACATTGCTAATTATCAGAGAAATGCAAATCAAAACCATAATTAGATATCACTTCACACTAGTCAGAATGGCTAGTATCAAAAAGACAAGAAATAAGTCTTTGCAAGGTTGTGGAAAAAATGGAAACCCTCGTGCTCTTGGTGCAACTGCTGTGGAAAACAGTATGGACATTTCTCAGAAAAATAAAAATAGAAATCCCATATGATCCAGTGATTGCTTTACTGCGTATCTACCCAAAGAAAGCAAAAACACTAAGAAAGATATATGCACCCCTATGTTTGTTGTGACATTATTAATAATAGCCAAGAGATCCTGCCATTTGTGGTAACATAGATGATCCTAGAGGGTATTATGCTAAGTGAAATAAGTCAGAGAAAGACAAATGCCATATGATTTCACTCATCTGTAGAATTTAAGAAACTAAACAAGCAAAGAGAAACAAAAAAAGAAACCAAGAAACAGATACTTAAAGAGAGTAAACTGATGGTTACTAGAGGGGAGGTAGGTGGGGAGGGGATGGATGGAATAGGTGATAGAGATTAGAGTACACTTATCATGAGCACTGAGTAATGAATAGGTTATTGGATCACTATACTATATAACTGAAACTAATATAAAACTATATGTTAACTACCCTGAAATTAAAATTTAAGACTTAATATATTACCATTAAAAAATTGATAGTTCTGTGGGCACTGTTCAAATATAAATGTGCTCAAAATAATCACAATTAAAAGAGCTACAGATTTTTTAAAATTTAAAATTAAAAAATCGAAGCTCCTATCCTAATGTTAGTCTCTTTGCTTTTATCTTTTGATTCATCTGATAATTCTGAGAGATCTTTTTTGGTCATTTTTCTTCCTCCTGCCATTATGGACATAAAACAAAAAAAAATGGTTTCTCAATCTTAGCACTATTGATATTTTAGACCAGATAATTCTTTGTTATCATGGGCTGACCTGTGCCCTCTAGGATGTTTTGCAGCATCCCTGGCCTCTACCTACTAAATACAAGTAGCACACTCCTCAGTTTTATGACAATGAAAAATATCTCAACATTGCCACATGTTCTCTGGGGGGACAAAATCACCTTTAGTTGAGAACTACCATTCAGGGCAAGTCCTTCATTTCTTCTGTTGTATTATCATTTATTAAGCATGGTTGAGAATAATTGATGGATAATGATGAAATAATTCCTAGGATAATGAAATAGCAAAATATCATAAGATATGAAAAGTAAGAATACTAAGAACCCATAAAATATTTTAGATTTATAAGAGTCCAGTATTCTGATTATAGTAATTTTTTTAAGATAGAATGTGTTTTATTCTATTTTTTTTAAGTGAGTAAATTCTCTGTTTGTTCTTTGGAAGACCTCTAAGAAAGAATACAAATCATGAAGTCCTTAAAATAGTTTAAAAAAATATTCAAGAGCTAAAATTGGGTCCAATGGAGCTAAAATTGGGTCCAGTGGATCCTAATGGTATACCAAAGATCAAGAGAATTATTCTTAAGATCTTAGGATATAACTGACTTAAATTCACAAATGGGAAGCACTTTGTGAAAGATCTTGTTTAATTTTTAAATGTACAATATTATCTCAAATTAATGATTGCCTATTAATATGTTTCTCTTCCACTCATTTTAAGGACGTAAGTATATTTGATCTGTTTGATAAAATGTTTATAGCAATAATAATAGCTGTTGTTTTCTGGGTCTTTTTTGTATTGGGAAACTTAACTAAACCTTCATTTAACCCGTGAATTATAATATCTCCCTTTTATCAAGGAAGAAACTCAGGCACCAAGAGATTGAGGGATCTCATTTAGGTTCATATAGCTAACAAATTAAGCTGAGATTTGAATTTTAGTCTTTCTAATTTCCAAGCACATGTTCTTTCCACCTTTCTTTACTGTTGAGTAAAATATATGGCAATACTACATTTATTCTGCACTCTTAGAGAACAAGTAAGTAAATTTTTAGACAACAGGTACATAACTCATGGGAGGCCACACCTTTGCGTTTTTTAAAAATGCAATACAGTAGCTTATACTGAATTGGTTCTGATTTATTATTTATTTTATATATTTTTAAACATTTTATAATCTGTAATTTTTTAGAGTTATATTAGTTTTAAATTATAACAGCAGCTCTTAATATGTTTGAGTCTTAGCTCTCATTGAAGATGATTATCTCCTTAGAAAAAGATGTACATATATGAAATTTTGTTTAGTTTCATAAGTTTCATAGACTCTCTAGAAATTCACGTAAGCTTGATTTAAAGTAACATTTGTTTTGGAGGTACTCTTTTCAAAAGTTTATCAATTATTTGTTTGATGAACACTATTAAATGCAGTTTGACTTCAGACTCATGTCTCTGTGGGCATGAAGTCTACCACTGTAATATAAATAAACTTATTAAGAATGATTTACTTTGTCCTTTTCACTAAATTTTTTGAAATTCATTCCTGGGCTTTTTTATCTAAGGTTTTTCTATTTTTCCCTTTGCGTAAAGCAACCAGAAGGTATATTGTTGTTTTGAATTTAATTTTTCCCTACAGTTTAGACACTTCTCTGCTTTTGCTGGTCTGGTTGTTGGTGAGTGTGCTTTTGCTATTTTTCTTCCTCAGCTATTTACCTATTCCTTTTTTTTCTTTTTTAATAATTATGACAGAACTGAAAATGTAAGTAATGGTTAAGGTAAAGCACACTACTCCAAAAAATAGACCAAATATCTAGTGGCTCACATACAGCTATAGTTTATTTCTCTCTGGTGTCCAAGTGTGGCGGTGGCTCTTCTATTTAGTGATTCTAGGTTCTTTCCATCTTCTGGCTTTGCTATCTCTTATAGTCTTACTGTAATTTGCACTTGTCTGGTGGAAGGGACAGAGTACAAAGAAGGCATACCAACTCTTCTTAAAAGCACCAGTCTTGAAATTGCCAGAGCATTTCCACTTAACATTCTGTTGGCAAGAACTTAGCAACCCCTTAAAATAATAGAAGCTGGAAAATGTCATCTCTTCATGGGCCCAGCTATGTTGCTATTACTTTGGGGGGAAAGATGATTTTTGTAGACCTATGGTAGTTTTGTCAATAGTTGCCAGGTGTGAAATCAAATCTTTCTCTCCTTCCCCAACCCCCACAGCCCCTCACTGGTCCACACCCTTTTTTTTTTTTTTTTTTGACAGAGGAGGCTAACAGTGACTGTTAAGTATATGAGTTTGAGATATTTTCTTTCTTTTTTTTGAGCTTGAGATATTTTCACCTACAGTTCCATTTTCTGGGGTGTGTTATGTTAGAAAGTTTAATAATCAGTGGGCTGTTACCCGAAGTATGAATATATCCTTCTTCAGAAGACTGGCCATCAACGTGGGTTTTGAAATCATACGGAGCTTGATTCTGTTTGTTTATATTTTGTTGTTTTCTATCACCTGATAAAGTTAACCTTTCTGATTCTTGAATTTCTTCCTCTAAAAAATGGGGAAAATATAGCACCTATTTCTGAGTTGTTGTCAAGATTAAATAAGTCATGTAAAGTAGTGAATACCATATTTGGTACAAAGAAAATGTCAAGTAATGTTAACTATTACTGTTATTAATAATGATGAACAATAATTGTTACCTTCCTTATCATTTATGTTTAGTTAGCCAGTCACAGTGATTTTATATTCCCAAGCCCTTTTTCAGTGAAGCTACTGGAATACCCATGTATCTTCTTTTTCTCTAATGAGTACAGATGACTTATTTAATCCCTTTAATGGCAATTGACATTCTTCCCTGGTTGATGTTATTATTCCAAACAGTGTGTTTCTATTTTATTCTTGGTTCCTTTTGCTGGTTTATTATTTAAAAAGAAATGTATAAACTGTTGGAAATTTTTTTATTAGTCTAAATCAAATTTATTCTTTTTCTCTGTATTTTTTGTCTTTCAGAGTAAAAAATTACATGTTCAAACAAAAGGAGGCAAAGTGATCTGTCTGGGAACAGTTTATGGAAATATAGATATTCATGCATCAGATAAAAGTGTAAGATTGAAACCTTTTTTATTTAGCAATTATTTTGTATCTAGTTGGCTCACACAGCTTGTAGGTAGATTCTATAAAACTTGTAGCATAACTTTCTTTTTTAATGCATTTTCATTCATTAGTAAATTCAGATTTGAAATTGAAGTGATTAAGTATTACACAACTTAAGTTTTAGTTTATGATTTAATACTTTTGATAGTTATTTAGTTCTTTATTTGGAATTGATAACATCTTTAAGTACTAAATGTTTATTTAATTCAAGTTCAGAAGGAGTGTTTATGATCATGGATTAAAACTGGTCATTAAGTAATACTGCCATGATTAAGATTAAAATTTTTTTATGTACTAGATTTATTTGAGCATTTTCCCAAGACTTGTTTACTCTTCCTTTAGACAGTTGAAGGTTGAATTTCAAAACTCAACTTTCTTAGTATTTGCCACAAGATGGCACCATTAGATAGCATTAGTGTTCTCCAAAAACTTATCCGTAGGGATTTGGGTTGTTATGAGATAGTTTGTATTTTTTTAACTTTTGTCACTTTCTGTGATTTAGCATAATTTTAAGAATATAGGTATAATTTTGAAGTATAAATTGTCACAGTTTTTTCAACATTATGGATAATGTTGTAAATCTTTGAGAAACGGGCTGGCTCCCTTACAGGAAGCCTGTGTCTGCCTATGTCTGCCTATGTCTGCCTATGTTTCTGCCTCTCTCTCTCTGTATCTCTCATGAACAAATAAATAAAATCTTAAAAAAATATATATCTGAGAATGATCTAGTTCACCTTTTATTTTACACAGTTTTCAAGAATCTTTCGTTATAAATTTAAATTCTCTACCCAGCTTTATTCGCAGGTAATTGGTGAGGATGAATTATAAGTATATCTTGTTGGTACGTTATTTTTGGCGTAATTAAAGTAGATTATAACAGTAACTGTTTCTACTATTGTCACTTTTATTTTCTATCACCTTTGTCTTAGAACCTGTAGGAGACTGTTAAAGCCCAAACATTGAAGTTTATCCCTTATCTTAAGATAGAAAAGTATTGAAAGATACTGCCTGTCCCACTTGGCAGCTCTTTTAAGATGGCATTTAATTTCATCCCTTGGATTGCTGTGGTCTTAGAAGTACAAAAGGGAAATTTTGTAGAACTTTGTAGCTCCTTCAAACCCTGTCCTTTAAATGTTAATTGAAATGAACTAAGTTACCAGAATATTACATATTGACATTCAAATAAAAGTATCAAAGGAAAATTTAAATCATTTCTTAATTATTTGCTATTTTGAACATTTTAGCCACTGTGTCCACTCATTAGCTATTTATTTGTTCCAACTTCTGTGGTTTATTGAACATTCATTTATTCTTTTGTTTTTAAAAAAAGATTTTATTTATTCATGAGAGACACAGAAAGAGAGGCAGAAACACAGGCAGAGAGAGGAGAAGCAGGCTCCATGCAAGGAGCCTGACGCGGAACTCGATCCCGGGAATTCGGGATCAGGCCCTAAGCCGAAGGCAGATGCTCAACTGCTGAGCCACCCAAGGATCCCTATTCCTACTTTGTATTGCACTATTTTATTTCTTGCCTGATTGAGTTTTGTGTTTTATTAAAAAATTAGTCTAGATAATTCTTTTTATTTATATTATAAAGTGTTAATATTTAAAATTTCTAAGTTTGTAGGGTTTTATATAAAATGCTTATGATACATGTTAACTCTTAATATACAACTGTCTCAGTGGTATCCTATTCGATATTTGAGAGATAGCATAGTGAATTGGTTAAGAGCACAGAATTGAGAACCAGACTGAGTTCAAACCCGGGCTCAGCCACTTAAACTTTTTAACTTCATACAAATTACTTAACCTCTATGTGTCTTAGTTTTCTGGAAAATGGAATAAGAGTAATGGACTTAACTCAGAGGGTTATGAGGATTAAGTCACTTAATACAGATTAAGTACTTAAAACAATGTCTGGCACATAGTTAACCTAACATGGTGTTTACTATAATGATGATGATGAAGGTAAATGAAACACAAGAAGGATAACCTGATGAGTCCTAGATATACCAGTTAACTTTACTGAGACCTGTTCCATTAGTCATAAAATAGAGATATTATTTGTTTTTCCTACTCAACAAGATTGTGAGAATCAAAACTCTTTTTTTTATATATATTTTTTATTTATTTATGATAGTCATACAGAGAGAGAGAGAGGCAGAGACACAGGCAGAGGGAGAAGCAGGCTCCATGCACCAGGAGCCCGATGTGGGATTCGATCCCGGGTCTCCAGGATCGCGCCCTGGGCCAAGGGCAGGCGCCAAACTGCTGCGCCACCCAGGGATCCCAGATTGTGAGAATCAAATGAGTACTGTAAACATTTAACAGCATTTTTAATATGTCATTTTAAACAGAGTGGCTGTTTTTAAATATTATCATTAATTTTAGTATCCTAAGTTTAGTACAGAGAAGATAGAAATTCATTTCTTCTAATGGTTGGATGAATTGGTGACGTAGTTGTCAGTTGACCTCTCTTAGTTTGGGCTACAAAGTCACAGTGCTTCCTTAAAGTTTGATTTTGATTTTCATTATATATAATGTTAATTTATAACAACTAAACTTATGAAAAATTTTTCTTATGTAGAAAAGAAAATTAATTTATAGCAATATCTCTGTCAAGAAGGTATTAATTTTTGGATGTACTTTTTTTTTTTTGGATGTACTTTTGTATCTTTCTTTAATTAGCTACTTCTGTTAATAAGCAAGCTATACAGCTTAATCCAAAGAGTCTATTTATGACTTTTTGTTCCATTAGCATTAATAACTATATGCAAGAGCTTCAACATTTTGCTATAAACTATGGTGTCCTAGCTTTAATTATTGTAGTTAGTATCTGATATAGTGCATTATATGTGGTCCTCAGGGAATTTTGAATTTCATTTCTTTGAAATTAATTTTATGTAATGATTGGTTAAAATAACTGTATTATTGTAGTGGGGAAGGTGTTGTATTTTCACTTGCTTTCTTTTGCTTTGGTGCGACAGGAGGGTATTTTTCTATAAGGAAAAATATTTAGTGTTTTTTTTAAATAAATTTTTATTTATTTATGATAGTCACATAGAGAGAGAGAGAGAGAGGCAGAGACACAGGCAGAGGGAGAAGCAGGCTCCATGTACCAGGAGCCCGACGTGGGATTCGATCCCGGGTCTTCAGGATCGGGCCCTGGGCCAAAGGCAGGCGCCAAACCACTGCACCACCCAGGGATCCCCAATATTTAGTGTTTAATGAACAAAATAAATCCTTGACCGTTTCCAGATACTCCCAAGAAGTCTCTTAAAGGCTTTATTTGGTTGTAGGGAGACTAATCAAAAGTGCTCCTTTGCCAATTTAATTAAGTTTCAAATATTTCAATATTTATCTTTTTTTTAATCCCCTAAACCAGTCTGATTATCTATAAAAAGCTAGAGTTGTCTGCTTAATGGAAATACTTGGTGAGTTTGAAACCATGCATAAAGCAACTTTCATGAAAAAACTTTGTAAGGTAAAGGACAATTTTTTTCAGGAATTTGTGCTCGCTTCAGCAGCACATATACTAAAATTTTTTTCAGGAATTTTACATCTGTACTATAACACTGAGGAATACAAAACATTTGTATTCTCACAAATCTGAATGAATGTAGGGTAAAGTATCTTTTTTTGACTGAGTTATTGAAACTAGATTTAAAATAAAAATTCCTATGAATCCATAATCAGTTTAAAAGAAACTATAGATAAGCAATTAGGTATATATTATGTACTTAATAAAAGTTAAAGAAGAAAGTTATGTACTTCAAATCCAGAGGACAAATCATTCTAGTTTCCTTCCCAGTGGAACCTCTGAGTGCTTTCCTTTTTCTTTTTTGTACTTCCAAATTTTAATATTCTTGAAACTCAGTTCTTATTGAATTGATGATTTCATTATATGTATGTTAATTTATAACAACTAAACTTATGAAAAATTTTTCTTATGTAGAAAAGAAAATTATAGCAATATCTCTGTCAAGAAGGTATTTATTTTTGGATATACTTTTGTATCTTTCTTTAATTAGCTACTTCTGTTAATAAGCAAGCTATACAGCTTAATCCAAAGAGTCTATTTATGACTTTTTGTTCCATTAGCATTAATAATGTTCTTATTACATAGTATTTTGAATTTCTAACATTTTTTGAAGCATATATTAGGAACGAATGACACTGGTGTTGTGTTGATGATGTATTGAAAAACAAGGGCAGCCCAGGTGGCTCAGTGGTTTAGGGCTGCTTTCAGCCCAGGGCATGATCCTGGAAACCAGGGATCGAGTCCCGCATCAGGCTTCTCTCTTTCTGTGTTCTCATGAATGAGTAAATAAAATCTTTAAAATAAAAAGAAAAAGGAAAACAATGATCTTTCTTTAAATACCTTAGTGTAATACTGGAATTTATCCTGGGCAAAACTGTAGCATGCCTTCCTGGTGACTCGATTTTTATGTCAACAATTTTATATTAACATTCACTTGATGCTTATAAAACATATTTAAAATTTGATAGAGATTATTTGGAGTCCTTAACTAGATATCTTCGTTTTACATTGTGCTCAACATTGGAAACAAATTCATGCTAAATTTTGTTAGGAAAGCTTAGGGATAAATACAAAATTCTTTCCATTTTTTAAAAATAGAAATAGAAATCTATTTTGTTATTAGATTTTAAATGGAAAATTGTAGAAATAATAGTGTATTCACTACATTAATAGATGATAGGAGAAAATCATGATAGTCCAATAAAATCAAAGATTACTAAAAATTAACCCATTTATAATTTCAACAGCAACAACAAAAAAAACAAATTTCAAATAGAAGGGACATGATACAAAGGATCTAAACAAGCATCTTACTCAATGAGGTTGCTATATTGTAAGATTTCCCTATGAGAACAGGAGTATGATTAGGTTGCTTACTAACTCATTGCTTTTGTTCATTATTGAATTGGAGGCCTGAGCCAGATAGGCAGGGCAGAGCAGGGAAAAATAGTATTAATATAAGGATAGGAAAGGAAGTAATGAAACTATCACTTGTAGGCAATATGGTTATGTATGTAGAAAAACTTCCTTAAATTCAGGGAAATGATTAGGATTAGTAAGTGAGTTTCATGAAGTTGTTGGATTTAAGACCAAATACAAAAGCCAATTAAAGTAAAATGAAGTTTAAAAAAAGATTTCTTTTATAATAGCATTTAGAAAATATCAAATAGAAAAAAAAAAAAAAAAGAAAATATCAAATAGAAATAAACTTAAGGGGATCCCTGGGTGGCACAGCGGTTTGGCCCAGGCAATCCTGGAGACCCGGGATCGAACCCCACGTCGGGCTCCCGGTGCATGGAGCTTGCTTCTCCCTCTGCCTATGTCTCTGCCTCTCTCTCTCTCTCTCTGTCTCTGTGACTATCATAAATAAATAAAAAAATTTAAAAAAAAAAGAAACTTAACAGCTGAAGAACTTTATATAGAATATAAAACATTATTAAGAGAAATTAAAGAAGCTCTAAATAAAAAAGGAATTTAATGAGTCTATTCCATATACCATAGAGAATATACTGTTGCTCACAATATTGTAATTAAAGCCAGGGAATCAAAATCAGTAAAGTGATTATGTACTGGGTAGTAACTTTTTATGTAGTTGTCCACTAACTCTGTAGGTACAATTTTGGCTTTTTACCAGTCTTTGTTTTATAACGAAATAATTTTGAGTTTTTCCTCTTAATAGACTGTGACCATAGATAAACTGCAAGGAAGTACTGTTAATATATCTACTGAAGATGGTTTGCTGGAAGCCAAATATCTTTATACAGAATCATCATTTCTGTCTTCTACTGCTGGAGATATTACATTAGGAAGTGTTCATGGTAAGATGAAAGAGGCCTAATATATCTCAGACTCCACATAACAAATTTTAAGAGGTGACTCTTGTTTCTCTGTAGACAAAGAATCTGCCACTAGGAACTGGCCGTAGCTAATGGCCTACTAATCTTTTTTTTTTTTTTTTAAGACTTTATTTATTTATTCATAGACACAGAGAGAGAGGCAGAGACACAGGCAGAGGGAGAAGCAGGCTCCACACAGGGAGCCCAATGTGGGACTCGATCCCAGGTCTCCAGGATCACACCCTGGACTGCAGGCGGCGCCAAACCACTGCACCACCAGGGCTACCCACTAATCATCTTTTTAAAATAATTAATTAATGGCCTAATAATCATCTTTTTAAATAATTAATGGCCTACTAATCATCTTTTTAAAAAAAAACATAAAATGACTTATAAGCTATTCAATTTTATTTTGGCAAGAAAATAAATACTATTCTGTTATATTTGAAAGTAATAGTAATTGTGATTTTTATTGCATTTCCTTATTTATTTTTTGCTTAGCTATGCCTTGAATAGTTCTGGTAATTTGTAACTCTTCATATTTTAAAAATGACTTTTATGTAGCATTGCATTTTTGTTAATGACAGTGAAAAGACTGTACATAATATTTTGAGTACCTTTTAGTAGAAAAGCAATACCCAGAGCAATACTCCAGGATCACACCCTGAGCCGAAGGCGGAAGTTCAACCACTAAGCCCCCCAGCCGTCCCTAAATCCATTAATGTTTAATTTCTTTTGCTTTAAGTTAGATATTTATTGAACTTGGGGGGCACCTGGGTGGCTCAGTGGTTGAGTGTCTGCCTTTGCCTCAGGACATGATCCTGGGGTCCTGGGATTGAGTCCCACATCAGGCTCCCCACAGGGAGGCTGCTTCTCCCTCTGTCTGTGTCTCTGCCTCTCTGTGTCTCTCATGAATATATAAATGAAATCTTAAAAAAAAAAAGTTTGTTATAGTTTGCTATTAATAACTTAATAGTATTAATAACATACATGATAGTAAACAGATGCACCTTTTTGAGGCAATCATCAAAAAAACTCTAGGCTCTTATATTGATTATTTAAAGTGCTGAAATGGAAACAATTGCTAGGGATAAAAGAGTTTGTTCCTTATCCTTTGTTAACGCCTTTTGTATTTACTGACCTTTAATCTGAAGTCTGATACCTTTTCTTGGGTGGTTTAAATTTGGGTCAGACCTAGATCCTCTTTGGGCTGTACTCTCAAGTTGGATTTCTTGAAAGCAGACTCTGAAATGGAAATTAGAGTGCAGCACATTTATTAGGGAGGCGTCTTGGGACCAAAGCCATGCAGAGGAAGGAAGCCCAATTTCCACTAGAGAAGTTGGACTGTGATGCATCCTCAGTACCCCAGGGGAGAGCTCTGAAGCTAGGATTGTCCTCAGAATTGTCTCAAGTTGAGGTGAGGAAAGCTAGATCTTTATATACCCATCATTAGATAGATGCAAAATGTTGTAGGAAGAAGTATGATCTTGGGCCAAGACGGCTCTTTTCAGCTAAGGCAATTCCATAAGAGGGCTGACAGCTGAGGGCTGTCTGCCAGCAGCACTCCAATCAGCTAGGAAAGTAAGCCCTCAGGTATGGAGGAGTTCTGGATGATGAATTACAGCATTCACTGCAGTTATATTTATTGATTCATTTAACACAATATTGAATACCTACTATGTGGTATTTTCAGATACCAAGGATACCTAGTTGGGCAAGAGATGACCCCTATCCTTTAAGAACTTGCAGTCTTTATTATTTGTAATACTAGTACAGCAATGAGAAGTAAGAGAAGGGAAAATTTGATACAGTCACCACTGTTGAAAAGCTTCCATGTTATTTAACCCTGCTTTCCCCATCTGATCCTTGGCCCACACTCCACTTTGGCTTTTCAGTGGTGGTAAATTTGTGAGAGAGATAAAAGGAACCCTTCTCATTTCTTCATCACACCAGTGCCTGCCACTTTTTAACCACCCTTTAGATAAGCCTATTTCTTCCCTCTACCATGCCAATCTTATCTCCATCCTTGTCCTAAGGGTGTCCTAATGGCATCCTTATCATTATATGGACATGCTACTGGAGTTTGGAGCGTGGAGGTGGGATGGGTACATAAAAATAAGCAATGTTCAAAAAAAAAAAAAAAAAAAAAAAAGCAATGTTCTAGCCCTAGTAGGTGAGAAGATCAGAGTCATGGCTAGTGAGAAGACCCTGTGTTTTAGATATGGGGATTTTAGTAGGGAGAGATATCTTCCAAGGATCATCCCAAATTGGAACTCTGAATATATATTGCAGTGAATTCTTTGTTCTAAATGGGGATGGTCATATAACTAATAAATTATATTTTGGCTATATTTAAACAAGCTGGCTTGTTTATGGGAAAATGTGTTGCTACCTCTAAACCTGACTTACAGAAAAAGATTTAGGAAATATATACATTCTAAGACCTGCCTGTCCAGGATTTATTTAGTTTGGCTTCCTTTCTTTCCTTAAGCAAAACTTAAGCTTATTTTTTTTTCCCCAAGTAGATTTAAAAAAATTTTTTTCAAATAGATTTTTTAAAACTCAGCATACAGATGTTATAAAAAGCCCTTTTTTTTTTTAACCACAGGTATGATGACAATATCTGTCTTTTTTGATAGATTTACCTAGTATATGAGTTTGGAGATTTTGATGTCAGTGGGTAGGTGGATGGCTTGAAAGCAAACATGTATTGAGGGCTTAGGTGGGCCAGGCCCTTTGACTTAATGGACAATTGGCTGTTTACCAATTGAAGAAAACAAAACTTAGAAATGTCTGATTGTTTGTTGTCAATTACAAGTTAATGTAAGAGCAAGGATATGATCCAGGTTTCTTGACCTTCTAGATGTTTTTAAACAATGTTCAAACAAATCTGTGTAATAGCCATGGTGAATCCAAATACCATCATTGCTTTGAGGGCTTCCTGGCATGCTCTAGAGATGTTTTCTGTAGGCAGACAGTGCTACAACACAGATGGACTGCTTCAGCTATGTTCTATATTGTAAACTCCAGTTTCAATAACATTTGTTATGCCTTACAACATCTGGCAGAAAAGTTGATGTTCTTCTGTACAGTGTTCAGGTTCAGCTTGGCTCCATGGAGATGGAGATATTTAGGCATTCAGTTCATTCCATAAAAGTGCTGCTGCTATCTTCAATGTATGGTTTCTAAGGGTTCTATGAAAGGAAGAGTGAGCATGAAATTTATCTTGTCTGTATTTTCTATTTGTTCATATACCCTGATGACAAACCAATACCCAACGTGCTTAGAGTACTGATGCCCAGTAAAAGGGATAATGAAAGCAGTAATATATCTTTTCTAACTGCTAAATTGACTCCTTTGTGTAGAGAAGAAAAAAATCTATCCTAAATGTGTTTCCAAATGGAATTTTTAAATATAGTCAACCATATTTTTTCTAGGTAAAAAAATGAGTAAGTTACTTGACTAGTAATATTTACTATTTGTAAGGTTGGTTGACTCATATCTATTACGTACGTGTACCTTCTACTATAAAAGAAACTGGTTTATTTATTGATCCAACAAATATTCCCTGCTGTTCTGGACTGACAATCTAGTAGAGAATAGGTAGTTGGATAGTTTGTGTTTAGGTATAAAATTTTGTGACAGTTTACTCTTTTGATTTCCTTCTAAATTATCAAAAATTATAGAGTCTATGTGAATTATATTTTATTATTTTCTATTTGAATATTATTTTACAAGAATTCTATTAATGTATATGTAAGATATACATATAATTATATATATTCTACTAAATATGTTTTTAAAATATAAATATATGTAGTCTCCTGACTCTTTAGAAAGAAACAAAAGCTACCTTGAAATGGTTTACTGGGGGGCAGCCCAGGTGGCTCAGCGGTTTAGCGCTGCCTTCAGCCCAGGGCCTGATCCTGGAAACCCAGGATCAAGTCCCACGTCAGGCTCCCTGCATGGAACCTGCTTCTCCCTCTGCCTGTGTCTCTGCCTCTCTCTGTCTCTCTGTGTCTCTCATGAATAAATAAATAAAAATCTTAGAAAGAAAGAAAGAAAGAAAGAAAGAAAGAAAGAAAGAAAGAAAGAAAGAAAGAAAGAAAGAAAGAAAGAAAGAAAAGAAAAGAAAGAAAGAAAGAAAAGAGAAGAGAAGAGAAGAGGAAAGGAAAGAAAAAGAAAGAGGAGAGAGAAATGGTTTACTGGGATTGGTTTTCATTTATAACATAATTTGAACAATTAATCAGTTTTTAATATGTAAGCATACTCATGACAGTTGTTTTAGCATTTTATATTTAACTTGTTACTATTTGGAGTAAGTGATTAATAAAAGTGTACTTTAAATATTTAGATTCCCCATGTAACTTAGCCTGCTTCTCTCTCCTCCTGTGTCTCTGCCTCTCTCTCTCTCTCTCTTTTATTTTAGGTTCTTTGGGATATACATTGATAAATAAATTGCTGTGTATTAGTTCTCTCATTTTCTTGAATTTTTCTCATTTAACTACTTTGAATTTTAGAAACTCACAGAAATAAAAGCTCCATTAGCTATACAAGTACAGTTGACAACTTTGATATCAGAACTTCATAAATAAATGTCCCAATTTGCTTTAAGAAATGACATGTAGTCACTGGTAAAATTGTCAAACATCTGCATTGTGAATTTAGGAAGTCAAAAATAATATAAAATTTCAAAAGAAAAGCTTTTATTGGGATAAATAGAACTTTTCATGAAGTTCATGAAAATGCTTTGTTTAAATTCTAGGATTTATTGTTAAGTCTGTTGTAAAGTTTCAGTCTGATTATCATTTGGACATATGTTAATGTTGACTCTGGACACTTAAAACTTTTTTATATGAATACTAGGAAGGAATTACTGCTTGCTTTGTGGTACGGAGAGCATAAATTTTTTTTCAGGATTTAGATATGTGATATATGCAATATTTGGGCTCAGTTCCAAGTCCAAGATGGACTTGGCTCTCTCTGTAAAGGTGATGCTGCCATCTTTATTGTGTGGCTTCTAAGCTTCCACCCAACGAAGAGAGATCAGAGATTCATGGGAAAAATTTCAAAAACAAGCTGATTCTGCCATATATTTTTATCCAGAATATCTTATTTTTATTTATTTTTATTTTATTAAGATTTATTTATTTGAGAGAGTGCCTGCATGCACACAGGGTGGGGAGGAGGGGGGGAGAGGGAGAGGGAGAAGGAGAGGGAAAGAGTCTCAAGCAGACTTCACACTGAGCATGGAGCCTGAGCCAGGGCCAGTCTCACAACCCCAAGATCACCACCTTCACCAAAACTGAAAGTTGGGCACCCAACTGACTGCACCAGCCAGGTGTCCCTAGCCAAAATGTTTTAAATGACTTTATCAAATTGGAAGAGGCTAAGATTGAGAGTTAGCGGTATTTTAAGGCAGGAAAAAAGCACACAAATATTAGTGGGCAGTGGTAGTCTCTTTCATGTTTTATATTTATAACTGATCTTTCTCAAACTTCTATGAATTCCTCCTTTTTCCACACCTTGGGGTATTCTCCAGGATTTCATCCTGTTTTATGGTTCTTTTGCTTCTTTCTTTTTCTTGGGCATCTTATATGCTTTGAGTCTTAACCACTCACTCCTATATTCTGATAATTCAAATCTATATCTCTAGCTCTGACTGCTGACTTATACATCCATCTCCTTGAAAGACATAGCTAATTGGATCTTTACAAGCATCTCAATCTCAACATTTATAACTTCTTTTATCCTACTTTTCCCCACTTCCCCAAACCTCATCCATATGTTCCTCCTCCTCTGTTTACATTTGCAGTTCTGATATTACCATGTACCAAACTCCCCAAGCTAGAAATCTTGAACTTATCCTAGATTCTTCTCTCATCTCCCACTCATCTAATTAATCACCAGGTTTAGGTAGGTTTTATCACCTAAATATTTCTTCAATCTGTCCCATCTTTTTCTTTCTAATTTCTACTATTCTCTTTAAGATTCTTGTCACCTCAGACAGCCTAGGTGGCTCAGCGGTTTAGTGCCGCCTTCAGCCCAGGGCGTGATCCTGGAGACCCGGAATTGAGTCCCACATTGGGCTCCCTGCATGGAGCCTGCTTCTCCCTCTGCCTGTGTCTCTGCCTCTCTCTCTGTTTCTCATGAATAAATAAATAAAATATATTTTTTTAAAAAGATTCTTGTCCCCTCTTGTTTCAACTCTAGCAACAACTTTCTTCCAGTCTTTGCTTTCTTCACATCCTTCCTCCTGACTATAGCCTATGGTTGTTTATTAGAAATGCACATTGAACATGGCATTCTCTTATTCAAACTTTTGCAGTTGCCTGAATGACCTGCCTAATTTTCCATTTCCCTTTGAACCCTATACTTTACCCTCCAGAATTACATAATCTCTTACTTTCCCATATATATTCTTACCTGTTTTATACTTTCAAGTCCTTGATCAGAGCCTTTGACTATACTGATCATTCTGTTGATAGTTTTCTTAAAGTGCTTTTCCCATCTTTCTTTACTTCATTGACTTTTATTAGTGTTCAGGTAAAGCATCATCTCCTCATCTTTGGCCTTCCATTGACCCATATATTTTTGCCTAATTGTAAGTTCCTCAAGAGCAAGGATAATGTTCTTCTGTGTATTCTAGCATTTAGAACTATGGCTTACAAATAGCAAGTGCCTCCCATCCTGCTACCTGTCCCCTCACCCCAATACAAAAAGAATTTAACCTTAAAGGATATTTGATTGCTCTGTTTGGATTATTAGAGTATATGTTTTTTAAAACCATAATCAAAAAAAAAAAAAACCTTAATCACATTTCTTTTAGTGAAGAAAAATAAACTCATGTTCATCTCTAATTGATAGCTTATCTTTTCTTCCCGCCCTACTAGAATGAAGAATTACTAGCTAAGAAAAGCAATATGTTTTCTCAAACACTGGGATTTGTGGAGAAGTTGCATAACTTGAGAGTAAGCATACATGGTTATTACAGACCTTATGGCATCCGCTTTATTGAAAAGAAGGCTTTTACAAAGATCTCCTCCTCTCAAATAGTGATTTGTTTATTGGAGACCAAATAGGTAGAACCAAAATACAGGAAACTGTGCTAGTATTGGTTGAGTTGTGTCCTTTTAAATAATCTGCCTTATTCCACAAAGCATTTGAGGTAAGAGGTCCATTTTGCATATTATAATGACTTTGGAATATTTCTGTTTGGGGTAGAGTTTTGTAAATATTTTGATATGAGTTGAAAATATATTTTTTGTTTACTGCTTTAAAAGTTCTTTAGCAGTGACAAAAATATTTTGAAATATTCTTTATATTTATAAATATTTCTTATTTTCATAGTTTTTCTTGTTCCACTATGCTTTTACAGTATAGAATTCTTAACATTCAAGAGAGATGTAATCTGAGACTCTAGGTGCCCCTATAATATGAACTAGTCTTCATTCTTTTTTTTTTTTTTAACATTTTATTTATTTATTCATGAGTGACACAGAGAAGAGAGGCAGAGACACAGGCAGAGGGAGAAGCAGGCTCCGGGGATCCCTGGGTGGCTCAGCGGTTTAGCGCCTGCCTTTGGCCCAGGGCATGATCCTGGAGTCCCAGGATCGAGTACCATGTCGGGCTCCCTGCATGGAGCCTGCTTCTCTCTCCTCCTGTGTCTCTGCCTCTCTCTCTCTCTCTCTTAAATAAATAAATAAATAAATAAATAAATAAATCTATCTATCTATCTATCTATCTTTAAAAAAAAAAAAAGAAGTAGAAGAAGCAGGCTCCATGCAGGGAGCCTGATGTGGGACTCGATCCTGGACTCTAGGATCATGCCCTGAACCGAAGGCAGACACTTTAACCGCTGAGCCACCCAGGGTTTCCAACTTCATTCTTTAATAGATCTAAAACTTCTATCTTATGGATGTAAGAACCGTAACTTTGAGATCACTTTATTTTCATGATGAGCAGTAATGCTTAGCTTTTGAGAAACATGTTTTCCTTAAAAAAAAAAATAGGAAATATCTATAGAATTCATTGAGACTAGTATAAGATAATAAAGCTTTTTTGCCTTGCTGAGTGGGCAACTGGGCCCACTAGCTAAATGACTATAAAACTGTCATAGTTCTTTTTTTTTTTAAGATTTTTTAATTTACTTATTCATAAGAGACACAAAGAGAGAGGCAGCGACATAGGCAGAGAAGCAGGGTCCCTTGGGCAAGCCTCATTTGGGGGACTCAATACCAGGACCCTGGGATCACAACCCAGCCAAAAAAGGCAGATGCTCAACCACTGAGCCACCCACATGTCCCTGTCATAGTTCTTTACTAATAGTTAAAATCACAAAAATCAGTGTTCTACTTCATTTTATTTTTGAAGTGTTCAGGAGGTGGAAACAATAAAGAGATTTCTGAATAGAAGTTTTCACTGTTTCACACTAGATTAATCTCCCTAAAGCATGGTTTTCTTATTTGTATCCATCTTGAAATTCTTCACTGACTCTTTGAATTTAGGATAAAGTCCATAGACTAGTACCCCACAGTTCTACAGATTGCTCTTCATTTGTTTTTCCAAACTAAATCTGAACATTTAAAAAATCATTCAAATCAATTTTAAAAATCATTTAAAAAATGATAATGTTTTCTGTGCACTGGGTACTGTACAAAGCTTTTTGGATATAATGATAAATAAGAAAGACATGATCCCCATCCCTATAGACATGCCTAATTGCTTCAGCTTAACTGATTTGCATAATTTAAATATAGCATATTTAGTTCTGCCTTTTTACCTTTGTTTATGTAATTCTTTTTTCCAGAAAATCCTTCCCCTTCAACATATTCAAATTTTATTCATGCTTCAAATCTCAGCTCTGGTGATATCTGTACTATGTCTTCTCCTTGTCCACGTCAGGTCATTTTAGTCTCTTTTTTCTGAATGGCCATAGCACCTAATACTTATTGTTCACTTTTGACTTTCACTTATAATTATTTATAAATACCAATTTTTAATTTTTTATGTATGTATCTCCCCAGATACCCTATAAGGCTTTGGATGGCCAGGCTGTCTCTGGCTCCTCCCCTAAATGATTCATGTCCCTCCCACATGCAAAATATACTCCCTTCCAAGTTTCCTAAAAGTCTCATCCCATTAGGTACCACATCAGAATACAGAATCTCTTCATCAAAATCAGATCAAGGTGTAGATGAGGCTCCTCAAGTATAGTTGCTTAAGTACAACTCCTCAAGAACAGTTTCTCGAAATCTGAAGACCTGTGAACTAAAGAGACAAGCTATCTAGCCTCAGATCCCCCCATGCACACTGCCTATACACTGATGGGACAGGTATAGGATAATTGCTATAGAGGTTCCTGTTCAAAAGTGGGAAAATGAGAGGCACGAAGCAGTCACTGGTCCATAGTGATTTTGAAATTTGGGTGGGCAGACATTGGAGTTTCCTTAATTATATCAGAAGACCTGAGAATAATTTCTTAGGGTTTCAGGCTTTGTCCTCTTGGTTTTTGTTCCTCCCTTTGAGTCATCCTTACTTTTTCATGAAATAAAGCATGTGTTTGCATCTAAGTGGTTTTCTTAGTCAGCTTCCTGACAATAGAATTTTGGAGGTCCAGTGGTCTCTTTTTACTTTGTACTGTTCAGTGTTCTTTTTAGTTCAGTTTAGCAGTGTGTTTGCTGTTGTTATTCTCTCAAAAATTTTGTCAGCCTTCTGTGAATCATGTTGGGGTTTATTCCATAAGATAAAAGCCACATCTAAGAATCTCTGTGGAGATATTGAGGTAAAATGTACTCAAGCTTTCTAGAGTGTCTGTTGTTTGATTGAGAGGCTCTGTGAAATATACCTTTAATCTTTTTAAAGGGCTTTTAGTATAATTAGTACTGTGACGTACCACTCTTGACCTTTCTGGGGTCTTAAGAAGAGATTTTGCAGTCACCCCTCAGCTTCATTTTAGGCCATGTACTGCCCTGGATTCAAACTTTGTTTGGAAGCTATTCCTAACTTTAACATCTTTTGCCATCTTGAGAGGCTGAGAATTTTCAAAACTATTTGTGTCCTGGTTTAGTTTGTTTGTTTGATTCGCAGCCCTTTCTTTAGATTAGTTTATCTCTCTTCTCTTGCATTTTACAGTAAGTGGTGCAAAAAACAAAACAAAACAAAAAACCTACACATAACACAACACTTTAACCTTGCTTGGAAATTTTAGTTAAATCATTCACTTCGTTAAATTACATTTCTTAGTTTCCACACTACTGAAGATAATGGTGGTGTTAGGTTTCTGCAACTACTAAACAGGAATTTGCGTTTCTCCAACTTCCAAAAACATTTTCCTCACTTCCTCCTGAACCTTTGTATAAAGAATACTCAAAGTCCAACTTTCTACTAACTGTCTGTTCAAGGCAATTTAAGCTTTCTTTAACACATCCCTCAAAATCTTTCCAACCTCTACCCATTGCCAAGTTCCAAAACTACTCCTACATTTTTAGGTATTTATTATGGCAGCACCCCATGTTCAGTTTTCAACATCTATACTAGTTACTTCTAACAAGTTATCTCTAAACTTAGCAGCTGAAAGCAACAAACATTTATTGTCTTAACAGTTTGGTTAGGTTAGGAATCTTGGTGTGGCTTAACTGGATCCTGTCAGCTGAGGCCATGGGGTACATTTGAATGTTCCACAAAGGGAGAGTCTGCTTCCTAGCCCACTCATGTGGTCGTTGGCAGGATTCAGGTCAGATCCTGTTGGACAGAGGCCTTTTTTAGTTCCTTCCTAGTGGGCTTCTTTTATGGGGCAGTTGACAGCATGACTAGCTGGCTTCCCTCAGAGCAGAAGAGGGCTGGCAAGACAGAAACTATTATCTTTTTGTAACCTAATCTTGGAAGCAACATCCTATCACTTTTGCCTTATGTTCTGTGTTAAAAGCAAATTATTAGGTACAGCCTATACTTGAGGGGAGGAGATTATACAAGGGTATGAATACCAGGAGGCAGGGATCATTGAAAGCCATCTTAGAAGCAGTAGGATCTTTGGCCACTAATTGCATATGATGGTGAATCTGCATTTACTGGGTTTGAAAATTGGAAGAGAGTGTCTAGAACACACCAATGAAATAATATTTACATAACACATTTAAAAGAATCTTTACAGGGATCCCTGGGTGGCGCAGCGGTTTAGCACCTGCCTTTGGCCCAGGGCGCGATCCTGGAGACCCGGGATCGAATCCCATGTCGGGCTCCCGGTGCATGGAGCCTGCTTCTCCCTCTGCCTGTGTCTCTGCCTCTCTCTCTCTCTCTCTCTCTCTCTCTGTGACTATCATAAATAAATAAAAATTTAAAAAAAAAAAAGAAAACTGGGATTTCATATCCATTTTAAAAAATAAATAAAAGAATCTTTACAACCCTGTAACTTACTGAGACTTGAAAATAATTTTAGGAGCTTAATTTCTTTATACAAACCAAGTTTTATGCCTACACAAATGTACCCCTTGTTTATATCTTCACTTGAAGTATGATGGAGTAAAAGACTTTTTAGAGAGATTTTTGTAATCAAAGTACATCTGACTATAGGACAAATGATCAAGTGCTTTGTTGGCTTTTTCTCAGTTACTGATATATGACCGTATTTACAGGATGTAAGAAATTAAGTAAATGAGGTCACTTGCCCTGGATATTTCTGAGATAAAAGTTATTCCTGTACCTTTTTAAGGTAGTTCTGGTATTATGGTAGAAAGCCATGTTGCTTGCATTTTCAGTGCAGTGAACTTAGGTGGTATGACTCTAGGAGTAATTCTACAAACAGACACACATATGAAGAAAAATCATACTAATTTTGGTATTAGAAGAAAGAGGCTGAGAAGAATGATTGCAATATCCTATACTTGTCCTGGAAAATGTATTTTCATCAAAAGACAGGAACCTCTGAAACCTTTTTCTTTGTTAGTCATACTGCCGTGTGTTCATTATTCCTGCCCCAAACTCTGTAACTCTTGGCACAGAAATGACTTTAACAGGCACGGCAGAGTGGCCTGAAAAATAACAGTAATAACTTTTTTCCATGGATTATTTTAGTATTAGTTGGTTCACAACTTGAGTGATCTGATAAATATAGTGATGTTTATGCTGAAAATACATAGTGAGTACATTTAAGTAACTTTTTCATTTACGCGTTACAGAAATATCCTTACATTTCTTTCATGTTTCCCAGAAAGTATGGTGGTTCCTTTTGTAGTTATGCTAGAGAAGCTTAAGGTAGAATAGAGGAAGAGTTTGTATAGATGACTAAAGCTAGTTATTTCAGAGTTGCAGCTAAATCTCTTAGTAGATTTGTAATAGAAAATTTGTCAACAATAATAACAATGTTATTAAATAATATGGATAGCCAACCGTGTTTTATTTTTTAAAAGATTTTATTTATTTGTTCATGAGAGACAAAGAGAGGCAGAGACATAGGCAGAGGGAGAAGCAGGCTCCTCACAGGGAGCCCAGTGGGGGCTCGATCCTGGAACCCCAGGATCACACCCTGAGCCAAAGACAACGTTCAACCACTGAGCCACCCAGGCGTCCCCCAACCATGTTAGAATACTATACAACAGTTCCTTTCTAGATTATCCCTAATATATAAAATTGTCTTTCTTTTTCCTTTACAGGTGATATAACGTTACAAAGCAAGATGGGAAATATCGTAGTAGGTATGTGCTAAGCTGCTGGTTGGTAAATTTTGCATCCTTTTAAGAATAGCTATCTTTGTGATATTTTATTAGGGTAAATAAAATCTGAAATTTAGCTGACGAATCTGATAGAATCCTGATAATGGAAGTCAAATATAGGCAGACCCATTGTATGAATACATAAAATTATTTCTGGAAATTCATTGACTCCTCATCCTATAAATAATGTATAATTATAGATTTGGTATCAGTAAGAATAAAGTTAGAATTCTGACTTCACCACTTTGTATAAATGGGCTAATTACCTTCTCTGTGCTTCAATTTCCACATCTAAAAAAATAGAAATAATACTAAGTACCTATCATTTAGGGTTATTATAAGAAGTGAGATCATGTATTTAAAGTACTTCACGATTTATGACGTATGGTAAAAATTGAATAAATAATAGTCATTTTTATTATTGTTCTAATCCTAAGTCAGAGCTAATAGTGGCTAATGGTACCTTAGACCTCATCACTACATGTGATTCTGCATCTGTGGGAGAAAAAGTTCAGATTTCAGAGAGTTTAGATAGTTTTTCTCCTCCCAAATAGCACCAAGTGGGCAAAGGCACACTGAACCCTAAGAGTAGTGGTGGTTTTTTGGCCTTAAAGGATTGGGGGTGGGGATGGGAAACCAGAACCTTTGTGGGGAAGCTGTGGCTTATTGTCGTTATGAACACCCAAGCATCCTGGCTTTGTCCTTTTTGACATTTTACATTTTTCCTTTCTTTGTACTGATTGAAATAGTAAACATGTTCAATAGTTCTTTTCACTATCACTCCTGAAGTTTCTGGCTAAAAGTACATACCTTTTTAAAAATTTTTAAGAGGGCAGCCTCGGTGGCTCAGCGGTTTAGCGCCGCCTTCAGCCCGGGGTGTGATCCTGGAGACCCGGGATCGAGTCCCACATCGGGCTCCCTGAATGGAGCCTGCTTCTCCCTCTGCCTGTGTCTCTGCCTCTCTCTTTCTCTGTCATTCATAAATAAATAAATAAATAAATAAATAAATAAATAAATAAATAAATAAATAAATAAAAAAAATTTTAGGGGATAGTATCTTTTATGTTCAGTGAGTGATTAAGTAGAAAATAAAGGCTTCTTAAGTGGTAGTTATAAATCCTTTTACCTAGGACTCCTGGGTGGCTCAGCGGTTAAGCATCTACCTTTGGCTCAGCGTGTGATCCTGTGGTCCTGGGATCGAATCCTGCATCAGGCTCCCTGCATGGAGCCTGCTTCTCCCTCTACCTATGTCCCTGCTTCTCTGCCTGTGTCTCTCATGAATAAATAAATAAAATCTTTTAAAAGAAAATTATTTTTTAAAAAAATCATTTAACTAAGACATGACAGAAGGATTTACCTGTTTCCAGTAATCAAGATTTTCTGTTGACTGCTCAGGCCATTTCGTCAGAGCACACATCTTGAGATGGTAAGGGAAATTTCTAGTGTGAACAAAAAGGTACACTGGTGAGAAGCTAAGCTAGCTGAGGAGAGAAAATGCTAGACAGAGTGGAGTTTGTAGCAATAAGGCAAGAGGGGAAAAAGAGAATATTGCAAATTGGGAGGCACAGAATTTCAATACCAACTAGAAGGCCCTTTAAGCAGATATGAATTTGACGAATCTTATGATTATAATATGATAATGCTAGTGTTATTCTTGGATGGAAATATGGGAACAAAACGGAAAACCATTCTCTCTAAAATTGGAAATGGTTATTTATTTATACTGGCAAAGAATAGTAATAGCAGGGATGAAATGAACAGTAATGTACGTGTTTGAAGATGGTTTCAAACTCTGTATAAATGATTAACATTATAAATTCTTTTTAATTTTCCATATGAACTTTTCCCCACTATTAAGTACCAGAGGGATTTTCAAACAAAATGTTTTATTTTTCTTAGATTAATCTCTGTCTACTCAAAGAAAATGACCTAAGTCCAATGTTAAGAAATATATTATAGGGGGGACGCCTGGGTGGCTCAGCGGTTGAGCATCTGCCTTTGGCTCAGGTCGTGATTCTGGGGTCCTGGGATCGAGTCCCACATCGGGCTCCCTGCAGGGAGCCTGCTTCTCCCTCTACCTATGTCTCTGCCTCTCTCTGTGTCTCTCATGAATAAATAAATAAAATATGTTTGTTTTTTTTTTTAATATATTGTAGGGGCGCCTCGGTGGCTCAGTCAGTTGAGTGTTGGACTCTTTGTTTTGGCTCCACTGGTGATCTTGGTATCATGGGATAGAACCATGTGTTGGGCTCCATGGTTGGCAGGGAATTTGCTTGGAGAGTCTGCTTTCTGGCCCTCCCTCTGCCCTGCCACCAGCGCATACTTGCTCGTACATGCATGCTTGCTCACTTGCTCTCAAATGAATAAAAAAATCTTCTAGATTCTAGAAGTAGTTAATGACCCTTTATATTTTCTTTAGCAAAATTTAAATCGAGTCCGTGGTTTTAGATTCTTAAAAATCCACAAATATGTGAAAGTAAATAAAGGCTGAATTCTTTATTTGGTAAATGTGGTTGATAAATTTAGGGTTTTATTTTGGAAGAATCTTTTAAAATAAGAGAAAATGTATACATTTGTTAAATTATATTTTGATCTGTTGTAGTGTGGAGAAGCATGAACTGTAGAAGTAGATTTGATTGTGAATTTTGGTCCTACCACCTATTTGCTGTGTGAGTTTGATCAAATTAATAAGTATTTCTGAATTTGCATTTTTACACATAAAATGGATATCACTTAATATAGTGCAACATTGTTAAGATATTAAATAGCATAGTACCCACTAATAGCCTACTGTTGACCAGAAGCCTTAACCAATAACACAAACTGTTAGTTAACACATATTTTGTATGCCATATGTATTACATATTATATTATTATAATAAGTAAGCAAGAGAAAAGAAATGTTAAGAAAATCATAAGAGAAAATACATTCACAGTACTGTACTGTATATTTATCCCAAAAATTCACTTATGAATTTTCACTTTTTCAATTTTTTCAAATTCATAAGTGAATTCAAATTTTTTCAAATTCCTAACAGTTCAAACCTGTGTTGTTCAAGGATCACCGATATAAGGTACAGCCCAACAAATAGTAGTTATTCAATAAACTATCCTTCTCTTTCCTCTTGGAGTTTATTATCTATAATATAAAACATGTAAGCCTCTATGTTTTAGCCCTAATTATGAAAGAAATGTTTATTTCATAAATTCCTTTCTTTCAGTATCTATATCAAGACTTTGGAAGAAAAATATAAATTATGTCTATATTTACTGCCTCAACATTGTGCTAATATTTGAAGACAATCTTGTGTATGGCAGTAACTAGTCAACATCTATTTGTTGAATGCCTGCTCTGTATCAGGAACTCTTTTAGGTACTAGGAAATATTATGGTCAGCAAGACATAGTCTCCATGCTCACGTTTGGCCTGAGTAGAAAGACAATAAGCATGTAAATAACCAAAGATAACTTCAAATTGTGCAATGAATAAATAAGAGGGTAATGGAATAGAGAATGAGGAAAGAAAGCTATTGCGTTTAGCAATCAGGAAGAGTCTGAAGAAGGGACATTTGAACTAAAGCCAGAATGGGAAAGAGGCTCATAAAATTCTGGATACAGAGCTCCCCAGATAGAGGAAAAGCTGGTGCAAGCCCTGAAAATTGAATGAACCTACCATTTTCAAGGTATAGAAGGAGATCTTGTGGAGAGTCATGGGAGATGAGGGAAGTGAGGGCTAAATCCAGATAGAGCCTTATAGACATTGTAAGAATACGGATTTAATTCCAACTACAACAGGTGTTAGCAGGGGAGTAATATATGATTTATATTTTGAAAAAGCAACCAAGAGCTGTTGTTTTGTAATGTACCAGAGGGTATAGAAGTTGAAGCAGGCAATTAGAAAGCTTAATTTGTTTATCTATACTGTTGATGGATACCTGGGCTGTGTCTAGTTTTTGGCAATTGTAAAAAAGGTTGCTATGAACATTTTTAGACAAGTCATTTTATGGAGGGATATATGGATTACATATATATAAATATATGTGTACATATGTGTATATATATATATACACACACATTTTTATGTATGTATTTTTCTCCTCTTGGGTAAATACCTAGGAATAGAATAGCTGATTTGAGTTTGCATAATAAACTACCAGATAAACTACCCCCCAAGTTCCATTTCACACTTCCTCCTACAGTGTATGAGTTGTTCCGCATCCTCACCAGTATTTTTATTGTCAGTCTTTTAATTTCACCCGTTCCAGTGTGTGTACAGTGGTTTCCCTATATTAATTTACATTTCCCTGATGACTAATGATGTTTAGTACTTTCTTGTGTACTTATTGGTTATTAGTATATCTTTTTTTTTTTTTTCAGATTTTATTTATGTATTTGAGAGAAAGAGAGCATGAGCAGGGAGGGGCAGAGTGATAAACAGACTCCCTTCTGAGCAGGGAGCCAGACATAGGATTTGATCCTGGGACTCTGGGATCATGACTCCACTGAAGACAGACCCCTAACCAACCGAGCCACCCAGGCGCCTCTCTTTCTTTATGAAGTTTTGTGTTTTGTTTGTTTGTTTAAAGATTCTATTTATTTATTCATTAGAGATACAAAGAGAAAGGCAGAGACATAGCAGAGGAAGAAGCAGATCCCTTACAAGGAGCCTGATGTGGGACTTGATCCTGGACCCCAGAAGCATGCCCTGAGCTGAAAGATGCTCAACCACTGAGCCAACAAGGCGTCCCTCTTTTTGAATATTTTGTTCAGATATTTTGCCCATTTAATTTTCAACTGGATTATTTATCTTTTTATTATTGAATTGGAGGAGTTGTTCATATGTTCTGGGAACAACCCTCCGTCAGATCCTTGTTTTTCCATATTTCCTCTCAGTCTGTGACTTGCCTATGCATTTTCTTAAGTGTGTTTTGATGAGAAGATTTCCATTTTGATAAAGTCTAATTTACTGATTATTTTCATGGTTATTGTTTCCTGTGTCCTGAGAAATCTGTATCTGCTTTCTTTTTTTTTTTTTTTTTTTTTTTTTTTCTGCTTTCAATCATAAAGCTGTTCTCTTATGTTTTTCTCTAGCATCTTTAATAGTTTCTGCTTTTGCCTTCAATCTATCTCTAATTTTTGTGTTGAGTGTGCAATAAGAATCAAGATTTGTTTTTTCCCATATGAATGTTTTAGTTATTATATCACCACTTGTTGAAAAATCTTTCATTCTCCAATGTATTACTTCATCATCTTTATCTAGAATCGTGACTGTATAGGTAATAGATACTTTATTATTATATTAATAATTTGTTTTATCTGGTTTTACATTTGGTGATTTTTTTCAAGAGATTTGTCTATTTTGTCAAATTGTCAAATTTGTTCACATATTTATGCAAAGTATTCCCTTATACTCCTTTTTATGCCTATAGGATGTGTAGTGATATTTCTTTCCTCTTCATCCCTGATATTGATAGTTATATTCTCTTTTTCTGGATTAGTGAGACTTGACTTTATAATTTTGTTAATCTTTTCAAAGAACCAACTTTTCATGTTGTTAGTATCTCTATTGTTTGTTTTCTAATGTATTGATTGATTTCTGCTGTTTATTTTGTTCTTTCATTTACTTTGAGTTTCCTTGCTCCTCTTAGTCTAGCTTCTTCAGGTAAAACATTAGGTCATTGATTTCAGACTTTTTATTTTAGACTTTCTTTTTTAATATTAGCATTTAAATTATAAGTATTAAAAAGCAATATATTCCTCACATTTTGAAATTAAGTTTTTATTTTAACTGTATTCAAATGCCAGTTGGTTAACATAGAGTGTAATATTAGTTTCAGGTATACAATATAATGATTCAATACTTCCATATATTACCCAGTGCTCATCACAAGTGCACTCTTTAATCCCCATTGCTTATTTCATCCATCTTCCCACCCACCTCCACTCTGGTAACCCATCAGTTTGTTCTCTATAATGAAGAGTCTGTTTCTTGGTTTGTCTCTTTTTTTTTTTTCCTTTACATAGATCCATGTATGGATCCAGCATAGATCCATCCTTGTTGCAAATGGCAAGATTTATTTTATTAGTTTTAGGTGTGGAATATAGTGATTCAGTAATTCTGTACATTACTAAGTACCCATCATGGCAAGTGTACTTCTAATCCCCTTCACCTATTTCATCCATCCCCCCACCTCTCCCCTCTGGTAACCATCAGTTTGTTCTGTATAGTTAAGAGTCTCTTTCTACTTGTCTCTTTTTGTCTTTGTTGATTTGTTTCTTAAATTCCACATATGAGTGAAATCATATGGTATTTGTTTTTTTCTCACTGATTTTTTTTACTAGCATAATACTCTCTCGCTCCAACCATATTATTGTAAATGGTAAGATTTCATTCTTTTTTCTGAGTAATATTCCACTGTATACCACATCTTTTTTATCCATTCATCTATCGATGGACATTTGGGTTGCTTCCATAATTCAGTTAGTGTAAATAATGCTGCACTAAACACAGGGGTGTTTTTATCCCTTAGAATTAGTGTTTTCATATTCCTTAGGTAAATACCTACAAGTGTGATTACTAGGTCATATGGTAGCTCTTTTTAATTTTTAATTTTGCCTTCTTTTGAAGGATATTATCACTGGGTATATAATTCTGAGTTGACTGATTTTTTTAAAGTATAAAAAAATATAAACCAGGGTAAAAGATAAGTAACAAACTAGAAGGATACCTGATATATATCCATATAGACATATAATCATGGGAGGGGGGTGTATGACAAATGAGAATAAAAGGAACACTCAGTGACAACATGGATGAACATGAACAAGCAGTTCACAGAGAAATAGTCAATATACATATATAATACTGTTCCATCTAAACCATAAACCATAAATCAAAACCATCTAAACATAGGCAGCCATGACTTAAAATACTAATAAAATCAATTGGTGATAAAGTTACAGTGAAACATGGATTCCTATCAATATTTGTTCAGGTGTGAATTAATTAACCATTTTGTAGGTCAATTTGGAAATGTATATCAAAATTGGAAGTGTCTACATTTACTTTGCTCTAGCATTTCCTCTTTTAGAACTTTATCCCAAGAGGATAATCTGGTGAGAATATAAAGATATATACATTAGGATATTCATCTTTCTGTTTATAATAGAAAGATAGTGTACATTTTAAGTTGTTTCAGTAGGGGAATAATCAAATTTATTTGGCACATTTGTAAAACAAAATATTAGCCTTTAACAATATAATAACCTGACTCTATAGTTTACAATATAGACATATATTCCTGATATATTTTTTAAGATTTTTATTTATTTATTTGAGAAAGAGCCTGAGCAGGGAACCTGATGTGGGACTAGATTCCAGGACCCTGAGATCATGACTTGAGTGAAAGGCAGACATTTAACCCAACTGAGAAACCCAAGTGCCCTTGACATTTTTTTTTTTAAGATTTTATTTACTTATTCATGAGAGACACACAGAGAGAGAGAGGCAGAGACAGGCAGAGGGAGAAGCAGGCTCCATGCAGGGAGCCCGACGCGGGACTCAATCCCAGGTCTCCAGGATCACGCCCTGGACTGCAGGCAGCGCCAAACCGCTGTGCCACCGGGGCTGCCCTAACCTTTTATTAAATGAAAAAAACCAACATAAGACGTTGTACTATTATTTCATATGTTTATATTTATAGTGAGTATTAAATCAGAAAAGGAAAGGAGGGAGAAAAGAAGAGAGCAGAGCACAGCAAAAATTACCCAAAACTTGAATTCAAAGTTGTTTGGGTCCTGTTATAAATTTCTTCTTTTGAATATATCTGGACCCAAAAGTCACTGATTTGTGAAAATACATCCCATTTCTCCTAACATCTGGAACAGAAGATGTCATACAATTTCTCAAGAACCCACTTGTGCTCCTTTATAAGAAAATCATTGCTGATTTTTTGTTTAATAGGAACATAACAGCTTAAGAGGTCAAACCAAAATGTGATGACATAATCTAAGCAAGTCAGCAAAGTCCTAGGTATCTATTTGATAAAAATAGTGAGCAGTCAAGGTCAGTGAAAAGTTAGAACTGCCCTGAGACAACTTTTTTTCATTTCTAAGCAAGAATTTAATATCTGTATACTACTAAAACCTTAGGAAAAGAGCTGATTTCAGTAAATTGGTAAATCTCATTGTCTTAAACAGAATTAAATTTTACTTTTGGGAGGGGGGGTGGGCAAGGGAGAGCTTATTTTCTCAAACCAAAATGTTTTGCTCTAGGAATCAGCAGACTCTGTAAAGGGCCAGATATTAAATATTTTTGGCTCTGTGGGCCACACAGTCTACCTTACTATGCAACTCTCACATTGTAACACAAAGCAGTCATTGACAATGCACAAACGAATGGATATGTCTTGTTCCAATAAAACTTCATTAATAAAAACAGGAGGGCTGTAGTTTGCCATCCCTTCTGTAGAGCCTAAAATCCTTGTTATGAGTCTGGTAAAATTTTGGATATGATGCCTTAATCCCAAAGGTGAAGTTTCTTGATTACTTGACTTGTGTTTTTCATAAAAGGTTTGCTGGAGAGATTTGAAGGCAACTCTGAATCATGGTAACCTAATTAAAGTCTACTCAGTAACTTGGATTTTGAGGAATTGAAATTGCTAATAAGCAAATTAGTTACAAAGAAACAAAAAAGTGATTTGTAGGAACCTGAGAGGGAAGTTTATTAGAATAGCAGAGACTTCAAAATATTGGAATAGGTGGTAAGAAAAAGTTATATATAATATTATCAAGTTAGAATATTAGGAGACTTGAGATGATTTAGGTATTATCCTATCTGATAAAGGAAAATAGACAAAGTATTCTTTCTATGATTCCTTTATTAAGAAGAATATAATTCAGGTAAAAGGAATTTAGATAATATAATTGATCAGGTTCTTAAGTATTATCTTATCAGTCATTTGGATTGTGTATATACATTATAATATGCCTCCCCAAACCCCATTCTTCCTAATTTCTCTCTCAGAAGCTAAGTGCTGTAAAAAAATTTTGATTATATATGTCAAAACCATGATTTTCTTTGGACTCATATTTCTTAAAATGTCTTTTTTTTTCTGGAATACCAGATCATCCATTTAAAATGAGTCAACAGGGGCACCTGGGTGGTCAGTCAGTTGGGGATCTGACTCTTGGTTTCAGCTCAGGTTATAATCTCTGGGTCGTGGGCTAGAGGCCCCTATTGGACTCTGCCTTAGTGTGGAGTCTGCTTGAAGATTCTCTCCCTTTGCCCCTCCTCTCGCTAGTGAGTGCTCTCTTTCTCTCAAATAAACAAATCTTTAGAAATAAAATAGTCGGGATCCCTGGGTGGCGCAGCGGTTTGGCGCCTGCCTTTGGCCCAGGGCGCGATCCTGGAGACCCTGGATCGAATCCCACATCAGGCTCCCAGTGCATGGAGCCTGCTTCTCCCTCTGCCTGTGTCTCTGCCTCTCTCTCTCTCTCTCTGTGACTATCATAAATAAATAAATAAATAAATAAATAAATAAATAAATAAATAATTAATTAAAATTAAAAAAAAAAAGAAATAAAATAGTCAACAGTAGAAAGCAAAGCTTGATAGTAGATGACAATAGGATAGGAATGCTTAATAGAGTTGCTCACCTAGCCTTACTTTCACTGCCTTATGTTGCCTCTTTTGGAAGGCATTGCCAGAAGCCATGTACTGGTGATTTTATCTTTAAAAAAAGAATATCTTTATATTTGGAGCAGGAGGTGGCATGGTTTGCCTTGTGTGTCATTTGTAAGCCCAGCTTCCTAATGCTCCCTCCCTAATACAGGATACTGACTTAGAAAGCTTTACTTGAAATAACCTTACAATTCTGGCTTTGTATATCCTTTATGTCCTGTGTATGAAATTTGTTCCTTGTAATTAGTGTAGCTCTGGAAGTTGTAGGACTCGAGTTGCAGAAATGAAGAAATACCTTTTGTGTTACCGTATCTTAGTATCTACATGTTGAAACTTGAAGTTAAATGAAAAATTGAGAACTTTCTGAACATGTTTGATTTTGAAAGAATTCTTTCTTATCTGAGAGGTTGGAATTTTAGCCTTTCAAGTAGTTTTTATTCTCTATTAGACAAATGTATATTACAAATATATGGGGTTTTTTGGTTGTGTGTTCTGATTAGCTAATAGTCAACATCAGTTTTACCCTACAGTGTGTGTAATTTTCCAGGAAAACCCAGTGGTCTCTGGACAAGGACAAGATCCTTTTCCCCTAGAGACAGCAAGAAACCAAACATGTTTCACATATTTTACTTTGTTCAACCTGGGATAATATACACATTGTGTAGTCCACATTTCTTTTTAATTGTAATATATTTTTACCTGGCTTCCTTTAGGATGCAGTAGGAGATTATATAAAAGGAGTGTCTGTTGGTAACTGAGGAGAGAGATAATCATCTTTGCCCAACTATTCTATGTCATTTTTTATCACTAAAGGCTTAATTTCCCAGCATCAGGTTTACTTTAGAACTTAGAATTAAATAAATTGGGTCCAATAAAGGGCAGTTTTCAGTATACATTATAGATAAGTATTATGAATTATCTTGGGGTCAGATTTTAACCACTTTATTCCCAAGTTGCTTTGTTTAGGGTCATTTAAAAATTGAAAGAAAAACGTCTTGTATACAAATGTTTTTTCTTCACATTTTACTAAAAGTATAATTTTTGACATTATTTTCACCACACTCCCTAATTTGTTTCCACTTTGAAGTAGTAAAGTTCCTGATAAAATAGGCTTTTTAAGAGGTTTTTCATATATATATATATATACATATATATATATATATGTATATATATATATATATATGCATATGCGCTTTGGCCTTCTCAGGGCATTCAGACAGAATATTAAAAGTTCAGTTGCCATGAGGAAGAAGCAGCTACTTAGTACTGACTCTCCAACATCATTCTCTTACTTCTTTATCTCTAACTTTGTTAGCTTTCCCTTGAACTTGAAATGTTGGCTTTTTGAAGACTGGGGTCAATGATGACAGATTTGAGTGTCAAACCAGAACCACTGTAATTATGATTTTCTTCTCCCAACTGAAAAATACCTGTTCAATTCCAGAACTTTGAAAAGAAATATTTAGATATAAACAAGCTTCACCCACTCTTTAAGTGACTCCCTTTATCTCCATTTCTGTCTCTCTAAGAAATGCAACAAAATCTTAGCCAGAGTAAGTGTTCACTATTAGCAGTACCTTTTTAGCCCCAACAAATTTGCTAAAAGGAGAAAATATAGGATAGTTTTGATTTGGGGGCACCTGGGTGGCTCAGTTGGTTAGTGTCTGCCTTCAGCCCAGGTCATGTTCCCAGATCCTGGGATGGAACCCCACATTAGCCTCCCTGTTCAGTAGGAAGTCTGATTCTCCTTCTGCCACTCCCCTGCTCATGCTCTCTCTCTCTCAAATAAATAAATCTTTTTTAAAAAGTTTGATTTTTGTTAACTTTGCTATTCTCTGTATCTTCATGAGATAAAACTCTTTAAATATTGAAAGTTGATAATAAACTAAATGTATCAATGGTGCTTAATAGTCTTGGCTGTCAAGGATCCCCTGCTTATGTACTCTCCTTTCTATATATTAGGTTGCAGAGTAAGGATTTTTATCAATAAGTTATGCAAGTTACTATGGACATAGGGATTTTTTGTTATCTAGATGTAGATTTGTAGATTTCAAATTCTGCTTTCATTTTAAGGTGAAAGATGGCATAACTATGGGGAAAATAAAAACTTTGCAAGACTCTTAGTGCCTTATCCTACTGTTGAAGTGGAGTCTTTTATTTCAAGTTTATCATTTCAATTACTATAATAAGAATGATTATACTTACAGTTTTTCTTTTTTCCTAGACTCATCCTCTGGATGTCTAAAGGCCACAACTCATCAGGGTGCAATCGATGTGTATGTCAGCCATCTAGGGCAAGTGGAGTTGAAATCCCATAAAGGTTAGCCAAGTGGAATGTTTTATTTTGATATATGGTATACAGAAGGTTTTATGTAACATCCAGGAAACAGATGGTCAGATTATTTTCTCTCTACTGACATCATGAGCTCAAGAAAATTTCTCATGATAGAACTTGATTTAAAGACTGACTGGGGGGCACTTGGGTGGCCCAATTAGTTAAGCATCTGCCTTTAGCTCAGGTCATGATCTTGGGGATCAAGCCCCGCATTGGGTTCCCTGCTCAGTGGAGAATTTGTTTCTCCTTCTCCCTCTGCCCCTTCCCCCCACCTCCCACTCCTCTCTCTCTCTCTCTCTCTCTCTCAAATGAATAAATAAAATCTTTAAAAAATAAAAGACTCACCAGAGGGGCACCTGGCTGTCTCAGTTGGAGGAACATGCAACTCTTGATCTTGAAATTGTAAGTTTGAGCTCCACATTGGGTGTAAAATTTCTTGAAAATAAAATCTTTTTTAAAAAAAGAATAATAAAGACTGACTGGGATACTAATAACTCTCTGGATCAATGATTTTTGAAACTTTTGGAACAGGTGGCTATAAAGACTGTTGTTACCTTTGTAGTACAAACAAAAGTGTTACAATATAGTGTCTGTTGTGGAATTATTTAGTGTTAGTGTTTGGATTTCTCAGTTTGGTTTTATGTCTGAAATAGAATATTATTTGGAGGGAAAATGCTCCCATACATTTCTTTTGGCAGCTTTTCTACCAACTTGTTATAGGACCTTCTTGAGCCATCACTCTAGAATAATTCTTTGCAGTGTGTGGTCCTGAAATAAAGATAGCACCAGGAAAGCCCTCTAAAGTAATTGTTGACTTAATCTCTTGAAGTATTAAGTCTTATTATGACATGTCTCTTTATATAATCTTATTTCTGTTACAAATAACTTATTCTAAGAATCCAAGTATTTAATTAAAAATAATATACTTTTTAGTCATATGAAGATTGAATATAAGTCTGTGTACATGGTGGCAAGTGGCTTGTATACTTGGAGTAGCTTGGCCATAGGAGCTGAAGTGACCTGGGTGCAGAAAGTTAAGAAATGTAGCTCCGTCTAAAAAATTTTTTTAAATAAAACTTAGACCTTGCATATTGCTCAGAACAGAGCTATATGTGTATAACAAGGAAAATACTTCCTTACAGAAAGTTGTTCCTGTTGTTAGTTTCTTGGGCATATTTTCTTGGGCAATACATTCTGTCCAACAAGGCTCTCTCATCAGAGTGTCAAAATAAAACTACAAACAGAGGCCTAAATCAGAAGGGTTTTTTTGCTGACACACAGGCGATTTGATTTCTCAAGATTACATTTTTTTCCTTTAAAATTGGATAATATTGCATTATCACTGAATTCCTGAGAGCTTCAGTAATGCCATTCAAGATATTTTGTAAGTTCTATTTAAGTCATATAATGCATTGTCTTATTACGAAGGCCCTAAGAAAAAATGTAATTTACCATAACTAGTAAGAGTACAAAGTTTTCAATAAGTAGCTTTTATATGAAAGTTATTTCTATTTTGTATGGATGGACAAAAAAGTAAAATAAACAAGAAACATTGTTAATCTTTATCTACTTAAAATATCTTTGAGCATTATTTGGGATGCTGATCCAGTAACCTATTGAAATAGCATATGATGTTGCAAAATTTGATTAAGTTTATAATTTTGTGTTTTTCCTATTGGACTGGCATGAAGCTTAAGGACGACTGGAAACCAAAAAAATGTCTTATTTCAGGTATCTTAATTCTAACTATACTTGGGAACAGTAACTTTTTAAAAGAGTAATGGAAAATTATTCAGGGTTCTGTTGCTTAATGCTTAGTGAAGAGATCTAGAATCCTTTCCAACTCTGCCTGTGTCTTACGGTAACAGGGTTTTGGAAACAAACCACTTGAGTGTCCTAGATGTTCTCCATTTCCCCATGTGAAAAAGAATGTGTGCTTGTTTTTCTCTTCCTATGAGTTAATCTTATTAATTCTTTCAAAAAGGCTGTGTTTAGGCTTAAGAGTCAGACCTGCATCTGAGTACTGACTCTTCCATTTAAATATGTCCTTGATGAAACCACTGATCCTTATATAGTGTGCCTTCACTATGTGGTATAGTTAGTATTAGTTCACTTTTTAATTTAAAAAATGGTATTGATCTCAGTAACTATGAAGATGGTTTATGAAGTGAAAGAGTTTGAAGTTGTAGCAAGAGCCCTCCTTTCTAAAAAAGGTAGTTAAAGATAGGACATTTGAGAAAGTTTTCAAGTCATGAGAATTCTTTCATAAACAGTAATGGAGTTCTGATGGTGACAGCTTTTGTTTTTTAAGGATGTGGAGAGAGATGAGGATAGAGCAAGTTGCATTGCTTAACATTTTTAAAGCTCTCAGAGATTTAACACCCCTTTTCATTTAAGAACAGAAAAAAGTATTCATAAAATTACCACATTTAATATATTTAGAAATAAAAAGTCCTACAAAAAAATTTTTTTAAACTATTATTTTCTACTTTTAAAGTATGGTTGGTAGAAAAGCATGCATCTTCTATTCATTCTGAAATTCCCCAGGTTTTTTTTTTCCCCCTGAATCCCTCATATCTGTTGTTATAGGAAATCTCCTATCAGTAGTTTATATTTAAAAACTGAAAAGTAGTTTGTTTTTTAAATAAAATAACCTAGTTGTAGTGATATGCTTTGTCGTGTACTCCCACCTCACACATTTTGAGCAGTAATTATGAGAGTTTATCAGTTTTACTTCAGACTTTCCAGCTCCAGTTAGGAAGGCTGAGAAGATACGAAGTTAGACCCTGACATCATGACCCGAGCTAAAGGTAAAGGTCATGATCTTAACTAACTAAGGTACCCAGGTATCCTGCACCGCTGTTTAAATAAAATGTGCTAAGGAGTAAAGATGGTGTCCCAAGAGCATGCTACCCTTTCAGTCATTTTTCAAATAACCCCTGGTACTTTTGATTTCTTTGCATTAATAAACTTTTTAAAATTTATTACAGGCTCTATTCTTGTCAAGGTCGCACCTTCCATTCAAGCTTATTTACAGTTATCAGGGAAAGAGGTTAATGTAAACTCAGAAGTCCATGTTCAAGAAATGACTGAAGTTCACAAAGAGGATGGCGTAATTATTACTGGTAAGGGTGCTGCATTTTGCTATGTAAGATGAATAGTCATTGTTCACACATAAGTAGAAATATAGTACACTTTACTTAACTGCAGCTTTAGTCTTTTATTCCTTTCCATCATCACATTTTGATGTTTGACACTCTTTTCTTCCAACTGCTTATCAGTAAGTAGCACAGTACAGACATTTAGTTTGAGATACTCACTACTAACCTGTTAATTGGATTAAATCAATTTAAATAATTTTTCTATCTCCAAAGCATAGTTGCACACCCATGTTCATAGCAGCATTATTCACAGTAGCAAAAAGGTAAAAGCAACCCAAATGTCTATTGATGGATGAATGGATATGTGAGATATGGAAAATACCTACAATGGAATATTATTTCACCTTAAAAGGGAAGAAAATCTTGTCATATGATACACATGGATGAACCTTAAGAACATCATGCTAAATAAAATAAGTCAAAAAAATAAATAAATAAATAATAAATAAATAAATAAATAAATAAATAAATAAATAAATAAAATAAGTCTGTCACAAAAAGACTGTATGATTCCTCTTTGTATGTGATACCTGAAGTAGTCAGATTCATAGAAACAAAGTAGGGGAAGGGGAAAATGAGTTGTTCAATGAGTATAGTTTTGCAAAATGAAAAAGTTCTGGAGATCTGCACAACAATGTGAATATACTTAACATTACTGAACTGTAAGATTTATGTTATGCATTTTTTACTGCAATCTAAAATTTTTTGAAACCATGCATTTTTTTTCTGGTATAGCTGCTTTCTAATTCTTGGCCTTAAAAATCATCTAAATATATATAGTGCAATATTTAAAGTTAACTTTGCATGATTGGAATAAACACAAATTTGGATTGGTATTATGCACATTGTAAACTTGCTCTTTTAATACAACAAATTCTCAGTCCCAGAAATGTGAATGGTTTTGCACATTTTTTCTGACTACTTCTGGCTGCATTGATGGCTGATACTATTTTTTAAAATATTCATCGTACACAGATACATAGTAAATACATGTACACAGTACCAAAAAAAAAAGGAATGAATTCTGGTGAAGGTTTCCTTTAAATGTTACAAGAATGGCATTGAGAAGGAGACTGAAAAAGGGCATGTGGCGGTGTCTTCACAAGATCAGATTTCAGTTCTATTTTTTTTATTTTTTTTAAGATTTATTTATTTATTTATTTATGATAGACATAGAGAGAGAGAGAGAGGCAGAGACACAGGAGGAGGGAGAAGCAGGCTCCATGTCGGGAGCCCGATGTGGGACTCGATCCCGGGACTCCGGGATCGTGCCCTGGGCCAAAGGCAGGTGCCAACCGCTAAGCCACCCAGGGATCCCAGATTTCAGTTTTAAATACAGGCATACCTCAGAGATACTGTGCGTTCACTTCCATACCATTGCAATAAAGCAATTCAAAAGAATATTTTCAGTTTCCCAGTGCATATAAAAGCTATGTTTATACTATAGTGCAGTTGTTAAAAGTATACAGTAGCACTGCATTTTTAAAAAAAATGCAGCTACCTTAATTAAAAATGCTTTATTGCTAAAAAACAAAACAAAAAACATGCTAAGCATCATCTGAGCTATCCATAAGTGATCATCTTTTTGCTTTGATGTTGATGGCTGGTGATTGATAAGAGTAGTGTTTGCTGAAGGTTGAAAGTTGAGATGTCCATGACAATTTCTTAAATTAAAACAACAGTGAAGTTTGCAGCATTAATTCCTCCTTTCACAAATCATTTCTCTGTAGCACATGATGCTGTTTGATAGCATTTTACGCACAGTAGAATTTCCAAATTAGAATCAATCCTCTCAAATTCTGCTGCTGCTTTATCAAGTAAGTTTATGTAATAGTCTAAATTCTTTGTTGTCATTCCAACAATCTTCACAGCATCTTCACCAGGAATAGATTCCTTCTCAAGAAACTACTTTGTTTATCCATAAAAAGCAACTCTTCATGCATTAAAATTTTATCTTGAGATTGCAGCAATTCAGTCACAGCTTCAGACTAGTTCTCCTTCTAGTTCTTTTCCTCTTCCTACCATATTGTATTTACTTCTTCCACTGAAGTCTTGAACCCCTCAAAGTAATCCATGAATCAGCTTCTTCCAAATTCCTGCTAATGCCAATATTTTAACTCTTTCCATGAATCATGAATGTTCTTACTGGCAGCTGAATGATTAATCCTTTTCAGAAGGTTTTTAATTAAAAAAAAGAAGAAGGTTTTTAATTTATTTTGTCCAGATCCATCGTGAAATCACTTTTTATGGCAACCATAGCTTTATGAAATGTATTCTTAAACAATAAGACTAAAAGTTGATTTACTTTTTTTAAGATTTTATTTATTTATTCACGAGAGACACACAGAGAGAGAAAGAGGCAGAGACACAGGCAGAGGGAGGAGCAGGCTCCATGCAGGGAGCCCAACGTGGGACTCTGGGACTCGTTCTGGGGTCTCCAGGATCATACCCTGAGCTGAAGGCGGCGCTAAACCACTGAGCCACCCGGGCTGCCCTGAATTTACTTCTTGATCCATATGCTACAGAATGGATATCGTGTTAGCAGGCATGAGGACATTAATCTCATTGTACATCTCCATCAGAGCTCTTGGGTGACCACTGCATTGTCAGTGAGCAGTCATATTTGAAAGGAATCTTTTTCTGAACAATAGGTATCAACAATGGACTTAAGGTATTTAGTAAACTATGTTATAAACAAGTGGGCTGTCATCCAGGCTTTGTTGTTCCATTGATTGAACACAGAGTAGATTTAGCATAATTTCGAAGAGCCCTAGGATTTTCAGAATGGTTAATAAGCATTGGCTTCAACTTAAAGATAGCAGCTGCATTAGTCTCTACCAGGAGAGTCAGCCTGTCCTTTGAAGTTTTGAAGCCAGGCATTGACTTTTCCTTTCTAGCTATGAAAGTCCTAGGTGGCATCTTCCTCCAACATAAGGCTGTGTGTATACATTGAAAATCCTCTTGTTTACAATAGCCACCTTCATTAAAGATCTTAGCTAGATCTTCTGGAACTTGCTGCAGCTTCTACTTTAGCCTCTTGTGCTTCACCTTGCATTTTTATGTTATGGAGACAGCTTCTTTCCTTAAACATCATGAACCAGCCTTGGCTAGCTTCAAACCTTTTTTCGTGTAGCTTTTTCACCTCAGCCTTCATAGAATTGGAGAATGTTAGGGCTTTACTCTAGATTAGGCTTAGCTTAAGGAAATGTTGTGGCTGGTTTGATCTTCTATCCAGACCACTAAAACTTTCTGCATGTCAGCAATATGGCTGTTTTGCTTTCTTATCATTTGTGTGTTCAGTGGAATCATACTTTCAGTTTTCCTTCAGGAACTTTTTTTTTGCATTCATAGCGTGGCTAACCATTTGGCACAAAATGCCTAGCTTTAGGCTTCCTCAATAAGCTTAATCATTTTTAGCTTTTGCTTTAAAAGTGAGAGATGTGTGACTCTACCTTTCACTTGAACACTTAGAGACTATTTTAAGGTTATTAACTGGCCTAATGTTGTTGGCAAAATATTGTCCTGTCTCAGGAACTAGGGAAGCCTGAGGAGAGAGAGACTGGGGACTGGCCAGTCCATGGAGTAGTCAGGACACATACTTACCAGTTAAGTTTGCAGTATTGTATGGGTGCATTTCTGTGCTTCAAAAGTCACATTACTAACATCAAAGGTCACTGATCACAGGTCACCATAACAAGTGTAATAATAATAATGAAAGAGTTTAAAATATTGTGAGAATTACCAAAATGTAATACATAGATACTAAGTGAGCAAATGCTGTTGGGAAGAAGGTGCCAATAGACCTTCTTAGTGCAGGGTTGCCACAGACCTTCAATTTGTGAAAAATGCAAGGTCTACAAAGCACAATAAAGCAAGGTATGCCTTTGTTCATTTTATATATCATAAAAGTTAAAGTAATTTGTTAAAAATCATAGAATCTTAACAAAAAGCATGACAAGTAATAAAAATAAGTCCTGTACACCCACCCTCAGGTCTAACCCAAAGCATAATGAGCAGACTCATAGTGACATAGTGAAAATTTGATGAAAATTTAACCATATTAAAAGGAGTAAGAATCAATTTCTTGTGATCTAATCTCTGAAGTTTAATAAGGAGACAATAAAAAAAATAATGAGACAATAGAGTTGCCTTTTTCGGCTCTAGTAATCTTTTTTTTTAAAGATTTTTTAAGATTTTATTTAACTTATTTAAATAAAATCTCATGAGAGACACAGAGAGAGAGGCAGAGACACAGGCAGAGGGAGAAGCAGGCACCCAATTCAGGACTCCATCCCCGGACAAAGATCATTCCCTGAGCCAAAGGCAGAGGCTCAACCACTGAGCCACCCAGGCGTCCCTTGACCATAGTAATCTAAAGCAATAATATGAATCTGTTTAATAATGTTCTGAATTATAGCATAATTAAATTATTTTACATATGTTAAGAATGTTTGAATTAGAAATTATTTTGTCATTTTTTGTTCTGTTACTCATAGAATCTTGTGTCTTTCTGAAATTTACTTTTAGCTTTAATTTAGTTTTAAAACCCTATTTTCAACACTTTAGCCATTAAAAAAAATAATAAACCTCATTAAATGATTTAAGAACACTTACTAGTCCTGTCACTGGATGAAATCAGTATCCCAGGCCTGATCTCTCTTTTTTCTGGCCCATTCTTATTCTGTTAAACTAGTACTACATCAAGCATAATATATTTGAAAACAAACATCATCTTTCCTTTGCCTAGCTCCTGTCTTCTGTATTTTCCTTTATTTTGTCAGTCACTCAACAAACTTTTATTGATTATTGAATCAAGCACTGCTAGAAATTGGGAATAAAAGATCTCTCTGTCATCTGGGAAGCTCATATCCTAGTAAGTAAGACAAATCAATGAACACAATGAAGTGGAATAAATGTATTAATTATATGTATATGATATAGTGAAAGGGTTTATATGACACATCTAAATTAGACTAGCATTATGAGTTTGAAGAAGTGAGAGAAGTCCAGCATACCTGGAGTATAGAGAGTAGGGGAAAATGGTATAAAGAAAGGCTGGAGGGCAGCCCGGGTGTCTCAGCAGGTTAGCGCTCGTTCGGCCCAGGTCGTGGTCCTGGAGTCCCAGGATCGAGTCCCACATCGGGCACCTTGCATGGAGCCTGCTTCTCCCTCTGCCTGTGTCTCTACCTCTCTTGCTCTCTCTGTGTCTCTCATGAATAAATAAATGAAATTAAAAAAAAAGAAAAGGCTGGAGACTTTGGGAGGGGTCAGATCATATAAGGCTGATTTGGATTTTATACTAAGTGCATTGCAAAGGCACCAGAAGGTTTTCATCTGGGTTTACACAACCAAATCTATGCATTACAAAGATCATTGAATGTTGAGTGGAGAAAGATTGGAAAGAGCAATGGTGAGTGAAGGAAAAGCTAATTAGCATGTTACTGTAGTAAATCAGGAGACCAAGGTCAGTGGCCTGGACTCCACAGTAATCTATCTTAAACTCCACAAACAAATACATAAACCTTCAAAAAATTTTGGTTGACGAAATAGATGAATGCTATGAGGAAGATAACACGCTTACTTCATGAGCTATTATGAGACTCCTCAGAGTATTTAATTCTTTTTGTGTTATATTTTATTATGTCTTACACTCCAGCCCCTCCTTCCTAAACCAGGAAGGCCCAAGTTGCAGAATGAAGTTTATTTCCCGCCCACAGCGTAAGAATCTAGGTACTTAAAAAAAAAAAAAAAAAAATCTAGATACTGATCAACAGAATTTTTTTCTTTTTTTTTTTTTTTAACTTTTTTTTAGTGGCTTTATTGAGATTTTTTTTTTTTAAGATTTTATTTATTTACTCATGAGAGGCACAGAGAGAGAGAGAGAGGCAGAGACCTAGGCAAAGGGAAAGCAGGCTCCATGCAGGAAGCCCAATGTGGGACTCCATTCCAGTACTCCGGGATCACGCCCCGAGCTGAAGGCAAACTCTCAACCACTGAGCCACCCAGGTGTCCCCAGAATTTTTTCATAGAGTACGACATGACATACCATGAGCCCCAGATGTATCTAAAGATTGTCTCTCATATTAGGTTAAATCCATTAGAGTAATTATGCAGAGGGACCTCAGATAAAAACAGAGCAATCCCTTTGGAGAGCTGTATGAACAAGTGACTGAGTTTATAGAAACTTTCATAATTCATTTTAATTCTAAAACTGGGGGATCCCTGGGTGGTGCAGCGGTTTAGCGCCTGCCTTTGGCCCAGGGCGCGATCCTGGAGACCTGGGATCGAATCCCACATCAGGCTCCCAGTGCATGGAGCCTGCTTCTTCCTCTGCCTGTGTCTCTGCCTGTCTCTCTCACTGTGTGCCTATCATAAATAAATAAATAAATTTTTTAAAAAATTGTTAATTCTAAAACTGGTGCCCAGAAGGCCACAGACCTTTTTATCAAATGGATGGAATAATTTAAGAGGCCTAGAAAATCAGAGCAGATTGCTTTTTCTGTGGAGATTTCCAACATAAAACCCAGTTTTGGAAATAATGAGCAGCTTTATATGTGAGTTGTTATTATAGGCAGCTGAGCTCAGCTCATCTGGGCTTTCCTTACAGAGCCTATGAGGCATAGCAACAGAAATACCCTCACTGCTAAGAAGTCTGGATTGTATCTGTAGCATGACTGCTGCATGATTTCTGCAAAAAAAACCCTGCCAGTAAAAATTAGTCCCTAGGGCTCAGGCTTCCCACAGGGTTTGCTGTGTCAGCTTTGTAATTTTGTTTGATTTCCTGTTTCATGGCTTCCCTCACTGTCGCTGTCACTAATAACTGTACATTGTACAATTCTTAAAGTAATTTATAAGTATTATATCCTATTCTGGGGACAAAGGAAGCCTAGGACTCTCAGGCTGAAACGTTTATGTACTTTAAAAGCTGTACACAATGTGTATTCTTTGGAGTGCATTTTTTAATCCTTAGAAGATCCTTGATTCCAAGTTTTGTGCTCTACCCATATATGGCAAATTCAACGAGTGGTGAATGGCTTAGGTAAGATATTTCTTGGAAGAAATTGATTTCTCAGGACGCCTAGGTGACTCAGCGGTTGGGCACCTGCCCTCAGCTCAGGGTGTGATCCTGAGTGAGATATGAAACCTCACTGTGGTGTATCAAGACATTCTGGGACCCAAAACCACAGCAGCACAAAATCCTCTTGTCTTAAAGGCCCCAGGTTAGATGTTTAGAAAGTATTGCAGATAAAGCATGTTGCCAGCCAATGATGTTTACTCTTGTCTGCTTAGTAGAGAGGGTAATACTACTGAGTTCTCTTTATTTTACTCAAACTAGAAATGTAAATTAGAATATAAAAAATGAATTCATTTTGGAACAGACCACCAAGTCAAAAGAGAGTTCTCAGCTTGTTTTTAGGCCAGAGTTAGACGTTTAGTGGTATTGTGATTTATAATGGAAAACTGGTTCATAGATTAGAAAAGATGCTGAAATGGGACTAAGCCCACAGAAAGCTACTTTTAAGATCTAGCGACAGTGTTTTCCCTACAAGTGGGAAAAAAACTAGTTTTTGATATGACTCATAGAAATAATTCTTTTTTTAGAGCACATTGAAGTTTGAGTTTTCTCCAACCTTATAACACATGGATTTGTCAGTCATGTAAATGTGCCTTAAGATGACATGGAAGAAATTCCATAAGAACAAAAAATGCTATAGGTTTATGGCTGTCTGCTTAAAAATACTTTGACAGGAAGCTAATGTAGAAAAATTGCCTTTAGATTGTTTGTAGTTTTAAAGTGTTTTTGTTTCCCCATCATTTTGTTAAAGTGTAAGATACTGGGAATGTCATAGATAATTACACATCAACTTTGTTCATTAATGTTTACCAAAGGTTTTGTTTCTTTTCATCTGCAAACTACCTGTAAGGCTAGATAGTAAATATGTTAGACTTTACATATTCTTTTGGGGTTTGTTTTTTTTGTAACCCTTTAAAAATGTAAAGCTCATTCTTAGCTTTTAGGCCATAAAAGCGGGCCTCAGGCCAGATTTGGCCTGTGGGCTGTAATTTGTTGACCTCTAGACTAGAGATCAAAGTGAAAAATCCCTAATCTTAGAGCATATGAATTATGCTTGTAATGCCTGGGGATTTTTGTTTGTTTTTATTTTTGTATTTATTTTGTTCACTTAAGAAATATTGAACCGCAGCCAAATCTTACCCTGAATGACCTCTTCCCAGTAGTAAGGAAAAAATGATTTGAGGAAAAAGTGTAATTATGTAAGATTTTAGAAACAATGCAACCATAAAAGATAGATACAATGGCAAATAAAAACACAGAAAAATGTTCAGCATCACTAGCCATCAGTGAAATGCACATTAAACCCAAATGAGATACTACCTATTCGAATGGGTAAAATAAACATTAAAATATTTGGTTATAGAATTGTGTATGGTTAGAGGTTTTATTTGTAAAACATATGCATTAAAAATAATAAAATTTCAGAATCATTATTTTCATGTTTCACAAGTGTATGATTTATTGTCCCAGCCAGTTGGTAAACTTCTTGAGGATATTAACATGTCTTTGTACATCTTTTGAATGTGAAGGTATAAACTACTTTAGCCTGGTGCTTCCCCTAGTGGGTGGTCAGTAGTGTTTATAATGTAAAATGGGGATCCTCCAGCTATGAATCATTGAAGTTAAATCTGCTGCTAATAAGGCAGCACCAGAATTATCCTTCTGACCCAAATGTTAATAAACTCTGTTATAAGGGTCGGGAAAGGGAAGTGGAGGCTGGGAACAGGGAGGAGAAGGGGCAAGCTCACCTTAGCCAAGAAGCTTTTTAAGCCTATTTTGAAACCAGAAAATTAAAGTCTGCAAATTCCTACTTAAAGCCCTATCTTTGTTCACACCTAGTGTGATTAGGTCAGGTATATTTGGGGTTAAATAATGATTAATGCTTCTCAACTAGGTATTTGGGGGTAAATAAAATAACTTGGAGATTCGTATATTTGGGTAGATTTGGACAGGACAGATTTAGAGAGCAAACACTGGAGTTTAAAACATGTTCTGAGGGGCACCTGAGTGGCGGCACAGTTGGTTAAGTGTCCGACTCTTGGTTTCAGCTCAGGTCATGATCTCAGGGTTGTGAAATCGAGCCCTGCATCAGACTGTGTACTCAGCACAGAGTGAGCTTCAGAATCTCTCTCTTTCTCCCTCTGCCTGTCTTGTCGTATTCGTTCTCTCTCTCAAATAAGCAAATATTTTTTTAAATGTCCTGAGAAACAGCTTTTTCTCCCACTTAATGGAAGGCAAACTACATAAGGATAGGGTTATTTCCCATTTTTTTTGGCCAATAAAACATCGATTATCATTGGCAAAGGGTTAAATAAGGAACAAGTTTCCTGCAACTGCAAGTTCCAAAATGTGTTGCAAGATTTTTGTAGGAAGGAATTTATGAACTTTACAAATTAGAATAGTCCCCACAGATTCAGACCAAAGAGTGAAGAGCTTTCAATAAATTACTTATGGGCAAGATAGGGAAAGCCATTTTCAAGCAACCTAAATGGAATTGTATAAACCATCTTGCTTTTTGAGTATTATCTCTAGACTAAAATTGCTGTGTGTTCATTTTGTTAGTAGCAGTAGCATTGTGTGTAGTGTGAGGGCCAAGGGTGGGCTGCCCCAAGATGGATCACTTTGGCATAAAGATTATTTCAATTTAAAAGTAATCAAAACCCAGCAGGTGCTGGAAAAGCTGTCTGCCTCCCCCTCAATTGCCTAAATTTACATTGGAAAGGAGAGCCTGGGCCAGCATGAGAGCTACTAACAGAGGCTCCCCTTTACCTAAGAAACTCACCTGCATAAAAGGGCAACTGTTGTTTTTCAAAACATCTTTCATATTCCTGCTTATGGCCTTCTCCCCTTTGTATCTTCAGGCCCTATCCCTCTCCTTAGTTCAAATAAGTTTTGTGTTGCCTCATTGTCTTTAGGATTTCATGCCTGTGTGTGTTCCCCATATGTACACCTATTAAATTTGATTTTCTTCTGTAAATCTGTCTCAGGTCAATTTAAGTCCAGCTAGAAGAACCCTAGGGGCAGAGGAAGGTCTTCCTCACCAACAGTAGCCTCTACTGCTGCAAAAGGAAAGGAGTAGATTGGCTACTCTTTCCATAAGCAAGAAAAGCATGATTGGGGAGGTAATAAATAAATCTATTGAGGAAAAAATCTTAGTTGGAAAAACATTACTATTGTTGATGCTTTGCTACTGATGCCAAATAGTGTAAAAAAATAATAATAATGAAGTTAGAGCAACCAATCTTCAGGATTTCCAGTTCTTTCCTCTACACTTACTTGAATTACTAGAAAAAAAATCTGTATTACAGAAAAACTGTTAGGTGCAAGTACCTCAAAAATTCATGACCTACCAAATTCAGCACAGGCACAAAAAAGAAGAACATTTGAATTGACAAAGCTGAACCCCTTAATAATGAGTTGGAAGAAAAAGAGAAGCTTTTGTGAATTAACAAAATTCAACCAGGTAAATTTAAAGATCTAATTGGCTTTATTGAACGATTCATGAATTGTTTGAATTGTGCGGCACCTCACCTAGCAAGTAGAGAGGAACTCCAGGAAGTTGTACCAAATGGCAGATTTTTCTAGAGGATGGGGGGACAGGAAAGTTATTAGCAAAAGAAAAGGATTGTTCCAGGCTAGGCCAGGGGGGAAAAACAAAGGGGTCTTATTCACAAGAGCTTGTCTATCTCTAGGGGATGGAAAGGGCCCTTGTGTCACTCACTGGCACTGACTGAAAAATTCCTGACTGACCAGCTAAGACTCCATTGCTGGGGTAGTTTGAAACTGTAGTTAGATTATGTATTAAGCACCTGTTTGGGAACTCAGTCTAAGTGACACCATTTGGGCTTGTGGTATTTTTTTTGTTTTTTGTTTTGTTTTTTTTACATTTCTAACATCAGGAATTACCACTAGAAATGAGATTTTTAACCAGTTTACTGAGAAGTAATGATGGCATTGAAATATAGCAAGAGAAGTAGAAGGGAATAACTCCAGAAGTCATTGGATACTTGAAAGATGCAATGAACTCTAAGACATAGACAAGATTATGGCTCAGATTAAAGGGGAGGCAAGAACTCAGAGAAGAATTTGTATCCAAGATATACTTTATATCAAAGACACGAAGATTGGATTGGTGTCCAACACCTTTTCATCAACTAAGAACATCACATGTTACTAACAAAGGAAAAAACTATACTAAAGAAAAGAGTTATTTCCTGATTTGTGTGCTTGGATTCAGTTCAGATTTGATTGATCTCTTATTTGTTTTTAAAGATTTTATTTATTCATGAAAGACAGAGAGAGAGAGGCAGGCTCCATGCAGGGAGCCCAGTGTGGGACTTGATCCTGGGACTCCAGGATCACACCTCGGGCTGTAGGTAGGCGCTAAACTGCTGAGCCACCCAGGGATTCCCTGATTGGTCTCTTAAATCCAGAATTACAATGGAGCTTTAGTTACCTTGATTTAAAGAAAAAAAAAAAAAAAACGTAGAACTAAAAGAGAGATGGGAAATAAACCTGGTGAGCTCTATGCCTGCTACAGCTTATTCCCTGGAGGTAATTTCCAGGTTGCAGGGCAAGGAGGGGTAATACAGAGCCCAAAAGACTCCTGCAGAGGAGGACACTGGACTGAGCATCTGGGGAGACCAAGACTGCTAGATTTCACAAGAGACCATTCCAGAGAGGAGATGGAGCTGCACACGGTGCCCATGAGGCTTCAGCGAAGTACTGATCAGGAAACTACCTGATACCTGCCTCAGTATGAATAAACCTCAAAATGATTATCTTGAGTGGAAGCACCTAGATTTTTTTAAAAGAATAAAATACATATTATTTTGTTCCATTTATTAAAATTTTAGAAAATGCAACTAATCTGTATGACACAAAGCAGATCAGTGATTGAGGGGTTGGGGAGAAGTGTCTGGAGGTGACAGGAAAGGGGCAGGAGGAAGAGATGACAAAGGAGCACAAGGCAACTTGTAGGAGTGGTGGATATATTCATTAATTTGATTGAAGAGATGGGTTTCACAGTTTTAAGTATGTCAAAACTTAACTGTATTGCATATGTTAAGCACATGTAGTTTGTCAGTTGTACTCTTTTTAAAACCTGCATACAAAAAAAAAGCTAAATACAAATAAAAGAGTAGCTTCCCTTTCAGATGTTCTGAGAAAATGAAAGGAGGGAATAAGCTCAGGTAACCCCTTTGCAGCTCTCCCAACTCAGGCTATCTTTTCTAAGATTTTTGCTGTTCCAAAAGTATCTTTCAGTTTCAGAGATGGGTTGTTAGGATCTATGTAGTCAGATATTGCTCTTGTCAATGAAGATATAACTTTATGCAATTTTGTGTTTCAGGGCTCATGAACCAAGCAAGCAAACATGAAAAATGGATTAAGGCCGATGCCCCAGAAGGCACTGTAAATGTTAGAAGTCAAAGCTGGTTTCAGTCCCTGAAACTGCAGGACTAAAGATGGTTTGAATTATATTTATAATTTTTTTTAACAATGACGGGGTGCCTGGGTGGTTCAGTGGTTGAGCATCTGCCTTTGGCTCAGGCCGGGATCCCGGGGTCCTGGGATGGAGCCTGCTTCTCCCTCTGCCTATGTCTCTACCTCTGTGTGTCTCTCATGAATAAACAAATAAAAATCTTTGCAATTTCTAACAATGATTAACAGATCTGTGACTACAAAATGCAAAAACCATAGTTCATCTCAATGTTGAAAACAACAAATTGGAGTGAATGAATACTGGTGAATTGTCTTGTGGGGGCCTTTTCAAAATTTGTACTTAGCTATTGTATTTGTTTTCTCTTTCCCTGTCATGAAACTACACAAACTTACCGACTTAAAATAACACTTATTTTTAGCTTACAGTTTTGTAGGTTAAGACACCTGCATGGCTATGTTCTCTGCTCAGGGTGGACAAGGCTGGACTCAAGGCATTAACCAGAATATGTTCTCATCTGGATGCTCTGGGGGGAAAAATCTACTTTCAAGCTTGTTCAGATTGTTGACAAAATCCAGCTTCTTGTAACTACTACTGAGCTCTCTCTTTTCTTGCTGTCCATCTGTGATCATTTTAAGTTTCCACGGGCCACTCGCATTCCTCCATTGTAAAGCCAGCAATGATGCATTCAGTGATCCTGGTACTTCAATATCTGATCTTGTCTGCAACCAGCTGGAGAAAGTGCTTTTAAAGACCTCACTGGAGGGCACCTGAGTGGCTCAGTGGTTGAGCATCTGCCTTTGGCTCAGGTCATGATCCCGGGGTCCTGGGATCAAGTCCCACATAGGGCTCCTCGTGGAGAGCCTGCTTCTCCCTCTGCCTGTGTCTCTGCCTCTCTCTGTCTCTCATGAATAAATGAATGAATCTTTAAAAAAATAAAGGGTCAGTTGATTAGATCAGACCTACCTGGAATAATCTTTGTTTTGCCATATACTGTAACATAATCATGGAAGTGCTATCTCATCATATTTATAATTTCCATTTACACTCAAGAGGAGGAGATATACAAAGGCATAGGTAATGGGGGGCAGTTATCTTAGAAATTCTTGCGCCATAGCTCTCTTGTAACATGTTTGCTACTTAGTACTTCTTATGACATCAATGTAAATTGAAGCTATGAATAAAACACATCATAAATGTGATGCTTTTGCCACCGATTCTTAATTTTTTTGTATCATTTAAGATATAATGCATTGGAAAGAGGAGAAAATTCAGCTATTTTATAGTCTGCTGTATGAATATTGATTTTTACTTTTACAGTAGCATACTGTATAATTTCCTAAATTTTTCTTTCAAACCTTACTTTGTCTACTTCTGGGGTATTTAACTTACCCAAGACTGAATAGACCTATCTTTTGGATTATTTTTTTTTATGATTAGGATAAACCAGTTCTTAAATAATGCTTTCTAATAAACCTCAAATACTATGATTTATAATAGTTTCTTGTTAATATTTTATTTATTTGCAGTTCTACTCTTCATATTTACGAGACAAAGTAAACTTCGTGGAACATCTCATAGTATCCTTTAGTTAGTCTTCATGAAATCAAGATTTATAGGAATCCCTGGGTGGCTCAGCAGTGTGGCGCCTGCCTTTGGCCCAAGACATGATCCTAGAGTCCTGGGATCAAGTCCCACATCGGGCTCCTTGCGTGGAGCCTGCTTCTCCCTCTGCCTGTGTCTCTGCCTCTCTCTTGCGCTCTGTCTCTCAAGAATGAATAAATAAAATATTAAAAAAAAAAAAGCTATAGTATTCAAAACAGTATGGTGCTGGCACAAAAATAAACAGATCAATGGAACAGAATAGAAAGACCAGAAATAAACCCACAATTATATGATCAATTTTTTTAAATTTTTTTTAAATTTTTATTTATTTATGATAGTCACACAGAGAGAGAGAGTGAGAGAGGCAGAGACACAGGCAGAAGGAGAAGCAGGCTCCGTGCACCGGGAGCCTGACGTGGGATTCGATCCTGGGTCTCTAGGATCGCGCCCTGGGCCAAAGGCGGGCGCCAAACCGCTGTGCCACCCAGGGATCCCTATGATCAATTTTTGACGAAGGAAGCAAAAGTATGCAATGGGAAAAAAAGACCATCTCTTCAATAAATGGTGTTTTGAAAACTGGACAGCTACATGCAAAAGAATGATACTGGACCACTTTCCTACACCATACACAAAAATTAATTCGAAATGGATTAAGAACCTAACTAAATGTGAGATCTGAAACCATAAAAAATCCTAGAAGAGAGCATAGGCAGTAATTTCCCTGACATCAGCTGAAACAACATCTACCTAGATCTGTCTCCTGAGGCAAGGGAAACAAAAGCAAAAATAAACTGTTCTACAACTCAACACCAAAGAAACAATCCAATTAAATAGAAGAAATTAACAGACATTTCTCCAATTAAGACATCCAGGTGGCAAACAGACACATGAAAAGACACTCAACATCACTCATTTTCAGAGAAATCTAAATCAAATGCATGAGATACCACCTTGTACCCTTTAGAATGGTTAAAATAAAAACCACAGTAAACAACAAACAGGTGAGGATTTAAAGAAAAAGGAACTCTTGCACTATCAGTGGGAATGCAGACTGGTGCAGGCATTAAGGTTCCTCAGAAAATTAAAAAATAGAGCTACAATATGATCCAGCAATCACACTTGTAGGTATTTACCCAAAGAATATGAAAATGCTAATTCTAAGGGATGTATATACCCATATGTTTAATGCAGCATTATTTACAGTAGCTAAATTACAGAAGCAACCCAAATGTCCATTGATGGATGGATAAAGAAGATGTGGTCCACAGTGGAATATTATTCAGCAATAAAGAAGAATGAAATCTTACCATTTACAATAATATGGTTGGAGCTAGAGAGTATTATGCTAAGTGAAATAAGTCAGAATAAGACAAATACCATATGATTTCACTCATATGTCGAATTTAAAAAACAAAAAAAAGTGACAAAATGAGACAAAAAATGATTCTTAACTATACAGAACAAAATGATGGTTACCAGAGGGGAGGTGAGTGGGGGGATCGGTGAAATAGGTGATGGGGATTAGGAGTGCACTTGCCATGATGAGCACTTCGTAATACATGGAATTACTGAATCACTATATCGTATACCTAAAACTAGACCTAAAAGTATTGTATACCTAAAACTAAAACTATACTTAAAACTAATATAATATATTAATATAACTAAAACTAATATAATACTGCACGTTAACTACACTGGAATTTTTTAAAAAGTAATGGAGAAAATAGGTTAAAGACTGATCCGGTATTACCAACACAGGTCATTTGTGACAGAACAGAGTTGTGCTTTTCCCTGGACCCTCAACAGAAATATCAATAGTGATAAAAATCCACAGGTGAAAGCTTAATAAGGAGGTACGCGACAATCCATACCTTTTAGCATAAAATAGGAAGAGCATCTTTTTTGACATAGCATGGTTGTTAAAATTCCTCTGTAGCACAGATGTGATTAAAAAGAGATTTTTCGGGACGCCTGGTGGCTTAGTGGTTAGGCATCTGCCTTCCACCCAGGGTGTGATCCTGGGATCCAGGATCGAGTCCCACATTGGGCTCCCTGCGTGGAGTCTGCTTCTCCCCCTCCCCCCTCTCCCCCCCCCCCCCGTCTCTCATGAATAAATAAACCAAAAAAAAATTTTTTTTAAAGATCTTTCTGAAACATTGCAGGGATATCCTTTCAATTCACATGTAGTTCATATTTCTATTTAACTTATCCCTGACTGTTAAATCAAATGTGAAGGTGAGTCCTGGGTTAAGTGGCATTTAGTTCTTATTGTTAAATGTCTGGAAATAACTAAGAAAGCCTTGTTTCCTTTAAAGATGTATGTCTACATTTTTTAAATCATCACAGATCCTTAAAATCATTACCCAGGCTCAAACTCTTACACTGACTCATATGACCTGACCATCTCTGCTTTCTTTTGTGAAGAAAAGCTTCTAAATTCCTTGTCAAAAACGTCACATCTCTCAGGGTTATTTTATAACTGTAACCTTAGATTTGATAATCTCATCAGCACCATTTGTTCGATGAAGGTAAATTTAAGTAGAAAATTTACATAGTAGCAATACTTGATTTGGCTTTTTAAAAAAATCATGATTAAACCAATTAGAAGAACTAATAATGTATTTAGAAATATTTGTAGTTGGAATAAAAATCAGGAGATGATTTGCTGCTTGGTTACACTGTTGAGATCCAGCTGGTAAAAATACTTTCATCAAATTAAGCTACCAACTTCTAGATTTTTTGTTCTTCTTGCTTGAGGCTGAAGGTCATACTACTTCCTCTTCACCACTGTATATTGAATCTGTCACTGTGATTTCTTCATCTTCTTTAAGTGGTGTTATCTCTTGTTTTGTAAGAGGCTTGCCTTCATAATCATAGCCAAACCAAAGTGGAGGGTCATTAGGGTTATATTCTTGCTGCTGAACCATAGATGACATTCTCCTTGCTGCCTCCCTGCAATAAGAGTGATTTGCATTAGCCAGTTGCAGAAGTAATTGCTAGCGCAGAATTTTCAAACCAGAGCAAATTTATAGTTAAAGAACTGTCTCAAGGCAAATGAATTGGACAGCTCTTTTGCATTCCTGAGAGAGTATGCAAATATTCAGGATCCCAAAGTTTAAGTAGCTCGGTAGCTCTCTGGTTCAGTGGGATCAGAGATTAACAGACTCAGTGAATGGTTAGGGAAACTATGCATGGCAATGGAGTGGGAACACTGAGGCCACTCTAGTGCTCTTGAGTGAGCCTTCTGCCCCGCATCTCTAGTTTCTTTGATGAGGGAGTACCCTAACCAGCCAATCTATGAAGTCCCACCATGGAGGAGCTCTTAACCCAGAGTCCACAGATCCCTGTTGGATAGATGGATGAACTTCAGGGAAGTCCATGAATTCCCTGAAAATTTATGCAGTTTTGTATCTAATATATATTTTTCTGAGGAGAGGGTTTGTGCTTCATCAAACTCTCAAAGGTGTCAGTGACCAAAATGATTAAAAATATTACTGTCTTTCTTAGGAAGAAATAAGGAAGAAAGGGAAAAAAGCACCTAAACGTGATTCTGGACCCAAATTTTAAGATAGGTGGGTGGAAGTTTCCACCCCTAACTAAGCAATTCTTAGACAGCAGCTGGGTATCCTACAATTCAACTTAATTTTGACACTGTCTACCCAGAGACAGCATCAGATTCCACAGATTAAAGGCCCATCCTCACTAGACTGCCCTCCACTTCAGATACCAGTTGCAAGTCCAGGTTGTCACTCAGGCTTCTGACTGACTGGCTATAGAGCAAAAGTTCCAACAACCCCGGCCCCCCGCCTGCCCCCACCTTCTTGGGTTTGATTAATTTGCTGGAGTTGCTTACCGAACTCAGAGAAACATTTTGCTTACTGGTTCACTGGTATTTTATAAATGAGTATAACTCAGGAATAGCCAGGTGGAAGAGATATATGGGACAGGGTGTGGGGAAAGGGTACAGA